>NC_133556.1:36455770-37705770 GCF_048773025.1 Camelus bactrianus | reverse complement strand
TCGATACTCTTCTCCACCAGCCTGCAGTCCTCGTAGATTGAAGGCCACGTCGCTGCGCTTCTGCTCGGCTACCTACCCATGCAGCATAAAGAGCTGAGAGTCATTAACGATGTGCCATACAGCTCCTCTGCACGTGGAGCTTCTCGAAGGCCTTGGCAGAGAGGCAGTCGGCAATGGTGACAAGGCCCACTACCTTGCTGTGGGTCTGGAAGATTCCCCACCCATTCTCGGGTGAATAGTGGTGCCTGTAGTGGATACAGAGTGCCCAATGGGAGCCACAGGGGCTGATATGGCTCACCAAGGTGATTCGCTTATAGATGCAAAAGAAATTCTCCTCTGAGATGATCCCAATGGCTTGGACCACCACGGGGAGAATCTGGTCGTTCTCAGCGCACTGCACGTAGTCAGGGGTGCTCATGTTGCAGCCCCTGCCGAGAGGGGAGAGGAGATCGATATACTTACTCTGCTGTGGGCTGTGGGCCCCTCTGGGTTGCGGTGACCTGGTGTGTACCAGCCAGAAGGCAAGGGAAGCCCAAGCAAAGACGGGGGTACATTTTGTCCTCAGTGCCTGCACATGGCTACTGTAGGTCGGATCACATTACCCAGCTTTTGGTCTAGGCTTCCTGCCCCTGCAGAGCAGAGTCATTTCTTGTTTTCTGTTCCAAGCACCTAGCCAAACCCTAATGCAAAGACAGTGCTCAAAACTGCTGAATAAAGAAATGAACAAAGAAACTGCTTTCCACACCCCTTTAAGCAGAATATAAAGAAAAGAACCACAGCGGGATCAAAATATCTGGATTTCTATCCAATTTATTTGAACTCCTAAGCTGCAGAATAATGAATAAGAAAACTTGCCTTGGGGAGGAGGGTACAGTTCAGTGGTAGGGCACGTGCTTATCAAGTATGAGGTCCTGTGTTTAATCCCCAGTACCTCATTTTAAAAAATGAAACAAATAAAAAAACCTAATTACCCTCCTCAAAAAATATTTTTTAATTCAAATTTCAAAAAACAGCTTGCAATTGACACAACATTGTAAACTTGACTATACTTCAATTTAAAAAAAAAATCATTGCCTTAGAAGAAATTATCTGGATTACGGAAGTTTGCAAATGTTAAATGCCTAGGTTACAACCTGCATAAAAAGGGGGGACTGTACAAATTTACTATCCCTCCTTTATCAGCTATATTACCTTTCGGGGGGTTATAACCTCTCAGAGCTAATTTTCTCAGATTAAAAAACAGAAAACATTACCTGATTTTCAGTACTGCTGAAGAATCTGATAACCCTATTAAAGCATCTGACACACAGAGTTTATTCAATAAATGTTGAATGAATGAATAAACAAGCAAAGTGAATGCTGCTCCCTGCCACAGACCATCATAATGGTACTGCCTGGAAATCCCAAGCCCACATTCACCCGACTCTACACTAACCATGTGGGTGACCTGGGCAGGCCTGTGTGATTCTCTAAGCCCCAGTTTAATCATGAATAGAAATGAGGGCAATAACACAAACCTCAAAGGGTTAGTGATTCAGTAATGAATTGTACCCGAAATTTGCAAGATTGAACCGTTAAGGAAAATTGGGCAAATTGTCCATAGGCCCTCTCCATATTATCTCTTACAACTACATGGGAATCTAAGTTACATCACAAAATTAAAAGTCTAATTTTTAAAGAGGCTATTGAGGTTAAATGAGCTCACTGTCTCAAATAAGGAACACACAGCACAAATAGGACAATCCCTAGACCATGAGATACACTCAGTTAAATTTCCCACTGAACCCACTGGTCCCTCCAATTTCAGAGCACGAGGATGGGTCCTCGTGGCCAAAGGCCACTGCACCTGAAGCTAACAAAGCTAATGGTCCCCACTTCCAAGAGCCCCTGTCACCACCCTAGGTCTAAGTTTGTATTTGTAATTTTTTTTCTTTTTATTAAATAGAAACCCCCAATTGCATAGCCTTCAGGTCAGCAAAACCTGACCACAGAGATCATGATGGCAGCCCTTCTTGGTGAAACAATAAAATGAAAAGCTATTTCCACAAGAACTCTGTATAAATCTACTAGGGAATGTCATTCTGGACTGAGAGGAAGAGGACTGGGGAGGAGGGGGCAATCTGGGGCACAGAGGACCATGGGCCACCTGTCCCATGATGGACTTTAGTTTCAACACTCATCCTCCAGGAACTTCAAAATACACACAGACAGAGTGCTATGGACAAGATTTTTTTTTTTAAAGAAATCACTGACTCCCTAGCAGCTCTTGTTTCTACCGAGAAACAAATGGATTATGTGTATAATGTTTCACAAAAACCCTAAAATACTATCACCCCAACTTCATACATGAAAAAACTGAGGGATAGAGGTTTATCACATTGTGCAAGATTAGAGAGAGGCCACATCAGACACCGTATTTAAACCCAATCCCCTGCTCCATTGCTCACACCAGAAAGTGTGACATACTGCCCCTTTCCTGCCTTTTCCCTGCAATAAATCTCTGAAGAGTCTTTCCTGTGCCACCTGGAATCACAATCACATCAGCTTTCCACAAAGAGCTATGTCACTCCTTGGAGGACATTTCAAAATCTAAAGGGTTGGAATGAGAGGAGAGATTTGCATTTTCTGTTTCTCAAAGGAAACATGGCTATAAAAGAAACTGAAAAGGACTTATCTAGTCTACGGTCTCATTGTGCAGAGAAGGAAACGGAGGCTCAGAAGAGATGAGGAAAGGGCCTTATTAACAAATATTGCCTGAGTGCAGCACCAAGCCAGCCCTGGGCACTGTTGTGGGAGGATCTGGGAGGCCCAGGAGAATGAGTGTTAGAAAAAGGAAAGAGAAGAAGCATACAAAGCCGTGTCTCTACATCACCATACCATGGAGTTCCACCAAATTACCCAGTATGGGTGCAGCCAACATTAAGGTTGGCTAGAGAGGTTATAGAAACCTGGAAGTCTCAACTATAGTGGAAATACCAACATTTACTATGCTTTTTTCCCAATTCAAGCATCAGCTCAGTGGGCGCTCTCTACCAGGGACTACACGAGGCCTGGAGTTCTCCAAAATACAGATCTCTATTACCACGTGTGCAAACCACATAGAGGTCCACCAGAAGAAAAACGCCCACAGATAAGATGGAATTACTGAAACTGACAGCAGCCAAGCAGCATATATTAACTAGGAAAAAAGATGCTGCTAGAAATGGACTCATGGGCATAGAAACAAACTGTGGTTAGCAGGCAGGAAAAGGGGGATTAACAGATACACATTAATAAATATAAAATAAATGACAAGGACCTGCTATATAGCACAGGGAACTATATTCAAGTTCTTGTAATGAGTTGTACTAAAAACTATCTAAAACGTATGTATATACATATGAATATGTTTATAACTGAATCTCTGCTGTACACCTGAAACTAACATTGTAAGTTAACTACACTTCAATAAAAAATAATTAGAAAAATAAAAGCAAGTCTTTAAAAAAATAAAAGAACACTGTAATCCCCGTAGCTGTAGGTGGTGGAGAATTCTGGCTGCAAGCAGCAAGTCCACTGTATCACTCCAGCACTGACTGTCACCCTTTCTGACTATCAGAGAGTCACTTGGCTTCACTGAGGTTACTTTTCTCTTCTGTGAAAGACTACATTTGCAACCAACAATGTATAGAATCTCATCATTCACAAGCCCCAAAATTAGTGAGGACTTCCCATGGGCCAGGCTCTGGACAGATGAAAAAATAGGGTCTCAGATATATTCATGGTTAGAAGAAGTTTATGCCATAAAGACATTAATTCTTCCTGTTTTGATAGACAGATTCAATGCAATTCTGATTAGAATTACTACCAGATATTTCATGGAATGTAGCAAGTTAATTCATGGTCAGGAACAGCCAAGAAACTTCTTTAGATCCACCACTGGGTAAGGGTGAATAGGTCATTGATTTCCACTGTTCTTTCTGAAGTGACGAAAACGTTCTCGAATAATAATGGTTGCAGCACTGTGAATATGCTAAAAGCTGCTGAATTGTACCATTTAAATGGATGGACTTCATGGTGTGTGAACAATATCACAATAAAGCTGTTATATGAAAAATAATCTCTTGACAATTATTTTCCCCTCTATACAACTAGTCTGCCGCACAATTTAAGAAAAAGAAAAAAACAAAACAAACCAAACTGTGTGCCAGGAGCTCTTTAGGACTGCAATGTCCCTAGGTCTCCAACGCCTCTGGTGGTGCTGTTCCTGTTAACACACCCAAGCTGGGCTGGGCTAGTTAGGGACTGTAACTATCTTTCTAAAATCGATGCTCACACGTTTCAGCCTGGGAGAGGGAAGCCTGGAGGATGTCACATACTCATGCCTTCAGCTCATTTTTAACTGAACCAAGTCCTGCTTTCAACACTGTAATTCCTCTCAGTATAAAACCATGTGACATCATCAAGCACCGCCATCATGACACCTGAAAGTGTTCAAGGAACTTACCTGGGGCAGAAACACTGAGGGAGGTGACGGAAGCTCCCTCAGCACTGACGATCCCTTTTGCAGACTCCACCAGGACAAGCTGGGCTTTATGGCCGGAGGCTCTCAGCCTGGGGAGCAGTGCCCACGCCACCGAGCTGGTCCTGAGGGAGCTGGAAATGGAGAGGAGGGCAGCCCAGGGGTCACGGGGCAGGGAAAGTGGGGGATTGGGGACGCGGGCTGCAGCTCCCCTCGGAGGCCAGCCCCAGTCCCAGCTGCCCCGTCCGGGTCCGCAGACCCCGCCGTCCCGGGACACAGCCCGCCCAGGGACGGGAACGGGCCGGCGGCTGAGGAGAGGAAGCCCGGGAAGAGAGGACTCGCGGGCGGGAGAGGGGAAGGGGACTCCAGCCGCAGACTGAGGGGAGACCAGCTGGGGCGAGAGGCGGCAGGTGCACACCTGGCCCTTAGCAGCTGTGGCCGGGGCGCCTGGGCAGGTGGCGCGGGCAGAGGGGCCTGGCCCGAGCAATATAGCTGAACACACGCTGAATCATGCCCTCGTGGGCTGTGACACGTGGACCGCCCTCCCGCAGCCGCCTGAACCTTTCACGTGAGCCCACCACCTTGCACTTCCACAGCCGGAAGCCCCGGCCCCGGGGCAGGAGGTAAAGGCTTACCGGGCGACATAGCTGAGAAGACTTTGGGGCAGATCCCCGGCTCGGAGCTGGAGCTTCCAAACCGCGGTCCACCTGGCACTGACTGCGCATGCGCAGGAGGGCCAGCGATCCTCTGGTTTCTGTGAGAGAAGCTGCGGAAGTGAGGGAGGGAGAAGATGGGAGGAGGAGGGGAGGAGGAGAAAAGTGGAGGGAGACAGATGGACAGGAAGTGCAGAGAGAAGGGAGGGATCTGGAGAGGGGAGGGGAGTAGCAGAGATGGAGAGAAAAATGTGTACCTCTGGTGGCATCCTGAAACAGAAGTCAGTCCTGCCTCTGTACCCTTCACTAACACTTCAAGGCCCGCAGCTCAAATTTTCCCTCCCTGGTCCAGCCCTCCATCCGAGGCCTCTGCAGAACCCCTACGGGATCACACCCGTTGACCCCACGCGGAGCTGGGTTCCCTGTTGCTCTGGGAACCAAGCACCCGAAGGTGTTGTCGCTCAGAACTACCTTGGAAAGAGTTCATATTCCCCTTTTACACGCTGGGAAACAGGCAGGCACGATCTCTGTCTTAGCTCCACTGTTCCAGGTGTTGGGCTGGTGGGGAGCGGGAGGTACAAGATCAGAGCCCCAGACAGAGCAGACTGCCTCAGTTTTGGTGCATAGTGCCCATCCCTCCTGAGTAAACCACACCCCACCCTAGTGGAACAATCAAGGGCTCACAGTAGTTCCCTGGGTGTGGGAGAGCTGTCCTCAGATCCAGTGCCCAGCTTGCTAGGTAGATAGGAGTGTTACCGAGTCCAAATTCATTCTCCTCAGTGCAGGACAGGCCAATAATTTCAGAGACCAGGTGTTGGGGCATGGAATAGCAAGTTTCTGTAGACCTTGATGGCAAACAAATGTCCTGGAAAACCATCTCCCCAAGTCAGAATTCAGGCTCCTTTCCTACGTGCTTGGTTGTAGCAAACTTCTTGGTGTAGGAATTATTTTTTGTTAGAATCCTTTGTTCTTGCAGCTATCTGCCTGAGTAAAATCTCTGTAAACCTCCAGCAAAACAAACGTTATTTTCTTTTCTGCAACTTGTTATCTTTATATGGATGGAAAAGTGTTAAATATCCTTAAAGGTAAGAGCCTTCAGATTAGGCTCTTCTGTATATTTCAGGCTCTAGGCAACACTGTTTCACAAGCAAGATTAAGCCTAGGAGACAGAGCACAGGTTTATATTCAAAGAAAAAGATCTAGTATGGAGTCAGATTTGTTCTTTTCTATTACCCAGGCAGAAGGCACTTGAGGATTTAAACCCCTTTAAGTTAAAAATAGGTAAAAGTTTAAAGGAATTTACATACAGAGGTGGGAATGTGCATAGCCTATCTGGAAAAGCACACAAAGGATAATAAACAGTGACATCTCCAGGGAGGGCTGAAAGAACAGAGGGTGAGGGAAAACTTCTTTCACTTGTGTATTTTTGTGCTCTGTTTGAATTTTTTTAAACATATGCATGTATTTCTTTTTCAGTTAAAAAAATTGTAATGGAGCAAAGGAGTAACAATCTCAGCAAATAGAGCAGCCATGGAATCACTGAGCCATCACTTTTAATTTAAGCCAGGAAATATTTATTGACTGTCTCCTATGTGCCCAGTGCTGTTTTAATACTTCTTTTATTATTTTTATTATTATTTTAATTTTTATTTTAATTTTTATTTTAATTTTTATTTTTATTTTATAAAATAATTACATGCTATCCCTCACCCCTGCCCAACGCTGGTGGAAAACCAACTGAGTTTTTCTTGAGTTGTTTTCCAAGGAGTAGAGATGAGTTATAAACAGAACGCATCTTACGGGCAAAACAGTCGGAGTGGTTTTCCAGCAGGCCAGACAGCTATGAAGGTTTTGCAATAGAGGCGCCCAGAGGCTGAGAGAGAAAGCCTCCAGGACCCTACAACAAGCTGCCCAAAGTGCCTTCTCCATGGCACTACTGAAATAGGAAAGAACAAATCTGACTCCATGTTATATCTGTTCTTTTGAGTTTAACCCTGTGCCCTCTTTCCTAGGTTTATTCTTGTTTGTTCTGCACCTTTTGTAAAACAATGTTGCCTAGAGCCTGAAATATACAGGAGACCCTATTCTCAAGGCTCTGACTTTAAAGGATATTAACACTTTTCCATTCATATAAAGATAACATGTTACAGAATAGAAAATAACATTTGTTTGTTGGAGGTTTACACGGATCTGACCCAGGCTAAGAGCTGCAAGAACAAAAGGCTCTAACAACAAAGAATTCATAAACCAAGTTTGCAGCAACCAAGCATTCCTGCTTCCCCTTTTTAATATAAAAAGAGCCTGAATTCTGACTTTGGGGAATGGTTTTCCAGGACATTAGGCTTCCATCTTCTCAGCTGGGTTTCCAAATTAAAGTCGCTATTTCTTGCCCCAAAACCTGGTCTCCCGATTTATTGGCCTGTAATGCACGAGCAGAACAAGACTGGACTTGGAAACACAAACATTCATTGAAAGTACCCATTTGGTATATTAAATGACCTGCTTCCACTCGTCTTCCTGACGTTTTCTTCTCTTGACAACTCCTGCTATGTTTATGAAAACCCTGTCATATGGACACATTTGCATCTCTAGCCACTACCCTTCCAGGTAAGAACTGATGCCAAGAAGTCAATGGAAGCTGCTAGAAGGTATTACCTGGCCAGAAAAGAGCAGATGTTGTTACTGGCTTATGTTCAGGAGCAGGCTGGGACACCTGACAAGATGTCATAAGTACGAATAGACAGCTGGGCACCAAAGGAGAAGCTTCTAAGCCTCCATGAGGGACTTGTTGGATAGGAAGGAAAAGTCCCAACCTATATCTCTGATCCCACCACTAGCTTCCTGGGCGAGGCTGGACAAGTCACTTAAATTTTCTAGGCCCGTGCTGTCCACCATGGGAGCCACCAGCCACATTCAGGATTATGAAGTTATTCTGTAGGCAGACAGAATTATAAATACACATTTTATTGCAAAGGTACAGCAAGTATAATATTTAAAAATATTATTGGTTATCTTGCCCTAACGAGTTATTTTTGTATGTGTAGCTTACTGTGGTTTGCAATGCCTGCGACTAATGTTTCCCTTACAGTGAGTTATTTTGAAATTATAAGTTACTGGACACAGTACCCTCATATCACACTTGAAAAAAATTGATCCACATAAGCAAGGTGATCTGACTTAGTAGTTATGAGCAGGGGCTCTCGGGTCAGCCTGCCTGAGTATAAATTCTCACTCTGCCTCCAGGGGTTCTGTGTGAATCTTGGAAAAATTGTTGTTGTTGTTGTTGTTGTTGTTATTTGTGCCTCTTTTTCCTTCCCTTTTAAATAGCGAGGAATATGTAGACTCTATCTCGTACCGTGTTGCCAGGATTAAATGAGTAAACGTCTGTGCTGCCCACTTCCCTGGGTTTCAGCATTCTCCAGGCAATCAGTGTCAAACTCAGAGGCATTCTCCACTGTCTTCGTCAGTCTGGGATGCTGTAACAAATTACCATGGGCCAGGTGGCTTAAACAACCAGCATGTTCCTTAAGTTTTGGAGGCTGAGGTCAATGCATCTGGGAGATGATAGCCTTCATGACTCGAAGATGGCTGTCTTCCCACTATCTTCATGGGCCAGAGAGAAGCAAGCAATCTGGGGCCCTTTATAAGGGCACTAATCCCATTCATGAGGGCTCTACTCTCATGACCTTATTTTATCCTAGTAATCAGTTCCCAAAGGCCCCGCCTCCCAATACCATCACCCTGGGAGATGGGGTTTTGACATATGGATTTTGAGGGGATGCAAACATTCAGTCCACACATCGGCTAACTCTCCCCAACATGCAATCATCAAACCTGTAGCTAATTTCAAAGTAATGTTTATATCTCTCTGCCCATTTCCATTCCTGCATCCACTAACACTGAAGCACTGTTATATTTTATTCCTTATTTTTCTGGTAGAGATTTAATTGATTCCTCTACTCCAATGCTCTCCTCACACCAAACAGTCCTATTAACAGCCCTGCCAGGTAGGTCTTCCTTAAAACACCTTTCCACTGCACCTGGTAGTTTTTTAGGTGTAAATGTCAGAATCCTCTCCACACCCCAGCCTAGAACTTTAATCCCTTACACTACCGCTCACTATGTTATTTTTCTATTACCACTGTAACAAACTTCCATAAATTTAACAGCTTAAACCAGCACAGATTTATCAGCTTATGGCTGTGGAGGTCAGAGATCCAACACAGTTCTCATTGAGCTAAATTCAAGTTGCCAGCAGGGTTCCTTCCTTCTAGAGGATCTAGAAGAGAATGTTTCCTCGTTTTTGGTTTTTTTTTTCCAGTTTCCAGCGGTCACCCACCTTCCTTAGCTTGTGTCCCACGACTTGCTCCATTTTCATGGCCAGCAGCCTTTCTGAACACTGCTCCATGGCTACACCTCCCTCTGATTTTAAACTCAGCTGGGCTACGTCCTCAATTTTAAAGACCCCTGTGATTACATTGGGCCCATCTGGACAATCCAGGCTACTCACCCTATTGTCTCATCTCAGGATCCCCTTCTCCCCTCCCATTCAGGCATTATGTATGTGGCTGTGACACTCACCTTGTGTGACGTTTCCTCCCATGAGCAATTTAAGGTTCAAGGCACTTATGAATGACTTTTTGTTTTTCTTCCTTAGTCTTTCTACCTTCAGTATGTGTGGTGAGATTATATGAATCCTTTTTATTTGTGGCCCTCCACTAAACTTTAATAATGTATCATGGGTTTAAAAGGCTAATAGAGAATTTAGAATACAGAAATCCTCTAAGATATTTCTCCTAATATATCTGTCATCCCTTTTGCCATGTACAGAAACATGTCACTGTTGGCTAACCTGTGGCAGGGGAGGAACATGATTCTGCCACCACACTCCCCTCATTCACACCAATTTGATGATCGGCTAACCAAGGATCTATGCTCCCTGCTTCGCTCACTTCCTCCTCCTTTCCACTGACTATCCTGTTCCCACTGCCTCCTTCATTCACCACATCAGGATTTCATGACCACATTCTTCTCTAAATAAAATGGATATCTTGCATCTAATGTCTGATAACAGTTCTTATTGTATATGCACACATTGACCTACACATAACCCCACCCATCTGTTTATTTTCCTAGAATTTTCCAGAGGAATCAGTTCCATGATGATGATGATGATGATACTGACAGTGATGACAGGGGCCTCTCAAGGATTCTGACAAAGAGGGAATCAACAAAGGGAGGCAATCATTGCAAAATTGCCCCAGAAGCAGGATTAAAAGTAAATAACTGCTAAAGTGTTTAATGGAATTGGCTAATATTTAACTATTTTTAAAACTTTGTAACACTGAATTTAAAATTTTAATGGGAATTTTCATTCACCCCTAACCAAGATTCAACTCTAGGACAAAATCTAAGGATTTCTATCTTCTAACAAATTGTCCACTAGCCTTTTAAACATGTGATCCTTTAAAAAGGGTAAGTGCTGGGCTGAAAATAAGCAGGATTCATATAATCTCATCAGACACAGTAAATGTGGAAAGACCAAGGAAGAAAAACAAAAAGCCATTCATAATGTCTTGAAACTTACATTGCACACAGGAGAAAATGTTAGCCACGGTGAGTGTCACACCAACATGACGCCTGAGTGGGATGGGGAAGCTGATCTTCCTCATCGACATTTATGCTGATTTGTTAGATGCCAACACAGTTTCCTCATTGGATTTGCTTCTAATAAGTATGGAAGAGTTTAGGCTCTACCAAGAGCAGACTAAACATTTTCCCCTGCTGTCAGGTCACTGGACTGAATGTCCCCACTAGAAGGATATGATTATGTTTCATAGGGAAGTCTTCCTGAGAAGTAATAGGCATTTCGAGGGCAGAACTGCAGGTTCGGGCATGGAGGGCTGGAGGAGGGCTAGAGGGGACACTGGAAAAACAGCAGGAGTGAGTTCAGATATTGCTGCTCAAGTCGCCAAAGTCCGCAGTGCTATCTCTAAGGATATGTCATTCTCCCAAAAGTTCCATGAGTGAAGGAGCCTGTGAACACTAAGCAGGTTTTTAAGACACAGCAGCACATAATTTGCATCACAACTCAATTACAGTATGTTTTCATATTTGGAAAATAATTAGCCCATTGTTCTTTGAAACTGCAGCAGTAGTAATAGAAATAAAAAAGACTGAGCTGTCTTGGAGACAACAATCAATAAACAATCCCAAATCTGCAGGATTCCTTGACAATATGCAAGCAATGAGATAGATGTGTGCTGCAGATACCTCTTACTGCAGGGCTCACTCCTGCAAAGCATAGAACTAGTTTTCTCAGCAGACAGAGGGAACCAAGTCAAGATTCCTAATCTTGAGAGGTTTACTATATGGCAGGAATGATCAGACAAGTGCATAAAGCCAAATATGAATAAATGTAATCAAATATTAAGAAATGTGAATGGAGCACAGATGAAAGAGAAATTACTTTCACCTAGGATCTAGAGAGACCTCTTCAGAAAATGTGGCTTTGGAGATGGCCAAAGACATGGGTGGAATTTTGGCAGAAGAGGATGTAAGGAATTTAAGAACTGATTCTAAAATTCACATGAAAATGCAAAGGATCCCAAATATCCAAAACAACTTTGAAGAAGAAAAACAAATTTGGAAGACTTACACTATCTGATTTTCAGACTTTTTTTATAAAGCTACAGTAATCAGAAAGTATGGTGTTGGTGTAAAACAGGGAAGTAGAATAATGGAACAGAATAGAAAGTTCAGAACTAAACGAACACTTATATAGACAATTGATTCTCAAAAGGACGCAGTGGAGAAAAGGATCTTTTCTACAAGTAGTGCTGGAATTGTTAGATAGTGATATGCAAAAAAAAAAAATGAACTTTGATCCACACCTCACAAAATATACAAAAATTAACTCTAAGTGGATCATAGATCTTAATAGGAAATCTAAAACTATAAAACAGCTAGGAGAAAAAGCATAGGCTTAAGCTTTATGATCTTGGGTTTGGCAAATATTTCTTTGCTATGACACCAAAAGTATAATCTATTTTAAAAAAAGTAACTGATAGAGGGAACTTTACAAAAATGAAGACTCTTCAAAGCTCTTCTAAACACTGCAAAGCAAATGAAAAGACAAGCCATAGACAGAAGCTATTTGCAAATCATATATCTGGTAAAGGTCTTTCTTTGTGTCTGATCCAGAATAAAAAGTTTTCAAAACTCAATAATAATGCAAACACCTGAATGAATGAATGAGGCCAGAAAACACACTTCAGTAAAGATATCCAGATGGATAATAAGCATATGAAAAGATGCTGATTAAAGATGCCATTAGTCATTAGAGAAATGCTTTTAAAAACCACAGTGAGATAGTAGTACACATACCTACTAGAATGTATACGATTAGAAAGACCGACCTTACAAAGTGCTGGCAAGGAAATAGAGCAACCAGAACTGATACACACCACGAGGAATTTACAATAGCACAACCATTTTGGAAAACTGTTTAACAGTTCCTTTAAAAATGGTAAACACCAATCTGCCATATAAGCCAGACATTCCTCATCTGATGCTTTAGAAAATAAAAGCATATGTCCATACAAAGACTTGTAACTAAATATTCACTGCAATATTATTTATAATAGCTCAAGTTGTAAACAACCCATGCATCCATCAAGAAGTAAATGAAGAAACAAAGGATGTTCTATCCAAACACTGCTCACAATAAACTATTCAGGAAAAACCCAGCACTAAGCAATACTCTGCTATAAGAAAAATAAGCTATTAATACAGGAACACAGATGACTCTGAAAATAATTACACTGAATGAAAGAAGTCAGACAACATAGAGTAGATACTGCATGAATCCATTCATACAACGATCTTGAAAATGCAAACCAGTATGTTGTGATAGAAAGCAGATCAATGGCTTCCAGGGGAATAGATGGGGAGGGAGGGAGGGACAACAAAATGCAGGAGAAGAGTTTTGTGGGTGATGGGTATGTTCACTGTCTTGAATGTGGTCATGGTTTCTTGGGGATACACATGTCAAAATGTATTAAGTTGTACACTTTAAATGTGTGAAAATTATTTTGCCAAGTATACCTCAAAGCTGTCTTAAGAAAAAAGGCACTTCTGTCCTGACACAACTCAGGGCCTGATTGGAGTGAGATGATCAGTCCCTCACCCTGTCTGCCTAACGGGAAGGTAGAAAACCTCTTACGGGAGATAAGATATGGATTTTTCATTTGCAATGTCTGCCATGTAATAAAGAATTTCAAGACATGCAACATGTCAAGACTATATGATGGATAAAATGAGAATAAGAGATATTAGACAAAGGATGCAAACCCCAGGTGATGTAGGCATCAGAGTTACCAATAAAGGCTATAAAATACTTTTAATACATTCAAGAAAATAAGGAAATGATGGGAGAATATATAACAGGGTCAAGACTTTCACCAGAGAAATATACTGGAATGTATTTTTAAGAAAAATCAAACAGATTCTCTAGAACTGAAGCTTTCAGCTCTGGAAACAGGTAAACAGAGCTAATTAGGATCCCTTTTAAGTAAAACTTTCAGTAATGCCGGATAAAATACAACAAAAGTAACACAGAGCTAACTATGGAGAGAGAAGTTCCCAGGTGACAATACAAAGATGACACTTAACGCCAAAATGGTAATCTTGTGAGCTGATGCCACCGCACCCTGGAGGGAAGGGGTTTTCATCTGCACATAAATAGGGATACAATGTCCATTTAGGAAACAGGGTCCATACCAGATGTAGAAGAGTCTTCCTTTATAGAAACCTCTGCATAAGACGTATTGGAAGACTTGCCTCTTCACTGAAAGGGAGACTCAAAGTTCTCCACATGTGCACACAGGAAAGGGGTGTAACAACCGGTTCTCTAGGGAAAAACAAAGTCTCCCTTAAAAAAAATCTAATCTCCACGCCCCTGCTTTATATGAATGTGGAATCCAAATTGATACTCCACTGAAGATTCTGGAATTCCCAAACCAAAAATATAATAATTCAAGGTTGATCATATCACCTGGAGCCTTAGGATAAGCAACACAAAATTGTTCTCTAGGGAAACTTTAAAAACCAAGATGTAAGGGACAATCATAGGAAAAAATATGTACTCACTATAGAGAAGCTCCCACAACTCTACACACACACAGACACACAACTAAAAACAGAAGGAAATCAGTGCCACTGGGAAGAAAGATCTAACCGTAAAACACAAGATGATTAATATTCCAGAGCCTAAAATTATGAAACAATCTAAGAGAGAGCATAAAAGAAGTATGACTGAATCATTAAAAGATAAAATGAATCTTATATAACATAATGAACAATCAGGACATCATGAAAAAGAAAACAGATCAATTTTTTAAAGAACCAAACAGAACTTATGGAAATAAAACACAGATATCATTTGGTATATAAAATTCAATGAATGGGTTAAGTAACAATTTAATCTTCAATATCTAGGGTGTTCATTAAAATTCAACAGTAATCTCTAAAGTAATTGTTTAAAAAGAGAATAAAAATAAAGAAGTCAAAATGAAGAACGCAAAATAGGCCGGTCACTATTCTAAGTTCATCTATTTTATCACTTAATGCTCACAGTCTTTGAGGCGGATAGTACCACTTTTTGTACATGAAGAAAGTGAGTCTCAAAGGGATTACATATACTGGTTACATGGTTAGCAAGGGAGGGAACCAAGCCCGGATAGGCTGTCTCTAGACGCCATACTCTTAACCATGACTGCAAGGTATATAACAGGCAGGAGAAAAGCAGAGCAAAGCAAATAGAAATTACAAAACAAGATGCCAGAAATAAAACATCGTCACTAATCACAATGTATTTAGATGAAATATATAATGAGTTAAAAGATTTACAGATTTCATTTGTTTACCTGAGACAAAGCAGAATTAAAACTTAAAACTGGTTGAAAGCTTAGAAGAATAACAGAAAGAAGTCAAAAGTTAGAGCCAGAAAAAGAGACACCTGAGAAATACTAATCAATGGAAAGGGAATCACTGAAGCCTCCCTCAGGTTCATAGGTACCTGAAACCCACCTTGGCCTGACACTTACCAGCTCTGTGCCTGAGCGAAACTCTCAGTCCCCCGGAATCTTCGTTCACTCACCTGTGAACGTAAGGAACGATCCCTCCTTCCATCCGGCCAATTTGTATTGACTGCTGTGCCACGGGTACAGGTCAAGCCACCTGAGGTCCGTCAGTGAACAAATAAGGATCCTTGTCCCTGTAGGACTGAGGAGGAGCAGAACATAAACTACAGTCTTGACAGTCATGTGAAATATATGGTATTCTAGAAGGTGATAGAAATAATATGATCAGGGAGAGGGGGTTTCTGGGGCAGAGACAAGGGGAAGGCAGTTTCCAGGTTAAAATGAGATGGCCAGAGCTGGGCTCACTGAGGACCTTGAGAACACGGTGCTAGTTGCTGAGCTCCCTCTAACACAGCACCGCACACTGGGTGACATGAACCACAGAGGCTCACTGTCTCATAGCCCTGGGGGCGGGGAGTCTGCAGGCAGGGTGTCAGCAGGGCAGGCTCCTCCTGAGGGCTGGGAGGGAGAGGCTGGTCCAGGCCTCTCTCCTTGGCTTGGAGACGACCGTCTTCTCTCCACATCTCATCACGTCATCTCCCATGTACACGTGTCTCTCTGTCCACATTGCCCCTTTTTATCCAGACACAAGTCATACTGGATTAGGGCCCACCCTAATGACCTCTTCTTAACCAATGACATCTGCAACAACCCTATTTCCAAGTGGGGTCATGTTCTGTAGTCCTGGGGTTCAGGACTTCAGCATATGAGTTGGACAGAGACCGGCCAGGGCAACAGGCCTGTGGGTGCATGTCTGATATCCCCAAGGGACAGCAGGGAGGCCAGTGTGGCTGGAGCGGAGTGAGCCAGGGAGAAAACCGGAGATGAGCTCAGCTTTGGGAGGGGGAGGAAAGCTGTAAGGTCACCATAAGGACTCTCGCTTCTTCACTGAGTGAAATGAGAAGCCATTGCAGGATTTTGAGCAGAGAAGATCACACCCAGGGTCTCAATCATGCCTGACTTAGGTGATGAGGATGAAAATATTTAGGCTTTTGAGCTGACAATAGTTAGACTACATGTTGGACTTTGAGTTGATGGTGTAGTAAATGAGACTCTGGAGGGTGTTGGGATGAGGTGGATGTATTTTGCATGTGGGATGGACAAGAACCAGTGGGGCCAAAGGGAAGAACTCGGTAGAAAAATGGCCCCCAATATGTCCACGGTCTGATCCCTAGAACCTAGGAATGTCACTGTGCATGGCAAAAGGGACTCTGCAGGTGTGACTGTCAAGGACCTTGGGATGGCAGATCACTGTGGGAAGCAAACGTCATCACGGAGGTCCTTAGAGGAGAGAGGCAGATTGGTCAGAGAAAGAGATGTGATGTGGCAGCAGAAGTCACAGTGACACAGGGCTCTGGGCCAAGGAGTGTGAGCACCTCTGCAAGCTTGGAAAGGTAGTAAGATGAATCCCTCCCAAGAGCCTCAGTGTGGAACGTAGCCTTGGCCACATGTTGGTTTTAGCCCACTGACATTGACTTTGCATTTCTGCACCCTAGAACAGTGAGACAATAGATGTGTGTTACTTTAAGCCACTGAGTCTGTGGTCCTTAGTTACAACAGCAATAGGAAAAGAGCTCAGGAACCAACATGAACATGAACCCCAGGCTGCCTGCTGTGCCGGCAGGAAGTCCTTTGTCTCTGATCCTGGGGGAGTGTCCTGTCTTCTGGCAGCATCCACAGACTACCTCATGCTAACCTGGCAGCTTGCAGGGGGTCAAATCTTAACCCTGCACAGTTCTTTATATTTAGTTAATAAAAAAGATGGTGTCATCATGAGTATTTTTCCATCTTTTAAATACACTTCAGTCTTCTAATTGAGAGACTGTGTAAATAGTTTTCAATCTTAATAATAAATAACTGTGGTATTATTTGGTTAATTAAATAATGAATAATAATATTCACATTAGTAAAAGTTATTAAAGTCAACATTTTTCAATGAAAATATCAAATTTCTTTTTGCATGAACATGTATTAACTACAATAAATGTTCCATGCTTTCTTCTACGATTTAGTGTTAGAGTCTTAAAGAATAATATTTTCCTCAAAAGATTTTATGGCGAGGGGATTTCTTTTGGTGGTACAGTTCCTACATAAAGTCTGCTGCATGGCTCAGGCCACTGGGAACCTAGAGATGATAGAAATAAGGAGGCATTATAAACACAACAACTTTTAAAGGAATTAAAAAACTGGATGTGTGAAAACAAAGAATCAGATAATATTCTGGTGAAATAAAAGTATTTTTCAGCTTAAGCAAGACACTGGGTGAATAAATCTAAAATGAAAAAACCACCCAGAGATTAGCAGCGAGTCATGCATGCAGTGTGACTGATCAAAACCAAGTTGTTTCCAAATCAGTGTGTAGGCTTGATGCCTTCATGAATCAAGTCTGTGTGGCACCAGGCCACCTCGAATAAATGTTGATGAGGTATTTATAAGCTCTTCAACATCCCAGGTCAAAGCCCACACACGAGCTACACGACCATCGCCTACACATCTGCAAAACACCCATCATGGTGAATAGCACTTTTCTTGCTCAGTAGCCGGTGGCAGGGCACTGTGAGCAGACCGAGATACAGGGACGCTGAGAAACAGAGGCACCTCCCCTCACTCAGCTGATAACCTTCCGTGCATTCCTGGGGACAGGATTGTCATAAAATGCACCATGGATTGATCCTCCTCCTAGGAAAGGAACGGTAGGGCTGTCCTCAGGTTGGAGCAAGGGTGGCCGGAGGATCTCAGAAGAGCTGTTTCAGCACAACCAATAGAAATGATGGCCACCGTGACCACGAGAGACGTCCCCTGCCATCTCGGTAGGCTCTTGGGCTCCTGACAAAAGCTGGGCTCAGTAAAGGTTTGGGTAGAAGGCACAGGTCTGAGGGATGCCCCAGCAAGAGACAGGAGGTAGGGCCTTGTTTATACTGCTCTGGGTGTATCCCAGCCTCATCCGAATACTAAATCAGAAATTTGCAAAACAGCAGAGCTGGGATGGATCACCTACCCCAGACTCCTCTCCTTACAGTTAAAAGGGTGGCAGCCCTGAGAGGCAAAGCAACGTGCTAAAGGCAGAGCATGGATGTGGCAGCGCCAGATGAAATGCACCGTGCCAATCCCCATTCAAGGCCGCTAACACTGAGTATGGGGCCAAGGTTTCCAACTAGGAGAATGAGACAATGTAAATACTTTGTTCCCCCCAAAACCCCAAATGTTTTTAAAGGCACAAAACTCACCTTAACTAGCTCTCTTCTGAGGGGGTGTTCTTCTGTCTCCGTCTTTCTGTCTGTTTCCATTTCTCTCTCTCAGACACAAACACATACAATTTTGTGAAAGGGGAATTCCTGCCATACAAAGACAAACTTCACATCTTCAGAAAGACACTTGACAAAGCACGTTTCTCAATTCAATTCTATGTGTGAGGTCTGAGCAACTGGCTTATCTTCTAGAACAATTGGTGGTTCCAAAATAAGGAGATCATCTTCCCCAAAGGAAGAGCTCTGGTCCGTGTTGATGAAGTTGGGGATGTCACATTTCATGAGCCCGTTCGCCTCCTCCTCTGGCCACCTGCTGCATCTGATGGCTTCCTGGAGCTGAATATCTCTGTCAAGGGCTATGGTTGGGATAGCAAATTTGGCCTTGTCCAAGTGGACCACATCATTGACGTAGCAGTAAAAGAGGGACCTAGATTAGTCATTGCCCTGCCAGAGAACACCTTGGGCACCAGCGGTCTTCCAAAGTCTGACACAAAGCTGTTCAGTCTGAATCTCTTCTCGGGAGACTCTGCATTGCTATAAAGAAAACCAAAATAAAAGATCGCTCACACTCTAGCTCGGTGACCTGAAGAATCATAGTTTTTGCCATCTACTGAGTGCAAGTCCCTGCACAGAGCATGCTGACAAGCACTGGGAATGAGAGACATCACTTCTGAACACATATTGTTAAACCCAAGGCAAAAGTCTCAAGTGAGGGACCTTGGACCAACCTGAAAAGACATCGTTCCCTGAGAATCCTCAGTATTGCTGAATCGCACAACAGTGTTTCTCATTGGGACACTCAGATCATCTTCATCAGAATTAGTTAAAGTGCTTCTTAAAATGCAGAATTCTGGGGTGCAGACCCTCAGCGTCTCCAGAGGTTGAGACCTGTAGTCTGTATTTTTAGAGCAGCCAAGATCACTGAACAGGCTCAGGTTTAGCACCGCGGTCTACATCGGGTCACCTGAGCATCGACAATGCAGTCTCACATGGTGGCGTGTTGCCATGTGTGTCAGGGTTCTGTCCTACCCACGAGACTCCCCTGATTCTCAGAACTGTCAGTGCTGCCCCATTGGGCAAAAAATACCACCATTTCACAATGCATACGCAGGGCGCCCGACTGACCGATACAATCAGTGATGGGAGAGGGGACAAAATTCATGTTCCTTATCCCTTGTTTCACTTACTATGGGACAAATGATCAATTCAAGGGTAATATATCAGTGAATGAGTGAATAAAATGACTCTCGTTAGTCCCACGAGTGCCTGGAAGAGTGAGCCTGGGCATACTGAGAACCATAACAGCCCATCTACTTAATTGCCATCCTCCCCAGATTTGTGTAAAGGTTACTTCCACCCAGGCAGTGACCCCTGAAGGGCAAGAATCATGTCTGAACACACTCTCAAATCCAGAACAGAACCTGACAACAATTAGGCTCTGGAGTCTGTGTTTAGCGAGTGTGGAATCTCAGTGATTCCAGCTCTTAGACCTTGCCTTCCCATCCCACCCCTCACGATATGGCCCTTATGACCAGCTCTCCCGGGGGTGGGGCCACGGAACTCATTTACAGGACTGGAAGAATCTGATCATGTTAACCACCCCCCAGAATATCATCAAGAGTCACCTGCATTTCAGGGATCAGTAATCCCAGAAGTTTTGCAGTTCAGGCAGCTGAGGGATTTTTATATCAGTTCTGTCTTCTACTGTGACTGCCTGGGTGACATCAGACAAGGAATTCTCAAAAGCCTGAGCTTTTCCTTTCAGGAATAATCTACTTAACAAATCTCATTGACCATTTAACAAATGTGATCTGAAGATCAATGATTTACACAGGAGTACAACATTCATTAGGTCGTGGATTTTGAATCTGAGAAAAATCATTTGAGAAAGATTGACAGAATGTAGCTTTAATGCAAATTTAAGTATTCTTACCTTTCAGCAAATCATCTTCTTCCCCTACTTATCACTTCATCCAAGTTTAAAAGATGCTTGAGAACAGGGATGATTGTGCCAGGAATCTGTGACCCAATAACCTAAAATGTCACCTAGGAAAAAAAGGGGAGTGTCACATTTTTAAAAAGTATGGTGAGGACAGCAGGGCCACCCCCCAACTCCACACTAAGGAGCTCTGAGTAATAGCTTTCCTGCCTGCCTTGGGCATCAGCTGATGTGAAAACCCACCTAGAAATCACACTGTCCAGCAGCTCTTCCGTAACATAGGCTACACTTTCTCAGAATTAAGAATTGGGTCCAGTAACCCCTTCGCTGAAGAATAAAGACAAAGGAGAACAATAGAGTTCTGCCCCTCCCCAGGGGAGAGCCCAGACCTTGGGCTGCATGCACTTCGCCCACCTCCCAGGAGAAGGAAAAACTGGAGAAGGACGTCCTGCGAAACTAGGGCAGCAAAGGTAGAGATGGGAACAAATAGACCAGCTGGCCTGGGACAGCCCCCTCCGTCGCTGCCTTGGCAGCTGCCTCCGCCCCCTCAGCACATCCTGCCCACCTCAGGTGGCTAAGCTGTCAGGGAAACTGTGCTTTGCAACCTGGGGCAACAGAGGCTGCCCCCAGGCCAAGCTGCTGGGGAGATGGGAGCTAAACCACCAGCTCCCAAGCGGCAGGCTCCATACCTTCGACATCACCCCGCCACCCCAGCACTTTAACACACCACCGGGGCAATATGACCCTGAGAAGTGTGACCTGGGAACGAGGGGCGGCAGAGGCCGCCCCCATGTCAGGCCTCCAGAGAGATGGGAGGTTATCCTCCAGCTCACAATAGGCAGCACCCCTCTCCTCCCCACCCCCTGATGTCACCGCACCCACCTCCCAGGAGCAACCTGACCTGGTGTGGTGTGTCAGACGAATCTTGGGCGGGAGAGGCCGTCCCCAGGCCAGGTCAGGGGAAAGGAGAAGAAGTGGCCCCATTAGGAAGCTGCGACGGCCAGCTGCCCCTGCCCCTCGACCTCATCGCGTCCGCCTCCCAGGAGCAAGCTGACCTGGAGACGGGCTTCTGGCTTCTTGGGCAGAAGAGGACACCCCCAGGATTGGCCGCGGGGAAGAGGGGAGCAAATTGACAAGCTCCGTGCTGCAGGTCCTCTACCTCCGCCTTTGCCACCCTCGCACCTTAAAGGCACCGCCCAGGGCGACCCTTCCCAGCAGGCTGAATGGGACAGGTGTGTCTGGTGATCTAGGGCAGGAGAGACGACTCCCACACCAGGCCATCAGGGAGACGGGAGCCAATCCACCAACTCCCCAAGGCATCCCCATCCCTCCGCATCAGCCACCGCTCCTGCCCCCTGACCTCTCGGTGGTCGCCTCTAGGGAGCAGGCTGACCTGGAGATGGACTTCTGGCGAACTTGGGGCAACAGTGACCACCCCCAGAGCAAACCATGAGGGGAAATGGGAGCAAATGGACCAGCTTCATGGGAAAACCCGCTGCTGCTGCCACCACCCCCAAAGTACCACGCCCGCCTCCCGGGGTCAGGCCGACTAGGATACACGTGTCCCGTAACCCAGGGCAACAGAGACCTCCCCCAGGACAAGCCGCGGGGAAGATGGGAGCAAATGGGCCAGCTTCCCAGCTGCAGGACCCCGAACCTCGTCACCCCTGCACCCTGACTACCCTGCCTCCCGCCCCCAGTTAGCTAAGTGGGACAGGGGTGTCCCGGGACCTGGGGCAGCAGAGGCCGTTTGCAGGCCATGCGGTGCAGACATGGAGCTAATACACAAGCTACACCGGGGCAGCCTCCCTATCCCCCAGCCACCACCTTACCAGCTCCCTGACCGCACCGCACCCATCTCCCAGGAGCAAGCTTACATGGAGTCGGACCTCAGGCAAATCTCCGGCGGCAGAGGTCGCCCCCAGACCAGGCCGCGGGGGAGAGAAGAAATGGAGCAGCTCCCTGGAACGGACCCCCTCCCCCTGGCGCCGCTGCTCCCACCTCCCAGGACCAAGCTCACCTGGAGACCGGCGTCCCGCCTCTAGGGCAGCGGAGGCCGCCCCCAGGCTCCGCCGCGGGGGAGAGCGGAGCGAATTGACCGGCTCCCCCGCGGCAGCCCCCCTACCCCCGTGGTCCCCGCACCTTAACGGTACCGCCTCCACTCCCCACTCAGCAAGCTGAGTGGGACAGTTGTGTCCGGCGACCTGGGGCAGCAGAGGCTGCTCCCAGGCCCGGCAGCCTGGAGAAGGCAGCTATTCCACCAGTTCGTCAGGGGCAGCCCCGCTCCGCCCCTTTGCCGCTGCCGCCGCCTGCTGACCTAACCGCCCCACCTCCCAGGAGTAAGCTTACTTGGAGTCCAACATCTGGCGAATCTCCGGCGGCCAAGGCCCCCCCCAGGCCAGGCTGCAGGGAAAAGAAAAAATCGACCGGCTTGCCCGGGCAGCCTCCCACCCGCCGCCGCCGCCGCCTCCGACGCCACAAACCATTGCACTAGCCTCCCGTGGTCAGGCTGACTGCGAGGATGTGCACTTGCCCGAGCACCTCCCTGCACCCCTACACTCCCTGTACCTCTGCACCCCTGACACTCCCTGCACTGCCTGCACCCCCAGAACCCCTGAACTGCCTTCACCCTCCACAGCCCCTGCACCCCTGCCACCACTTACACCTTTGCACTGCGTACAGTCCTGCACCCCTGTATGTCCCACACACCACCTCTTGGGCCTGTGGCAGAGTCTCTGCTGTTAGACCAATGCACAGGAACTCACATATTTGCCAGTATATGATGCATCAGTGGACGTCTGGGGTTGGCTGCAGGAAGGTACATGTTCCCGGTCACTAGCCTGGGCCACTAGAGTGATCTCTGTGAGGTCACCCAGGACGGGCTCAGAGATGCTGTTCTCTGGGAAGAGAGGAGTAGAAACCGGAATTGAGGGCAGAGCTGTGCTCACCAGGCCGTTCACGCTTCATGTTTTACACAGGGCTTTGGAGAAGTGAAATGGATCAGGCCAAGACCTGCCTGCTGTGCGCCCACCTCAGTCCTGGGCTCTGAGGCAGACCGACTGGCTCCCACCATCAAGACACCTGAATGGGCACCTGAATGATCCCTTTGAGGCATCCCATCAGTTCTCAGGAAGAAGTCTGGCTGCTTCCACCCCATGGCCCTCCCTCCCACTGTGCTGGCCTCAGGAAGGTTCCTTATTTGAGGAAGAAGGCAGCCCACCCCCTACCCCACCCCTCACCTTTCTATAACCCAGGCTGGTGTTTCTCTGCCCTTCAGAGTCTGGAAAGCCATTCCTCTTCAGTTATGTCCCTTCTGAAATGGACTTGCTTCCACTCAATTCTAGGTGAGGATGCACCATGGAATGCACTGGGTAAGAGAACCAAAATAAATAGTTTCTTCTGTGAGGTTTTCTGTTTATCTACTGGGATGGGCTGTGTGTAGTTTGCTACAGCCATTGGTGTGAGAGGCTAAAGCTGCCTGTGTGTCCTTGTTTTCATCCGCCCGCTGTCTTTGGGTTTTCCCTAGACACTCCTGAGACATTAACTTCCTTTAATTTTATTCCTGTTATTACACAGAGGCCCTACTGATATGGAGGTAAGGTGTTGGGGTAGCGGAACAGAGCAGGGCATCTATACTCCTGTGATTAGTTCTCATTGAGCCTGTGCCCTGAGCTGTGACCTCCACAAGTGTGTCTCTTTCCCCTCACCCCAATTTGGGTGAGACAGAAGGGATTTCCCTTCCCCCAGGCTGGTTAGGCTCTGGTAAAATAATTTCTCATTTAAAAAAAAAAAACACAACCCCCCACAATGGAAGAGAATGTTCTGGGTGTATTTCATTAGAGCTATTTTATCCTTTCCTGGCAGGAAGCATGAGGAGTTTTCCTATGATTTTCACTCTGAGAACAGGGTACTGTCCTGGAAGTAAAATGCATGAAAAAGAGCAGGGGCCCCCTCTGACTGGCCCCCTGAAGTTGTCACACTCACACTTCCCCACGCTGAGCTTCCAGCTGGCCTCAGGGACCTGTTAAATCTGCCTGCCCCTGAGTTTCTTACAAAAGCGGGTTCTGCCCTGGGAGCTGTGACTCTCCAAGCCTGCCCGGCTGCCTCTCTGGGTTGGGAGCAGCTTTCCCCCTCAGTTTTCTTGTGGATCTAAGAAGAGCAGTGGGTTTTCAGCTCCCTCAACTCTGGTGTTGTTTTCAGGACAGAAGGAGCAATTTCTGAGCTCCTCACAAGCTGGACCAGAGGCTGGAAGCCTCCCCTCCTCTGCCTCCGTGCAGACAATCAGTGGCTGTGGTTCTAGCCGAGTTTCTGAAGATGTGGATTTAAACATACACATCCCAGCCCCCACAGGAGCACACAGTCCCATAAGTCCCTACAACTTCCACTGGTAACTACGGAGCTGATGAGGACATGGGTTTCGGGGCTGCAGAGGCCTGACTGCATGACTTTCTCCGTGGCCTATTAATGTGGTTGTTATGGGCCTTGTCTGAAGTGGCTTGCATACCGCACCTGGTACATGGGAAATATAAAATAAGTACTAGAACCTCCACTTTTTCTCCCTCTTGGGCCTTCCAACCTAAAAAGTAATACATGAACTCAGACGGCCTAGTCACCACAATGAGGTCAGACCAGCCCGGCTCTCCTGAGTGATGGGCACTGACTTGCGCATTAACTCGGAACAGTAGGGGAACCGCCTTCCTCTAACTGGGCCTCTCCCCACACCAGGCACGCCCTCAGCTGAGACGGGGCCAACTCCCCCATTGAGGTGTGTGCTGGTGGCTTCAGTGTGACCTGGCCCTGCCGGGACATGAACCTGCAGTGAGGTGGAGTGTCAGGAGGAGGGGGGTCCCTGCTGGGGCAACAGGGGGCCCGGTAGCACCCTGCGCAGCCTGGTGCCTGGGGCTCCCCAACATCTCCTACGGCCCCCGGGTCGGCTCTGGTCTGGGCCACTCCATGCACCCTCCCAGTATCTTTTCATTAAGTCCCTTTTTGGCTTTTATCAGCCAGAGGTGGCTTCTGTTGCTTGTTCAGTGAAACAGTGCATCAGGAAACCAGACTATTTCTAAGATCAGTAAAATACGAACTTTGGTCAGCTCGCCGGGCAGACCGTGCAGCACAAATTCCCGCACAGGGCTGTGCAAATGCCTTACGTTAAGGGTCCTCATCATCTGTCTTCAGAGATACAGAAGCTCGTGGTTCAGGTAAAACCTCAGGGAGGGATTGAGGAATCCAAAGCTGGTTGGTTTCAAAGACTAACCGGTCGGACCAGACCCCTGAGCTGTGGTCAGAAGCCTGGCTCAATGTCACGCAGACTCAGCACCCTAAGTGTCCGGTGGGGCTGGTGCTGTTTCCTTTACAGGCTCTCGTTGGGGAGTCACTGTAGCCCCTTACACTCAGCAGGGAATCCAGCCCTCTTAGCCCCCACCCTGAGTGTTCCATGACACAAATCTCGGGAGTGTTTAATTTTCATCTTTGTTTAGGAGGATGAAGGTGGGGCAAGAGGAGAGATAAATTCACACTTAGTGACACCAAGTCACAGCCAGTACCTCCTCCTCGGAGAGCTATGTGCTCCCACAGTGGTGGCTGGGGGGCTGGGCAGAGCCCCTCCTCTGGTCACAGAGGGACTCACTCCTCTGACTGCAACTGATGGGTTGGACAACCAATCCAGAGGGGACAGAGCATCTTTCCCGGGAATTTGGAACTGACACACAGAAATTAATTTCACTCATCTGGGGATTGGGAGGAGGGTGGGAATCAAATGAAACCAGAGCAGGAGAGAAAGTTACAAGTGAATGAGAGAGAGACAGAGAGACTGAACTTGTGAGAGTAAATAGTGTGAAGGAAGGATAACAATCAGGGCACAGAGGAATTCCAGCTCCTGGCTGTCTAGTGTGTCCCAGCCCATCAACAAACCTGCGGGATGGTTAACATCATTCCAGTTTTGCAGCTTAGGAAACAGGCTGAAAGAGACGGGGGTTGGCTTTGGGTGCACAGTTAATTTAATTGCCACTGGACCCCTCACTTCCCACTGCCTGAAGGCACCATGATCCTCACAGGGACCCTGCAGGGCTGACAGCCTAGCACCCTGATCAAAGGGACCCTGCGGGAGTGGGAACCTCTCTGAGTTTGGAGAGTTCCCTGCACCGAGATTCCATGCATCAGCCGGCTCCCGCTCACCCCAGGTTAACGTCTCCCCAGCGGTGTAGTCTCCCAACCCGCTTCCCTCCCTGCCAGGCACCCCCGTTCTTACCACCGAGTGTACTGCAGGAATTCAGGCACAGGGATGCCCAAAGCAACACGAGCCCACCGACTGTACAAACAGCAGACTCCCAGCCCCACCTGGGCTCCATGGGGATAGTAGGTGTCCTCACCTTTCATGTATCTAAGGCAATCTGTTTCTTCAGCTGGAGGCTATAGAGAAAAATAAAAGGTCCAAAACATTGTTCAGTGAGGAATTCCTCCAAGGACCTGACTTCAGAGTCTACAACCAGTTGTGCTGGCCGCTCTTACCCCCGGACTTTGGGTGAGGTGGATTATTGATCAGCACAATCGCCGGTGGCCCAGCTCCTGGGCTTGGCTGCCCAGAGGGGGCTGGGGGAATGGGTAAGGCCAGGGCACTCAGGAAGAGCACAGAGGACCTGACATCTCGCCTCCGCAGTTGTAAACCCTTCCCCAAATCTCAAGGCATCGGACAGAGTGCAGCCACCACAATAATGAGATGTTCCCATCTCTTCACTCACTCCTGTTGGTTCACTTACGTGCTGAGCATCCACTGGGTCACAGGACATGACACACAGGATGGCCGATGGGACAGGCTTGGTACTTCCCCCTGGATCCTGTTCAATCTGATGGAAGAATGATCACTCATAAACGGTTTCTCAAAAGGATACATAGACAGGAGACAAACTGCAGAGTGAATCAAATTTTAAAATATAAATGAAGATCCCCCAGTCTCCCCGCCTAAGGTTAACAGCATAAAGAAAATAGATCTTGCCTTTGATCACCAAGGAAGTGGTCACCCTCTCTCAGGAGGAAAGGAGAGTTAATCTTTGAGCAGGACACAGAAGTGCTCCATCGAATTGGACCAGGACCTCTGCATTCATTCAGCAAATCTGTATAAGCTCCTACTGCTTATGGGAATCTAGTAACTATACCCGTTCCCAAGGCCCTTGGGCTTTATTAGTCAACAAAATAGACACGACTCCCCATCACTGGGGGCTCAGAGTTTTAGCAGAGAAAACAGGCAACATGATGGGGGTAGCAAGAGCTTGGGGAAAAATAAGAGTGATATGAGCAAACTCAGGTGATGGTGGTGGGGTGGGAGGCAGGCAGGAGGGAATAAGGCAATCCTGGCAGATCTCACGGAGTAATGAACTTGAAGCAGAATAGATCCGGAGGAAGAAGGAAGAGCCGGAGCCAAAGGCCCCCAGAGTGATGGGGAGAGTGTGGGCGGAGAGGCAGAGCAGGCCGGGTCCTGGAAGACTTTGGGACGACTTTGGCTCCTAATGGAATGGTGACCCTTTTAGTGAGTTTTGATGGGATGGGTGATGTCCAATTTATGCTTTTGTTTTGGGTTTTCTTGGGAGGAGGTTAATTTATTTATTTTAGTGAAGGTGCTGTGGTTTGAACCCAGGATCTCATGCATGCTAAGCATGCACTGTATCACTGAGCTACACCCACCCCCTCAATGTATGCTTTTATAGGCTCCCTCTGACTCTGTGTGGATGAGATTGTAGAAAAGCAAAGATGGAAGAAGGAGGCTATTTGGTGTCCAAGAAGGGGTTGAAGGTGGCTTCTAGGGGGGTGGGGAACAGGGGGTAGGTGGTTAATGAAGACAGAGTAGCCAGAATTTTCTAACAAGCTGTATTTGCTGTGTGTGTGTGTGTGTGTGTGTGTGTGTGTGTGTGTGTAAGAGAAAGAGAGAGAAAGAACATGGTTCCAACATCTGGACCTGGAAAATGGGATGGATGTCCTCTCCATCCACAGGGGATGGGACAAGATGGGGCTGAGCAGGTGGAAAGGGGTAGGAATCAGCTCAGTTCTTCAATGTCATGGTTAAGGAGTCTATTAGATATTGCCACAGAAATGCCTAATAAGTAGAGGAGTTTGGGTTTCTTTTTCTTTCTTATTAACATTAAAAAATATAATTTAAATGTATTGATTTTTTATGTGAATGAATTTGGAATTTTATTTCATGCCAAGGTATATGTTATAATAGCCAAATGGAAAATATATCAGAAAAGAGGAGAAATGAGGGCTTTCACATAAACTGACTGTCCATAACGTAGGTAAAATTTCAATAAAACCAGTCTTCATGCAAAAACCTCATCTTGGTGTTACATAAAATTAAATGAAAAAGGACTATTTTGATGTATCATTATTTCATGTTACATAATAGCCCCAAACAAACACATTGTTTAACTATGAGGCTTGTAGAAATACTATTCCCTTTATTGACATAAATACACAAATGCAGAAAGGTTCTAAGGTAGAATAAACATCTTAGTGGAAATAATAGAGATCTGAGCATTTTACATGATATGTATGGACTGATTCAAAATTTGGAAAAGTAATTTACACAGTAGAACATATTTATGAATGTGAAAGCAAGATGAATGAAAGAAAAAGAATATGAGTATCAGGGAGACAGTTCCAAATGGAAAGGGCAAATCAGGGAGTTTGGACAAATCGAGAAATTGATGGCATGTCAATTTCCAAGTCTGGTTGCTTCCACCAAAGTTATAGCAGAGAGATAGAGGAGAGACCCAGGACCCAACTCCGGGGCACATTCGCAGTAAATGTTTGGAAAAAAGAGGAGACGTTGGCAAAAGACCAGCCAGAAGATCGAAAGCAGAGCGATAGGCTGGAGGTCAAGTAAAGCAGGAACACGGGGGAGGAGGGATGGAAGAGCTGGGTCAAATGCTGCCAAAGGGCCAAGCATGATGAAGACTAAAAACTGACCATAATATTTAGCAACGTGGGGTCACTGATGGCCTTGACAGAGAAGTTTCCATAGAGCGAGGGATCATGGGAAAAGCCAGAATGGGTGCAAAAGGGGATGGCTCAAGAAAATATGTAGACAATGAGTTTAAACTACTCATTAAAGATTTGCTGCAAAGAAATGGGGTGGCAATTGGTGGGGGCTTATTAGGGTCAAGGAGTGCTGTTTGTTTCTTTTAAGAGGATAGACTTTTATATACTGATGGGAGCCAACTAGCAGGAGAACAAAATAGATGAGGTAGTGACAAAGAGGATGGATGTGGGAGAGACAGCCCGGAGAAGATTGGATGGATGGGCCCCCTGGCGACTTTTGGATGATATGGCTTTTGATGTCACCTGTAATAAGAGGTGGGGAAGCGAGAGTGAGGTCACAGACATCAGAAGGTGAGCGGATGTGCTGGGAGTTGCTGGTGAAAGTTCTCTTCTTTTGGCTTTAGTTTGCTTGGTTAAAGTAGAAAAGTAAACTTACCAGCTGAGGGACGAGAAGGAAGAGCTACTGGAGTCATGAGCAGAAGATACGAAAGAGCCTTCAGGGACAATGGGACAGTGAAAAGAGCAGAGGGAGACGGGGGGAGTGTGCTCTCAGAAAGTTACATTTTATCTTTGAGGTCCCCAGTTGTTGGATGTGTGATTGTCCTTCCTGCTGTCTACAAAATAAAAATTGAGTATGGTTCAGGGAAAATGCTATTTCATTCTAAGAGGCTGCCTGTTTCTCAGGAATGGTCATCTTAAACTGCAAACATTACAAAAATGTTGAAAAGAAGAACTTGTGTACCCAATGACCCAATATTTTCTATAAAATTGGTTGCTATTTAGTTCCCCTATCAATACCACAGAACCGATACTGCCTAGGATGGAGATACATCGATGCTTAAATGGAAATGAAATCTGTATCTTTTTCCTAAACTCCATGGCTTCCTTAACATCCCATTCCCCTTGGAATTTAGGGGTGTCTTGTATAAGAAATAAGAAACAGTTTGAGAAAATCCTGGCTCAGAATTACACAGCACAACCACAGTTAAGTATACAGCCGTAAAAATGTTTAGAAGCAAAACTCCATAACTACTCTTAAAGAATTTTGCAAACCTGGGCCTGCCCAGATGTTTCCAAACTGGAAAGGTACTCCTATCACTTGACCGGTATGGGTACCAGAGGCTGGTCATCCTTTTCTGTAAAAGCCAGAGAGTAAATATTTTCAGTTTTGCAGATCATTTTGTTGTAACCATGCAGGTCTGCAATAAGAAAGCGAATAGCACTGGGAGACAGGAAACAAATGGGCATGCCCACACCCACCCTTCCACTCAGGGCAGCTTCTCTGTGGTGGGGAGATTTGCCACAATGATTTGTTTCTTTGTTTCCATTGGTTTCTTTGGTTCCACCTTACTGCTCAAGCTCAGAACTTCAAGTTAGCATGGTCCTTCAGCATCCATGCAGAGAGAAGGCTGAGTGGGGGTGGGGACCCCACCTGACAGAGGAGAGATGGCTTGTCACCATGACATGAGACAATCACACCTTCCGGGATGAAAGGGAACAAAGATAAAGGAGGGGAACAGCAGTGGGACCCCTGGGTCACCTGCCAGGCTTGCTCTCCCTCCACGGCCACCCTGGGGGCCTGGGTGGTGTTGGAACTCAGCTACAGTGATTAGGCTGAAGGGACTCAGGATAAACGACCCTCCGTCTCCACACCGGGTTCCAAACGCAGCCTCTCTAAGTCTACCCTTTGAGTTTCTGGAACTCAGCTGGAAGAATACATGATCAGGCCAGACCCAGAGCCCAAGCCAAACACGACAAGGGTCACGTGGGGTTGTAACCCCGTGCTCAGTGGTCGGGGTCTCCTTGCAAATCTGCAGAAATACCTGTTCTGCCTCATTCCTGGGAGAAACCCCATATCTCCTCCTGCTCTGTTCTTCTCTTGAGGCTATTGTCCTGGAGGGATGCAGAGTCCTTGAACCTGGCCCTCCAAACGTACATAAGCAGCCTGTTCAATAAAACAAATTATGCACTTTTTCATATTTGCCAGTTTTTTGATTCCAGAAAGGCTGTGGGACTCTTTCTCACTGTCTCCTGTGCCCCCACCACTTGGTGGCCCTCTCCTCATGGAAACACGATTTCCCACAACTGCACCCTGCCTCCCAGCTTGTCAGAGGGGAGTGACCCACAAAGACACAGGTGTTTGTGAGGATCCTGTCCCCCAGCAGAAAGCCTACTCCTGGAGCCACGGACAGGGATCTGGCCTCCTGAGCCGCTCAGCTCTAATTGAAAGCCTAAACTGGGGACCCCGAACATTGCTGACTGACTTTCTGAGTCACCTGGACTGGAGGGGCCTGATTTTTCTTTCCAGGAATGGATGAGGCGCAGCCTCCATTTTCAGGCTGACATTCATGATGGATCTATTTCCCCCAACTGCACCCCAGGAAGGAGAGGCCCTTCCATCCCACTGGTTAGAAACCCAGCCCAGGGGAGTTCCGAAGCACCACATCACTGTCAGGTCCAGCATCCCTGCAGAGTGGCCCCTGCCCCTGAATGAGCCTCTTGCCTATGCCTTCCCTGCCCCGACATGACCACACCCCAGGTGGTGCTGGGGAAGGCAGTGAGTGCAGTGAGGGGTGGGGGGAGCAGAGCCCCTTGCTCTGGAGTGAGGGTTCTTGGGGAGACCACAGAGCAAGGCACACACCACCCCCACCCTATACCCCAAACTCTTAGCCCCGCCGACACAGGGGCCACTCTGCCTCCTCTCACCATGGCTCTCCTGTCAGACTGCACCGAACCCGGCATCTGGCACCCTAGCCCTACCTCCCCTCTTATGACAGATCCCGTCTTCTTGGAAACTGCCTAGCAGCGAGTATTCAAGGCCGGCAGCAGGCCTGGCGGATCTGCACTTCAGGTGCCCTACCTGGCCAGCCGTGCGTGCCTGGGCTCAGTCCTCTATCTTGCCCACTGGTAGACTGGGTCCACGTCCGGTGCAAGCGGAGGCCACGGAGCCAAGGCTGATCCCCACACAGGGACAGGTGAGGGTGTCCCCGTCCCGCTGCCCCGCTGCCACGCTGCCCCGCCCACTGGTGGCAGCACCGCCCCAGCCTCCGCCCGGCGCCACCTGCAGGTCAGGACTTCCGCGCGGCCCCGCCCGCTCCGGCCCCGCCCGGCTGCCCCATAAGCCTCCCCCACCCCCGTCCTGGTCGCGCCCTGGCTCCCATTGGCTCCGCAAGTTCTGCCCTCGCACATCTAGACTCGGGAAGACACACGACGCAAGCGCTAGGGGAGGGCCCCGCGGAGTTGCCATGGTTACAGGCGCCACGCTCTGCGCGGGCCGGCCTGAGTTTCTGGGGCGGGCAGCGGGCTCCGGAAGTGTGCAGCTGCCCGGGACCATGGCGGTGCTTGCTGCTGGGGATGGCGGCTTGCTCGGCCGGGCGACTAGTTCTGGCCTGGTCAGTCGGCGGCCGACATCCTGTCTGGGGCGGCGTCCCACAGATGGTAAACGTACGTCCGCGCCGTCGGCGGGGCCGGCGGACATGAACCGGGGTGGGATCGGGGTTGGGGCGGTGGCCGGGGAGGGCTGTGGTGCCGGGGAGCGTGTTGGGGTGGGGCGGGGCAGCGCTTGGGCTCAGCCCAAGCTTTCCTCCCCCTCAGGCCCTGGGGCTGGGGCCGCGAGTCTGGGTCGCCCTTGGTGGCCGCGGCCTCCCAGAACCCCCCGGGAAGGGCAGGCGGAGGACCCATCTTAGAAGAAGCGGGGCCTTACCCGGGTTTTGAAGAGCCCCAGAATCGGATGTTGGAGTGGGGTGGCTTATCAGCCTTGTTTATCTGCAGGGAAATTTCAGTTCCATCCAGATGTTGGTTCCTTCCGTCAACCTCAGGAATAAGACACAAGGGTCAGTGCCGATAAGCAGTTATCTAGGGCTTGACTCAAAATAAACTATGCGGGGTGTAGGGATGGTAGATGGGACCCTCCCTCTTGAAGTTAGCAGTCTTCTGGGATTAGAGGCCCCAGTTGAGGATTACATCCTCATCTGCAGTAATGGAGGTTGTGAGAAACACACAGAGAAGGGAGGGGTGTGGTGGCGGTAACTCATTACAGAATCCAGGACCCTTGCCTGGCTCTTGTGTAGAAGAGTCTCGCCTTGGATAGGGCAGCAGTTATCAAAGTGTATCCAAGGCCCCTGAGGTGCAAAACCATTTTCATAGAAACGCCGGGATGTCACCTGCCTTTTGCACACTCTTGCTCTCCCCAGTTCCTGCGGGGTTTTCCAGGGAAAACCTGGCCTGTGATATCACAAAACAGGGAATGCAGAGGCAGATAGGAGAATTCAGCTCTCACCAGTCCAAAAGAGATTTGCAGAAATTAAAATCACTGCTATTCTTCTCACTAATGATTTTTCTTTTGAAAAATAGAATTATATTTTGTTTAAGAGTATTAATGGTAACATACAGTAGATTGTTAATATTTTTAAGTGAATTCATACACTTTTTCTAACTTCTTATTTAACTTCTAACACAGGAAATATTGATAGATTAAACTCACATAAATAGCAGCCTTTTGGAGTTCTCAGTAATTGTTAAAAGTATATTGGGTTCTGTAGAACAAGAAGTTTGAGAGCCCCTGGAGAACCGGTGCTCAGATGCTAGTCGGGTGCTTAGTGGTGTTAGACGGATGCCAAGATGTCTTCCACAACTGCTCCCGGACTTGAAGTAATTGGCCACATGGAGATGGGTGGGCAGTGCCTCCACTTTACAAACCAGAAGCTGCTGAATGTGTCTGGAGTCTAGGCCATGGGCTGTGAAGGGATTCCCGTTGTATCTGTTCTATCTAAGCCGGGATTCCTGTGCAGAGGCCTGGCCCTGAAGACCCGCTCTCCTTTGCTCCCTGCCAGGTACCTTCTGTGTGACTTCAACCCTCCAGAGGGCTTCAACCTCCGTAGGAACGTCTGCATCCACATTGCCTTCCTCCTGAAGACCCTGTTGAAGATGGAGGAGCCGGTACTGGTGCTATTCCCTTGCGGCCATCTCTACCACTGGCAGAGCCCCGATCCCTGGTCCGACTCCTTTGACCTCCCAAGTCTCAACAGAAACATCCCTGACATTGTGTACGAGCAGTTCACTGCAGGTGAGGTGGTGGTCATTTAACTGGGGCCAGGTGGTCTTTGTTCAGGTTCCGATCTGAACATCGGGCCATCTTACTTTGGGCTTGTCGGTCTGCTTAGGGGCCCTGCTCATGTTTCCTACACTGCAGGTGAATTTGGTTTTTCCATAGTTTTTTCGGGAAATCAATTTGAAGTGTATGAGCTCTATGTCCCCTCCCCTCTGAAAACCCTGGCCTCCTGGTGAGATGGAGCGGTGACAAGGAGGCCACTGCCAGAGAGGCCCTTGTCCCAGAAAGAGTCGCTCGCTGTGCAGTCAGGGCTGTTCTTACCTGTAGAAAAACACGATGTGTGTGTAGCATGGGCCACGTGCTGGAGAAGATATGTAACTGCCCATCCAGTATAATTTGGTCCTGCTCAAGCTACCCATTTTAAATTTTGTAAGAGGGAAGAGTTCAAGATTTTCTTTGAATAAAGGTATTTAGAGCTTATCAATTTTTTTTAAATTGAAATGTGATTGATTTACAATGTTTTGTTAGTTTCAGTTATACAGCTGTTTTGTTAGTTTCAGGTATGCAGCATAGTGATTCAGTTTTACATATACATAGTCTATTCTTTTTCAGGTTCTTTTCCATTATAGGTTGCAAGATACTGAATATTCTTCCCTGTGTTCTACAGTGAATCCTTGTCGTTTGTCTGTTTTACATATAGTAATTTGTATCTGTTAATCCCAAACTCCTGTTTGTTTTATAAGTCTGTGAGTCTGTTTTTGTTTAATAGATAAGTTCATTTGTATCATTTTTTTAAAAATTCCACATATAAATGATATCATATGATACTTGTCTTTGTCTGACTTACTTCACTTAGTGAGATAAACTCCAGTTCCATCCATGTTGCTGTAAATGGCCTTATTTCCTTCTTTGTTATGACTGAGTAATATTCTGTTATATCTAAATACCACATCTTTATCCAGTCATCTGTCAGTGAATGTTTAGTTTGCTTCTATGTCTTGGCCATTGTAAAGAGTGCTCCTGTGAACATTGGGGTGCAGGTATCTTTTGGAATGAAGGTTCCCTCTGGATATATGCCCAGGAGTGGGATTGCTGGATTAGGTGATAAGTCTTTTTTATTTTTTGTCTTTTGAGGAATCTCCATACTGTTTTCCACAGTGGCTGCACCAAACTACATTCCCACCAACAATGTAGGAGGGTTTCCTTTTCTCCACAGCCTCTCCGGCATTTATGGTTTGTGGACTTTTGAATGATGGCCATACTGACTGGTGTGAGATGATAACATTGTTGTTTTGAGCTGCATTTCTCTGATAATTGAACGATATTAAGCATTTTTTATATGCCTATTGGCCATCTGTGTGTCTTCATTGGAGAATTGCTTGTTTAGTTGTTCTGCCCATTTTTGGATTTGGTTGTTTATTTTTTTCTTATTAAGTTGTATGAACTATTTATATAGTCTAGAAATTAAGCCATGGTCAGTCTCATCTTTTGCAAATATTTTCTCCCATTCCATAGCTTGTCTTTTAGTTTTACTTATGGTTTCTATTGCTGTGCAAAAGTTTATAAGTTTAATTAGGTCTCATTTATTTATTTTGGCTTTTATTTCTGTTGCTTGGGTTGCTTAGATTGCCCTACGAAAACATTGCTGAGATGTATGTCAAATAATGTTTTGCCTATATTTTCTTGTGAGAAGTTTATAGTGTCGTGTCTAATATTTAAGTCTTTAAGCCATTTTGAGTTTGTTTCTTTTTGGGTTTTTTGCGACTCTATTGTATGCTTTTGATTTGTGGTTACCTTATTCTTCAAATATATCAGCCCATTACTATATCTATTTCCTTTAGACTGATAATCACGTAGGCTCCAACACATCCTAAGAATAACGAAGAAAAAAAAGAAAGAAAAAAATCTACATTTTCTTGCTCCCCTCTCCCGTTCCCAACTTTTTTTATTTTGATGTCCTTTTTCATTTTTACATCTTTATGTTTATTCACTTGCAACTCGTTATTGCATTTCCAACTATGGTTTTCCTGTTTCTATAGCATCCTGCTTCCTTTCTGTTTAGAATAGAACCTTTTAATGTCTCTGTTAGGTTCAATATTGCTGAGTTATCTCACCTCCCCCTCCACCCTTCCCCCCAGGCCTCTGAATCCTCAGTCCAGGGAAGCTAAACCATTCTAGCCTTCATCGGTTCTGGGAAAGCAATCTTCAGAGTGGGAAAAGACATTGAAAAATAATATTCTGTGAGTTGCATTCTACCCTTGCCCAGAGATGAGAAACATCTGAAGGTGGAGGAAAACAGTTGGAGGTGGGGAACACAAAGTCTTTTCTCTTTTTGCTACTGAAGAAATGATTGCTTTTGTAATTAGTGATGATGCCCTTTAAATTGGTGAGATCGAGATTCCACAGCTTCAGCGCCTGTGAATAACCAGCTGGGAGAAAGCTCTCTAGGGCCCCTGCAGTGGGAAAGGCAGCCCCTCTGAGCACCTGTTGTTCTGTATTCTTCCTGCCTCCACACGGGTTCGCTAGGCACTGTGCAGGACGGTGCAGTTACCCAAGGTGGAGGACGGGGAGACCCCTGCTGTGTGGCGAGCCACAGAAGCCCACACTTGAAGGACAAAATGTAGAGTAGTGGGGCGGTCATAGGAACAGGGGATGGTTGAGACCCAGGATGGTGTCCTGGAGTCCAGCAGCCAAGGCTGGTGGGGCAGATGGGGCCCTGGGGCATGGGCAGTCCTTGAGGGATCTGAAGCAAAGATAGGAACCAAGAGACTGGATTCGTGTGGGGGTACGTCACCCAATGGGGGCTGCGGGGCAGCTCAGTGGGCCCAGGGGGAGCGGGCACTTCCCCAAAGCTGGGTTGACAGGTCACAACCAACTCACTGGGGACCGAGAGGCACTGAGTCATTTTTAACTTTTTGTCCCTCTTCCTGAAAAAGAAACTGCTGCCTGTTAAATAGCCTGTGTCGTTAGTGAGAATTAAAGACATGAAGCAAGATTGCCTCAAAAGTCATCCATTGTGTAGTTGTTAATAAGGGTCAAATGAAAACTTGAATAGATGAAATGAAGCATTCATCAGAGGATTTGAAAATCCTTTAAAATAAAAATTCTTGCTGCCTTTGTTCTTCATTTCAGGGTTCACTTGGTGATAATAATCATAACCAAAGCAACAGCAAATCCTTACAGAACTCTGTCCTGCTGTTCCAGGAATGCTGTGTTCATAACAACCCAATGAGTTGGCACCACTATGAGTTCCACTTTAAAGGTAAGGACATTCATTAATCACATGGCTAATAAATGGCAGAGCTGGGACTTGAACCCGAGCTCTCTGGCCCCAGAGACCCCCCTCAGCCCCTTCACTGCAGCTCATCACTTGGCATGCCCGACACAGGCCAGCATTTACGAGCAGAGTGACCTTGGCCAAGGCTGCTTCAATGCTTGGTCTCTGATTCCTCATCTGTAGAATGGGGGTGTGGGCAGTGAACTCTGTGAGCTCAGTGGTCACTTCCTCCAGCTCTGCAATTCTACTGCTTTGAGTTAGTATAGTAAGTATCCGAGCCCCTACATGGCCCACACATGGGCTGGCTCTTTGCCAGGCCCTGGGTTACGGAGCAAAGTAAGATCCGCCTGCTCCTCCGAGGAGCCTGTGTCCCTCCATGGCAAACAGCTGCGAGGCCCAGGCTCCCTCGCTGGCAGTCGGGGGCTGGGCAGGAAAGTCTGATAAGAGAAGATGGAGGCAGAGCCACTCCGGGAACAGTGGTGGCCACACAGCTCTCAGGAGCGAGAGCCTCTGTCCAGGCTGCTGAGAGGGGAGTCCTCATGAGGCCAGTAGTCCCCCTAACCTAAGCCCTCAGGACAAAGATCCAGCCATCCCTGCAGTGTCACCATAGAGCCAGTCCATCCTCATCACTGTGCCTCTGTGCTCCTTTGTCCTGGGGCCTCTCTTCCCCCTACACCCAGAAGACTCTTCTCCCTCTCTTCTCTGAGTGCCCCCTCACTTCACCCGTGGTCCCTGCTTCCTGGGCCATCATCTCTGGAGTTGACGCTTTGCACCTTCACAACCCCCGTTTGATCAGGAGCCTGGGTTGGCCTCCTTGTGCTCACTTTCCACCTTCAGATGATTGCTCCTCCCCTCGTGGGAGCACATGGAAAACCCAGATCCTTTCCTAGCAGTGCCTGCCACCCTGGCCTCCCTGCTCATCTGCCACAGTCAGGAGCACCTGGACCACCAGCTCTGTATTGCCTCGCCTCCTACCATCAAGACGTCAAAGTTCATTCTCCTTCCACCACCCAGTATGGTCATTGTAGGGTCTTCTTCTCCGTCAGCCTGAGCCAGCCACCCCCCATTCACCCTACCCCCGGGCTCATACCTGGGCGTGTCTCCACCCCAGGTCCAGCCTCTCTCCTTTAAGTGCCCACCTCTAGCCGTCCAGCTTCTTCTCCACCAGCCTCCCTGGCCCTCCTTCACCCTCACTGGGGGCATCATGCGCTGACTCCTCTGCTTTCCTGCCTGTCCACGTTCCTCTTACTTCCACTTCCCCACCTTCCAGCTCTGCATCCACAGTCAGCACTCTCTTATGACAGACAAAACCCCCTTGAGCATTGACCTTTTCAGTTCCTCACCAGGCCGACTTCCATCTCGGTTCACCCAGCTCTACTTGTTCTGAGCCTGCAGGCAGCAGGCTCTCCCAACACAGATTTCCAAGACTACAAATCAATGCCCACCAAGTTGCCGCTGCCAGGCAATCCTCCAGGATTTCCCTAGTGAGCACATTTCCCCACTTATCACTCAGTGGTGTCAACATTCTCTGCTCTCTGCACACCTCTAACCTTCCCTCTGTCTCTTCCCTGACTCCCAGCAGATGGCCTTGCCTCCTCCTGCTTCAGAGAGAATGACATGTCACTGGAAAGGAACTCGCTCACCTGCAGCAAATCTGCTCACCTCACCTTTTATCTGTCCCTCTCCCACCTGGACTCTAGCTGTAGTTGTTCTTAATTCAGTGAGTTTAGTTGACATATATATACACAGTTAAAAGCATAGCACACTATCGGCTACCTTCTAGGGGTTACTTTTTCAATTTAACATGGAGTGTGTAATTCATCCACTTAATTGCATGTACCTGCAGTTCATTTGTTTTAACTGATCTTAAATGTTGTGTGTGTGAAAGTAACACAAGGCAAGGGTAAGCCAGGATTCAGGATGCTGGTTACTTCCTGTGAGAAGAGGCCAAGAGCAGGATAGGGAAAGAGGACACGGTATGTCACTGTCAATATTCCTGTTATGATGCTGGGTGATAGGTTCATAACTGTGTCTTATAATATTAATTTTAATACATAAATACCTCTGACAGGCACCTTAGATGAGAATGTGCCATGAACCAAGACATACAATGGGTAATATTACATCATTATTGTTATGTAATCTTGCTATATTATATATTAATCATAATCTTACATTATTTGTTATGGGTTATATATTATATAGATGCATGAATTATATATTATGTATATAAACACCTACATATATATTATATAATATCTGCTAATAAATAAACAGAAGATAATATGCTAGTATATCTTCTATTATGTATTATTTAATAAATAAGAACATACTCTATCCTGTTATATGACATGGAACATAATCTTTAATAAAATAAGAAATCTATCAATATATATTGGTAATTAATAAAATTAAAAAAAAACAGCCCGCAGCTTTTAACGCCGACACCGCTCCAGCTGTCACTGTGATTTCTCTTCCCTTTCATGGCCGAGGTCCTCACAGTGCTATCCGTTCCCCCTTTCATCTCCTTATCCTGAACCTTCCTCCTCCTCCCATCCCATGCTGCCTTCTGCCCCGTGGCCCCTCTAGTCACCAGCGGCCTCTGGGGCACTGATCTGCGGGCACGGTCTCAGGCCCCAGCTCACCTGCCTGTCCGCCGCCTCTGCCACCGCTGGTGGGGGCGGGGCGGAGGCCAGAGTGCACCCCTTGTCCTGGAAGAGAACACAGCACAGACTGTGACAAGCAGCAGGTGTGGCCGGGAACTGCAGGACTGGGGGGAGAGCCAGACTCTCTGCATCCAGACCTGGGGCACTTGGAGTGTGAAGAAGCCCCGTCCTCACTGACCCTGAAGTGAGGAAAACACCCTCAGGTGAGTTAAAGTGCTTATGACCTAGGTCTGTTGGCTGGAAAGGACAAACGGGCCCCTAAGGGGAGGGTAGTTGATGTTTCAGGCCCCACCAAAGCCCTAAGGGCTGGCGGGGAACCAGGCTGGACGCTCCACTGGACCCAGTGCCCCCTCGGGGGTGGGGCCTTCGGGAACAAGCAGAAAGCCCTCTGTCTCTGGGGGGGAACGGGGCAGTGTGGGAGCATCCCTGCAGCGAGTCAAGTGAAGTCAGGGCCTGTGGGATCCATTTGTATGGCCACATCGAGCCTCAGCAGAAGCCACAGCAGGAGTGGATTCCTGTCTCTCCAGCTGTCATCCTCGTGTCTGGGTGCCAGGCTTCAGACCCGATCCCCTGGGGCTCTAGGACAGTTATAGACAGAGGCGGCTCGGGGAGGCCTCAAGAGGGCGGTACTGGCCTTCCTGCCAACACGATTACATGAAGATCAAACAATCCATCGATGGGAAGAAAATAAGAACCATGGTCACCTCTGGACCCCAAGCTTAGACGTGGTGCATGGGGGACATTTATCGACAATTCAGCGAGGTTCTGGCCAGAGCTAGAGGCCAGGGCAGCAAGCCGGGAGTGACACTGAGGAGCATCATTGTGCAGAGGCTGGACTGGGTGTCTGCAGGCTCCTCCCAGGAGAAGCCTCAGAGATTGGGAGGTGGCTAACATGGTTCCTTCATGTCACCAGCAAGTGGTGCCACCTGTGGAAAATCAGCTGTGCTCCTGAGATGGGTCAGCCCTGGGTGATGTGATAAAGTCTCCTACAAGAGGGGGCGCCAGATGGACAGTGAACCAACCAACAGGCTGATGAGATTCCCACCTGTGTTTATCGTGCTTTCGTAGCCAAGAATGAGGAGAGAGTTGAATGGCTCACCATGAATATTTTAACAACTTTAGAGAGTTCCATGTCTCACTGCATGTAAGTGTCACCTGGAAGAATTCAAGCAGTGTCTAGACCCAGGGGAGGCAAACGGCCTCTCGGTTCCTCTTCAACCTGGCAAACCCAGCAGCCCTCTATGGCCAGACCTTGGCAAGTGCCTTCCCTTGTTATAACAAAACCCTTACCCCGCACGCCTGTGGTAAGCTTTTGTTTTTTTTAATTAATGGGAATGAAGGTACCTTACAGCCTCCACAGACTTTTCCTTAGGGATTCTCTCCTTAGACCCGGGCCCCCCGCTGCCCTGTGTCCTGCACTGCAGAAGGTTCCCCTGGCCCTGACACTTCCTCTGGCCACGCCCTCCATCGGGTGGAGTCAGCAAGGCCAAGGGGACATGGTCATTGGCTCCATCCCATGCTCTAGAAACCCAGGATGCCGAATGCCTTGCCTCAGCAGCCCCTGACCCATTTCCAGTGCCTGCACCGGCTCTCCCCGGAGTTCAGATTCCCAGGACTCACAGAGAGGCCAAAGGGCAGCTGTTTGCATGGAGGTTATAGGCAGAGCCCGGACGTGAAATCTGAGTGTCCCCCTGTGCACATCCAAGGCCACTTATGGCAAGGGATGGACCCAGCATTGGGAAGAAAAGGGTCAGACTAGTGATCAGAGTCTGGGAATCAGCTCTCCCCACACGCTCACTTTCTTTGCAGGACTCCCCTGAGTCTGGTTGTTCTAAGTTTCAACCTGGCCTTCCCCCTTATAATGAATGTATATTTGTAAAGGCAGGACTTTAGAACCTACTGCACTTAAAATGTTTAGATATATAGAATGTGAGCTCCCAGGTATGCTCTGGCCCTGCACTTCCAAGGGTCCAGAGCATTTATGTTGGCTCTACTGAGACTGTAAGTGGCAAAGACCATCTCCAGAGAGGAGGGGCTCCTGCTTCACGGTCCGAAGTCAGGATCTTCTGAGCGGATAAAACAATGGACACTGAGACCCTCAATTGTAAATTGATTTAGAATAACGCCAAATGTGTGTATGACGTGTGTGTGTGCACGCACGCACCTGGGGAATTGTGTGGTACATGACTGTGAGTGTGTGTGTGGCTGTGCGCGCGCGCGCCTGGGGATGTGTGTGGTTGTGTGTATGCTATGTGTGTGTGTGGTACATGAGTCCATGTACGTGTGTGTGTAGGGAATGTATGTGGGCCAGAGTCAGTGCGTCTGCACGTGTGTTTGTGTGTATGTGCATGCATTAGTTTTAACAGTAGAAGCTGTCCTTCAGAATTATGAAGTAGTAAAATTTGTATGATGTCTTTTGCTGTATAATTCAAAATTTAAAAAATGTTCAGTCACTAGAAATTTATTCCCCCCAGATTCTGACTTTATTTTTCCATATTGATATGTCTTCATTTTACTGATGAAGAAACTTAGCTTAGAGATGTTAACTGACTCAACCAAGGACATGGAGCTCGCGCACCCAGGGCCAGGACGCAGTCCAAGCCACGCTGCTCCAGAGGCCTGGAGCCCTACTCAAGATCACGCGTTGCCTCTTGGCGGGGGAACAGATTCTGATGGGCTGTGGCCAGCGGGCAGGCTGCCCAAACTGGGGACACGGGAAGCCGGGCAGAGAGTACCAGACAGCAGAGAAGAGTGAAGCCCTGCTCAGAAATTAGATAGGTTCCTAGGTCTTGGATGAGTAAGGAGGCTCACTGCTCATCCTTGATCCCTTTGCTGGTGGCCAAAATGGACCAAGGTCCACGAGAGCACTTCTGGGAGCCGCCTGCCAAAACCTGCAAAAGGACTGCTCAGGACTGGCTCTGCAGTAGGAGCGGAGGAAGGAAATGTCACCTCTTGGTGGACATTATTGGTAATGGCAGTAGGAGGCCTAGCAGACTCGGTATAGTGGTGGCAGGACAGGGTCCTAGTGGATGATCGTTTTCACCTCTCTTAAAAATCATTGCTTCATATACTGTATCCATTTTGTGGTTTATTTTAGGGTGGTAAATATGGTCTCTGTTACTCCATATTAGCTGGATTGATTAATTTTTTTATTGTTAATTTTCTCTTCAATGATTTGGAAGCTATATTGCCTTTTAATGAAAATTCTCTCTAAATTTTTATAAATCATCTCTAAGTTCATAACTTTATATGTAATTGGACCAGTATTCCTATAACACTATCAAAACTGAAATAACCTATTAGATCCTATTCCTCAATAATGATAAATTTAGCATATTTTACCTCTCTGCTGTTCCAGATTGTGTGTGTGTGCGTTTGTGTGTGTGTGTGTCCTCCAGTTACTATGTTTAGACAGTTACTTCCAGTTTGTTATATTAACAATGAAATATAGCTATAAACTTGGATTTCATTGCTCACTACCAGTATTTAATACCATGTCTTTCCCACTTTTGAGTTATTTACTTATCGGGATTTTCAAATCAACTGGACACATGATTGGCTAAGGTTTTTCGAGAAGTGGACTTGGAACACTTTCATGTCTATATGAAGCTTTATGTTCTCCTCAACAACTCTCAGGGTGTTGTTGATGGCCCAAGCCTTGTTTTAAAATATGGCATTGATTTTCATCACCAAAAAAACAAAAAAGTTTTCTTGATTTAAATTGCTGTCTTTTTATGACTGGCTAGTCTTTTCTAGTGGATAGAGATTTACTTAACTTTCCCCTTCTTTTCACCATAACTCGGATTCATTGAGATGCATGTTTTTACCATTTCTCAGATGGGCTTCCGCTTTGACTTCCACTTTAAACCATCACCCCACTCTTTTTCTCCATGCTTATTCCTGAAAATGTGAGCTCTCTATCAGATTAAAGGTGGTTCCCGTCAGAGATGTGTGGCTCCCTGTCCAAAGGTCCAAATGAAGAGAAAAGGAAAGATTCCTGTTTCTGGTGGTTACATTTTGTCAGCTTAGAGATCTAGTTATCCGTGTGGCTGCGGTGGAATCTGCAATATCTTGGCTCAGAGTTTCCTTTTTCTGGCTTACTAGGGGAGCCGCCATAGCTGGGGTCACGGCGCTGTGGCCGTTGTCAGGATCCCGGGACTGAGGCAGCCCCTCTCCCCCCTTGTTATTTTGATCTTGTAAACTGGGTCCCAGCTATGCAAACCCTGCACATGGTGGCCAGGATCGCCCCCCACGTGACGTGTCCCCAGTTCCTCGGCGTCCCTCACTGCTAGCAGCTAGCTGCAGTAAGGGTGCGAGCTGGCTTCCGCTGCGGTCTTCCTCCTTCCTCTCCAGGCAGGCCGTCCTTTCCCACTAGTTGTCCCTATACTTTCTCTCCTGTGCTACATAAGCTGAAGGAATTCCTCAGGGTTTCCAGCAGGTAGATGGCGCTCTTCTATATTTGGACACCTTCAGTGCTTGTAGTGGAAATTTAGGAGGTGGAAAGGAAGAGCTTGGGGGTTCTCCGTATCTAGGGGCTCCCTATCCAGCAGATTCAACTAAGAGTGGTTTGAAAATATTCGTGGAAAAACAGAAAGTTTCAAAAAGCAACACTTGAATTTGCCATACACTGACAACTACTTACATAGCTTTCATGTTGTATTAGATACCGTGAGTAATCTAGAGATGATTTAAAGTGCACAGGAGGACACAGCAAAAGAGAATGTGACAACGAATGTACGTGTATATTCATGTATAACTGAAAAATTGTGCTCTAAGCTGGAATTTGATGCAACATTGTTAAATTACTATAACTCAATAAAAAATATATATATTTTTATATATATATAAATATATATATATATATATATACTTTTATATATATATAAAGTACATGGGAGGGTGCACATAAGTTCCATGCAAGTCCTTTGCCATTTTATACAAGAGGCGTCAGCATCCATGGATGCTGACGTCGGGGGAGTCCTGGAAAAAATGCCCAATGATTACCAAGGGATGACTGGAAGTCCAGGCTCCTTATCCCAGCCTGTCATGTCCCCACGTGGTCTGAATCCTACCTGTACCACACTTCCCTTGTCACTCTCCTCCAGAACTGGCAGACTGCCCTCTTATTCTTGAACAGGCCACACTCACTGCGCTTCATGTCTGGCCCCTAGAAATACCAGTTACTTTCTGAGCATGGTCTGCTTTCACAAAATGGGCTGCATTTTCACTAGAGAAGACAGTGTGGAATTTCCTTTAAAAGCTGAAAATAGACTTAACTCATGATCCAGCCTTCCCACTCCCGGGCATATGTCAGAAGAAAACTCTAATTCAAAAAGTCACATGCACCTCAATGCTTACAGCAGCACTATTTATAATAGCCAGGACATGGCAACAACCCAAATATCCATCGACAGCTGACTGGATAAAGATATAGTAGTATATTTATACAAAGGTATACTGCCCAGCCATTAAAAAGAACAAAATAATGCCATTTGCAGCAACATGGATGGACGTAGAGATAGTCATTCTAAGTGAAGTAAGCCAGAAAAAGAGAAAAATGCCATATGATTTCAATTATATGTGGAATCAAAAAAGACACAAATGAACTTAACTACAAAAGAGAAACAGACCCACAGACATAGAGAAACAAACTTACGGTTACCAGGGAGAGAAGGGGATGGGAAGGGATAAATATGGGAATTGGAAAAGTGTCCCTCTTGGGGAGTTACGGAAATGTTAGCTATCTTGATTGTGGTGATGGTTTTCTGGGTGTAGACATCTATCAAATTCATCAAATAGTACATGTGAAATATGTGTAATTTACTATACAGGAATCATACCACAATAAAGGTGCCTGTAAAAAAAAAAAAAGAAAAAAAAGAAAAGTTTGGCGGCATTGTGTCCTACGTTTTTATGTGTCTTTAGTGAGTGGGTCTTCAAGTTTCTGGTCTGCCATATTTTCTGAACCAGAAGTGCCCTCCTTCCCTTTTCTTTGATAAAATGTCAGTGGGTGGCATTTATTCCCGTGGCTTCAACTTCTCTCTGTCCACTGATTAACTGTCAAATCTTTTCCAGCAAGGACATCTCAGTTCAGTCCCAGAAATATAATTGACAAGTAGACATTCCCACTTGATTAGCCCATAAAAATCTCAAGCTCTGTGTGTTTGAATTTACACTCGCTCAGAAGTAGGTTTACTTCTTCAAACAATGGCATCACTATCCCATCTGTTTTCCGTGCCATACATCTGGGAGTTTTCCTTTACTTTTCCACTCCCTCACCCCCGTCAGTACTACAATTCTATTCCTTAATATCCCCCAACTAAGTCCACGCCCCTCACTCTCCGGTGCATTAATTCCCACCCCTTGCTAGTCTCCCCAGTGCTGTTCTTTAGAGTGAACAATCCACTTTGCTCACTTTTAATGGCTAATCTGTGTCACTCTCCTCCTTAAAACCCCAAAGAATTCCCCGCTGCATAAGTGAGGAAGTCCAAGCTCCCTGATTTAACGTCACACCTTCTCATAACCTAGTTGCTGCTTTTTTTCAGACTCAGCTTCCGTTAGTTCCCCACAGCCTCTAGCCTCACTGACATTCCGTCCTTAAGTGCAAAGTGCTCTTAGACACGACCAGGCATCTGCACGAGACACGCAAGCTGCCGAGAATCCCGTGCCCAGCACGCACTCTCCTGGCCTAGAGATTTGCTGGAATCCTTCAGATGTCAGTGCAGAAAGCATTTCCTCTTTGACACCTTCCCTACCTTCTAGAACCCTGCCACAGGCAGTGCAAGAGCCCCTCTCAACATACAGTATACATGATGCCAAGTGAATCTTAACACATTGTTTTGAAAACCTATTTAAATTTGTCTCTTCCATGACACACTGTGATCTCCTTGAGGGATGGGGGGCTGTGTGGTATTTGTCTAGACAGCTAATGTCTGGCACAGACCCCGGGCCATCGGAAACAGTCTGCTGACTCATCAAGAAGAATTGTTGCCTTTGCGACGTAAGAAAGACTACATGATCTCTGATCTTACACCATTCGGCAAGGGTCAAAATAATTTCACATAGAGCTACACAGGAAAAATATGTGTATTCTTTTTCTCTCTGTGAGCCCAAGATCATAGGCAGCCTGGAACGGAGGTGTCACTCTAAGCTGTCTGTCCCCTAGGCTGTCACGTCCAACTTCAACATATTTTTTAGAATTTGTAGGGATACGTGTACATCACCCCGTCATAGAGTAAACGGAGCTTCATCCTGACCCAGTTTAATGTCCATATGAAAATCAGAAATCTTCCAAACTGAAGCCTGAGGAAATATTTCCCGTCTCTCCTTCCAGTCTGTCTGCCATCTTCATCCCACATCCCCACTGCTCACCTGCATCAGACCACCTTCCATCTATAAACATTTTCAGTGGGACAATTGGATGAGAACTAATTACAGCAGTAATGAAAATGGTCCCATGAACGTAGGCTCTGCACAACAAGGATGCTTTGACCGGAGGCCTCAGCTGTGGCCTGCAGGGTCTGTTCACGTTTTCTGCCTGGCTTCCCTGCAGACGTTGTGCAGAAAATCAAGCCTGCAGTCAAAGTCATAGAATGCCCAAGAAATCCAGAAAAATAGAGTGAGAGTCATCTCCTTGGGAATATTTTTGAAAACCATCCACTAATAGGAAGAAGAGCTTTAAGTGGGTCATTTCAGATCAGATGATGTCCAACTGCAGGTGGGTCAGTTTTGTCATTGTTGCTCGCTAGTTGGCTTTCTGCTGCTTCTAACACGTCTCTGTTTAGAGAAGTGGCCTGAGTCTACCCTCAGAGCAGAAAGGTGAGCTGGGCCTGGCGACAGCCTAGCTCCTGTGCTGTGTAGTACCCCACTGAGAATGAAGGGATGGCCCAGGGCTTCCTCTGAATTATTCCCTCAGTTATAAACTCTCTGAAGGGAAAATGGAGTAAAAAATTCTTAATTCAGTATGGTATTGTCAAAGTATAAAAATAATTGTCTTTGGAGGGGAGGGTATAGTTCAAGGGGTAGAGTACATGCTGGGTTCAATTCCCAGTACCTCAATGTAAAAAAATAATAAGGAAAATTCTGTTTTAACAAAAGAAAAAGAACAAAGAAGAAAAGAGATCTCAAACAATCCAACTTTAAAAGAAAAAAAAAACATTTTTTACATAGTAATCAGCTCAGTCTTTTGCTAGATTAGGAGTTTGGGATTAACAGATACACACTACAATGAATAAAATAAATAACCAATTCCCAGGTCCTTAATAACCTAGTTCAACCTGAATCCTTTCTCTTTTTTCCCCTAAGCAACCCGTGGAAACCTCTGAAATTCTCACCTTATAAAAGAATTCATTTAAAGGTGGCATGAAAGTTACTGGTTAAAACAGTTATTTGTGGTTCCATGAATATAAGTCTAGTAAGAAAGATGGACAATAAGCCAGTAAGCAAATAAATATATTATGTACTGCCAGGTGCTTATAATTGCCACAAAGAAACATAAAACTTATTAGGAGAGAAAATGATTGAATAAGAAATATGTGTGTGCTATTTTAAATAATGTGGTCAGATAAGTCCTCTCTGTGGGTAAAATAATTTGAACAAAGTCCTGAATGAAGCAAAAGAATAAGCCACGTAGGTAACAGACAAGAAAAGCCTCCCAGGCAGGGAGAAGTGTAGGTACGAGAATTAGAGTTACAAACACAGCTGTCCCAGTGGGGACCATCTGGGCGGTGAAGATGGGCTGGAGCAGAACGGTGAGACCTGAGGCTGCAGAGACGGGTGAGGGAACGGATCACACAGGGCCTTGGTAGGGACTCCGGATATCCTTCTGAATACAACGGAAAATCACGAGAGTATTTTGCAAAGCAGAACAACTTGATCTGATTCATACTTTAATAAGACCGCTGTGGGTAAAATATGGGGAATAAGCAATGGAAGCAGGGCAACGTAAGCTGATGGGAAGGCACTGGGAAGAGTGCTGCTGACCTGGAGAGAGACACCGAGGTTGGGCTGGGATGATGGCGGGAGACGGGCTGAAATGGGGACACGATTTGACAGTAACGGTCACAGGCCTTAATGCTCGAGTTGGACACAGACACAGAGTGGTTCAGGGTGATGGGTATGTGATATTTGGGGCTGAGCCACAGTTTTTGTACAGAGACCTGACAGGAGAATAAAGTGGGGACGTTGACGTCGGTAAGAAGGGTTGGTGGGTGTTTAATTCCCCCTAGAGCCGCGTCTCTGTTTCTCTGTAGATGAAGTCAGCAGAGCAGGGATGGGTGTTCCTACTTCTGCAGAGAATTGCGTGTCTTCCTCATCGACAAATTCGAGAGGCCGACCTGCCCATCCAATTGCAACATCTTGAATCTGCTTCTTTCTATCCAGGAGGAGATTTCCAAATAAGATGCCACTCAAAAATTCCCGTGTCCACAGTTAGAGCTGTGTGCCTTTGGAATGATCTCAGAGATACCTCCACAGAGGCTCGGTGTGCTCTCTCTCACTCAGAGCACACAGTTCCCTTCAGTCCGGTGGGTCTCAGCAGAGAAGATTTCACAAGTAGCCCCTCTCAGGCCCTGGGGACCAACTTCCCGCTTGGCCGAGCTCTGAAAATGAGCACGAGTTCCGGGCAAAGGGCCTTCTCCTGGGCGCCATCTGGCAGATTACATGAGGACAGTGTACAAAAGAGTGGGAGGGTTGATGCTATAAATGGATTTTAATTTTTGCTCTGAATCTGATTCTGTCCTTCCGTTTTATGAAGGCAGTGTTCTTAGGCCAGACATGATTCTCCTTTTTTCTTTCTATTTGATCATCCAAGAGGTTTAGATAGGGTATTTGTTTTAGGGTAAGAATCTTTAAAAAAAAAAAAAACCTTGCAAATAGCGTCTTGTTAGGCATTTGGACAAGACAACCAGTAAATTATCCCAGCAGTATTGAACCCCATTTTTCCTCCAGGGGGTCTCCAAAGGTATACATGTTCCAAATCTTGCCCAAAACCAATGAGCTTTTCTTTTTTTTAATCACTTCACCATGGACAAAAGATATCACTAAAGAAGGTTAGAAAAGAGCAGGTCCCCAACATCCAGAGTCCCTCCCAAAGAGCCCACAGAAGTAAAGAGGAGATGAACGAGAGAAACGGTTTATTTATACACACGTAGGAGCCAACCAGAAAAGTAACTACCATGTTAAATGGTGAAATTTGAAGGCTTTTTTTTATCAACCTAACTTAATAAGGCAAAGGGAGAGGAGAAAATTGTTTTCCATGACATGTTTTCTTCTAAATCTATTGAATCTCAGGTATCTTCAGCTAAAGTGCTTTTGTATTAACCGTGGGTTCCATCTGACTTTCCATTCCTCGAAATTTGTTCTTCTTTTTTAAGATTCACTCATGTATTCTGAGCCCCTGGATTTTCCACGTGAATTTTAGATTGATTGTCAATTCCTGCAAAACACCACCTGGGATTTGGGTAGGCATACTTTGAATCCTTACATCTATTCATGGACTACTGTCATCTTAGTAGAATGAAGCCTTCTGCTCCATGAATATGGGATTATTCTCTGTGAATGTAGGTCTTAATTTCTCTTGACAGAATCTCTCATCTATTGTAATCTTCAGTGTCCAAGTCTGGTACTTCTTCCTCACCTCTATTGGATGCTGATTCAGAAGAGACACGACCTCCTGGAGAACCTCTACTGCCACGGATCTGACATGGAACTGAGTCCTGAGAAGGCTTTAAATTCTTTTAAAAATAGGATTAATGTACTTTAATTACTCCATAGATGAGCAATGAATGGGTCACATTAACATAGGATTTTAATCCTTTTAGAATTAGTAGAGTAATAAAGACACAGTATGAAAAATTGAAATATTGCCTAAAAGAGAAGAGATTTGTAATTCCCACCCACAGAGGTGACTGTCATGAATGATTTGGTGCTTATGTCTCAGTCTCTGTGTCTCTCAGTATGTCTTTCTCGATCTCTGTCTCTCGCACACTCACAATCAGATCAGTTTACATCTATACTGATTTCACACATATGTGGTCATGCAGATGGGACCCTGGATGCAGACAGTGGGTCTGCATACTTCCACCCTGAGGCCTCCCTTGACATTGGGTTGAGACCAGACACCCACTTTTCCAACTGCACAGCATTCATTCATCCACATGAACCAGAACGAGTGGACCCAATCCCCTCTCCATCATTAGTGTTGCTTTAATTCCGACTGTTGCAACCAGTGCTGTGATGAACACCCTTGAAAAGGCATCTTTGAATAGGTGTGTAAGGATTTTAGTGGGATGAACTGTAAGGATCAGAACTTCTGGGGAAGAGATGCTTCTGTGGCCCTTTGATGCGTCCTGCACCCTGTTCTCCTGAAGAGGAGCGTCCCTTCACTCTTCCCTCCAGGGGATCTGCTGGAGCCTCTGCCTGCTTACATTGTCACCAGGGCTGGTTGTCACCTGACTAAAGACCCGCCATTGTTATGGTGACCGGTGTTGTCTCTGCAGTGTTTCCGTCTGCCTGTGTTCTCACCTGAGAGGTCAAGCATCTCTAACACACACTGGCCACCTGCATTGCCTCTCATTGGAACTGACCATGTCTGTTCTGTTTCTGTTTAGAACACTGCGTTTTGAAAGATTTTTGGACTACAGGGATGGGAAACCTTTCTCCAAACTTGAGTTATGAGCAATGCTTTTTCCAGGTTGTGGTTTGTCTTTCAAGCAGTTTTTCTGGGCTTTTGCTAATTTTTTTGATTTGTTTGGTTTTGTTTTTGCCACAGGAAGAGCTAAGCATCTCCCTTCTGTATTCTGGCTGTGGTGTCATAGGGGGAACAGCAGTGTCTACCCTGAGATTATGCACAGAGTTACTAAAAGGGCTTCATTTTGTACATCACATCTTTAATCCCCCTGTATATCCCCTTAAAATAATAAAAATGCTGTTTCAAGTGAAAACTGAAAAACCAGCAGCCCCTGCTGAAAACATGTGGGAAGGCACAAAAAGCCAACTATCATAAAGTTTCATTGAAAGGGAACACCCAGCAGAGGTAAAGACTCGCAGAAGGAAAGAAGACTTGGGGTTGTCAGGGGCTGGGCGAGGAGGGAGGGGAGTGCGCTCTCTGGATCCATGGTTTCACTTTGAGGAAAAAAATAGTGTGAAACTAGATGTTAGTGATGGTCTCACAACATTGTCAATGCCCATAGTGCTCATGAATTGCACAATTTAAAAGGGGAAAAGTCTATATTTTATTACATGAAACTCTAAAAAGAAAAATAAAGGATGCCATAAATGATGTGAAACAAAGAAAGGAAACTAAAGAAAACCAAACGAAAACATCTCCAGCGGAAGGGACGGCAAGTTTGGGGGTGGGGACTGACGGTGGGATTTTGGAGTACATTTTGGAGAAAAAGGTGTGGGTGGGTGCAGAGGGGGCTCTGCCCCAGGGGGTGGTGATGCCTGAACTGGTTCTCCGTTGCCCAGCAGTCCAGGTGCAGATGCAGGTTCAGGAGGAGCTGCAGGAGTGGCAGGAAGGAGCTCGGGGTCTCCTGCTGGATCCAGATCGTCCTTTTTTTGGTCTCTGACATCTTCCCCTGCCCCTGCCTCCTCTGTAACTATTGGATGTGGAGAGAGTTTTAAGTCTTGTGGAAGAGCTTATGCTGTGAGAGGAAAAATTTATCCACCTGCCTCCTTTTCCATATGCCTCTTTAAAGACAGAAACCTTCCCAGAGCTTTCCAGACAGCTCCCACCCAGAAAGTGCCCACACGATGTGTTCTGTGACTGAATTCTTCCAGACAAGTGGTCTGAGGCCATTTTTTGCTCTGGTCTCAACGGTAGCCTCTGGGGACACCTCCCTGTGTGGCCCAGCCCTCTCCCCCCCACCTGAACACATGCACCAGCCCTGCCTTTCTGACCTTCGGGCTCTGCTTTGGGGGCTCCTGGTCCTCTACCTTACTTGCAGCGAGGTGGGCACGGTGCTCCAGGTCAGAGCCGGGTGTGCTGAGTAACCCGTCTGCCCCGGAAAGGTCCCTGGGGGGAGCCCTGGGTGTTGTCTGGGTCGGAGGCCTGCCCCACTGATTACTGGGCCATGGTGGTGGGGACCCCTCATTATTCAGACCCACCTGGATCCTGCGCTGGCCCTCAGTAGAGTGGCACATCAGCCCTTCACTTGGGGAGGGGGCGTTGGTGTTCTTATTCATCAGCTGCTGTTCAATATATGGTATCTAGCTCTGCAATGACAGCGACCAGCAGCTGACCTGGCCTGGAAGTCTCAGAGCCCTGCCCGGCCAGGAACACTCCTGCTTCTGTCCACTCGACACTCTGCTGCCAGATCAGACCGAGACCTTGTTCAGCTCAGACACCCGGGAGGGAAAAGACATACCCAGAATGCATGGGCTCCACCTTGGGCAGCAGGACCCTTCCCTGGCTCTCCACATCCCAGCCAGCCAGCTTTGACCTGGGCTGTGGATGTGACCGGCCCCCCAGGCCTCTGACCTGCTCTTGCTTGAGGCAGAAACCCATCCCCAGCGTGACCGCTCCACCTCCACCAGCCAGGACGGGGCCGTGGGGATACCTGGGTGGGATCTGAGTGGTGGCCCGGCCTGGGCGGGCCTGCCCTGGGCCTCCCTGTGTTACCTTTGGGTCTCTCTGGCCAAAAGTCCAGAGGTGCCTTGGGTGAGACATGACCCAGCGCTGGCAGCGTTGGTAAAGCCCCTCGCTGCGGGCTTTCCGGGAGCTGCGGCCTCGGGATAATGGGATGCAGCAGAACATGCCTCTGTCTCCAATCAAGTGAGCTGAGTAGGGACTTCTCTACAGAGTGGGTGCCTGGTGACTTTGGTTCCAAGTTCTGTTGGGCTCTATTGCCAGGGAAGTGAAGTCACTTCCTGGGGTCCACTTACCCAAGCTTCCTGCTGACACATAGCTCCCCAAGGGCCTTTCTGGGCTGCCAATCTCTCATTTCTCACTCCATGACATGTCCACACACAGTGACACCACCTCAGCCCACCTCATAGCCCTGGGGAGGCCTGGATGAAGCCAAGGCTGCAGCTCTGAAGACACAGCTGGGTTCAGACTTGGCTCCCCCCACTCAGCAGTGCTATCAACATGGAAAAGCCACGTGCCTCTCAGGGTCTCCCCAACCTCCCATCAGCACAGTGGGGATCATTCTGGCCCCTGTTTCCTAGAGAAGCCATCCTGTCTCTAGACCTAGAAACACCTACTGCATCTGTCATCCCCACGGGCTGGCATCACAGGGAGCTCATGCACAGACTCAGCAAATGAAGGACCCCACAGAGGGCTGGAGGAGCGCAGAGCAGATGCCACACAGGCCTGGTTCTGCCCTGAGGTCTGGAGAAAGTCTCTTTCCTTATTGCTTGCTTCCCAGCTCCCAGTCGTGCGACTAAATTTAAATACAACTCTGACATTGTCCGCTCTGGCATACAACCTCCTAGGTCATTCTGTCATGTTGACATACAGGCCCAGTGTCCCATCTCGGCCTCTGTGGTGGGCTGGCCCACAATGGCTTCATATTTTTTGCCTTCTGTTCCCACGCCCTTGTGTGATCCCCAAACCCTCCTCTGGAGGGTGGATGGACTTTGAGACCAGGTTCTGACATGCAGACTGACTTGTGAAAATGTGCATGAGTTCCACTCCTTCACAGCTCCAGTGTTCCTTCTCTCTGTCTCTGTTTCTCAGTGCCTCTCTCTCTGTTTTGTCTCTCTCTCTGTTTCTCTGTCTCCCCTGCTTCTCTGTGTTTCAGTCTGTCTGTCTCTTTTCCTGTATGTATGTGTGTATATATTTATGTGTATATGTGTGTATTTATGTGTGTGTATTGTTCGGGCCCAGGGCAGGTCACTTCTGAAAATCCCTTGATGACATATTGATTATTTTGAATTCATGTTACTAAAGAAAAATTATCTTTGAAAATTGTGCAAGCACTTTGGTGGGATCTTCTCTAAGGAACAGCACTGCTAGGGAAGAGATGTTCCTGTGGCACTTTGATGTATCCTGTACCTTGTTCTGCCGGAGAGGAGCGTCCATTTGCTCTTCCCTCCAGGGGACCTCCTGGGGCCTCTGCCTGCTCACGTTGTCACCAGGGCTGGTTGTCACCGGGATAAAGACCTGCCAGTGTGATGGTGGCCAATGCTATCTCTGCAGTCTGTCCATCTGCCTATGTGCTCACCTTACAGGTCGAGCATCTCTAGCACACACTGGCCACCTGCACTGCCTCTCGTTGGAACTGCCTGTGTGTGTTTTGTTTCTTTTCAGAACACTGGGCTTCAAGAGGTTTTTGCACAACAGCGATGTGAAGCTTTTCTCCGACCTTAGGTCTTGAGGAAAGCTTTTTCCAGGCTGTGTTTTTTCTTTCCAGCTGTCTTTCTTGGCCTTTGTTTTCTGCTTTAGTTTGGTTTTATTTTGCCACAAGAAGAGCTAAGCATCTCCCTTCTGGCTCTGGTTTCACACTTAGAACAGCAGTGCCTACCACGAGATTATGCACAGAGTTACCAAAAGGGCTTCATTTGGTACGTCTCATTTTTAATCCATCTGGATTTTCCTCTCAAAATACAAAAATGCTAATTAACATGAAAACAAATAAACAAAAAATTCACCCGTCCCTACTTAAGATATGTGGGCAGCGAGAAAAAAAAGCCACCTTTTATATGATTTCATTGATAGGGAACCTCCAGGATAGGTAAAGACATAGAGAGAGAAAGGGGATTAGTGCTTCTCATGGGCTGGGGGAGGTAGGATGTGGGGTGCGCTTTGTATACAAGCTTTTAGTTTGAGAAGGCAATTGTCTAAACCAGTGGTATTGGTCTCACAGCATTGTGAATGCACTTAATGCTCCTTAAAATTGCACAATTTAAAATGGGAAAAGGCTAAACTTTATTCTTATAAACTTAAAACAAAAATAGAATATAGTGTAATAGAAAAGAAAAAAATCTGACTCCATAGAAGATCGGTCCTTTTGGCTTTAACCCTGTGCCCTCTTTTCTAGGCTTAATCTTACTAGCTCTGCACCTTTTGTAAAACAATGTTGCCTTTAGCCTGAAATATACAGGAGAGCCTGTTTTCAAGGCTCTGATCTTTAAGGATATTAACACTTTTGCACTTATATAAAGATGACAAGTTGCAGAATAGAAAATAACTTTTGTTTTGTTAGAGGTTTTACAGAGGAACTATGACCTGGTCTACGTAGAGAGCTTCAGACCAAGATAATGGCAGACTAATATCTTGGAGAACCATCTTCCCCAAGTCAGACTTTAGGCTCCTTTTCTAGTAAATAGGGGAGAGGCTGTGGTTGGTTGTTGCAAACTTGTTGGTGTAGGATTACTTTGTTCTTTGGAATCCTTTGCAGCTGTCCACGTGGGTCAGATCATGGTGTTCCTGTAAAACCTGCAACAAAACAAACTTTTTCTATTCTGCAACTTGTTATCTTTATAGGAGTGCAAAAGTGTTAATATCCTTAAAGGTCAGAGTTTTGAGAATAGGCTCTCCTGTTTATTTCAGGCTAAAGGCAACATTGTTTTACAAAAGGTGCAGAGCTAGCAAGAGTAAGCCTAGAAAACACGGCAGAGGGTTAAAGGAAAAGGCACAGATCCAATATGGAGTCAGATTTGTTCTTCTTTATTACAGTGCCTTTGGGTGAGAACTAAGAGTATGATTCCTGGGTGGGTCCTCTACTGTCCCAGGATGGAGTTCAGGCAGGAACCCTGCCAGATTCACCATGACTTTGGACCTGATCTCCCGCAGAGAAAGTGACAATTATTGGATTAAAATTACCTGTCAAAATCCCTTCAATTGCCTGTAAACTATACCACAGCAGGGGATGTCCCATTGGCCAGTCAACTGCCAGTCTCCCCTGATGCAAGGGACCTGCGTCGTGGCAGGCTCCATGGTGGCCAGGCCAGTTCACCTTCCTACTTTTCTCTCCAGCATTAGCTTCCTAACTTTGACACTTTAAAATCTCCCGTCCCTCTTCCCTCTGGCCTGGTGTGAATGAACAATATCCCTGCACCCACCTGGGCTGAGGCCAGGCCACACACACAGCCCCATGCACACAGCCCACCATCTGCTGTCTACCCCTGGGCTCAAGTTCACCCTCTGAACTCCCCCACCTCAAAGGTCTGCATGCCCAGTGCCTCCGCCTTAGGGGTCCAGACCACCACCAGGACCATCAACCACCCAAGGCCCACAGTCCAGTGGCTGGCAGCCTGGGATCACCTTGACCCATCGGGTCAGATGAGACACAGAGTGCGGGGATCAGGGTGCCAGGGCAGGAATTGGAACCGCCTTCAGCCCAGCCTGCCTCGCCCTGTAGCCTCAGACATTAACTATGAAGGTTCACACTAGGCTGGATCCCCCACTGGTGGCAGTAGTCATCATTCCTGGAGCCTCGATTTCCCCACCCCAACCACAGGGTGAGGGGTGAGGGAGTGAGCTCAGGTTAGGGGTGCGCTCAGAGTGAAGGGAATCCCATGGTGAGGGGGTACAGGTTGTGGGGTTTGGGGCCCGCTTAGAATGGAACTGACCTGGCTGAGAGGTGAGGGGGACAATTTCAGGATGTTGGGCGTCCTGTGGTGAGGCATGAGGGGTAAGCTTGTGGGTGTAGGGGCCATAGTTTAGGACCAGCAGGTTGGAGTGTCAGGGCAGGGACCTCGGTGTGAGGAGAAGGAGCCCTGTCTTCAAGGTCTGGTGGGAGACTGGGCCTGGCCAGGGGTGGGAGGGTAGTAACAGGGAGGGGAAGGTGAGCAAGGGAAGTGGGGCTGGCGGTGTGTGGCCTGGCTCAGGGCAGTCGTGGTTCTATTTCAGTGCCAGGACCCAGTCGGTGGCGGGGTGAAGGCTCTGGGGATGGAGACCCGGCGGGACGAGCAGGAGGGGCCCCACCTGGCTCCTCCCGGCCCCAGTGGCCTGGTCCGGTAAAGCAGGAGACCCACCCGAGCAGTTTGCGCTGCAGGCGGGAGGAGGAGGCGCGCGCACGCGCAGACGCACAGATGCGCGGACGCCGGAACCCACCCAGAACGCGTGGAAGTTGGCGGCAGCCGGTTGCTCCTGGACCAGCTCCTTGAAGAGGAACATGGCCTGGGGTCTGGGCCGCCGCTTGCCGTTGGTTCGGCTGCCGCTGCCGTGCAGTTAAGGGGGCGCTGGTGGGGGCGCGCTGCTGGAAGCCGGCGGGTGACGCCTGGGCTGTGCGACTGAGGAGGCGCACAGAGAGGGGTGCGGAGGTGAGGTCACGGCCGCGCGTCCCGTTAGGACCCTGAGGCGGGTCCCAGCCGCCGCTGTGGTTAGTGGTAACCCCGCTATTAGTAGTTCCTGAACCCCGCGTTTTTGCCGCCGCTTATACCCGGGTTTAGGAGAGCAGGTACAGCCCCGGGAGGTGGGAGGGCACCGGACGGCTCCGGAGCATCTCTGACTGGCCCTCAGACCATGACCTGCTCCCGGGAGGCGGGTGCTGTGCGGTCGCGGGGCCTCGGATGCAATGGGGTCTGCCCCATGAGACCCCCTGGATTTGCTCCCATCTTCCCCGCGGCCTGACCTTGGGGGCGGCCTCTAAATCCCCAGGTTCTTGTGACTCAGGTTACAGGTCAGGCTGCTCCTGGGAGGTGGGCGCGGTGCGATCAGTGTGCTGGGATGGCTGCAGCAACAGCGGGAAATGGTCGCAAACCCCGCGCTTTCACAGGGCAGCCCCAGTCCCGCCATCGCAGCAGCCGCCATTCCCTGACAGCACAGCACCTGCCTTCCAGGAGCAGGCTGGCCTGTAACCTGAGTTCCACGAATCTGGGGCAGCAGAGGCCAAACTCAGGCCATGCGCTGGGGAGTTTGAAGCCAATCCACGGGCTCCCATGGGCAGACCCCATAACCCGCCACTGCCTTCGACCACACAGCGCCCTCCTTCCAGAAGCAGGCTGACCTGCGGACCGTGCCTGGAACAGCAGAAGCCGAGCCCTGGACAGGCCGTGGGAGAGAAGGGGGCAAGTCGACCAGCCTGCCAGGTCGCTGCCCATCTCCCTGCCGCTGCCCCAGGTTCGTGGATCACTTGTTTTCAAGTCAGTGGGTTCCTGAGAGGCAGGAGCGGTGCAGTCAGGAGGTGGGGTCTGCGGGGAGGGGTGCTGCCCCAGGGGGATCAGGTGGACTTGCTCCCATCTCCCCCAGGGTCAGATCTGTGGACGGCCTCTGCTGCCCCAGGTTCACAGGACACATGTCATGTCAATCTGTCCCTGGGAGGAGTGCTTAGTGCCCTCGGGGCAGCCTCAGTGGCTGACAAGGATTTTGGAAGTGGGCTCTAGCCCAACATAACTAACTCTCCTTTCTTCACTTGCTTCCTCAGTTGGTGGCTGTATAGGCTTTTTCATTATAGGTTATTGCTGGATAATGAACATAGGTTTCTCTGCTATACAGAAGAAACTTTATTTAAAATCTATTTTTATATATAGTGGCTAACATTTGTAAATTTCAAACTCCCAAATATATCCCTTGCCATCCCTTTTCCCTGGTAACCTTAAGATTTACTAAGTCTGCAAGTCTGTTTCTGTTTTGTAGATGAGTTCACAGTGTCTTTTTCTCTCTTTTTTTAGATTGCACATATGAGTGATATCATTTGGTATTTTTCTGTTTCTGGCTGCTTTCACTTAGAATGAAGATCTCTAGCTCTACCCATGTTGCTGCAAATGGTTTTATTTTGTCCTATTCATGGTAGAGTAATATTCCAGTCTAGAAATATGCCACAACTTCTTTATCCAGTCATCTGTTGCTACATTTAGCTTGCCTCCATGTCTCGGCTATTGTATACAGTGATGCTATGAATACTGGGGTGCAGGTATCTTTTCACATTGGAGTTCTTTCCAGTTATATACCCAGATGTGGGATTGCTGGGTCATAGGGTAAGTATACTTTTAGTTTTTTGAGGGATTTCCATGCTTTCCATAATGACTACACCAAACTGGATTCCCACCAGCAGTGTAAGAGGGTACCCTTCCCTCTACAGCCTCTCTAGCATTTATCATTCATGAACTTCTGAGCGATGGCCATTCTGACTGCTGTGAGGTGATACCTCATTGTAGTTTTGATTTGAATCTCTCTGTTTGTTAGTGATATCGAGCATTTTTTCATGTGCCTATTGGCCATTTGTGTCTTCATTGGAGAAATGCTTGTTTAGGTCTTCTGCCTATGTTTGGATTGAGTTGTTTGTTTTTTTGTTTTTAAGTTGTATGAGCTGTTTATATATTCTGAAAATTAAGGCTTTTTTGTTAGTCGTATCATTTGCAAATATTTTCTCCCATTCGTAGGTTGTTGTTTCCTTTTGTTTTACTTATGGTTGCCTATGCTGTGAAGAAATTTATGAGTTTAATTACGTCCCTTTTGTTTTTTTTCTCTTATTTCCATTGCCTGGGTAGATTGCCCTAGGAGAACATTGCTAAGATTTATGTCAGATAATGTTTTGCGTATGTTTTCTTTTAGGAGATTTATCATGTCTTGTCCATCTGCATCTTAAGCCTGTACTCTAGATCTGTGCTTCAGTTTTGAATTTTGAGCTTCTTAGAGAACACCTACTCTTAGCTCATATGTCAGATTCAACATGTCTAAAGCTGATTTCATAATCATTTTTCTTGCAGCGTATCCATTTATTCAGTGGCATAATCATTCTTCTGGTCTTGAATACCCAAAGGCTTGGAATGGTCTTTGATTTATATTTCCCTCACCACCCTCCACATATTCTTGGCTTCTGGAACTGTATGTTTATGGTTTCAAATGTCTATTCTGATTGCTGATACTCTGATGAAGAGCGTTCATCCCTGATACATGAATTTTTCCTTCTGTTGAATTCTTGGATATTCTCTCCCCCCTTTTCAGTCAACCTTCAGTTTTGACCCTCCAACATCTAGAGTCAAGTCAAAGACTTACCACAACCAGATCTCAGCCAGGTAGTCTCGACACTTAATCACTTTGGCTTTACCTTATATGTTCCAATCATTATGTGACTTAGCCTCCTAGGGTAACCTGTGCCTTATTAAAAACCAGGAGTCACCAGCGTTTTCCTATCCAGTCCTCAGTTAAAACAGCTTAGAATTGCCCTGAGAACTAGTTGGAGCCCCATCCCCTTCATTGAGTCTTCCCTATTTACTCCAAATACTTCTAGCTCCTCTTTGTATTTCTGCACTGTTCATGATCAGTAGCCTGTAATCTAGGCTTTGAGTACTGACTTGGTACCATTACCGGTTGGTTTCCAATGTGTCTCCTCACTTAGCTGGTAACTGGAGAAGACTCCTTTGTTCAGCCTCCTTTATACCCTCACCCAGCTTAGCATCGGGCAATAGCAGGCATCCAGGCAGTGCTAACCTACTTTATTTATTCGCAGGGGTGGTGGTGTGGAGTATAGCTAATAACTATTAATTCAGTGTTGCAATTAAAAAAGAAAGCCAAGAAAATCCATAAAACTTTATCTCCATGTTCAGTTTAGCGCTTTACCTCAACAGTTTCCTTAACTCTGTGTTTACATTCACATAGTGTTCAGTGCTTGTACAGTTCCCTGAGGCAAGCAGGTGAGATGTCATTATGTTTGACTTTCACGTTACATTTCATATTGGATATATTTGTGGAATGACAAAACCTTCTTTTATAAATAAACAGCCGGAAGCCCAGAGAGACTAACAGCCTAACCCAATGTCACCTGGTTAGTGTTTGGCACAGGCCAGGACAGCGGTTCACATCTTCCAGCTGCTCCTCTTCCAGTGCCTTTTCATTCCAGTGCTGGGAAATGTAGCCCCATCAGCCAAACGGCCAAGTCTCATTGCTGCCCCTTTACCTGCCAGTGATGGCAGTGCTACAAAACGTGGCAAAGGAAAGGTCAGAAATAGGAGTGATGAAAGACATGGAAGTGCTGGAAATGGATCCTCAGCCTCTTCCTCCCTATTTGAGCGCCTCACAAGTGTCCCACTCTGACACTGCTGTTCATTGATTATAACAAAGTCTTTAAAATCAGACTGATCTTTTGTAGGACATGCTTTTATCCTGGTCCCTTTCCTGCTAGTAGTCACCGTCATGGGCAGAAAGTGCCTGACTGTGCTCTGTTTGTCATGTAGGTGGGAGGGGAAGTGGGAGAGGAAGCGGGTTGAACTGAAGCCGAGCTTTTTACAGCCCTGTTGTTCTAGGACCAGAGCAGTTCCACTCCTGCTTTCATCACCTCTCCACCTCTGAGTCCCAGCCACCCACTCCTGCCTGCTTCCCCACATGCCACGTCCTGGGGGAGGACAGTGTGTTTGGCAATGCCCCCTCCACCCTCTGCCTTCCGCCCTGGGAGGTGCAGGAGTCTGCTTCAACTTTTGAGCTGTTTTGGTAGTTGGGCTTTTCCAGCCTTTCTAGGCATCTGCTTTCCAGCTCTGGGAAATTGGAGATGTAACTTAACCATACAAGTTCTATACTAATGTATTCAGTGGCATTAATGTGATGTTGTCTTTAAGGTGTTCTGTGACTGGATAGGAGGTATTTAACACAGGATGCTTCACATCCAATTCTAAAGGCCTACAGGATGCAGGTGTAATTCAAGTTCTTACATGGCTGTAAGGCAGACATGGACATTATTTTATAATATGACCATATGTTCATAGATTACGGTTAGTCCGCCGGCTCTGTATCTAATAAAAGTTTAAATTCCAAACGCTTGAATAAAATTTGTGGGCCATGTCTTTTTGCCTGTAACTAGTTGCAAAAACTGAAATCAAGACTCTACCACAAGCCAGTGTTTCCCAGTAGAGAAACCCTCTACTTTTACAACCTCTAAGTAATGCGGTGGTTCTTTGGGTGAGATGAGGGATGCCAGAGTATTTTGTTGGGACACTAGAGTGGCATGACAAGTATTCTGGGATTGGTTACAGTTGAATCTCTGCTTCCTATATCCTGGACTGATTACAGAGTCAATGTTAGTGCGTTAACCAGCTTCTGAATGCAAGTGTAGCTAGGAAGACAACAGAGAAAATAGAAGGATATAAAGTAATGGAGAGACTTCAGAGCAGTACAAATGGTGACTTTGACACCACCAGCTGCTGACGTGAACTTGGCAGGAATTTGTGAGAAATGGTGGGTGTCACTGCAAGCAGGAGAGTCCTGCAGCTTTTGGGGTGAACAGGCAAAGGGGAGAGCAGATATGGTGACCACTCGGGGGCTGATTATTTGTGTCCTGAATGTGAAAATGTCTGGTCTCCTGTTCAATTTTGCAGCCACAACTTCACGTGACTCAGGGCATTATTTCCACCAGAAAACCATAAAAACATAAACAACCTCTGTTTCCCAAAGTGTTTGTTCTCGATCTGAGATGATTGTCCTGTGGTGGGAGGTAAGTGGGAGGTGGGTCCTATTACATCACTCCCTTTCACTAAAAGTCTACCTCGCTGCTTTTCACCCTACTGCTAGAGGTGCTGCCATTCTGTTACACCTAGACCTATAAGACAGGCTTGGCTGAATCCTCATGTGAAGAGGGATAGTTATGTTCCGTTTTAAATAATTGCTTGGGTCATGTGGTCCTTTGTTCCCTCCATTGGAAATCACTATTCCAGAGCAAATAGTATGAATCTATATAAACTATATTGTTTGTAAGATGTCTTCAGAAGTTTTGCAGTAGGTTTAAATATTTGCTTGGTGATGGCCTCTTGATTGTTTGAAGGAGGCAACCCTCACTAGGGGCTTTGTTGGCTCCCTTAGATTTCCCTTACTGGCAGTAGAGTGTTCGTAGGCAGAGTTAGAAAGTTAACTGGGCTGAGAAGCCGAATTTGCCCGCAGCTGGGAATTGGTAGAAGAGTCAGTTATGGAAGGAAGGCTTTAGGATTATCTGGTAGCAGAGTTGTGGGATCCAAGCCCTGGGAAACCTCAGCTTTTGTAGAGTAAGCTCTGTAACAATAGGCTATTAGATAATTTTAACACTTGTTATGGGATGTAGAGTTGGGGAAAGACTTAAGAGTGAAAGAACCTTAAAAAAGAATCTCCAAATATTTTAAAGAAGACAGTACTCAGAATGAGAGCTTTTCTGGAAAAGACTAGCTCTTCACTTCACAGGGGAAGCAGGGAGAAGGTGTAACTGCACTTACTGTAACTTAAAAGGTAAACCTTACCCTCCCACTTAGCTGTTTCCTGGTGTATGTTCATATTCCACATCTGTAGTTTTAGACATGATGTGTCATTTTCTGGTACTCCATTCTGCTTCTGAGTGAGAGATTGACGCAAAGCCACATAGCAATTGAAAAATTGCACAAAAGTCTTTATTGTTAAAAATGTAGATATGTGGCAGGGTGCTGCATTTGCAAATGACTTTCAGTACAGAGAACACTTAAAAGAATGCGGTGTTATTTCTTTTTTTATTCTTTTAAGCCTTTGAATAGAAGGTTTTCTTTGCAGAGTTTCTGGAGTACATCAGAACAAGCAGGAACTAAAAATAGCTTTAAGAAAGCACCAGTATAGATGTTGCTTATAGTATGGTATCTGTCTTAAAGTTAACTCTTTAAAGCAGGAAGTTGTAACTCTCAATTTCTTAAGCAAATATAAACATTCTTGACTCTTAATGACATTCTTTGTGGGGTGAAGCCGCTTTTGCTTCCATTCTGAGCATTGAAATGCCTTCTATGATACTTCTACCAGTCCTCAATATTTTATTTTCCCTCTGTTGTGAACTTGTTATTAAACTTGAAGCAGATATAAATATCATTAACTTGCTACATATGTAGATATTTAGTGTTACATAGTCAGAAAATTTGTGTACATCACACGTATCTACATAATTCCCCAGTTTCCAACTGTGTTCCTGATGAAAGAATGGTGGGAAATGGCATTATGAGGATATGTCTTACAGTACACAGTGTTTCCCCTGTTCCCTCTACCAGATCTGGATGTTCTTTCATCTTTCGGCTTCTAGAATTTCTAGCTCTTTTTCTTAAGACAGGTGTAACTCATCCCCCTGCTCACACAAACATGCGTACACACACACACACACACACACACACACACACACACACACACACAAACTGCCGTAGGGAGTAGCGTGCACCATCCCATTCTCCCACTCCAGCTCTGATCCCACCCACTGGAGGCAGTGTCTTGCACGAATTCATTTGTAAGTTCCTTTTTAAAACTCGAGTGATCGGGAAATAGGACTGATATCCTCACCTATTAGGCAGGCCCTCAAGGATAACTTCTATGGTTAATGCCAGAGTATCTTAATGTTTGAGTACCTGGCTTTCATGTCTTCCTGTACCACCTGTGTGACCCATGATTCCCACAGTTCTGTCTCCCGTTAGACTTTTTCTCTCCAACTCTGGACTCTTATAATATTCTGCTGATTTGGCATCTTCACTTGGAACTCTGACATCTTAAAACCAACATGTGTGAAAACTGAGCTCTTGGTCCTCCTACCCCCCAAACTGGTTCTTTATGCAGCCTCCCCCATTCAGTTAGTGGAAACTTAATCCTTCCAGCTGCTTGGGTCAAAAATCTTGGAGTTATTCTGACTTTCACTGACATACCACATGAATTCTGTCAATAGATCTGGTTTGACACTGCCTTTAAAACATATCCAGAGCCCAGCCACTTCCCACCATGGCTCCTGCTTCCACTGCTGCTTCCCTGCCCTGAGCCACTGTCCTCTCCTCCTGCATAGCCCTTCTCAGTAGCTTCCCACCTTTCATCTCTGACCCGTTTTGCACTATTCTCACCCGGCAGTCAAGTGAGCCTTGAAAACCTAAGTTAGATTGTGTCGTCCTTCTGCAGTGCCTCCCCATTTCACTCCGGGTAAAAGCCACAGTCCTTACAATGTCCTCCAAGGCCATACAGGATCTGCACTGACCCTTCTCCGCAGCTCCAGCCGTGCCCCCATTCTGGAACATGCGAGGTCACGCTGGCCTTGGTGATTGTTATTCCGTCCACCTGGGACTTCTCACCTCCTAGTCTTAGTTCTAACCTCAGTTCAAAGTTTGCCCTGCTCTCGTATTTAATACAACATCACCCTCATCCTATACCCTCAACTCTTTACTTTGCCCTTTTTACTTTTTTCCATGGTTCCTCTTTCCTAACATGCCACCTCCTCTGCTGCTCTGTTGTGTGAATTGTCATCTCCACCCCCCACCCCAGCTAGACTCCAACCAAGCTCCATGAGGACAGGACTTTTGTTTTGTTTATTGATCTATTCTAAGTGCCTAGAGTAGTCCTGGGTACATAGTAGGCCGTCAAAAATTATTTGCTGAATAAATTAAAAGGCTATTTTAAAAATGAATCATCCTTTCAGGAACAGGTGAGGAAAGGAAGCTGCATGAAGGAAAATGGTGCAGTAAATAATGATATTTGCCTGTTGTACTATGTGTGATATATATATGTGTTTTAGTCTTAATTTGGTATCTCAGTGTCTTAATTTAATAGCTGTATTAAGGTGTAATTTACAGGCCATACAATTAACATACTATAATTGTACAAGTCAGCCATTTTAGCTATTTCTAGAGATGTGCAACTGTGTCCTCAAAAAGTCCCCTTGTGTCCGTCCATATGCACTTTGCCCTCCCCTCATTGGCACCCTGATTTTATTTGTTTTTGTTTTTTGGCAATCACATCTCAAAAGAATAATTTACACAGCAGTACTAATATAGCTTTGCACTTTTAGAAATGACACACTTAAATATGAAATCAGCGGTCATTGCTGAATGTAGGCAGCAGTATCAGACATCGGTGAGAAGAATGGACTTCAGTGTCAGACTGGCTGCAGTCTTACCCAGCTCCACCATTTACCAAGTTACCCAAATTATTTTCTGTCTCAAGCTCTATATCTGTTATATAGCTGTAATAATAGCAGCTTACAGAGTTGTGAGGATTAAGCAAACAGGGAAACAAAATTTAGTATAGTGGCCAGCTTATGTTATTACCTAAGAAATAGCCTTGCAGGTAGAGAGCAAAATTCAAATCAGTTTCTAAAGTATGTGTAAAATATGATCCAGTTCCTGCCTGGTTTGTAAACACTTATGCCTTCTGCAGAATGTAAAAGCAGGCTAATTTCCAACAGAAAAGATCATTTCTCAGCATTTCTTTCAAAGGTAGTTGCAAAATAATTTTTACTAAATTTTCTGTGCCCATCTCTGACAGAGCTTTGACACCAGGGAGGTAATTATCTACATTTTTGTTAAAATGATGCTGACCATCAGTAAGTGTTCTGAATTATATTTTAGCCTTTATGTTGGGAAATATTGTGAAACTTCTTCTAAATTAATGGGGGAGGGGCATTCATTGTAGCTCTTGTAGCCTGATAAGGCTTCACTAAATTATCTTTTTTTATTTTAATTAAAGTAATTAATTAATTTTTTGCAGGGGGTGGTAATTAGGTTTTTATTTATTTTATTTTTATAAGAAGTTCTGGGGATTGAACCCAGGCCCTTGTGCATGCTAAGAATATGATCTTTCACTTGAGCTATACCCCCCTAAATTATCTTTAATAAGGTCTTTTTCTCTGTTTTGTTATTTTCTTTTATGTACAGATGCACAAAGCAGGGTCATCAGAAGCCTCTCAATTCCAAAGATGATTATAGTGAAAAACATTGCACAGTGACAGTGAATCCTTGGAATATGAAGAAAGATTGTAAAGTCTTGAATGAATTAAGAAGGAATTGTTACATTAACTTACATGTAACCATGGCTCTCTTACCTTTATTTTTCACTTTATAATGAAGATATTCCTCACCCGTCAAGGTTGCTTTGTTAGATATAGGGAATATCTAAAGCCTTTTCTGGAAGTTTTTTAAATAAATAAGAGCAGGTAATTTATCAGAAGTGTGAATGGTGTAATCTGCTCTGTCTAGTATGGTAGCCACCAGCCACATGTGGCTATAGTGAATTGAGATGTTCTATAAGTGGAAAATACATAATAGATTTTCAAGACTTCGTACAACAATAATAATGTAAAATATTTATTAAAAGTTTTCAAAGTGTTAATCACACTTTTGAAATGATAGTATATTGGATATTTTGGGATAAATATAATTATTACTGGAATTATTTCACTTGTTCCTTTTTATTTTCTAAATGGGATTACTGGAAAATTGTGACTTGCACTATGTTTCTATTGACAGTGCTGGCTTCTAACTTATTGCAAATAATATGAAAAAAACTTTGATTAAATATTTTATAATTGAGTAGTTGATTTCCATCATATTATTTTCAGGTGTACAACACAGAGGCTCAACATCTTTATAGATTAAATTCCATTTAATGTCACCATAAAATAATGGCTATATTTCCCTGTGCTGTATGATACAGCCCTGTAACCTATCTATTTTATACATAGTACTTTTTACCTCTCAATCCCTTACCCCCTTCCTGCCTCCCTCTCCTCCTTCTCCCCATTGGTAACCACCAGTCTGTTCTGTGTACCTGTGAGTCTATTTCTGTTTTATTATAGTAATTAATTTGTTTTATTTTTTAGATATACATATAAGTTAATAAATAGAATATTTGTTTTTCTTTCTCTGACATATTTAACTTAGCATAATACCCTGTAGGTCCATCCATGTTATTGCAAAAGACATTATTTAATTTTTTAATGGCTGAGCAGTATTCCATTGTGTGTGTGTGTTCATGTGTATATATGTGTGTGTATATACGTAAATATACATATATATATATAATATACCACAACTTTTTTATCCAGTCATCTGCCAGTGAACATTTGGGTTGTTTCAGTGTGTTAGCTATTGTAAATAGTGCTGCTGTGAACACTGGGGTGCATGTGTCTTTTTGAATTATATTTTTCTCCAGACATATACCCATGAATGGGATTGATGGATCACACGGAAGTATATTTTCAGTTTTTTAAGGAAACTCTATACTGTCCTCCATAGTGGCTGCAACATTAACATTCCCACCTACCAAGTAGGAGGGTTCCTTTTTCTCTTAAAAGGTCAAAAATTCCTACATTTATATACTTTCCTTACAGTTTAGGACACAATTTGGCAAAAGCCGGATAGAATTTAATAGGAGTAAATACAGTATTTTTTCAAATGTCCATGCATTATGGATAGATATGTTATTGATGAGTTGGTTCCCTATTTTTGTAGATGCAGAAGTTTTTATAGCTTCACAGACATTTCAGTCTTGCAGAAAGAAAAATGTCTTTGCATTTTGCTGAACTTGTCCGGGTGGCTTTATCGAATTTGGCCCAGGCCTGCAGAGGTGAATACACATCCAAACCTGAACCATTTGAATGTCTGCAAGATTTTAAGAGTCTAGAATGTCAGATCTGGACTATAACTCTGGTGAATGACATCAGTGAGTGGACTCAAGAAAACTCCATTTGAGTGCAAAGCCTTTCATAAGCCAAAAAAGGCTTTGAAATTGTGGCAAAGCCAGAGACTTTTGTGCACCACATATGGCCACAAACCCATGGGGACAACCACAGGCCTTCTGGAGTGCCAAGGGAATTCCATGTGAGGAGTCCAGCACTCACAGGAATCCAACAAGTCCCTGCCAGCCAGAGCACCTTCATTGCTACTGTGGTGTTTTGAGCAAATGTCTTTTCTTCAGGTTCAAATTGGTTTGTTGTTTTTTTTATAAAAGAAAATCAAACAACTTCTTTTTCCCTTGGTGAAAGTAAAAGCCTAACATTTTCTGATTTCTTTTGACAGAGAAAACTTGAGCCTATGAATCTAAACTCATCTGTGATGGTCTGCAGCTGGGAGCAAGCAGATCAGTGTCAGTCCCTTTGCAGCCGTTGGCTGGGAGCCTGCATGTTCCCTGGAATGATATATGAAACATGTCACCCTAGCCGTGCCTTCGCTCTGGACTGGGAGGCGAGTGAGTCAGAATCTGCATTATGGAATGTATGTTTCAAATCCAAATCTAGGAGATCTTTTTTAATAGCCAGAGAATGTAGTCATAAATATATCTATTAATGTATTTATGGAAGAACAATTTTAAAGTTTTTTTATTATAAAAATTTCCCCCCAAAATTGAAAATGAAAGAACATTGGAATTAAAATCCAATGGAATTAAAAACAGTGGAATTAAAAATCATCTGTACCTTAGTTATACATAAAGAATCTTAAAATCCTTCTAAACATTTTTTTTGTTGAAATGTAGATATTTTTCTCTTCCAAAAATGAAAATTATTATTTCACATTTTTTTCTTTTTCCTTTTATTATATATTCCATATCAATAAATATAATTCTTTTAAATCCCTTTTAATGGCTGTTTAACATTATATTGAGCAGATATGTAAATAGTCCTAGATTTAAGAAATTTAAAAAATTGTCATTACAATGCCCCTGCAAAGAATATTTTCGTGTTTCTCTTTTTAGTTACTAATTTGGACTGAAAGTTAACAAGTTTACTTTTCTTCATCTAAAACATTGGTTATTTTATGAATGAATTGTAAGGATTTTAAATAACTATTCAGTAATTTCAACAAAGAAATTAACTTTAAGGCAAAAATGTATGATGGTTTGCAAATCTATTTTTATTATATCTTCACTTTTACCAGTGTCATATCTGTGTGTGTTTGCACAAGTGCTTTAACTACCAGCAATGTAAGAAAAATCTGGGTACTAAAAATGTGAAAATAGTTTCCTGGTTTGTGTTTTCATTCTCCCAATATAGGTTTTGGATGACAAGCTTGTATTTGTAAAAGTACACACCCTGTGGGAGGTGATCTGTACATACGCTGAGATACTGTACATAAAATTGCCTCTGAATCCCAATCATCTGAAAACCCTGTCCTCAGCCTTTGATACCTTCAGCTGTTTTATGAAAGTCCTCCAAGTGGATGAAAGTATCAACAACCGGAACAAGGGTTTTTCATTGCCCTATTTGAGAAGAGCTGCGTGAACGACTTTTATATTCAGGATAGAGATACATTCATCAATCCAACCACCAGGAGCCGCACTGTAAGTCTAAACCGAGTTTAGCTGCTGTCGGGGGTGATTTAGAACCTGCTGTTGAATTATAAGTGATTTGGTTTTGTTGGTTTGGTTTGGTTTTTAAAAGCTGCCCATAAAAAGGAAAAAAGAGAAAGAAAAGAAATATGCCTACAGATTCCTGCTAGGATAGTAAACAGTGGCTGGTTATTTACCCTGTATAAACCACACGCTCTCTTAGAATCTATTTAGGTTTACTTCATCCTTTCGCAGATCAAGTATCAAGTAAGGGACAGTTTTAAAAAAAATTCAGGATTAACAGGCTTGTGAGCTCCGGGATCTGCAAGGCAGCTTTCCCTTCCCATGGTGTAAGTCAAATGGCAGAAATGAAATAAAGCACTTCATGTATCCTCCGGTGTTAACAGGAAAAGGTGAGTCTTCTTGACCTTGTTTCTTCCTGGGTAAAATGAAGATAATATGTCAGGAGTCGACAAGCCCATTTAGGGCAGGAACCATGTTGTCTTGTTCACTGCTGAATCCCAGGCACCAGGAAGGCTGAGTTTAACAAGTGAGTGAATGAATGAACTGTAGTTCCCCCAGAGTTACCATGTGGGGCAGTGTGGATTAGCAGCTAAGAGCATAGACTCAAGAGGTGAGGGTACAGCTCAAGTGATGGGGCGCATGCTTAGCACGCATAAAGTCCTGGGTTCAGCCCCCAACACCTCCTCTAAAATAGACAAATAACCCTAATTACCTCCCCACCCCCCACCAGAATTACCTTATTATCTCCCTGCCACCAAAAAAAAAAAAAAAAAGGTAGAATTGGCCAAGAGCGTAGACTCAGGGTGGAACACTTGTGCTGGTTTCTCGCTGTCTACCTTGTAAAAGTCATTTAGCCTCTGTGTTTATCAAGTTCCTCATCAATAAAATGGGGATAATAATAGTACCCACCTCGTAGAGATGTTATGGGGATTAATGAATCTGCTTGAATTTTAGAACAGCCCTGGCTAATAGTAAGTACTATGCATCTGCCAGCTCTTTTCATAATTACTGACAGATGTTATTATCAACCAAAAAAGTATTAGTTCTTTGTAAGGGAAATGCATGTTAGACCATTTCATTTATCATTTTCTGTAATTCAGGCTTTTTCCCTCTGAAATACCATTTTCTGTCTGTGCACTAGTAAATCACAGGGCTTTCCAAATTTCATCTGTCTGAGTTCTTGTCATGATGACAATACTGCAGAGTTTTGACATTTTTTAGGGACTCCATCTGAGATGACAGCAACCCCTCAAATTCAGGAGCACTTCTCTAACTGACAACATCTCGCATGAAATGAAGTTTGTAAAATGTAAGAGCTTCAGATGCTAAATGATGCCATAAATGCAAAGATGTTATATCTAAGCTCTTTAAATAAATCCTGTCATTGAGATAAAGGAAATACTATATTATAGCGCTCTATGACATTGTTACCTTGCTATCCGTTTATCTGACTCTCTAAGACAAAAGAAAGCAAAGACTGAGATTGATCATTACTACTGTGTGGTACACGTATTTGTGGATGAAGACCATACTGAAATGCACTGTCTAAGATATTAAAATGGACACTAAACAGCTGCTTGATGCACATGCATGAACAGAACAGGGAGCTGGTTGCAGGGAGCAGACACTGAGCTTCCTGGATCAGAGACTCAGCATAGCAGTCCAGCCCAGCAGTCCACATGTTTTATATTTATATCCCAGCAAAATTAGCAGTGAGACTCTGAAATGAACTTTGGGGACACTTGCAAACAGCTGTCATGATTACTAATGTGGGACACCAGGATTCTACAGTGTTTAGTTGGCATCTGCACACAACCATTTCTTTTCCACTAAAGACTGTTGTAATTGCTGGTTCCACATCCAGGCTGAGGAATCATCTCATGTGGTGTTTGGGAGGGAGGTAAGTGGAGTCAGGACTCATGCTAAGGCTGGGTGGGTAATAATCTGGTTTTAGTACAGGAGAAAGGAAAGTAGGTCAGGTGGGAAGGAGAATGACTGGATTTAAATTTTGTTTCTTGAGTAAGCTAAATATATAACATCATGTCAAGTTTCTTTATTGTTTATATTCCATGTGCTGTCACCGAATAACTACTGAATTGTGGGGACAAAAAAGCCTGGGTTTTAGAATTGACCCTGCCCCTAAACAGCCAGAGTCCAGGTTCCTCTGGGTGTCCAAGGAGGGGGCTGCTGCCTCCACTGAAGCAGTTTGGGCACTTGGGTGGCCTAGATTTTTTTGCTGTGGAAGACTGGCCCGGTTGTAGGACATTAAGCATCTGCAAGGCCCTCACCCGGTACCCACGGTTGTCCCAGGACTGTAACATCCAAGTGTTCCTTTCCAGCCAAGTTTGCAAATGACCCTCAAGGGGTTAGTATTAATCCTCGGTGAGAATTATGAAAAATTATATGGTACCTCCATCCCTTCTGGCAAAGGAGGGCCCCTTATTTACAAATGACCACAAAGTGTTAGCACCACATTTTATTAGCAGAACATGTGAACACGTGGTGACAGTGACACTCACCTGTTTGCTTCTGCTTCCCAGTGCAACTTCAGCCTCCATCAGAGGACCTCAGCTGCCCCAGCGAACAGGGCCTTCTGTACAGGGAATGTGCTCCTCCTCGAAGCATAGACAAGAAGCAGCCCTTAGATCTCATCAGGTGAGCTGTTGTGGAGAGCACTCCAGTGGGAAGGGCTCAGGGTTGCCCTCATGGCTTCTGAGTGTGACAGTCCTCCAAGAGTGTTACCAACCAGGAAGCTCACAGGAGCTCTGAGCTTTGTTGCCCCAAGTTTTTACTGGAGGCTTTATTACAAAGACATGATTTATTGGGTCACTACTGACGTGGCTACCCCAAACACTAACTGTAAGTCAAAGCCCTAACATTTGAGCCCCTACCTCTCCTGATGGTCAGTCACTTGTCACAAAGCTCAAAGCCCCACTCCTCTAATCACATGGTTGGTGTCTCTGGCTGGCCAGTCCCCATCCTGAGTCATCTCATGAACACAAGCCATCCAAGGGTCCACCATGAATAGTAAAGACACTCCTATCTTGGGAAATTTCAAGGCTTTAGGGGTTGCCGTCCAGGAACTGGGAACAAAGACCTACCAAATTCTTCATTAAACAGGAGTAAATGTTATGTTTCACTTAAATTATAAAATAAGAGATGTATTCTCACTGCTTAGCTGTATCTGTTGTTCGACACCGTTTCACTACACCACGTGACTGTAATGTCACGCTCAGCATGTGTATTCTCAGAGCATCAGCGCTGGCTGCTCCCCGGGAGCTTATGCTGTTTGTGCAAGGCTGCTGGGAGGAGGGAGGCCAAGGACAACTGAGCAAACAAAAATAATCGGGCTAATAAGGAAACAATTTCAGATTGAAATGAAGGAAATAATACAGTGTTGAGATGGGAGACTTGGGGGGAAGTGAGTCAAGAAAGCTATCTTTGAGTAGGTTACATGTGAGCTGAGATGGTGATAAGGAGGCTGGACTTTGAGGATCTGGGATATGTCACCCCAGGAATAGAGGCAGCTTGTCCATTGCCCCGAGGCACAAATGTGCTCAGCAGGTTTGAGGAGATACTGGAGCCAGCGCTGGTGAGAGTGGTGAGACGCGAGGTTTAGAAGGGCATCAGGAGCACGGAAAGTAGTGTAGACTCTAAGTGCAGTGAGAAGCAGTCATGATAGTTTAAGCACTAAGGTAATTTTCTCTCACATTTTGCAAAGATAATGTGGAGAATGAATTGCAGGGACCCAGGAAGCAGGGAGGCCTTGTCGGAGGCTCTTGGAGTGGGCCAGATGAGAGATGGTGGGAGCCAGAGAGAATGCGTTTGGGGAGTGGAGCTGACAGGATGCAGTTATGGGCTGGCTGTGGATGGTGAGGAGAAGAGAAGGGTCAAGGTAGCCCCAGGTCGGCCTGGAGCCAGGTGCCTGATCTTCCTAATCTCAGTGCCCCATTCAGATGCCCACCTACTTGGGCAAACCTCTTAACCTTCCAAGTGAGGGTTTTAAATCACTGAAGTCTTTTTTGTTTGTTTCACATTTTATGGAAAGATTCAAACACGTACAGAAGTAGAGAGAACAGCACAGCCAGCCTGCCTGTATCAGTCACCCAGCTCCAGAATTATCAACTCAGAGTCACTGTTGTTGCATCTTTCATCTCCACCTCCTCCCCTCCCCCACTACGGGATCATTTTGAAGGCAATCCTACATAGCTTAACCTTTCATTAGTGAAATGACAAGGTCTCTTTCAAATACAATTGGAATATTCATTTTTTTTTTAGGGTTACAAAATAATTCCCTGATTGTCACAAAAATACACTTTTAAGCAGTTTTGGGGTTGAAATCAGGATCCAGACTAAGTTCACACATTGCAGCTAGCATATCTCTCAAGTGGGTTCTAATCTATAATTTTCCTGTTTCTCATTTTCCTTGAAATTGCTGAGGGATTTCTCTATTTCCTGTTTGGTTGATTTCATTCTCCCCTGTGGTTAGACTTATTTCTCCATCCTATGTATTGGCTTTAGCTAAGTGATTTGATCCTCCCCTAAAACGTTGATCTGATTGAGGTTCAACTTTGTGCAAGAATATTTGTTATATGAAGTTTTGTACTCCTGTCATAAGGTACATAATGTCCAGTTGACTCTCTTTTTTGTGATGACAGCAGCCAATAATGATTGTCACCCGGGATCATTATTTCATAAGGGATTTTATTTCATGTGGTCATACTCTAATTTCCTCCCACAATTATCAGAAGGATCACAGTCATGAAGAGGCACTTTCTCATTAACCCGGATTATCCTGTAGAACAGTTTTAAAACAGGAAGTTTATATATTTGTAAATATTTAAAGTTGATACATTTTTCTATTGTTTCTAATGTTTTTTTCTAATGGAGGTACTGAAGATTGAATCTAGGACCTTATGCTTGCTGAGCACACACTCTGCCACTGAGTGTACCCCATCCCCCTTGAGATTCATATTTATATGATATATTCCTTCTGTTATTTTTGTTTTATGTTATACAGAATTTGATGGCAGGGCAATGGGTTTGATGGCTATTTAATCATTCTTTATGGGCTTTTGGGGTTGGTGTGTGTGTTTGTGTTTGTAAAGAAAACAATTTTCCCACTATTTTAAGTATGTTTTGTAAAGGAAATTATGTTGATCTGTTCCCTTCTCCTGGTCCATGTATTCCCTTGTTGCTTCCCACTAGTGGCCCCTTGAGCTCTGTGACAAGACTAGCATGTCGTTAATCCAGGTTGAAGGAGATCTGAAGAGATTTATTCAAGGAGATGAAATTTGTAGACAATGAATTGGAAAGTACTGAGAAAGTTATTCATTAGGAGAAGGTATGTGGTTGAATTGTTAAGCGCAGAGAAATCTAAGCTATGAACCACCAAGACAATTATTAACTCCAGGAAAAACAAAGTAGGGAATAAAAAAGTAAGCCTAGCAGACAACTTGCTACAGCTGTGAACAGTCTGTACAGAGTCCTAATAATGTAAAGCAAGGATACTGAGCTGATCAAAATTATAATGTATTTGTATCAAAAGGTTGGAAGAATGAAGGTTTGGGTGTGTAGAGGAGATGTGGTTTGAAAGAGAGCTTAATATTCATTTTCCAAAATAGAAAGTTAAATAGGTGATACATAAAGCTGAAAAAGTCAGTAGGCTGTGTTACAAGGATATTAGTCAGAGACAGGGAGTTTTTATTCCAAGAGTCAGCAGTAGGAGCTGAACATTGTTGCTTCTGACCAGGAAATGGGGCGGTTGTTGGGAACTGCTCTTTTTTACAATCGGTGTTCGAGAACTGTTTGACTCTTTAATGAATGTATGGTATAAGTTTGATAAAAAGAAATCAAAGCTGAATTTTGAAAAATTGATGTTAAGAATTGGGGTGTTTTTGACAGAGAGAGATAACAATCAGACAAAACTACATTTGAAGGGATCCTCATTATTTCTAGCCTTTCAGCAAGGACTAGGGGGCAGACATCTGTTTAAGGTTCAAAAATTCTTTCTGACATTCTTGCCGACATGTAACCTTTGGAAGTAATGAACTCTCCGTCATTGTAAATATGCAGGCAGAGGCTGCCTGACCAGCTCTCTAACTGTAGCAGGATGTGTTTACCATTGGCCAGTTGGAGCAAGCAACTTCTAACATTCTTTCAGTTTTGAATGTGGCATTTTCAGGATGGATAGTTGATAAGAATGTATTACAAAAAGCTTAACAAGAAAGAGTCCAAGACATCTCAAACCCATTGCCAGGGTTTTCTCTGCCAGACACCATCCTGAGCCTGCCATCTATGAGCCAGGCCACAAAGACCAGTCACATGAGAATGAACACACTTTGTCCCTCCTATCTGATTTGGCATCGGGCTCAGCCATTTTCCCCATGGAATGGTCCACGCCCAGGTCTCTGACGATGGAGCTGGTCTCACAGCAGCCCTGTGAGCGCTGGTCCAGCCCTAGGGGTTCCTGCGTGAAGTTTCTCAGGACTCCAGGCTGTTCTCCGAGCTGAGTCCCCCCTAGGCTAAGCCCTCGGAGCTCATCTCAGCTCCAGACTGAGCCGGAAGCTTCCGAGAGAACTCAGAGCTGAGGAAAGTCACAGGTTTTACCGAGCACTGCCACGTCAGCAGTGCTCCAGCTGAGGGAAGTATCAGCAGCAGCAAACACACCTGAGCCGCCGCCTCATTGTTCCGCCTCATCCCTAAGCCCTCTGTGTCTGCCTGTCTGTGTCTGTCTCCCTTTCAGGACCAGCCTGGCACCGCTTCGTGCCCTGCCTCCTTTCTTCTAATCTTGCCTCCCTGGCCTGTTCCGTCTACTCCAGATTAACTGAGTAACATTGAAGGGTTTTTGAAACCTAGGAACAGCTGACGTGCTAGATACAAAGAATACAGGGCAGTTCCTTACTCAGCCACATCCCTCCTGCCCTCTCCCGTTCCCACATGAGTTTTATAAATATTTTGTCAGAGAGACATTGCACTCCCAGTTGTTATCATTATCAGCCATTTCCTTATTATCTGTGGTTTACGATGCATTTGCTCCAGGGAATTTCCCGAGATAAGGCAGACGCAGATGACTGAGCCAGTAGTTGAAGTCCACTTGTGTCAAGCCTGTTAAGAATCTTTGGTGGGATTTGTTGAATGTGCCAGACTGTCCAGTGAGTGGTGATGATCCCCTGCATCTGCTCCGGAGTCGGCCTCGTCCCCTCCTTTGCTCTGTTCTCATTTATCTCTCTTCAGCAGGTGAACCAGTGATCTGTACTTCTATGATACGTAAAATACTTCTTATTTCACGGTAGAATTTGGGGGCTGCTGTGAAAACGCATATGTTTTAAGTGTGAATTGAGTCAGAGGTTTAAACTTAAAGCCCCCTTGATTTAGAATCAGAAATTAGTATGATGGAAGGAGGGTATAACTCAGTGGTAGAGTGAATGCCTAGCATGCATGAGGTACTGGGTTCAATCCCCAATGCCTCCATTTAAAAAACAAATAAATAAACCTAATTATGCCCCACCAAAAAACAAAGAAAAAAGAAATTAACATGAGGATGAAGCTACAGACTGAATATGTGTGTCTTCTGAAACTACCTTCTGTCTTTCTGCAGGAAATTCTACGGAGAGAAGGTCGGAATCTACTTTGCTTGGGCTGGGCTATTACATTCAGATGCTCCTCCTGGCAGCAGTCGTGGGGGTGACTTGCTTTCTGTATGTATATTTTAATCAAAATAACTGTACTTAGAGGTAACTTCTCTTTATTCCTTGTTACGGTGCTTACTTAACTTAGAATGACATTCTCCAGGAGCATCCACGTTGCTGCAAATGGCCCTATATTGTCAGTTTTTATAGCCGAGTAGTTTTCCATTGTATAAATATACCACTTCTTTAGCCAGTCATCCGTTGATGGACATTTAGGCTATCTCCATGTCTTGGCTATTGTAAATAGTGCTGCTATGTATATTGGGGTGCAGCTGTCATCCTGAAGTAGGGTTCCTTCAGGATATATGCACAGGAGTGGGATTCCTGTGTCATATGGCAATTTTATTCCTAGTCTTTTGAGGAAACTCAATACTGTTTCCACAGTGGCTGCACCAAACTGCATTCCCACCAGAAGTGTCGGAGGTTTCCCTTTGTCCACAGCCTCTCTAGCATATGTCATTTGTGGATTTTTGAATGATGGCCATTCTGAATGGTTTGAGGTGATACCTCATTGTACTTTTGATTTGCATTTCTCTGATAATTAGTGATATTGAGCATTTTTTCATGTGCCCATTGATCATTTGTATATCTTCCTTGGAGAATTGCTTGTTTTGGTCTTCTGCCCATGTTTGGATTGGGTTATTTGGTTGTTTCTTAGTAAGTCATATGAGCTGCTTATATATTCTGGAGATCAAGCCTTTGTTAGTTTCATTTGCAAAAATGTTCTCCCATTCTGTAGGTTGTCTTTTTGTTTTACTTAAGGTGTCCTTTGCTGTGCAGAAGCTTGTAAGTTTCATTAGGTCCCATTTGTTTATTCTTGCTTTTATTTCTATTGCTTGGGTAGACTGCCCTAGGGGAAGATTTCTGAGATGTATGTCAGATATTTTGCCTGTATTTTCTCCTAGGAGGTTTATTGTATCTTGTCTTATGTTTATCTTGCTGAAGAGACTGTCTTTATTCCATTGTATATTCTTGCCTCCTTGGTTGAAGATTAGTTGACCTTAATATTTGGGTTCATTTCTGGGCTCTCTATTCTGTTCCATTTGGCTATATGTCTGTTTTTGTACTAATACCATGCTGTCTTTACGACTGTAACTCTATAGTATTGTCTCAAGTCTGGGAGAGTTACTCTTCCAGCCTCTTTCGTTTTTTCTTCAGTAATGCCCTGGAAATTCTATGTCTTTGATGGTTCCATATAAATTTTATTGTGATTTGTTCTAGTTCTATGGAATATGTCCAGGTTAATTTGGTAGGGATTGCATTAAATCTGTAGATTGCCTTGGGCAGTGTGACCATTTTAACAATATTGATTCTTGCAACCCAAGAGCATGGGATACCTTTCCATTTTTTAAAGTCTTCTTTAATTTCCTTCACCAATGGTTTATAGTTTTCTGTGTATAATTCTCTCACGTCTGTGGTTAGATTTATTTCTAGATATTTTATTACTTTGGGTGCTATTTTAAAGGGGATTGTTCCTTTACTTTGTTTTTCTGTTGACTCATCATTTGTGTAAAGAAATGCAACTGATTTTTGAACATTAATCTTGTAACCTGCTACTTTGCTAAATTCTTCGATCAGCTCTAGTAGTTTTTGTGTGGACCTTTTAGGGTTTTCTATATATATTGTCGTGTCATCTGCATATAGTGACACTTTTACCTCTTCTTTTCCAATTTAGACCCCTTTTACTTCTGTTACTTGCCTGATTGCTGTGGCCAGGACTTCCAAGACTATGTTGAATAGGAGTGGTGATAGTGGGCATCCTTGACTTGTCCCAGATTTTAGTGGGAGGCTTTTGAGGTTTTCACCGTTGAGTGCTATGCTGGCTGTAGGTTTGTCATATATAGCTTTTATGATGTTGAGATATGTTCCCTCAATACCCACTTTGGTGAGAATTTTTATCATAAATGGGTGTTGAATTTTATCAAATGTTTTCTGCATCTATTGAGATGATCATGTGGTTTTTGTCCTTTCTCTTGTTGATGTGAAGTATTACATTGATTGATTTTCATATGTTGAACCACCCTTGTGTCCCTGAGATGAACCCCACTTGAGCATGATGTATTATCTTTTTTATGTGCTATTGGATTTTATTTACTAGTATTTTGGGAAGGACTTTTTTCATGTGTTCATCAGTGATATTGGTCTGTAATTCTCTTTTTTGGTGGTGTCTTTGCCTGGTTTTGGTATCAGGGTAATAGTGGCTTCATAGAATGGGTTTGGGAATATTCCTTCTTTTCAATCTTCTGGAAGAGTTTGAGAAGGACTGGTATGAGTTCTTCTTTGTATGTGTGGTAGAACTCCCCGGTGAAGCTGTCCAGTCCTGGACTTTTATTTGTAGGGAGGTTTTTTATTGTTAATTCAATTTCATTCCTAGTGACCCATTTGTTCAAGTGGATAGTTTCTTCTTGATTCAGTCTTAGTGGACTGTATGTTTCCAGAAACTTGTCCATCTCCACTAGGTTATCCATTTTTTTCCATGTAGTTCGTCATGATATTCTCATATGATATTCTGTATTTCTATGTTATTTGTTGTAATTTCTCCATTTTCCTTTCTTATTTTGCAAATTTGTGCTCTCTCTTTATTCTTCTTTATGAGTTTGGCCAGAGGATTGTCGATTTTATTTATTCTTTCAAAAAACTAGCTTTTGGTTTGATTGATTATTTTCTCTATTTTTTTTAATCTTTATTTTATTTATTTCCTCCATGATCTTTATTATTTCCTTCCTTCTGCTGACTTTTGTGTGTTTTTGCTCTTCTGTTTCTAGTTCTTTCAGCTGGTGGGTTAGATTGTTTATTTGGTATTGTTCTTCTTTTTTGAGGAAGGCCTGCATTACCCTAAACTTTCCTCTTAGCACTGCTTTTGCTGTGTCCCATATGTTTTGTGTGGTTGTGTTTTCATTTTCATTTGTCTCAAGGTATTCTTTAATTTCAACTTTGATTACATCATTGACCCATTGGTTTTCTAATAGCATGTTGTTTAATCTCAATGCTTTCCTTTCTTTCTCCTTTGTTTCTCTGAAGTTGATTTCTAGTTTCCATGGCATTGTGGTCAGTAAAGATGCTTGAGATAATTTCTATCTTCTTAAAATTGTTGAGGCTTCTTTTGTGACTAAGTACATGATCAATCCTAGAAAATGTTCCACACACATTTTAAGAGATTGTTTATTCTGTTATGGGGGATTGTAATGCTCTGAAAATATCCACTAAATCCAATTATTCTCTTGTATCATTTAATTTATCTGTTGCCTTATTTATTTTCTGTCTGGAAGATCTGTCTAGTGATGTTAATGTGGTGTTAAAACTTCTGACAATGATTGTATTCCCATCAATTTCCCCCTTTATCTCTGTTAGTAGTTGTTTAATGTACTTAGGTGCTCATGTTGGGTGCATATATATTAAAGATTGTAATATCTTCATCTTGTATTGATCCTTTAATCATTACAAAATGTCTTTATTTATCTTTCTTTATGGCCCTTGTTTTAAAGTCTATTTTGTCTGAAATCAATACTGCTACACCTGCTTTTATGGCATTTCCATTTGCATGGAATATCCTTTTCCGTCCATTCACTCTCAATCTATATGTGTCCTTCTCCCTAAAGTGTGTCTCTTGTATGCAGTGTATTGAAGGTTCTTGTTTTATTATCCAGTCTACTACTCTGTCTTTTGACTGGAGCATTTAGACCATTAACATTTACAGTAATTAATGATAGATGAGAGTTTATTGCTATTTTGAACTTATTTTTGCAGTTGATTTGGTATTTCTTCTTGGTTCCTTTCTTGTTCCTTTTGTGGTATGGTAATTTTCCTTTGTATTGTATTTAGTTTTTGTGACTCACTTGTAAGATTTTGGCTTGTGATTACACTTTTTTGTAAGTCTGTTAACCAATTACTGTAACTGTGTGTACTAAACAGATATTGATGTAATCTCAAACCCATCCTACTGAGAACAAGATTTAAAAAAAAAAAAAGAAGAAAGGAAAAATACTCTCACAGTCATGAATTCTCATTTCTGTAGCATCCTGCTTCTTTTCTATTTAGAGTAGACCTTTCAATATTTCTTTTAGCATGGGTTTAGTGTTGCTAAATTCTTTTAGTATTTGCTTCTCTGTGAAATTCTTTATCTCTCCTTCTATTCTAAAGGATAGCCTTGCTGGAGCAAGTATCCTAGGCTGCATCTTTTTTTTCATTCAAGACTTTGAATATAGCTTGCCACTCCCTTCTGGCCTGTAGTGTTTCTGTAGAGAAATCAGCTGAGAGCCTTCTCTTGTAACTCACTCTTTGTTTTCCTCTTGCTGCCTTTACGATCATTTCTTTATCCTTCAGTCTGGCCATCTTGATTTATGATATATCTTGGCGTGTTTCTCTTTGGGCTCTTCCTGTTTGGGACCCTCTGAGCCTCCTGTGCTTGGGTGTCTGATTCCTTCTTTAGGTTTGGGAAGTTTTCAGTCATGATTTCTTTAATTACCTTTTCCATCCCCTTTGTTCTTTCTTGCCCTTCTGGAACCCCTATTATGCATAGATTGGCATGCTTTATATTATCCCATAGGTTCCTTATATTGTTTTCATTGTTTTATATTTGTTTTTCTCTCAGCTGTTCTGATTGGGTGCTTTCTGTTGTCCTGTCTTCTAGGTCACTTATTCGTTCTGCTGCATTATCTAGCCTGCTTTGTACAGCCTTTAGGTCAGATCTCATTTCAGCCAATGAATTTACCAATTCTACTTGGCTCTTCTTTATAGCTTCTATTTTGTTTTTGATATATTTTATGTCTCTAAAGACTATCTCTTTTAGTTCCTTCAGTAATTTGATCACTTCTTTTTTGAAATCTTGATCTAGTAGGCCATCAATGTCTATTTTATTGATCGTTCTTTGAGGGGATTTCTCTTGCTATTTTAATTGGCAGGACTTCCTCTGCTTCTTCACTCTGCTCATATCTCTCTGGCCCTGTGGCTTAAGGAGTATCAGTTATCTATTGTGGTCCTTAAAGGAGTTTATTTATTTATCTTTCTAAAGCCTATGTGGGAATAAAACTTAAAAGAGAGAGAGAGAGAATTTTAAAAGAATGGAGGAAAAGAAGGTTTGAAAACAGTGTATAATCAATAATAGAAGAGCAAGTTGAAGCAGAATAGGAATCGAGTTGAGATATCTTTTAAGAATCTTAATAAAAAGAAGAGAAAATTCAAAATACAGTATTTGAAACCTGTGACTAATAAATAACAGATCAAAACCAAGAGAATTAAAAATGAAATGAGAATTGTAAACATATAGAACTGTTTAAAAATAAAGATTAAAAATTTAATAGGAATAAAACAGATATAAAAAGATTTTAAAAACAAAGATGTGTTCTCCTAGAGACTGTGTGCTCTTAATGGTTTTATTGAGAGGCCTTTGTGTCTTCGCCCTGTTTCACAAACTCACCTTGCTCTGTTTGCCCCCTTGTCTGTGCTGCTCACAGTGTCTGTCGGCAAGAAGATTGCACCCCTCCAACACTGGGTCAGGTGATCCTCGCCTTTGTGGTGGGTGGGTGGGTCACTCCCCCTCCAGATGCTGCAGTCAGTGCTGGGCCAGTTGCTCCATATGTGGGCTCAGCTTCAAAAGTAACAGCTTTATGGAGATATAATTCACATACCATAAAATGCAGCCTTTGAAATTGTGCATTAGGGTTTTAAGTACATTTCAGGGTTTTGTAGCCATCACTCCCAAAAGGAACCAGTACCCTTTAGTAAATCACTCCCTAAACTTCCTTTCCCTTAGACCCCAGCAGCCACCACTCTACTTTCTGTCTCTACGAATTTGCCTGTTCTGGGCATTTCATATAAGTAGAACCATACAGTATGCTGCCTTTTTTGATTGTCGTCTTTCATTTAGTGTGACGTTGTCAAGGCTCATCCATGGTGTAGCATATATCAGTACACAAAGTCCTTTTTGTGTTCAAATAATATGCCATTGTTATAAATACACCACATTGCTTATCCATCCATCAGTTGATGATGAATAATTCTGCTGTAAATGCTCATGGACAAGTTTTTGTGTGAACACATATTTTCAGTTCTTCTCAGGATATATCAAAAAATGGAATTGCTGGGATGTATTCTACTTTTAACATTTTGAGGAATTGCTAAAGTAGTTTTTAAAGTGACTGCACCATTTTATATTTCCAGTAGTAATGTATGAGGAGTCCAGTTTCTCCACATCCTCATCAACACTTTTTATTACCTGGTTTATAGATACATATTTATATATCATATATCATATATATTTGTCATCCTATTTGGTATGAAGTGGCATGTCATTGTGCTTTTGATTTCTGTTTCCCTAATGCCTACTGATGTTGAAAATCTTTTTATGTGCTTATTTCCCATTCGTATGTCTTCTTTGGAGAAACATCTATTCAAATTCTTTGCCCATTTTAATTGTATTTGTCTTTGTATTGTCATGTTTTAAGTCTCCTTTGTCTATTCTGGATAAAAAGTCCCTTATCAGGGAAAATATTGGAAATATTTTCACCCATTCTGTGGATTGTCTTCTTACTTTCTTGATGAAGTCCTTTGAAGCACAGAAGTGTTTAATTTTACTGAAGTCCAGTTTACTTGACATATTTTCTTTTGTTGTTTGTGCTTTTTGCTGTCATATCTTAGAAGTATTTGTACTTCAAAATCCTGAAGATTTTCTCATTGTTCATTTTCTAAAAGTTTTATAATTTCAGGTCTGTGATTTATTTTGAGTTAATTTTCATAAATGGTGTTAAGATAAAAGTTCAGTTTTCTTTCTTTCCAGGTGTATGTTCAGGTGTCCCAGCATCATTTTTGTAAAAATTACTTTTTCCCCATTGGATTGTCATGGAACCTTTATGAAAAATTAACTGGCTACATGTAAGAGTTTGTTTATGGACTCTCAGTTCTTTTCTCTCAATCTATTTGTGTGTCTTTATGCAAGTACCACACTGTATGGATTACCATCTTGTTACTGAGTTTTGAATTTGGAAACTTCAAAACTTTGTTCTTTTTCAAGAATGTTTTGACTATTCTGGGTATCTTGCATTTCCATAGTTTTAGGAACAGTTTGCTCATTTCTCCCAAAAAGCCAGATTTGCATTGAATCTATAGGTCATTTTGAGGACAAATGCCATCTTAACAATAATAAGGTTTCTGATCCATGAACACAGAAGAGCTTTCCATTTATTTTAGGTCATTTTTAACTTCCATCAGTAGTATTTTAGTTTTCAATATACAAGTTTCAGACATTTTCCTTAGTATTCCACATATTTTTCTTAATATTCCTAAGTATTTTATTCTTTTTGATGCTATTGTAAATGAAAATGTTTCCTACATTTTATTTTTAGATTATTCACTGCTGTTGTATAGAAATATAATTACTTTTTTATATATTGATTTGTGTCTTACAATTTTGGTCAAACTATGTTGTTAATTCTAATAGTTTTTTTTTTCTCTCTCTCTCTTTTTTCTTTGTGGATTCCTTGTGATTTCAATGTATAATATCATGTCATCTGGAATTGAAATAGTTTTATTTCTTTCTTTCTAATCTAGAGGCTTTATTTTCTTTGTCTGGTTGCTTTGACTAGAACCTCTAGTACAATGTTGATTTTGGGAGGAAATAATTCAGTCTTTCACCATTATGTATGATCTTTGCTCCAGGTTTTTCATAGATGTTCTCTGTCAAGTTGAGGAACTTCTCTTCTATTCCTAGTTTTTATCTATTATTCTATTAATATGGCATATTACATGAATTGACTTTTGTATGTTGAAGTGCCTTTGCATACCTGGATACATCCCACTGAATTGTGGTCTATTTTATATGTTACTGGATTGGATTTGCTTGTATTCTGTTGAGGACTTTTGCATTTATATCCATAAGAGATAGTCTTTAGTTTTCTTGTGATGCCTTTGTCTGGTTTTGGTATCAGTGTGATACTCTTGTCATTGAATTAATTGGGAAGTGTGCCCACCTCTTTATTTTTAGACGAGTTTGTGAAGCATTTTTTTGTTTGTTTGTTTTTTGTTTTTGTTTTTTCTTTAAGTAGTTGATGGAATTCACCAGCAAAGCCATACGGGCCTAGCATTTCCTTGTGGGAATGTTTTGGATTACTATTTCAGTCACTACTTATTGTAGGATTATTTGAGTTTTCTATCTCTCCTTAATTAGATTTAGTCACATATCCTTCTAGGAATTTATCCATTTCATCTAGATTATCTCATTTATTGGCTATACAAGTATTCATGGTATTCCCTTATATTCCTTGTTATTTTTGTAAGGGCAGTAGTGACATCCTTCCTTTCATTTCTCATCTTAGTAATTTGAAACTTCTCTCTTTTTTTCTTCAGTACTAGCTAAAAATTTGTCAATTTTCTTGATCTTTTCAAAGAACCAACTTTTCTTTTTGTTGCTTATTATCTGCTCTTCATCTATTCTCTATTCCATTTATTTCTGCCTTTACTATTTTGATTAGAATATTTAATTCATTTACATTAATGTAATTTCTTATCAGGTCGAAGTTACATCTGCTATCTGCTTTCTATATGTCTTTTTATTTCCCCAATGCTCTATTACTACACTTTTTTGTACAAAGTAGGCATTTTCAAGTGTGCCATTTTAATTTGTTGTTTATTTTATCTTTTTCTTCTCCTCCTCCTCTTCCTCCTCCTCCTTCTCCTCCATTGCCCTGGAGATTATTATTAACATCTTGTTTTAAAGCAATCTAGTTCACATGAATGCCAACTTAATTTCAATAGTACACAAAAACTTTGCTTTGGTATCAGTCTTTTCCCTCCCCCTCCTCATGCTGTCACTCTCATACAAGTTACACCTTTATGCATTTATAAGTGCATCTACACTGTTTCATAAGTATTGTTTTATGTAGTTGTCTTTTACATCAAATAGAAGAAAACACATACATGTAATACTGTATTTATACTGTTTTATTTTCTTACCCATGTAGTAGTGCTCTTTATTTTTCAGGTGAGTGTCTTTTCATTTACACCTGCTGGACTATCCTTAGTATTTCTTGTAGGGCACGCCTGGTAGCAATGGATCCTTTCAGATTTTGTAGGAGTGTGTTAATTTCTTCTTTTTTTTTTTTGAAGAATCATTTTGCTGGCTATAAAATACTTGGTGACAGTGTTTTCCTTTTATCACTTTGACGATACCATCCCACTGCCTTCTGGTCTCCATGGTTTTTGATGAGAAATCAACTGTCTTACTGAGGAGCCTTTGAATATGTTGAGCCTCTTTTCTCTTTCTGCTGTCAAGATTCTTTCTTCTTCTCTTTTGACACTCTTAGTCTGATATGCCTATTTTCGATGTCTCTACGTTTATACCACGTGGAGTTTGTTGAGCTGCTGGGATGTACAAATTAATGTTTTCATCAAATTTGGGAAGTTTTCAGCCGTTATTTCTTTATATACTTTTTCTACCCCTTTTTTTCTCTCCTTCCTTCTGGCGCTCACATTATATGTGTATTGGTATTGTTGATGGTGTCCAACCTATCTCTGACACAGTGTTCATTTTTTTTCATTCCTTTTTCTTTCTGTTCCACAGACTGGATAATCTCAGTAGTTTTAAATTAACTGACTTTCTTCAACAAGTTCATATCTACAGAGAAATCTCTTATTGAATTTTTCATTTTAGTCATTATATTTGTATCTCTAGAATGTCCAGTTGGTTTTTAATGTAAATTTTATCTATTGATATTCTCTGTACGATGAGATGTTCACATACTTAAATTCTTTAGGCATGGTTTTGGTTAGCTCTTTGATCATATGTGTAATTCCTTATTTATGTCTTTGTCTAGTAAGTCCAGTGTCTGGGTTTCCTCAGGGAGTTTCTATTGACTACTTTCTCCCCTGTGTTATGGCCAAACTTTTCTGTTTCTTTGTACATCTTGTAATTTTCTGTTGAAAACTGGACATTTAAAATATTACAATATGGCAGATCTGAAAGCCAGATTTTCCTCATCTCCAGGGTTTATCGTTGTTTCCATTGTCATTGCTGCTGCAGCTATTTATTTAGTTACTTTCCTGAACAAATTCTGTAAAGTCTGTATTCTTTAACATGCATGGCCATGAGATCTGTATGTGTGCAGAAAGCCTAGTTGTCATCACTGTAATAATGATTGGACAGTGAATTCTTTCAATGCCTGGAGCCAATCGTTTGAGCTGTTGCCAGGTGGCTGTGTGCCTGTGTGCTGAGGGATGCCCTCAGCACCGGCAGGCAGTCTGCAGCTCTTCTGTAGCCTTTAGTACTTGCTTATGCAGAACCTCAAGTTCAGCCAGAGTTGAAGGCTTAAGATTTTCTCAGATCTTTCCTTGCCATGTGCCACACATGTGTACGGCCTTCTACAATTCTCAGAATTTTCTGGAGCTATTTAACCCTACCTCCACCCCCAGAAAGTCTCAATACTCAATTTTGCCTTCTAAGTTTCCTAGTCAGCATCTAATTAGCCTGTACTGGTACCACTGCGTCAGGCAGTTGTAAAGTTACTCACTGCTGATTGTTTTCCACAAACATTCTGGGGACAGGCTGCTTGCACAGCATGAGTTTGAGATAGGTGAATTAGTGACAGCTCTCTGGGGGCGGATTTTTTGGGTAACTTCAAATCACTTCTGCCCCTTCCTTGATTGTGAGACTGTTGCTTTTAAAGGCCACCATTTAGGTGAGGATACGGGGATGGGGGTAGATCAAGTTACGATATGACAAAACTGACTATCTTTATGGAGATTTAGCTGTTATTTTTTCTCAAATAAACATTCCCCGTATTGCTGGAAGCCTTGGTTAAATTTCCAGAGTTCTGCAGAGGTTAATTTTGACAAATTTTGCCATTGTCATTGCTTAACAGAGGAGTAAGTTTTCCAAGATTTTTACTCAGATATTGTAGAAGTGTATCCCATTTGCATTTGTTTTTAACTGAGTTACTTGCAAGAGTAACTAATTCTACAGCTCCAGCCCCATTCACATGAGTCCATCTGCATGACTTCTCCTACAGGGAGAAGTGTGCAACCTGTTGTCCGTTTGTTGTTTTACTTATTAAAGTGTAGGGGTTTTTAAGAATATGCTCATGAATAGCCCTTTGTCATTTTTACACGTTACAAATCTTCCACTAGTCTGTGGCTATTTTTTTCCCTTTCTTTTAGTTGTTTTAATGAAGTTATCAGTTTTAAGGATTTTCAGTATAGCAATATGTGGATGCTGATTACACGGGTGAGGCATTTAACTACTGTCTAAACCTCAGTCTTTACTCTTATTCACTGTCTAGAACATCTGAACATATCTACTGAACCCCATATACCAATGGACACTGACAGTCCTAATTAAAAAAATGCTTTTTAAGTAAAGCAAAAAATATTATCTTTGACACTGGAAAAGACAAATTTCAAATTTACTAGCTGATCTTGTTTTCTGTGATCATTAGCTACATCATGTTTATAGAGCCGAGAGGCATATTGAGCTACTGATTTTATTTCATCGGATTTTAGAATGTAGAACACATTTCAGGACCACTTATAGCACCATATGTGTATCTTTAAGGATATGTACATATGATGATGTCTTTATTATAAGTACCTTATTTTATTTTAAGTACCAACTGCTGTGAACCTCATTAAGGAAACCTTGGAACTGCGGGACTGAAATTTTTCACACCACCACCATCCCGTAGCATCTCTTTTGCACTTAGATGTTGTGTGGCAGAGTATTTTTCTGCTCCCTAGAAATGATCAATGTTGAAGGGGGAAAAAAAACCCTCCTCTAATAAATAAAGTCCAAATCACATATTTATCTGAACAATGGCCACCATTTTAGTCCACACCAATCCATCTACTCATACTGACTCAGAGTCCTTAACACAGACAATCCACAACTGTAGTCAGGGTCCTCAGCCCACGTTGTATCCTCTCCCCATTCTTTGTTGATTCTGACCTACTTTTGTCCAACACGTCCTGCCAGCCTGTTCGCTACCTTACTGCAGTTTATAATTTTTACCTTTGAGTCCCAGGCTGTGCCTAGTGATTTCCAGAGAAACGCGAGACACCTGGCTCATCAGGAGGGGTGGGGAGGATTTCAGGAAGCTGTTACCCTAACTCACTTGCAGATCAGTAAGTGGCTGTTGTGAGCATTCCTTCTAGATCTCTGCCATGCCCGCTGCATCCACCCCAGCAAAATAACGTAGCTCCTCCACCCACCTTTGCCTCCATTCTTCTGGGTTTCTGCTTTAAGTGACACTCAGAAGCTGCTGATGGGCATTATATATATATATAATTTTTTTTTTATTTGAAGTATAGTCAGTTACAATGTGTCAATTTCTGATGTACAGCACAATGTTAGAGTCATTCATATACACATATATATGTATGAATTCCTTTCCATATTATTTTTCATTAAAAGTTATTACAAGATATTAAATATAGTTCCCTGTGCTATACAGAAGAAATTTATTTTTTTAGCTATTTTTATATATAGTAGTTAATATTTGCAAATCTCAATCTCTGATGGGCATTTTTAAAGCCACATCTGGAACCCTTGCTGCAGAAGAGTCTGAGAAATATATTTTCAACCTCATAGCATTTTGGTTAGGAAGTTGAAATAAAGGCTGAGCTGGCTCACCTAACTTGTCTGCCTTTGTGAGTAAAGAGGTCTGGAGATTCAAGGCCCAATGAAATGTCCCACCCCTTCAGTAGCAAACTCTTAAAGCAACCAAAATGCTCCCATCTGCCAGAGCATGACTTGTCCTTAGATACTGCTGGCCATAACCACCAACGCTGTCTAATGCATTGTCTTCATCTGGTGCACACTTTCTTTAGATGTCTAATATCCTGATTAAGAGGACAAGCTGGTTTGGATTCCCAAGGTCACAGGCAGCCTTCTGCCTGCCTTTGGTGTATATATGTTCATTGAAGAGTCCTCTCTCAGATCAGCTAGAGCTGCCTGGTGTGTGGCTTGCCAGAGAATGTGGGTATATTGCTCCCCACCAGAGTCCTACCAGTTGTTTTATTGCAGGAAGAGAGAGAGCAAAAGAGACAGAACAGAAAGTTCTTGTCCAGCCTCAAGCACAGTCACCCCTGCCCAGGGCTCTTGCTCTGGGACACGAAAAAGTACAGGTCAGCATCGATGTGGCTCTGGTGTACTCCAAAACATGGTGTGGTTTTACTGGGCTATCTGTGTCTTTCATGGACCCTGCAAAGTTCTCCCCATTTGTGAAATGGGGTACTAAGGAACTCCCACCCATGCCTGTAGCTCCCAGGGTTTCCACCCTTATGGGTTTTGAGGATTTGCTGGCAACTCATTCTTTTTCACCAGGTCATTTCTCGGTTACACGGCAGTCCTGTGACTTCCTCATCAGAACTACTCCTTAAGTTCGGGATTCAGTGAAAGATGCCATTCATGTTCAGGGAGGAGGAGGAAGACAGCACAGATCAGAATTGCTGTTTTGCTTTTTTTGTTGTTGTTGTTTTCATAAGCCGTCTCCAGTTGTCGAATAGACCCTGAGCAAATGAATGACTGTTACACTCCCATTTGAAGGATGAGGAAAATGACACTCAGGGAGAGGAGGCAAATATCCTGAGGTTCCAAAGACAAAAAGGGATAAGCACAGAATAAAATCCCTGCAAATTTCTTGGCTGTCATCAGCCTTTAGGTCAGTGACAGAGTGCCGTGTGTAGTAGTAAAGTTGTAGCGTGCATTTAGAAGGGTGCAGATATTCTTGTTTTAGTTGATACAATCACACTGTTTTGTCTGGGACTCTGAAAAAGAGAAATGGGTTAGAAAATGTTGGTTTCTCATCCTTGGTCCTTCCTCACCCTCACAGATATGGACCCTTCCATCTGTAGCTGGAATAATACAGCCCCAGCCTTCCTGTCTCATGAGATCAGTACTCATTCATTTCATCCCTGCCCACCTGTAGGTGATAAAGCACAGCATGATTTTCATGTCCTGCTTCACTGATTCTTGTGAAATTAGGTGTTTGAAGATAGGAAGTCATGAAAGGAAGCTGCTTTTTTTAAATAAAGTGCAGTAATTTTCTTAGCAGTGTAGGAAATTGAGGATTTTCTTCATTGAAAATCAATAGAGATTTCAAGAATATCTGTATTTCTGATGTGTAGATTAAAATGACAAAATCTAGAGGGATTACAGAAACACAAGGAAGATACAAAAAGTATCTTTAAAGAGCTTTCCTAAGACTGGGCTTGTAAAGAGACTGTTAGTTGACAGAGACCCTCTTCTCACCCATAGTCCCTCTCCTTAGGTTGCAAAGGGCCAGCGTTTCCCCTGTGTGCAGTCCTGGTGCTTCAAGTGAGTTGTGGGGTAGGGCGGTGCACATGGTGCTGCCTTCAGTTTGACCATCCTAAGTAACCTCTAACAGTCAAGGGGCGAGTGTGATGCAACGGCATGAACCATGTGCCATGCTCTCCGGGGTGTGTGCCCATCTCAGCTCATCCCAGCTCAGGTGACGGCAGAGCAGAGAGTGGTGGCAAGAGGTCAGCCATGAGTAGCAGGGAGCACCTGTAGTCAGCTGGGACCCAAGAGGCTAGGAGTTCCAGGTGGAAATCCCAGGACTTCCCACAGCTCATTGATTCAGCTTATACTTCTCCAGCACCTGTGATGTGCTGGTGCTTCCTTTGTGAACAGAACCAAATCCCTGTCCTCATGAAGTTGACATTCTAGTGGAAATAAGAAATGATACACGCAGGAGCAGATCCTGGTCAGGACACATGAGTGCTGTCTATTTTGGAGTGCACAAGGTGAGATCCTTTGGGAAGGAATGTATGATACAGGAAAATGTGGGGGAGAGGATGGCCACATCCCAGGTCATATTTGGGTTCCTGGGATGCACCTCACCAAGTGTGGGTCCTTGGTTTGCCCAGGAACGAGTTCAAGAGAGAGCCACAGTTCAGTAAATGTAGATTTATTCAGAGAGATATATACACCATAGACAGAGTGGGCTGTTTCAGAAGGCAACAGAAAGGCCATGAGGTGTGGGGGTTGGGTGCTCCAGTTTAAAGTAAAAGTAGATACACATTCCACAGACAGTGTGTGGGCTGTCTCTCTCAGCAGAGAGAGCAGCCACGAGGTGTTGGATTGTTAGGTTTTATGCACTCAGTATCTTCATATGCTAATAAGTGGGAGGAATATTCCAACTGCTTTGGGAAAGGTGTTTGGATTCCCAGAAATTGGGCCACCACTCACCCTTTGACATTTTATGGTCAGCCTTGAACCTCTCCTGGGAGCTGTGGGAGTGCCATTTAGCATCCTGCTGTATTTCAGTGTGTGTGTATTGAAGCTCAAAATCTACTGGGAGTTGAATTTTCCACCGTCTTGGTGCTAATGGCTGTACCATTCCTTTAATTGCTTTGCCCGGCCCCTTCCTTCCTGTCTCATGAGGGAGCTCTGGACTGATTGCACAATTGCAGAGCAGGGGACAGAGTGGAAAGAACTTCATAAGTGGAAGGTGGAAGGCAGTGTTGGCAGTAGAATTCTCAAGTCAATTACAAAGTAACGGTCTTCTTTTTGCTGGGGGTACATGGTGTCACATGAGGGAACTGTGAACTTTGGGTACTGCAGTGAGTGTGTGGCTCACTGTGTATACTGTGTTGCTTCTTAGGTGGCCCGAGGACAGTTGGCTTATAGGTGACCCATTCACTCAAGCAGGGGTCTCTTTGGGGATTTTCTGCATGTGAGGCTAACATGGGTCACATGGGGGGCAGGACCAGCCAGTCACAGCTTGGTCCACAGTCACCTAGTGCCCTCAAGGCTTTCACCCCATGGATGCATCACCTCCCCCTGGATGGGGACAAGGGCACAAGTGGTGGGGCATCTTCTCAGTGGTGGAGGCATTGCTCTCCAGACCCAACACTCAACAGCGTGGACCCCTGGTGTTGGCCACAGTCTTGGCTAGATGAGGCAGTTCGGTAGCCAAGCTCATGAGACGCGGGTGCCATGCTTCCATTCTCAACAAGAGCTCTAGTTTTGAAGGTTCTGGTCAGACAGCCACAAATACTCCGTAGCCCATAAATAAAGAAGTGTCTCCTTCACTCGGGGAAGGGCACACAGAAGGAGAACGGATCATCCCGAGAGCAGGAGAGGCCAAATCCGCCCTGCCATCAGGGATCTGACAGACGAGCCAGCTCAGTTCCTCTTTCTAGTTGTTTACTTGGAGGATCTGGGGTATTTGGGTGACCTGCAAGTGTCAGGAAATAGTACACGAGGGCTTTGTAGATTTTCTGGTCCGGTGTTAACCCACCCCTTTGTAGCTGTTGTGCAAGGAAACAAAACTTGGTGGACAACAGGCCATGGCCTCTGCTCCCTGGTGGAGCCAGGAGATTACAATGTTAAGTACGACTGCGGGGGCAACATTTCTATGTTGAGAGGCCAGATGGCCTTACATACTCTCATGCTGGATGTCTAAGTTGCAGAGGGAACCTGGATTCCATCCAGCTCTCCAGCCAAGGAGGATACCAGAAGTGGCCTCCGCCACCATCTGTGAGCTCTTTGCCTCCACTGACAGCAGCATCTATAGCAAAAAGCTGGGCTGCCACCTGCGTTTCCGAGTAGACATCCGAGTACCCACAGCAATGGCATCGTGAGGGTTGGTGTGCCCAAGGAAGCTGTGTGTGAGATGGAGGGAGCAGTGCCGTGGTCAGACAACGGGCGGGCAGGCAGGCAGTGACATCTGTGCAGCACAGGCCCCATGGAACTGAGCCAAAGGGAGGCGGGTTTTGGAGCAGGGAGCCTGGGCAGTGCCGTGTTATTCATAAGAAGATCCTGGGCTCTGGATCCACGAAGTCTTTGGCTTGATTCTTGACCCTAACCTTCATCTTGGGCAAATGTTTGAAGCTTTCTGTGCCTCTGTTTCTTGGTGTCCCAAATGGGGACAATAGTAGCAATTACCTCTGAGAGTCAGGAGGGCCTTTATAGTTGTCATTTCATTACGCTCACAGCAGCCAACGAACACGGTTCTAGGTCCCCCAGTTTACACTTGGCAGACGGGTAACCTTTTAATCAGTAATCACGCAGCTAAGAATGGTCAGAACCAGCATTGGAATTTGATCCCTGTGTCCAGATTATTTCTATTCTCACCCAGTATTACTGGAAAAGTAGTAATATCAGAAAAAAATCTGCTGGGAAGTGGGTGCTTGAAACATGCTTGTCATTGGGGAGTGTTGAGTTCACGTTCCTCACAGCCCATCCGAGGCTCCCTGCATCTCCGGCTGCCCCTGGTGGAGTCTGCAGGGCTCTGGGCAGCTTCTCCTTGATCTCTACCCCCAAGGCTCTCTGCTCTCTACAGGTTAATTCTCAACACTGACTGCTCAGTAGAGCCAATGTCTAAAAACAAAAAAAGGTGGGGAGGGTATGGCTCAGTGGCTGAGCACTTGCTTAGCATGCAAGAGGTCCTGGGTTCATTTCCAAGTACCTCCATTAAAATAAATAAAGCTAACTACCCACCCAAAAAAGGAAAGTATTTAAAAAACAAAAAACAGTACAAAGGCCCCACTCCAAGCTGGGGCACACTATGTTATAAAGGCTCCCAGATGCTTCCCATGTGCAGGAGGGTGAAAGCTACCCCTCTACAACTCTTCTCGTGAGCTTGTCCACTCACACCCATTAGCCTCTTGAAGCAGGGAAACTACTTGGCTCAGCCTAGAACTTTCTCCCGATTTCTAGACTTTTATTTGCCTACTGGACATCTCTCCTGGAGCCCACAGGCACCCAGCCAGAACTGAATCAGTTGTCTCCTCTCACGACTTGCCCCTCTTCCTGCCCTTCTTATTTTAGGAAATGGCACTATAATTTAGGACACTGTCAAAGACAGAAAGCTGGCCGGCATCTTTGACCTCTTCCTGCCCTTCCATCACACCTGTGGCCAATCTGTCCACCTGCTGAAATGTTTTCTTCTCTCTCCTCCTGGCAGGGCCTCAGCAGGCCTTCACATGAACCTGCCAATAGGTCTCCCTGCCCCTATATTGTCTCTTTCTAGATCACTTGGCATGTCTCCTCTACCTTGGAGGCACACAGAGTCCTGTGTGATGTGCACCTGTGATCTCTCCACCTGGTTGCCTCACCTGCCTCCCACACCCTGTGCTCACTTCTAGACTATTTGCAATTCCTGGAAGTGACCTGGCTCTCTTTGGCCTCCCTCCTTTGCATGTGCAGCTCCCCAGGGAGAAATAGCCTTAACATTATACCTTCACCTGATCACTTCTAGGGCATCTCAGAACTCACCACAGTGGTTCCCTCCTCTGGGAGAGCCTTGGCTACATTTCTGGCTCTCTGCCCCGAGCACCCACTGCTGAATGTTATCTAAGCCCTCTTAACACGACTCCTCAGCCATCATTTCATGATGAGTCCTGTGCACCTAGGAGCTCCCAGAAGCAGGGACTGTGTCTTTTTCTCTTTATTCTCAGAGCATGGTAGAGACTCAGGTATAATGGTGGAGGGAACAGTCGTTATTCTGGAATTTCTCTAGAGTTAGGGCCTAGGGGTAACAGTCTGGTTGGAAGAAGGGCTTAGGGGATTTACCCTGAAGCCACATTTTTCAATAAACATTTCATGTTGTTTTTGTCTACTATTTGAAGTTACGAGTCTTAAAACAGATTGACGATTTCTAAAAATTACTTTACCGAAGATTGAGGAAAATGGCAGTTTTCCATATTTAAGAATATTACTTTAATTTTGTGTGACTGGGGTGGTGGAAAATAGAAATGCAAGGGTTACTAAAGCATTGTTATCCCCTTCCCCACCCTCAGGTCCTTTGGACAGAAGAGACAGGGATGTGAGGAGAAGGCTTGGAGGGTGGACCGTGCACTGCTTTTAAATTGTGACAGTTACTTTTACTTTTTTTAATTTTCTTTTTTAATGGATGTACTGGGGTTGAACCCAGGACCTTGTACATGCTTAGCACGTGCTCTACCACTGAGCTATACCCATCCCCCTGATATTTGTGTTTTTAGTGGGCATAATGTGCTGGTAGCAGGTACTTTAGCATCAGACACAGTCACCTGCGTCTGACCATCACGTTAATACCTTTTTCATGAGCCAGAGAGCTAGTCTGTTTCCAAAAGTTCAATAAATAATCTACATTTTCTTTTTTCTTAAAAAAAAGGCATTAACTCATGTTTCTCTTTAGTATCACCTATAAATAAATGTGATTTTATTAACCGTTTACCAAAGTGTTAAGGGTAATAAATATTAAGTACAGGTTTCTGAAGCATCAGTCATCACTGAAGATCCACATTCTGCTGTTCTCTCTCTCTGTTAGTCACCTTATTTCTGGAGTTCTGGAAGCGGCGCCAGGCAGAACTTGAGTACAAATGGGACACGGTTGAGCAGGAAGAACAAGTCCAGCCAGAATAGGAGGCGCGGTGTCCCCACGTGGAGACAGATGAGATTACCCAGGAAAAGCGGGCGCTGTTTAGATGCACTTTAGTCTGTTTACTTCTGGGCTTGTCAGCTTTGGCTGCATGTTGGGATCACCAGGGGACCTTAAAAAATGTTGGTGCCTGGATTCCATCACTGCTAACTCGGATGGTACTTAGTGGCCTGGGGTGCATTCTGGCATAGGGAAGTTTTAAAGCTCCTCTGGTTATTCTAATGTGCAGCCAAGTTGAAGGAGCACTGCCTGGAATGGTGTACACAGAAGAGAAGTGTGGTCCTTCATTCATAGTAACAGTAAAAAGGGGGAAAAGAAAAAGTCTGGTATAAGTGTATAAGAAAAGAGGCATTGAATTTTATCCTTTCATAACACCAATAAATAAATGCAAAATATAAATTAGCTGCTATGACATAGATGTAGGAGGAAAGACACATTGGTTTTTATAGTTGACTCCCATTTTTTCACATGTGCCTTCATTATTGCCGCTTCCTTTTCATCGTAGACTAGGTGCCCCTTTGTCTTTAACTAAGTCCCGGTCACTGCTCCCCCTTCCGGTTGGGATGTGCACAAAGCAGCATGGCTCTCATCCTAAAGTCAGAGAAAGGGTAGGAGAAGCAGGGAAACATTTGTTGAGATGCCATCAGTGTTTGAGCAGTGTTTGAGCTAAGCATTTTATATAATTGGAAATGTAAATTTATTGCTGCCACTCCTGCTGCAAAATTAAAAAAATAAAACTATATATCTTTGTATCAACATTCCAGAGCTATGAAAAGATGATTTTTTGAGTCATCTGTATTATTGCTTCTTTCCATCCGCTGAGATAATTTAGAGCTGATGGTACTTGCAGTCAGCAGCAGCAGGACAGTATGTTGTGAACATGAATAACTCTTGGAAAGAAAATGCTTTTACTACGAGCATCTGAAAATGTCTCCAACTATAGATTTAATAAATTGAATCACAGATCTACAGAATGTTGGCACTGAAAATTTCTGGAGGGAGCAGGTCAAACTCCTCTTTTTATAAATGGAAAAAAATGAGGTTCAGCTACCAATAGAAAGTGACATTTGTCTTTTACAATGTAATAAGCTTCTAATAATCCCCATTATGAATATTTCCCATTGTTTACAACTGAAGATGGGGGTCAAAGCATATGTTGGTAAAAGACTGTACATTCAGAGTTGAAAGCTGAAACTTAGACAAAATTAGATGTTCATAGTGCTTTTGAGTCCTGAAAAACAAAAACGTATCATATTGGCAGCATACAAAAAATACTGAAGAAAAGTATTTTGGTCATTTAAACTGCCAATTTTAAATTTAAAATTGCCAGCTAATAAGTTTAAATTTTCATTAGAACATGCTTGTTGAAAAATTGAAGATGAAAACTCATTTCACTTTATATTTCTTCCTTATTTAAAAAATTGCCTAATATTTTTTTTGTTTAGTTTTTTAATTGAAGCATTTTACTTTACTTGCGAAAGTATGCTCCATTGTTTAGAGAGGCCAGCGTTGTGGTAGTGAGAGCTTGGGAATGAAGTTGCCTAAATTCATATTTGAACACAGCAGCTTGTTCCTGAGTGATCTTGGACAACTTAACTTCTCTGTGCCATAGTTTCCTATAAAATAAGAATAAGAGGGTTGCTTCTTCATGACTGTGGCAATGACGGGTCGAAGTAATGTACAGAATCTACTTGGAAGACTTCCTGGCACAGAGGAAGGGCCATGTACTTAGGGACAGCTATTATTATACTATATCTGTTTTTATAATCCAGGTAAACCTTGATTCTTACTGATTTCATCTCTTAAAAAAATTCGAAATATAAACTCTAAAATGTAAAATCTAAAACTTCATAGTTATAGCTAATTAACACATAAAGCTCAACCAAGAAACACACAGTGGAGACCAGTTAGCTGCCGACACCTGTGAAACATTCTGTCCTGCACGGACTCTATGCTGTCACTACCGTCACTTCTGAAATCTAAGGCAAGCTCAGGAGTAGAGCTTTACAGCTTGGCCTCGTCAGGTACCCAGACCCCCAAGCTCAGACCATGGCAGGGAAACAGTTTACTGTTCACATATGCATTTTCAAAAAATAGTATTAAAATGAACACTGTACGTATTTTGTTGTTTGTTTGACATCGTTAACAGAAAAGAAAAGAACAAAAAAAAGGAAAAAAAAACCATGCAATTACAAATAATGAGGCTATGTCTGAAAATTATTTTTTTTTAAATTATGTTTAGGATTTATTGACCAATTAGGAGAAAAGTCATTTCATTGATGTAATCCCTTGATTGACTTAACTTGTTTTTTTTTAATTAGGAAGAAGAGAGTTTTCCATTTACCACCTGGGGAAAGTGTATACATATAACCCTTTGTGCAAGTGCTCTTTTTCTGGGTAAGAACCTGCCACAGACTTTTTAAAATCTAATGTGAAATCCTGAGAAAGCTGAAAATCAAGCTGGGGACTATGAAGTCTCATAGAGAAAACTTTTTCCAGAGAACATCTGAGCCAATGCAGGGCGCCACTCTGGAGGTTCCACAGTCTCTTCTGCTCACAGTGCTTCCCCCAATTCTTTTCACCTCATTTGTTCAAATCAGATCAGTGGTTTAGGATTCTCCAGGGTCTGATTAAGAGACCAGATGGAGGCATTAAGATTTCTAAAATTTTCCAAGAGTAACAACCAAGGTAAAATGTCTCAGAATAACCTAAGAAAAGGATAGTAGGAACTATCAAAAAATAAAAGTAAAAACTACTGAAAGATATAAAAGATGCTTTAATCACATGATTCTAGATTAAAAGATCATATCTCCAAAATATCAGAAGTTATAAAATTGATTTGGGGTTTATTGTGAATAAAATCATATTAGTAATATAATAATTAATAAGATAATGAGACTTTTAGTAGTTCAAGAATAGCCAGATTAGAAAATAGGACAGGAAGTCCAGATATGGGCTCTGATATCAATAATAATTTAATATAAGAGATGGAAGGCATTACAAATCAGGGAGATAAATAAAGGTTATTCAGTGAATGGAACACTCGTTAGCTACTTGGGGGGAAAAGAAAAGATTGAAATCATACAGTGAAACATATATTGTGATAAATTCCAGAAACATTTAAAAAGTAACACAATTAGAAAAAAACTAGAAATAAATATGGATGTTTACACAAACTCTAGATGAACAGTAAGTTTCTGAGGAAAGTATACAAAGATTTCCATGCATCAGAAGCATCCTAATTTTAAAAAAAACACCAGAGGATGTTATTTGTTTACAAATCCAACAAGGGGATAATTCCTTCAATACATAGAGAGTTCAGATCACTTCAAAGGTAACATCAAAAAATCTCAGGAGCGTAGAAGGCAGAGAAAATGTACACACATTCACAAAGGAAAAATAGATGTCACACTCCAATGGTAATTCACTCAGTGCACATCAAAATGAAGTAGTTTTCCACCTCTCAAGTGACACAGCTCTGTTTATGAGGATGAAATGCCAGTGATCACCAATCCCATGCCTAGGTTACTGGATATTTTTTGTGAAGTATGGTTGATTTACAATGCTGTGTTAATTTCTGGTGTACTCCTCAAGCTTTCTTAGATAGCAGTCTGGCAGTTGATATCAAGAGTCAAAAATATTCATATGCTTTAATCAACTAATTCAGCTTTGAAAAACTTTTAATCAGGAAGTATTTCAAAATGGCAGGGAAAAGTCAGTATGGATGCAAGTCACAGACATGCTTTTATATGTATATATATATATATATATATATATATAAAATCTCAGCCAAAATATTCTTCCAAACGTTAACAAAGTAGAATATTTTGCAGCCATGAAAAAGTGTGTCCATGAAAATATTTTATGACATGCCAAAGTGTTACGCTTACGATAGGCTTGAGAATAAAATTAATATATAAAATGATTTGTAATATACAAACAATGTACCCTTCTGAAGGAATTATGTCTATAGGTAGAAGCATTTTTTTTATTTTATTTTTTATTCATTTTCAGAGTTGGAGTCCTTTCATTGTAGGTGACAAAATCAATTTCCAATGTGTTTAAACAGCACCCAAAAAATGGGGATGCATGGGTTTTATTGGTTCCTGTAACTGAAAACCTCAGATCTGAGGTCTGGCTTCAGTCAAGGAGAGATGCTTTAGCCCAGATGATGTCAAGGGCTGGTCTTGTCCTGTCTTCATTCTGTGTCCAATGATGTCTCAGCATGCTGCTTCTAGGCACTCAGCACCCCAGATCATCCATCCAAACCAAGAGAGGTCTCTTTTGGCAGCTTCCTCTCTTGATAGAGGAAGCTTATCATTCACATGGGCACAAGCACGTATCTCCTCACATAATAGTGGCTCTTACTGGGTTATTTGCCAATTCTCCAATCATGTGCGAGGCCAATAAATGAGGGGTATTATTTGTCTTAAACCAACTGAGATCTACCTCTGGTGCTTCAGAAAGAGTGGGTTAATCGATCTTAAATCACAGGACTAAAAACAAAAGGGACGTTATTTATCCTAAAGCAAATTCTAGGCCCTCTTCTAAGACTGGGGACAGATCCAGGACAACAGTTCTGTCCAGTACTGAGTACTTTCAAATTTTCTTTAATGAGCAAATGTTAAAATTATGATCAGAAAAGATGATAAATAAGAAGAAACTTGAGGAAGGAGAATGGAAAGCTTTCCTGTTTCATAAGAAATATTGAACCCATTAAGTGCTTGGAAGAAAAATGGAAATGTGTCAAGTTTGTAAAAGTTCTGAAATGAATTACAATTGATTTCACAGACCATGTAGGAGACAGTGCTCTACAGTTAGTGTGTCTTTGGGCTCTTTGAGTATTTCAGTTCTTTCACTTAATAGTTGCTTCATTTGGGGCAAATTGCATCATCTCCATGTGGCTCTATTTCCTCATCTGTAAAAGAGATATAATATTACCTTCCCAACAGGGTGATTGTGAGGATTTAGAAAAACAGACGTATGCTGAAGCAATAGTAAGCATTTAAAGAGTCTTAACTATTAAGATTACTTAATACATAATTAAAAAATTATTATGCAGACTTTTTAAAAATGCATAGTATTTAAATGGCCTATATGTGCTGTACAAGAGAGGAAGGCTTAATATACCTTGTATAATACATTTTTCACAGCCTTAACTAATTTTCACATTTAATCACACACACACCAAAAAGTTATTCCTTTCACAATCATGAAGACTTACTGTGAAGAAAAGGATGATGAAAGAGAGTAGAGGAGAAAATAAAATGCTTCCTCTACAAACTGATGGCTTAAAAACTAAGAAAAACACCTTTTTAAGACTTTGGTCACCATATTCATAGCTAATACTTAGGTAGAGTTTTTCACATGCCTGTGGTTAATGTTCTAATTGTTTTCACAATTAGTAAATCATTGACTCATCACAATAGTCCTATAAATTGCTATTATTATCCCCCCATTATATGGGTGAGGAGATTGAAGCCCCTAGAAGTTAAGAAATTTGCACAAGGCCCCACAGCTAGCATCGGAGCTGGGATCCAGATGCAGGAGTGTGGCTCCAGGAGGGGCTTGTAAACACTCCATCTGCTCTCCCCTGCAGGTGTAAGCCAGCCTCCCGCTGTTACTGTAAATAACATGATGTGGTTCACCTAGCCTTGAAATTCACATTATTTGTAGCTTTCTCTCTGGGGCAGCCATCAGGAGCAGCCAGGGACCCTGAGTACATGCTTCTGGACTATGACCAAGAAGGTAGATGGAAGGAAAACAGTTTAAAAATGGGACCTTTAATGTGCATTCTTCAGTGGGCAGAAAAATACCTGCCTAGTGAGGAACTGAAGCCTTACCAGCCACGTGAAAATTATGCTTCAGACACTCCCGTTGCCCTTGAGTCCACACAGTCAGAACTACAATGGATCAGGGACATGAATCTTGTGCAAATGCAGGGAGTAGGAGTACCTGCCATTTTAAGATCTCAAGGAGTATGAAAAGCATGTGAAGCTTTCATCAGCAGAGACCTGCTGTCACTTCCACTATTTCCCTCAGGGCATGTCCACAGCTTCACTGGTCCTATTAAGAATGAAGATGACAGCTAGCACCTGCTGACCCCTGAATCAGTGATAGGTTCTCCCTTGAAAGGAAGCATATCCCCTTCATGGGTTACAACTAGTTCATAACCTAAGTAATTCTATAGATGTAGAAGGGATACTTTCATTGGTTCTGCTATCACAGACTTGTCTCCAAAAGAACATGCCACCAGTTACTCCATTTTCAGCCATTTAAAGATATACTTAACAGGCTTCCTTCTTTAGTGCAGTTTTAGGTTTACAGAAAAATTCACAGAAAGTGGAGTTCCCATATATTCCTTATGCCCTGCACACAGCTGCTCCTGCTGTCAGCATGTTACATTAGTGGATGCAATCATTCTTTTTGACATCCTTCATTCCTCCTCCCCTAAAATTTAACATGCCTGATATTCACGTCTCTTGTGGCATTTACATGCGATTTACATCACTTCTCAGGTTTATGTGAGGTTTACAGCACGTGCATGTTGTCTGTTTAAGCGTAGATTGGGGGCAAGTTTTCTGTGTAAAAATACTATCATTAGTGAGCCTTATGCTGCTGGGCTTTTGGGTTGTCAGGTCCTGTTGACCATTGCTTCAGTTACTGGGATCATTGTCTACGGACTTTCAGTGTTCATTGTATTTTCAGCAGAACTTCCCAAGAACCTGAATGGAAGAGACCCAATCCAGAAGTACCTGACTGTGCAGGTGGGCCACGCCCATCACTGCTTCCGTCATCAGTTTTATCATCATCGTGACCCTGAACGCCATATATGAGAAAGTGGCAATCAAGATGACTGAGTCTGTTAAGCTCCTTCTGCAGCTGAGGTCATTTCTACACCAGTTTTAGAACCAGGTCAAAACAGAGACTTTATCTTTTAGGCACTTCAATTCCAGTACATTACAGTCTTTAGAAAACTTCAAGTGTAAACGTATTTTCTCTAGCCTATATGAGAAGTGAATTAGCTGCAGCTTTGCATTAGTAAAAGGGACAAAGAAAGCTTTAGAATGTCCAAGCTCTGTGTAAATATGTCAGTGCTTAATAATAATTTCAATTACATTAGATCATGTACCCTATTGTTGAAAGTAAATAGTCTCTCTATTGCAAATAAGTGGAAGAGGGTCGTGGTTCCAGTGGCAGATTTGCTTGTGCGTTACGGAGAGGACAAGTAATCACACTGTTATGTGTCCTCCCCCCATGCTGTTCCTGTTAGTGTAGCTCCATTCTCATCAGCTGTGGCTTCTATAACAAATGTTTCTTCTCTCTGGCTTGTATCCCAGCCAGTGGCTTAGCGGCCCTAGTTAACTGCTTCCCACACACTGCATGTGGCTGGGTCGTTCTCCCAGTTGTCTGCTCAGTGGTCATCTTCTGAAAACACTAAGACCAATTCAAATTTTGAACTAGGAGGATGTTTCATGTTCCCCAAATGCTTCTAGCAAGTTGCCCCGTGTTTTGTTTGTTTTCTTCAATAGTCCTACCTTGCTGCCGTTCAGGGAGACAAGAGAATTTCATTTAGCAGGATGTTTAGAAGTAGCTTTCTTTCAACTTACACCTGACTGAGGACAGTTCTTGCCCATTGGATACTGTTGTGCTTATAAATTTTAAGGAACGGGTGACTTTGATTTTTTTTTTTTTTTTTTTTGCCTTGTGTGATATTGCATTCATAGTGGGAGAAAATCTTACAACAGTGTGTACAGTTGGAATTAACATAGTAGCTATGTTAAGGAATTCAAAACAGCTTATATGAAAAAAGTGTGAATTGTGTATATATATATATATATACATATTTAGCGTGTTAACTCATGTGTCCGTGGCTTTGATTATGGTCTCAAAGCTGTTCACAGTTTTACAGACTTAACTTTTCTTTATTCTAGCTGCAGAGATCCCAAGGACCAGACTGACTGTGGGAACAACCTAGCCATGAAGGTGTTCTTCTTCCAGTTTTTCAACTACTGCTCCTCGTGTTTCTACATCACATTCTTTAAGGGCAGATTTGTGACTTATCCTGGAGATCTGGTGTATTGGCTGTGAAAATACAGAAATGAAGATGTGTGAATACAGCTTTGTGTTCGGACACTCTAACCTGTTTCATGTTTTCTCTTAGTTGCCCAATGAAGAGTGTCTTAACTCTCTGTTCCTTAGATTTTTTAGGCATAAAATAATGACTTTATTTCATGTTAGAGCTATCTAAAATTTAAATGAGATTTTCTTTCTAATATTCCAGTGTGACCCAGGTGGCTGTCTCCTTGAACTGATGATGCAGCTGACAATAATCATGGGAGGACAGTCCATCTGGAATAACATACAAGAGGTGTTACTTCCGTGAGTATTAAGTCATGTGATCTTGGTGTGAGAACGGCCCACCCATCCAAGTAATTTTCCTGTATGCCCATCTCTAAAACAGGGGAGACTCTCTGCTTATTAAAGCTCTCCAGATAAGATGATCCAGCCAACAGTGTAAACATACCTCCTGTTTAATAATTATGTTTAAATATCTTCCTTTTTATGTTTAAATTAAATCCTCAAGTGCTATAGTTTCTGCTTATTAGCCCATCACTGGGGACTGACTGATCAGAGCCCGTTGAGAGATGGCCCTTTTTGGGGCCGTGAACTAAGTTTTCCCACAACTTCCTGCAACTTTCTCCTCCTTTTATACATGCATTTAAAAATCCATAGCAGGAATTTGTTGAGTGCCTAGAATGTGTTAGTCACTGTATTAAATGTTGTACATATATGTGTGTGTGTACAATTTAATCACCCAAACAATCCTTATTCTTATCTTCCTTTTCAAATAAAGATCCTGTGGCTTAAAGAGGGTAAATGATTTGCCCAAGTTCTCATTGCCAATAAGAGACCACTGTGGGACTCAGATGAAAGACCCTATCTCACGGAATCCATGTTCTTCTAAGAACAGAGCCTCTCTTGGTGTCCTAAGGCACAGGGCTACATAATGTTTTAAGAGACACTTGTCTAAAATAATAACTACAGAGGTTTTGACTTACTGTTCTCTTCCTAAAAATGAGAAAAGCAGATGTTAGCAAAGGTCACACTGTCTTTGGATTTTCACATAATCCCAATCCCATATCAAAGTGGACAGTCCAGTGTTATCTGCAATTTCTGAACATTTCAAGGAGCTTAGTGTATTCGCTTTCTGTTGAAACAAGTATCCCCAAGTGACATGGTAGTAGGAAGAAAAAAGAAATAGTCTCCACTAAACAACACAAATTTAACCTTGTAGGGTTCTTGAACGCAGGAGCCTGCTGAAGTCAAAATATTGGCACGGCTGTTTCTGAAGGCCTCAGGGGAAACTGTATCTTTGACTTTTCTGGCTTCCAGAGGCCACCTACGTCTCTTGGCCTGTGACCTCTTTTCCTTCTCTCAAGGTCAGCATGGTTGTGTGCCTCTGACTCTGATCCTGTGGTCAAATCTCCTCTCCTCTCTCCCCTCTTCTGTCTCCCTCTTCCTACTTTAATGACCCTGGTGATTACAATGGGCTCACCTCTATAATCCAGCTCGTCTCTCTTAGAGTAGGCTGGTTAGCAACGTTAACCGCATCTGAAAACATAGGCCCCCTTTGCCAGGGAAACTGACCTCTTCCTATTTTCTGATGATAAGGACATAGACATATAGGGCGGGAACATTTTTCTGCCCCCCACAATAAGCTTTTTAAGATAATTTCTGGCTTTGAGTTTCTGTCCTCATGAAACTGTTGATCTCTCTTCTGTCTTGCCTTCCACAAAAGCATTCTGCTCCTGGCCAACCTAACTGCATTGCTCACCACTCTCTGTGGTGTCCCCCAAAACCAATTACACAAGCAGAGCTTACTGTTGTTTGGAGCATGGAGGAGAAACTCAAACAACTTGAATTTTGAAATAAAAAACCTCCATCATTTTAAAATCTTCCATGCCACTATAATAATAATTATTTTTTTAACTTCATTTTTTAATTTTTAAACTATTTTAAACTTTGTAACTTTTTTTAAACTTTACTTTTTTCTTATCATCCTTCATTGTAAGCTCCAGAAACCTGCTATTCTGCCCACCGCATCCAAGTTCCCTTTCATTGTTTCTCCTCCCTTCCCTAACTTTCCTTCACTCTCCCTTATTACCAATTTTCTGTCCATTCTCTTTATAGGGCAGTTAAATTAATTTTTTTCCTTCTTTCTGTTTTTGCAGAGTGAACACATTTGTGTGTCAGTGTGTCCTTCCACATTTCTTCACAAGGTCTTCATCTTTCAGCTTCAGGATGGATTACTGTGGTCTGTCTCTAAACAAAGACATTTCCCTTGTCCCCCAGCTCACCATGCCCCTCAAAAAAAAAATTCTGATCTTTGCTGTGAAATGAAACTTTTTTTTCCCTACTGTGCAGTAGACAACTCTTACCCTGAGCTCACAGTCAGATTTCTCCAGAGGAGTAAAAGTAGCTCATGTGCAAATAATACTACTTTTCTCTGTGAAAAGAAATAGATCAGATAGAGGAAATACTTAACTCAGATTACTCAAAAGCATTTCCTGAAGGAAATAGGTTAATTATTTAACACTAAATTTTGTTGAATCTGGTTATCAGTGAGCTATTTTTACCAATCAAGAAGGATATATTTCCTAAATTGGTACTGAGCAGTTCATGTGAAATGAAACTTGCTCACATGAACTAGTTTAAAGTAAAGGATGCATTATAGTATCTGTGGTCTGTTTATACCTTCGCTTAAGTAAGCACATTGTTGTAGGTTCCAGTGAGCTGAACTTTGCCTACATGTATTTCTACTCTGGGCTAAAATATTTAGGGAAAATATTTTGAATTATGTTTCCCTTTTTTGAATACCAGAAATTCTGAATGGTAGCCAAGTTCGAGGGTGGCTTGTGTTTTCCTCACTGCCTCTTCTCTTTGTATAAGGTGCCAGTTTCCTTCTTAATTTTTCATATAAAATCCTAACATACTAAAGATCTATCAATTACTCTTGCTGCCCCAAAACTATACCCATCCTCAAAAATACATAGGAAGGGAAAAGAAAACTTATCAAAGTTAGTGACTATTTTCATGCTATTTAAATATGTCTAAAGGAACATAATGAAATGAATTTTACCATATCTCACCTGCCTCCACCCCCCAATCCCATGTGGGTTTGTTGAGTAGGATTCTGGGAGCAAATGAAGAAGGACAGTGATGCTGTGATCCAGGCTCCCTCTGGGGTCTCCCCAGCACTTGGATCGGCACCTGGTATAAAGTAGGTCTCAGCCCGAGCCAGCTGAGTGAGTGAGTGACTTACAGGCATCGAATGTGTAACATCAGTGAATTAACAGCATTCTTTGTAGGACTCAGAGAATAAGCTGAGTGCCCTATGGCCTTCCCAGCCTCACATACTATTTTGATGTTGGGGTCATTTCTGGGAATGTTATTCTGTACTTGACAAAAGTCTAGTACAATTCCAGGGTTAAGTAACTTGCCCTAGGGAAATTTTATGATAAAATATTAAGAAAAATGGTTAAAAGCCCAACATGACATAGCATTGTCCTTTGGTGTTTAGATAATGTATGGCTGTAATTTTCTTACTTTATATGCTTTCTACATTTTCCACCGTGTGTACGCACTTCTATATAATAAGAAAAAACAAATGTTTAAAAGAGAAAATCTCTCTTCTCCAGATATGATTTGGTTAGAGGATGAGTCAGATAGATATAATAAGAGAATCTTAAATACATGTGTCCATAATTCACTCTTTAAATCCAGGAACAGGAAACTCAGGAATGAAATAGATTAAGAGAATCAAAGAATTGAATTCAAGATTAGCAAGTAGGAGTGTCCTCAACAGAAATGGTGATTATCTATAATTCAGGGATTAAATGTGATAATGAACGTACAAAGACAACATGAACTAGAAAATGCCACGTGGGAAGCACTGAGTAAATGGCAATTTACCATGATTATGCCAATATGTGTGGTCAATTCCCAAGCAAATGATTGTGTAACCCCTGCTAGAGGGAGAAAGCTTCCAGCCTTGGCTGGAGAGTTGGGATGATCCAGTGTCTGTATTTTTTAAAATGTCTACAGGTGCTTCTCATGTGCAAATTGGTATCCCTGCACGAGAACCATAAACCAACAGAAAACCCAAAAGACCGAGGACAATGATGGGTTGCCGACAGCCCAAGCTTTTCTGCCACAGGAGAGTGGTTCCAGTCAGGAAGACTGAGCAAGAGGCTCACAGTCTTAGCTAAGGACAAGCCAGTCGGGACTTCTAATACGACCTAATGTCATCGACGGGGGAGGGCAGTTCAGCACAAGAAGGGAGCACCAGGTGAGTTAACATGGATGTTACATCCTGGATCCAAACCGTGATGGATTTGGGTCCCAGAGGGTTAAAGCCCTGCTTCCGTGGGGCTTGGACCGCATTCCACAAGAGGCTGAGACAGGAATTATGAGGCAGAGAAAAATTCCCCCAGGAGACTCCCGAGTCTGGTTGCCAGGAAGGGTGATGGACGAGCGCGTTCCCAGCTCCACCCGCACCGCAGGGCTCCGAGTGGCTGTGGAGCTGTGCGCTCCCGGCCAGACTTCAGACCTGACTGCAGCGCTCTGGGCTGCGGCCTGGGGAGCGGCGTCAGGAGCAGGCTGTCCCCGTCATTCTCGTAAGTGCTGCAGTGACCCCCACACTTGTGGCCACGGTGTTCCCAAGCTAAGGGTCTAAGTGACTTCAACCTTATTTACAGGTGACCACAGCCGGTTAGCCTGTGCTGCTCAAAAAGAAGATCCCATATGGGGTTTAGATGTGTTAGGGGGGTTGCTAATACCTGGCCTGCTTTGAATCGTTTCATCCTGACAGCAGCCTGGGCAGGGGAAGTTTCATCTCCCAATTTTATTTCAACTTTTTTTGTTGAAAGTATAGTTGGTGTACAAGATTGTGTTAATTCTTGGTGTACAGCATAGTGATTCACTTATACATACATACATATATATATATATTCCTTGTCATATACTTTTCCACTATAGGCTATTAAAAGTTATTGAATGTAGTTCCCTGTGCTATACAGTAGGATCTTGTTGTTTGAAACAAAAATTACTAAACAAAGTAACAAAGGAAGCAGACTAAAACTAGCCATGTATACGGCACAGTTGAGTTTTTCTCAGGATTTAAATGTGGTTTTGATCTCCAGGATCTCTTTATCAACTTATCATATGTATAGTGCCTGTGGAACACTTCTCAGAAAAAATGTTTAAAAATCATAAGATTTAGAGAATAAAGAAGGAAGATAATTATACTGAAAAGCAGATATCAAAATATAGAAATGGGCATTTGTGATACAGTAATATCTGAATTATTGGAAGGACGTGTTGAATAAGCGGATCCAGTGGTGGGTCTACTGACCGCAACATTCTGCCACAGCAGTGAGTGTGAATCAACTTCTGAGATCTGCAAAAATTGCATTTTGAATGTAAATAAAGTTAAATAACAAATAAGCCATGAAGTGTGGATTCAGATTCAGGAGTATCTCGAGTCCATATCCGCACCCCTTCCCAGAGCTCCCTGCTCTTCCCCTAATGTCATTGAAAGAAGTGGGGAAAGTTTGTGAAGTGAAGGGCATGTTCCATTGCAAAGAAATCTCGTAGCAACCCTGGGAGCATGGCCAGGGAAAGGTTAACCCTGAGATCAGAGGCAGTGGGAAAAATAGCAGGGGCAGCTCTTTACAAGTCACATCATATACTCTGTGTGTGTCCACGTGTGTGTGCATACAGACGTGTGGGCATGTATGATGTATACACCTGCCTTTCGTGTGAAGCCGCCTCACTGTCCAAATTTGAAATCCATCCAAACGTGCAGTGCAGTCAGCCGAAGCTCCGCCAGATGCTAAGTTGTTTGTTGTTGCTCTGTCTCTTCTGCTGAACTCCACGAGTAAACCATGCGCCAGCTGTTGCTTTCAGGGACAACAGCTCTGTAGTCTACAGGTCCATGCCTTGTTTCACTGCCAACTCCGAATTCCTTTCAGGACAAATTGCCATTTGAAAAAGGGGGAAGCATTCAGTTGTCCCACAAGCCTCTGAGTGAGGAAAAAATATAACCTTAGAGACAGCTCTGTGGGACAACATCCAGAAGGGGGCAGAGCACTGGGCTGCGAGTCGAGGCTGTTTCTTTCAAGCTCTGCACTGAATTTGAGGTGGCATGTCACTTCTTTGGCCCTTGATTTGTTCAGCTTAAATTAGGGTCTTGGACCTTTTCGATCCAACGTTAGAGTATCACTTTTCTGCTCAGTGATCCTCCATGGCTCCACAATTCCTTCAGAGGGAAAAATGCCCACATCCTCACGGCAGCCTCTAAGGCTCCACCCCCCAAAACCACCACTTATTTCCTATTCACTCTGGCCCACACCAGCCTCCATGCTTTCTGTCCAGCGTGAGGGACCTCAAGGCCTGTGATCACTGTTCCCTCTGCCCACCCCTTTGCCTCCGTCTTTGCCTTATTCAAAGGTCACTTGCCCCATCCACACTCCTCCCTACCACACATTCCTCGCCCTCCTTTATTTTCCTCTGCAGCACTTATCACCAGCTCACAAACCCTGTATTTCTTTCTTTTACTTATTTTCTCTGACAACTTACAGACTGGAAAGGCCATGGTGGATAATAGCAGAGAAATGGGGGAAAAAACAAATGAGGGTAGGTATCTTCTAAAAGCTAAAGTGCCCACCTGAAAAGGAGGTAGGAGATAAAGTAGTAGTAGTCGTTACAATTTTGGTAAACCCAAGGTACGTAGTCAGGACTAGTTTTCACAATACTGAGGGCAGCGAGGCAGCAATAAAAAGAAATTTATCCTAAAAACAAGAAATTAAATTCTTGGGAAGATGATGTGTTCAGCTTGAAATGTCAGTAATGCTTTTATGACCTTGGTCTGATAATATCTTGCCTTATAATTTGATCTGTTTGGCAGCTGTGTCATGAATCTAATGATGCCACAGTTTCGGGAGCAGAACAGACCACAACACGATGGGAATGGGACAACCATCTGTATCCCACGGGCAAACTGGGGTTATTTTATGAATACCCTGAAATGAATAAGTCATCATTGGGGATTTCTGTGCTGTCGGTTATACTAGAATATGCTTTGGGTCTCAGAAGCATCGGTTACCGAGCCAAACAAAGACCTAGCATACCGAAACGGAGCCCGCTTTTCTCAATTAGATGCAATTATGCAGTCAGTCTTTCAAATAGGTTGCCTGTGTATATCTTTGTCAATATTTATGTTGTACAAAGCTGAAGGTTTACTGCCAAGGAATGAAATGGAATACTCATTCAGGTAATTCTCCATCATTGATTTTCAGATCCTTCTGGTCATGTCGTCTAAGGATGAACTCAGAACCGTTACTAGATGTGACTCAGCACGGGCTGCAGCCCGTGTGGCACAGCTGTTGGCTGATATCCTTCTAAACAGAGTCATGTGAGCCCGCCAGCCTGTGCAGAAAGCCCGCAAAAGCATCCTGCCTCATGGCAGCATGGGTCACTGGGTCACCCCTTCCACACCTCACACATGCCTTTGACATTTTTCCTATTTCTTCTGGCCGATGGTTTCTGCCTGGTTCCTTGAGTGACCTCATGGCACATCACTGGCTTGAATTCAGGATGAATTTGCTGATCTGGAGTATTGGTAGAACACAGATCCCCTCCTTCTCCAATGTCTTTGTCCATTTCTGTACATTTGCTTGGCCTTTGTTTCTCTTTGTTTGAACTTGGTTTTGAGCTCTCGGTTGCCTTTAAATTGTTGCATCTCAAAATAGATTTCCATAGGAAACTTCATCTTTTCTATTATGCATGGCGCACTTTTATCTACTAGAAGGCTGATGATGTGCACGTTTTGTATCTGAGCACTTTGAGCTCACCACTGCCTTGAATTAATTTTTTTTTTTTAAACTTAGTAGACAGGAAAGTATTTTGGTCAATAGGCTTTGCATTTATGCATGCGGGTTCATGTCTGCAAGACACTCCATTTGGCTTCCTGTTTATAAGTCTACAGAAAGAGGGAGTTTTCTTTTTCATAAATTACATGCTATATATATAAAAATTGCTTTTAAAATATATAATATACATAGAAACGCATCTGATTCCCTCGGTGAATGAAAGGTCATTTTGTGGCATCTTCAGTCAGCTATGTTTTGTGGCCTGGTGTCTGATTTGAGTTTCATCTTTGCTTTTGTTGTGCTTAGTGACCAGGTTTGATTAAGGGTGCAGCTCCTGTCCCTGGTGTAGAAATTATGTTCGTTTTTTCTGCTTATTTTCAAAAGGACTTTAAGCCAATGACCTGTTATTCCAAAATGAGTCATAATTGTAAATATTTCATATTGGGGCTATTATCAGCATTAATAATAACAACAACATTCTGAGGGCAGCATATCATTTGGTATTTTAACACACACGAAAAAAGCCTTGGAAAATAGTTATTGTTCTAGTTAAGTCAAATAAAGGTCATTGAAAGGAAAAGTTGTACGCTTTTGGGAGAAATTGATAGGACATTTAGAACTTTATAGTCTCATTAAAATACTAATTAAATAATTCAGCCTAACTCTACCCTACATAACAGGATGGAGTAACAGCTATTCTAGAGAGATTGTTCAGATTTATTCATTTTCCTATTCTCTAAATAATCCCTAACGAATTAGATATTTCAATCCATTTTTGAGAGTAGGCATTCTGTTATTCTGTATTCAACGCTGGAATGAAACTTATTTTGTGTTCTTTTCGTTCATGGGAGATAGGATTTCCAAGTGCTTTTTGAATTATTTTTGTTCCTCTCAAATAAAGTGCCTTTGGTGGTGATCTCCTGACCTCAGTTTCCTCCTCCCAGTTTTCCCCATGATCATTAATGACACCACACCTGCCTTTTTAGTTATGCCTCTTAGCTGCTGAAGGGGAACAGCTTCTGAAATATGACCCTGGATCCCTCCACCCTTGCTTCTTTAGGCCTCGCACCCAGCCACCATCCCTAGTCTCCTTCGCCAGAAGTATCTTTCTCTGCTTTTCTGCCTGGAAGGACTCTTGCCAAGCCTTGGCAGCAAACCCTCCACTTTTTAGAGATTTTCTGCTCTCCTCTCTAAGCATGAATTGCAGTTGATTCTTGTCTTGATGGTGCGTGATCATGTCTGTGTCCATTGCTCTCCCCGGCTGGACTGATCCTGTCGGAGGCAATAGTCAGGCTTTTCATCTTCCCGTGCATGTCTGGAGCACCACAGCCTGGACCCTGGTTCTCATACGTGTTTAAGTGACTTGAGCTTGGAGTTTCAACGCACTCACATACAACTGTTTGATGAGTTGGCGGTAACATTGCCCCCAAGGCCCCCACAAGGTTCTATAGGGCATATGTTTTTTTCTGAGTGAAATTTCTCTTTTATTTGTTCTAGTGATTTCCCCACTGTCCTTTGAGATTATTGGAGTAACCCTGAGTTATTAACCACAGTAGCTCACCCCCACAAGCAAAAGATCCTGCTGTTTGAGAACTCAGACACAGGACATAAGAGAAATAATCTATCAGTCTTAAAATCTGGAAGCCATAAGATACCGTTTTGTACTTAGAGCACCCACAGCACAAACACCAGTCTCTCAAGAACTTGGCGCTGCCTTCCCAGAGGGCGGGTGCCGTAAGTGAAATGCAGTGAGTGATGAAGTGAGAGCTCTTCGTCTCTGGTACTGCCTTTTCCACCCTTGTTGTGTTAACTTGAACTTCCCTTCATATATTATGTTCTCCATTTAATTTACTGCAGTTAATAGCAGTTGTTCTTCAACATCTCCTTGCACCCGCCCCCTCCATTCCCTCTCTCTCCATTGTTATCCCACCCACGCCTCTCCTGCGCTCTCCAGGACCAGGCCTTTCTCCCCTACGCCCTCACCTCTGTTCTGTCTGCCCACCACCTGCACTGACATTTCCTTAACTCCGCAGAATGAACTTTCCAAAATAGCAGCTGAGTAACTGGGGGGATTGTAGACCTCTCATCTCTTTACTGATTCATTCGTTTATCTATCCAACAAACACTAAGCACCTGCTATGCCAAACACTATCAACTGCTGGGGAGACCAAGACAGGTAAGACTTGGTGTCTGCACTCCACAGGCCAGGCGAGACTTGGCGAGTAGTTGATGGATTGCTAAGCAGGTGAACACACATTGGACTTTATAGAGCTGGGAATATTTGAACTGAATTTTGAAAGGTGAAAGGAAGTTAGCTCTCTAATGTGTGGTAGAGGGAGTGGACACTTCATGCAGAGAGGTAGAGACATATAAGAGTACACGGCATGAAGCGGCTTGGCCAGACTGAAGAACAACAAGTAGGGTTAGAACAAAGTATCCATAGGTGGGAATATCAGGTGCACAAGGCCACTGTCACGATGGGTCTTGTGTGCTTAGACTTGAATGTATCCTTAAAGAAACAGGGCTATATTGGAATATATGTAAGCAAGAGAATTGCATAATGATTATGTTAAAGTAGATCTGGTTATACTGGCAGCAGAATGGAAAATAACATTTTTTGAGGGAGGCCCATATTTTGGGGGGAAAGGATATTTCGGGGGCCACCCCAGGCAATCCAGACAAGTGGCACACGCCTGCAGAGAGGCCCTGGGCAGAGGGAGAGAGACGTGGGAGGCAGAAGTGGTGACTGCTGCAGAGGGGACTACAGGGCAGGGGCGGCGGGCTGCAGAGCTGCTGAGGTGACTTTCCAGTGACCCATCTGGAGAGCGGATCTGCAGTGGGAGTGTAAGGGGAGGAGATGCTTTCGAGGAGATGGTTCTGTGGGTGGCATTTTGATTGCAAAATGTCTATGGGTCATCTGAGGGGTGATGCCCGTTGTTAAGCTGGATTCAACAGTCAGGAGCTCAGAGGAGCTGTGGGTGAGGCCGTGGGGGCGATTCATTCCTGCCAAGTGGAGGATTGAGGACGAGGCCCTGGGGAAAAGGGCCATGTACATGGCACATGGGAGAAGAGAAATCCACCAAGAGAAAGAAGAATAGCAGAGCAGTTGGGAGAAACTAGTTGAGGCAACACAGAGAAGGCTGTAACCTGGCTTAAGAGGGATTTGAACACTGACTAAAAGGAGCATAGTGAGAAAGGGGGGGTGTGTGGGGCAATAAAGCAAGAGCTAAAGCCCACCTTTAATTGCCAAGCCTGGGGAAAAGGAGGAGGAGGACTATACTTAGGTAGACTTTAAAAAACAGATCTGTGTGTATCTGTGTGTGTGCATATGTGCACACACAATTTTCTGTCTGGGCTTTTTAAATTTATTTAAGTAAAACAAAAATTAAGGGGGAAAACATCCCACTGAGAGGAAAATATTTGTCCAAGGCAAAAGCTAACTGGTAATCAAATAAACACGAGCTGAAAATGCTGACTAGTTTGAAACACGCAGCCACCGGCAGTGCAACTCCTGTCTCAGTGCTGCGATGAGGGCCGTGGGGGATGCAGGGCTCTGAGCCCTGAGGAGTCTTCAGCGCAGGTACTTCTCCAAGAAACTGGACTTTAAAGGGAAGAAGAAAGTGTAGAACATATCAGAGAGCAATACAGGGCCGTGAGAGAGGGTTGGGCGAGGGTTCGTTTTATTTTACAGTGGGCGTTTCTGGCCTTGCTGAGTTGCTAGGCCTTTGCTCTTTTTGGTCTTTGTTCCAAAAGTTTTTTAGAAAGTTCTTCTCGCTTGAAAATCTGAACAGATTAAATCATGTTGGGTTATTTCTAGTGTTTTATTTTTAATTAAAAAATTATCTGGAATTTATTTTAATGTCATAAATGAGGACACTCTACCAGGTCTTCCAATGATTTAGCTAATTACTGCAGAACTTGAATCCACTGATTTGAAGTGTCAGTTTTATAATATTACTAAAATCTCATAAATATCCAAGTCTATTCTTGAAATGTAATGTATTTCATTCATACTCTCAGTGCACTATTTCTATACTGTTTCCATGACCATAGATTAATACCTCCTAGAGTTGGTCCTGTTTTATCCTTTTCCAGAATATCCCTAATACTACAAATTCAAACATCCCTCCTCATTACTTTATTTGTATATATAGGTATATTTCTGGAATACATTTAGGATCACCTTTCAGATTTTTTTCTTAAATCCATTTGGGATTATTAACTAAATTTGCATTCAGATACTAAATTTATTTTGGAGAAAAAATGTTCTATGTCCCCCAAATTTGAGTCTGCCCACTGAAGAGGGTGGTGCATTCTACTGTTCATTCAATCATCTTTTTTTTTTCTTTTTTTAAATCATTTATCAGAATCTTAATATTTTTCATTAATTTATTTCTGAATAGTCTGTGCCTTCTTTGTCATTATAAAATGATATCTTTTCTGGGTTTTGATCTGGGTTGATTGCTAATAAACTCTTAATTTCTGGCTTCTCTTGAATAAGAAGGAGATCTGACACTGTGAGGCCCTATTTCCAATATGGTGATGGTGAGCATTGCGTTTCCTTAGGATGCCCACTTGCCAATTTGCCAGTGGCTGCACCCACTCCAAGCATTTCTGCTACTTACCTGCCCCCGTAGGCAGATGAGCTCATGTAGAGTTAGGTGGGTTATGGACACAGATACTGACATCAATGCTGCCACGCTGCTGAACCTGTGGCGTCACTAACTCTGGTTCTTGCTCTCTGACCTCCCTGAATATGACAGCTCCTTTTGGGCTGTGGACCTACTGCATCTTTCCAGCACTGTCGGCTTTTCTGCAACACACCCCTGCCTCTCAGGTCAGAAGCAAATGTCAGCTCCTCCTACCCATCCACCCCAATCACGGTCTTGCCGTTCCTGGCCAGAGTGGTCCCTACCCCTTGACTGAGCAGTAACCCTAAAGGGACTATAAATTTGCCTCTCATCCACTGTCTTAGTTACATACCTGTGCTAGTTTACTTTAAAGGTCTGCCAGTTAGGAGGGGAGGGTCTAAAAGTCTTTTAGATCTCTGACCTTATTATTTCTAACCACTCCCCCACCCTATGGAACAGCTTACCACAGATCTCTGCTGCCCCATCTGTAGCATTGCCCTGTAAATTACAGACAGAGAGAAAAGAACTTCTAAGCCACCACCATAACTTTGACTTCCTGTGACCACACAGACCATAGAAATATCAAGATAAAAATTCTTGAAGAAGAATATTTTGCTTAGGAAGACACTTAATTGCATACCTTTCTGTGACTTGTAATAACTTCATAGACTCTCTGAATGTGCTGCACTCACCTTCCCAGACTCAAGGGAGCTTGCTCACTTGCCTATATTCAGTGTATTTCCTCCAACATTCTCTATGCATAGCTTTCCCAAAGGTACATTTCTTATTTCTATTTAAATTGTTAGATACATCCACAATATTCTTTTTTTAATCCTCAAATACAAATCATCTTCCAAGATTGTATTATTTCAACACTGAGAGTGAATAATATGCTTCAAGATTCCCAAGTTTATTATGAGCAAATAATTATGGTTGGTTAAATATTTTTAAGTATGTTATTCCTACTAAGGGTATATATGTGAAAGAAACAGGTTGTAATGAGTCTTCTTCCCAGAGATTTTATATTTGCCTTTTGTTTGGATTCTTTCACTGTTGAACATTATTATTACCATGAACGTCTTTTCTCTTTGGGATTTAGTTCACCATTTTCCCCTCTCTCTATACAGGAGTAAAAGAATTTATGTTGTGCTTCCATCCATCCACCACTCCATGTTGTGTGTCCATTCCTTCAACAGGTATTCAGTTTGGGTTCACCACCATATATGTGGTCTCTTTCCAGTGGCCCCTCTGTTGGCTCTGGAGAACAATATATTGGAAATCAGAGTGGGTTCGTGGAACCTTGACTACCCAGTATAGACGCATTGTGCCAGAAAAAGCCCAGAACATCGCAGCATGGCAGCCCACCATGCAAGGAACAGCAATTCTGGCTGTGGTGGACCAATGTGAATAAAAAGGCTTCATTGGGTGAAGACTTAGAAAAGTCCAAAAATGCATTGGCGTTGTTTCCTAAGGAATCTAGTGTTGGGTACTGTTTAATATGAGAGGGAGACGCTAACACTATCATCGTTATAAACAACATAGTTGTTGTAACTGTAATTGTTATTATTTTTAATATATTTTCTTTATAATTATTATTTGTGACTTACAAGACCCTTACAGAGGCAGTTGTTAAGGAGCGTGGCCGTTATACTGTTGCTGAAGTGTTAATTCAGTAGAAGCATGGTAATAGCATTAATAAGTACTCACTCTTTTGATCCTCACATTGACTATAAAGGTCACCCAGCAGTGCTTGTATAATGGAGATAGAAATCTATCCGTTTAAGTGTTTGTAGAACTTAAAATAAGAGCAGACATTCCACCGCATTTGACCATATATTCCAGATTATCAGTTTAAAATAGGAACTACCTGATGAGGCCATAGAAACCCTTTGTGCATGCCCAATCATTCACTACCTTCCTGGTCCCCTGGGGCAGTGGTTCTTCCAGAAGGTGGCCCCATCTCTCCTCCCCACCCCACTCTTGGCCTTTGCTACCAACTGTTGGTCATTAGCTAAGCATCCTCATGTCCTGCATGTGTCTGAGCTGTGAGGGAACAGAACTCAGCTGTTTACAAACTGTATTGACTATGACCAGTCTGAACAGCCTCTCTCCTTCCCTGCCCACAACCCCACAGGGCAACAGGGGGCTCACAACCACAGCGATTCCCATGCCAGCCCATCAGGGAACCTCCTTCCCTAGAAATATTCTTACAACCAGAGATGTTTCCTCCTTTACTTCACTGCCAGTTTCACTCCCAGGTTACAGTCCCCAACAAAAGGCTATCCCAGTTTGAATTTCTTAATCAAGTCGCATTGACACTGAGTACCTGGCATTTTCCTATGAGCACTCATAGAAATAGAACAAGGCCAGGCAGTGGCTGTGGGCCAGGTTCCTGGGTGAGGGGACTTGCTGGGAGCTTCAGGTTCTGTAGCCTGGCCCGAGCTTAGCTCCCAGCACGGCGTCTTCCCATCTGCCTGATTTCGGGCCAGGCTTCAACAGTTCAGAGTTTCATTTTATCATCTGCAAACAGAATAATCCCCTGCTGCATATTTTAAGACTGTTATGTACCACAAAGGGAGCTTAGGGAATTCAGTGAGTCAATGCATGGAAGTCACACAATCTGGTCCTCAGGGAATGTTAGTTATCTTCATTATGCACCATCGATAAAATTGGCTCACAGACTTGGCCAGGTATCAAAGCTACAGGCACAAGAATTTGACAGTGTGTTACTGTCTGGATCATAGTCACAATTTTACACAGTAAAACAAGCTACCTGGGACCACCCAGCTGTCAGCCCACCCGACTCCCCACCCCAGGATCCCTCAATTTATCTGATTTGCTTGCTACCCCTACTTTTTGGAGAAAGTTGGCAAATCACACACAGTCAATGACTGCTAGGTTATGTCCATTCCCATTCACTCAAATTGCCCCATTTTCAGTATCCACTGTGCTGCAAAACATAGACTAATGTTCATAAATATGACAGCAAGGCCTTTCCCGTTCCACAGAGAACTACGAATCTGTCATGTTTAATATGCCATGTGACACTAAGCAAAGCAGGAAAACAGGCTTCTGTGCTTTAAGAAAGTTTTTAACAATGACGTTTGAAACTAAAAGTGTTTTTGTTTGGCCTTCAGCTAACCAGAAAATTCAATTGACTCCTATTACCCATTACTCAGATGTCCTGGTTTGATTGTATTAGGCACTTTTTCCTCATCTCCCCAGCATGGCTTTGCTCCATCAGCACAGATGGAGTGTCTCCAAGGCTGCTCCGTGTGCATAGGCGTGTGTATGCACACATGTGTACCCACTGATTGGTGCCACTGATTCATATCCAGGAGTTGTTCTGTCTTATAACTCAAGCATTGCTTTATTATATCCTAGAAAACTGCTTTTAGATCATTGATTGAACTATACACCATCCTTTTGCCCACATTAGGAAGTGACATCTTCCAAGACACAGGTCCTGTGTGCTTGTATATATGTATAAGTAAGAATTAAATATGTATGTCATCCCCTCACATATTTAATTTGTGCCTTCCCAATTGAATGTGCACAGTAAAGTATAACTTCCCATAACAGGAGAACTTTTAGGAAGTAAGAAGAAGGAATTAGCCACCATGGAGAAGACAGGATATCAAGCAAGAGTTTGGTATAAAGTCATTTATTCTAAAGCTGCTCTGGCTCAATAAATAAGTGGAATTGACATTGTTGTATCATGGCAGAGCATCTGCTATTGAAGACTGATTTTAATTTACTTTGATATAAGTGGAAAATTGTGTCAGAACTGCATGGGAAATGAAGAACACCATCTATCTGTACTCCTGAAGTGTGTTTCAGAGCTGCTCAATTTTGAGGAAAATTATCTTGTCTGGAGACAATAGAATTATTTTCATTGTTGGAATTTTTGTAGCTCCCAGAAGCACATCAGCAGGTGATTCTGTAAAAGTCTAGAGTTGACTTAAATAGCAGTAAATTTTAGCCTATTGAAATCAGGAGATGTGAAATATTTTTGCCTACCACCACCACCGCCACCACCACCACCAGACAAGCACTTGTACACCCAGAGAGATTTCACATCAGAGGGAATGACAAAGCTGGTTCTGTTACTGAGGCCAAACTTGTTCTGCTCACTGCACAACAGTGATAAATAAACCAGGAGACAAGGTTTTGGGGCAAGGAATAGTAACTTTATTCAGAAAGCTTGCAGACCAAGAAGATGGGGGACTAATGTCCTGGAGAATCATCTTTCCCAAGTCAGAATTAAGGCTCCTTTTGAACTAAAAAGGGGAGGGGGTGTGGTTGGTTGTGCAAACTTCTTGCTGCCGGCATTCTTTGTTCTTGCAGCCATCCATGTGGCTCAGGCTATTGTGTCCCTGTAAGCCTCCAACAAAACAAAGGTTATTCTCTATTTTGCAACTTGCCATCTCTGCATAAGTGCAGAAGTGCTAACATCCTTAAAGGTCAGAGCCCCGAGAATAGGCTTTCCTGTAGGTTTTAGGGTAAAGGCAACGTTGTTTTACAAAAGGTGCAGAGCCAGCAAGATTAAGCCTGGAAAACAGGGCACAGTGCTTCAAACTGAAGGAACAGATCCAATATGGCGTCAGATTTGTTCTCAATTACAGTTTTAGTTAGGGGAAATTTTGCAGCAGAAAATCCCCTCAGTTGTTTTTCTTGCTTTGCCTGAGATCTTGTTTGCTGGCTTGTGGTCTCATGGTGTCAAAACCGTATGTTCAGATGAATACTATTAAAATCATATGGTGCACAAAACATATCTATTCTGCTTCAAAAAAATGACTGAAACATTTAGCTTTGTTTATTCCAATAAAATTTGGATTGAATCTATTCTCGACTTTCTTCTTCTTCAAACCAGTTTTTTACTGGAGGATTTAAAGCCCAAATTAAAGAATTTTGGAGAAGTCTCATGTAATTTATAAGACGTTTACATCCGAATTTAAGACTGACCCATATTTGTACTTTTAATCAAGGAACACAATAAACTTTGTTAGTCGAACATTTATGACGTTTTAAACATTGTCCATGTAATCTTTTGGAAGTTGAGAGGCTTAGACTATTGATATAACAAAACAGGTATCATTGCTTAACTGTGTGAATGAAAGAATCCCAGTATAGTTTCCTGAAAGTATATTTTATTAAAAATAATAACGAATTCTTGCTCTCTAATAAAGCAACAGACAGAAACACATACTGAGTGTTTAAAATAAATAATACTGTGGGAAAAATTATCTAAGCAACTCAAGATAGTATAGAGAAAAAAGTATGAACTTGAAGGAACATACATATTGTGCAATTAATATCTTATTTTTAAGAAGCAAATGATAAAAAAACCAATTTTTAAATGATTTATTGAAAAAGGATTTATATAAATCCAACTTATTTTCATAAGTGTTACATAAAACAGGGCTATCTAAATCTATATTATTAAAGAATAAAATATATGAAATATATCTCCAAGGTTAATTGATTTTCATAATATTATAATTTTGAAAATATAACTTACATATACATATCCAAGAAGCTCTTCAGATAAACACAGTAACCTAGTATACAGTTATACCTATTCCACATAAAAAATGAAAAGGCAAGGATAAGGCCCTTGCTTACGAACTGCAACTGGACTTCTGGATATTCCTTTAGGTTAAAGACCAAAAGCAAAGTAACTAGTCTACTTTGAAGCGGTCGCTCAAGATTTTAAGATATTCACTATCTATATCCAGTTACAGGAAAGACTTAAGTTTTCTGAAGTTTAAAAAAAAGAAATCAACTGCTGAAAACGAAATTCTGTAATGTCTCATGGCCATAACTATAAAGGCTCTAAATTAATGCTCCCTTAACTGTTTTTTTACAAGCACAGGTCATGATAATCAATTTCAAATTCCATTTATGTTAGATGAACGAACGTCTCCCCACATGCTCAATTCTGAGGGTTAAGTGTGTGTGAAAGCCGTCAGTCACCTACCTTATTGAGAAAACACAGTTTCATTTAAGTGGGAAACAACACTACATACACACATATGGGGAGGAACAAGTTCCAACTGGGAATTAAATTGAAAACTGCAGGAACTTAAAATCGGCAGAGGAAACATACTGAGAATCCAGAGTAAGTGTTTTAACTGCAAACCATTTCCCTTAAGCTAGATGAACGAACGTCTTTCCACATGATCAATTCTGAGATTTAAGTGTGAGTGAAAAAAGTCAATCACGTAGCTTGTTGGGAACACAGCTTCTTTTCAGTGGGAAACTACACTACATACATATATATGGGGAGGTTCTAGCTCAAATTTGTTTTACAGTAAAAACTGCATGAACTTCCAACAGGTACTAGGAAACATACTGAAACCAGAGTAAGTGATTCTACTGAAACTCACTTCATTTGAGCTAGATGAACGAATATCTCTCCACATGCTATAGTCTGAGATATAAGTGTGAGTGAAAGAAGACATTCACTTAGCTCGTTAGGAAAACAAATTTCTTTTCAGTTGGATTCTACACTACATAAATATATATTTATTGTTACTACCTCGAACTCGGGTTTACAGTGAAAACTGCATGAATTAAAACCCTGCATTTCGAAACAGAATGAGAAACCAGAGTAAGTGATCCTACAGCATCCAATTACGTTTGTGCTACATGAAAGAACATCTCTCCAAATGCTCAGTTCTCAGGTATAAGTGTGTGTGTGACCATCAATCATCTAGCTTGTTGGGAACATAAAGTTTCTTTAATTTGGAAGCAACACGACATACATATATATGGGGAGGTACAAGCTGCAACTCGGTTTTACACTGAAAATTGCATGAACTTCAAAACGGTACTAGGAAAAATACTGAGAAACCAGAGTAAGAGTTTTTACAGCAACCCATTTCCTTTGTGCTAGATGAACGAACGTCTCGCCACATGATCAGTTCTCAGAGATAAATGTGTGTGAAAGACGACATTCACATAGTTGGATGGAAAAAAAGGTTATTTTCAGTTGGAAAAAACAGAAAATATATATATGTGGGGAGGTACAAGCTCCAACAGGGTTTTAAGGTGAAAACTGAATTAATTCCAAACCAGCACTAGGAAACATACTGAGAAAACACAGTAAGTGTTTCTACGGCAACCCCTTCCGTTTCTGCTAAATTATAGAACGTCTCTCCACAGGCTCAGTTCCGAAAGGTAAATTTGTGTGAAAGCCTAACTTCACCTAGACTATAGGGAACATACAGATCCTTTTCAGTTGGAAATTACACTCCATACATATATATGGGGAGTTTCTAGCTCCAACACGGTATTACAGTGAAAAATTTAAAGTTCAAACCGGAAATAGGAAAAAGACTGACTAACCAGAGTAAGTGTCTCACCTTCAAGCCGTTCCCTCTGTGCTAGATGAACGAACGTCTCTAAACAAGCTCAGTTCTGAGAGATAAGTGTGTGTGAAAGCCGAACTTCACATAGATTGTTGGGAACACAAAGTTTCCTTTCACTTAGAAACAACACAGCATGGATATATATAGGGAGGTACTAGCTCCAAATCGGTTTTACAGTGAAAAATACAGGAACATCAAACAGGCACTAGGAAAGAGACAGAAAAACCAGAGTAATTGTTTCTCCTGCAACCTGTTCCCATTGTGCTAGATGAAAGAAAGTCTCTCAACATACTCAGTTCTGAGAGATAATTGTGTTTGGGGAAGCCGCCTATCACCTAGCTTGTTGGGAACACAAAGTTTCTTTTTAGTTGGAAACTACACTGCATAAATATATACGGGGAAGTACAAACTCCAACTCGGTTTTTCATTGAAAACTGCAGGAATTTCTTACCAGCACTAGGAAACAGACTGAGAAAAGAGAGTAAGTGTTTATCCTGCAAACAGTTCCCTTTCTACTACATGAGCGAACGTCTCTCCACATGCTCAGGTCTGAGAGATAAGTGTGTGTGAAAGCTATGCTTCACCTAGCTTGTTGGGAACACAAAGTTTCTTATCAGTTGGAAACAACACGACATACATATTTATGGGGAGATACTAACTCCTAGTCGATTTTACAGTGAAAACGGCAGGAATTTGAAAACGGCACTACGAAAAAGACTGAGAAACCAGAGTTAGTGTTTTACTGCAACATATTCCTTTTGCGCTAGATGAACGAACGTCTCTCCACATGCTCAGTTCTGAGAGATAATTGTGTGTGAAAGTCGTCCTTCAACTATCTTGTTGGAAAAATAAAGTGTATTTCAGGAAGAAACTACATAATATACATATATATGTTGTGGTATTAGCTCCAACACGGGTTTACAGTGAAAATTGCAGGAACATCAAACCGGCAGTAGGAAACAGACTGAGAAACCAGTATAAGAGTTTCCCCTGCAACCCGTTCCTTTTGTGCTGGATGAACGAACGTCTTTCCACATGCTCAATTCTGAGAGATAATTGTGTGTGAAAGCCGTACTTCACCTAGCTTGTTGGGAACATAAAGTTTCTTTTCACTTAGAAATTACACTATATACATATATCTGGGGAGTTACTATCTCCCGCTCGGTTTTACAGTGAAATCGGCAGGAATTTGAAACAGGCTCTAGGAAGCAAAGTGAGAAACAAGAGTAAGTGTTTCTCTTGCAAAACTTAACTTTTGTGCTAGATGAACAAACGTCTCTCAACATGCTCAGTTCTGAGATATATGTGTGTGTGAAAGCTGTCCTTCACCTAGCGTGCTGGGTACACAAAGTTTCTTTTAAGTTGGAAACTGCACTGTATACATATATAAGGGGAGGTACAAGCGCCAATACGGTTTTTCAGTGAAAACTGCAGGGACTTCAAACAGAACCTAGGAAACAGACTGAGAAAACAGAGAATAATATTTTACCTGCAACCCGTTCCCTTTCTAATAGGTGAACGAATGACTCTCAACATGCTGAATACTGAGAGATAATTTTGTGTGGAAACCGTCCTTCAACAAGCTTGTTGGGAACACAAGATTCTTTTCAGCTGGAAACTACACTACATACATATATATGGTGAGGCACTAGCTCCAACTCGTCTTTACAGTGAAAACGGCAGGAATTTGAAACCGGTACTAGGAAAAAGCATGAGAAACCAGAGTAAGGTTTCTCCTGCAAACCGTTCCTTTTGTGCTAGATAAACGAACGTCTCTCCACACGCTCAGTTCTGAGAGATAAGTATGTGTGAAAGCCGTCCTTCACCTAGCTTGTTGGGAACACAAAGTTTCTTTTAATTTGGTATATACACTTCATACATATATATGGCTAGGTACTAAATCCAACTCAGTTTTACAGTGAAAAGGGCAGGAATTTAAAACCGGCAGTAGGAAACAGAATGAGAAACCAGACTATGTGTTTCTCCTGCAAAGTGTTCCCTTCGTGCTAGATGAAAGAACGTCTCTCCACATGGTCTTTTCGGAGAGAGAAGTGCGTGTGAAAGCAGCCCTTCACATATCTTGTTGGCAACACAAATTTTCTTTTCATTTTGAAACTACACTACTTACACATATATGGAGAGGTACTAGTTCCATCTCGGTTTTACACTGAAAACTGTGGGAACTTCAAACCGACAGAAAGAAAAACACTTTGAAAGCAAAATGTTTCTCTTTTATCACGTTCCCTTTGTGCTAGAGGAACGAATATCTCTCAAAATGCCCAGTCTGAGAGATACGTATGTGTGAAATGCGTACTTTACCTTAATTGCTGGGAAGACAAAGATTCTTTACAGTTAGAAATTTTACTACATACATATATATTTGGGGAGGTTCTAGCTCCAACTCTGTTTTCAGTGAAAATTGCAGGAACTTGAAACGGGAACTGGGAAACAGACTGAAAATCCAGTGTAACTGTTTCTACTATTACACTTTCCCTTAGAGCTTGATGAACGAAATTCCTCCACTTGCTCAGTTCTGAGAGCTACATGTGTGGGAATGCCACCCTTCACCTAGCTGTTTGGGAACACAAGGTTTATTTTTAGTTCAAAGTACACTGCATAAATGTATAAAGGGAGGTACAAACTCCAACTCGTTTTTTCATTGAAAACTGCAGGAATTTCTAACCGGAATTAGGAACCAGACTGAGAAAACAAAGTAAATGTTTCTCCTACAACCAGTTCCCTTTGGACTACATGAAGGAACGTCTCTCCACATGCTCAGTTGAGAGAAAATTTTTTGTGAAAACCGTCCTTCAACTAGCTTGCTGGGAACATAAAATTTTTTATCAGTTAGAAAGTACACTATATGGATATATATATTGATGTACTAGCTCCAATAACGTTTTACAGTGAAAACTGCTGGAACATCAAACCGGCACTAGGAAACAAACTGAGAAAACAGAACAAAAGTTTCCACTGCAAACCGTTTCCTTTGTGCTAGATGAACGAACGTCTGTCAACATGCTGTGTTCTGAGAGATGTTTGTGAGAAAGCCGTCTTTCATATATCTTGTTGAGAACACAAAGTTTTTTTCAGATGAAAAAACATTATCTACATATATATGGGGAGGTAGAAGTTCCAACACGTTTTAAGCTTGAAAACTTCATAAACTTCACACAGGCACAAGGAAACAGACTAAGAAAGAAGAGAAAGTGTTTTCCCTGCAACCCGTTCCCTTTGTGCTGAATGAACGAACGTCTATCCACATGCTCAGTTCTGAGAGATAATGTTTTGTGGAAGCCGCCTTCACCAAGCTTGTTGGGAACACAAAGATTCATTTCCTTTGGAAACTACACTACATACATATATATGTAGAGGTACTAGTTCCAAATATTCATTACTGTGATAACTACAGGAGCTTCAAATCGGCACTAGCAAACAGAGTGAGAAATCAGGATAAGTGTTTCTCCTGCAACCCGTTCTCTTTCTTCAAGGTGAACGAACTTCTCTCCACTTACTCAGTTCTGAGGGCTATCTGTGTGTGAATCCGTTCTTCAGCAAACTTTTTGTGAAAGCAAAGTTTGTTTTCATTTGGAAACTACACTTCATACATATATATGGGGTGGTACTAGCTCCAACTCTGTTATAGAGGGTAAACTGCATGAACTTCAAACAAGCCCTAGGAAACAGTGTGATAGAACAGAGTAAATGTTTCCCCTGAAAACTGTTCCCTTTTTGCTAGATGAACGAACGTCTATCCACATGCTCATTTCGGAGTATTGTGTGTGAATGCCGTCCTGCAGCTAGCTTGATGGGAACACAAAGTTTCTTTTCAGTTGGAATCTACACTACAAACATATATATGAGGAGGTAGTAGCTCCAACGTGATTTTACAGTGAAAACTGCAGGCACTTCAAACAGACACAAGGAAATAGACTGAGAAATCACTGTAATTGTTTCCCAGCAACCCGTTCCCTTTGTTCTAGATGAACGAAAGTAGATCCACATGCTCATTTCTGAGAGATAATTGTGTGTGGAATCAGTCCTTCAACAAACTTTCGGGAACACAAATTTCTTTCCTTTGGAAACTACCAAACATACATATATACAGGGAGGCACAAGTTCCAACTCAGTTTGACAGGGAAAAGGGCAGAATATTGAAACCGGCACTAGGAAACCGACTGAGAACCAGGGAAAGTGTTTCTCCTGCAGCATTTTCCTTTTCTGCCAGATGAAAGAATGTCTCTCCACATGCTTAGTTCTGAGAATAATGTGTGTGTGAAAGCCGTCCTTCACCTAGCTTGTTGGGAACACAAAGTTTCTTTTCAGTTGCAAACTCCACTCCATACATATATATGGGGTAGTGCTTGCACAAACTCGGGTTTACTGTGAAATCGGCAGGAAATTGAAACCTGCACTAGGAAACAGACTGAGAAACGAGAGTAATTGTTTATCCTGCAAAAACTTCCCCTTGTGCTAGATGAACGAATGTCTCTCCACATGCTCAGTTATGAGAGATTAGTGTGTGTGAAAGCCGTCCTTCAGATTGCATGTTGGGAACGCAAATATCTTTTCAGTTGGAATCTACTCTTCATACATATATATTGGTGGGTTCAAGCTCCAACTCGGTTTTACAGGGAAAACTGCAGCCATTTCAAACAGGCACTAGGAAACACTATGAGAAAACAAAGTGATTTCCCTGCAACCCGTTCCCTTTGTGCTAAATGAACGAACGTCTCTCCACGTGCTTTTTTCGGAGAGATAAGTATGTGTAAAAACCTTCCTTCACCTAGCTTGTTAGGAACATAAAGTTTCTTTACATTTGGATACTGCACTTCTTACATATATTTGGGGAGATAATAGCTCCATTACGGTTTTAAAGTAAAAACTGCAGGAACTTCAAACCGGCACTAGGGAACAGACTGAGAACCCAGATTAAGTGTTTCCCCTGCAAGCCGTTCCCTTTGTGCTAGTTGAACGACCGTCTCTCCACAAGCTCAGTTCTGAGAGAAAATTGTGTGTGAAAACCGAACTTCACAAGGTTTGTTGGGACCACAAATAATCTGTTCAGTTTGAAACTACAGTACATATGTATATATAGGGAGGTACTATTTTCAATTCGGTTTTAGATTGAAAACTGCAGGCACTTCAATCAGACACAAGGAAACAGAGTGCGAAAACTGAGTAAGTGATTTTCTTGTAAACGTTCCCTGTGTGCTAAATGAACGAACGTCTCTCCACATGCTCAGATCTGAGAGATAAGTGTGTGTGAAAGCCGTTCTTCACCTAGCTTGTCGGTAACACAAAGGTTCTTTTCATTTGGAAACTACACTACATACCTATATAACGGTAGTTAATAGCTGAAACTCGGATTTACAGTGAAATCTGCAGGAACTTCAATCCGGCACTAGGAAACAGTCTGAGAAACCAGAGTAGGTGATTCTCCTGCAATTCGTCCCCTTTTTTCTAGATGAAAAACTTCTCTCCACATGCTCATTTCTCAGATAATGGTGTATGAAAGCAGTCCTTCCCCAAGCTTGTTGGAAACACAAAGATTGTTTTCAGTTGCAAACTATATTCAATACATATATATGGGGAGGTACTAGCCCCAACTCGGTTTTACATTGAAATCCGCATGAACTTCAAAGAGGCACTAGGAGACAGACTGAGAAACCAGAATATTTCTTTTACTAGAAACCACTCCCTTTAAGCTAAATGAACGAACGTCTGTCTATATGTTTAATATTGAGTGTTAAGTGTGTGGGAATTCTTCTATCTTCTATCTTGTTTGGAACACATTTTCTTTTCAGTTTGTAACTACACTGCATACATATATATGTGGAATTACTAGCTCCAACTCGACTTTACAGAGTAAACTTCATGAATTTCTAAAAGGCACTAGGCAAAGATTCTGAGAAACCAGTGAAATTTTTTCTACCACAATCAGTTCCATTTTTGCTAGATGAAACATCGTCTCACCACATGCTCTATTCTGAGAGATAAATGATTTTGCAAGCCATGAAAAAACTTACTTGTTTGGAACACATTTTGTTTTCAGTCGGTAACTACACTACATGAATACATGTGTGGAGGTATAGCTCCAAATCCGTTTTACAGTGAAAACTGCATTAATTTCCAAGCGGCACTAGGAAACATACTGTGTGTCCAGGGTAAGTGTTTCTATTTCAACCCTTTACCTTTGTGTAGATGAACGAATGTCTCTCCACTTGCTCAATTCTGAGAGTTAAGTGTGTGGGAAACCTTCAATCACCTAGCTTGTTGGGATCACACAGTTTCGTTAGAGCCGGGAAATTCACTGCTTACATACATAATGGGAAGTACTATCTCCAATTCGGTGTTACAGTGAAAACTTCATGAACTTCAATCTGGCACGAGGAAAACATACTGAAAACCCAGTAGAAGTCTTTCTAGTAGAAACCATTCCATTTAAGCTAGATGAACGAACTTCTCTCCACATGCTCATTTATGAGATTTAATTGTGAAGCCATCAATCTCCTTGCTTGTTGGGAACACACAGTTTCTTTTATGTGGGGACTACACTACTTATATATGTATAAGGATGTACTAGCTCAAACTCGATTTTATCGTGAAAACTTCATGAACATCAAACCGGCAGTAGAAAACATACTGAGAAACCCGAGTACGTGTTTCTACAAACCCGAGTACGTGTTTCTACAAACCCATTCCTTTTATGCTAGATTATCGAACGTCTCTTCACATTTTCAGTTCTAACTTTTAAATGAGTATGAAAGCCGTCAATCACGTAGCTTGTTGGGAACACACAGTTTCTTTTGTTTGGAAAACTAAGCTAAATAAATATATTTTGGGAGGTACAAGCTCCAACTCGGTTTTTCAGTGAGAACTGCATGAATCTCCAACCGGCACTAGGAAAACATACTGAGAAAGCAGAGCAAGTGTTTCTACTGCAACCCATTATTTCATGCTAGATGAATGAACGTCTCTCCACTTGCACAATTCTGATAGTTAAGTTGTGTGAAAGTCTTCAATCAGCTAGCTTGTTGGGAACACACAGTTTCTTATGAGTGGGTAAATTCACTACATTTGTGTAAATGTGAAGGTACTAGTTCCAACTGGGATTTACAATGAAAACTGCATGAAATTCAAACCAGCACTAGGAAGCTTACTGAGAATCCAGTGTAGGTGTTTCTACTGCAAACCATTCCCTTTATTATAGACAAACGAATATCTCTCCACATTCTCAATATTCAGAACTGAATGAGTGTTGAAGCCATCGTTCACCTACCTTGTTGGAAACCCAGAGTTTCAGTCCAATGGAAACTACGCTTCTTTCATATATATGGGGACTTTCTAGCACGGACTCGGTTTTACACTGCAAACCGCTTTTATTTGAAACCGGCTTTGAGAAACATGCTGACAACTCAGAAAATGTGTTTCTGTATATCACTTAACCTTCAATGCTGGATGAAAAAACGCCTCTCCACAGGCTTACTTCTGACATCTGAATTTGTTTTGGAGACGTTCTTCACCTATCTTTTTGGAAAACCACAGTTTCTGGTATAGGGGAACTACGCTACTTACATATCTAAGGGGAGGCACTTGCTCCAACATGGTTTTCCACACTAAATCGCTTTTACATTGAAAACGGTGTTAGGAAACATGCTGAAATTTTAAATAATGTGTGTCTATAATACCTCTGCATTTTATGCTGCATGAAGGAACTCCTCTCAACATGCTCAATTTTCATAACTGTATGAGTGTGGAAACCGTATTTCACCCAGCTTGTTGGAAACACAGAGTTCCAGTCCAAGGTAAACTACGCTCCTTCCATATATATCGGGACGTACTAGTACGAACTCGATTTTACACGGCAAACCGCCTTTACTTGAAACCGGCTATGAGAAACATGCATAGAAATCAGAGTATTTCTTTCTGTATGTCCATTAACCTTCAATGCTGGATGAAAAAACGCCACTCCACAAGCTCACTTTGGATATCTGAATGTGTCTTGGAGCCATTCTTCAACTAACTTGTTGGAAACGCAGAGTTTGTGGTATAGAGGAATTAAGCTGCTTACATATCTAAGGGGAGGCACTTGCTCCAACTTGGTTTTCCACAGCAAACCGGTTTTACATTGAAAACGGAGGTAGGAAACCTGCTGAGATATCAGAGAGTGTGTGTGAAGAATACCTCTGCATTTTATGCTGCATGAAAGAACGTCTCTCCATATGCTCAATTTTCAGAGCTGTATGATTTTGGAAGCCGTACTTCACCTAGGTTGTTGGAAATCCTGAGTTACAGTTAAGGTAAACTAAGCTGCTTTCATATATATAGGGACGAACAAGCACGAACTCGGTTTTACACTGCAAACAGCTTTTAGTTGAAACCGGCCTTGAGAAGCATGCTGAGAAATCAGAGTAAATGTTTATGTATGTCGCGTAACCTTTAATGCTGGATAAAAGAACTCCTCTTCACAAGCTCACTTCTGACATCTGTATTTGTGTTGGAGCCGTCCTTCACCTAACTAGTTGGAAACCCAAAGTTTCTTGTATAGGGGAACTACGCTTCTTACATATGGAAGGGGAGGCACTCGCTCTAAAGCGGTTTTCCACAGCAAACCGCTTTTACATTGAAAACGGTGTTAGCAAACATGGTGAGACATCACAGATTGTGTGTGTAGAGTACCTCTGCCTTTTATGCTGCATGAAGGAACGCCTCTCAACATGCTTAGTTTTCAGAAATGTATGAGTATGGAAGCCGTACTTCACCTAGCTTGTTGGAAACCCAGAGTTTCAGTCCAAGGTAAACTATGCTGCTTTCATATATATGGGGACGTACTGGCACCAACAAGGTTTTTCACAGTAAACCACTTTTATTTCAAACAGACTTGATAAACATGCTGAGAAATCAGAGTAATTATTTCTGTCACTTAACATTCCATGCTGGATGAAAGAAAGCCTCCCCACAAGCTCACTTCTGACATCTGAGTTTGTGTTGGAGCCGTCCTTCAGCTAACTTGTTGGAAACCCAGAGTTTCTGGTATAGGGGAACTACGCCACTTACATATCTAAGGGGAGGCACTCGCTCCTAAGTGGTTTTCCACGGCAAACTGGATTTACATTGAAAAAGGCGTTAGGAAACATGTTTAGAAATCAGAAAATTTGTGTCTCGAATACCTCTGCCTTTTATGCTGCATGAAGGAACGCCTCTCAACATAATCAATTATCAGATCTGTATGAGTGTGAAAGCCGTTCTTCACCTAGCTTTTTGGAAACTCAGTGTTTCAGTCCAAGGTAAACTACGCTGCTTTCCAATATATGGGGATGTACTAGCACGAACTCGATTTTTTTCACTGCAAACCGCTTTTACTTGAAAACGGCTTTGAGAAACATGCTGAGAAATCAGAGTACTTGTTTCTGTATGTAACTTAACCTTCAAGGCTGGATGAAAGAATCCTCTCCACAAGCTCACTTATGACATCTGAATTTCTCTTGGAGCCGTCCTTCACCTAACTTGTTGGAACTCCAGAGTTTCTTGTATAGAGGAACTATGCTACTTACATATGTAAGGGGGGGGCTCTCGCTCCAACTTCGTTTTCCAGATCAAACCACTTTTACATTGAAACCGGCATAAGAAACACGGTCAGAAATCAAAGAATGTGTGTCTAGAAGTCCCTCTGCCTTTTATGCTGAAGGAACGCCTCTCCACATGCTCAATTTTCAGGAATGTAGGAGTGTGGAAGCCACATTTCACCTAGCTTGTTGGAAACACAGACTTTCAGTCCAATGTAAACTTCGCTGCTTTCATATATATGGGGATGTACTAGCACGAACTCAGCTTTTCACTGCAAACCGCTTTTACTTGAAACCGGGTTTAAGAAACATACTGAGAAATCAGAGAACGTGTTTGTACATCTCACTCTGACTTTTATGTTTACTGTGAAATGCTGGTTTCAAAAATATTACTTTGCTTTGGTAAACTGTTTTGAATCGTGTTCCTCTGCTTTGATATGTAAATTGGGTAGTTCCCGTATTCCAGAAACTCTGGTTTTCCAACATGTTAGGAGAAGGACGTCTCCAAAACAAATTCAAATGTCAGAAGTGATCTTGTGGAGAGGCGTTCTTTCATCCAGCATTGAAGGTTAAGTGACATACAGAAACACTTACTCTGATTTCTCAGTATGTTTTTCAGAGCCGGTTGCAAGTAAAAGCGGTTTGCAGTGTAAAACCTTTTTGGTACTAGTGCATCCCAATAGATATGTATGTAGCGTAGTTTCCCTATCCCAGAAACTGTGGGTTCCCAATTAGCTAGTTGAAGGATGGCTTCCTAACTCATATATATCTAAAAATTGAGCATGTGTTGTGGAGTTCTTTCATACAGCATAAAAGATGGAGTGACATATAGAAACACTAACTCTGATTTCTCAGCATGATTCTGAAAGCCGGTTTCAAGTGAAAGCTCTTTGGAATGGAAAAGCCTCCTGGAGCTTGTGCCTCCCCTTATATATGTAAGTACCGTTATTCCCCGAGGCCAGAAACTCTGGGTTCTCAAAAACCTAGGTGAAGGTTGGCTTCCACTCACATCTGTTTCCAAAATGGAACAAGTGTAGAAGCATTCCTTTATCTCACCTAAACAGCAAGGCTAAATCTCAAGCACTTACCATGATTTCTCTGCTTGTTTACTTGAGTAAATTTAAAGCTAAAAGCATTTTTCGCTCAGAAACCTAGTTAGAGCTTATTCCTGCTGTTATATATATCGGTCGGGCAGTACCCCAACACCACAGTTCTGTGCTTCCAGCAGTGTTGGTGAAGGATGGCTTCCACACACTTTCGGTTTTCTCTCCTCCTCACTCTTCTGCTTAGACATCAATGCAGGTTTTGTATTGTGGAAGCCAAGGATTTTTTTTTCATTTAGGATCAGCCTCGGAGAAAACTGAGACCTGCTTCTGCTTCTTTTCCCTGCTAGATTTCCCCTTGGTGCATTTCAAATCCTCAAGAGTGAGTTCCTTTAACCAAGTAATTATTTCAAAAAAATAAGCAGGTTTCCATAGGGCCATTTCTTCTTTTATATTCTTGCTTTTTAATACCTCTCTTCCATTTCTTTATCTCCAGGTGTCTTATTTCTATGTCCTTTGGTTTGGGCTGATGGCTAATCAGCATTAGTGTAGAAATTGTTGCTTGATATTACTGATCTATATTCTTTCCATGGATATTTGATTTATCATTGGATTTTAGGGAAGATAGTTTCTTTTAAAAAATTCTGGTAAGTAACTTGTGGGGGATTCTGATTCTCTTGGCCTAGAATTATAATGCTTAATTTCTGAATAAGTGATACTTTCATAGAGCTCAAAATTCCAAAGGTTTGAGTGCCACCACTGTCCCGAAGCCTTTTATACTTTTCTTTGGGGGCACTCAGAACTGAGTGTGTGTGTGTGTGTGTGAGTGTGTACTTCTGGACTTAGTTTAGCGTGAAATGAGCAAAGACAAGTACCCCCCATTTTACACAGACGACTTTCACAATTTGATACCTTTTAAAAATATATGAACTGTAATGTTGTAGAATTTTACAAGAGACAGTGACCTTCAGGGCTGTCAGCAATGGAGGCAGAACAGTTGGAGGGACAGCAGGGTGCTCGTGCTCAGTGGCTGAAGTCACACAACATCCACGGCCACCTCTGGTTAATCTTATAGAGTTGATGCTGTCTGCAGGCATTCAGGGTTGTGCCCCCCTCCCCACCAAACATATATATTAGGAAAAGTGGTGAGACTCAGTATAAGAAACAATAAAGAATTTGTAAGGGAAATTGAGTTTATTGTTTTTAAAAAGAAAAATTAGCATCCAGGTAGTTTAATTTCAGCTCCTAATAGACTGATGTTTTGACATTCACAAGGATGCATAAACACCTGCAAGATCTTGGGTCAGCACCGGAGACTCTGAAGCAGCAATCACCACACACAAAGTTCACTGCTGCCCTTGACAGCCTTATAGAATTTGTTGATTAAGAAAAGGCCATAGATGTTAAATATCATCATTTTGAGAAACCAGTTCTTTTGAAATCTTATATACTAATGTAACTGAATTGGATAAAGAAATGCTAAATGTGTAATAAAGTATCCAAAGAGGTAATGATTACTGAAAACACCACAAATTGAAGAGGACCACAGCATAATGTGCATATATATTTTAATGATCTGGAAGAATCAGCTCAGCAGTATATTCAAGACATCTAGAGATGATGTCAAAAGTGGGTGTATTTGGATAGCTTTTTGTGAATGTTAGAGTGAAGTCAGGGTCAGGTACACAAATTAGGTTTAAAAGCAAAAGGTGAAACAGATTTCTTTTCAAAAATCTATTGTGTCTGTTTTGAAATCATCAAATCCATGGGTCAAGGTAAGAAAAGAAGAAAAACTAGTGACCACGTGACTGTTTCAGGAGCTGGTAATAAAATGACAGTTGACAATTGTGTAAATTAGATATGATCTTGGTGCCCAACTGACCCAAAGATTTTTAGTCCATGTGCCAAAAATATATCAAGGAATAAATAGTGATCTATGTTTTGTCAGATCTGTTATCCCCCCTTCAAGCCTGCATTGTGATTGGGAAACAGAACTTCTACTGCAGGGAGGGGGATTTTCAGAAATGGAATGTCTCCCAACCGAGAAAATAAAGAAAATGTAGCCGTACACTGTAGAGACATAGGGAGATCTGTTGAGCCAGATGACACTTGCTTTACTGTCAACTAGTAGGAGGTGCAGGTTTTGATGAATTGGGTACCATGTTGCTGCCTTTCTCAAGGTATTGCCCAAGGCTCTTGAGAAGCGATGAATTGGGGCCAAAGAATTAGCCTCCGATTGCCCTTTGCCATGGATGTTGTCTGTATTCTCCTATTTTAAGCTTTAGCTTAGACAAGTTGTAGCGTCTTGCCAAGTGAGCTACAGACAGGAAGTGAGTCTTGAAGCACACGGCTCTTTCTTCCTCACTGCAGCAGAGAACCACTGCATTGGAGCATAATGAGATGTCATCGATGGTCATTTTTCATGTTAGGAATCAGTAAGGATGCTATGTCCACATGGATGAGGAGGGTAAAATTTCAGTCTCTAAAGTGGTAATGATGGGTTGACCTTTTCACTTAAAGAGTCTCACATCAACAAATGCGGGTCTGTTCTGGACCAAGAAGAAACAAGTGTTTGAAAAAGAATAGCTTGAAAGGTCAGTGGGACATGTCAGGCATCTTCATGTCTTCAAGTTCGGGTATCAAAAATGCTTTTCCTATCCTGAGTGATACTGACAATTTGCCGTGCTCTGTGCCTCATGAATACCAAAGGATTTCCTAAATAAAATATCTAGAAATGGTAACATTCTTGATATGTGTTAAACCGGGGGTGATGAAGGAATTAAAATTAGTTCAAAACACTGATTTTTTTAAGGACATCAATTTTATAGAAACTTTTGAAGAATTAAAGTGACAGAAAATTACAAAGCACTTTTCCTTCTGGTAAGAAAGGGTTCTGTATTCCTTTATTGATGAATGTAACATAGAATCAGTACTAATATTGTTTGTATTGTACTTAGTGTTTACAGAGTGATTCACAGATATTCTCCTATTTCATCTGTGCAATGACCTCTGGAAGGTAAGATTTCCTAGTTATGCTTTTTAATGTCTATTTTTAGCTCTGTCTAAAAGCAGATTGATTGAGCTCCATTTGCTCAGTTTAGAAGGCTGGACTGATTAATTGTGTCAGAACATTCCAGGAGGCAGAGGAAAGGAAGATACATGTGTTCTACACAGTGGAAACTGCTCCTGAAATGATTTGACCAGCAGTCTTATCCATTTTTCCCAAGGCTGGAAACAGAACACAACCCAAGACATGGAAAACAGGGAGCCCATGTGACTCCAGCCTTGGCATGTATAGTCACGGCTGTACTCCTGTGCCTTAGAGAGGAGAATGCTTTTGGTCTCTGTTCTACAAACTCTGTTTTGCTTCATCTCCACAGTGTCTTGTTTTATTGGCATATGCTGAAACTTGATTTACATTTCATAGCATTAAAACAAAAATCAAGATTTCTTTATCATTTATTAACTATTTGGTATATAGTTTTTGGTGAATATTGAATTTTATTATTAGGTCTTACCATGGCAATGTACAACACCTAGTTCCCCAGATAACAGCAGTGGCTTAAACATGCTAAATTTGTATTTCCCTCTTACATAAAGAAGTCAAGCAATCGGTGGCCCAGGGCTGGTTTGCATGATGGCCCCTGGGTCAGAGAACAAGATGCCTATTATCTTCAGCCCATCAACACGATGGCCCAAAGTGGCTGCCTGAGGGTCAACCATCAGGTCCACATTCCAGGAGCAGAAAGGAGGGAAGAAAGGTGCTTCAGTTCCCTTTTGGGATGGTTCTGTAAAGTCCCATGTAGCTTTCCTGCTTTTATTTTGCTTTAGACAGAAGGCTGAGAGACAGCTTGCTATGAGGTAAGCTCAACCCAGGACCAGCCATCTCCCTTGAGGGGAGGGGAGGGAGTGGGCGGGAAGGAACCGATCATCCTGCACATGGTGTAAGACACCACGATGAGCCGCCGGGGGCCTCTGCAGTCCGTCCATTGCTTCGGGCTTCACTGAGCAGTTGGTAACGGTTGAGATTTTCACGTAGAAGTGCTTGTATGCTGGAACAATTGCTCGGTTCATTTAAACTAGTGGCGACCAGAGCACGTTGGAGAACACATTTGTTCTCACCTTCTAGCCAGTGACCCTCCCGCCGGGTTTCTGTCCTGCTGTTCATTTCCACGTTATTTCCCAAGACTTCCGGAGGAAATGTAAGCAGCCTGATGCTCAAATGCTTTTCTGTGTGATTCCCCACTTGTTCTTTGCAGGAACAATAATTTGCCTAGAAAAGAGTAGACGAAATTCCAACCCTCCATTTCTTTAAAGCTCTGAGATTTGGTGTTAGGAAATAGAAGAAAATTCCAGAAACACCCTTAAGAAACATTATTCTTTCAAATGTGATTTGGAACAGCAAAGGACAATATATTTTATAGAACAATTTTTAAGACAACTGAATTGGCAGTAAGTCCACATAATGAAACTTCCAACAAGTCTTTATATTTCTCCTGGAAATTCCTTGGTTCTTGGTGTAAATTATTAATAATTAATATCAGCTTTCTATTCTTTCTCTTCCTGTAGTTGTAGAGTTAACGTGAAAATAGCTTCTTGTGTCACTGAGAAAGCCTCCTGGTCAGCCTTCTAGTTAAACAGCATGTGTGCATTTCGGTGGCAGGTGTGCTAAGTAGTAGTTTTCAGGCACTTGGGGGATGCCCATCACACCAGCACTGCGGGAGCCTATTTCTCACCCACGACCAGGTGAGACCCTCCTTCCTTCCGCTGCCTCGCCCAGGCCCCAGCATTCTGGTTCTTTCTCATGACCCATTTTCATAAAGTTCAGCCCTGCACCAGCCGAGCAAGTCTTGGTTTCTCAAAGACCAGGGTCTTAGTTCTAGTCTTTCTGTTAAAGACAGTGTATAAAATCAGGAAACTTTATATGTCTTTTGAGGCCTCAGGATCTCTGCAATTAAAACAAGAACTTGAGTTACAATACTATTCTTTTCCACTTCTGAATTTCCAAAACTCCACACAATAGCTTTTTTATTAATTAGCTGAAAATTTTTCCAGAATATATTTTTCGAAGTTTCACAAATATCTGTTAATTTATATTTAAAGATGCTATATTTAAGAAATGGAATAATTATTTACTTTTAAAAAGTAATTTAAGTCAAGAAATGTTTGATACTGAATGTTTATTATGAGTTCAAGTATGTAAGCTTAATTTTTGTGGTACTGTCAATAAACCACACAACGTGAGAGTTCTGGGTTAAGTTTTACCTGGGGCAAAATGAGGACCAGAACCCAGGTGACAGCATCTCAGAGAGCTCGGAGGAACTGTTCTGAAGATGAGGGGGAGCTCAGCATAATATGAGATTTCATTGAAGGGGGACTTGCCGTCAAGTATATGTTAAGTCAGAGGCTGCTGCTAGTCGAGGAACAGGTGTCTCTGTTAATGATTTTAGTCCTTTTCTAGATAGGAGGAAATGCAAGAATTTGGGCTCTTAAAGTTTCCTGAAAATGTCTAACTATCTGAAGGCTTTTCTGCCCATTTTCCCAGAGCACAGAGCGCCCCATTCCTGATCTCCACACAGAACTACTTTCAGAGGGTGTTGAAGGTCAGCAGCTGCAGTGGCTCATGACTTAATCAAATCAGAGGCAGATGGCAAGTGCCAATTTTTATTTGACAATATGTATATATTGTAGGAAAAAATTTACTTTTCAACCCTACCCCTGTTTTACTTTTAGTTAGGGATCACCTGATAACTGTTAGATGACTTAAGTCAGACGAGGGGTTGAAGGAGTCGTCTCTTGAGCCAGCCAGTGCTCTATGTCAGCCTCCTTGATCACATTCAATTTTCTTTCTGTTCAAACAGCATGCATCTGATTTTATGAAGTTTGGAGCCTGTCCTGAGCACATGGGGTCTGGAAGTGGCCCTGTTCCTGTGGTCTTTGTTTATTCTGTGAATTATGGTGTGAATCTTTATGTGCCCAAGCTTCATCAAAATTTCAAACTTAAATGATTTAAATATGGGAGATGGATGCCAAGTTCTGGGAATAGATTTTCAGGATAAGAGCCAGGATTGGTAAAAAGTAGGGAGAATGGATACAGCCTTTAAAAAGAAATGTTATTATACAATTTCTGGCAGATAAATTAAAGTGCTTGTTGGGATTCTGTCAGGAATGTTTAATTGGGAGACCTATCTCCCATTTTCATGAAATAAAATAATTTTATTATTTGTTTAGTGCCTACTGCCTAACAAATAAGTATCCCCTATCCATATAGTTTTATCGTTTAATCTCTACAAAGATTTCCTGGAGAACACACGTGTCACAGGTGAGGGAACCAAGATCGTCCAGGGTATGTGGCTGGAAGGCAGATGGGCTGGATGGCTTACCCTCCTTCAGGCTGAGACAGAGACATCAAGGTTTATTGACAAGCGTGTTGTTGAAGTGGTTTATTTAATACTTTGCTTCCTTGATGAAGTGTATCTCTTGAAATTATTTATGTCTGGATTATCTTCCCCTCTCTCCTCTGCCTCAGGACTTCTCCTCATAAGTAGTATGAATTCAGCCTGAACTGATTCAGGAAAATCAGAAAATAAAAAATTAGCCCACACAAATGCCTGATAAGTCTTTGTATTTCAGTACTTCCTAAAACTCTTAGAAACGCAAGGAAGGTGTGTTACCTCGGGGACGGATTGCATTTGAAGTGTGAGAAATGTAAGTGTGATCTGGTAAAGGCACAGGCTCTATAGACAGTGATCCGGGTTTGGATCCTGGCTCCTCTAAGTACTGGAAACATGACCACCCAGAGCCTCAGGTTCTTCATGTGTTAAATGGGCTGATGGAGCTCACCTCCAAGTGGCTAGGTCAAAATGAGATGGTACGAGTGACTCTCAGGCAGAATGCTTGTCAAAGTGCTAGTTGCTCTTGCTGCTTTATAATGTCTTCTTAGGTAATTCCGTTGTCCATTGGCTTGCGAATACCTCCTCATTTGATTTAAAAAAAATAGCATGCCCCAAAAATTTTAAAAATAAGGAATGAAGATTTACTGATTAATGCTGGGTGTATTTTTATAGGTCATTTATTAAAAAAAAAAAGTAGGAGTTCTCTAAAGAGAATTTATTCTGTGTGCCTAGAATATGATTCAGTTAATAATGATTTTCCTTTAAATACTTTTCAGAAATTATCTGTGATATTTTCCTTGAATAGTAGTTTAAGATTTCTGAGGAGGTTTTACATTTAGAAAAGTTTATTCTTATAACAATTGACACTTTAAATAAATGTTTCAAACCCTGGACAGCATAAAGCCCTGGCTTTTTTTTTTTAATATATATAATTTTGGTGGTTAGTGCTATGAAATATTATTATTTATTAACGGTTTTGATTTTGCTTCTGGGTTGTCCTAGGTTTCGGTGCATGTGCCTGGGAAGTTCTCTCGGGCAAAGATGCTTATTTAAGAAGGTTGTCATTGTAAATGCTCTCAAGAGGATTAAACAAATTCCACAGCAAATAAATGAACATGTTTGGAAGGTTTTCCACCCTCATGTAATTTCCAGAAAACAGACATGATTCACTTGCTAAACCAAACACACAAGTACAATAATGAGCCTGGCTCACATGACTGGACAGCATGGAGGGAGCCTCATCTATTGGCTTGGGTTACGCTGCAGGAAGCGCAACTGAAATTTTAATTAGAATTTATTTCCAGCGAGTGCTACTTCCGCGTTTTTCTCCCCAAAATAAGGAAGCGCCCTCTTTGCCTGGCCATCAGTCTGCAGAGCCCCGCGGCTCACACACTCCCCTGCTCATCAGAAGGCTGATGGAGCCAGTTTGCTTAGACACACTTAGCTACACTCGCAGCGGGGATCATCAGTCTCTTCTGTGTGTTCACCTCCACGTGCAGGGGAGAAAATCGACTTTTGCTGCCGACAAACGCTAATTGACTACCAGTTGTTTCAGAGGGACTGTGATGTTGAAAACTGGTGTCCCTTTCATTTTTATATGTTGGATGCTGACAAATTGCACGGCCACACCCCCACTGTAAGTACACCCACCAGGGAGGGTGTCGGAGTTTGAATCTGTGTGTTTTAGTATTCTGATTCTGGCACTTGTCAGCTTTCAGTGTTCTCACTGGGTTTGGGAGACTTTTTCTCGAGCGATTTCTTTGGCTACCAATAAATTTGCAAAGCCGTCTCCTTCAGTGGAGTTCCGATGAGTTGAGTTGGGAGGGGCATTTGAAATTGAGGCTGGCAGAGAGGTGCAATGAAAACTAGCCACCATCTGGTTACCTCTCATTTTTTATGGGCCAAAGATGCTTGTCTTCTTTTCTTTCCTCCTCCATCCATCCCTTCAGGTCAGGGAGTCGTCTTCAAGAATTTCATCCTAAAATGTAAAGTAATGATGAAGGCAGTGTGTTTCTGTTGTTGATTTCATTTGATTTGCATTCATTGTTAAAGATTTTCTGGTGAGGTTCTTATGAGCTCTTAAAAGCTGGAAGAGCAGCACAACCAAGGAAAGTCAGAGAAACGAGTCAACGGCCCCTGTGAGGTCTAGGGGACGAGGGCAGGAGGTGGGGCAGAGGCAGCACCGTGGCCTCCCCTGCAGCCCTGAGGCCAACGTGGGCATGAAAAGCCAGCGTCTCTTGTCACCATGTGTTCTAACAGGACTCCCACTAAAGGAATGCGAGATTTTGGGAGGCCTTACCTTTTACCCTCTGGTCAAACATCTTTAAAGCTGACTGTATTTATTCAAGATGACACAGAGATCACCTGCAGAGCGTGAGGGAGCGGTGCTTGCTTCCTTTCTTGCCCGCCCCAGACTCACTCATCAGACACCTGATTCTCACAGGCACTGCAGTGCCCGTGGGGGGCGCTCTGCTCCTGGGGGTTTCTGCTCCTGTAGGGGGAGCTCTGCTCCTCGGGGAGATGGGCACGGGAGTGCGCACATTGGAGCCGGCCGCACCAGCACTGATACTTCTCTAAGTGTTGAGCCCTTTGTGTAAGTAGTAGAGGTGGGATCCAGAGTCTTCCTGTGTCTACGGAGTTCTCCAGCAAAGCCAACTTGTAGGAAAGAAAGAAAATACCTACTGTTCCATGACTGTGTCCTAAGGGTCTAAAGCTCATGGGAAGCACACGTGAGATCTCATTCAGTAAATACTCTGGGGTCTTTGACTTGTCATGAATTTGGCATTCTCATAATGTTATTTCTCTTAAAACATGTCTAAGCAACCATTTTTGTGTGATGGTTATTGTGCGTAAGTGTCCTGAAGAAACTGTTGTGGATGGAAGTGTGGGCATCAGTGGTACAAGAATGGCTGGTGGCCCTGGGGGCTGCCCGAGCTCCACACCATTTGTTACCAGCAGTCTTTCAGATTGCATCTTATTCCAGAGCTCACCGGGGCTCCCATCTCTCACTACGTGTCTTGAGAGAATATTTGTTCAGAGGGGAGGGGACAGGATGCTTCCAAGTCTGGGTTCTGGGGTTCCCTGTCTAAAGGTGGCACTGGCACAAATCCTTTATTCATGGAGTAATGAAGCCCCCCAATCTCGTGGCTAATTGGGACTCCCTGTCCTTCTTCATGTTAGGAGCCGGAGGGCTTGGGTTAGGCCCCCAAACCTGTTTTTGGTGAGCTTTCAGCCCTATCACACCACCTGTGTTGTCCCATTTCAGTCACATGGCTTTGATTTTTGCAGGTAGGTGTGAATCCTGGACAGTACCTGGGATTCCAGGTTTCCCCTACAGTAGGGACACTGAAGAAAGTTCACCCCGTATGGTGTGTTCGGGGTCCTCGAGGACAAGTAGGGACCCACAGACAGATGTCTGAATGGGTGGTGATCAGGCCCGAGTCTTGGAAGAACCGAGATTCCATTACTGTTTTAACAGTGAAATTGAGGGATTAATTCTGGAAGGTCTGATGCAACTAAGATTAAAATTATTATATGGTTTTTATTGTTAGCAGGAGGGGTTTTTAACCCTTAAACCCAGTCCCCCCTATTTATAATAAATATATTGTAACCTTTCTTTTCTGGTGCCCGGAAGTGAACGTCATAGAAAATGTAACCTAACTATAAGTATGATAAACAAATAGACAGGTAGATGGAAAGATGGGATACCCAAATTCTTATATTATGGGGTATTTTATATTCTATGCTAATTATTGACCTCTCAGGACAAAAGGCACATACAAAGGAGTCACTTCTAATAAACTATTTTTCCAACCCTTACCTAACTGGGAAACAATTGGCTTCACAATGAGCACCTCCCAGGTCCCCGGGGAAATCTTCTTGTCAGAGTTACACTTGCTTATGGTGTCCTGTGCCAAGTGCAAGCAGATGCGGTTCGGAAGCTGCCCGGAGGCTGACTCCGGGGATTCCTTCTCCATCGCAGCTGTGAGGGAGCCTTGCCTTTCCTGACCACAACCACAGAGGCGATTTTGAATCTCTTAAAACTGCCATACCAGTGTATATCACAACCCTCACAAGATACGTTTAATAAAGTAGAAAAATTTAAGTGTCTCCTTTAGGATAGAAATAGGGTATAAAAGAAATCATGAATTAAAAAATTCTAGTGCCCGAATAAGTGCTACATTACACTGGCTGCATTATAAGGTTAGACAACTTCATTACCGCTTTACATACCACATCTTATAGTTAGATTTTATTAATCTTTTTTTCCCCAAAGAAAAAAAAATCATTTCATGAGTTTTTGCGTCATAGATGACGAGCAGAGAGCAAGTGTAAAACCAGGAATCGTGATGCTGGTTAGTCTAAGACCATCTCCGTCACTGCGCAGATCATCTTTACTCATTTTACTGCACTTTTTAGAATCACCTTCTCACTTGCAAAAACCCCTGTGTCAGTTGGATTTGTTAGTAAAACAATTCTTTTTCTTACCTAGAACATCAGTGATGTTTTCAAGCTGATAAAAAAAATTTGCCCATGGCATTTAAACAGTTGCTAGTTCTCGTAATTCATGGCTCACGGTCTCGTATTTGTCACAATTGGAGAACTGTGTTTTCTTTCTGCAAATTCTCATTGCTTTGGTGACGCAGGGACACGTGTCCTTACTGGATGGATTATGATAGTAGTTGTTTGCATTCTCTCCCTAAATCTGGAGTCCTGTGTTATGTTTCCTGTTAACTTAAAAAATAGGAATATTGTTAATTACCTAAATATCTAACCTCACACCAGTGATGCATATCAAATTGGTCCAAATAGGAATTCCAACATTAAATGAGACAGTAATTTCACAACCCACTTTTCCAAAAATTTGGATTGATGGTTCAATTATACCAGGGCATTAGCTGTTTTAATTGAATCAATCATTGCTTTCTTCAATAAAATTTTCCATTCCATCTGCTCTTTTGGTTTATTGTTCTTCAGTGTTTCATTTGCTTTCTTTCCCAAAAATATATGATTTTGCCTTTTGTCATTGAAAATCCTTGCTGGTTTTGCTACCTCATGCTGGAGAGGAAGGCTTGTGACTGTTTTATAGTCACTGGTTTCATGGTTGTATGAGTGCTTAATGCCACGTTGCAGGGGTGTGGAGACCTAATGAAGTGTGTACATAAAAGGCTTATTCTACACTGAGTGCAGGGTTAGTGTTCACAGCCCATGTCATCAGTATCATAATTAATCCATTACAATCATCCTTTATTAATCAGTGTTTTCCTTCTAACATCTCCAGGAGAGGAAATGTAGTAGTCTAAATGCAAATCTTTGCCAAACTTTCAGTCAATTCAAAACCTTTAAAGCTTTGCTGTCAATAGGAATGTGTGCCTGCTATCCCTATTTCTGCTCCTCCTGACCCAGGACGCGGTCTCCACAGCTGATGATCCATGAGGTACTGGATTCTTGATCCCATGGCTCTGTGTGTTCTGAGACATCTGGGGACTTCAGCACTGTTTTAGGGGCTTTGGGTCCCACCTCTTCATAGCATTGCTGAGATGAGATCTGTGGGTTCATCCTCATTCTTGAGTGTACGGAGCATTTTTCCTAGAACCAACACACGCCACCGTGGCAGCACTGCTTTGACCACGTGCTGGGACAGCGTGTGCTTGTCAGTTCTTGAGTTTAAATTTTCTGTTCTAATTTCTAATGTGGGGTATATTGACAGATACACTCCATGTAAACAGAAGCTCTGTGGGGTTTTCAGAAACTTCTAAGAGCATAAATATTCCTGAAGCAGCTAATCTTCCTCCCAACAAGTGAGAAGCAAGCCGGTAAGCCCTGGGTGCCTGTCACGGCCAAGCTCTGCAGCCCAGGCTGCTCACCGAGGAGCAAGCAGAAAATCTTAAAAACCTACTTCCATGCGGTCTTTCACAGAATCTCAGAAATGAACGTTTTAATATATAAAGAGGGGTGATTTTGCTAAATAAATTTTTTATTTTTTTCCTTTTTCAGTTTTATCGGGTAGAATTATTACAGTTCAACTTCACATACACATATTGCATGTAAATACATGTATAGAGCATACTGCATTTTTTAGTTTACATATATGTACTAATTATTCTTTCTAAGAACAGATTAGAGCTTTAGATTTTTAAAATTACAGTTACCAGAGGAATAAGGACATCTACAAAAGAATAATAAACAGAATATGGTAATCCTATCACAAAGGACAGTCAGATGTACTTACACATATTCAAGAAATCAAAATAATATTTAGTTCATTTGTGGTCTTATTATTATTGCTATTAATTTTAGATTCCCCATAAATGAAGTCATATGGCATTTTTCTTTCTCTTTCCACCACACTTCACTTAGAATGACAGTCTTCAGGTCCATCCATGTTGCTGCAAATGGCATCTTTTATGTCTGAGTAGTATTCCATTGTATATATGTATCACCTCATCTTTATCCAGTCATGTGCTGATGGACATTTGTGTTGTTTCCATGTTCCTTGTTCTATGTCCCTTCTGGCAACAATTACGGATTTTAAATATTTTCCACCTTAAAATCCTTCCTGAAAGAGATGTGGTATCTGGAATCAAAAACAGTTACAGCACAGGGTTGTGTGTGATGGGCCCTGGGGGCTTGGTAGGAAGGTTGGCAGAAAGGATTTCAGATTCTGATCAAATGATTCCTCCTCTTGTAGCCCTGCTGACCGCCTCTCTCACGGCCGGCCCTACAAGTCTGATCAGTCCCTTCTGTGATTCCTACTGTATTGTGCACAAATTTTGTCCAAATGGTGTCATCCAGCAGGGACCTTAAGTGAGGCACCCAAGCTCCTGTGTTGGTTTCTTCCATCAGCCCTTAACTTCCTTGGGAGCCAGGACTGCCTCATTGCCCCAAGGATCCCTAATGCCTAGTGAGATGCCTGATAAAGCTGGTACTTAACGAGCACATAAGTCAAATGGAAAAACCTGATCAAAGAAAAGGCCCTCATTTCTCAGACATGTCTACTTGAGTACATAGGGTAAAATGACATGTCTTCTTGGATTTGCTTTCAAAAACTTCAACAAATGACAAATAAAAGAACAAAGGTCTGAATAAAGGAAATATGGAAAAGTTTGTGAATTCCTTAATCTGGGTGATTGGCTTATTGTACTATACTTACTGATGTATACTTAAGTTAGTTTATAATTTTACTGTCATTAGCTGAATAGCAATTTAAATACGTATTAATTTAAATCCTTAGAACTGACCAAACTTATCCCACACAAAATCCTTAATATCCTAGTAATTTCTCTTAAAAATCTTTTCCCACAAAGACAGGAAAAATGGGAAAGGCAGATCCGTGCAGTATTTCCACGTTGTCAAAAGACCAAAGGCCGACACAAATGAAAAGATTGTAAAAAAGATAAAAAGGCTGAAATCAATGTCCGGAAAACCTAGCTAACAATCCTAAATGGCCCAACATAACTAACTTCAGCACTGCCGCATCAAGAATGGGACAAAAAGCACCTAGTGGATTTATTTTTTTTAATAAATAAATAATGATCCAGTTCCTACCACAGGCAATTATGACAAGGCTGAGTATAAGTTCTAACACCAAATAGTGTACAAATCATTATTATTACTTGATTCAAACTGCTTCTTCTATAAAATTTGAATCTTTTTATTCTTAAGACAGATTTGTGGCCTTTGACCTAGTGATAAAATTTTCAACTGGCTTGTATTAAAAAAGTTCATCATAGTGAAAGTTTATTACATCAACTATTCCTTTTTTGGAAACCCATGTGCCTTGTCACTCTCTTTCATAAGATTTCCTGTGGAAAATTCAATCCTTCATTCAGGAAAAGGCTGAGCAATATATCTCATGGAAAACCTTCATAAACTGCAACACAAGAAAATGAAAATGTCATTGAGCAGCCCGTGAAGCAGGCAGACACACACAGCGCATGGCTGTGTTCCCGCCTCGAATTTCTGTAACCAGCAAGGAAATTGTGCATTTCAAGAAATAGACATAAACACTTTTCAGGACCTGAGCACACAATTCCCCTTCAGGGTTTAGTGGGCTTCCATTTAATTCTATGAGAAATGTTTAAAACAACAGAACAACAGCTGAGATAGGGTTTAAAGTAACTTTTATGTCTTAGTGAAATAAAGCCAACTGATAGTTATCATTTTTACTTTATTTGATCTCACTCTCTTACTTTACCTCCCCAAATTCCTCCACAAAATTATGGTGAACATCCCCTCCTGGGTCAGAAGGCTAAGTAGAAAGTACCAATCACATGGAGGTGTGCTTTGTTGTTTTATTTTTCAAAACAAACAAGTTTCATTCATGTGATTTAATAATTAAGATCAGAAACAAAGTCTACTCAATAAATGGTAGCCAACACAAGTCATCATAGCTGCTTATCAGGTTTGGCCCCACGTTACACACTTTTACATGGACATGTGCAATGTGCTGTCTTAGGAAACGGTGAGTGGGGACAGGGCCTCTGCTCTCACAGGGCACACAGCCTGGTGGGGGAGGTGGTGTTCAATCATTGCCTTTTTATTAATGTACTTACAAATTATGGGAAATGCTATTTAAAAAGAACAAAATGAGTCAATGAAAGTGAAAAATACCAGGACAGTATTTAGGCTGAAGGAAGACAGGGAACCTCTTTGAAGAGTTGACACTCCGCTGAGAACCAAAGGACAAATCCAGTGCTGCAGGTGAAGGGCAGGGACACACTGATAAAGGGCTGATATCCAGAATACACCAAAATTTCTTTAAACTCAACAAGAAGTATGAATAACCTGATTAAAAAATGAGCAAAATGCCTGGACACACACCTCATCAAAGAAGAAATCTAGATGCCGAAGAAGTCTATGGAAAGATGCTCCACAGCATCTGTCATCAAGGGGATGCAGACTGAAACAGCGAGGTACCACTGCACACCTGTCAGAACTGCCAAAACGCAGAACACTGACAGCACCGAATGCTGGTGAGGATGTGGAGCGTCAGGAATTCTCATGCATTGCTGTTGGGAATGTAAAATGGCCCAGATAATTTGGAAGACGGTTGGCAATTTGTTACAAAACTAAACGTTCTCCTAACATGATCTGGCAACTGTGCTCCTTGGTGTTTACTCGACGAAATGGAAACTTGTGTCCACACACAAATCTGCATACAGATGTTAATAGCAGCTTTATTCATAATCACCAGAACTCAGAAGCAACTAAGCTGTTCTTCAGTAGGTGAATGGATAAACTGTGGTCCAGCCAGAAAATGGACTATTATTTGGTGCTAAAATGAAATGAGTTATCAAGGCATGGAAAGACACGGAGGAACCTTAAATGCTTATTACTAAGTGAAAGAAGCCAATCTGGGAAGGTTCCACAACTGTCTGATTCCAACTGTATGGTGTTCTGGGAAAGGGAAAACCACAGAGACTAAAAGATCAGTGGCTGTCAGAGGCTAGAGGGGAAGGAGCAATGAATGAGGTGCAGCACGGAGCATTTTAAGGTCACTAAGACAGACTACTCTGTATGATGCTGTGACGGTGGATACATGTCATTGCACATCTGTCCAAACCCACAGAGTGCACACCACCAAGTGTAAATCCTAGTGTCAAGTCTGGGCTCTGGGTGATGATGACGTGTCAGTGCAGGTTCACCCATTGTCGCAAATGCACGCTCTGGTGCAGGCATCAATAGTGAGGAGGCTGTGGGGACAAACTGCAGTTCATACACCGAATCCAGCCCCAGCCACCGCTGTTAATAACGCTCTGTGGGTGTGTGGAAAGTCCGGCTGCTCTGGCGTCTGAACAGCAGAGCTGAGCAGCTGCACCAGAGATCAGGAGGTTTGCAGACACTGAAATACTTACTCCCAAGCCCTTGACAGAAAAAGTCTGCTGAGCCCTGTTCTAAACGAATCAGGATTCACCCTGATGAGACAGGACTGCAGGGCCCAAACCAGGCATGGTTAATGGGACTGAAGCAATGTTTTAGTTCCAACAACTTTGCTGAAGTCCTGAAGATCCAGCGACAGACTGTAGCCAGGAAGCGTCTGCAGAAGAGGTCGGTAGCAGGCCTTCCCGCCAGGCTCCAGGAAGCCGGGGTCCGCGCGATGCACTGGGGCCACCCGCTTGAAGAAGGCGGACTTGCGGTGGAAGCCGATCAACTCATAGAGCTCGGAGAGGATGCTGCACTGCTGAATTCTCTCCTAGGAATGCTGAAGCACAGGGAGAAAAGCAACAAGTATCTGAACGAAACATGTAAGTGAAAAAAACCCGTAAAAAATTTTCCCTTAAAACAGAGACCCAATGACACAGGAAGGAAGAGGAAGGCTGACTTCGTGCACTGATGGGACCGGATGCAGAAATGCAGGGAAGCAGTGCTGTGCAGACGCTGCAGACCCCCTCTGGGCCCCACCTTTCCACTTTCCGCCTCTCCTTTTACTAGAAAGGCCCGTATTCCCTGAAACAGAGGAATCTGCTACCTTAACATGGGACACAGAGAAGGGAAAGAGGAAAAGGACGGGAAAGTAAAGGAACAACAGTTCATCTACACCCTAGGGTTTGGACGGGACTTTCACCAAACACACAACCTCTCAAAGCACAGAGCACACAGTGAGAGGCTGACAGAGTGACTGCGACTTCTGCTCCTTAAACACCAGCTACCTGCCAGCACACGCTGTGCCCGTTACTGAATCATTACAATCATTTCAGAAACTATTACTACCCCGGCTCACAGGCAAGGAAATCTGAATCTCGGGGAGGGTTTATTATCATCCTGGACAAATTCCCACGGCCCAGAAGTGTCAGAGCCTCCGGCAGACCCTGGACTAAAATGCTCCTCATCACCACGGGCACTGAGCCTCAGGTTGAGGCCACGTTAGGTCTGCACGGGCCCAGAGCACGAGTCTGTGGGACAGGGAGTGGTCCCACTTGAAGTGCCAGGCCAAGGCCCTCAGGAACCTATGTAATGAAACCAAATCCCCAAACTCATTTCCAACCCACTGCCCTGTCCGGGAGGACTGCTCGGCACATCTGTGCTGTCACCTGTGCACAGGCTGTGCAAGGGGCCCAGACAGTGACGTGACGTTCCAATGGATGTGGCTCAGAGACCGCTTCATCACAGGACAGACTCTCCCGGGTTCCAACGTTAACTCTCCATTCCATTTCCAACTGGAAAGTAAGTTTAGACTTGTTTTCCTCTCCAGAAACAAAGACAGTGGTAACACCAGCGGGAAACTCAAGACTGAGGAAGAGTCTCCTGGCCATTTGGAAGGATAGGCTGGGGAGGGAACAGAGACAGGGATCAGAAAGACCCGTGTTCCAGTCCAAAGTCTGCACATCACTCGCTTTGACAGTTTCCTTATTAATACAGGTGATTAAATCTAATTATGATTGTTGGGAAAACTAAATGAAATAACGTATGCCACTAGCATAGGTGTAAATTCCTCCATGAGTGTTTCAGAAATGGATGTGACCATGGTTAGATGCTGTCTGTCAAGTCTTGTGTGCTAAGCTCACATCAGCTAGCCAGAGATGTGCCAGAGAATGCCTCAATAGCCAGCAGCCTTCTCCAACTTGGAAACTCACAGTGTCCGAAGAACAGGCAGTGGTGGATGCTTTGGGACACTCTGGAGGTAGCACTCCAGTGATGACTTTAAAAAGCTGGGGAGAATTTAGGGGACCATACAGTTCAAATACAGTAAACTCATTCCATGTCTACAAATATTCATCTCGAGCCATGATGATTCAGAGAGGAAATACATATTCAAACGTACATCATTTTCCCACATAAGTGCATCAAAACAATTTGGAAAGAATGTAATTTTCTTCTCTAGATCACACAGTGGGGATTACGAGGTTTGTACTGAAAGCCCTACTTGTAAATCATATGCAAAAGTAACTGGGTCCATTATCAGTCATCATCATTTGAAGGGAAGGATGGAAAAGAACAAAGCCAAGCTAATAGGCTCCGGTATTTTGTTGGGTTACGATGTCACAGAGGAGACGGACAGGTCATCAAGGAACCACTCTGCCGTGATCACGGAGGCGGGGAGCGGGATGGGCGGCAAGATGTAAGGCGCAGCCGTAGCTGTGCCCGCACTTCTAGGCAGGTACCCAGTCACTTCGACAAGGTGTCAAAAGTGTATGCCCACGTCCTCATCACCTGTCATGCATTAAAGAGTAATGGAAACCTATAAACGGCCAATAACCTCGGTGGGTACATCGTCCAAAGAGCAACGTCACAGTTTGACAATGGGCCATCCCGGTTCCCTGGGCTTCATTCTTGGAGAACCTTAAAAACCACTCCTCTGTCTTCAAGAAGTGCTGCCTACTTGTCCTATCTTTGGCTCAGGGATACAGCACGTTCACGTGGACTTTAATGTCTGCACAGATTTGACTGTCTTTCTCCAGGTTCACTTGTCCATTCTGAAGAGGCCTGAGTTAAGTCCAAATTCCATAAGATCAATTCCCTCCAGTGACAACTCAACGAGCCTGCAATTACAAACCAACTGAACAGGACTGTCCTCAGCTAAAAATGTCACCCGCCCTTCACTGTTTTCTTAATCTCCTGTCCTGGCTAATTGCAACAGACTAACACCACCCTCCACCAAGTTCCCCAACTATGTCAAATAGAAAGTAAGGTCCATAAAAGAGGAGACAACTCCATAGTCACCTCTGAATTCCTAGCATATATTAATGTCAATAAATAGAACTATGATTATGGCTTCTTTCCTTTAAAACCTTTCTGGTTATTTAAATGAAACCATGGAAGGGAGATGTTTGGGTCCAGTATCTTGATCCAGAAGACTCTGGAGACATTTTTCGGAATGGCTGCCCACTGATTCATTCAAAACACAACTTCTCTTTCCGGGAGAAGCTGTGATTTTCTGCCAGGAGTTTGTTGTCACTCTCATGCCAGAACAGATTTAAACTAAATACTTACATTGGATATGTTATTTTTCCCCCGCTTCCAAAAAAATTGACTTTCCTTACTTCCTTGCCTTGAGGAATGCATTTTTACTTTTCTTTCTAATTCACCCTTTTATAAAGCAGGATTCTCAGGATGTGCTTGGCCTTACATAAGAACAGCCATCTAACTCCCAGTGTGAGAGGCCTGGGGCTCACCTCCTGCCCTCCTGTCAAGGCAACTGAAACTCAATTCAGGAGCCAACTGGCCCCCAGGGCTTCTAAGGGTCATGTATCTCCCAGAATCCCTGCTTTCTGGTTTGAATTGGCTTCTGAGGATTTCCTCTCACTTTCTTGACAATTAGCGGTGCAGCTTGAAAGATGAGGAAGGAAGGTCTTATTTCTTAATCAGCATTTTAATGAACTTATGTAATGAAGGTTTTCAAGAGTTTCTAGAACCCTCCATTGCCGAGACAGAAAACACACTAGATATATTCTAAATCTAGCTATCATGTGCATTTTTTATTTGCTTTTGTTTTCTAAACTGCTAACAGACATTTTTTTAATTAAAAAATAAAATAAGGCCCCAAATAGGATAGAACATTGAAGAGGAAACAAAATTAAAGGGCAAAGACAGAAAAATGATAAGTACTCTACAAAGTTAATAGAAAAAATACACTATAGATCAGATCAGCAATTCTCAGTAACAGCTAATTGAAACCTGACCATGAGGTAAAATGTCTCTCCTGTCAGGAGACGGCCAACAGAAAACAGAATTAAGTCAACAAACTAAAATTCTAAGTCTGGCGATGTAGAGAAGTCTACCAGCTAAATGTGTTTTCTTCTGGAAAAGAGGGAGACTCACAAGAACTTTTCTGTGGAGCCTCAGCCCAGGTGAGGACGGTGAAGTGAGCTCTGTAAGTACCCAATTAGCAAAGAGAGTGATGAATAAAGAGACGTGAGCTTTGATGACAGAGATGATACTACTCTTCACTTGTCCTGTAAGTATGTCTTCACGTTCAATGATCAATACCTCGGCGTCCTCAGGGATTGAGATTATAGGAAAATGCACAGCCCGGGCCTAGACCTCCTCTGTGATTGTGGCACTGCACTTAGATGTTTCAAGGGCACCTCCAACTCCACCTGCAAATAGCTGATTTCACGGTGCTCCTCCCATAGCCGTCCTGCCCAGGGCCCCTTGTCGGGGGGCAAGGTCTGTCTGCCTCTCCCAGCTCAGTCCCATCACTCACAGATGTGACTGGACCCATCCTTCAGGGCCCAATTTCCTCAGTCAATGAGTCACACCACCCACACCTCACCTACCAGGTTCTCACTGGCACTCCCTCAGCACTGAATCTGTGCTGGGGACCACGCTGCACATTGTGCACACGTTATCTCACTGGATCTCCACAGAAGTCCTGGGAAGTCGGTATATCACTGCTTCAATTAATAAGACAAATTGTTTCACTTCCTTGAGTGTGTCATCCAAAGTGACACGGCTACTGAGCCACAAACCTGGGACTGAAAACCACTTGAAAATTGAACACTGCTACACCTCACAGCCACCCTACTCTGACTTATCACATCACCTCCTGCCGAGCCTTCTAAATGTTTCTAAGCATTCTACAAAACAAAAGTGATATACGAGAGCACCCCTCTCCCCTACTTAAAATCTGACAATGACGTTCCACTTCCCTTAGGAGAAAGCCCCACCGGGCCTGAGCACAGCCCAACGGCCCGGCATCTGCGTTCCCTGCGCGGCCGCGCCACCTCACCCACCACGCAGCGCTACACGTGCCGTGTCCAGGACAGGGATGCTGACTCCGTACAACCCGGGGCTCGTCTTACTCAAACAATGATCACCCTCTTCAGTGCTGACTCTCAGAAAAATGTTTTCTCTGGATGAATCAGTATCTTTTTCCTTACAACTTCCCATCATTGATAATGAGCTCCCCCCAAAAGAGAGAAGACCTATTACTCAGACTCCTTATCTGTAAAGTGTGAATAACAAGGAAATATGAGAGGTTTTAAGCGAAATAATATTCATGTGAAGCTAAGGGACAATTCCCAACATACAGTAAGCACTCAATATGTGCTTACTTAATATTAATAAAATAGATTCCATTCCAGCAACCTTAAATCAATGCTTTATGGCTTTGTCCAAAAGACTACCGACAAACTATTGGATGAACCCCTTTGAGCAGATCCGCCCAAGCGTACTGGGATAGGTAAGCCTTGACTCCAGTTATAGCTGCAGCCAACCAGCACTACGGGCGGGGGCAGTTTGCTCAAACTCTTACATGTTGTTTGAGCATTTAGTTGTAGTTATTGAATAAAGACAGGTATTATATAGTCAAAGCCCCTGAAACATAAATCTTCAAAGATTGATGCAAATTAGTTTCAAGTACAACACTCACACTAGAAATTATTTGAAAATTATAGACTTAGCTCCTCCACACATCGAAAGGGCATTTTCTTAATGTATCTGACTATATACACTGAAAGGACTTTTTAAAAGAAATTAAGATTAAACCATAATGAATAAGCTTTCAGTATAATCTGCACAAAGCCCCAACCAGGGTCTCACTTCTCACTTCCACATAGGTGTTCAGGTAGCTTAACCTGGGTCTTGGTTTCTTATGACACGGGGGTGGGAAGAATTGTGGATAGATTTATGTAGCAAATATAAATCTAGGGTATTTGCTGTGTAGGAATCCTAGAAATAAATAAATTGATATATAGTCCCACCCTTAGGAAGCTCAGCCTTTCCAATTACAACAGCATTAAAAATAAAATGAGAGATACATTTAACAAAATTTTACAAGATTTGCACATTGAATATTTTGAAGTATCACCAAAAAATAATTAAAAGATCTACATATATGGAAGGCATCCCATGTTCATGGAATGGTAGACAATATTGTTAAAAATGTTAAGACTCCCCAAAGTGATCTACAAATTTAATGGAATCCCTATCAAAATTCCAGCTGACTTCTTTGCAAAAATTGAAGAAATGATGCCAAAATTCATATGGAAGTGCAAGGGACTCAGGTCAGCCAAAACAATCTTGAAAAAGAAGAGCAAAGTTAGAGGACTCACTCAAAGGTTACTACAAATCTATAGTACTCAAGTCATTATGGTACTGGCATAAGTTTGGATGCATAAATCTATGAGACACAATAAAAAATCCAGGGGGGAAACTTACATTTACAGTAATTTTTCCAGAAATGTGCCAACAAAACTCCATTGAAAGAATAGTCTATTCAACAAATGGTGCAGAGACACCTGGGTATCTGAAGGCAAAAGAATGAATCTGGAATCTGGACCCCCGTATTTTATATAACAAATAAAATATTAATTCAAAATGGATCACAGACGGAAACGTAAAAACTAAATGTATAAACTTTCTAAAAGAAGACATAGTTTAAATCTTTGTGGTTCAAGGATATGCTATGGCTTCCTAGATACAATACCAAGAGCACAAGTGAAAAACAAGAAAGATAAAATGGACTTCATCAAAATTAAAACCATTTGTTACAAAGGACATCATCAAGAAAGTGAAATGAAGGGGAAGGGGGTAGCTCAAGTGATAGAGTGCGTGCTTAGCAAGAAAAATAAAATGAATAAATCTAATTACCTCCCCTAGAAAGAAATTGTTTTAATGTTTAAAAAAACTAAAGTGAAACGACAATCTGCAGAATAGGAGAAAAATTTTGCAAAGCCTATATCTAATAAGAGACTAGTATCCAGGATATAAAACAAATGATTACAACTGACCAATACAAAGAAAATCGACACAATTTTTAAATATGCCAAGTATTTAAATAGATACACAATTGGCCAATAAGCATATGAAAAGATGCTCAGCATCACTAGCGAAATCAACATCAAAATGAGATCTGATTTTACACTCACTAGGATGGTTATAATCAAAACATGGACAATAACAAGTGTCGGTCAGGAGGCAGAGAAATGGGAACCCTCAATACGCAGCCATTGGAAATGGGCAATGGTGCAGCTTCTTTGGAAAAGCCTGGTGTTTCCTCAAAAGGTTAGAATTATATGGCACAGCAATTCCACTCCTACATATAGAGTCATCCCTCAGTATCCTCGGGGGGTTCGTTTCAGGAACCCCCCACCCTGGATACCATAATCCAAGGATGTTCGAGTCCCTTTACAATCAGCCATCTGGATCCATGAAGTGGAAACTACAGATATGGCGGGCCAAGTGTACAGCCAACAGAATGAAAATATATTCTCACAAAAACTTGCACATCAATATTCATGGCAGTATCATTGAGAGTAGCCAAAGGTTACAAACAATATCCATCCATCAATGAACGGATAAACAAAATTACCAAGAATAGTCCCACAAACTATTGGTCATTGAATATTTGACAACGGAGGTGAGAACATACAATGGAGTAAAGACAGCCTCTTCAGAAATGGTGTAGGGAAAAGTGGACAGCTGCATGTAAATCAATGAAGTTAGGCTACTCCCTCACAGCATACACAAAAATAAATTTAAAATGGCTTAAAGACTTAAACATGTAGACAAGATACTATAAACCTCTTAGAAGAAAACATAGGCAAAACATCTGACATACATCTCAACAATGTTTTCCTAGAGCAGTCTAATCAAGCAATAGAAATACCAGCAAAATAATACAAGTAGGATCTAATTAAACTTACAAGCTTTTGCACAGAAAAGGAAACAAAAAGCAAAACAAAAAGACAACCTATGGAATGAGAGAAAATAGTTGGGATAAATGAAACTGAAAAGGGCTTAATTCCCAGAATATGTAAACAACTTTTACACTTAATAAGAAAGAAAAACAAACAATTCAATTCAAAAATGGGCAGAAGTCCTAAAGAAACTTTTCTCCAATGAAGACATACAAATGGCCAATAGGCACATGAAAAAAATGCTCAATATCATTATCAGAGAAATGCAAATCAAAACTGCAATCAAGACTCACCTCTCACCAGTCCGAATAGCCATCATTCAGAAGTTCACAGACAGTAAATGCTGGAGAGGCTATGGAGAATTGGGAACCCTCCTGCACTGTGGTGGGAATGCATTTTGGTGGAGCCATTGTGGAAAACTGTATAGAGGTTCCTCAAAAGACAAAAAATTGACCTCCCATATGACCCAGCAATCCCACTCCTGGACATATATCCAGAAGGAACCCTAACTCAAAAAGACACTTTCACCCCAATGTTCACAGCAGCACTATTTACAATAGCAAGACATGGAAACAACCTAAATGTCCACTGAAAGATGACTGGATAAAGAGACTGTAGTATATTTCTCCAATAGACTACTATTCAGCCATAAAATAATAGTAAAGTAATGCCATTTGCAGCAACATGAATGGACCTGGAGAATCTCATTCAAAGAAAAGTAAGCCAGAAAGAGAAAGAAAAATACCATATGAGATCGCTCACATGTGGTATCTTAAAAAAAAAATCAAAAAACAAAGACACAAAAAGATAAATTTATCTACAGAACAGAAACAGACACAGAGACATAGAAACCAAACTATGGTTACCAGAGTGGAGAGCGTGTGGGAAGGAATATATTGGGAGTTCAAGATTTGCAGATACTGAGTATGTATAGAATAAACCGCAAGTTTATACTGTATAGCACAGGAGAATATATTTAATATCTTATAGTAACTTATGTTTAAAAGAATATGAAAATGAATACAGGTATGTTCCAATTTAACTGAATTGTTGTGCTGTACACAAGAAACTGACACATTATAAACTGACTAGACTTCAATTAAAATATTTTTAAATAGAACAAAAACGAAAAAAAAGGAAAAGGATATTATGAAACCAAAAGAATAAAGTACTGACTCAGGCTACAATATGAATGAACCTTGAAACTTTATGCTAAAATAAGCCAGACACAAAAGGACAAATAGTGCCCTTTAAGGTGAACTGTATCTAAGCGTTTACTGTACTACTTCTGTAAATTCTCCGGAGGTTTGAAGTCTATCAATATCAAAATAAAATGTATTATTCATTAAAATCATAAAACCCTTCCTCACAGGAGGGCTTTAATTATTAAATGCAGAAATGCATGTAAAGCTCCTGGAAAAACAATTTGCACGTCCACACACAGACACTGCTGTCACTGCCTCTCAGAGGGTGGTGCCAGCGCTGATGAGGGCTGCCTCCACTCGCTGCCCTGCAGACAGGAGTGAGGGCCTGGGCTCTGACAGGCAGGGTGAGCATGACCCTGGGTCAGACACAGCCATGCCCCAGACTCTGCGTTACCCAACTTTCTTATACAAACTGCAACATGTAATGTAAACACGCTACAGGGATGTATCTTACAACACAGGGAATACAGCCAATGTTTACAGTAACTATAAATGGAGCATCTATTGTACACTGAAACGTATCATATTTTAAATCAGCTATATCTTTGTAAAAAATTAAAAAATAATTTTAAAATGTTATAACTTTAATATTCAATTCGGTTTTTAAGTAACTACTAAACAAATTATAATGTATAAAACATTTAAGTGTGCTGTTTGTTTACATATTTATTTACTTTCAGCCTCCTGCTAAAAGAGATATTAAACAATTTTTTTAAACACACCTTAACAACCATAACAACAAAAAGGCAAAACTGAGAGTGAAGAGAAAATGAAGTTTCAATACTTAAATGAAACCTGGGGGAGGTAAAGTCATAAAAATAGTTTCCCTGGAGTCAGGGCAAGTGTTAAAGGCCGACTAGAAATTCAGCTGTAAGATATTTGGCAGCTAAAGCAAAAAGAAAATATCATGGGGGGGTGGTAGAGGGTGTGCTTAGCGTGCACGGGGTCCCGGGTTCAAGCCCCAGGGCTTCCACTAACAGATAAATACACCTAATTACCTACCCCCCAAAAAAAGAGTCCCAAAGAAAAGAAAGAGAGAAATTTCTTTCCAAAAAAACCTGATATTAAATTTGGATTAAATACTTAAAAAAAAAAAAAAGAAATATAGAAAAGATGAATGACACTGTGAAGGAAAAGCCCAGCTGGGCTAACGAGCTAAGTCACAAATCTCAGTGTGATAAGTGTCGGTTTACTGATCTAAGTATTGCTGGGCTAACTCGTAAATCTGAAGTTTAGTGTCAGTTGACTGGGCTAATAAGCTAACTCGTTAATCCAAGGTCAAGAATTGTCAGTAAAGTGATCTGTTCCAAATTCATAAGCTTCAGTGTACTGATTCCTTGCTTTTTGTTGTTTGAGCCTTATTGGCTAATAGCCCCTTACTTGTAATTAACCCTATAGAACCTCATGTGCAGGTCTTGGAGGTGCTCAGAGCTTCGGAACAGGAGCCCCTCTGAGCCCGCCGGCGTAATAAATCTCAGTGCATATTTCTTGGCTGGCCTGTTGTTTCCGTAACAACACAAGCGATAATGCCCTTGAGATAAATCTGTGATGGCTGCTGGCAGGTCCCCATGTCTCACGTGGCAAAATCTGAAACATCCTTCTCACCACTCAGAGTCATCATAAGCCCACTCCACACTTCCTACTGTTAAATGCAGGAGCACAGGCAGGGCCCGGCCTTTGCTCTCTCTGTGTCATCACAGTGAGACAGGATGGAAGGGGCAGAGCACAGCCATTCAAGGAAGGCCACAGCAATTAACATCAAAATGGTGAAGGGTTCAACCCCCAGTAGGCCTTCAGGCTCAGGATGAAGAGATTTAACTTCTAGCAGAACTTGAGCTTCATCATACACCCATTGTAATAGTAACATGGTGAATAACATGTCCCAAGGCACCATGGCAGTCCCAAGGCTAGCCACAAAAGATCAAAGGGTGGGAAATAGCCAACTCCCTGGGAATCCCAGCCCCTTGCCCTTAGGCTGGTCCTTCTATATATTAGCAAATGAAACCACCAAGCCCAAGAAAACGAGCAACACAGCGCGACCTCGCGGTCACCCCTCTCTCTCCCTCTTCAGAGAAAGCCCACACTCTGTGGAGTGTGTACCTACTTTTAAACTGAGCACCCAAACCCCACACCTCGTGGCCTTTCTCTTGCCTTTCAATGTGTCTCTGTGAATAAATCTACCTTTCCTCAACACTGGCTTGCTCTTGAATAATTTACTGCACAAAGCCAAGAAACAAAATCTGGTGGGACACATCCCAGGGGCTCAACCAAAGCCTGGGACACAGCCCTTCTCATGCCTCACGTTTTTTTCCATGTATTAACAGGACTGGGTTGTGAAGGGAGCTCTGAGGCCCCAGCTAAGGGACAGAAGCTGCCCCCAGGGCTCGAATTGGCGGGCAGCCTCTTCCCTAGCAGGGGCCTTGGGGTCTGCACGGTTCTCTGTGTTTCTCTGTTGTGCTGACTCCCCAGCCACAGAGCGTTCTCCCTAGGCCTGTCCCCACAAAACCCTTCTCTCCAAAATACAAGCACATCATGTCACAGTCCTCTTGTTCAACCAGGAAATGCTTACCCCACTTTTTCCCTCCACAGTAAAGTACCTAACTGTCCTCCCTCCCATCCCAACACTTCTTTCTTTGTGAGAACTCTGCACTCCCCACACACCATCCTGAACGCAGGTGCCTTGCTGGCTGGGACGGAGATGTTTCAGTCTCACACAGCCTGCATCCTTTCACTTTCCCCTTGTTACCATAAAAAAGCCTTTCCTGAGTCACCCACAAATCTGATTCTGAACTTTATAAAGTGCTGAGGTTGCAGTCACTTTGTGCATACCTCCCAGGTTTTGACAAAGTTTCCTTCACGAGATCTTCATTAAGGAGCTTCATCAAGAAGTTGAAAGAGGATATTCTTACATCTGAGCGGAGGAGCCTGCAAAAAATTTAAATGGCTTTGAAGAGAGAGTTAACCAGGGACAGAGAGGTCGCAGGTCCTAGTCAACAGTGTCATGAGGCAAAATGTTCTTCAAAGGCTCAGAGTGGCTTCTGAATGCGGAGACGGCAGGGAGGAGGTGACACGCAGTGAGTGGGGTGAGTGACACAGGGTACGCTCCCCCAGCTGGGAAGAATTGGATTTTGTTCTAGTTTTCCAAACAAATTCTTACTACCTTTTTCTCCTACTGTCACATACCATTTCCTACGAATTAAGAATATCAATGTCAGTCATTTGGGACACTTGGGAGAAGCAACACGATGCCATTCACAGGGCTGGGACATGACAGCCACACCAGTCTTGGTTGAAAGACCAGTGGGGGTATTTCCATAGTGATCACGGGCATGCAGCAAACTCCGCAGCTTCAATGACCTCATTTCAAATGTGGGGCAATAAAACTACCAAGAAAAGTGCGTGATGATTATGGAAGACATCTGTTTACTAGGTAACTGCCCGTGACAGCTGCAGCTTAATGGGGAATGAGTATGATTAACAAGGCCCTGTCTACCTGGCCACACGCTCCCTGCCTTCCTGCCTTGGTGCAGCAGCAGAGTTTGTTTAGCTGAGATGAACGCCCCCAGAGCAGCCCCGATGGGAAAGCTCGCAGTTCTGCATTGCGAGGCGTGTTCCTTTCCTTCTCAGTGATGATCACAGTTTGCTGTCATCTGTTTTGATGTTTATCCCTTTTGTAACTTCCTCTCCTCCGTAGTTTTTGCTCAAGCAGTGCAGGGCCAGGTGTGTCTTGCGGCCTGCCCGATATTCTGGGCTGGGAAACAGCCGACCATACATCTGGCTCTGGTGCTGAACGGAGAGGGCAGAAGGCCCTGGGGCCCATGCTGAACCGAGGCCCCTGCACCCAAAATTATGGTCTGACTTTGGGCAAATTACACAGTCTTCTTTACCCTGAGATTCCTCATCTGTCCATGAAAAAACTCCCCATGGCACACAGAGTTACCAAGATTAAAGGGAATCACCAAATTCACAACCTATTCAAGGGGCTACCAGTGCGCCCTCAAAAGACAAATGCTGCCTTTACGGCTCTGACACACGCCAAGCGGGGCGGCCGCACACAGTGAACACTGCTAAGTGCCAGTGTGTTAAGTGCTTCATGTGTGCTACAATACTCTTTAGAACTTACAACAATCCCAGGAAGAAACGAATATTATCATGCTTATTTCACAGATTCACCAACAGGTTAAGAGAGGTTGCATTCTAGTCCAAGGCCGTATGGTGAGGAAATGGCGATTTAAACCGGTATCTGGGCCCAGGCCTAGGCTCCATCTCTCTCCCATCCACCTGACCATTTGCCTATGAATTCCACCTGTCCAATACACAAGTTTGCAGCCGGCCAGCTCTTAAATGCAATGTGTGCCACCATTTGTCAATGTTGGTTAATTACCATAAACTGTTCTCAGAAACCACTACAGAAAAGAAAGGTGGACTTAAGGAATTCTGCATTGCGTTCTCCTGTAATGTGCAGAAACCCTTCCGTACACCACCAAATCCAAATGTATGCTTCCTCCATGTTTATGTTTGCACACGGCTTATTAAAGAAGAAGGTACCTGCAGTAATTCCATCTCGGTTGCTTTCCAAGGTTGCAGATTCTCCATAATCAGTCCGTGAATGAAAATACTACAATGTGAATGAAAATACTGCAACCATGTCAGTAAACAAAGAATGCTGAAACCAAGTCATTAGCGGCTGCTGCCAACCCCCAGCGAGGACAGGCCTGCAGCCCAGCAGCTGCAGCAACTCGCAATGGTGCCCTCTGAGCAGATTCAGAATAAGAAAGGACAGGATACTGGCCCTAGGTAGCTAGGTGCTTGTTTAAAGAATGAATTCAGGGAGTCCAAAATATTTGCTTCCTCCCATACATAGAAAAGCACTAAATTCTTGAACTTGAGATACCTGGCTTTCTTTAGATAACAAGCAATCTTTCACTGTTCCAACAACCTGGTCTTTGTTGTAAAGCTCCTATATATCCTAGCTCCTCCTCAACCTCTTGGGAGCAGTCCCTCAGAGAGATCTGAGAGGCTGTCATCACGGCTCGAGTCGTCCCGCCAAATAAAACATAACTCTTAACCTTTAGGCTGCACATGTATTTCAGTCAACAGTTTTGGACACCATGAAGGGACCCAGAGCAGACTTTCTCCACCTGAACTCTCCGAGTATCTGGAGCCTTGGTACCATAAGTGGCCCTTTGTGCCCATCTGCCTCCTCGGGGAGTCCAGATGAATTTGGGTGAGTCTCTCTTGGTTCTCGGAAATCACATATTGTTTGATGATCCTGAGTTTTATTTGGCGGTGTTTCCAGGTAACTGGCCCTCCAGTTAAAAGATACTGGGGGAGTATTACCCACCCAGTGGAGACATACTGGGTGGGGCCTGGTTGAAAGATAACGGGAAATACCCACCTTGCGGAGACGTCCGAAGTGGGGCTGGTGGAAACATACCAGGAAAATACTCACCCAGTGGAGACGTCCCGAGTGTGTCCAAGTTGAAGGACACTGGGTTCAGGGCTGAGTGGTTAGGTAAGAGGTTGGTCTAATGTTTTCCTCAATTTGGTTACCTCCATTGACTTTTTCAGGATAAAAGTAAAACTCTTATGAGTAACCTTTCAACTCCAAAAATGGGACCCTCCTCCTGGCTGGTAACAGCTTTCTCTGGTGACAGAGAATCTTGCAGGAGTGGTAGAGGCAAAGACTTCATGCCATTGAGTTGTCCCTGAGGGAAATCTTACTAGCAAATTTATTCTGAGAACCCGAACTTACAATGTGGAATAGAACTTTCAAAAAAAAAAATAAAAAACAGAAAAGAAAAGAAAAAATGACAGATTTCCAGCCTCCAACTATTACCCCAGCCAGGTTTATGTACGTACAAAACTTACAGCATTAATTGGGAATTAGAACAAAACAAAAAAAAAACTCACTATGAAAGTAATTAACCAGGGCTGATAAAAACATTTTTTGGAATTCTGAACTTATAAAAGCAAAATCCCCGTTAGGGGGAACTTGGATTTCTCTTCCTGTGTCCTTGAAATGTAAACGTTTTATCTTTCTCTGGGTGTTTTAAGTGTGTGTATGTATGTATATATAAGTTTACTTTTTTTTTAAAGGAAACCTTGGACTCTGCCATACAAAAGGTTCAAGTCTTGTGTACATATGGTGGCCACGCAAATAAATTGGGATTCTAAGCAATTCTTTGTACCAATTGTCAGATATTTTGCCATCTTAAACTTTGTTTCATCAGCCTGGACCACAAAGGCCTTTAGCTTTTGAAGAGTAAACCTTTGAATTTTATTTAGGCAACACCCCCACTCTCATGTGGAAGAGCCTCTTCATCTTATTGGTTTAAAATCACTATATATATATTATATATATATATTATATAATAATAATATATACATTATTATATGTATATATATAAATTGATGGCCATATGATGGATCCTTTAATTTGGAAAAACTTTTAAATTGGTGAAAGTTGAAAGAGATCTCATTATAAACAGCTGTTTTATTGGTATCTATTAAAATCAATTTTAAAGGTAGAAAAATATATCTAATGGTTAAGCTAAGAACTTAGTGAAAAAAATAAAACTGGTTTGAAAAGCTACATTTGTGTTTTTCCTTTCTGATAAATGGTTCTAGGGATGCTAATAAAAACTTAGAATAATTAATGTTAATTAGGTTGAATAACTGGAAAAAGGATTGTTAAAAGGTCGAAAAAAAAAAGATACAGGGCTTATCCCAAGTGGATAAATATTTTTATATGGTTATTTTGAATGAGATAAATAAAATGGACATTTTTGGATTTAGGTACAAGGTTTTGATACTACACTACATAAAGTAAAAAAAAAAGGGCCTAAGAGATCACCTACTGCCCCCCAACATTAAAGTTCAAACAAGTCCGTTTTATTTGCCGCAGTTTAAATTATATGTATATATAGACTGAAATACTTGATCAATGATTGGGACAACAGACCAATTAATCAAATTAAAAATTGAGAAGTGTCTAAGCTCTTTGGCTGAACCTCGGGCATCCTAGAGACTTTTCTATAAAATTAGATACAATGCACAAAAAAAAAAAAAAGGCTTCTGGCACTCCTTCTAGAAATAAGAATTATTGATTAAAACATAAATATAAAAATTAAAGGTATAAGATTTAATAAAATTGAGATAAAAGTTTGTAAAATTGGTATATTTAAATGGTCTTTATATAAAACTTTTGCTTAATTATGTTGTGGGATAGATATGTTTCAATGGAAAAACGCTTCCTCTTCTTGGTGTTATAAGTCTGGGCACAAATCTGTCCCTCAGAAAATATTAATTGAACAAAGTAAAAGAAACCAACAGAGTTACATGAGCCGTCCAGTATTACGTAAAACTAAAAACTAATATTCAGTGGCTAATAAAAAAATATAATAAGAGGTTTACCCTGGGTTTAACTTATAACTCAAGGAAAAGAGACCTTACTAAATGCCTTATGCAAGCTTTGGAAGACATGATAAATTAAACCTTAAGGTTTTAAAACACGGAATTCTTTGTTTACAGCTCTTCTCACTGATAAAAATAATGCCAATTAAGGAGAGAAAATTGGGTCTGGGTGAGAGAGCAGTTCTCTGGGGAATTGGAAGATTGTGTCTTTGTCTTGCAGATCAGAAATGTAAATACAGCAAACAGTGACCTAGGACTGAGCCTAATTAGCTCAACGAGATAATACTTAAGGCCAAGAAATTTTTGGCATTTTAGAACTCATAACTCTGACGTGTCCTTCAGATTTTGTCAAGAAATCTTAAATGTCTGTTTCATAAATAGCAAGCCTTAGTGATTTGAGCAAGCAAATTCACTTTATTCCAACTATTATTATACCTATCTTATAAGTAAGTTTTAAAGTGAACCTATGAGATCTCTAGCTTTTGTCTGTTTATAAGACTGTGTACACATTATTGATGTGAGATATTTCTACAGCTAAAAAAAATCAAAGTCAAAGAGATCTGCTTAATTGACGTAAAAAATAAGAGCTTGAAAATTAAGTATTTTTAAAATAAAAACTGAACAAATTGACTTTCAGCGTCACGTGAACCGGAAAATATTCAATATTAAGATAATATTTGATATTGTTTAGTTTAAGAATGTTCTAATTAATATAGACATCTTTAAAGTCATCAATATTAAGTATAATGCTTTTACTGTACCTAGTTTTAATGAAAGTCAAATAAGATCCTGTTATATCTGTTGCAGATTTGTCAAGAAAAAAACAGTAATGTGGTGTGGTAAAATTTTAAGTAAATTAAATGCAAATGAGATGAGAGCTTTGGGTAAATTTTTAAAATATATTTTTAAAATGTATGCTTAAGATAATCTCTAAATGTTTGGTATCTTTAAATTCTAGAGTTGTGCTAAATTAAGTCAAATGATAGGATTTTATTAAATAGCTATGCCATTTTCAGATAAAATAAGATTGAATTATGAATTACTTAACATGTAACTTCCTCTTACAGACAAAATAAAGGTGTTTAGAAATACTAATAAATGGATGATGCCACCCTGAAATAGTCTCTATTATTAAGGGAATGATCTCAGTATCCTAGGAAAGTAAGATAAATGTGTAAAGGAAGATATAAGAATGGAATTATATTTTGTTAATCAAAAATAGTGAATTTCTCCTGAAGCTGGTTACTTCTGAATGGAAGAGAAAATAAGGGACACACTAATATGAGTATAGAAAGCTATGGAAGGCTTGTGGAAGAGGAACCCTGAGGAAAGTTTCATACGTGGTCGGAATTGGCTAAGTTTAGAGTCAACTTGGGCAAAGTAAATGAATCTTAGAAGTAAGCAGGTACAAGACTAGATTTGGTTTTCTCGCTGTTAAGAGGAAAAAATTTTCTTAAAATGTTAATCCACCTTCAGTAACAGATTGTAAAACTTCTTATACCAATTGACTGATCTTTTCTGCCATTACCTTTGACGCATTTTCTTGTTAATGAATTAGTACTATGTTACAGTGATCTATATGTTTATCTGAACAAGTGTTCTGAAATCTTTTAACAAGCTCCCCAAATATCAATTTCTAATTAAACTTCTTTTAATCTCCAGTTAAGTTTGGGATGCTACAGAGGGCCCCTGAAACATCCCAAAGAGAGATTTTAATCTAGTAAATTTCATTTGGCATGTTAAATAACACGGTATTGTCAAATGAATAATAAATCTTCTAAGGTTATATTGTATGAGAAAATATTATTAATATAGATATTGTAGAAATTATATGGACTCCCTAAAATTCTGGTATATCTGAAATGTTACCAGTGATAATTCTGGGTATACTGACCAGGTTTCTTTATCGATTATAGTGTAACGGTGTTTAACCATAATTTTACATCTTTTGTCATTTATAGACAGTTAATGGTTGTCTTCTGATGGTTTTGCAAAATGCTTGCTCTTCAAGGAGATTTACTGATTTCTAATAAATTTCAAACTATTGTAGTGAACTAAACTGGGTAAGAAATTTTAAATTTCCAATGAAAACTGTGATTAAAAGAATTAGTTACATGGGACTGAGTAAACTGGTGAATATGGTTATAATTTTTGATTTTGTTTAAAATACTACTGGCTTTTAACCTGTTTCCCAGACATAAAGAATCTCTTCTCTTTAAGCTAGCTATGATTCACAGCAATTTGATAAATTATACCTATGTAATCAGACTTGGAACAGTTATCTTTTCCCTCTATCTGATCCCTCAATAGACTAAAAACTCTTAGGTCCCCAGTGGCTCTATCAGACAAATGAGGAAGATCATCTCCTAACAGATATAGGAATCTCAAGGTATTTTAATTATTTTAAAGAGAAAAGAATTTACCTAAATGTGTAAGGCAGAAATCCATGACAAGTCCTTGACGGGGCTTTCCTGGCCTTAGCAAACCTTATTAACATTCTACCCTGAGACTCCTAATTAAAAGTTTCAACACAGCCAATTTAAAAAAGCCTATATGATCAAATAATCAGACAACTTGTAAACAAACTAATCTTGACATGGCTTTATTTGAGAAAAATGAGGGTAACTTTAGAGAGAAAAAAGATTATATTTTAGTGGATATTAAATTCTAGTTTTGTTAATTGACGTCCGTATTTACTAACACACTTCCCAATCATTCCTTGCTGTTATGTCACATTGCTGTACAGTTTAAATGAATTATTAATAGGATACTCTAGCTTTGTTTCTGAAGCTCACTAATCTATCCTTGGGTAAAGTTCCAATGCCCCATGACCTGCAGCCAGGGGATTATACAAACTGGAACAGGCATGACTTAAAGAACTGTCTCCAACCTGAATGGAAGGACCCTTTATCAGGTACTCTTAAATAGACCATACACACCAAAGCTGAAGGAAATGGACTTTCGTGTTCATTTCCTATCAGAAATAGCCCCTGCAATGCACTGGCCTATAGAGCACTGCTCACCGTAAAACAATACCCAAATGGAGAAAAAGCTACCAGGCCAGGATGAGAAGAAGATGATTTCAGAGGTAGACAGCTGACCCAAGACACCGTACCAGGGCTGCATAAAAATTACTGTGATAAATTCTCCTACGTTTGATTATGAACTACTCCAATTGTTAAGTTTATGGTAAATTACCTATGTCTAGTTCTTCTGTGTTACCTTGGTGGGTTTCCCTACTCCAAGGCTCTAACTAGATAGCCCTCAGAAACGTTATTCTGAAAAGAAATTATAGTTCTGTTTAGGCCTCTGTTGATCTTACAAGGTGGGAGACCTCACCTGGCCAATTAATACCTGCTCTGAGACTGACCATATATATGAACTTTCTCATAAGATCACTAAACTCAATCAGAAACACAAGCAAAATTTTAACCCCAAAATACAACTTCCCGACTATTAAATTCTTAATCGTGACTTTATTAACGTTACTAGCTGTATTACTTATATCCTGTCTATTTTATAAAATTGTCTGTTACATTTCCCAAAGTGTAACTAGGCATATAAAATTTATGATGGCTAAACATCTTGAAGAAATAGATAAAATTTATAACCCTGAATAAAGTAATTGTAATAGTGTGATTCTAGGTATGGGAGTGAGCAATGAAGGGAACACACTTCCTGGATCATAACAAACAAGTAAGACAGGTGATCCAGAGAATTTTTAGTATCAACAGGGCCTGATAAAAGACTAACACCTTGAATGGCAACTCAGAAGATTCTTCGCGTGAACTAGGATTGAGCCATCCTAGCACCATGGGACAAAATTGGTCATGAAATGTCTCTCAAAATATTGGCAGAATTTAGGACCAAGGGGGAGCACTGTGAATGAAAATACTGCAACCATGTCAGTAAACAAAGAATGCTGAAACCAAGTCATCAGCGGATGCTGCCACCCCCAACGAGTGCATGCCTGCAGCCCAGCCTCTCAGCCACTCACAGTGGTGCCCTCTGAGCGGACTCAGAGTAAGAAAGGACAGGATACTGGCTCTAGATAGCTAGGTACCTGCCAAAGGGATGAATTCAATGACACAAATGTTTGCTTCCTCCCATACATAGAAAAGCACTAAATACTTGATCTTGAGATATCTGGTTTTCTTTAGATAACAAGCAATATTTTATTGTTCCAACTACCTGGTCTTTCTTGTAAAACTTCTATATATCCTAGCTCCTCCCCTACCTCTTGGGAGCAGTCCCTCAGAGTGATCTGAGAGGTTGCCATCCCGGCTCGAGTCCTCCAGCCAAATAAAACATAACTCTTAAGATTTAGGCTGAACGTTTATTTCAATGAAGTCCCAGAATAGACACAACTCATCAATTCTGTAATAGAACACACTGGATCAGGAAACAAAAGCTTGTTTTAGTCTGGAAAAACTACGGTTTCCTCTTTCTTCCTGTCATTATACAATCCCACCAGAACTCATTAATTTGCTGTCTGCTCATCTGGCAACCAAACTCAGAGAAAAGTCAACTCAGCAGAGTGCTTTACTCGGGAGAACACCCCGCAGCAGCACTGCAGGCTACCTGCCCTCCCGCACGCTCTGCTGACCCTTGGTGTCCTCCGTGACGACCAGGACAACAGAGCTGTTCCCAACAGCTGCAAAGTCCCACACGTTAAATAAATCATTTTATTTTATACGATATTTTACGTATATACCCATCTCTGAAAACAGCTTTGCTAGAACCTCAACCTTCAGCATCAATCTGCAAAGGCAAATCCGGTCCGCAAGGGAAAACAAGACTTAAGACGAAGCTAAGGCGTCCAAAGAACTCTCCACGACCTAAGGCCTCCAAAGTCCCCTGCAGGACCTTCAACCAAACTGCCTGCAGGCCTGCAGCTGCAGGCGGCAACATGTCTGCTTTTAAAGCAACCCCTTCCTGCCCTCGGGCACTACAATGTCCCTCTACGCCCTCCCTTCTCAGGGTAAGAGCATCCGCTGCAGAACTTCACAGGGCAGCACTGACAGGACTGGACAAAGAGGATCAGAGCAAAACTAAGCCTTCTGATGACACGAGCTTGTCACTCTGTCACTTTACAGATGAAGATATATATATAGAGAGGCGGGGTGATCTTGCTCAAAGTCACACAGCTAATAAGTGGCAAAGTCTATAACTCTGTTCCTCCCTCCGGCGTGACGCCCCAGCTGGGACGCCCACAGGGTTCTCTCGTGCCTGCCTGACCAGTCCTTTACTGGCACTCATAAAACACCACAGGGTCTGACCCTAGCCTACTTTTTCAGCATCTTTTCCCTGCAGTCTGGCAGGAACAAGGCGGTTCGGGCCATTGTATGACTTCTGGCTCCCAGAAGCCTCCGTGCTCAGGCTGGTCTTGCCTGTGCATCCAGCACCCTGCTCAGAGGCTCTTCCTCCCCTGCAGGAACACATTCCCACTCTCCGCATGACACCCCCTCAGGGAAGCCCTCTTCTCGCCCGCAGCTCAGCAGGTGTCCCAGGCCACATCCCGAGCTGCCCCATTAGGACTGCGGGTGCCCAGGTTTGCTAGTCAGACCAGCAGCCTCAGAGCCAGGGATTATGCCCGGGTCAACCTGCAAACCTACTGCCCGCCTCACAGCCCCCAGCCAGCAGGTCACCTGGAAGTCGCAGCAAGTGCCCCACCCAATCCCGAAGTCTCTTCATTTGCCAGCACCGCTGATGAATGTTCTCCAACCTTTGGTCAGTTTTGCACAAAACAGCAGCTTCCACTGTGAAGCAGGGGGTTTTCTCTTCTGCTCCCCATCCTTACTGGAAACGTCTAGGGAAATGAAAAGGCCTTTTCTCAACACTTTTCTGATGACACCCTCCCACCCACAATACACAAATGCTCAAGAGCTTTGGGTCTACCTGATTTTGTTTCCCTTACGCTAAGGGGCTCAAAACACTGCGGGATTCTTTCTCTTTTGAGGGTATTTTTACTCAGTTTATCGGCTTTAATCTGTTTTTGTCTCTCTCTTCAATATCCCTAGAAGTTGCCACTTCTTATTCCCTTCAGCAGCCTCCCTCCCAACATCTAGTCTAGGAAATCAGCTGTGATGAGGGTCCCGGGGGAAGTCACAGAAGATGCAACTAAGGCACATAGAGGTGACTTAATTTGCCCGAGAAGATCAGCTTCAAGCCCCAACACTGTGTGTCACGTCCCTCTGTTTAACTCTTATGCTAAGCAAGCTATCTATTTGTAGATTATGGTTATAAACACATGAGGTATGAAAATACATACAAGGACACACATCAACTCTAAGATGTTCATTATCTCCACTATTTTGTTTCTATTTATTTTATTTGTATTTAAAAAAATTAAGAACCTCGGCAGTCAATAAAGCAAAATGTTACTGGGCTTTAAATACAGAATATAGAGGTTTTAAGTGTGTCATTACTCATATTTATTTGTATGTTCACAAGACAAACTGATTTGAAAGTCTCTCTCCCCTCCCCCTACTCACTACTGGCTCTCACCTGAGCTCCCAAACCACACATCTAACAGCCTTTCACTTTACCCACAGCTGTACACATCAGTTATCCTCCAGAAATCCCTCTACAGCTTTCCCTCCTCAGAGCACAGCAGGATCATCATTTACCTCATTAATCCACCCAGAAACCTGTTCCTTCCTCCATCCTACCTTCACAGACAGCATTCATCCTTTCCTTTTTACCATCTAAACATGCCTTCAATCTGTTCGCTTTTACCCACTGACCGTCCCACAGGTCAAGTGGAAGCCACCAACACTGCCCACCTGGACTCACGAGTCTCCCAAGTGGCCACAAAGCCACTCTCCCCTACTTGAGACAAATGGGATTGTGTCACTCCCACGCTTTTAGGACTCTTTTCAAACCCACTGTTCTTAGAAGAAAGTCAAGTTCTTCACCTGATGAAGGTCTTTGCCATCAAATTGTCAGCTCAGGGAGGGGAGGACACGCCCTCTCCCCTAGGACCCGCCCTCTGGCAGAGCATCAGCTTGGGAGGACCTGCTGAGCTACACCAGCCTGTATTCTAACCCTGGTCTTGAGTTCTTAGCAAACTGCTTCAATTATCCATACAAATCCAAGGTAGATTAGAAAGATTTTAGATGTTGAGCTAGACTATTGATTTGGGGATTTTGCACTAGCAACCTGCAAGTACATGTTCTAATGATTCTGTCTTCTTAAAACCACACCCAGATTTAAGTAGTATTTGTGGAATGTCTTCAGAGTAAAAGGGACTGTACTTTTAAAGACTTTATGTTTTATACCATGAACAACCCGGACAGGGTCACAAATGGAACCGCCTCACAAGTGACAGAAGACAGGTGAGAGGCATATAGCAACAGGTCACAAAGATGGTAAGAGCAAAGTTGTTTCTCCAACACCCCAAAAAATTTTTGAAAGAACCGAAAACTCTGAATTTTGAAAGTAAAATACTATCATATAAAGAAATAAAATAATCCTCTTCATCAGGGTTTCAAGATCTGACTCCAGAATTTTTAGCATGCCATATTGAATCCAAGCACAGAAAAATCAGATGGACTAGTGGTGAGTAAGTTCCAGGAAAACGGCAGTAATTACTCCACTTGTAAAAGGACATAAACTCACCTGTCGAAGATGAATGTAAACCGCATTCTGGAGAAATTCGGAAGCTCCCAGGCTCCGCTTCTGGATGGCAAGGACATGGACAGCTTCGAAGCATGCTTCTAACTCAGTCACCAGCATTCTTACACTGCAGGGGGAAACGGAGGCCCTCAGTCAAGAGCAGAGGTGTTCCTGTCGTGTCTCGCAGGCCGTGCCTCGGGGACTCAGTGCCCTGCAGCAGCCCGGCCCCAGGGGAGGACCCGCAGCGTGGCTCACCCAACCAGGAGGTGCACTGTGCTTGAGAAAGCCCATCCCCGATGGGGGCATGAGTGGCTGGTGGGTTTGAGTGAACATATAAATGCCCATAGAAATATGCCTGCATTCATTCAAGTGATACAAGCAACAGTAGCAGGCTATTTAACAAAATTTCAACTGTCAGTGGAAATTTACCATTCCTTTCCACTTGTCCCCTGCACTCTGAGACAGGCTTAGGCTCTCTTACACCGGCAGCTCTGATGCAATAGTTGTGAAGTCGTTTTACTTTGCTGCAAGTGTCCTCGCTCCCCGTGTGGCTGTGATTGTCGTCTCTTAACACAGTCAGATGTCTTCCTGAATCTCTCCTTGCGTTCCTTGCTCCTGCTCCTCAGATCCTAAGATAAAGGGCAAGTGAAGACACATGACCAGAAAAGGCACCGTGGACTTGAATGAAGTCCTCAGTGATCCCCTAGGTGAGTGCTGCCCACCCCTTACCTTCGATTCTCAATGTTCTGCCCAGGGTGACATCCAGACAGGAGAGCGTCCTGGGCCAATTAAAAGCTGTGTGACTTGCGCCCTGGGACATGTGCAGGAGCTGGTTCCAGAGCCGTGCCCCTCCCCACCTCTGCTCCCCTCTCTCCCAAGGACCCACTGCCAAGCCCCCAGGTTCCCTGATATTCTGTCCTTCTCTTCTAATCTAATCCAAGCCCTTTTCCTCTTCCTTTATTCCCTAATTATCACCAGCTCTAGTGGTTTTTCAGACACAGTATCTGAAAAAATTTCCGGCAGCTGAAAAAGAGGTCTCCAGAGGCCAATGCCCATATGCTGGTTCCTGAAGAGAGCCCCTGGTTATGGGGTCCCTCACCAACACCCACGGGGCATCAGACATGTTGCAGAGTCGACCACCCCCAACAAGAGTTTGCTGTGACCCCAATGCCCGCACAGCATCCCTGCTCTCATAAATGTATTTGGCCCACTTATCCGTTACTAAGAAGCAAAAATAAAAAAATTGCTCATGTTTCTTACTAAAATTATTTATGTGGTGGAAAAAGAAATTGTAATAGAAAAGAATAAATTTAACTGCATGTTAGATCTGTTCCTTTGGCTTTAAACCTTTGCTGTTTTCTAGGCTCAGACTTGGTAGCTCTGTACCTTTTGTAAAAGAAAGTTGCCTTTAGCCTGAAATATGCAGGAGAGCCTATTCTCCGGGCTCTGATCTTTCACGATGTTAACTCTTCTGCACTTATGTTGAGATGGCAAGTTGCAAAATAGAAAATCAACTTTGGGTTTTTTTGGAGGTTTTAGAGGGGCACCATGATTTGACCCACGTGGACAGCTGCAAGAACAAAGAATTCCAAGGAGAAACAATTCGTACCACAAGAAGTTTGCAACAACCAACCACATCCCCGCCCCTTTTTAGTATAAAAGCGGACCGATTTCTGACTTGGGGGAGACGGTTCTCCAGCATGTCATTCAGCCATTTTCTGGGTCTGCCAGCTTTTCAAATAAAGTCACTATTCCTTGCTCCAACACCTCAATCTCCCGATTTATTGGCCTGTCATACAGCAAGCAGTACGAGGTTCGACTTGGTAACAAGATGACTGCATTGGAGGTAGTATGTCTCCACTCTTTCCTCTTTTCCAATATGTAACATGCAAATCATTTATGATCTACTTCAAATAAATCATCAAAGACAACCACAAAAAGAAACTACACTCACCTAGCTATCAAAACTGAAGTCAAAACCTATCAATTTTATATGATGTTTAACAACACAACTAAAAAACCTAACATAGGGAATTGATTCCACAGAAATAAAATTATTTCTACTCCTTCAAAACCTTTTTTTCTTTTCTATTTTATTTTGTTTTGCATATTGAAAAGAAAATAAAAGACAAATCATTTTATTTCACGTATTTTGTTATAGCTACATAATTTAAATACTACAAAGATATTTAAATTGCAATAAAAAATTGTTCATATATTTTACAAAGATATATATACAATCAATGTGGATAAGGAAAGGAATGGACATTTACTAAAAATCCACTGCACATCCAGTCTTACAAGCATATCCTGGAATATAAGCTCTATGATCCAGGGGTCCCCCACCTGCATTCTCACTGCTGAGTCCCTTAGTAATCTTCTACCAAGGCACCAGCATAGAACCACGCGATCAGTATTTTAGATATAAATGAGGGAATTAGCTCATTCAATTCTAAAACAAAAACCCTAAAGTAAATACTGTACTTATTTACAGATAAAGAAAATTGGACACAAACAAGTACAGTTTCTTCCCCAAGTTCACAAAGCTAATAACTGGTAAAGGCAAGATTTGAACTCATCTGTCTGATTCTAAAAACTATGTTGGAAATCCCTTTCGACTGGGGAGGGTCCAGCAGCACAGCCTATCACCCTATCTACGTTCAGATCTAGCCTTAGACAGCCTTAGACAGCACCCCATTCCTATGGAACTTGAGGGCAAATGATAACAATAAGGATTTTATATCCAGTACTTTCTTAGGTATCATTTATACAAACTGTCAGCAGGACAGCAGAAAAACTCTGGGAAATATGAGTGGGTCCAGGGCTTTTTGCTGATTAGAAACTCAGTCTTTCAGGACAGAGTGACCTTCCCATGAGAGGCCACACGGACCTAAACTAAAGGCAGCTGAGCAGTGAAAACTAGCAAGAACCTGGAACTCAAGCAAGAAGGATCCCTGCCATCTCCCGCCCTGTTGCCTCTTCATCCACGTGGACACGAAGACAGAAGACCCGGATTCTTGTCCAAGTTACACCATCATGGATTCTCACCCATAAAAAGTTACGACTCTATGCTGTCCTAAGTCCTTTCCAACTCAAATATGTTGACACCAATATGTCAGCAGAATGACTATGACTCCACATCCTCTCTTCTATAAGAATAGTTCTATGGCCACAAAGCAGAAATCCAATTAAAAACACCATGCACTAAGCAAGGTGAAAGTCTGAGTAAGAGACTTTGCTCTCACGCTCAGTGAATGAAAACTCAGAAAAATTGGTCCTTCTCCCTCAGCAAGTGGTAGGTAGGCTGATTGTGTGTGTGGGTGGGTGTGTGTGTGTGTGTGTAAATCAAATACAATGACGTCTGGGATCTGTACAGATTTTTTTTTAAGTTACTGTCATTTCATGAGGATGAGACACCCTTTAAAGTAATTTGAATCTAGTGTTCTGAGAGAGTCTCAGGATTATTTGGTGGAGGAGGGAAAAGGAAAGGAGGAAAGAAGTAAATGAAGCAAAGGAGTAAGAATACTGCAAGGGAAAGGCAAGACATAAATTTTGTTCCTACTTGCATCACAAACAAATTACGGACTGGCTTTGCCCCGATGTCCTGTCGAGCACTGAGTTGCAGATGAAGAGGTGACAGCCCATTTCTCACTGAGCTTGTGACTGTACGTGGCATCTTATAGAAACAAATCATTTATCCTGATCAAACACTCTAGCAGCAGGCCGTAATTCTCCTATTTTGAGAGATAAGAAAATAGGAGTTCAAAGAGGGTAGATAACTTGACAAAAGTCAGAGGACAAGTAAATAAGAGAGGATGAATTCAAACTCAGATCTGAATGCAAAGTCTGATCTTCCCACTCCCAGGACTGGAAAATCCTTAACACACAGACTCCCCAGCTCCCCTGCAGTGTTCTGGCACCAAGCATTTCCGATGGCGATGGAATCCAGTTCTCACAGACACAGCGCTCTGTGCAGCCAATGACCTTGATCAGACCTTGATCATCTACCTGCCACGCCCACCAGGCTTCACCATACAGGTAGGAAAGCTGGCTTTCAAGTGCATACAAAGCCACCCCTGGTCTAACCTGGGCTCTTCTGGGGCTTCTCCAGCCTAAAGGCAGCCATGAAAGTGCTCAGAGTTTGTACATGAGCCACACTACCTCTCTCCATCTGTCTCCACACCTATACTTCTTAGCTATGACCATTTTGATAATATTGGAAACAAATATTTAAAAACACAAAAGAAAGGATCCTGGAACAATTACTTAATACTTACAATTTTAAATGATTTGTTACAAAGTGAGTAATTACAAACCGAATCTGCTTTCCTAGGTGTCAGTTTAAACAGTTAAAAAATATAATAGCAAAAAATTCTCACTTACAAAATTAACAAAATCATCAACAATAATCTGGAATAAACTCAAAATTAATGCCCATGTTGTACATGGAGAAAACTACAGGACTGTACTTCGGGGTAAATAAGAGGTGTGAATATAGAGACATCAACATATTGCATGTAGGAAAACAGTTTTGTAAATATGGAAGTTCTCCTAAAAATAATTCAAAACTTAATAAAATTCCCATGAATACTGTTATCTGAATTTTTTTTTAACTTGAACAAAATATTTTTGAATTCTTCAGGAATAATAAAGTCATAATAATAGCCAAGAAACTTTGGGATGGAAGAAAAGAACAAAAAAAATCGCACTGTCAGATAATAATTAATTTTTACAATATGTAAGATATAGCGTTGGAGTAAGGAAGTAAGATTGACAGAAATAAAACATGAGCTCAAAAAGAGACTCTAGTGTACATAAGTAATTTGTACATGTGGGATTTCAAATCAAAGAACAAATTATGAATTCGATAATTGTCCTGGGACAATCAGAGAATTACCTGGAAAGAACAAATTCTATTCCTGTCATAATGACCACAAAAAAAATTACAGATAGTGATGTAAATATTAAAATACTAATAACACCAAATACAACTCTTTGCTCACATTAATTCAACTTCCCCTCACTATAACAAGTACTATTATCATCTCCATCTTAGACATTAAATAAACCTACATAAGAGATTTATACCATTATAAGAAAGTATTTCTAAGAATAATACGAAAGATAAAACCCAAAAGGAAAACATTTACTATCTTAAGAATATTTTGAGCCACAACAAAAATAAACCTACTGAACAAAATGAAACGAAAGAAATGACAAGGAAAATCTCTGTGATAGATGTTGATGAAGACAAGGGATTAATGTTCATAACATACAAAGAGCTGTCACAAAGCAAAAAGAAGCTTCCTCACTTAAATTTGTGCAAAGGACAAAAGGGATCATTCACTTTTCAAAAGTCAGATGGCTAATCAGTGAAAAATGCTCAATACCTCACTGGTCATCAAATGCAAACTAAAACAATGAAAAAGCACTTTTGCTCATCTTATTGGTAAATATTTTTAAAAGATATTGTAGCTAGTGACCATCTGTGGGAGAAAAAACTGTGAGCGACCTTTTTGGAGGATGACATGTCAATGGATATGTAAACTCTGAAAAACGTGTGTAAACACTGGTTCAACCCCACTTCTAGGAATCGTTTCGTTTAGAAAAAAAATCAGTTCAAATAGATGTACTGTTTACACTGGTGGGAAGAAAAGCTGAAGTGAAATCATATCCAGCGATAGAGAATTGGTTACATAAGTAATTCTACATTTTTCATTCCATACTGGAGAAGGAATTTCTAGTCACTTGAAAGTAGCCTGTGATGAACGTAAATGTCACATCCAGGGACTAAATTTCCAGAAGACTTAACTAAAGGCATGCTCATACAAGATCACAGGAATGTCTGTTAAAGAAAGATGCCACTAAAACATCCTTTCTGACAGTGGAAAATGGAGAAAACTTAAGTGTCCACCATCAAGAGAATGATGCAGTAAACCACGGTGAGCTGTGGGCACTAAGGGGGCCGGCGTTTCCCTGTGGCCCAGGGCCTTGTCCACAGCACTCTCCCACCAAAGGTGTCCTTGCACAAGAGACCACACCTGCACATCAGGAGACCCCTCCACTCTATCTGAAAGGACCGGGTGAGTCTGGAGTGGGAGGACGTCTATGATATACCCCTGAGTGAATAAAGCGAGCTGCAGAAAACATATAGTATGTCCTTATTTTTCAAAAAAGCATATATACACACATATACATAGATTTCTCATATGTATGTATGTATGTATGTATGGGTATATATATATGTCATAGGCACAAAGGTCATGAAATATATACACCACATTGGCAACAGCTTTTACACTCAGGAAATAAGGGGAAGGGAGGTAGGGCCCTTTCGGTACCACCACAGTTCTCTTTTCAGCATTTCAGTTAAGTACACTTGGAATTTAAAAGTTTATTTAAGTCCGAAGTAAAATGGAAGATGCCTCCACAAGACAGAATGCTATACTGGTCATTAAAAATCATGCCAGGGGAGATACAATATTGTAGAAAAACATGTAATAAGCCGAATGGAAAATGGAGGTCTCCACACAGTAAAAAGGCACAGAGTGCTCACTGGTTTTTATGACAGAGCTGATACACACTGATGAAAAGAACAGAAAGTAGATGTTAAAGTGTTAATTATTATTTCTGAGTAGTGGGAACTGGATAGCCTTTTTTGTCCCTTTTTTCAGACTTTTTATATTAAATATACATTATTTTTCATCTGAAAAAAGCATTTTTAGATGTGTAGTACCACACATTGTAGAATAATACACGAGTACTTACAGAAACAAATAACTAGGAGACACCGCAGCAGCGCCACACAATGTAGAACGGGCGATCCCGATTAACACCACACAGTTACATAAGGACCCAAAAAGTGAGAGCACCTGCTGTAACAGGGCGCGGACCCCTTCTATTTGTCAGTTGTGTCTTCAGGGCTGAGGCAGTTCTGAGCACGGCCAGTGTCAGTGTTGGTGTCTGGATGGATGCCACTGGATGTGAGGGCACCTGCAAGCCGAGAGGAAGAACAGAAATCATCCTCTGCCTTTTCTGTCTTGTTTCTTTGTTACTTTAAAAGAGAGGCATAAATAAGATGAACTGTGTATCTTCCCTACTGAAATTTCAGTAATGAAACCGTTTTCAAAGTGTTCACAACTTATACTCCGCCTATAACCGTCTTTTCATCAAAGCTTCATATTTATTAACTGTTAATTAACTCAGTTAATTAACTCCCTGTTGAAACCTTCTACTAAAGAACATGAAATGAACTATGTGAAAGGTCCACGCCTGCAGTGACTAGCTTGGCTGTCTTGAAGGCAGTGCAGTCAGCCCCCAACATCCCGTGGCTCTGAGCTCCTGATGCTGCTAAGAGAACACGCTGCTGCCTCAGATGGAGAGAAAGTGTGAAAGCATTTCCTGAAATCTACAGCACTGACAAAACATAACTGACAAATCTCAGGCTCCTTTGGAGCTGTCATTTTCGGTTTCTGGCCAACCCCCGTCAATGAGCAGAACCACCCCATTCCCGAGTAATGGCACTCACTTGGTAAGGAGGTTTGGAGAAATTTCCAGGTATAGAATGTAACCAACTATACGTAGAACTCTGACAAAAGAAACAATGCAATACCCTGAATTTGGAAGACACTCAAAATATTCTCCTAAGCCTTTGTAGCTGGAAAGGTTGGGCTTCTCCTGAGCCACTTATTTATTTCGCAGCCAGTGAGCATCTCCCACAAACCCTGTTATCCTGTGTCTGCTGGGAGCAACAGGTACACTCTTGCTGTCGATCTTAAAAGTCACAGGGCAGAGGCGTGTGTCTCACGGCTGCAACCCTCACACAGGCTCGCCTCCTAGCCTCACAGTTTGAACTTGGCCCCATTTTCTAACCTGTTTATTTGGTATCTGTTCTTCTGTAAGCTGCCTGAAATGCTTTTTGGAACAAGTCAGAAGAATGAGTGGGTAGATTAATGGACAGATGGACAGGTGAGAGATGGGCAGACTGAAAGAGAGACTCCAAGAAAAGGGGAACAAATAAAAGTTCCTGTGCAAAACCCTCTTCTAGTCAGGGAAGAAAACCACCACGGAGAAGAGTGAAGAGGCAGGTAGCTTAGGACTGTTTCCTGGATTCCATGAAAAGTCACACCAAGAGATGAGAGGGTAGAACTATAAATAATAAAAGAAAAAAGCACACATGCTTGAAAAATATATCTACAATATGTACTTTCTAAAGAATAGATTCAAATCAGCAGGGCTCAATACCACAATCCTTGGGTATTTACAGAAATGAGAATCCAATCTCCAAACCACAAGGCATCCCTTCGGAGCACTGAGAGTCTACACGGGGCTGTTATAAAGCCGTCACCACAAAAGATATGCTCTCCTGCACTTAGGAGGAACGAGCAGTTGTGCACGCGTGACAGTTACACCCCACAGCACCTCTACGGGGGAGGGAAGCCTAGCGAGCCCCATCACTGCACGACAGAAAACCAGTCCTGGAGAGCCTAAGCCATCCTACCAGTTCTCCATCTCACAGGACTGGTCACTCCAGAGCAGGCCTCGAACTCGGACACACGTCTGTAAGCACGATATTATCATGCTTTGTGTGATTTTTGTGTGTATAATACATTTGTTTCTGGCATGAAAGAATATTTAATAAATGATCGGTTGTCTTGTCTATCTCATTAGCTCACAATCAATCTTTATACTGTTGAATTGTACTATTTTCCTCTGGATAACGGAACGGAAAGAGCGGGGGTCAGAATGAGTTGGAGCTCCATTCTTTATCTGGTATCTCATCTCATCCAAGTCCCCAACCAGGGAGAAGGAGCCAATGTTCTCTTCATCTTTTAAAGAGAGGGCTCCACTGATGATGACTTACTCAACCCAAAAACCAAGGCTGGGGGAAGGGCACATGTAGCAACCAGAGCAGTATCAGATGTAGGAAAGTGAAAAGAGCTCACGGGAGGGCTCAGGGGGTCAGCCTGATTTAATTTCAATCGATAAAAATACGACACTGTAAAAATACTAGCTTGCAATGGATTTGCTCTTTCTTGACATCTAGCAAGTTTCCACAGCCCACATGTAACATTATCTTGAACCAGTGAAAGGAAGAGTCTACAAACTGGGAAAATAAATGCCACAGGCAGGCTGAAACCAAGGCTGGAGTTTAGGAAGAGAAAGGGCATAGTTAAGAATTGGGGAAAGGCTGGAGGAAAAAATCATCACAAGGGCTCTCAAGCATCATCCTACAATCATATAATCATTCATTCAAGAGAGAGTTACTGAGGTCCTATTTTGTGCAAGATTGTACACAAGGCAAAGCAAGAGTGTAGCGACAATGTTGGCAGCAATGGGCGGGGCTAAAATATACTTCTGATCCCGGTACCTTGCACACTTGTCCTCAGTATAAAGGCAAAGAAAAAAAGTAAAATAATATTCTGTAAACTCAAAGCATTGCTGAAAAAAAATTAAAGTAGGCCTAAATACCTGGACAGAAGACAGTGCTCTTGGAATGGCAGTACACCCCAGAGTGATCCGTATATTCTACGTGGTCTCGATCACCATCCCAGCCGGCTCCTCTGCAAAAACTGATTAGCTGCTGTTATAATTCATATGGGAATTCGAGGGTCTCAGTAACCAAAACGATCTTGAAAAAGAAGAACAACATGAGAGGACTTGTAATTCTCAATTTGAAACTTTACAACTGTATCTCTAGGTGAGATAAGAGGCCATTTTTAAGTTATTACTGTGTTTATCCTTATTTTCTAAATTCTCTAGAATGAATATAATTGTTATGATAAGGAAAATAAAAATACGGTATCTTTTAAAACTTGCACACATATTCATTCATTGGAAAAAAAGTATTTTAACTATAAAGAGGTAAACAAATATCTAGTGAAAAAGGACTACTTAAAAACAAGAGTTCATTTAAATTTTTAAGAAATTGAAAACAAAAGCACAAACACATCAAGTTTCTAGGGAGACAAATACAACATATTAACACTTATTTTCAAAAATTCTAATTGAACAATGAAAATTCAATAAAGGGAAATTCGCGATTGACAGCCAAATGCAAACACAAGGAGAGCAAAGGCCTAGAAATCACAGTTCCTTTAACTCTGCTACTACCTCAGTAGGGAAGGAAATTCCTCACTGAGGAGACAGTGGAATCCCATGCATAAGACAGGATACACAGTACAAACTGCGCTAGAATCGGGGGTGATTTTCTTAGAAGAATTCTAAAGTTAGAACATTGCTGAAAAACTATAAATACAATGACAGACAGATTAAAACACACAGTCATATATATTATATAGAAACATATGAAGTCTGCTCCCATGTTACATAGAAATACAAACATATTTGTTCATTTATGGGCACTGATTACTTTTTCCCAGGTAGAATATTTCAACTAAAACAAATAATCAATTATACACCCCTCTAGTCAAATCTACTTGATAAGTTACTCTGCTATGTATTCATAATGTGCCTAAGATAGATCTAAAATAAGTGAAAAAGATCTTTGTATGATTTCTTGAACACTTCTCAACATTACAAACTTAATTTTAAAATAGATCTGAGCAGTATTTCTATATTATCTTTTCCCTCGTGAAATGACCAATACAATCTGTTGTCAAAATTCTGTCCTTACAATGATTCATGAGCACCGTATCCTCACAAAACTGCTGGAGAGCAAGTCACTATCCAGACACTGTGACCAAACAAACGAAACACAAGGAAGACAGTGACCCTATTCTGGAGGGCTTACCGTCTGTGTCAACACCGGGATATTTATTTGATTGGTTTGATTGGGTAGCAAAATAAAATCAATCAATTATTTTCTTCTTTGAGCATTCTGTAAGTCATGACTCTGCTGCTAGTGTCATGAGCAGGAAAGACTTAAGCAAGACTTGATTAGGTCAAATAGCAACAATCATCACCGGAGAGTGAGTAATAAAGAAGTTAACTGATAGCAATGCTTCTGCCTACATGAGACCTAAAATAAACCAACACTGATCTCTGAAGGAAAATGAGGAGATGAGGTTCCCAATGAGAAAACAAACAAGAAACCAAAAAAGGAAATACTTTTTCATTAACGATTCCAGGCAGTAGTGGAGCATGGTGATGAAGAGCACAGATGCTGGGGACAATCATGAGGCTCTGAACTCCCACAGCACTGGGTAGCTTTGACACTGATAAGTCAGTGAAATTTTCTGCATCTCAGCCTCCTATCCATAGACTGGGGACAACAACAGCACCTGTCTCCTAGGACGGTCCTAAGAATTAAATTATTTTATATGTAAATTTTAAATAAAATACCTCAGATTTTAAATATTGCCCCAAAAGCACAAGGAAAAAAGAAAACAGAGATAAATTTGAGTTCATCAAATTTAAAACTTTGCTTCAAAGGACACCATCCAGAAAGTGAAAAAACAACACTCAGGAGAAAATATTTTCAAATAATTTATCTGATTAGGAATTTGTATCTCCAAATAAAAAAGAGTTCCTACAATTCAACAAAAAAGACAACTAAATTAAAAAATGAATAAAGGATCCGAAACGGTATTTTTCAAGGAAAATATACAAATGGCCAATAAGCACAATGAAACGATGTTCAAAATCATTAGCTTTAAGGGAAATCATGTCAAAACCACTAGGAGAAACCGCTTCACACTCACTACATTAGGTTATATTTAAAAAAAGAATAACAAGAACTAATGAGGACACACAGGAATCAGAGATAGCAGCCCTTGCTGGTGAGATGTAACGCTGCGTGGCTACTTTGGAAAACAGCCTGGCAGGACCTCAGAGTCTTGAAAAGTTGGTTTCTGAATGACCCAGCAATTCTGCTCTGTGGGCACACACGTAAGAGAACTGAAAACTAATGTCCACATAAAAACTCCTAAAGGAATGTTCACGGAGCCATTATTCATCACAGCCAAAAAGAAGAAACAACCAAAATGCCTATCACCTGATGAATGGGTAAACAGAGGGGCCCAGCCATACAGTGGAATATTATTCAGCAATAGCAAAGCATGGAGTACTGACCCAGGCAACAACGTGGACAAACATTGAAAACGTTACTCAGTGTGAAAAGAAGTCATTCACAATAGATGGTTCCATTTACATGAATTGACTAGATTTACATGAAATGTCCAGCACAGGCAAATCCACAGAGAGAGAAGAGTGGCTCCCTGGGGCTGGGGGAGGATGGGGAAGATGGGAATGAGTGCTTATGCATACGGGGTTTCCTGTTAGGAGGATGAAAATATTCTAAGATTGACTGGGATGCACAATTCTTGGCATAGAGTAAAAACCGGTGTAAATTTTAATTGGTGAATTGTATTAAAACTGTTAAGAACAAAAGTACCTCGGGCCAGTACCTTCCCATAGTAGATGCAAATTGCTAACTTTTATTACAGGAAGAAGAAACTGCCCTCAGCATGAAAGCAGGAGATCAGCAAATGTGAGTTAACCGAAATTGGACAAGAGCAGTTCACTTGAAACACTTGCTGAGTGTATACGAAATATTCAGAATGAAGAAAATCAGTTTGACATCAAGATGAAGCATTCTGCTTCAAATGCAGATCAAGGATTCGGCAAGCCCACCTGCTAGAAATAACCAGAGAAGAAACCTGGTTCTTAAAACAAGCACCACATCCAACAAGGGAATGGTGGTGAGGAAAGCAGTCAGCCAAAAAACTGGAACAGTTTGCTACAAATAATTTCTCCACTGAAATTTCAAAAATAAAATGAAAGTGATGCAATGCTGCGCTGCCCTCGCGTGAATGGGCATCCTCCGGTGCTCGACAGATCTGTAACCCCGAATGAGAGACTCAGGAGAATCAGCATGTCTCCTGGGAGTCCCCAGGTGACTGCCCACCAGCACGCTGACCACCATCACATCTGCCAGGGTTGAAATGCAGAGAAGAGACCAACTTCTGAAAGGCACAGGAAATGTTGGCAAGGGAAAAAATGGCTGCAGTCAGTCCTGGGACAGAGGCCCTGACAGCAGAGGCCAGAAGGTTGCAGGTGAACTGGAGTGGCCCTGGGGAAGGAAGGGACCACAAGGGAGCAGATCTCAATTCTCTTCTCTCTCTCCCTTGGGTAGGAGAGATAAAGCCTGCATCATTCTCACCTGGAACTGTGGGTTATGGCTTGCAGAAGTCGTACCAACACGGAATGATTATTCAAGACTCTGTGGGAAAATTCCAGAAAAAGAGAAGAAGTAGGGAGCCAACTCCACGAGCCTCTCAAATGCTCCTATATTTACTGTGTATAACGAAAGGAAAAAAGTCATTAACAGTTGTGTGATAGTAAGTAGGAACTTGAGGAAAGACGGGAGGAGACAGAGATTGTAGAATCCACAATGAGTAAAAAGGCTTAGTGTATCTTTACGGAAGTCATGTGGTGAGGGGAATAAGATACATTCTTTAGATATGTGAATTACAAAGCAGACCACGAGACCAGCCAGGTCCTTGTTTTGGGGATAATAGACTATCTAAAAGCACACAAGCCCAGCTTTTATAGCTGAGGGCCTGGGTCCTTGCTTTGAAATGAGCAGAGTGCTATCTAAAGCATCAACCATACAAGCAAAGCATTGTCTCTGCTTTTTAAGGCAAGGAGACAGGAGTGAGGATGCACAGGCTCCTGCTTGCAAAGCAGTTACTAAGCACACATTTTTCTTCTGAACATTGACAGGCGGCTGGGGTCTGTTACAATTTGTTAACCTAATCTTGGGCTCCCACATGTAACCAATATGGAACCATTATGGAGGACACCCTAGGATAACAAATCCTAGCTCTGGGTCTTTTCCTGTCAGCTTCAGACACTCTAGCAGGATCTAGACACATCCCTGAATAACGATCCCACAGAACCACCCAGACTCTTAACTCCTGGCGCTTGAAACTTAATTTTAGCTCTACACAACTTAACAAAGAAAAGTTTCAGAAATAGAAGATATTACATTCTTTTATATCTCATCCTATGAACTAATTTTTCTGATTGCTCTAAGCTGCTTCTAATTGGCAAAGCACCTAATTCTGCAGGTGAATTCAGTACTTTCCATTGGGCATAACTTGCCAGTTTGGGCTCACTGAATTCTATTGGTCAAATACTGATACACTTGATTTCATTGTTCATCAGTTTCAGCCAGGAGGAGAGGGTGTGTCATTCTTTTCCTCAGCCCACCCTCAACTCTTTTCTCATCAGCAACTCAGGCCTCCTGAAATTAAAACAAAGAATTTGTTTCCCTTCTACGCTTTCCACAAACCCAACAGGAAACATCAGCCTGGAGAAAGAATTCAACAAAAATGTTAAAACAAAAATCTATAAAACCTGAAGCAACTCCATCTCCGAATCATGATACACAGTGACATGAAAGTAAGTGTGTCAAGCACAAAACATGCGTGAGCCTGACACCTGATTTCTATTCTTCAAAGGAAGGAAGGTTTTCATATTTTTTATTATCACTCTTTCTCATTGCTTCTGATTAAGCCAAAAATTAGTTTATGAAATAATTAAGCACTGCAATAACAGATTTTCGCTGTATCAATTACAGAAGGCATTCAGAGGGGATAGGAAAACCCAGCTCTGTAAAAAATGCAAAATTTCTTCCCCTGTTAAGAACACGTATACAAAATGCAACAGAGAATTCAAATTCTTGTGGAGAGGAGCAAAAGCCACAGAATCAAAGCAAAGTCAATACTATGAGTCAATTCAAAATTCACTAGACAAGCATGCTCAAAGCATTCAAAGAATTTTAAAGGCACACTGCAAACCATTCACTTAATGATCTGCAGGCTAGAGGAAGAGTTTCCCTCTTTAACAGACAACAGAAATCAAAAGGGTGCCTCTCCAAACAAAGACGAAAGATCAATCAGGTTTTTAACAGTTCTGATAAATCAGCATGTTCTAAAGAACAAAATTCAGAAATTTTAAACATTCATTCAAACCACAATGAAACAAGCACTTACAAAAAAAGAAAAAAACCCCAAAGAAACTAAGCACATTGATCATGCACTTGGATCAATGAGAACGTCTTTTACCCTTCGAAGAAAGGACAGGCTATAGCCTTTTACTTGAAAATTAACACTACTATAAAGATAACTCCTAAAACTGATTTCATCATTCATGTTGCCTTGAAAACTCTGAGGCACTTGTATCTGATCAGAAAAGCAATTCTGAGTAATAGTATGTTACAATTCAGCACCAGTTTGCTTTAGAAGAAAAAAGAAAAGCTACTGTTCCTCAAATCCTGCACAAAGTGTGAAGTGCCTCCCTGCCTCTTTCCCCTCCTGTTTTCAAACCTGATGCTCCCCAACACTTCTGAAACTAGTGTGAGAACCTCGTAATCCCACCAATATGTCAAATGACTAAAGAATATCAATTTACTTGTGTAAATATATGCCTACATCTTGAACTGGAGGAGGAAGGTATCAGAGGGCTACATGGAACTTATTTCTACCTTCCTGAAATCACACACAAACACGTTCACACAGACACAAACACATACACACTGAATTACTGAGCACTTCACAAACTTAGGAATTCCAACTTCTAGAAGATAACTTTGCAGTTAGATTAAAATACAAAACTGTCAAGTTTTGAAAGACTTGATCATCTGCTAAATCATCCAAATATCAACGAGACCCAATTTGCCTTCTCTGTAGAATGTAATTTCCAATGATGTCAAAGCAGACCCTAAGAAGTACTGGATCAAAGACTCGTGTTTATCACTAGATATGATCGTTTTTAAACAAGTAAACAGATTCAGAAAGGTATGTCCCAACATTTATTCTTATTGAAATAGCATATGTATTCAATTGTCTATACAGAAAATAGGTCCCATGATGGAGTTTAAGAGCTATTTTGTGTATTGAAATATTTATTTTTAAGTGCAGACAAGGAGGGTGGGTATTACTCAGTTGTAGAGCACCTGCTTAGCATGCACAAAATGTGCTGCCTTCAATCCCCAGTAATCCCCCCCAAAATAGTGCTTACTTAAAAATAAGAAAAAAGTTATAAAAAAATGCAGACTAAAAACCACTGCAATGTAGAAGCCAGAACTATAATAAAAAACATGTGTTTCTATCGAATACTGACTATATGTCAAACACAGGGATAACCACAAATCACCCCTGACAACCATCACGTGTGGTTCTCAGCAACCCTTCTAAGTAGACACGGATGAGAAGCCCAGCACTGCGGATGAGGAGACGGAGCTCAGAGGAGCCGGGGACGCTGACCGTCCTGCTCCACGTGACACCACGTCAGCCCAGGACAAGTGCTGACAGAGCTGCATTGAGGGGACATGCAGCTGCGTGGAAACTTCGGGAGCTGGGAGTCCCAGAAAACACGAAAAATTGTTCAGTGAAAAACCAGCTCAAATATATTACACTGTGCCACATCCTTTAAACAGGGAACATGACTGAGATCTTTATGTTGCCTCCGTGTCCTTTATGCCATCATCAGTTATTTGCCCTCTCAGCATGACCAGTGATGATCTGGACACCTTATGAAGTGCACTCAGATGGAAGAGCTTTTAAAGCTGTTTTATGAAGGTTGTAAGTCTCTGTCTATGCCTCACACAGGCGGTCATCCATCACGTCTCACCGGTGTGGACGTACCACCTGAAATCACTCCTTTCTGCTTTTAAAATCCCTTCATCTAATCCAGACTTTTCAACAGCAAAGAATCAGCTCAACCACAGACAGTGAACAGCTTTTCACCAAATGGACTCGAACAGCCCATCGGTCTACCTGGAAGCCCTTTTCTTCTATTAAACCCACTTCCGGGTACTTCATCATTTTCTGATTGGTGGACTTGGCCGCTGACTGGCCTACTCAGAGAGCTCCCAGCCTCACATCCGGGGGTGGGAGAGGGCCCTGCTCTTGGGAGAAATCAGTGAAGAAGGCGGACATCCTCCAGTCAGGACTGCACGTGTAGAAGTGCCACAAGGTGCTCAGAAATTGTACCGTCAGCACCCCTGGGCTCCCATGGACTGGTTTCACATTAACCAAACTCATGACACACTGATGCAAGAAAACCAGAAACTTAACTTATTAATGTAACAGAATATGTGAAACTATCAACCAGACTGAAATATCAGAGTTCAACCATGAGTACATTTTCTCCTCCACGGCCCAAACACTGGCAGGCAGTAACATGGCAACCATGGAGAGAAGCAGAGCAGGATAGGTCTCTAGATTAATTCAATGGACTAAATTTCTGTTATCCCAACAAATCTACTGCCTGGAAAACAATTAACGCTAATCACGGTGCACTCTTCGTGGACAGTGGCTGAGACATGACTGTGAGCACCTGTGTAAATCTCCTTTCCCTGTCCTTATTGGGCAAACTGATGCACAGAGGTACAGAGATCCAGGGATGCAGATACCTCTAAACACCCAAAGCCCATCCCTGGGAGCCTCAAAACCAGACAGCCAGGGTTTAAATACCAGCTCTGCCACTTAATAGCTCTGTGACCTTGGCCAACTTACTTACCCTCTGTGTGCCTCAATTTCCACTCTGTAAAACTGGGATAAAAATCAAACATTCCTTACTCGATTGTTGAGAAGATAGAAGGATTCATTTCTTTAAAACTCTCAGAAAAGAATGTAGCACATTATTGGTTCTCAACAAATGTCAACTTAATATTAAAGTGATTTACAAGTCTCCTTTCTAATCATCTTCTGTATTTCCTGGCTAGACTAAGTCCCAAAGAAAATCCTTATTTCTCCTTTTATAAACTCTTGGGGAGCACCCTTCTGTTCCATACCACCACCTGTTTAAACTGAGGGAGGGGATGCCTCCTCCCCACTCCTCTTGGCCACGGAGAGTGCTTCTCCACACCACAGACCCATGGCCCACAGCTAGCCTTTATCACACTAACAGAGTTAGCTGTGAGTCCAGAGAGACAAGCAGGGTATGTGAAACCGTTCCTTTCCTTCCAGTGCTGGCCACACTTGGGAAGCACACGGGATGCTCAGCTCCATGGCAGGACAGCCCTGTGCATGATGGGGCAGATCCTCTCAAGGGAAGGCTCGCTGTGGCCCAGAGCTACCTGGGACAGGGTGAGTCTCTAATTCTGGGACACAGTATAATGACACGCATTTTCCCACAGCCCTGAAGTTCATGGAGAATGTGGCTTCATCAGTAAAAAAGAAGACATATATCGCCTGTTTACTCTTTTCTGTCATCTCTCAGTTGGCTGCTGTAGACAACATGCGTATAAGTATTGGATCCCCTTAAGCCCCAACATATTTGAAGTAACAAAAAATTCTGTGGCTTAACGTTGGTTCAGGGTGACTGTGTAACACTTCTGACTTTGCTGATGCTAAATTATGGGTATAGGAACTATGGAACCTCCTCAAATATCTTTCAGCATAAAACCAGCTTTCCTTATTTTCCTGTTTCTTAGTAATTGCCAAAGACTATCAAATGATGGCTTCTCACAAAACAGTAGCTAAAGTTTATTAGCCCTCTTGACATACCCACTGTGGTAAACAGTTTACATAATTTCTAATTCTCACAATTCTATAAAGCAGATATGAGCATCCCCATCTCACAGACGAGGGAAATCTCAGAACGAACTGAATTAGGCTCACGTGGCTCAGTGGCAGCGCGTGCACGCAAACACAAGTCAAAAAACTACACCCCTTCCTATATGTACCAAATCTCCTACCATCAATTAACACACAGCGGTGGGGTCAATACTCAGGGAACTCAGTACACTTTTCAGCTTTAATGTGCTCCAGAGGCCGCTACTAGCTGTTTTATAAATTCCTGGCTCACTGGTTTCTAACACTGGAAGAAAAGCCCGATTTTGCCATTGTTTGCACAGCAAGTCTGAGATGTTCACAGCGAGATGACAGAATAAAACTAAGATATAAGCAGAACAATTTTTCCATGTAGACAGACATAATGGAGACTGTGCTATTCTGAAGCATTAAGCAAAGAAATCAAAACAAAATAACGTTGTTTAAGCCTTCTTTAACAAACAGGAAAATTAAGACGGTAAGAAGGTGCAACAAGCGCCACCTATGGGTAAAAAGACCTTCCAGGTCGCCAAGAATCATGCAACACAAAAATTGTCTATAGGATCAGAAACGAGAATCAGATAACTAAAAGCTTCTGTAGAACATACTGCACTTTGCTTCGGGGGAAGGGAGGGTAACTCAGTATTTAATCTGATATTGCTAATACTCCTGAATATAAACAAAAGACACAGGCTCATGGAAACTCATCTTAGAAGAGGAAAGAATCCAGTCCTGCCACTTCATTTTACAGGAGGGGAGACTGAGACATGGGATCTGTCCTCCTTGCAATCGGCAGCAAATCTATCCTAGGCCACATGTCTTGCACTGTAGCAAAAACCAACAGATCTTTACTAGGCCTATATTCATAAAAGTAACGTCTGTATTTTTCCAAAAGTAGGTAATCTAAGTATCTTGCAATATACTTCTCAAAGAGCCAGGAAATCGTAAAAGTTGTTGAAATAGAAAAACATTTATTTACATATTAAAACAGCATGAGATTTATTCTATTAAAAAAAGTTACATGTCAAATTAATGTTTTGATATTTTAAACCTGTTAAGAGTGCAGGAAATAATATCAAAATTTTCTTTAATCACAAAAGAGAGAAGATTATTCCCTGAAAATGATAAATGTGGATTTTTTTTAAACTTAATGGATCTGGTCAGAATCCACGAATTTAAATGTCTGAGTGGATGTTACACGGCAACATGAATTCTGAGTTGTAACAATACACATTCTGTGTAAATAATCTTCAAGGTCGTCTGCTTAAGGCAATTTAACTAATCCCTGTCTCAATAGAATGATAAAGATTTCATTAAAACTTCATAGTGCACTAAAAAAAATAAATGAATCCTTGTTACTTTAAGCCATATTCATATATATCATATATGTACATATTGAATTTGCATCAGAAATAAGCCACCCCCTTTAGTATTCAGAGTTGATCCTTCTAAAATACCTGTCATTGTGACAGCACATTTTTATTAAGCAACTCTTGGGTGCTTTGTATACAAGGCGTCTAACTCTCACAGACAAGTTAAACGATATTACTCAAATTTCACAAATGAGGAAATGTACTTAAGCCATAAAAACAACTTACCTATTCATCATCAGGAGAGAAAAGAGTAATGATTTTACTTACAATATTCACTGACAATCTTTTCTTCCATACTAAGACTACATAAAACCAATTCAGTCTTTCTAAGTATTTCTGTCAATAAGGGCCACTAGAGAAAAGCAAGTAACATCACTAGCAATGGTTGGACTTCCAAAGCCCACTTCTCTTTTGCAATATCATTATTTTTAATGTTTTGTTTTTAGTGCTCACAGAGCACTAAAATTAAAAAAAATATTAACTTTTTAAGTCATTACCTGAGAATAAAACTTTTGTAAAAATATACAATTTCAATTTATGCCACTCTGTCTCACATTCTCACTGTTGTCTCTCCTTTGAAGTCCTCATTAGGCTGAGATCACTAAAATTGGCCATTTATGGAGTCACAGGATTTCGGGAAACCACTCAACGGGAGGCTGATTAGAGGAGAAATTAAAAATGCATTTGGTGCAGCCAGGGTTCCAGCACTGAGCTAGCCACTGCCAGCTGTGTGTAATTTGGGACAAGCTGCTCCATCTCTCAATCCCTCAGCTGCAAGAAAGGAGACACTGATACCTACCCTCAAACACCTGCTATGAAGTAAAACATGAGGAAAGAATTTTAGCCTTAGGCAGGTGTCCACTCAGAGCGAGTTTTGTCATTATGATGATGAGGATGGGTGTTAATAAATTTAGCTACACCAGAAAGTAGAAATCATCATAAAGGAGAAACATTAAATCAATGAGCATTTCCTTTTGGATGGATTGCAGAATATTCTATTCATTTTTTTAATAAACCAAGATTTGTCCATTAATAATAGATTTACATGTTTATGGACAAGTCTCCAGAAAAAGAATTAGAGGCCTCTAACCTCTGAATACTAAGAAAGTAAAGTTTAAAGAGAATTATGGGGGATATTATACCTCATTTGGGAAAGTATGTGCTTAACATGTATGCGGCCCTCAGTTCAGTCCCCAGTAACTCCATTTGAAAACTTTTTTTTTAAGAAATGGAGAATTAAAGCAAAAAGATGGAGGAATACAGAATTTTTTTAGAGACACAACTCAGACTTTTGATAGGGAATAAAACATCCATTTCTCAGAGGAAATCTTGAAAACTATTTAAACTGGATCTAAGATGTCTAGTCTTTTAACATTATTCAAGAATTCATATTACCAAGTCTTAAAACTACCTGATAACCCACAGTGGTGATAGTGATCATAACAGCTGCCAACACGGATCGAGCTCCGGCTAGGAATGCTCTGTTCTGACATCTCTGCCCCTGAGGCCTCACCAGGCTGAGAGCACTAACTCCGGACATTCATGAGCATCTCGTGTAAGTCCTCAATTTGTGCTACTCACTCCCCCTCACCAGGCCCTCTGAGGGAAGCACTGTTATCATCTTCCCCACCGGCAGTTAAGGCCACTAAGGCAGAGAGACTAAACCCGATCCAGGTCACACTGGCATTAAAGGACGTGTGTATTTCTGCTGTTTTACTTTTTACAAAGGAATCTGAGATATCAATTAGAGGGAGACTGTTAAATAATAAAGTCTGTCTGGTCTCCACTTCAAAGAGCAGATACTATAAATTCCTGATGTAGGATGAGGCTGCCGCCACAAACTGACTCAGCTTGAAATTAATATCCAAGATGAAGCAGCGAATACACGTAAATATTCACGATTGTCAACTCTGCTCATGGGTCTGGGCCCTTCACTGCCTGAACGGGGGTGAAATCCCCACCCACGTCAGGGAGGGAAGCGCGGCTTTTCCAGGTCGCACCCAGGCTTCACGGGTTGTTTCCCCCCACAGACTGTCGTCAACGATGAAAAAGCTCTCAAGATTTTTACACCATGCAAAGCTGAAAGACATTTCTGCAGATGGAGCAATTTCTCAGGCTTAAACCTTTTTTGCCTACACTCAGCAAGGGGGAGAAAAGAAACATGACTCTGCAAAGTCTCTGAACCTCACCACTCACAGGAGTAGAATGGCCTCAGCACAAGATGACTCTTCACGGATGAGAACAAAATAAAGCCGCCCCCAACCACAGGCACTCCCAGAGACAGCGCTCAGCAGTTCTCTGCACACTCACGGTTGTGCAGCCCTCACCACCATCTATTTCCAGAACACTCCATCATCCCAGAAGAAACCCCCTGTCACTATCAGTCATTCCCTAATCCCCCTCCACCCAGCCCCTTGCAACCATCACCTGCTCTCCGCCTCTGCATTTGCCTATTCTGCACATTTCAGATCACTGAAGTCAACAATATGTGGCCGTTTATGTCTGGTTCCTTTCACTTAACGTGCTATTATCAAGGCTTTTCCATGTTGAAGTGGTATCTGCATCTCCCTCTTTTTTTTTTTTTTTTTTGAAAACGTTAAAGTTTATTAGAAGGTGGTAAGTACTATCAAAAAGAGTAGAGTGGAGCATAAGGGGTGGGGATTCAAAGGGAAAAGGGCGGGTTGAGTAATCAGGCTGGACTTCCCAGAACAGGTGGCCTTTTTCATCTTCCCCTTTATTTTTTTTTCCTTTTTATTCACCCTTACGTATGAATAATGTTCCACTACATGGAGATACTACATTCAGTTCATCCATTCAGCAGCTATGTATGGACGACGTCCAGAAGAATTAGTGTAAGAGGTGACTAGCAGGGATGGCATTTAAGCAAAGGGCAAGATGTGCTTTAAAAAAAAGCCAACAAACAGAGGCACAAGGAAATTCAGTCCGTTTCTGAGCAAAGTGCATGCTTGCTTCGGCAGGACTACCGTGCAGGGCTGGGGAGGATATTGGCAGGAATCACGGGGAGGGAGTCACCTAAGAAGACACCCCACCGAAATCAGCTCAGCCAATTCTCCTCCCTCATGTTTTTAGGTTTCTCTTATTTCATGTAATAGCACTTTAACTACACATCTGATCATGTGCATCAGACCACCTTACCTCGAAGCCACAGAAAATCATTCACTGACCGGAGCAGATCCAGGACAAAACTGTGATGGACCAGGGAGTCCTGCAGCATCCCAGCCTGCAGGCACAAACTCCACATGTGCCTTGGTGATGTCCAGAAAATAAAATGCATGGAAATATCTCACTGCTGGTGCACGAAATCTGCCCCCAAATTGCCCCAAAATCATGCTGGCAAAGCACTACTCAACCCTCTCACTACAAAAAAAATAAATAAAAAATAAAAAAAGCTAAGAAGGGAAATTTAGGCTCTGCCATTGAAAACCAGCAACCATCAATGCTAGTATCTGAGCTGGAATGCTCCTGACTTCAAAAACCACTGCGCACTTATTTTTCAAACGGGAAAGCATATATGTATTCCACGTAGATGATATTACAGTAGGATTTTTATTTTCGAAATTTCCAATTAAACATTAGCACAAGAAAGATTATGTTTCAGCTTTTAAAAAAATCAATTATCTTCCAATTTCTTAATTTTGAACGTATTATTATTTTATAAATGGAGCTATGCTTCATATTATAAACCAAGTGTTTGGCTTCTGCAAACAAAACCTTTATGGCCTCACTATTTCGGAGCAAACTTTAATGATGTTTTGAGAGGTGGGGCCTGGGGCGCTCCCTAACAGCTCTTTAAATACTGACAAGGATGTGCTATTAAGTAATGCAAAGGCTCTAAGTCCACATTAACTAGGAAACCAAAGAAACTACACCAAAGCCTTACTTTATAATTTTTAAATATTCCTATTTTTTGAATATTAAAGTTCTTAAAAGATATGATTTTTTTGAAAAAGACAACAGCTGTATTAAATTTCCTCTCACCAAGAGAGCAATCTTTTTCAAGAGTAAAAACCCCTATGGAAATTCAAAAGACAGGACGTTTCTGGCTAAGTGAACATGCAGATCTGAAGACAAACATAAATCCTATCAGATCTCACTCGAACGAGCTCAACAAAGTCCTGGGCTACCCTGGAACATAGCTCTTCCCTTCCAAATGTTGGCTGAGCTAAGATCATCACACAAGGCAGGGAAGAAGAGAAGAGGAAAGTCCACCTGGCGGCCTCCATCTGTTTTCTTCAAGCCAAAAGGCGCCGCAAGGGGGGCCCAGCTAACAAGCCCTCCCCATAAGGAAATCCGGCATCCACACTGCCCCTGCCGTCCCCAAGCAGCCCCGACGCCCCTCTCCCACTTGTGGCCTCCCAGCCTGTGAATGGTCTTCTAATGTCACTCCCCAGTTGGTGGCACCCTCCCCCTCTTCCCCGCTACACACACACACACACACACAAGCGGAGCCAAGGCAGCCTTCCCAAAGCATAAATTTGATTACATCACCCCACTTAAAACCCTTCAGAGGCTCCCTGGTAGAGTTCTAGCCCCACCCCCGACCCTTCTCGCCCAGCCTCACCTCAGTAGCCAGGTCCCCAGTGACCTCAGGGGCCCCCTGTCCTGCTCCTACTTCCCACTTGCCTCCAGGCTCATTTTGACTGTTTCTCAAGGAAGCCTTCCCTCCCTCCAACCTCCGCAATTTGTTCTTCTGTTCAAAGAACATTCTAGGCTAAGTCAACTTCTGACACTGCTAAGCTCCCAAGGAGCATTTTGCTTACTAATGTGGGTCCAACCTCTCTCCCCTAGACACTCAGAAGTGTGCGTGTTATGAATAAATGAATGATGGGGTGGGGCTCAAAGGGACAGCCAGACCAGCTTTCGTCCGTCCCGACCTTTCTTACTGTAGAATATCAGAAGCAAAACCAGAAGTACCTTTCCTGAGGGTCACTTCCAGCTGACACCCTTCACTGCCTCCTGTGTCAGTTCTAGTAAAACCTAAGCTCTTCGAAAGCCCTCCACCCCAGACCCTCTCCAGTGTCCTCCCCAGCAGGGGCACCCACAAACCTGGACCACACATGGCACTCTCCACGAGTCCCCAATGCACAAGCCTCCAGGCCTCTACCAAGGCTGCTCTGCCACATGAGCCACAGTCTTCACGCTTTCTACTGGCTGACCCTTACTCTGTCTTCACAACTGAATGTAGAGCCCATTTCTTCCAGGAAGTCCTCTCTGATAATATCCTTTAGGTCTTGGCAGGGCTCCCTCTATAGCAGCACTGCATGGGGACCAACTAGGTGTTTGCTTGCTCCTTTGGGACCACGACCTATTGGGGGCCACGTGGGAAGGAGTGAGAGATTACAAGAGGGGTGGAAGAAGCAAAAAGCAAAAATCACAGCTGAAGTCCCAAATTCAAGGATTCTTTCTCAGAAAAAGAATAAAATATTTCACACGTGTGCAATTTGGCTACTATTTTTGTGGCTTGCGGAAAGCAAGGGCTTGGTGTTCTAGTCCAAAACCCAGGTTACATGCAAAGAAATGTATATATTCATATCCAAAGGAAACCAGAGCAGCTCAACAACAGTTTGCAGTCAGAATTGAAAGGAATTTTGATAAAGGCAATCTCTCTCTCTTTTCTTTCTTTTCTGGCATCATATAATTTTAGAAGTATTTGCATGACTAAGAGATGGATACAGCCCGTGATTCTGCACTGGAGAGTTTGGGCTGAGGAAGCCCAGATTACATTCACTGTGTAAATGCAATCACACCAACAAACTGACAAGCGCCATTGTGGAGGAGCTGATGTTCCAAAGCAGGCAAACTTATGCAGTAAGAAAACTCTAAATAAAAAGTAAGAAATTCAATGTTCTGTACTCAATTTCATTAGTTATATGGGCAATTACCTGATAGTATATCTTGTCTAATGAAACCCAAAAATAACTTGTGAACGTTGATTTTCTTCATCTGACTGTTTTATGCTAAATTTGGATATCAAACCCACAATCCATACGGACAGCTCAGGCCTATGCTGCAGCACAGCTACATCCCGTAGAAGAAAGTCTATCAAGGGAGAACTGGAGAGTGTCCCTTCAGAAGCTGCTAAGTCTGGTTTTGCACCTGTACATCATTTGCAACCACGTCATCGTCAAAGGAGTAAGACCTTAGCACTATGGGGGGTAAAGCACTGCGGTGCTTCAGAACCATCAAAGAACACTGAGTTTTGTGAATCAGTCCTGAGGCACTTAAATCGTACTTTTTCTGAAAGGCCCCAAAACTGACCCACTTCACCATTTCACGTACAACAGGGAGGTACCGGAATTAGTAGAGAAAACATGCCCTTGAAGTCTGACAAGACCCTGCTTGAATGCTGCTACAGCATTGACTAGCCGCTAAAGGGACCAATTCCTTAACCCCTCTGAGAAGGCTTCCCAATCCGCAAAAGGGGGCTGCCACCGCCCACCTGGGAGGCATGGATGAGAATGCAACACGCAAGTACGGCTGCCGACTGGTACCTGACACGGGGCCTGACAAGCTTCACTCCGCTGCCCTTCTCCCCCTTTAAATTTGCACTGTTCCCCCTGGTAAGGATCAAACCAGTGGAAAAGACTGCCCGAAACTTCTGTGTATCCCTGGATACATGCATTACCCTTAGGAGGCCAGAAAAACAACTGCCTCCTCCTCAGTCATTATCAAAATTCTTTAGAGTCTGGATTTTTTAACCTCTATTTTGCAGGGAGACTATTCCAGAATTTTTCAAGCACCATTTTCCAGATTGACTCATCTCCCAGCGCCCATCACTTCTCACCTCAGATCCTCTGTCTGCCTTCTGTTCATTGGAAAGCGAGTCAGGAGGAGCGGGGACTCCCTAGGCCTCCTTCCCTCCCTGACATTTTAGAGTGACTACCTTCAACCCACGCCCCAATCCAACACCAGCTTCTGAGGAGTCTACAATCCCGGACCCTGCAGACACTGCAACTTCCCAAGACACACACGTGGCCACGACCCTCCCTTCAGGTTTCTTCCTGGCTGGCCCTGCCCACCACCCAGCCCCTTAAGGATAAATGAGATTGCCCTGAAAATCCCAAACGGCCCTGACTGACACACCAAAGCTGCATGGTCTGGGCTTTCCTCCAACCCAGGCACAGCCCTGCGCCCCCTCAGCCTCAGTCTGCAGCTCTCAAGATGATCTAATTCACATGCGCGGCTGTGAACACCAGCTAAGAATGACGACTCCCAACGTGTATCTCTAGTCCGTCTCCTTCAACTCAGCCCCAGGCTCATAGACCCGAGTGCCTCTATGAAGTCCTAACTTGGATGAAAAATGGCATCTTAAAAATGCCTCATGTCCACCATTTACTCTGGAACTCAATTTCTGGCAGGTACCTCCCATGATCCCCATTTTAGTAACAGACCCAGCACTCACCTAGTTGTTTGAGGTCACATTCAATTTCCCCTGTTCCCTCCCTCCAGCCCTGGCCTGGAATATTAGTCCTGTCATTTCCGTCACTAAGCCCATCTCAAGTCTGGTTCTGCAGGGACCACGGCCAGATCCCCAGAAGCTCAGAGCATGGTGCACTGAGTCACAGTCCTCCGAAGGGTGCTCCCTGGAGGGGGAGGCATCTCCTGCCACCGGTCACATCAGAAGGCACTGGGTTCTCACAAAGGAGGCCCTGGAGAAGGGACTCAAGGTTCTCCTGTGATCTGAGCTTTGAAGGTCACGAGGTCTGGTGGAGCTCCTATTAGCAGACCCACTTGCCACTGATCAGATGAGGATGGAGGAGCCCAAGCAAGGCTGTCCTCACTCCGACCCCTGGGCCCTCGGAAGCCACGGGAAAGGCCTGTGTCCAGGGCACAGCCCACCAATCACAGATCCCAGCCTGCATTTGCCAACCCGGACAGCCTAGACTCCTTCTACTTGCGAGACTTTCTTCTGTTCTGTTCCCCCCAGAGAATGTGATGGACTCTTTCAGAATGTCTGGCCTGTCTCAAGCGAGACCAAGTCAGTGAAGGATGAAGTGTCCACATTTGGACTAGAGCATGAAAGGAGAAACAAGGCCACATGATCAGCATGATGGTGGTGGCCAAACTCTTCCCCTGGGTGAGATGAACAAGGGTAGGGGTGAGAATCCAAGGTCTTAGATTGGCCAAAGCATCTTCCTTCATGGCTGTCTGGGGGTTGGAGACTCACTACCGGAAACTAACGACACGGCCGTCAGTGGGGGACGTCAGCTGCAACAAACACTGGGTTAGCTCTTTAATGCCAACATGGGTTAAAAGTAAAGGCCAGTGCAGGGAGGCCTGCACGGCTGTTGAGGCAAACCACAGACCCGGCTATGAATGCCCACTGGCTGGAGCAGAGAGGAAGCTACGGTCCCTTTAACAGTCCCTGTGTCCACAAGATCCATGTGAGCCAGCTACTTAGGAGAAGGAAATGTTGTCCTGATACTCAGAAAAACCAGCCTCGTAAAGGGAACAAAAGAGTGGCATGGATTTTAGACCCACTTCTGCCCCTTTATGAATGCAAAATTAAGTAAATGTCATGGGGAAGTTGAATGCAAAAAAAAAAAAAAAAACAAACGGTGACTGATTCCTCCAACAGTGTCCCCTGCAGCTGCTCACCCCCGAGCCTGCCACTTCCTCACCAGTGACCGCCGGTCAGGAAGCGCCTTCACACACGTCACACAGAGACAGCCAGGAACCGCGTGCTGAGCACGTTTGTGTAAAAGCAGGAATCGAGCAAGATGCTGCAGAATTTGACTTGACAAGTTTAAATACTCCATGAAAAGAATCCCTCAACAGCCGCCTAAATCAATTCGCATCTCACTTCTTCAAAACAATCAAACTAATTGAATAAGTGTGCATTTGTCACCAAATATAAGTAGGACCAAACAGGTTCCTCAAAGCAAAGATTTTAACAGGTATCAAACACCAGTGGGTGATGTGCTAACAAAGCAAATATTCAAAAAAATTAGAAAATAACAAGATGACTAGGATAATGCATGGATCAAGGCAGCTGAAAAGTTTCTGCTTCTTAAAGCAATGGAGACAGCACGGAGGGCGATCTAGCTATTTCCAATGCAGGATATGCACAGCCACCTTTTCAGACGCAACTGCGCGGTACAAGAGAAAGAGGAATAAAGAAAAAGGAAAAGAGGAACAAGAGAAAATTAGAAACACACAAGAACAAAAATGACTTTGACAGCATGTACAAGAATTTACGTGAGTGTGTGAGGCCAGGGACGCGGGGACGGAGAGACCCACCCTCACCTCCTGCTCCAGGGAAGGCAGGGGCCTGAGGGGAGCGACGCTGCTTGGGGACCCCAACGTGGTCAGCGCCCCTAACCAAAACTCCACATACATGCATCTAGGCAGCTTTTAAGCCACAAAATGTGGTCGCATTACAGGCTGGACAGTTTTACTCACTCCCAACGAGAGTAGAAGGAGAGAATTAGTCTCTGCTCCTGCACCAAAGCATTGTTTTAAAAATTAATGACTGTGGAATAGTAAAAGCAACAATGGAGTAAAAGTGACTGGAGGAGAACGTGCTTCATCCGAGCTCACTGGCCTCGTTATCTCACTGACGTTCAAATGCTGGCTGAGCCCTTATGGTACCAAAACAGACAGATCCACCAGGAGGGAGTTTAATTGGCTGCTGTACTTTGATGCCAAGAGCCATGCGTGGTATACGAGTTTCTGGGTAAACGATGGTGACAGTGTCAACACTATGGGCTGAGCACACATCCAGCTACTCCGCCAAATCCCAAGGGCAGACTTCAAAAGGCAAAAACAAGCTGGCATTCTCTGGTGGGTCTGCAGACTCAGAACCAAACAGTTGCTGAGCAAAAATGTCACCAGTGCCTCCTATGACAAAAGAGGAGTCACTGGTCATGGGGCTCAAGCCGGGCTCCAGGCTTCCACTGCTCACCCACCAGTCTGTCCAGGGGGAGAACATGGTCCCTGCTTACGTTGCAGTGATGCACCTACCTTGACTAACGTCTGGGGGCTCGGCAAGTGGTGACTTGTGAGGTGAACGGAGCCAGCCTCGGTGTAGCCCGGTGATGGCAGCTGTGCCCACAGCAGTGCCCAAGCACCTAAACCTGCCACCTCATCCCCAAGGAGCAGAAGGGGGTGCGGGCGTGTAGATCACAGGGCCCTGCGAGGACAAATACAGATCATGGCCACTACATGTCTCACCCTTTACTAAAGTCATAGAGGTATGTCCGGGAGGAAAAGAAAATTGATCCAGAACCCGCCAGGCACCACACGCAGGTGGGACTCGGGCCCCCTGTGCCTCTCACTCACAGGGCTTTTCTGGACTTTCTATTTATCAATTCTCTGGCATCTTCTCCTCGAACTTACCAACAACCAGAAAGTAGGATTTGATCTTAGGTAAGTTCAAGAATCACAGAGCACTGCCTCCACAGCGGGCCCGGCAGCACGTGTCAGGTCCTTCGACCGTCACCTGTGGGACCGACATGAGAGCCCTCCAGACTCAAGGCCCGAGGCCGTAGGCCGTGGGGGCACAGCTTCCCTCAATCTCCCCAGAAAAGGGGGGCCACCTCTGGGCAAAGGCATCTCACCTCTTCTCCCCGAGGGACAGCACAATAGATATACGGGGAAACAGAGAAGAAGTTGCGGGGTTAGGCTGCCCAGGAGAGCTCGTCTGCACTTCCAAGGCAAATGTGGGGCGGTTGACTTAATCACATGGACAAAGTGAGGATGAATCTTTCCCTGCTTTGTCTCATACTCCTTGATACGCCTTTCCCTGCATAAGGAGTTCATCCGGAATTCCCTGGAGGTGTTTCTGATGTCCTAACTTGGCATGCTGGCTGTCGGGGAGGAAGAGAGGGCCTGAACCCAGCAGGTGCTTGGCCTGGGAGGCAGGAGAAACCGGCTCCAGACCCAGCTCAACCAGCGCCTCGTTCTGCCTCCCGCGATTCAGCATCTCATCTATAAGCAAAGGGATGAGACTGTCCCAGGACAGGCTGCCTAACAAAATTGAAATGAGAGCCATGTAAAGAAAGTTTCCCAGTTGCCACATTTAAAAAGTAAACATAGAAACAATCAAACAAACAAAAGAACAGATACTAGAAGCTGATTTTAAGAACAGATCTTACTTAATCTGCTGTATGTAAAATACTGTCATTTTGACATGTAATCAATATATGAAAGTAACAAGATAGTTTACATAATTTTTACTAGACAAGTCTCAGGGTCTGATGTGCATTTGACCTACAGCACATCTCAGCTCAGACCAGCCTCTTCCCCAGCGCTCATAGCAACAGTGGCTGTGGCTACTCTATTGGACAGCAACTCCAGGGGTCCCACCAGGGGTCCTGCTGAAAAGCGGGAGGAAGTCTCCACACTGACGCTAAAAGGATCTCTCTGAAACAAAGGCAGATTCACTTTTAAATGTCTGTAAACCGGTGGGCTGCACCTCCCTCAGCCCTTGGCTAAAAGACAGACCTCTTCCTTGCTGATCCCTTCCTGGATGTAGGGAAGGAACCCGGCACACAGCCAGGGTGGCCGGGCCTCCAGGTAGACTTACCTGCTGTCTCTGTCCAGTCCCATGAAGTCCTCCTTCTCAAACAAGGTGCAGAGGAGGGGGATCCATTCCCCAGACTTGTCGGGGTCCCATCCAGCCACTTGGACTTGAGCAAGATGAAGAGTGACTCAGTGAAGTCCTCGATCCTCTTCTCCACCACCCTGCAGTCCTCGTAGTTTGAAGGCCACATAGGTGCGCGGCTACTCGGCTACCTCCCCATGCAGCACAAAGACAAAGTGCTGAGAGTCATTAAGCGTGGTGCCATACAGCTCCTCTGCACATGGAACTTCTCGAAGGCCTTGGCCGAGAGGCAGTTGGTAATGGTGACAAGGCCCACGACCTTGCGGTGGGTCTTGAAGTCACTCCACGCATTCTCGAACGCATAGTGGTGCCTGTAGTGGATACAGAGTGCCCACTGGGAGCCGCACGGGCTGATCTGGCTCACCAAGGAGATTCGCTTATAGATGCAAAAGAAATTGTCCTCTGAAATGATCCCCACGGGTTGGACGACCACAGGGAGAGTCTCGTATTCCTCAGCACACTGCACGTAGTCAGGGATGCTCATGTTGCAGGCCCTGCCGAGAGGGGAGAGGAGATCTAGGTAAATATTGTGCTGTGGGCTGCGGGCGCCTCTGGGTTGCGGTGACCTGGTGTGTACCAGCCAGAAGGCAAGGGAAGCACAAGCAAAGCCGGGGGTACAGTTTGTCCTCAGAGTCTGTACATGGCTACCGTAGCTCGGATCACATTACCCAGCTTTTGGTCTAGGATTCCTGCCCTTGCATAGAAGGGTCATTTCTTGTTTTCTGTTTCCAAGCAACTAGCAAGACCCTGATGCAAAGTCAGTGCTCAACACTGCTGAATAAAGAAATGAACAAAGGAACTGCTTTCCCCAACCCCCTTCAGCAGATTATAAAGAAAAGAACCGCAGTAGGATCAAAAGATCTGGATTTCAACAACAATTTATTTGAACTCCTAAACTGCAGAATAATGGTTAAGAAAACTTGCCTTGGAGAAGAGGGTACAGTTCAGTGGTAGAGCACATACATAGCATGTACGAGGTCCTGGGTTAAATCGCCAGTACCTCATTTTAAAAAATGAAACAAATGAATAACTTAATTACCCTTCTCAAAAAATATTTTTTAATTCAAAATTTAAAAAACACCTTGTAATTGACACAACATTGTAAACTTGACTATACTTCAATTAAAAAAAAAATCCTTGCCTTACAAGAATATATCTGGATTACGGAAGTTTGCAAATGTAAAATGCCTAGGGTACCACCTGCATAAAGAGGGGGGACTGTACAAATTTACTATCCCTCCTTTATGAGCTATATTTCCTTATGGGGGGTGTTATAAACTCTCAGAGCTAATTTTCTCAGATTAAAAAAAACAAAACAATACTTGATTCTCAGTACTGCTGAAGAATCAGATAAGCCTGTGAAAGCATCTGACCCACAGAGGTTACTCAATAAATGTTTGTTCAATGAATGAATAAACAAGCAAAGTGAATGCTGCTCCCTGCCACAGACCATCATAATGGTACTTCCTGGAAATCCCAAGCCCACGTTACACCCGACTACACACTAAACATGTGGGTGACCTGGGCAGGCCTGTGTGCTTCTCTAAGCCCCAGTTTAATCATAGATAGAAATGAGGGCAATAAAACAAACCTCAAAGTGTTAGTGAGTCAATAATGAATTGTACCCCAACTTTGCAAGATGGAACCATTAAGGAAAATTGGGTAAAGGGTCCATAGGCCCTCTCCATATTATCTCCTACAAGTACAGGGGAACCTACATTACATCTCAAAATAAAATGTCTAATATTTTAAAGAGGCTATTGAGGTTAAATGAGCTCATTGTCTCAAATAAGGAACACACAGTACAAGTACGACAATGCCTAGTCCATGAGATACACTCAGTTAACATTCCAACTGAACCCACTAATCCCTCCAACTTCAGAGCACGAGGATGGGTCCTCGTGGCCAAAGGCCACTGCACCTGAAGCTAACAAAGCTAATGGTCCCCACTTCCAAGAGCCCCAGTCACCACCCTTGTTCTAATTTTCTATTTGTAATATTTTTTTTATTTAATAGAAACCCCCAATTGCACAGCCTTCAGGTCACCAAAACCTGACCACAGAGATCATGATGGCAGCCCTCCTTGGTGAAACAATAAAATGAAAAGCCATTTCCACAAGACCTCTGTGTAAATCTACTAGTGAACTTCATCCTGGACTGAGGAAGAGGACTGGGGAGGAGGGGGCAATCTGGGGCACAGAGAACTATGGGCCACCTGTCCCACCATGGACTTTAGACTCAACCCTCGCCCTCCAGGTAATTCAAAATACACACCGACAGAGTGCTATGGACAAGATATTTTTTAAAGAAATCCCTGACTCCCTAGCAGGTCTTGTTTCTACCGAGACACAGATGGCTTATGTGTATAATGTTTCACAAAAGCCTTAAAATATTATCACCCCAACTTGACATATTAAGAAACTGAGGTAGAGAAGTTTATCATATTGTACAAGATTAGAGAGAGGCCACGTCAGACACCGTAGTTAAACCCAAGCCCCTGTTCCAGTGCTCACACTAGAAAGTGTGACATGCTGCCCCTTTCCTGCCCTCTCCCTGCAATAAATTTCTGAAGAGTCTTTTCTGTGCCACCTGGAATCACAATAACTTCAATTTTCCAAAAAGAGCTATGTCACTCCCTGGAGGACATATCAAAATCTAAAGGGTTGGGATGGGAGCAGAGATTTGCATTTTCTGTTTCTCAAAGGAAACATGGCTTTAAAAGAAACTGAAAAGCACTTATCTAGTCTAAGCCCTCATTGTGCAGAGAAAGAAACGGAAGTTCAGAAGAGATGAGGAAAGGGCCTTATTAACAAATATTGCTTCAGTGCAGCATCAAGCCAGACCTGGGCACTGCTGGGGGAGGATCTGGGAGGCCCAGGAGAATGAGTGTTAGAAAAAGGAAAGAGAAGAAGCATACAAGGCCCTGTCTCTACACCACCATAACATGAAGTTCCACCAAATTACCCAGTATGGGTGCAGCCAATATTATGGTGGGCTAAACAGGTTATAGAAACCTGGAAGTGTCAACCATAGTGCAAATTCCAACATTTACTCTGCTTTTTTCCCAGTTCAAGCATCAACTCAGTGGGCACTCTGTTCCAGGAACTACACGAGGCCTGGAGTTCTCCCAAGTACAAATCTCTAATATCACGTGTGCAAACCACATAAAGGCCCACCAGAAGAAAAGTGCCCAGAGATAAGATGGAATTACTGAAGCTGAAAGCAGTCAACCAGCGTATGTTAATAGGAAAAACGATGCTGCTAGAAATGGACTCAGGGACATAGAAAGCAATCTGTGGTTAGCATGCAGGAAAGGGTGGATTAACAGATACACATTAATAAATATAAAATAAATGACAGGGACCTACTATATAGCACAGGGAACTATATTCAATTTCTTGTTATAACAATTATATTATATTACAAGTTATAAACATATGCATATGTTTATAACAGAATCTCTGCTGTACACCTGAAACTAACATTGTAAATTGACTATACTTCAATAAAAATAATTTTAAAAAATAAGTATAAATAAAATGTACGCCATTAAGATAAAATAAAAGAACACTCTTATCCCCTTAGCTGTAGGTGGTGGAGAATTCTGGTTACAAACACCAAGTCCACTGGATCACTCCAGCACTGACTGTCACTCTTTCTGACCATCAGAGTCACTTGGCTTCACTGAGGTTACTTTTCTCTTCTGTGAAAGGCTACAGTGGCAACTAATGGTGTATAGAATCTCATCATTCACAAGCCCAAAAATTAGAGAGGACTTAACATGGGCCAGGCTCTGGAGAGATGAAAAGATAGGGTCCCAGATATATTCATGGGTAGAAGAAGTTTATGCCATAAAGACATTTATTCTTCCTGTTTTGATACACAGATTCAATGCAATTCTGATTAGAATTCCTACCAGATATTTCATGGAATGTAACAAGTTAATTTATGGTCAGGAATAGGCATGAAACTTCTTCAGAACCACCACTGGGGAGGGGTGGATAGGTCATACATTTCCACTGTTCTTTCTGAGGTGATGAAAACGTTCTGGAATAATAATGGTTGCACCACTGTGAATATGCTAAAAGCTGCTGAATTGTACCATTTAAATGGGTGGACTTCATGGTGTGTGAACAATATCACAATAAAGCTCTTATATGAAAAAATATTCCTTGACAATTATTTTTCCCTCTGTACAACTAGTCTACCCCACAATTTAAGAAAAACAAAAAACCAAAACAAACTAAACTGTGCCAGGAGCTTTTTAGGACTTCAATGTCCCTGGGTCTCCAACACCTCTGGTGGTGCTGTTCCTGTTAACACACACTAGGTGGGCTGGGCTACTTAGGGACTGTAACTATCTTTTTAAAATCGACGGTTACACATTTCACCCTGGGAGAGGGAAGGAAGGAGCATGTCACAGCCTCATGCCTTCAGCTCATTTTTAACTGAACCAAGCCCTGCTTTCAACACTGTAACACCTGGCACTATAAAAACACGTGACATCAACAAGCACCGCCATCATAACACCTGAAATTGTTCAAGGTACTTACCTGGGGCAGAAACACTGAGGGGGGGAGACGGAAACTCCCTCAGCACTGGCGCTCACTTTTCCAGACTCCACCAGGAGAAACTGGGCTTTACAGCCAGAGGCTCTAAGCACGGGGAGCAGCTCGCATGCCAATGAGCTGGTCCTCAGGAAGTAGGAAAGGGAGAGGAGGGCAGCCCCGTGGTCACAGGGCAGGGAAAGCGGGGGGGGGGGGACGCGGGCTGCAGACCCGCTCGGAGGCCAGGACCAGCCCCAGCCGCCCTCCCCCTTCCGGGTCCGCAGAACCGGCCCGCCCGGGACACAGCCCGCCCAGGGGCGGGGAAGGGCCGGCGGCCAAGGAGAGGAAGCCCGGGAGGAGAGGACTCGCGGGCGGGAGAGGGGAAGGGGTCGCCAGCCGCGGACTGAGGGGAGCCCGGCTGAGGAGAGAGGCGGCAGGTGCACACCTGGCCATGGACAGCTGTGGCCGGGGCGCCGGTGTAGGTGGTGCGGGCAGAGGGGTCTGGCCCGAGCAATTCAGCTGAACACACGCTGACTCGCGCCCTCGCGGGCTTTGACACGCGGACCGCCCTCCCGCAACCGCCTCACCCCTTTCCCGGGAGCCCCCCACCTTGCATTTCCACAGCCAGAGGCCCCGGCCTCGGGCAGGAGCCAAAGGCCTACCGAGCGACAGAGCTGAGAAGACTTTGTGGACGATTCCCAGCTCGGAGCTGGAGCTTCCAAACCGCGGTCAAGCTGGCACCGACTGCGCATGCACAGGAGGGCCAGAGATCCACTCTTTGTTCTGTGATAGAGGCTGGGGCATCGAGGGAGGGAGAAGATGGGGGAGGAGGAGAGGAGGGGAAAAGTGGAGGGAGACAGATGGACAGGAGGAGCAGAGAGTAGGTAGGGATCTGGAGAGGGGAGGGGAGTAGCGGAGATGTAGAGAAAAAGCTTTATTTCTGGGGCACCCCGAAGGAGGCGGCAGTCCTGCCTCTGTACCATTCTGTAACCCTTCAAGGCCCGCAGCTCAAGTTTTACTTCCCTGGTCCAGCCCTCCAGGCAATGCCTCTGCAGAACCCCTACGGGGATCACACCCGTTGCCCCCACGCGGAGCTGGGTTTTCTGTTGCTCTGGGAACCAAGCACCCGCAGGTGTTGTCTCTCAGAACTACCTTGGGAAGTGTACATATTCCCCTTTTACAGGCTGGGAAACAGGCAAGCACGATCTCTGCCTTAGCTCCACTAACCCAGGTGTTGGCCTTGCGGGGAGCGGGAGGTACAAGATCAGAGCCCCAGACAGAGCAGAATGCCTGAGTGTTGGTGCATAGTCCCATCCCTCCTGGGTAAAACACACCTAACCCAAGTGGAACCATCAATGGCTCACAGTAGGTTCCTGGGTGTGGGAGAGCTTTCCTCAGTTCCAGTGCCCAGCTTGCTAGGTAGATAGGAGTGTTACCGAGTCCAAATTCATTCTCCTTAGTGAAGGACAGGCCAATAAGTTGGGAGACCCGCTGCTGGGGCATGGAAAAGCAAGTTTCTGTAGAGCTAGATGGCAAAATAATGTCCTGGAAAACCATCTCCCCAAGTCAGAATTCAGGCTCGTTTCCTATGGGCTTGGTTGTTGCAAACTTCTTTGTGTAGGAATTCCTTGTTGTTAGAATCCTTTGTTCTTGCAGCTATCTTCCTGGGTCAAATCTCTGTAAACCTCCAACAAAACAAAAGTTATTTTCTGTTCTGTAACTTGTTATCATTTTATGAATGGAAAAGTGTTAAATATCCTTAAAGGTCAGAGCCTTCAGAATAGGCTCTTCTGTATATTTCAGGCTCTAGGCAACATTGTTTTACAAGCAAGATGAAGCCTAGGAGACAGAGCAAAGGGTTAAAATCAAAGGAACAGATCTAATATGAAGTCAGATTTGTTCTTTTCTATTACGGAGGCAGAAGCCACTTGAGGATTTAAATCCCTTTAAGTTAAAAATAACTAAAACTTTAAAGGAATTTACATACATAGGTGGGAATGTGCATAGCATATCTGGAAAAGCACACAAAGGATAGTAAACAGTGGCATCTACAGGGAGGGCTGGAAGAACAGACGATCAGGGAAAACTTCTTTCACTTGTGTATTTTTGTGCTGTTTGAATTGTTTTTAACCATATGCATGTATTTCTTTTTCAGTTTAAAAAAAGTGTAATGGAGCAAAGGAGTAACAAGCTCAGCAAATACAGCAGCCATGGAATCACTGAGCCATCACTTTTGATTTCAGCCAGGAAGCATTTATTGACTCTCTCCTATGTGCCCAGTGCTGTTTTAAAACTTCTTTTATTATTATTAATTTTATTAATTTTATTAATTTTATTATTATTATTATTATTATTATTATTATTATTATTATTATTATTATTATTATTATTATTTTATAAAATAGTAACATGCAATCCCTCACCCCTGCCCATGGCTGGTGGAAAACCAACTGAGTTTTTATTGAGTTGTTTTCCAAGGAGTAGAGATGAGTTATAAACTGAACACATCTTCAGGGCAAAACAGGTGGAGTGGTCTTACAGCACGCCAGACAGCTATGAAGGGTTTTCATTAGAGGCACCCAGACGCTGAGAGAGAAATCCTCCAGGACCCTACAAAAAGCTGCCCAAACTTCCTTCTCCATGGCACTACTGAAATAGGAAAGAACAAATCTGACTCCATATTAGATCTGTTCCTTTGACTTTAAGAAAGCCAAGTTAATACGCTCCGGTCTTTTCATGGGTTATGATGTCACAGAGGAGATGGACAGGTTAACAAGGGACGACTCTGCAGTGATCATGGAGCCGGGGAGCGGGATGGGCGGCAAGATGTATGACGCAGCCGCAGCTGTGCCCGTGCTTCTAGGCAGGAACCAAAAGTCACCTCGACAAGGTGTCAAACACGTGTGTCCACGTCCTCATCACCTGACATGTATTAACGAGAAATGGAAACCCATAAAATGCCAATAACCTTGGTGGATACACCTTCCAAATTGCAAAGTCAGAGTTTGACAACTGGCCATCTCGGTTCCCTGGGATTCATTCTTGGAGAACCTTAAAAACCACTCCTCTGTCTTCAAGAAGTGCTTTCTAATTGTCCGATCTTTGGCTCAGGGTTACAGCACATTCGAGTGAAATTCAATGTCTGCACAGATTTGAGTGTCTTTCTCCAGGTTCACTTGTCCATTCTAAAGAGGCCTGAGCTAAGTCCATCCTCCGTAAGATCTATTCCCTCCAGTGACTACTCATTGAGCCTGCAATTAAAAGCCAACTGAACAAGACTGTCTGTCCTCAGCTAAAAAGTTCACCCACCTTTCACTGCTTTCTTAATCTCCTCTCCTGGCTAATTGCAACAGACTAACACTTCCCTCTACCAAGCTCCCCGACTATGTCAGTGTGTCTCCCCAAAGAGAAAGTAAGGTCCATAAAATAGGAGACAACTCCATAGTTGTTGCCGACGAAATGAATCACAGAGCTGCTGTGGTGCAAAATGTCTCCCGAGATTCGGGTTCCTTTATTTTTTATACCATCTACACAAAGGAGTAACTCTTGCCAAGCACAGAGAGTAAATATTTTTTAGGTTGACACATGTGCACTACATCTAAGGCTTCCTTATCTTAATTACACTCAGACTCTCCTGTTCCCAGGCCTGTTCCTTTTGAGGAACTAATAAACATTCTTGTCTGCAAGCAATGTTTCCCCTGGGAACGGGCAGAGTCCCTTGGCAGGAATTTCTGTTTGCAGACAAGTCCTGCCACTTCTGTGAAATGTCCCGCGTGCAGGCACATCCACAGCTTCTATGCTAAGTTTCCTTCACATAGTTACCTCTGAATTCCTAGCATATAGTAATGTCAATAAACAGAAATATGATTGTGGCTTCTTTCCTTTAAAACATTTCCGGTTATTTGAATGAGACCTTGGAAGAGAGGTGTTTGCCGTCCAGTATCTTGATCCACAATACTCTGGAGGCCTTTTTCAGAATGGCTGTTCACTAATCCATTCAAAACACAGCTTCTCATTCCAGGAATAGCTGTGCTTTTCTGCCAGGAGTTTGTGGTCACTTTCATGCCAGAACAGCTTTAAACTATATCCTTACTTTGGATTTGTTATTTTTCCCCTCTTCCAAAAATATTGACATTCCTTATTTTCTTGCCTTGAGGATATATTTTCCTAGTTCAACCTTTAGTAAACCAGGCTTCTCGGGATGGGCTTGGCCTTACATATGATCAGCCATCCAACTCCAAGTGTGAGAGGACTCGGGCTCACCTCCTGCCCTCCTGTCAGGGCAACTAAAATTCAGTTCAGGAGCCAACAGGCACCCCAGGGCTTCTAAGGCTCGCTTATCTTCCAGAATCCCTGCTTTCTGGTTTGTCTTGTCTTCTGAGGATTTCCCCTCACTTTCTTGACAATTAGCTGTGCAGCTTGAAAGATGAGGAAGGAAGGTTTTATTTCTTAATCCGCATTTTAAGAAACTTGTGTAATGAAGGTTTTCACAAGTTTCTACAACCCTCCATTGCCGAGACAGAAAACACACTAGATATTTTCTAAGTTTAGCTATCATGTGTATTTTCTCTTTTGTTTTCTTAACTGCAAACAGACATCATTTATTTAAAAAAAATAACGCCCCAAATAGCATAGAATATTGAAGGGACATACAAAATTAAAGGACAAAGACAGAAAAATGATAAATACTCTACAAGGTTAATATAATACTTACTGTATGGATCAGATCAGCAATTCTCAGTAACAGCTAATTGAAATATGACCATGAGGTAAAACATCTCTCTTGTCAGGAGATGGCTAACAGAAAATAGAATTAAATCAACAAACTAAAATTCTAAGTCTGGCGAGGTACAGAAGGCTACCAGCAAAATGTGTCATCTTCTGGAAAGGAGGGAGGCTCACCAGCTCTTTACTGTGGAGCCTTAGCCCAGCGGAGGTCGGTGAAGTGAGCTCTGTAAGTAACCAATTAGCAAAGTGGGTGATGAATAAAGAGACATGAGCTTTGATGACAGAGATGATACTACAATTCACTTGTCCTGTAAAGTATGTCTTCACGTTCAGTGATCAATAACTCGGCGTCCTCAGGGATTGAGATTAAAAGAAAATTCACAGCCTGGGCCCAGACCTCCTCTTTGAGCTCGTGACACTGCACTTAGATGTCTCAAGGGCAACTCCAACTCCACCTGCAAAGAGCTGACTTCATGGTGCTCCTCCCATAGCCGTCCTGCCCAGGGCCCCTGGTCGGGGGGCAAGGTTTCTCTGCCTCTCCCAGCTCAGGCCCATCACTCACAGATGTGACTGGACCCCTCCTTCAGGGCCCAGATTTCCTCAGTCACCGAGTCCCACCACCCACACCTGTCCTACCAGATACTCACTGGCACTCACTCAGCACTGACACTGTGCTGGGTACCATGCTGCACACTGTGCACACGTTATCTCACTGGATCGCCACAGCAGTCCTGAGAGGTCGGTATATCACTGCTTTTATTGATTAAATTGTTTCACTTCCTTGAGTGCATCATCCAAAGTGACACGGCTACTGAGCCACAAAACTGGGACTGAAAACCACTTGAAAATTCTACACTCCTACACCTGGCAGCCACCCTAATCTGACTCATCACATCACCTCCTGCTGAGCCTTCTAAATGTTTCTAAGCATTCTACAAGACAAAAGTGATCTACGAGAGCACCCCACTCCCCTACTTAAAATCTGTCAATGACGGTCCACTGCCCTTAGGAGAAAGCCCCACCGGACTGAGCACTGCCCAACGGCCTGGCATCCGCGTTCCCTGCGCGGCCGCGCCGCCTCACCGCCTCACCCACCACGCAGCGCTACACGTGCCGTGTCCAGGACAGGGATGCTGACTCCGTACAACCCGAGGCTCATCTCAATCGAACAATGATCACCCTCTTCAGTGGTCACCCTCTTCATTGCTGACACTCAGAAAAATGTTTTCTCAGGATGAATCAATATCTTTTTCCTTACAACTTCCCGTCATTGATGATGAGCTCCCCCCAAAAGAGAGGAGACATAATTCTCAGTCTCCTTATCTGTAAAGTGTGAATAACAAGGAAATATGTGAAGTTTTAAGAGAAATAATATTCATGTGAGGCTGAGGGACTATTCCCAACATACAGTAAGCACTCAATATGTGCTCACTTAATATTAATAAGAATATATTGCATTCCAGCAATCTTAAATCAATGTTTTATGGCTTTGTCCAACAGACTGACAAACTGTTGGATGAACCCCTTTGAGCAGATCAGCACAAGCGTACTGGGAGAGGTAAGTGCTGACTCCAGTTACAGCTGCAGCCAACCAGCACTACGGGCGGGGGCAGTTTGCTCAAACTCTTAAATGTTGCTTGAGCATTATTTGTCGTTATTGAATAAAGACAGGTGTTCTTTAGTCAAAGCTCCTGAAACATAAATCTTCAAAGACTGATGCAAATTAGGTTTAAAGAACAACACTCTCACTCGAAATTATTTGAAAATTATAGTCTTAGCTCCTCTGCACATCAAAAGGCCATGTTCTTAATGTGTCTATCTAAATACATCGAAAGGGTTGTTTAAAAGAAATTAAGATGAAGCCATCCTGAATAAGCTCTCAGTATCAACTGCACAAAGCCTCAACGATGGGTCTCATTTCTCACTTCCAGATACGTCTTCAGGTAGCTTAACGTGAGTCTTGGTTTCTTACAATATGGGGGTCAGAAGAGTTGTGGATAGATTTATGTAGCAAGTATAAAACTAGAGTATATGCTGTGTGGGAATCCTAGAAATAAACAAATTGATATATAGTCCCACCCTTAAGAAGCTCAGCCTTTCCATTTACAGCAGCATTAAAAATAAAATGAGAGAAATATTTAACAAAAATTTACAAGATTTGTACATTGAACATTTTCAAGTATCACCGAAATAAAATTTACAAGATCTACATATACGGAAGACATCTCATGTTCATGGAATGGTAGACAATATAGTTAAAAATGTTAAGACTCCCCAAATTGATCTACAAATTCTGTTGGATCCCTATCAAAATTCCAGCTGACTTCTTTGCAAAAATTGAAAAACTGATCCCAAAATTCACATGGAATTGCAAGGGGCCCAGGACAGCATAAACAATCTTGGAAAAGTAGAGCAAAGATGGAGGACTCACTTTAAAGGGTACTAAAAACTATAGTACTCAAGTCAGTATGGTACTGGCATAAGTTTGGATTAATAAATCTATGAGTCACTATAAAAACCCAGGGGGAAAAAACTTACATTTACATTCAGTTTTCCACAAGGGTGTCAACAACACTTCATTGAAAGCATAGTCTACTCAACAAATGTTGCAGGGACTCCTGGGTATCTGCAGGGAAAAGAATGAATCTGGAATCTGGACCCCCAAATTTTATATTACAAATAAAGTTAATTCAAAATGGATCACAGACAGAAATGTAAAAACTAAATGTACAAACTTTTTAAAAGAAGACACAGTATAAATCTTTGTGGTCCTATGATAGGCTTTGGTTTCCTAGATACAATACCAGGAGCACCAGTGATAGAAGAAAAAAGGAGATAAACTGGACTTCATCTAAATTAAACCTTTTTCTTACAAAGGACATCATCAAGAAAGTGAAATGACAGTGGTAGGGGGTATCTCAAGTGATAGAGTGCATGCTTAGCAAGAAAAATAAAATAAATCAATACATCTAATTACCTCCCCTATAAAGAATTTTTTTTTAATGTTTAAAAATCTAAAGTGAAAAGACAATCTGCACAATAGGAGAAAAATTTTGCAAAGCATGTATCTAATAAGAGAGCTGTATCCAGGATATATAACAAATGCTTACAACTGAACAATACAAGAAAATAGACCTAATTTTTAAATTTGCCAAGGACTTAAATAGATATACAAATGGCCAATAAGCGTATGAGAAGATGCTCATCATCATTAGCCAAATCAAAATGAAAATGAGATCACTTTTTACACCCACTAGGATGGTTATAATCAAAACATGGACAATAACAAGTGTCTTTGAGGAGGCAGAGATACCTCATTTACGGCCAGTGGAAAGGGACAATGGTGCAGCATCTTTGGAGAAGTCAGGTGTTTCCTCAAAAGGTCAGAGTTATATTTCTCAGCAATTTCACTCCTACATGTAGAGTCATCGCTTAGTATCCTCGGGGGGTTGGTTTCAGGAAACCCCCATCCTGGATTCCATAATCCAAGGATGTTCGAGTCCCTTAACAATCAGCCATCTGGATCCATGAAGTGGAAACTACAGATATGGCGGGCCAACTGTACAGCCAACAGAATGAAAACATATTCTCACAAAATCTTGCACATCAGTATTCATGGCAGTATCATTCAGAGTAGCCAAAGTTTACAAACAATATCCATCCATCAATGAACGGATAAACAAAATTACCAAGAATAGGCCCACAAATTTTTGGTCATTGAATCTTTGACAAAGGAGGTGAGAACATACAATGGAGTAAAGACAGCCTCTTCAGCAAATGGTGTAGGGAAAACTGGACAGCTGCATGTAAATCAATGAAGTTAGACTACTCCCTCACTGCATACACAAAAATAAATTCAAAATGGCTTAAAGACTTCAACATGTCGACAAGATAGTATAAAACCCTTAGATGAAAACATAGGCAAAACATCTGACATGCATCTCAGCAATGTTCTCCTAGAGCAGTCTACTCAAGCAATAGAAATACAAGCAAAAATATACAAGTGGGAAATAATTAAACTTACAAGCTTTTGCACAGCAAAGGAAACAGTAAGCAAAACAAAAAGACAACCTATGAAATGGGAGAATATATTTGCAATAAATGAGACTGACAAGGGCATAATTCCCAGAATATGTAAACAGATTTACACTTAATAAGAAAGAAAAACAAACAATTCAATCCAAAAATGGGCAGAAGACCTAAAGAAACATTTCACCAATGAAGACATACAATTGGCCAATAGGCACATGAAAAGTGCTCAATATCATTATCAGAGAAATGCAAATCAAAACTGCAATCAAGTATCACCTCTCACCAGTCCGAATAGCCATCATTCAGAAGTTCACAAACAATAAATGCTGGAGAGGCTGTGGAGAATAGGGAATCCTCCTACACTGTGGTGGGAATGCAGTTTGGTGGAGCCATTGTGGAAAACAGTATAGAGGTTCCTCAAAAGACAAAAAATTGACCTCCCATATGACCCAGCAATCCCACTCCTAGGCACATATCCAGAAGGAACCCTAATTCAAAAAGACACCTACACCCCAATGTTCACAGCAGCACTATTTACAATAGCAAGACATGGAAACAACCTAAATGTCCACTGACAGATGACTGGATAAAGAGGTTTTTAGTATAATTGTAAAATAGAGTACTATTCAGCCATAAAAATATAATAAATTAATGCCATTTGCAGCAACATGAATGGACCTATAGAATGTCATTCTAAGTGAAGTAAGCCAGAAAGAGAAAGAAAAATATCATATGAGATCACTCACATGTGGAATCTAAAAAAAACCAAAAACCAAAAAACAAAAAGAAAGAAACAAAAAGATAAAGTTATCTACAGAACAGAAACAGTCACAGAGATATAGAAACCAAACTATGGTTACCAGAGTGGAGAGGGTGTGGGAAGGAATAATTTGGGATTTCAAGATTTGCAGATACTGACTATGTATGGAATAAACTGCAAGTTTATACTGTATAGCACAGGAAAATATATTTAATATCTTATAGTAACTTATGTTTTAAAAGAATATGAAAAGGAATACAGGTATGTTTCTATATAACTGAATTGTTGTGCTGTACCCAAGAAACTGACACAACATTATAAACTGACTAGACTTCAATGAAAATATTTTTAAATAGACCAATAAGAAAAAAAAAGAAAAAGGATATTATCAAACCAAAAGAATAAAGTACTGATTCAGGCTACAATATGGATGAACCTTGAAACTTTATGCTAAAATAAGCCAGACACAAAAGGACAAATAATGCCCTTTTAGATGAACTGTATCTAAGCGTTTACTGTACTACTCCTGTAAATATTCCGGAGGTTTAAAGTCTGTCAATATCAAAATAAAATGTATTATTCATTAAAAACATAAAAGGATTCCTTAAAGGAGGGCTTTAATTATTAAATGCAGAAGTGCAAGTAAAGCTCCTGGAACAACACTTTGCACGTCCACAGACAGTAACTGCTTTCACTGCCACTCAGAGGGTGGTGCCAGCGCTGATGACGGCTGCCTCCACTCGCTCCCCTGCAGAGAGGTGTGAGAGCCTGGGCTCTGACAGGCAGGGTGACGGTGACCCTGGGTCAGACACAGCCATGCCCCAGACTCTGCGATAACCAACTTTCTTATACAAACTGCTCCATGTAACATAAACACGCTACAGGGATGTAACTTACAACACAGGGAATATAGCCAATGTTTTACAGTAAATATAAAAGGAGCATAACATTAAAAATTGTGCATCTATTGTACAACAGAAACTTATATCATATTGTAAATCAGCTATACCTTTATAAAAAATTAAAAAATAATTTAAAAATGTTATCTCATTAGTAGGCAATTTGGTTTTTAAGTAAATACTAAACAGCTTAGAATGTATAAAAGCATTAAAGTGTGATGTTTGTTTACATATTTATTTACTTTCAGCCTCCTGCTAAAAGAGAAATTAAACAATTTTTTTAAACACATCTTAACAACCATAACAACAAATAGACAAAGTGAGAGTGAAGAGAAAATGGAGATTCAATAATTAAATGAAACCAGGGGGAGGTAAAGTCATAAAAATGGATGCCATTAAGCCAGGGTAAGTGTTAAAGGCCTACTAGAAATTCAGCTGTAAGATTCTTGGCAGCTGATGTGAAGGAAAATCTCAGCTGGTCTAACAAGCTAAGTCATAAATCTAAGTGTGATAAGTGTCGGTTTAGTGATCTAAGTTCTGCCGGGCTAACTCGTAAATCTGAAGTTTAGTGTTAGTTTACTGGGCTAACAAGCTAAGTCGTAAATCCAATCTCAACAAGTGTCAGTAACGTGATCTGTTCCAAATTGATTAGCTACAGTGTACTGATTCCTTGCTTTTTGTTGTTTGAGCCTTATTAGCTAATAGCCCCATACTTGTAATCAAACCTATAAAACCTCATGTGCACATCTTGGAGGTGCTCAGAGCTTCGGAGCAGAAGCCCCTCTGAACCCGCCGGCATAATAAATCTGAGTACTCCAACCCTCCGAGTGGTGCTTGTTTCTTGGCTGGCCTGTGGTTTCTGTAACATTAAAGCAAAAAGAAAAAGATGATGGGGTGGGCGGGAAAGCTCAGTGGTAGAGCGTGTTCTTAGCGTGCACGGGGTCCCGGGTTCAAGCCCCAGGGCGTCCACTAACAGATAAATATACCTAATTACCTACCACCCCAAAAGAGACCCAAAGAAAAGAAAACGAGAAATTTATTCCCTAAAAAAACCTGATATTAAATTTAGATTAAATACTTTAAAGAAAAATAGAAAAAGATGAGTGACACAAGCGATAATGCCCGAGAGGTAAATCCGCGGTGGCTGCTGGAAGGTCCCCATACCCCACGTGCAAAAATCTGAAACAACCTTCTCACCATTCAGAGTCATCATCAGCCCACCCCAACCCTCCCCCTGTTAAATGCCTGAGCACAGGCAGGGCCTGGCCTTTGCTCTCTCTGTGTCATCACAGTGAGACAGGATGGAAGGGGGCAGAGCACAGCCATTCAAGGAAGGTCACAGCAATTAACATCAAAATGGTGAAGGATTCAACCTCCAATAGGCCTTGAGGCTCAGGATGAAGAGATTTAACTTCTAGCAGAGCTTGAGCTTCATTATACACCCATTGTAATAGAAACATGGTGAATAACACGCCACCAGGCACCATGGCAGTCCCAAGGCTAGCCACAAAAGGTCACAGGGTGGGAAATGGCCAACTCCCAGGGAATCCCAGCCCCTTGCCCTTAGGCTGGTCCTTCTACTTATTAGCATATGAAACCACCAAGCCCAAGAAAACGAGCAACACAGCGCCGCCTCGCGGTCAACCCTCTCTCTCCCACTTCAGAGAAAGCCCACACTCTGTGGAGTGTGTACCTACTTTTAATCTGAGCACCCAACCCCCACACCTCGTGGCGATTCTCTTGCCTTTCAATGTATCTCTCTGAGTAAATCTACCTTTACTCAACAGTTGTTTGCTCTTGAATCTTTTCCTACACGAAGCCAAAGACCAACATCTGGAGGGACAAATCAGGGGCTCAACTAATGCGTGGGACACAGCCCTTCTCATGCCCCACATCTGTTTTCTTGTATCAACAAGACTGGGTTGTGAAGGGAGTTCTTAGGCCCCAGCTAAGGGACAGAAGCAGCCCTGGCGTCGGCCTGGTTCTCTGTGGTTCACTGTTGTGCTGACTCCCCAGCCAGACAGCGTACTCCTAGGCCTGTCCCCACAAAACCCTTCTCTCCAAAATACAAGCACATCATGTCACAGTCCTCTTATTCAACCAGGAAATGTTCAGCCCACTTTTTCCTTCCCCAGTAAAAACCTAACTGTTCTCCCTCCCATCCAACTTCTTCTTTCTTTGTGAGAACCCTGCTCTCCACACAGACCATCCTGAACGCAGGTGCCTTGCTGGCTGGGACCGAGATGATTCAGTCTCACACAGCCTGCATCCTTTCACTTTCCCTTTTCTACCTTAAAAAGCCTTTCCTGTGTCTCCCACCACTCTGATTCTGAACTTCACAAAGTGCTGAGGTTGCAGTCACTGTGTGCATACCTCCCAGGTTTTAGCTAGTTTTCCTTCGCAATATCTTCACTAAGGAGCTGCATCAAGAAGTTTAAAGAGGCTATTCTTACATTTGAACTGAGAAGCCTGCATAAAATTTAAATGGCTTTGAAGAGAGAGTTAACCAGTGACAGAGTTGTCGCAGGTCTTAGTCAACAGTGTCATGAGGCAAAATGTTCTTCAAAGGCTCAGAGTGGCTTCTGAACACGGAGTCGGTAGGGAGGAGATGCCAGGCAGTGAGTGGAGTGAGTGACACTGGGTACGCTTCCCCAGCTGGGGAAGAATTGGATTTTGTTCTATTTTTCCAAACAATTTCTTACTACCATTTTCTCTTATTGTCACATACCATTTCCTACGAATTAAGAAAATCAATGTCAGTCATTTGGGTCACTTGGGAGAAGCTACGCGATGCCATTCACAGGGCTGGGACATGACAGCCACACCAGTCTAGGTTAAAAGACCAGTGGGGTAATTTCCGAGGTTTACAAGGGCATGCAGCAAACTCCCCATCTTCAATGACCTCATCTCAAAGGTGGGGCCAATACAACTACCAAGCAATGCGCGTGATGATTATGGCCAACATCTGTTTACAAGGTAAGTGCCCGTGACAGCTGCCGCTTAATGGTGAATGAGTACGATCAGCGAGGCTCAGTCTACCTGGCCACACGCGCCCTGCCTTCCTGCCTTGGTGCAGCAGCAGAGCTTGTTTAGCTGAGATGAACGCCCCCAGAGCAGCCCCGACGGGAAAGCTCCCATCTCTGCACAGTGAGGTGTGTTCCTTTCCTTCTCAAAGCTGATCACAGTTTGCTGTCGTCTGTTTTTATGTTTATCCCTTTAGTACCTGCCTCCCCTCCTGGGTTTTGCTCAAAAAGCACAGGGCCAGGTATGTCTTGCTGCCTGCTGGATATTCTGGGCTGGGAGAAAGGCGAGCCCACACCTGCTGAACGGAGAGGCCAGAAGGCCCAGGGGCCCATGCTGAACCGAGGACCCTGCACCCAAAATTATGGTCCGAGTTTGGGCAAATTACACAGTCTTATTTACCCTGTGATTCCTCATCTGTCCAAGAAAATAACTGCCCATGGCACATACAGTTACAAGGATTAAAGGAAATCACCAAATTCACAACATATTCAAGGGGCCACCAGTGCGTCCTCAACAGACACATGCTGCCTTTACGGCTCTGACACATGCTAAGTGGGGCGGATGGATGCAGTGAACACTGCTAAGTGCCAGTGTGTTAAGTGCTTCATGTGTGTTATAATATTGTTTACAACATGCAACAAACTCAGGAAGAAATGAATATTATCATGCCCATTTCACAGATTCACCAACAGGTTAAGGGAAGTTACACTCTAGTCCAAGGCCCTTTGGTGAGGAAATGGCTATTTAAGCCTGAATCTGAACCCAGGCCTAGGATACGTCTCTCTCCAATCCACCTGACCACTTGCCTATGAAAGCCACCTGTCCAAAACACAAGTTTGCACAGGCCAGCTCTTAAATGCAATGTGTGCCACTGTTTGTCAATGTTGGTTAATTACCATAAACTGCTCTCCGAAACCGCTACAGAAAACACAGGTAGACCCACATCTCTGCCCACAAAGAAGAGGAGTTCTATCTTGCCTTCTCCTGTAGTGTGCAGAACACCTTCCCTACACCACCAAATCCTTTTATATGCTTCATCCGTGTTTATGTTTGCACACGGCATATTAAACTAGAAGGTAACTGCAGTAATTCCATCTCGGTTGCTTTCCAAGGTTGCAGATTATCCATAATCAGTCCGTGAAAGAAAATACTACAATGTGAATGAAAATACTGCAACCATGTCAGTAAACAAAGAATGCTGAAACCAAGTCAACAGCGGCTGCCACCACCCCCCAGCGAGGACAGGCCTGCAGCCCAGCCTCTGCAGCCACTCACAATGGTGCCCTCTGAGGGGACTTAGAATAAGAAAGGACAGGACACTGGCCCTAGATAGCTAGGTGCTTGTCAAATGAATGAATTCAGTGAGCCCAAATGTTTGCTTCCTCCCATAAATATAAAAGCACTAAATTCTTTAACTTGAGATATCTGGTTTTCTTTAGATAACAAGCAATCTTTTATTGTTCCAACTACCTGGTCTTTGTTGTAAAGCTCCTATATATCTTAGCTCCTCCCCTACGTCTTTGGAACAGTCCCTCAGAGCAATCTGAGAGGCTGTCATCCCCGCTGGAGTCCTCTCATCGAATAAAACTTAACTCTTAACTTTTATGCTGAACATTTATTTCAGTCGACACAACTTACAACAAATCCAGGAAGTAGTGAATATTATCATGCACATTTTACTGATTCACCAACAGGCTAAGTGAGGTTACATTCTATTCCAAATTCCTATGGTGTGGAAATGCCGATTTAAACCTGAAGCTGGGGTGCCCATGCCTGTGCTCCTTCTCTCTCCCATCTACCTCATCACTTCTCTGTGAAATCCACCTGTCCAATACACAAGTTTGCAGCCGGCCAGCTCTTAAATGCAATGTGTGCCACCATTTGTCAATGCTGGTTAATTACCATAAACTGCTCTCAGAAGCCGTTACAGAAAAAACAGGTGGACCCAATTCCCTGCCCACAAAGAAGAGGAATTCTGCCTTGCCTTAACCTGTAATGTGCAGAAACCCTTCCCTACACCACTAAATTCAAACGTATGCTTCATCCGTGTTTATGTTTGCACAGGACTCATTAAAGAACAAGGTGTCTGCAATAATTCCATCTCGGTTCCTTTCCAAATATACAGATTAGCCCAAATCAGATCCAGAACAGACACAACTCATCAAATCCGCAATGAAACACACTGGATTAAGAACAAAATGCTTGTCCTAGTCCAGAAAACTACGGGTCCCTCTTTCTTCCTGTCATTATACAATCCCACCAGAACTCAATAATTTGCTGTCTGCTCATCTGGCAACCAAACTCAGAGAAGAGTCAACTCAGCAGAGCGCCCTACTGGGGAGAACACCCCGCAGCAGCACTGCGAGCTTCTTGCCCTCCCTCATGCTCTGCTGACCTTTAGTGTCCTCCGTGACCAGGCCAAAAGAGCTGTTCCCAACAGCTGCAAAGTCCCACACATTAAATAAAAGCATTTTATTTTAGATGATATGTTACATATATACCCATCTCTGAAAGCAGCTTTTCCAGAAGCTCAAATCTTCAACATTAATCTGCAAAGGCAATCCGGGTCCCCAAGGGAAAGCAAGTCTTAAGACGATGCTAAGGCCTCCAAAGTCCTCTCCAGAACCATCAATCAAACTGCCTGCAGGTCTGCAGCTGCAGGCGGCTACATGTCTATTTTTAAAGCACCCCCCTCCTGCCTTCGTGTGCTACAATGTCCCTCTAAGCTCTCCCATCTCAGGGTAAGAGCAGCAGCTGCAGAACCTTGCAGGGCAGCACTGACAGTACTGGACACAGAGGATCAGAGCTAAACTAAGCCTTCTGATGACACGAGCTTGTCACTCTGTCACTTTACAGATGAAGATATATATAGAGAGGTGGGGTGATCTTGCTCAAAGTCACACAGCTAATAAGTGGCAAAGTCTATAACTCTGCTCCTCCCTTCAGCATGAAGCCCCATCTGGGACGCTCACAGGGTTCTCTCGTGCCTGCCTGACCAGTCCTTTCCGGTCACTGATAACCCACCACAGGGTCTGTCCACAGGCTGCCTTTTCAACATCTTTTCCCTCCAGTTTCTCAGGAAAAAGGCTGCTCCGGCCACTGTATGACTTCCGGCTCACCGAACCCTCCGTGCTTAGGCCAGTCATGCCTGTGTATCCGGCACCCTGCTCAGAGGCTCTTCCGTCCCTGCAGGTGGATTTTTCCACTCTCTGCAGGACACCCCCTCAAGGGAGCCTTCCTCTCGCCCTCAGCATGGCAGGTGTCCCAGGCCACATCCCGAGCTGCCCCATTAAGAATGCTTGTGCCCAGTTCTGCTAGTCAGACCAGCAGCTTCAGAGCCCAGGTTTATGCCCGGGTCACCAGGCAGAACTACTGCCCATCTCCCAGCCCCTACCCAGCAGGTCACCAGGAAGTCACAGTAGGTGCCCCACCCAATCCAGAAGGCTGTTCACTTGCCAGCACTGATGATGACTTGTTTCCAACCTTTGGTCAGTTTCACACAGAATAGCAGATTTCTCTTTGAAGCGGGGGGTTTTCCCTTCTGCTGTCCATCATTACCGGAAACATCAAGGGAAACCAAATCGCCTTTTCTCAAATCTATTCTGATGACACATTTCCACCCACAATACTCACATACTCAAGAAGTCTGGGTCCACGTGGTTTTGTTTCCCTTACGCTAAGTGGCTCAAAAGACTTTGGGATTCTTTCTCTTTGGAGGGTATTTGTTTGTACTCAGTTTATCGGCTTTAATCTGTTTTTGTCTCTCTCGTCAGGGTCCGTGGCAGTTGCCACTTCTCTCTCCCTACAGCAGCCTCCCTCCCAACTTCTAATCTAGGAAATCAGCTGTGATGAGGGGCCCGGGGGAAGTCACAGAAGATGGATCTAAGGCACAGAGAGTCGACATAATTTGCCCGAGAAGATCAGCTTCAACCCCCAACAGTGTGTCACGTCCCTCTGTTTAACTCTTATGCTAAACTACTTAACTTTTAATAGATTATGGTTATAAACAGATGAGGTATCAAAATACATACAAGGACACACGTCAACTCTAAGATTTTCATTAACTCCACTATTTTGCTTCTATTTATTTTATTTGTATTAAAAGAATTAAGAACCTCTGCAGTCAATATAGCAAAATGTTAATGGGTTTTAAATCCAGAATATAGAGGCATAAGTGTATTACTCACACTTTTTTGTATATTCACAAGATAAAATGATTTGAAGGTCTCTCTCCCCTGCCCCCTACCCACTACTGGCTCTCACCTGAACTCCCAGACCACACATCTAACAGCCTTTCATTTTACCCACAGCTGAACTCATCAGTTTTCCCGCAGAACTCCCTCTGCAGCTTCCCCTCCTCAGAGCACAGCAGGACCATCATTTACCGTATTAATCAACCCAAAAACCCTGGCCTTACTCCATCCTACCCACACAGACATCATTCATCCTTTCATTTTACCATCTAACATGACTTCAATCTGTTCGCTTTTTCCCACTGACGTCCCACTTCTCAGGTGGAAGCCACAAATACTTCCCACATGGAATTATGAGTCTCCCAGTGGCCCCCCAGCCACTTTTCCCTACTTGACACAAATGGGATTCTGTCACTCCCATGCTTTTAAGACTCTTTTCAAACCCACTGTTCTTAGAAGAAACTCCAAGTTCTTCACCTGGTGAAGGTCTTTGCCATGAAACTATCAGCTCAGGGAGGGGAGGACCCGCCCACTCCCCTCAGCCCCACCCTCTGGCAGAGCATCACCTCTGGAGGACCTGCTGAGCTACACAAGCCTGTATTCTAACCCTGGTATTGAGTTCTTAGCAAACCGCTTCACTTATCCATACAAATCCAAGGTAGATTAGAAAGATGTTAGATATTTAACTAGACTTTTGATTTGGGGATTTTGCACTAGCAACCTGCAAGTACATGTTCTAATACTTCTGTCTTCTTAAAACCACACCCAGATTTCAGTGGTATCTGTGGAATGCTTTCAGAATAAAAGGAACTGTACTTTCACAGACTTTATGTTTTATAATATGAATAACCTGGACAGGGTCACGAATAGAACCGCCTAAAAAGTGACAGAAGACTGGTTAGAGGCATAAAGCAACAGGTCGCAAGGACAGTAAGAGCAAAGTTGTTTCTCCAAATCCACCCTAAAAAGTGAAAGAACAGAAAATTCTGAATTTTGAAAGTAAAAGACTATCATATAAAAAATAAAATAATCCTCTTCATCAGGGTTTCAAGATCTGACTGCAGAAATTTTAGCAGGCCATACTGAATCCTAGCACAGAAAAATCAGATGGACTAGTGGTGAGTAAGTTCCAGGAAAACGGCAGTAAAACCTCCACTTGTAAGAGGACACACAACCACTTGTCGAAGGTGATTGTAAACCACATTCTGGAGAAATTCAGAAGATTCAGGTTCCACTTCCAGATGGTGATGACAAGGAAGAACCGCTTGGATGCACGCTTCTAACTGAGTCACCGGCATTCTAACACTGCAGGGGGAAAAGGAGGCTTTCAGTCAAGAGCAGAGGTGTTCCTGTCGTGTTTCGCAGGCCGCGCCTCGGGGACTCAGTGCCCTGTAGCAGTCCGGCCCCAGGCGAGGACCCACAGCGTGGCCCCCCAAAGCAGGAGGGGCACTGTGCTTGAGAAAACCCACCCCTGATGGGGGCAAGAGGGGCTGGTGGGGTTGAGTGAACCTATAAATGCCCACAGAAACACACCTGCATTCATTCAAGTGATACAACCAAAAGTAGCAGGCTATTTTGCAAAATTTCAATTGTCAGTGAAAATTTTACCATTCCTTTCTGTTTGTCCCCTGCACTCTGAGACAGGCTCAGGCTCTCTCACACCTGCAGGTCTGATGCAATAGTTGTGAAGTCATTTTACTTTGCTGCGATAGTCCTCGCTTCCCGTGTCACTCTGTCTGTCCTCTCTTAACACAGTCGGATGTCTCTCCCTGAGTTCCTTGCTCCTGCTCCTCAGATCCTGAGATAAAGGGCAAGTGAAGACACATGACCAGAAAAGGCACTGTGGACTTGAACAAAGTCCTCAGTGACCCCCTAGGTGAGTGCTGCCTACCTGTCAACTTCAGTTCTCAAGGTTCTGCCCAGGGTGACATCCAGCCAGGAGAGTGGCCCAGGCCAATTAAAAGCTGTGTGGCTTGGGTGCGGGGACAGGTGCAGGAGCTGTTTCTGGAGCCGGGCCCCTCCCCACCTCTGCTCCCCTCTCTCCCTAGGCCCAGCTGCCAAGCCCCCAGCCTCCCTGATCTTCTGTATTTCTCTTCTACTCTACTCCAAACAACTTTCCTCTTCCTTTTTTCCCAAATTATCCCCAGCTGGAGTGATTTTTCAATCACAGTATCTGAAAAAATTTCCTGCAGCCGAAAAAGAGGTCTCCAGAGGTCAATGCCCCTACGCTGTTTCCTGAATAGAGCCCCAGGCTGGGGGGACCCTCACGAACACTCCTGGGGGCATTAGACATGTTGCGGGGTCAAAAACCCTCAACAAGAGTTTGCTGAGACCCCAAGGCCCTCACAGCATCCCTGCTCACAAAAATGTAGTCAGCCCACTTATCAGTTATTAAGAAGCAAAAATACAAAATTGCTTATGTTTCTTACTAAAATTATTTATGAGATGGAAAAAGAAATTGTAATAGGAAAGAAGAAATCTGACTCCGTGTTGGATCTGTTCCTTTGGCTTTAATCCTTTGCCCTGTTTTCTAGGCTCAGACTAGTTAGCTCTACACCTTTTGTGAAAGACAGTTGAATTTAGCCTGAAATATACAGGAGAGCCTATTCTCTGGGCTCTGATCTTTAAGAATGTTAGCTCTTCTGCACTTATGTAGAGAGTTTCAAGTTGCAAAATAAAGAATAACCTTATTTTTGTTGAAGGTTTTACAGGGGCACCATGATTTGACCCACATGGACAGCTGCAAGGACAAAGGACACCAAGGACAAACAATTCATACAGCAAGAAGTTTGCAACAACCAACCACACCCCCTCCCCTTTGCAGTATAAAAGGAGCCTGAATTCTGACTTGGGGAAGAGGGTTCTCCAGGAAATCAGTCTGACATCTTCTGGGTCTGTCAGCTTTTCAGATAAAGTCACTATTCCTTGCCCCAACACCTCATCTCCCAGTTTATTGGCCTGTCCTGCGGCAAGTAGAATGAGTTTGGAATCGGTAACAAAATACATTGGAGTTAGTATGTCTCCACTTCTTCCTCATTTCCAATATGTAGCACGCACATCATTTATGATCTAGTGAAAATAATTCATCAAAGACAACAATAACAAGAAACTCACCTAGCTATCAACACTGAAGTCACAACCTATTAATTTTACATGCCGTTTAACAATAAAACCAAAAAACTTAATATAAAGGCTTGTTTCTATGGAAATAAAATTATTTCTAGTCCTATAAAACTTTTTCTTTTCTATTTTCTTTTGTTTTCATTATTGAAAGGAAAATAAAAATCAAATCATTTTATTTCACGTATTTTTGTTATAGCTACATATTTTAAATACTACAAAGAGATTTAAATTGCAACAAAAAAGTTCATATATTAGTATAAATATATATATACAATCAATGGGGATTAGGAAAAGAATAGACATTTACTAAAAATCCACTGCACATCCAGTCTTTTACAAGCATATCCTGGAATATAAGCTCTATGATCCAGGGGTCCCCCACCCCCATTCTCATTGCCAACTCCCTTAGTAATCAACTACCAAGGCACCAGCATAGAACCACGCAATCAGTATTTTAGGTATAAATGAGGCAAATAGCTCATTCAATTCTAAAACAAAAACCCTAAAATAAATACTGAACTTATTTACTGATAAAGAAAATTGGACACAAAAAAGTAAACTTTCTTCCTCAACGTCACGAAGCTATTAACTGGTAAAGGCAAGATTTGAACTCGTCTGCCTGATTCTAAATACTAAGGTGGAAATCCCATTCCACTTGTGGTGGTCCAGCAGCACAAACTATCACCCTATCTTTGTTCAGATCAAGCCTTAGACAGCCTGAGACAGCACCCCTTTCCTATGGAATTCGAGGGCAAATGATAAAAATAAGGGTTTATATCCAGCAGTTTTCTTAGGTCTCATTTACATAAAGTGTCAGCAGGTCAGCAGAAAAATTCTGGGCAATGTGAGTGGGTCCAGAGCTTTTTGCTGATAAGAAACTCAATCTACCAGGATAGAGTGACCTTCCCATGAGAGGCCACATGGACATAAACTAAAGGCAGCTGAGCAATGAAAACTAGCAAGACCCTGGAACTCAAGCAAGAAGGATCCCTGCCATCCCACACCCATTTGCCTCTACATCCATGTGGACACAATGTCAGGAGAGCCAGGTTCTTGTCCAAGTTACACCATCATGGATTCTCACCCATAAAAAGTTACGACTCTATGCTGTCTTAAGTCCTTTCCAACTCAAATATGATGACACCAATATCTAAGCAGAATCTCTATGTCTCCACTTCCTCTCTTCTAGTAGGAGAATAATTCTATGGCCACAGAGAAATCCAATAAAAAACCATGCATGAAGCCAGGAGAAAGTCTGATTAAGAGACTTTGCTCTCACGCTCAGTGAATGAAAACTCAGAAAAAATGGTCCTTCTCCCTCAGGAATTGAGAGGTAGCCAGATGTGTGTGTGTGTGTGTGTGTGTGTGTGTGTGTAAATCAAATACAGTCAAGTCTGGGATGTGAACAGATTTTTTTTATGTCACTGTCATTTCTAGGGAATGAGCCAACTTTTAAAGTAATTTGAATCTAGTGTTCTGAGAGAGTCTCAGGATCATTTGGTGGAGGAAGGGAAAGGAAAGGAGGAGAGGTAAATGAAGCAAAGGAGTAAGTATACTGCTAGGGAAAGGCAAAACATTAATTTTGTTCCTACTGGCATAACATACAAATTAGGAACTGTCTTTCTCCCGATGTCTTGTCGAGCACTGAGTTGCAGAAGAAGCGACAGCCTATTTCTCACTGAGCTTGTGACTATACGTGACATCTTATAGACACAAATCATTTACCCTGAACAAACGCTAGCAGCAGGTTGTAATTCTCCTGTTTTGAGAGACAAGAAAACAGGAGTTCAAAGAGGGTAGATAACTTGACAAAAGTCAGAGGACCAGTAAACAAGAGAGGATGAATTCAAACTCAGATCTGAATGCAGAGTCTCATCTTCCCACTCCCAGGACTGGAAAATCCTTAACACACAGGCTCCCCAGCTCCCCTGCAGTGTTCCTGGCACCAAGCATTTCCCATGGCAGAGGTCTCCAGTTCTCACAGACACAGCGCTCTGTGCAGCCAATGACCTTCATCGGATCTTGATCACCTACCTGCCACGCCCACCAGGCTTCACCATACAGGCAGGAAAGCTGGCTTTCAAGTGCATACGAAGCCACCCCCTGTCTAACCTGGGTTCTTCTGGGGCTTCTCCAGCCTAAAGGCAGCCATGAAACTGCTCAAAATTTGTACATGAGCCACACTACCTCTCTCCATCTGTCTCCCCACATATACTACTTAGCTATGACCATTTTGAGAATCTTGGAAACAAATTTTTAAAAACACAAAAGAAAGGATTCTGTAACAAGTACTTAATACTTACAATTTTAAATGACAAGTTACAAAGTGAGTATTTACAAACCGAATCTGCCTTCCTAGGTGTCAGTTTGAACAGTTAAAAAATATAATAGCAAAAAATTTTCACTTACAAAATTAACAAAAACATCAACAATAATCTGGAATAAACTCTAAAACAATGCCCATTCTGTACATGGAGAAAGTACAGGACTGTACTGAGTGGTAAAGTAAGATGTGTGAATGTAGAGACATCAACATATTGCATGGAGGAAAGCAGTTTTGTAAACATGTACGTTCTCCTAAATATAATTCAAAGCTTACTAAAAAATCCCATGACAACTCTTATCTGTTTTTTTTTTTAACTTGAAAAAAGTATTTTAGATTTCTTCAGGAATAAAAAAAGTCATAATACTAGCCAAGAAAATTAGGGATGGAAAAAAGAATAAAAAAAAATCGCACTGTCAGATATTAAATAAATTTTTACAATATGTTAGATATAGCACTGGAATAAGAAAGTAAGATTGACAGAAATAAACCATGAGCTCAAAGAGAGACTCTAGTATACATAAGTATTTTTTACAGGTGGGATTTCAAATCAAAGAGCCAAGTATGGATTCAATAATTGTCTTGGGACAATCAGAGAATCACCTGGAAAAAACAAATTCTATTCCAGTCATAATGACCACAAGAAAAATTACAGATAGTGATGTAAATATTAGAAAGTACTAATAGCAGCAAATACAACTCTTTGCTCATATTAATTCAACTTCTCCTCTCTATAACAAGTACTATTATCATCTCCATCTTAGAGATTAAAAAAAACCTACAGAAGAGATATATACCATTATAAGAAAGTATTTCTAAGAATAAAATCAAGGGTAAAACCCAAAAAGAAGACATTTACTATCTTAAGATTATTTTGGGCCACAACAAAAATAAACCTACTGAACAAAATGAAAGGCAAGATATGACAAGGAAAATCTCTTTGATACATGTTGATGAAGACAAGGGGTTAATGTTCATAACATACAAAGAGTGGTCACAAAGCAACAAGAAGCTCCCTCACTTAAATGTGTGCAAAGGAAGAAAGGGATCATTCACTTTTTAAAAGTCAGATGGCTAATGAGTGAAAAATGCTCAATACCTCTCTGGTCATCAAGTGCAAACTAAAACAAAGAAAAAGCACTTTTGCTCATCATATTGGCAAATGTTTTTAAAAGATATACTAGCTAGTGTCCATCTTTGAGAGAACAAACTGTGAGCGATCTTTTTGGAGGACGACATGTCAATGGATATGTAAACTCTGAAAAACGTGTGTACACACACACTGAACTCCACTTTTAGGAATCGTTTCACTTAGAAAAAAAATCAGTTCAAAAAGATGTACTCATCAGAGCATTTTCACAACACTTTTTACAATGGTGGGAAGAAAAGCTGAAGTGAAATCATATCCAGCGATAGAGAATTGGTTACATAAGTTATTCTACATCTTTTCATTCCCCACAGGAGAAGGAATTTCTAGAGTCACTTGAAAGGAGCCTGTGATGTATGAAATTGTCACATCCAGGGACTGAATTTCCAGAAACCTTAACTAAAGGAATACTCATCCAAGATCACAGGAATGTTTGTAGAAGAAGGATGCCAGTCAAACACCATTTCTGACAGTGGAAAATGGAGAAAACTTAAGTATCCACCATCAAGACAATGATGCCGTAAATCAAGGCGAGCTGTGGGCACTAAGGGGCCAACGTTTCGGCGTGGTCCAAAGCCTTGTCCACATTACTCTCCCTCCGAAGGTGTCCTTGCACAAGAGACCAAACCTGCATATCAGGAGACCCCTCTACTTTATCTGAAAGGACCGGGTGAGGCTGGAGTGGGAGGACTTCTATGATATACCCCTGAGTGAATAAACCGAGCTGCAGAAAACATATAGTATGGCCTTATTTTTCAATAAATCATATATACACACACATATAGATAGAGTTCTGATATACGTGCATGTATGAATGTGTATATATATATGACATAGGCATAAAGGTCATGACATAAATACACCACATTTTCAGCAGTTTTTACTCTCAGGAAAAAAGGGGAAGGGATGTAGGGGCCTTTTGGTACCACCACAGTTCTCTTTTCAGTACTTCAGTTAAGTATACTTGGAATTTCAAAGTTTATTTAAGTCCGAACTAAAATGGAAGATGCCTCCACAAGACAGAATGCTATACTGGTCATTAAAAATCATGCCAGGGGGGATAGAATATTGTAGAAAAACGTGTAAGAAGCAGAATGGAAAATGGAGGTCTCCACACAGTAAAAAGGCACAGAGTGCTCGCTGGTTTTTATGACAGAGGAGATACACAATGATGAAAATAACAGAAAATAGATGTTAAAGTGTTAATTATTATCTCTGAGTAGCGGGACCAGGATAGACCCTTTTGCCCCTTTTTTCAGACTTTTATATTAAATACACATTATTTTTCATCTAAAAAAAGCATTTTTAGATGTCTAGTACCACACATTGAAAAAAATACACGAGTACTTACAGAAACAGTAACTAGGAGACACGGCAGCAGCGCCACACAATGTAGAACGGGCGATCCTGATTAACACCACACAGTTACATAAGGACCCAAAAAGTGAGAGCACCTGCTGTAACAGGGCGCGGACCCCTTCTATTTGTCAGTTGTGTCTTCAGGGCTGAGGCAGTTCTGAGCATGGCCAGTGTCACTGTTGGTGTCTGGATGGATGCCACTGGATGTGAGGGCAACTGCAAGCCGAGAGGAAGAACAGAAATCATCCTCTGCTTTTTCTGTCTTGTTTCTTTGTTACTTTTAAAGAGAGGCATAAATAAGATAAACTAAATCTTCCCTACTGAAATTTTAGTAATGAAACCGTTTTCAAAGTGTTCACAACTTATATTCTGCCTATAACTGTCTTTTCAACAAAGCATCATATTTATTACATGTTAATTAACACAGTTAATTAACTACCTGTTAAAACCTATTAAAGAACATGAAATGCACTACGTGAAAGCACCACGCCTGCAGTAACTACCTTAGCTGTCTTCACGGCAGTGCAGTCAGCCCCCACCATCACGAGGCCCTGAGCTCCTGATGCTGGTAAGACAGCACGCTGACACCTCAGATGGAGAGAAACGGTGAAAGTGTTTTCTGAAATCTACAGCACTGACAAAACGTAACTGACAAATCCCAGGCTCATTTGAGGCTGTCATTTTATGTTTCTGACCAACACCCGTCAATGAGCAGAACCACCCCATTTCTGAGCCATGGGACACACGTGGGAAGCAGTTTTGGAGAAATTTCCAGGTATAGAATGTAACCAACTATACATAGAACTCTGAAAAAATAAAAGATGCAATATTCTGATCTTGGAATACACTCAAAATATTCTCCTAAGCCTTAGTAGCTGGAAAGGCTGGGCTTCTCCTAAGCCACTTATTTATTTCACAGCCAGTGAGCAACTCCCACAAACCCTGTTTCCCTGTGTCTGCAAGGAGCCTCAGGCACACTGTTGCTGTCGATCATATAAGTCACAGGGCAGACGCGTGTGTCTCATGCCTGTAACCCTCACACAGGCTCAGCTCCTAGCCTCATAGTTTGAACTTGGCCCCATTTTCTAACCTGTTTATTTGGTATCTCTTCTTCTGTAAGCTGCCTGAAATGCTTTTTGGAACAAGTCAGAAGAATCAGTGGGTAGAGAAATGGACATTTGGACAGGTGAGAGGTGGGCAGACAGGAAGAGAGACTCCAAGAAAAGGGGAACAAAGAAAATTTCCTATGCAGAACCCTCTTCTAGTCAGGGAAGAAAACCACCACGGAGAAGTGTGAAGAGGCAGGTGGCTTAGGGCTGTTTCCTGGATTCCATGAAAAGTCACACCAAGAGATGAGAGGGTAGAAGTATAAATAATAAAAGAAAAAAGCATGCATGCTTGAAAAACATATCTACAATATGTACTTTCTAAAGAATAGATTCAAATCAGCAGGGCCCAATTACACAATCCTTGGGTATTTACAGAAAGGAAAATCCAATCTCCAAACCACAAGACATCCCTTCGGAGCACTGAGAGTCTTCACGGGGCGGTCATAAAGCCGTCACCGCAAAAGCTATGCTCTCCTGCACTTACGAGGAACGAGCATCTGTGCTCGGGCTGCCCACGCGCATCATTTACACCCCCCAGCACCTCTACGGGGGGGATGCCTAGCGAGCCCCGTCTCTGCAGGACAGAAAACTAGTCCGAGAGACGCTAAGCCGGCCTACCTGTTCTCCATCTCACATGACTGGTCACTCCAGAGCAGGAATCGAACTCGGATCCACGTTTGTAATCACGGTACTACCGTGCTTTGTGTGCTTATTTTGTGTATAATACATTTGTTTCTGGCATGAAAGGATATTTAATAAATGATCGGTTGTCTTGTCTATCTCATTAGCTCACAATCTTTATATATTTGAATTGTACTCTTTTCCCCTGGAGAAAGGAATGGAAAGAGCAGTGGTCAGAATGAGCTGGGGCTCCATTCTTTATCTGTTACCTCATCTCATCCAAGTCCCCAACCAGGGAGAAAGATCAAATGTCCTCTTCATTTTTTAAAGAGAGGTCTCCAGTGATGGTGACTTACTCAATTCCAAAACCAAGTCTGGGGGAAGGGCACATGCAGCAACCAGAGCAGTATCATGTGTAGGAAGGTGAAAAGAGCTCAGGGGGTCAGCCTGATTTAATTTCAATCGACAAAAGAATACCACACACTAAAACTACTAGCATGCAATGGATTGGCTCTTTTTTGACATCTAGCAAGTTTCCACAGCCCACATGTAACATTATCGTGAACTAGTGAAAGGAAGAGTCCACAGATAGGGAAAATCAATGCCACAGGCATGCTGAAACCCAGGCTGGAGGAAAGGAAGAGAAAGGGCATAGTGAAGAAAATGGGAAAGTCTGGGAAAAAGATATCATCACAAGGAATCTCAAGCATCATTCAGCATTCTTATAATCATTCATTCAAGAAAGAGTTACTTAGGTCCTATTTTGTGCAAGATTTTACAGAGGGCAAAGAAAGACCGCAGCGTCCATTGTAGCAGCAAGTGGCGGGGCTATAATACAGTTCTGATTCCGGTACCTTGCACACATTTACTCAGTATAAAGGGAAAAAATAAAGTAAAATAATACTATGTAAACTCTACACATTGTTGAAAAAAAATTAAAGAAGACCTAAATACCTGGACAGACACACCACGCACATTCCTGGATCAGATGACAGCGCTCTTGGAATGTTTGTGCTCCACAGAGCGATCCATATATTCAACGTGGTCTCGATCACAATCCCAGTGGGCTCCTCTGCAGTAACTGACTAGCTGCTGCTACAATTCATATGGGAATTCGAGGGTCTCAGTAACCAAAACGTACTTGAAAAAGAAGAACAACGTGAGAGGACTTGTAATTCTCAATTTCAAACCTTACAACTGTATCTCCAGGTGAGATTAGAGGCCATTTTAAGTTATTACTGTGTTTATCCTTATTTTCTAAATTCTCTACAACGAATATACCTGTTAGAATAAGAAAAGTAAAAAGTAAGGTTTTTTAAAACATGCACAACGATTCATTCATTGGGAAAAAAATTATTTTAAATATAAAGAGATAAACAAGTATCTAGTGAAAAAGGACTACTTAAAAACAAGGGTGCATTTACATTTTTCTTAAATTGAAAACTGAAAAGCACAAACACATCAAGTTTCTAGGGAGACCTGAGAAATATATTAGTAGTTATTTTCAAAAATTCTAATTGAACAATGAAAACTCAAGAAAGGGAAAATCATGATTGACAGCCAACTGCAAACACATGGAGAGCAAAGGCCAAGAAATCCCAGTTCCTTTAAATCTGCTACTAACTAAAAAAGGAGAGGAAATTCGTCCCTGAGGGGACAGTGGAATCCCATACATAAGACAGGATACACAGTACAAACTGCAGTGGTATTGGGAGTGAATTTCTTAGAATAATTCTAAAGTTACAACATTGCTGAAAAGCTATAAAAACACTGACAGACAGATTAAAACACACAGTCATATATATTATATATAAACATATGAAGTCTGCTCCCATGTTGCATAGAAAGACAAACATATTTGTGCATTTATAGGCACTGATTACTTTATCTCAGATAGAATATTTCAACTAAAACAAAAAATCAATAATACACACCTCTTGTCAAATCTACTTGATAAGTTACTCTGCTATGTAATCATAATGTGTCTAAGATAGATCTAAAATTAGTGAAAAAGATCTTTGTATGGTTTCTTGAATTCTTCTCAAAATTCCAAGCTTACTATTAAAATAGACCTGAGCAGTATTTCTATATTATCTTTTCCCTTGTGAAATGAAAAACACAGTCTGTTGTCAAAATTCTGTCCTTACAATGATTCACGAGCAACGTATCCTCACAAAACTGCTGGACAGCAAGGCGCTATCCAGACACTGTGACCAAACAAATGAAACACAAGGAAGACAGTGACCCTATTCTGGAGGGCTTATAATCTGTGTCAACACCGGGTTTTTATTTGATTGGTTTGATTGGGTAGCAAGATGAAATCAATCAAGTACTTTCTTCTTTGAGCATTCTGTAAGTCATGACTCTTTCCAGTGTCATGAGCAGGAAAGAGTTAAGCATGACTTGATTAGGTCAAATAGCAACAATCATCACCGGAGAGTGAGTAATAAATAAGTTAACTGATAGCAATACTTCTGCCTACATGACACCTAAAATAAATCTACACAGATATCCGAAAGGAAAATGAGGAGATGAGGTCCCCAATGAGAAAACAAACTAACAAGAAATCAAAAAAGGAAATACGTTTTCATTAACGATTCCAGGCAGTAGTGGATCATGGTGGTGAAGAGCACAGATGCTGGGGACAAACATGAGGGTCTGAACTCCCACAGCACTGGGTAGTTGTGACACTGATATGTCAGTGAAATTTTCTGCATCTCAGTATCCTATCCATAGACTGGGGACAACAACCGCACCCATCTCCTAGAACGGTCCTACGAATTAAGTTATTTTATATATAAAATTTTAAATAAAATACCTCAGATTTTAAATAATACCCCAAAAGCACAAGGAACAAAGAAAACACAGATAAATTGGAGTTCATCAAAATTTAAACTTTGCTTCAAAGGACACCATCTAGAAAGTGAAAAACCAATACACAGGAGAAAATTTTTTCAAATCATTAATCTGATTAGGTATTTGTATCTCCAAATGAAAAAAAAAAAAAACAACAACCCTACAACACAACAATAAAAAGACAACTCAATTAAAAGGTGAATAAAGGATCTGAAAAGGTATTTTTCAAGGAGAATATACAAATGGCCAATAAGCACAATGAAACGATGTTCAATATCATTAGCTCTAAGGGAAATCAAGTCAAAACCACTAGAAGAAACCGCTTCACACCCACAATAATAGGTTATAATAAAAAAATAACAAGCACTAATGAGGACACAGAGGAAGCGGAGCTCGCAGCAGTTGCTGGTGAGGACGTAACACAGCATGGCCACTTTGGTAAACAGCCTGGCAGGTCCTCAGAGAGTTGAACATTTGGTTTCTGAATGACCCAGCAATTCCTCTGTATGGGCACACACGTAAGAGAACTGAAAACAAATGTCCACATAAAAACTCCTAAAGGAATGTTCGCGGCGACACTACTCATCACAGCCAAAAAGCAGAAACAACCCAAATGCCTATCACCTGATGAATGGGTAAACAGTGCGGCCCAGCCATACAGTGGAATATTATTCAGCAATAGCAAAGCATAGAATACTGACCCAGGCCACAACGTGGACAAACATTGAAAACGTTACTCAGTGTGAAAGAACTCAGTCACAATAGACGGTTCCACTTACATGAAGTGACTCGATTTAAATGAAATGTCCAGTACAGGCAAATCCACAGAGAGAGAAGAGTGGCTCCTTGGGGCTGGGGGAGGATGGGGAAGATGGGAATATCTGCTTATGCATACGGGGCTTCCTGTTGGGAGGAAGAAAATGTTCTAAGATTGAATGGGATGCACGATTCTGGGCATAGAGTAAAAACCGCTGTACATTTTAAAGGGTGAATTGTATTAAAATTGTTAAGAACAAAAGCACCTCGGGCCAGTACCTTCCCATAGTAAATGCAAATTGCTAAATTTTATTACAGGAAGAAGAAACTGCCCTCAGCATGAAAGCAGGAGATAAGCAAATGTGAGTTAACCGAAATTGGACAAGAGCATTTCACTTGAAACAGTTGCTGAGTGTACACGAAATATTCAGAAATAGGAAAATTAGTTTCACATCAAGAAGAAGCATTCTGCTTCAAATGCAGATCAAGGATTCGGCAAGCCCAGCTGCTAGAAATGACCAGAGAAGAAACCTGGTCTGTAAAACAAGCACCAGAGCCAGCAAGGAAGTGGTGATGAGGAAAGCAGGCGGCCGAATATCTGCTACAAATAATTTCTCCACTGAAAATTCAAAAATAAAATGAAAGTAATGTAATGCTCTGTTGACCTCACGTGAATGGGCTTCCTTCTGTTCTCGACTGTTCTGTAACCCCGATTGAGAGACTCAGGAGAATCAGCATGGCTCCTGGGAGTCCCCAAATGACTGCCCACCAGCACGCTGACAACCATCACATCTGCCAGGGTTGAATTGCAGAGAAGAGACCAATTTCTGAAAGGAAATGCTGACAAGGGAAGAAAAGGCTGCAGTCAGTCCTGGGACAGAAGCCCTCTGAGCAGAGGCCAGAAGGCTTCAGGTGAACTGCAGTGGCCCTGGGGCAGGAAGGGACCACGGAGGAGCATATCTCAATTCTCTCCTCTCTCTCCCTCGGGTAGGAGGGTTAAAGCCTGCATCCTTCTCACCTGGAACTGTGGCATCTGGCTGGCAGAAATCTTACCAGCACGGAATGATTATTCAAGACTCTGTGTAAAAAGTCAAGAAATCGTGAGGGAGTAGGGAGCCAACTCCACGAGCCTCTCAAATGTTCCCATATTTATTGTGTATAATCAAAGGAAAAATTCATCAACAGTTTTGAGATAGTAAGGAGGAACTTCGGGAAAGACGGGATGAGGCAGAGATTGTAAAACCCAAAATGAGTACAGAGGATTAGTGTATCTTTAGGGAAGTCATGGGGTGAGGGGAACAAGATACATTTTTAGATATGTGAATTACAAAGCAGACCACCAGACCAGCCAGGTCCTTGTTTTGGGGATAATAGACTAACTAACAGCACACGAGCCCAGCGTTTATAGCTGAGGGCCTCGGTACTTGCTTTGCAACCAGCAGAGTGCTATCTAAAACCTCAACTATGCAAGCAAAGCATTGTCTCTGCTTTTTAAGGCAAGGAGACTGGTGTGAGGATGCACAGGCACTTGCTTGCAAAGCAGTTTCTAAGCATATTTTTTTTTATTAAAGTTCACAGGCGGCTGGGGTATGTTACAGTTTCTTAACCCAATCATGGGTTTTCACATGGAACCATTATGGAGGACACCCTAGGATGACAAATCCTGCCTCTGGGTCTTTTCCTGCCATATTCAGCCACTCTAGCAGGGTCTAGGCACATCCGTGAATAACGATCCTACAGAACCACCCACACTCTTAAATCCTGGTGCTTGAAACTTAATTTTAGCTCTACACAACTTAACGTAGAAAAGTTTCAGAAATAAAAGATATAATATCCCTTTTATATCTCATCATATTACTGATTTTTCTGATTGCTCTAAGCTGCTTCTACTTGGTAAAGCACATAATTCTACAGGTGAAATCAGTAATTTCCATTGGGCATATCTATCCATTTTGGGCTCACTAACTTCTATTCGTCAAATATCAATACACTTAATTGATTTATTTGTTTATCAATTTCAGCCGGGAGGAGAGGGAGTGTCACTCTTTTCCTCAGCCCACCCTCAACTCTTTTCTCATCAACTCAGGACTCCTGAAAACAAAACAAAATATTTGTTTCCCTTCTACTCTTTCCACAAACACAACAGGAAACATCAGCCTGGAGAAAGAATTCAACACAAATGTTAAAACAAAAATCTACAAACCTGAAGCAACTCCATCTCCGAATCATGATACACAATGAAATGAGAGTAAGTGTGTCAGGCACAAAGCATGCGTGAGCCTGACCACCTCATTTCTATTCTTCAAAGGAAGGAAGGTTTTCATGTTTTTTATTATCATTCTTTGTCATTGTTTCTGATTATGCCAAAAAAATAGTTTATGAAATAATTATGCACTGCAATAACAGATTTTTATTTCATCAATTATAGAAGGCATTCAGAGGGGATAGGAAAACCCAGCTCTGTAAAAATGCAAAATTTCTTCCCCTGTTAAGAACACGTATACAAAATGCAACAGAGAATTCAAATTCTTGTGGAGAGGAGCAAAAGCCACAGAACAAAAGCAAAGTCATTACAATGAGTCAATTCAAAATTCACTGGACAAACATGCACAACGCATTCAAAGAATTTTAAAGGCACACTGCAAACCATTCACTTAATGATCTGCAGGCTAGAGGAAGCATTTCCCTCTTTAACAGTCAACAGAATTCAATAGGGTGCCCCAACAAACAAGGACCAAAGAACAATCAGGTTTTTAACGGTTCTCATAAATCAGCATGTTCTAAACATCAAAATCCAGAAATTTTAAACATTCATTCAAACCAGAATGAAACAAGCATTTAAAAAAAAAAATCCAAAGAAACTAAGCACACAGATCATGTACAAAGATTAATGAGCATGTCTTGTACCGCTGGAAGAAAGAACAGGCTATAGCCTTTTACTTGAAAAATAAAACTACTTTTAAAGATAACTGCTAAAACACATTTCACCATTCATGTTGCCTTCAAAAATCTGAGGCACTTGTGTCTGATCAGAAAAGCAATTCTGAATAATAGTATGTTAAAATTCAGCGCCAGTTTGCTTTAGAAGAAAAAAGAAAAGCTACTGTTCCTCAAATCCTGCACAAAGTGTGAAGTGCCTCCCGGCCTCTTTCTCCTCCCGTTTTCTAAGCTCATCCTCCCCAACCCTTCTGAAACAAGTATGAGAACCTCTTATTCCCAATATGCCAAATGACAAAAGAATATCAATTTATTTGTGTAAATATATGCCTACACCTTGAACTGGAGGAGAAAGGTATCAGAAGTCTATATGGAACTTATTTCTACCTTCCTGAAATCACACACAATAACGTTCACACAGACACAGACATATACCCCCTGGATTACTGGGCACTTCACAAGCATAGGAATTCCAACTTCTAGAAGATAACTTTGTAGTTAGTTTAAAATACAATTCTGTCAGCTTTTGAAAGCCTTGATCATCTGCTAAACCATCCAAATATCAAAGAGACCCAATTAGCCTTCCCTGTAGAATGCAATTTCCATTGATGGCAAAACAGACCCTAAGAAGTACTGGATTAAAGACTCGTGTTTATCACTACCTATAATCGTTTTTAAGCACATTAACAGGTTCAGAAATGTATGTCTCAACAACATTTATTCTTATTAAATAGCATACGTGTTCATTTGTCTATACAGAGTCTAGGTCCCATGAGGGTGTTTAAGAACTATTTTGTATATTGCAATATTTATTTTCAAGTGCAGACAAGGAGGGTGTGTATTACTCAGTTGTAGAGCACCTACTTAGCATGCACAATGTCCTGGCTTCAATCCCCAGTACCTCCAAAAAAATAAATATAAATAAGTGCATATTTAAAAATAAGAATAAAGTTATAAAAAAATACAGACTAAAAACCACTGCAATCTAGCTGCTACAATTATTCTAAAAAAACAAGGTTTTCTATCAAACACTGACTATATGCCAATCACAGAGACAATCACAAATCACACCTGACAACCATCACGTGTGATTCTCAGCAAACCTACTAAGTAGACACGGATGAGTAACCCGGCACTGCGGATGAGGAGACGGATCTGGGAGGAGCCGGGGACTCTGACCGTCCTGCTCCCCGTGACACCACGACAGCCCAGGGCAAGCGCTGACAGAGCTTCTCTGAGGGGACACCTAGCTGCATGGAGCCTTGGGGCACTGGGGAGTCCCAGAAAACACTCACAACTGTTCAGTGAAAAACCAGCTCAAATATATTACATTGTGCCACATCCTTTAAACAGGAAACATGATTGAGACCTTTTTGATGCCTCCGTGTCCTTTCTGCCATTATCAATTATTTGCCCTCTCAGCATGCCCAGTCATGAATTGGACCCCATATGAAGTGCACTCAGATGGCAGAGCTTTTAAAGCTGTTTTATGAAGTTTGTAAGACTCTGTCTATGCCTCACACAGGCGGTCATCCATCACTTCTCACCGGTGTGGACGTACCACCTGAAATCACTCCTTTCTCCTTTTTAAAATCCCTTCATCTAATCCAGACTTTTCAACAGCAAAGCAGCAGCTCAACCACAGACAGTGGACAGCTTCTCACCAAATGGACTCGAGCAGCCCATCGGACTACCTGGAAGCCCTTTTCTTCTATTAAACCCACTTCCGGGTACTTCATCATTTTCTGATTTGTGGACTTGGCCGCTGACTGGCCAAATCATAGAGCTCCCAGCCTCACATCCGGGGGTTGGAGAGGACCCTGCTGTTTGGAGAAATCAGTGAGGAAGGCGGACATCCTCCAGCCAGGTCTGCACGGGTAGAAGTGCGACAGTGTGCTCAGAAATTATACCGTTAGCATCCCTGGGCTCCCATGTACTGGTTTCACATTAACCAAACTCATGACACACTGATGCAAGAAAACCAGAAACTTAACTTATTAATGTAACAGAAGAAGTGAAACTATAAACCAGACTGAAATATCAGAGTTCAACCATGAGTATATTTTCTCCTCCATGGCCCAATCACGGGCAGGCAGTCACATGGCAACCATGGACAGAAGCAGAGCAGGAAGGGTTTCTAGATTAACTCAATGGACTAAATTTCTGTTATACGAACAGATCTACTGCCTAGAAAATAATTAACGCTAATCACAGTGCACAATTCATGGACAGTGGCCGAGACATGACAGTGAGCACCTGAGTAACTCTCCTTTCCCTGTCCTTTCTGGGCTAACTGATGCAAAGTGGTACAAAGATTCAGGGATGTAGATACCGCTAAACACCCATATCCCATCTCTGGGAGCCTCAAAACCAGACAGCCAGGGTTTAAATACCAGCTCTGCCACTTAATAGTTCTGTAATTTTCGCCAACTTACATACCCTCTCCGTGCCGAAATTTCCACACTGTAAAACTGGGATAACAATCAAACCTTCCTTACTCGCTTGTTGAGAAGATTGAAGGATTCATTTCTGTAAAACTCTCAGAAAAGAATGTAGCACATTTTTGGTGTTCAACAAATGTCAACTTAATATAAAAGTGATTTACAAGTCTCCCTTCTAATAATATTATGTGTTTCCTGGCTAGTATAAGTCCCAAAGAAAATCCTTATTTCTCCTTTTATAAACTCTTGGGGAGCACCCTCCCATTCCATCCTACCACCTGTTTAAACTAGGGAGGGGATGCTTCCTCCCCACTCCTCTGGGCCATGGAGAGTGCTTCTCCCTTCATACCCCTGGCCGCTGGATCACAGCTAGCCCTCGTCACACTAACAGGGTGAGGTGTGAGTCCGGGGAGACAAGCATGGAATGTGAAACACTACCTTTCCCTCCAGTGTTGGTCACCATTGGGAAGCACCTGGGATGCTCAGCTCCATGTCAGGACATCCCTGTGCATGAAGGGGCAGGACCTGTCAAGGGAAGGCTGGCTGTGGCCCAGAGCTACCTGGGACAGGGTGAGTCTCTAATTCTGGGACACAGTATCATGACACGCATTTTCCCACAGCCCTGAAGTTCATGGAGAACGTGGCTTCATCAGTAACAAAGAAGACATTTGTCGCCTGCCTACTCTTTTGTGTCATCTCTCAGTTGGCTGCTGGAGACAACATGCATATAAGTATTGGATCCCCTTAGGCCCCAACATATATGAAGTAACAAAAAATTCTGTGGCTTAACGTTGGTTCAGGGTGACTGTGTAACAGTTCTGACTCTGCGGATGCTTAATTATGGGTATAGGAATTATGGAACCTCCTCAAATATTTTTCATCATAAAACCAGCTTTTCTTGTTTTCCTGTTTCTTAGTAATTGCCAAAGACTATAAAATGATGGCTTCACACCAAACAGCAGCAAAAGTTTATGAGCCCTCTTGACATACCCACTGTGGTAAACAATTTACATAATTTGTAATTCTCACAATTCTACAAAGCAGATACGAACGTCCCAATCTCACAGACGAGGGAAATCTCAGAACGAACTGACTCAGGCTCACGTGGCTCAGTGGCAGCGCGTGCACGCAAACCCAATTCAAAACATTACACCCCTTCGTATATGTACCAAATCTCCTACCACCAATTAACACACAGCGGCGGGGTCAATACTCAGGGAACTCAGTACACTTTTCAGCTTTAATGTGCTCCAGAGGCCGCTACTAGCTGTTTTATAAATTCCCGGCTCACTGGTTTCTAACACTGGAAGAAAAGTCCGATTTTGCCATTGTTACACAGCAAGTCTGAGATGTTCACAGCGAGATGACAGAATAAAACTAAGATATAAGCAGAGCAATTTTTCCATGTAGACAGACATAATGGAGACTGTGCTATTCTGAAGCATTAAGCAAAGAAATCAAAACAAAATAACGTTGTTTAAGCCTTCTTTAACAAACAGGAAAATTAAGACGGTAAGAAGGTGCAACAAGCGCCACCTATGGGTAAAAAGACCTTCCAGGTCGCCAAGAATCATGCAACACAAAAATTGTCTATAGGATCAGAAACGAGAATCAGATAACTAAAAGCTTCTGTAGAACATACTGCACTTTGCTTCGGGGGAAGGGAGGGTAACTCAGTATTTAATCTGATATTGCTAATACTCCTGAATATAAACAAAAGACACAGGCTCATGGAAACTCATCTTAGAAGAGGAAAGAATCCAGTCCTGCCACTTCATTTTACAGGAGGGGAGACTGAGACATGGGATCTGTCCTCCTTGCAATCGGCAGCAAATCTCTCCTAGGCCACATGTCTTGCACTGTAGCAAAAATGAACAGATCTGTACTAGGCCTATATTCATAAAAGTCGCGTCTGTATTTTTCCAAAAGTAGGTTATCTAAGTATCTTGCAACATACTTCTCAAAAAGCCAGGAAATCATACGTTTGTTGAAATACAAAAACATTTATTTACATAATAAAACAGCATGAGCTTTATTCTCTCTATTAAAAAAGTTACATGTCAAATCAATGTTTTGATATTTTAAACCTGTTAAGAGTGCAGGAAAAAAGATCAAAATTTTCTTTAATCACAAAAGAGAGAAGTTTATTCCCTGAAAATGATCAATGTGGATTTTTCTAAACTTAATGAATCTGGTCAGAATCCACGAATTTAAAAGTCTGAGTGGATGGTTACACAGCAACATGACATCTGAGTTCTAACAATACACATTCTGTGTAAATAATCTTCAAGGTCGTCTGCTTAAGGCAATTTAACTAGTCCCTGTCTCACTAGAATGATACAGATTTCATTAAAACTTCATAGTACACTAAAAAATAAATGAATCCTTGTTACTTTAAGCCATATTCATATATATCATATACATACATATTAAATATGCATCAGTAATAAGCCACCCTCTTTAGTATTCAGAGTTGATCCTTCTAAAATATCTGTCATTGTGACAGCACATTTTTACTAAGCACCTCTTGGTTTCTTTGTATACAAGGCTACTAACTCTCACAGTCAGACAAGTTAAACGATATTACTCAAATTTCACAAATGAGGAAATGTACTTAAGCCATGAAAACAACTTATATATACATCATCAGGAAAGAAAAGAATAAAGATTTTCTTAAAATATTCATTGACAATATTTTCTTCCATATTAAGACTACATAAAACCAATTCAGTCTTTGTAAGTATTTCTGTCAATAAGGGCCACTAGAGAAAAACAAGCAACATCATCAGCAGTGGTTGGACTTTCAAAGCCCCCTTCTCTTTTGCAATATCATTATTTTTAATGTTTTGTTTTTAGTGCTTACAGAGCACTAAAATACATAAAAATTAACTTTTTGTGCAACTATCTGAGAATTAAACATCTGTGAAAATGTACAATTTTAATTTATGCCACTCTGTCTCACATTCTCACTGGTGTCTCCCCTTTGAAGGCCTCATCAGGCTGAGATCGCTAAAATCGGCCATTTATGGAGTCACAGGAGTTCGGGTAACCACTCAATGGGAGGCTGATTAGAGAAGCAATTAAGAATGCATCCTGTGCAGCCTGGGTTCCAGCACCGAGCTAGCCACCGCCAGCTGCGTGTGATTTGGGACAAGCTGCTCCATCTCTCAACCCCTCAGCTGCAAAAAAGGAGACACTGATACCTAACGTCAAACACCTGCTATGAAGTAAAACATGAGGAAAGTATTTTAGCCTTAGGTAGGTGTCCACTCAGAGCGAGTTTGGTCATTATGATGATGAGGATGTCTGTTAATAAATTGAGCTAGACCAAAAAGTAGAAATCACCTTAAAGGAGAAACATTTTAAGCCAATGAACATTTCCTTTTGGATGGATTGCAGAATATTCTATTCATTTTTTTAATAAACCAAGATTTGTCCATTAATAATAGATTTACATGTTTATGGACAAGTCTCCAGAAAAAGAATTAGAGGCCTCTAACCTCTGAATACTAAGAAAGTAAATTTTAAAAAAAATCAGGGGGGATATTATACCTCTTTTGGGAGAGTATGTGCTTAGCATGCATAAGGCCCTCATTTCAGTCCCCAGTAACTCCATTTAAAAACTTTTTTTTTAAGAAATGGAGAATTAAAGCAAAAAGATGGAGGAATACAGAATTTTTTTAGAGACTCATCTCAGATTTAAGATGGGGAAAAAACCATCCATTTCTCAGAGGAAATCTTGAGAACTATGTAAACTGAATCTGAGATGTCTAGTCTTCGAACATTATTCATGAATTCATATTACCAAGTCTTAAATCTACCTGATAACCCACAGTTGTGATACTGATCATAACAGCTGCCAACACGGATCTAGCTCTGGCTAGGAATGCTCTGTTCTGACATCTCTGCCCCTGAGGCCTCACCAGGCTGAGAGCACTATAATCGGTCATTCATGAACATCTCGTGTAAGTCCTCAATTTGTGCTCCTCACTCTCCCCTCACCAGCCACTCTGAGAGAAACACTGTTAACATCTTCCCCACCCGCAGATAAGGCCACTGAGGCACAGAGACTTAACCCTTCCCAGGTCATATTGGCATTAAAGGACGTCTGTATTTCTGCTGTTTTGCTTTTGACAAAGGAATCTGAGATATCAATTCAAGGGAGACTGTTAAATAATAAAGTCTGTCAGGTCTTCACCTCAAAGAGCAGATACTATAAATTCCTGATGTAGGATGAGGCTGCCGCCACAAACTGACTCACCTTGAAATTAATATCCAAGATGAAGCAGCGGATACACGTAAATATTCACGATTGTCAACTCCGCTCACGGGTCTGGGCCCTTCACTGCCTGAACGGGGGTGAATACTCCACCCGTGTCAGGGAGGGAAGCGCGGCTTTTCCAGGTCTCCCCAAGGATTCACGGGCTATTTCCCCCCACAGACTGTCCTCAACAATTAAAAAGCTCTCAAGATTTTTACACCATGCAAAACTGAAAGACATTTCTGCAGATGGAGCACTTTCTCAGGCTTAAACTTATTTTGCCTACACTCAGCAGGGGGGGGAAGAAACAAGACTCTGCAAAGTCTCTGATTCTCACCACTCACACTAGTAGAAAGGCCACTGCACAAGATGACTCTTCAGAGTGCAGGGTGAGAAGAAAATAAAGCCGCCCCGAACCACAGGCACTCCCAGAGACAGAGCTCAGCAGTCTTCTGCACACTCACGGTTGTGCAGCCCTCATCGCCATCTATTTCCAGAACACTTCGTCACCCCAAAAGAATCCCCCTGTCACTAGCAGTCACTCCCTAACCCCCCTCCACCTAGCCCTTTGCAACCTTCACCTGCTCTCCGCCTCTGCATGTGCCTATTCTGGGCATTTCAGATCACTGAAGTCAACAATATCTGGCCGTTTGTGTCTGCTTCCTTTCATTTAACATGCTGTTGTCAAGGATCGTCCATGTTGAAGTGGTATCAGCATCTCTCTCTTTTTTTTTTTTGAAAACGTTAAAATTTATTAGAGGGTTGTAAGTAATATCAAAAAGAGTAGAGTGGAGCATAAGTGATTGTGTTTCAAAGGGAAAAGGGCGGGTTGAGCAGTCAGAGTGGACTTCCCAGGAGAGGTGGCCTTTTTCATTTTCCTCTTTTCCTTTTTTATTCACTCTTACGTCTGAATAATGTTTCACTACATGGAGTTTCTACATTCTGTTCATCCATTCAGCAACTATGTATGGAAGAGGTCCAGAAGGTTGAGTGTAAGAGGCGACTTTCAGGGATGACATTTAAGCAAAGGGCAAGATGTGCTTTAAAAAAAAATGCCAACAAACAGAGGCGCAAGGAAATTCAGTGCGTTTCTGAGCAAAGTGCATGCTTGCTTCGGCAGGACAACCGTGCAGGGCTGGGGTGGATATTGGCAGGAATCACGGCGTGGGAGTCACCTGAGAAGACTCCCCACTGCACGCAGCTCAGCCAATTCTCCTCCCTCATCCTGTATTGTTAGAGCCATGTTGCTAGGTTTCTCTTATTTCAAGTAATAGCACTTTAAGTACATATCTGATCATCTGCATCAGACCACTTTAACTCCAAGGCACAGAAAATTATTCACTAACCGGAGCAGCTCCAGGACATAACGGTGATGGATTAGGGAGTCCTGCAGCATTCCAGCCTGCATGCACAAACCCCACATGTGCCCTGGTGATGTCCAGAAAATTAAACGCATGGAAATATCTCACTGCTGGTACACGACATCTGCCCTCATATTCCCCCAAAATCATGCTGGCAAAGCACTACTCAGCCCTCTCACTACAAAAAAAAAAAAAAAAAAAAAAAAAAAAAACGCTAAGAAGGCAAATTTAGGCTCTTCCATTGAAAACCAGCAACCATCAATGCCAGTATCTGAGCTGGAATGCTCCTGACTTCTAAAACCACTGCGCCGTTACTTTTCAAATGTGGAAGTCATATATGTATTCCACGTAGATGATATTACAGTAGGATTTTTCTTTTCAAAATTTCCAGTTGCAACATTAGCACAAGAAAGTTTATGTTTCAGCTTTAAAAAAATCAATTATCTTCCAATTTCTTAATTTTGAACCTATTATTATTTTATAAATGGTGCTATGCTGCATAATATAAACAAACTGTTTGAATTCTGCAAACAAGACCTTTATGACCTCACTATTTCAGAGCAAACATTAATGATGTTTTGAGAGTTGGGGCCTGGGGTGCTCACTAACAGCTCTTTAAATACTGACAAGGATGTGCTATTAAGTAATGCAAAGGCTCTGACTCCACATTAGCTCAGAAACCAAAGAAACTACACCAAAGCCTTACTTTATCATTTTTAAATTTTGCTATTCTTTGGAATATTAAATTTCTTAATAATATATGATTTTTTTTTGAGAAAGATAACAGCTGTGTTAAATTTCCTCTCACCAAGAAAGCAATCTTTATCAAGAATAAATACCCCATGGAAATCGAAATGACGGGAGGTTTCTAGCTAAGTGAACATGCCGATCTCAACAGAAATCTAAATCCTATCAGATCTCACTCGAACGAGCTCAAGAAAGTCTTGGGCTACCCTGGAACTTAGCTCTTCTGTTCCAAAAGTTGGCTGAGCTAAGATCATCACACAAGGCAGGGAAGGAGAGAAGAGGAAAGTCCACCTGGCAGCCTCCATCTCTTTTCTTCCAGCCAAAAGTCGCCTCTTGGGCGACACCGATAACAAGCCCTCCCCATAAGGAAATCCGGCATCCACACTGCCCCTGCCGTCCCCAAGCAGCCCTGACGCCCCTCTCCCAGCCTGTGAATGGTCTTCTAGTTGCCCCCAAGTTGGTGGCACCCTCCCCCTCTACCCCGCTACACACACACACACACACACACACACAGAGCAACGGCAGCCTTCACAAAGCACAAATTTGATTACATCACCCCCACTTCAAACCCTTCAGAGGCTCCCTGGTGGAATTCTAGCCCCGCCCCTGACACTGCTCACCCAGCCTCACCCCAGTTCCCAGGTCCCCAGTGACCTCAGGGACAACCTGTCCTGCTCCTACTTCCCACTTGCCTTCAGGCTCATTTTGACTGTTTGTCAAGGAAGACTTCCCTCCCTCCAACCTCCGCAACTTGTTCCTCTATTCCTAGAACATTCTAGGCTAAGTCAACTTCTGACACTGCTAAGCTCCCAAGAAGCAAATACATTTTGCTTACTAATGTGGGTCCACCCTCTCTCCCCTAGACACACAGAAGTGCACGTTTTATGAATAAATGAATGACGGGGTGGGTCTCAAAGGGACAGACAAACCTGCTCTCACCTGTCCTGACCCTCTGTCTGTAGAATATCAGAAGCAAAACCAGAAGTACCTTTCCTGAGGGTCACTTCCTGCTGACACCCTTCACTGCCTCCAGTGTCTGTTCAAATAAAACCCAACGTCTTCCAAAGCCCTTCACCCCAGGCTCTCTCCAGGGTCCTCCCCAGCAGGGGAACACTCCACCCTGGACCACACAGGGCACTCTCCCCAGGTCCCCACCCCACAAGCCTCCAGGCCTCTGCCCGGGCTGCAACTGCCACCTGAGCCACACTCTTGACTCCTTCTCCTGGCTGACCCTTACTCTGTCCTCACGATTGAATGTAGAGCCCATTTCTTCCAGGAAGTCCTCTCTGATAATGTCCTAAAGGTCTTGGTAGGGCTCCATCTATAGAAACAGAACATGGTGACCAACTGCGTGTTTGCCCACTCCTTTGAAACCACGAACTCTTGGGGGCCACGTGGGAAGGAGTGAGAGATTACAAGAGGGGTGGGGGAAGCAAAAAGCAAAAATCACAGCCCAAGTCCCAAATTCAAGGATTCTTTCTCAGAAAAAATATAAACAATTTCACACGTGTGCAATTTGGCTAATATTTTTGTGGCTTGTGGACAGCAAGAGCTTGGTGTTTTAGTCCAAAACCCAGATTACATGCAAAGAAATGTATATATTCATATCCAAAGGAAACCAGAGCTGTTCAACAACAGTTTGCAGTTAGAATAGAAAGGAACTTTGATAAAGGCAATCTCTCTCTCCCTCTTCTTTCTTTTCTGGCATCATATAATTTTAGAAGTATTTGCGTGACTAAGAGATGGCTACAGCCCGTGATTCTGCACTGGAGTGTTTGGGGCTGAGGAAGCCCAGATTACATTCACTGCGTAAATGCAATCACACCAACACACTGATAGGTGCCGTGGTGGTGGAGCTGATGTTCCAAAGCAGGCAACCTTACTCTGTAAGAGAACTCTAAATAGAAAGTAAGAAATGCAATGATCTGTACTCAATTTCATTCGATATATGGGTCATTAACTGATAGAATATCTTCACTAATGTAACCCAAAAATAAATTGTCAACGTCGATTTTCTTCATCTGACCGTTTTATGCTAACTTTGGATATCAAACCCTCACTCCATATGGAAAGCTCAGTCCTACGCTGCAGCAGGTACATCCCGTGGAAGAAAGCCGATCAAGGGAGAACTGGAGAGTTTCCCTTCAAAAGCTGCTAAGTCTGGTTTTGCACCTGTACGTCATTTGCAACCACGTCATCGTCAAGGAGTAAGACCTTACCTCTGTGGGGTGAAAAGCACTGCGGTGCTTCTGAACCATCAAAGAACACTGAGCTTTGTGAAACTGTCCTGAGGCACTTAAATCGTACTTTTTGTGAAAGGCTCCAAAACTGACCCAATTCACCAATCCAGGTACAACAGGGAGGTACCGGAATTAGTAGAGAGAACATGCCCTTGAAGTCTGACAAGGCCCTGCTTGAATGCTGCTACAGCATTGACTAGCCGCTAAAGGGACCAATTCCTTAACCCCTCTGAGAAGGCTTCCCAATCCACAAAAGGGGGCTGCCACCGCCCACCTGGGAGGCATGGATGAGAATGTAACACGCAAGTAGGGCGGCCGACTGGTACCTGAAACGGGGCCTGACTAGCTTCACTCCGCTGCCCTTCTCCCCCTTTAAACTTGCACTGTTCCCCCTGGTAAGGATCAAACCAGTGGAAAAGACTGCCCGAATCTTCTGTGTATCCCTGGATACATGCATTACCCTTAGGAGGCCAGAAAAACAACTGCCTCCTCCCCAGTCACTATCAATGTTCTTAAGAGTCTGGGTATTTTTAACTCAAAAAATTTTTCAGGGAGACTATTCCAGAATTTTGCAAGCACCATTCTCCAGGTTGGCTCCCCTCCAAGCGCCCATTCCTTCTCACCTCAGATCCTCTGTCTGATTGACTTCTGTTCATTGGAAAGCGAGTCCAGTTTGGTGGCGGGTCCCAAGGACGCCCTCCCTCCTTCACAGGTGAGTGTGACTAATTTCTCCCCACTCCAACTCCAGCTTCTTAGAAGTCTACCCTCCCGGGCCCTGCAGAATCTGCATCTTCCCAAGACACACACGTGGCCACGACCCTCCTTTCAGATTTCTTCCTGGCTGGCCCTGCCCAACCCCTGGCCCCTTAAGGATAAATGGCATTAGTCTGAAAATCGCAAACGCCGCAGACTGACACACCAAAGCTGCATGGTCTGGGCTTTCCTCCAACCCAGGTACAGCCCTGCCCCGCCTCAGCCTCAGTCTGCAGCTCTCAAGATGATCTAATTCACATGCGCGGCTGTGAACACCAGCTAAGAATGACGACTCCCAACGTGTATCTCTAGTCCGGCTCCTTCACCTGAGCCCCAGGGCCATAGACCCGAGTGCCTCTTTGAAGTCCTAACTAGGATGACAAATGGCATGTTAAAAATGCCTCATGTCCACCATTTACTCTGGAATTCGATTCCTGGCACGTATCTCCCAGACATCCCATTTTTGTAACAGCCCCAGCACCCACCTATGTGTTTGAGGTCACATTCAATTTCCACTGTTCCCTCCCCCAAGCCCTGCCCTGGAATCAGTCCTGTTATATCCGTCGCTAAGCGTATCTCAAGTCTGGTTCTGCAGGGACCACGGCCGGATCCCCACAAGCTCACAGCATGGTGCACTGAGTCACAGTCCTCCAAATGGTGCTCCCTGGAGGGGGAGGCATCCCCTGCCGCCGGTCACCTCAGAAGGCACTGTATTCTCACAAAGGAGGCCCAGGAGAAGGGACTCAAGGTTCTCCCATTGTCTGAGATTTGAAAGGCCCGAGGTGTGGGGGAGCTCCTAATTAGCAGACACACTTGTCAGTAAGCAGACGAAGATGGAGGAACCCAGGCAAGGCTGTTCTCACTCCAACCCCTGGGCTCTGGGGAGCCACGGGAAAGGCCTGTGTCCACGGCATAGCCCAGCCATCACAGATCCCAGCCTGCATTTGCCAACCCGGACAGACTAGACTCCTTCTACTTGCGACATTTACTTCTGATCTGTTCCCCACCCACAATGTGATGGACTCATTCAGATATTCTCTCCTGTCTCAAGCGAGACAAATTCAGTGAAAAATGAAGTGTCCATATTTGGACCAGAGCATGAAAGGAGAAACAAGGCCTCATGGTCAGCATGATGGTGGTGGCCAAACACTTCCACCGGATGAGATGAACCATGGTGGGGGTGAGAATCCAAGGTCCTAGGTCGGCCAAAGCATCTTCCTTCACATTTGACTGGGGTGTTGGAGACTCACTACCGCAAACTAACGACAAGGCCTACAGTGGTGGACGTCAGCTGCAACAGACATGGAGTCAGCTATTTACTGCCAACATGGGTTAAAAGTAAAGGCCGGTGCAGGGAGGCCTGCACGGCTGCTGAGGCAAACCAAAGACCCGGCTCTGAATGCCCACTGGCTGGAGCAGGGTGGAAGCTACGGTCCCCTTTAGCAGTCCCTATGTCCACCAGATCCAGGTGAGCCAGCTACTTAGGAGAAGGGCATGTTGTCCTGATACTCAGAAAAACCAGCCTCGTAAAGGGAACAAAAGAGTGGCATGGATTTTAGACCCATTTCTGCCCCTTTATGAAGGCAAAGTAAAGTAAATGGCACGGGAAGTAAAATGCAAAAAAAAAGAAAAAATTAATTAACAAAACGGTGACTGCTTCCTCCAACAGCTGCTCACCCCCGAGCCTGCCACTCCCTCACCAGTGACCACCGGGCAGGCAGCGCCGTCACGCACGTCACACAGAGACAGCCAGGAACTGCGTGCTGAGCACGTTTGTGTAAAAGCAGGAATCGAGCAAGATGCTGCAGAATTTGACTTTACAAGTTTAAATACTCCATGAAAATCATCCCTCAGCAGCCGCCTAAATGAATTCGCATCTCCCTTCTTCAAAACAATCAAAGAATTTTAATAAGGGCGCATTTGTCACCAAATATAAGGAGGACCAACCTGGTTCCTTAAAGCAAGGATTTTAAGAGGTATCAAACACCAGTGGGTGATGTGCTAAAAAAAATTAGAAAATAAAAAGATGACAAGGATAATACATGGATCAAGGCAGCTGTTAAATTTTTGCTTTTTAAAGAGATGGAGACAGCACGGAGGGCGATCTAGCTATTTCCAATGCACTGTGTGCACAGCCCACAATTTCAGACGCAACAACATGCTCACAGGGCAGTACAAGAGAAAAAGGAATAAAGAAAAAGGAAAAGAGGAACAAGAGAAAATTAGAAACACACAAGAACAAAAATGACTTTGACAGCACGTACAAGAATTTACGTGAGTGTTTGAGGCCAGGGACGTGGGGATGGTGAGACCCAACCACACCTCCTGCTCCAGGGAAAGCAGGAGCCTGAGGGGAGCGACGCTGCCGGGGGACCCCAACGTGGTCAGCGCCCCTAACCAAAACTCCACATACATGGGTCTAGGCAGGCCTTAAGCTACAAATTTTGGTCACATTTCAGGCTGGACAGTTTTACGCACTTCCACCAAGAGTAGCAGGAGAGAATTAGGCTCTGTTCCTGCACCAAAGCATTGTTTAAAAAATTAATGTCTGCGGAATAGTAAAAGCAACAATGGAGTAAAAGTGACTGGAGGAGAATTTGCTTGACCCGAGCTCACTGGCCGCGTTATCTCACTGACGTTAAGATGCTGGCTGAGACTTTACGGTACCAAAACAGACAGACGCACCAGGAGGGAGGTTTAATGCGCTGCTATATTTTGATGCCGGGAGCCATGCCTGGTACACGAGGTTCTGGGTAAACAATGGTGACTGTGTCAACCACTATGGGCTAAGCACATATCCAGCTACTCCGCCAAATCCCAAGGGCAGACTTCAAAAGGCAAAAACAAGCAGGAATTCTCTTGTGGGTCCTCAGACTCAGAGCCAAGCAGTTGCTGAGCAAAATTGTCACCAGTGCCTCCTGTGACAAAAGAGGAGGCACTGGCCTGGGGGCTGGAGCAGGGCTCCAGGCTTCCATTGCTCACCCACCAGTCTGTCCAGGGGGAGAACATGGTCCCTGCTTACGTTGCACTGATGCACCTACCTTGACTGACGCCTGGGGGCTCAGCAGGAGGTGACATGTGAGGTGAACGGAGCCAGCCTCGGTGTAGCACGGTGCTGGCAGCTGTGCCCTCAGCAGTGCCCAGGCTCCTAAACTTGACACCTCATCTCCAAGGAGCAGATGGGGAGCGCCGGCATGTAGATCACAGGGCCCTGTGAGGACAAGAACAGATCATGGCCACGACATGCCTTGCCCCTTCCTTAAGCTTGTCCGGGAGGAACAGAAAATTCATCCAGAGCCCGCTAGGCACCTCACGCAGGTGGGTCTCGGGTCCTCTTGCCTATCACTCACAGGGCTGTTCTGGATATTCTTTTTATCAATTCTCTGGCATCTTCTCCTCCAACTTACCAACAACCAGAAAGTAGAATCTGATCTTAGTTAAGTTCAAGAATCACAGAGCACCGCCTCCACAGCGGGCCCGGCAGCACGTGCCAGGTCTTCCGACCATCACCTGTGGGACCGCCATGAGCCCTCTCCAGACTCAAGGCCCGAGGCCGTAGGCCGGGGGTACCCAGATTCCCTCACTCTCCCCAGCAAATGGGGACCACCTCTCGGCAAAGGTATCTCACCCTCTTCTGCCCGAGGGACAGCACAATAGATACACGGGGAAACAGAGAAGAAGTTGCGGGGTTAGGCAGCCCAGAAGAGCTCGTCTGTAATTCCGTGGGAAAGTGGGGCCGTTGACTTAATCACAGAGACAAAGTGAGGATGAACATTTCTCTGCTCTTTCCCATACTCCGTGATACGCCTTTCCCTGCATAAGGAGTTCATTTGGAGGTCCCTGGCGGTGTTTCTGATGTCCTAACATGGCATGCTGCCTGTAGGGCAGGAAGAGAGGGCCTGAGCAGAACAGGTGCTGAGCCTGGGAGGCAGGAGACACTGGCTCCAAGCCAGCTCAACCAGCGCCTCTTTCTGCCTCTCGGGATTCAGCATCTCATCTATAAGCAAAGGGATGAGACTGTCCCAGGAAACGCTGCCCAACAGAAATGAAATGAGAGCCATGTAAAGAAAGTTTCCCAGTTGCCACATTTAAAACGGTAAACAAAGAAACAAACCAACAAACAAAAAACAAGTACTAGAAACTGATTTTAAGAACATATCTTACATAATCTACTGTATTTAAAATACTATCATTTTGACATGTAATCAATAGAGGAAGTAACAAGATAGTTTATATGCTTTTAGTAGACAAGCCTCAGCGTCTCATGTGCATTTGAACTACAGCACATCTCAGCTCAGACCAGCCTCCTCCCCAGTGCTCCTAGCATCAGTGGCTGTGGCTACTCTATTGAACAGCAACTCCAGGGGTCCCACCATGGTCCTGGCTGAAAAGCAGGAGTAAGTGCTCTAACACTATCAATAAAAGGATCTCTCTGAAACAAAGGCGGATTCACTTTTAAATGTCTGTAAACCGGTGGGCTGCACCTCCCTCCACCCTTGGTTACTAGACAGCCCTCTTCCTTGCTGATCCCTTTCTGGATGTAGGGAAGCAACCTGGCACAGAACCAGGGCGGACGGGCCGCCAGGTAAATTACCTGCTGTCTGTGTCCAGTCCCATGAAGTCCTCCTTCTCAAAAAGGATGCAGAGGAGTGGGATCTTGTCCCCAGAGTTGTCGGGGGCCCCATCCAGCCACTTAGACTTGAGCAAGATTAAGAGTGACTCAGTGAAGTCCTCAATCCTCTTCTCCACCACCCTGCAGTCCTCGTAGATTGAAGGCCACGTCGGTGCGCGGCTGCTCGGCTACCTCCCCATGCAGCACAAAGACAAAGAGCTGAGAGTCATTAAGTGTGGTGCCATACAGCTCCTCTGCACGTGGAGCTTCTCGAAGGTCTTGGCCAAGAGGCAGTCGGTAATGGTGACAAGGCCCACAACCTTGAGATGGGTCTGGAAGCCGCTCCATCCATTCTTGGGCGCATAGTGGTGCCTGTAGTGCATACAGAGTGTGCCCTGGGAGCTGCATGGGCTGATCTGGCTCACCAAGGAGATTCGCTTATAGATGCAAAAGAAATTCTCCTCTGAGATGATCCCCACTGGTTTGACCACCACGGGAAGAGTCTCATAGTCCTCAGCACACTGCACGTAGTCAGGGATGCTTATGTTGCAGGCCCTGCCGAGAGGGGAGAGGAGATCTAGGTAAATATTGTGCTGTGGGCTGCGGGCGCCTGTGGGTTGCGGTGACCTGGTGTGTACCAGCCAGAAGGCAGGGGAAGCCCAAGCAAGTCCAGGGGTACAGTTTGTCCTTCAGAGCCTGCACATGGCTATCGTAGCTCGGATCACTTTACCCAGCTTTTGACTTGGCTTCCTGCCCCTGCAGAGAAGGGTCATTTCTTGTTTTCTGTTTCAAAGCACCTAGCAAGGCCCTGATGCAAAGTCACTGATCAAAAATGCGTAATAAAGAAATGAAAAAAGGAACTGCTTTCCGCCACACCCTTCAGCAGAATATGAAGGACAACAGTAGGAGCAAAAGATCTGAATTTCAATTCCAATTTATTTGAACCCCTAAGCTGCAGAATAATGGATAAGAAAACTTGCCTTGGGGAGGAGGGTACAGTTCAGTGGTAGAGCACATGCTTATCATGTACGAGGTCCCAGTACCTCATTTTAATAAGTGAAACAAATAAATAAACCTAATTACCCTTCTCAAAAAATACTTTTTAATTCAAAATTCAAAAAAAACCTTGCAATTGACACAACATTGTAAACTTGACTATACTTCAATTAAAAAAAAAAAACCTTGCCTTACAAGAATATATCTGGATTATGGAAGTTTGCAAATGTAAAATGCCTAGGGTACCACCTGCATAAAAAGGGGTGACTACAAATTTACTATCCCTACTTTATGAGCTATATTTCCTTCGGGGGGGTTATAACCTCTCAGAGCTAATTTTCTCAAATTTAAAAAAAAGTAAACATTACATGATTCTCAGTACTGCTGAAGAATCAGTTAATCTTATGAAAGCATCTGACCCAAAGAGGTTACTCAATAAATGTTTGTTGAATGAATGAATAAACAAGCAAAATGAATGCTGCTCCCTGCCACAGACCATCATAATGGTATTGCTTGGAAATCCCAAGCCCACTTTCCACCCGTCTCTACACTAACCATGTGGGTGACCTGGGCAGGCGTGTGTGCTTCTCTAAGCCCCAGTTTAATCATGAATAGAAATGGTGGCAATAACACAAACCTCAAATTGTTAGTGAGTCAGTAATGAATCATACCCCAACTTTGAAAGTTTGAACCATTAAGGAAAACTGGGAAAATTTTCTTAGCAGCCTGTGGGGGCAGTGTTGGTGGGGGGTGTCAGAGGCAGTTGTAGGCAAACAGCTGAATCAGATAAAACTTTGAGCACTGACTTTGTGCTAGTCCCTACTATGGGTCACAGAGGTAAACTAGGTACTGTTTCTTCCTCTGAAGAGCTGCTCACAGTCCAAGCTATAAATTCACTGAGTGGGAATGCTGTGTCTTCTGGCATCTTTGGTGCATAGGTGGGGACACATAACAGGTCCTTACCTCCATAGGCCCTCTCCATATTATCTCTTACAACTACATGGGAATCTACATTATATCTCAAAATAAATTTCCTACTATTTTAAAGAAGCTATTGAGGATAAATTTGCTCACTGTCTCAAAAAAGGAACACACAGAAAAAATAGGACAATGCCCAGCACATGAGATACACTCAGTTAACATTCCCACTGAAACCAGTGGTCCCTCCAAATTCAGAGCAAGAGGATGGGTCCTCGTGGCATGAGGCCACTGCACCTGAAGCTAACAAAGCTAATGGTGCTCACTTCCAAGAGCCCCTGTCACCACCCTTGTTCTAATTTTTTATTTGTAATTTTTTTCTTTTTATTAAATAGAAACTCCCAATTGCATAGCCTTCACCTGACTAGACATCATGATGGCAGCCCTTCAAAACCTGACCACAGAGATCATGATGGCAGCCCTTCTTGGTGAAACAATAAAATGAAAAGCCATTTCCAAAAGACTTCTGTGTAAATCTACTAGGGAACTTCATCCTGGACTGAGAAAGAGGACTGGGGAGGAGGGGGCAATCTGGGGCATAGAGAACTATGGGCCACCTGTCCCACGATGGACTTTAGACTCAACCATCTCCCTCCAGGAAATTTAAAATGCACAGCGACATAGTGCTCTGGGCAAGAATTTTTTTTTTTTACATCCCTAAAACCCTTGCAGGTCTTGTTTCTACTGAGACACACATAGATTATGTGTATAATGTTTCACAAAAGCCTTAAAATATTATCACCCCAACTTGACACATCAAGAAACTGAGGTAGAGAGGTTTGTCACATTGTGCAAGATTAAAGAGAGGCCACGACAGACACCATAATTAAATCCAAGCCCCTGCTCCAGTGCTCACACTAGAAAGTGTGACATGCTGCCCCTTTTCTGCCCTCTCCCTGCAATAAATTTCTGAAGAGTCTTTTCTGTGCCACCTGGAATCACAATCACATCAATTTTCCACAAAGAGCTATGTCACTCCATGCAGGACGTAACAAAACCTAAAGTGTTGGGATGGGAGGAGAGATTTGCATTTTCTGTTTCTCAAAGGAAACATGGCTTTAAAAGAAACTGAAAAGCACTTATCTAGTCTAAGCCCTCATTGTGCAGAGAAAGAAACGGAGGGTCAGAAGAGATGAGGAAAGGGCCTTATTAACAATTATTGCCTCAGCGCAGCACCAAGCCAGCCCCGGGCACTGCTGGGGGAGGATCTGGGAGGCCCAGGAGAATGAGTGTTAGAAAACGGAAAGAGAAGAAGCATACAAGCCCTGTCTCTACACCACCATATCATGAAATTCCACCAAATTACCCAGTATGGGGGCAGCCAATAATAAGGTGGAGTAAACAGGTTATAGAAACTTGGAAGTCTCAACCATAGTGGAAATTCCAACATTTACTATGTTTTTTTCCCAGTTCAAGCATCAACTCAGTGGGCACTCTGTACCAGGGACTACACTAGGCCTGGAGTTCTCCCAAATACAGATCTCTATTACCACGTGTGCAACCGACATAAAGGCCACCAGAAGAAAAGCGCTCACAGATAACATGGAATTACTGAAACTGAAAGCAGCCAAAGAGCATATATTACTAGGAAAAACGGTGCTGCTAGAAATGGACTCATGGACATAGAAAGCAAACTGTGCTTAGCAGGCAGGAAAGGGGGGATTAACAGATACACGTTAATAAATATAAAATAAATGACAAGGACCTACTATATAGCACAGGGAACTATATTCCATTTCTTGTAATGAGTTCTCCTAAAAACAATCTAAAACATATGTATATGCATATGCATATGTTTATAACTGAATATCTGCTGTACACCTGAAACTAACATTGTAAATTGACTACACTTCAATAAAAAATAAATTAAAAAAATAAGTAAAAATAAAAGCAACGCCATTAAGAAAAAAAAAAGAATACTGTAATCCTCTTAGCTGTAGGTGCTGGAGAATCCTGGTTGCAAGCACCAAGTCCACTGGATCAATCCAGCACTGGCTGTCACTCTTTCTGACCATCAGAGAGTCACTTGGCTTCACTGAGGTTACTTTTCTCTTCTGTGAAAGGCTACAGTAGCAACTAACGATGTATAGAATCTCATCATTCACAAGCCCAACAATTAGTGAGGACTTCCATGGGCCAGGATCTGGAGAGATGAAAAGATACGGTCCCAGATATATTCATGGGTAGAAGAAATTTATGCCATAAAGACATTAATTCTTCCTGTTTTGATACACAAATTCATTGCAATTCTGATTAGAATTCCTACCAGATATTTCATGGAATGTAACAAGTTAATTTATGGTCAGGAATAGGCATGAAACTTCTTTAGAAACACCACTGTGGAGGGGTGGGTATGTCACTCATTTCCACTGGTCTTTCTGTTGTGATGAAAACGTTCTGGAATAATAATTGTTGCACAATTGTGAATATGCTAAAAGTTGCTGAATTGTACCATTTAAATGGGTGGACTTCATGGTGTGTGAACAATATCACAATAAAGCTGTTATATGAAAAAATATTTCTTGACAATTATTTTTCCCTCTATACTACTAGTCTGCCCCACGATTTAAGAAAAACAAAAAACCAAAACAAACCAAACTGTGCCAGGAGCTCTTTAGGACTTCAATGTCCCTGGGTCTCCAACGCCTCTGGTGGTGCTGTTCCTGTTAACGCACCCTAGCTGGGCTGGGCTAGTTAGGGACTGTAACTATCTCTTTAAAATCGACGGTTACACGTTTCACCCTGGGAGTGGGAAGGAAGGAGCATGTCACAGCCTCATGCCTTCAGCTCATTTTTAACTGAACCAAGCCCTGCTTTCAACACTGTAATCCCTGGCACTATAAAAACACGTGACATCAACAAGCACCGCCATCATAACACCTGAAAGTGTTCAAGGTACTTACCTGGGGCAGAAACACTGAGGGAGGAGACAGAAGCTCGCTCAGCACTGAGGATCCACATTCCCGAATCCACCAGAAGCTGGGCTTTACAGCCGGAGGCTCTCAACCAAGGGAGCAGCTCCCACGCCACTGAGCTTTTCCTCAGGGAGCAGGAAAGGAAGAGAAGTGCAGCCCCGGGGTCGCGGGGCAGGGAAAGCTGTAGGGGGTTGGTGGAAAAGCGGGCTGCAGCTCTGCTCGGAGGCCAGTCCCAGCCCCAGCCGCCCGCCCCCGTTTGGGTCCGCAGACCCCGCCCGCCAGGGACACAGCCCGCCCAGGGGCGGGGACCGGACGGCGGCCGAGGAGAGGCAGCCGGGAGGAGAGGACTCGCGGGCGGGAGAGGGGAAGGGGACGCCAGCCACGGTCTGAGGGGAGCCCAGCTAGGTGAGAGGCGGCAGTTGCACACCTGGACATGGACAGGTGTGGCCGGGGCTCCGGGGCAGGTGGCGCGGGCAGAGGGGTCTGGCCCGAGCTATTCAGCTGAACACAGGCTGACTGGCGCCCTGGGGTGCTGTGACATGCCGACCGCCCTCCCGCAGCCGCCTGACCCCTTTCCCGGGAACCCCCACCTTGCTTTTCCACAGCCAGAGGCCACGGCCCCGGGCAGGAGCTAAAAGCCTACCGGTCGACAGAGCTGAGAAGCCTTTGGGGCCGATCCCCGGCTCGGAGCTTTCAACCCGCGGTCCAGCTGGCACGGACTGCCCATGCGCAGGAGAGCCAGCGATCCACACTGGGTTCTGCGAGAGAAGGTGGGGCAGCGTGGGAGGGAGAAGATGGGAGGGGGAGGAGAGGAGGGGAAAAGTGGAGGGAGACAGATGGACAGGAAGAGCAGAGAAAAGGGATGGATCTGGAGAGGGGAGGGTCGTAGCGGAGATGGAGAGAAAAAGCTTTACCTCTGGGGGCACCCCGAAGGAGGCGGCAGTCCTGCCTCTGTACCATTCTGTTACCCTTCAAGGCCCGCAGCTCATGTTTTACCTCTCGGATCCAGCCCTCCATCCGATGCTTCTGCAGAACCCCTATGGTTATCACACCCGTTGCCCCCACGCGGAGCTGGGTTTTCTGTTGCTCTGGGAACCAAGCACCCACAGGTGTTGTCGCTCAGAACTACCTTGGGAAGAGTACCTATTCCCCTTTTACACGCTGGGAAACAGCCAGGCATGGTCTCTGCCTTAGTTCCACTCTCCCAGGTGTTGGGCTGTCGGGGAGCGGGGTGGTACAAGATCAGAGCCCCAGACAGAGCAGACTGCCTGAGTGTTGGTGCACAGTCCCCATCCCTCCTGGGTAAACCACACCCCACCCAAGTGGAACCATCAAGGGCTCACAGTAGTTCCCTGGGTGTGGGAGAGCTATCCTCATGTAAAGGAAAAGCCCAGCTGGGCTAACAAGCTAAGTCACAAATCTAAGTGTGATAAGTGTCGGTTTATTGATCTAAATTCTGCTGGGCTAACTCGTAAATCTGAAGTTTAGTGTCAGTTTACTGGGCTAACAAGCTAACTCGTAAATCCAACCTCAACAGGTGTCAGTAACGTGATCTATTACAAGTTGATAAGCTCCAGTGTACTGATTTCTTGCTTTTTGTTGTTTGAGCCTTATTGGCTAATACCTCTTACTTGTAATTAACCCTTTAAAACCTCATGTGCATGTCTTGGAGGTGCTCAGAACTTCGGAGCAGAAGCCCCTCTTAGCCCGCCGGCATAATAAATCTGAGTACTCCAACCCTCCCAATGGTGCTTGTTTCTTGGCTGGCCTGTTGTTTCCATAACACTCAGTTCCAGTGCCCAGCTTTCTAGGTAGATAGGAGTGTTACCGAGTCCAAATTCATTCTCCTCAGTGCAGGACAGGCCAATAAGTTGGGAGAACAGGTGTTGGGGCAAGGAATAGCAAGTCTCTGTAGACCTAGATGGCAAAATAATGTCTTGGAAAACAATCTCCCCAAGTCAGAATTCAGGCTCCTTTCCTACATGCTTGGTTGTTGCAATCTTCCTGGTGTAGGAATTCCTTCTTGTTAGAATCCTTTGTTCTTCCAGCTATCTGCCTGGGTCAAATCTCTGTAAACCTCCAACAAAACAAACGTTATTTTCTATTCTGTAATTTGTTATCTTTTTATGAATGAAAAAGTGTTAAATATCCTTAAAGGTCAGAGCCTTCAGAATAGGCTCTCCTGTATATTTCAGGCTCTAAGCAACATTGTTTTACAAGCAAGATGAAGCCTAGGAGACAGAGCATAGGGTTAAAGTCAAATGAAAAGATCTAATATGCAGTCAGATTTGTTCTGTTCTATTACCCGGGCAGAAGCCACTTGAGGATTTAAATCCCTTTAAGTTAAAAATAACTAAAACTTTAAAGGAATTTACATACATATTTGGGAATGTGTATACCATATCTGGAAAAGCATCCAAAGGATAGTAAACAGTGGCATCTCCAGGGAGGGCTGGAAGGACAAAGGATGAGGGTAAACTTCTTTCACTTGTGTATTTTTGTGCTCTGTTTGAAGTTTTTAACCATTTGCATGTATTTATTTTTCAGTTAAAAAAATGTGTAATGCAGCAAAGGAGTAATTAGCTCAGCAAATACAGCAGCCATGGAATCACTGAGTCATCACTTTTGACTTAAGCCAGGAAGCATTTATTGACTCTCTCCAATGTGCCCAGTGCTGTTTTAAGACTTCTTTTATTATTATTATTTATTATTATTATTACTATTATTATTGTTATTGCTATTGTTATTTTATGAAATAATAACAAAGGTATCCCCCACCCCTGCCCATGGCTGTTGGAAAACCAACTGAGTTTTTATTGAGTTGTTTTCCAAGGAGTAGAGATGAGTTATAAACTGAACACATCTTCAGGGCAAAACAGGTGGAGTGGTTTTACAGCACGCCAGACAGCTATGAAGGGTTTTCAATAAAGGTGCCCAGAGGCTGAAAGAGAAAGCCTCCAGGGCCCTACAAAAAGCTGCCCAAACTTCCTTCTCCATGGCACTACTGAAATAGGAAAGAACAAATCTGACTCCATATTTGATCTGATCCTTTGACTTTAAGAAAACCACGTTAATACGCTCCGGTATTTTCGTCGGTTATGATGGCACAGAGGAGACGGACAGGTCAACAAGGGACCACTCTGCCGTGATCACTGAGCCGGGGAACGGGATGGGCGGCAAGATGTATGACGCAGCCATAGCTGTGCCCGTGCTTCTAGGCAGGTAACCAAAGTCGCCTCGACAAGGTGTCAAATACTTGTGCCCACGTCCTCATCACCTGACATGTATTAAACAGAAATGGAAACCTATACCAATACCCTTGGTGGGTACACCGTCCAAAGAGCAAAGTCACAGTTTGACAACTGGCCATCCCGGTTCCCTGGGATTCATTCTTGGAGAACCTTAGAAACCACACCTCTGTCCTTAAGAAGTGCTGCATATTTGTCCTATCTTTGGCTCAGGGATGGAGCATGTTCAAGTGAACTTTAATGTTTGCACAGATTTGAATGTCTTTCTCCAGTTTCACTTGTCCAATCTAAAGAGGCCAGAGCTAAGTCCATCCTCCGTAAGATCTATTCCCTCCAGTGACAGCTCATTGAGCCTGCAATTAAAAGCTAACTGAACAAGACTGTCTGTCCTCAGCTAAAAAGTTCACCCACCCTTCACTGCTTTCTTAATCTCCTCTCCTGGCTAATTGCAACAGACTAACACCTCCCTCTACCAAGCTACCCAACTATGTCAGATTTTCTCCCCAAAGAGAAAGTAAGGTCCATAAATGAGGAGTCAACTCCATAGTTACCACTGAATTCCTAGCATATAGTAATGTCAATAAACAGAAATGATTGTGGCTTCTTTCCTTTAAAACATTTCCGGTTATTTGAATGAGATCTTGGAAGAGAGGTGTTTGCCGTCCAGTATCTTGATCCACAATACTCTGGAGGCCTTTTTCGGAATGGCTGTTCACTAATCCATTCAAAACACAGCTTCTCATTCCAGGAGTAGCTGTGCTTCTCTGCCAGGAGATTGTGGTCACTTTCATGCCAGAACAGCTTTAAACTATATCCTTACTTTGGATTTGTTATTTTTCCCCTCTTCCAACAAAATTGACTTTCCCTACTGTCTTGCCTTGAGGAAATTTTTTTCTCTAGTTCACCCTTTAGTAAACCATGCTTCTCGGGATGGGCTTGGCCTTACATATGATCAGTCATCCAACTCCCAGTGTGAGAGGCTTCGGGCTCACCTACCCTACTGTCAAGGCAACTGAAACTCAGTACAGGAGCCAACAGGCACCCCAGGGCTTCTAAGGCTCATGTATCACCCAGAATCCCTACTTTCTGGTTTGTCTTGGCTTCTGAGGATTTCCCCTCACTTTCTTGACAATTAGCTGTGCAGCTTGAAAGATGAGGAAGGAAGGTTTTATTTCTTAATCCGCATTTTAAGAAACTTGTGTAATGAAGGTTTTCACAAGTTTCTACAACCCTCCATTGCCGAGACAGAAAACACACTAGATATTTTCTAAGTTTAGCTATCATGTGTATTTTCTCTTTTGTTTTCTTAACTGCAAACAGACATCTTTTAATTAAAAAAAATTAAGGCCCCAAATAGGATAGAGAAAGGGCATACAAAATTAAAGGACAAAGACAGAAAAATGATAAATACTCTACAAGGTTAATATAATACTTACTGTATGGATCAGATCAGCAATTCTCAGTAACAGCTAATTGAAATATGACCATGAGGTAAAACATCTCTCTTGTCAGGAGATGGCTAACAGAAAATAGAATTAAATCAACAAACTAAAATTCTAAGTCTGGCGAGGTACAGAAGGATACCAGCATAATGTGTCGTCTTCTGGAAAGGAGGGAGGCTCACCAGCTCTTTACTGTGGAGCCTTAGCCCAGCGGAGGTCGGTGAAGTGAGCTCTGTAAGTACCCAATTAGCAAAGTGGGTGATGAATAAAGAGACATGAGCTTTGATGACAGAGATGATACTACAATTCACTTGTCCTGTAAAGTATGCCTTCACGTTCAGTGATCAATACCTCGGCGTCCTCAGGGATTAAGATTATAGGAAAATTCACAGCCTGGGCCCAGACCTCCTCTTTGAGCTCGTGACACTGCACTTAGATGTCTCAAGGGCAACTCCAACTCCACCTGCAAAGAGCTGACTTCACTGTGCTCCTCCCATAGCCGTCCTGCCCATGGCCCCTGGTCGGGGGCAAGGTCTCTCTGCCTCTCCCAGCTCAGGCCCATCACTCACAGATGTGACTGGACCCCTCCTTCAGGGCCCAGATTTCCTCAGTCACCGAGTCCCACCACCCACACCTGTCCTACCAGATACTCACTGGCACTCACTCAGCACTGACACTGTGCTGGGTACCATGCTGCACACTGTGCACACGTTATCTCACTGGATCGCCACAGCAGTCCTGGAAGGTCGGTACATCACTGCTTTTATTGATTAGATAAATTGTTTCACTTCCTTGAGTGCATCATCCAAAGTGACACGGCTACTGAGCCACAAAACTGGGACTGAAAACCACTTGAAAATTCTACACTCCTACACCTGGCAGCCACCCTAATCTGACTCATCACATCACCTCCTGCTGAGCCTTCTAAATGTTTCTAAGCATTCTACAAGACAAAAGTGATCTATGAGAGCACCCCTCTCCCCTACTTAAAATCTGTCAATGACTGTCCACTGCCCTTAGGAGAAAGCCCCACCGGGCCTGAGCACAGCCCAACGGCCCGGCATCCGCATTCCCTGCGCTGCCTTGCCGCCTCACCCACCACGCAGCTCTACACTGGCTGTGTCCAGGACAGGGATGCTGACTCCGTACAACCCGGGTCTCGTCTCAATCGAACAATGATCACCTTCTTCAGTGTCCACCGTCTTCACTGCTGACTCTCAGAAAAATGATTTCTCAGGATGAATCAATATCTTTTCCTTACAACTTCCCGTCATTTATTATGAGCTCCACCCAAAAGAGAGAAGAATTAATTCTCAGTCTCCTTATCTGTAAAGTGAGAATAACAAGGAAATATGTGAGGTTTTAAGAGAAATAATATTCATGTGAGGCTGAGGGACAATTCCCAACATACAGTAAGCACTCAATATGTGCTTACTTATTATTAATAAGAATATAATGCATTCCAGCAACCTTAACTCAATATTTTATGGCTATGTCCAACAGACTACAGACACACTGTTGGACGAACCGCTTTGAGCAGATCAGCACAAGCATACTGGGAAAGGTAAGCCCTGACTCGGGTTACAGCTGCAGCCAACCAGCACTACGGGGCGGGGCAGTTTCTCAGACTATTACATGTTGCTTGAGCATTTGTCACTAATGAATAAAGACAGGTGTTCTTTATTCAAAGCTCCTGAAACATAAATCTTCAAAGATTGATGCAAATTAGGTTTCAAGTACAACACTATCTCTAGAAATTATTTGATAATAGTCTTAGCTCCTCTGCACATCAAAAGGACATGTTCTTAATGTATCTGACTACACCGAAAGTGTTGTTTAAAAGAAATTAAGATGAAGCCATCCTAAATAAGCTCTCAGTATCATCTGCACAAAGCCCCACCCAAGGGTCTCATTTCTCACTTCCACAAGGTTGTTCAGGTAGCTTAATCTGGGTCTTTGTTTCTTATAACACGGGGGTGGGAAGAGTTGTGGATAGATTTATATAGCAAATATAAACCTAGGGTATTTGCTGCATAGAATTCGTAGAAATAAACAAATTGATATATAGTCCTACCCTCAAGAAGCTCAGCCTTCCCAATTACAACAGCATTAAAAATAAAGTGAGAGGTACATTTAACAAAAATTTACAAGATTTGTACATTGAATATTTTGAAGTATCACCAAAAAATTTTAAAAATCTACATATATGGAAGACATCCCATGTTGATGGAATGGTAGAAAATATTGCTAAAAATGTTAGACTCCCCAAAGTGATTTACAAATTCAGTGGAATCCCTATCAAAATTCCAGCTGACTTCTTTGCAAAAATTGAAAAACTTATCCCAAATTTCATATGGAAGTGCAAGGGGCCCAGGACAGCCAAAACAATCTTGAAGAAGCAGAGCAAAGTGGGAGGACTCACTTTAAAGGGTACTAAAAAGCTATAGTACTAAGTCAGTATGGTACTGGCATAAGTTTGGGTAAATAAATCTATAAGACACAATAAAATCCCAGGGGGAAAAACTTATATTTACAGTCAGTTTTACACAAGGGTGCCAACAACACCCCACGGAAAGAATAGTCTATTCAACAAATGGTGCAGGGAAAGCTGGGTATCTGCAGGCAAAGAATGAATCTGGAATCTGGACCCCCATATTTTATATTACAAATAAAGTTAATTCAAAATGGATCACAGACAGAAATGTAAAAAATAAATGTACAAATTTTTTAAAAGAAGATACAGTATAAATCTTTGTGGTCCTAGGATAGGCTTTGGTTTCCTAGATACAATACCAGGAGCACCAGTGATAGAAGAAAAAAGCAGATAAACTGGACTTCATCTAAATTAAACCTTTTTCTTACAAAGGACATCATCAAGAAAGTGAAATGACAGTGGTAGGGGGTATCTCAAGTGATAGAGTGCATGCTTAGCAAGAAAAATAAAATAAATCAATACATCTAATTACCTCCCCTATAAAGAATTTTTTTTTTAATGTTTAAAAATCTAAAGTGAAAAGACAATCTTCAGAATAGGAGAAAAATTTTACAAAGCATGTATCTAATAAGAGAGTTGTATCCAGGATATATAACAAATGCTTACACCTGAACAATACATAGAAAATCGACCCAATTTTTAAATTTTCCAAGGATTTAAAAAAATACACAAATGGCCAAAAAGCATATGAAAAGAAGCTCAGCATCAGTAGACAAATCAAAATGAAAATGAGATCTTATTTTACACCCACCAGGATGGTTATAATCAAAACATGCACAATAACAAGTGTTGTTCAGGAGGCAGAGATACCTCATATGTGGCCAGTGGAAAGGGACAATGGTGCAGCTTCTTTGGAGAAGTCTGTTGTTTCCTCAAAAGGTCAGAGTTATATTTCTCAGCAATTTCACTCCTACATGTAGAGTCATCGCTTAGTATCCTCGGGGGGTTGGTTTCAGGAAACCCCCATCCTGGATTCCATAATCCAAGGATGTTCGAGTCCCTTTACAATCAGCCATCTGGATCCATGAAGTGGAAACTACAGATATGGCGGGCCAACTGTACAGCCAACAGAATGAAAACATATTCTCACAAAATCTTGCACATCAATATTAATGGCAGTATCATTCAGAGTAGCCAAAGGTTACAAACAATATCCATCCATCAATGAATGGATAAACAAAATTACCAAGAATAGGCCCACAAACTTTTGGTCATTGAATCTTTGACAAAGGAAGTGAGAAAATACAATGGAGTAAAGACAGCCTCTTCAGAAAATGGTGTACGGAAAACTGGACAGCTGCATGTAAATCAATGAAGTTAGACTACTCCCTCACAGCATACACAAAAATAAATTCAAAATGGCTTAAAGACTTAAACACGTATACAAGACACTATAAAACTCTTACAAGAAAACATAGGGAAAACATCTGACATACATCTCAGCAATGATCTCCTAGAGCAGTCTACTCAAGCAATAGAAACACAAGCAAAAATATACAAGTGGGATGTAATTAAACTTACAAGCTTTTTCACAGCAAAGGAAACAGTAAGCAAAACAAAAAGACAACCTATGGAATGGGAGAAAATATTTGCAATAAATGAGACTGACAAGGGCATAATTCCCAGAATATATAAACAGCTTTTACACTTCATAAGAAAGAAAAACAAACAACTCAATCCAAAAATGGGCAGAAGACCTAAAGAAACTTTTCTCCAATGAAGTCATACAAATGGCCGATAGGCACATGAAAAAGTGCTCAATATCGTTATCAGAGAAATGCAAATCAAAACTGCAATCAAATATCACATCTCGCCAGTCCGAATAGCCATCATTCAGAAGTTCACAAACAATAAATGCTGGAGAGGCTACGGAGAATAGGGAACCCTCCTACACTGTGGTGGGAATGCAGTTTGGTGGAGCCATTGTGGAAAACAGTATAGAGGTTCCTCAAAAGACAAAAAATTGACCTCCCATATGACCCAGCAATCCCACTCCTAGGCACATATCTAGAAGGAACCCTAATTCAAAAAGACACCTACACCCCAATGTTCACAGCAGCACTATTTACAATAGCAAGACATGGAAACAACCTAAATGTCCACTGACAGATGACTGGGTAAAGAGGTTGTAGTATATTTGTACAACAGACTACTATTCACCCATAAAAAAAATAATAAAATAATGCCATTTGTAGCAACATGAATGGACCTGGAGAATGTCATTCTAAGTGAAGTAACCCAGAAAGAGAGAGAAAAATACCATATGAGATCGCTCACATATGGAATCTAAAAAAACAAACAAACAAACAAACAAAAAATAAACCAAACAAACAAAAAGATAAACTTATCTACAGAACAGAAACAGACACTGAGACATAGAAACCAAACTATGGTTACCTGAGGGGAGAGGGTGTGGGAAGGAATAAATTGGGAGTTCAAGATTTGCAGATAGTATGTATAGAGTAAACAGCAAGTTTATACTGTATAGCACAGGAGAATATATTTCGTATCTTATAGTAACTTATATTGAAAAAGAATATGAAAATGAATACAGGTAAGTTCCTATGTAAAAGAAGTGTTGTGCTGTACACAAGAAACTGATGCAACATTATAAACTGACTAGAATTCAATGAAAATATTTTTAAGTAGACAAAAAACGAAAAAAAAAAGATATTATCAAATCAAAAGAATAAATTACTGATTGAGGGTACAACATGGATGGACCTTGAAAGTTTATACTAAAGTAAGCCAGACACAAAAGGGCAAATAGTGCCCTTTTAGGTGAACTGTCTCTAAGCGTTTATTGTACTATTCCAGTACATTTTCTGGAGGTTTGAAGTCTATCAAAATCAAAATAAAGTGTATTATTCATTAAAAACATAAAATGATTCCTCACAGGAGGGCTTTAATTATTAAATGCAGAAATGCATGTAAAGCTCCTGGAACAACAATTTGCATGTCCACAGAGAGTCACTGTTGTCACTGCCACTCAGAGGGTGGTGCCAGCGCTGATGAGGGCTGCCTCCACGCGCTCCCCTGCAGAGAGGAGTGAGGGCCTGGGCTCTGACAGGAAGGGTGACCATGAACATGGGTTAGACAGAGCCACTCCCCAGACTCTGCGTTACCCAGCTTTCTTATACAAACTGCTCCATCTAACATAAACACGCTACAGGGATGGATCTTACAACACAGGGAATATAGCCAATGTTTTACAATAACTATAAATGGAACATAAAAATAAAAATTGTGCAACTATTGTACACCTGAAACTTATATCATATTGTAAATCAGCTATACCTTTATAAAAAATTTTAAAATAATTTAAAAATTTTATCACTTTAGTATTCAATTCGGTTTTTAAGTAACTACTAAACAGCTTAGAAAGTATAAAATATTTAAGTGTGATAAGTTTGTTTACATATTTATTTACTTTCAGCCTCCTGCTAAAAGAGAAATTAAACAATTTTTTTAAACACAGCTTAACAACCATAACAACAAAAAGACAAAAGTGAGAGTGAAGACAAAATGGAGATTGAATACTTAAATGAAACCAGGGGAAGGTAAAGTCATAAAAATGAATGCCATGAAGTTAGGGTAAGTGTTAAAGGCCGACTAGAAATTCAGCTGTAAGATTCTTGGCAGCTAAAGCAAAAAGTAAAAGATGATGGGGCGGGTGGTAGAGCTCAGTGGTAGAGCGTTTGCTTAGCGTGCCCGGAGTCCTGGGTTCAAGTGCCAGGGCCTCCACGAACAGATAAATACACCTAATTACCTACCCCCTAAAGAGCCCCAAAGAAAAGAAAAAAAGAAACTTGTTTCCTAAAAAAACCTGATATTAAATTTAGATTAAATACTTAAAAAAAAAAAAAGAAAAATAGAAATAAATGAGTGACACAAGCGATAATGCCCGTGAGATAAATCTGCAGTGGCTGCTGGCAGGTCCCCATGTCCCACGTGGGAAAATCTGAAACATCCTTCTCACCACTCAGAGTCATCCTCAGCCCACACCACCCCTCCCCCTTTTAAATGCAGGAGCACTATTAGGGCCCGGACTTTGCTCTCTCTGTGTCATCAGAGTGAGACAGGATGGAAGGGGGCAGAGCACAGCCATTCAAGGAAGGCCACAGCAATTAACATCAAAATGGTGAAGGATTCAATCCCCAATAGGCCTTGAGGCTCAAGATGAAGAGATAAAACTTCTTCTAGCAAAGCTTGAGCTTCATTATACACCCATTGTAATACTAACATGGTGAATAACATGCCCCAAGGCACCATGGCCATCCCAAGGCTTGCCACAAAAGGTCACAGGGTAGGAAATGGCCAACTACCTGGGAATCCCAGCCCCTTGCCCTTAGGCTGCTCAGCCTACTTATTAGCATTTGAAACAACCAAGCCGAAGAAAACTAGAAACACAGCGCCACCTCGCGGTCACCACTCTCTCTCCCTCTTCCGAGAAGGCCCACACTCTGTCTGTGGAGTGTGTACCTACTTTTAATCTGAGCACCCGAACCCCACAACTCGTGGCCTTTCTCTTGCCTTTCAATATGTCTCTGTGAATAAATCTACCACTACTCAACAGTGGCTTGTTCTTGAAATCTTTCCTGCATGAAGCCAAGGACCCACGTCTGGTGGGGCACATTCCAGGGGCTCAACCAAAGCCTGGGACACAGCCCCTCTCATGCCCCACATCTGTTTTCTTGTATCAACAGGACTGGGATATGAAGGGAGTTCTGAGGCCCCAGCTAAGGGACAGAAGCAGCCCCCAGGGCTCAAAATGGCGGGCAGACCCTCCCCCAGCAGGGGCCCTGAGGTCGGCCCTGTTCTCTGTGGTTCCCTGTTGTGCTGACCCCCTAGCCAGACAGCGTTCTCCTAGGCCTGTCCCCACAAAACCCTTCTCTCCAAAATGCAAGCACATCATGTCACAGTCCTCTTATTCAACCAGGAAGTTTTCAGCGCACTTTTTCCTTCCCTAGTAAAGAATCTATCTGTGCTCCCTCCCATCCCACCACTTCTTTCTTTGTGAGAACTCTGCACTCCCCACACACCATCCTGAACGCAGCTGCCTTGCTAGCTGGGACCGAGATGCTTCAGTCTCACACAGCCTGAGTCCTTTCACTTTCCCCTTTCTACCTTAAAAAGCCTTTCCTGAGTCTCCCACCCCTCTGATTCTGAACTTCACAAAGTGCTGAGGTTGCAGTCACTGTGTGCATACCTCCCAGGTTTTGGCTAGTTTTCCTTCACAAGATCTTCACTAAGGAGCTGCATCAAGAAGTTTAAAGAGGCTATTCTTACATCTGAGCTGAGGAGCCTGCATAAAATTTAAATGGCTTTGAAGAGTTAACCAGTGACAGAGTTTTCGCAGGTCTTAGTCAACAGTGTCATGAGGCAAAATGTTCTTCAAAGGCTCAGAGTGGCTTCTGAACACGGAGTCGGTAGGGAGGAGATGCCAGGCAGTGAGTGGAGTGAGTGACACTGGGTACGCTTCCCCAGCTGGGGAAGAATTGGATTTTGTTCTAGTTTTCCAAACAATTTCTGACTACCTTTTTCTCTTATTGTCACATACCATTTCCTACGAATTAAGAAAATCAATGTCTGTCATTTGCGCCACTTGGTAGAAGCTACACGATGCCATTCACAGGGCTGGGATATAACAGCCACACCAGTCTAGGTTGAAAGACCAGTGGGGGTATTTCCAAGGTAATCACGGGCATGCAACAAACTCCCCAGCTTCAATTACCTCATCTCAAATGTGAGGCCAATAAAACTACCAAGCAAAGTGCGTGATGATTATGGCCGACATCTGTTTACTAGGTAAGTGCCTGTAAGAGCTGCCGCTGAATGGGGAATGAGTATGATCAACGAGGCCAAGTCAACCTGGTCACACGCTCCCTGCCTTCCTGCGTTGGTGCAGGACCGGAGTTTGTTTAGCTGAGATGAACGCCCCCAGAGCAGCCCCGAAGGGAAAGCTCCCAGCTCTGCGTGGCGAGGCGTGTTCCTTTCCTTCTCAGAGCTGATCACAGTTTGCAGTCGTCTGTTTTTACATTTATCCCCTTAGTACCTGCCTCCCCTCCAGAGTTTTGCTTAAGCAGCACAGGTCCAGGTTTGTGTTGCTGCCTACTGGATATTCTGGGCTGGGAGACAGGCGACCCCACGTCTGGCTCTGGGGCTGAACGGAGAGGGCAGAAGGCCCAGGGGCCCATGCTGAACCGAGGCCCCAGCACCCAAAATTATGGTCTGACTTTGGGCAAATTACACAGCCTTCTTTACCCTGAGATTCCTCATCTGTCCATGAAAATAACTGCCCATGGCGTATAGAGTTTCAAGGATTAAAGGAAATCACCAAATTCACAACCTATTCAAGGGGCTACCAGTACATCCTCAACAGGCACATGCTACCTTTACAGCTGTGACACACGCTAAGCGGGGCGGACAGACACAGTGAACACTGCTAAGTGCCTGTTTGTTAAGTGTTTCATGAGTGTTATAATACTGTTCACAACTTACAACAAACCCAGGAAGAAACGAATATTATGATGCACATTTCACAGTTTCACCAACAGATTAAGGGACTTTACACTCTAGTCCAAGGCCCTTTGGTGAGGAAATGGCGATTTAAACCTGTATCTGAGCCCAGGCCTGGGCTACATCTCTCTCCAATCCACCTGTCCAATACACAAGTTTGCACAGGCCAGCTCTTAAATGCAATGTGTGCCACCGTTTGTCAATGTTTGTTAATTACCATAAACTGCTCTCAGAAACCGCTACAGAAAAGACAGGTGGACCCACATCCCTGCCAACAAAGTAGAGGAATTCTGCCTTGCCTTCTCCTGTAATGTGCAGAAACCCTTCCCTACACCACCAAATTCAAATGTATGCTTCATCCGTGTTTATGTTTGCACACGGAATATTAAAGTAGAAGGTACCTGCAGTAATTCTATCTCGGTTCCTTTCCAAGTTTCCAGATTATCCACAATCAGTCTGTGAATGAAAATACTACAATGTGAATGAAAATACTGCAACCATGTCAGTAAACAAATAATGCTGAAACCAAGTCATCAGCGGCTGCCGCCATCCCCCAGCAAGGACAGGCCTGAAGACCAGCCTCTACAGCCACTCACAACAGTGCCCTCTGAACAGAATGAGAATAAGAAAAGACAGGATACTTGCCCTAGATAGTTAGGTGCTTGTCTAAAGAATGAATCCAGTGAGCCCAAATGATACATAGAAAATCACTAAACTCTTTAACTTGACATACCTGGCTTTCTTTAGATAGCAATGTTTTATTGTTCCAACTACCTGGTCTTTGTTGTAAAGCTCCTATATATCCTAGCTCCTCCCCAACCTCTTCGGAGCAGTCCCTCAGAGCGATCTGAGAGGCTGTCATCCCGGCTCGAGTCCTCCCGCCAAATAAACATAACTCTTAACTTTTAGGCTGCACATGTATTTCAGTCAACAGTTTTGGACACTATGAAGGGACCCAGAGCAGACTTTCTCCACCTGAACTCTCCGAGTTTCCGGAGCCTTGGTACCAGCAGTGGCCCTTTGTGCCCATCCACCTCCTCGGGGAGTCCAGATGAATTTGGGTGAGTCTATCTTGGTTCTCAGATCTCCCTTATTGGGTGATAATCCTGAGTTTTATTTGGCGGTGTATCCAGGTACCTGGCCCTCCAGTTGAAAGATACTGGTGGGAATAACCCACCCAGTGGAGACATACTGGGTGGGGCCTGGTTGAAAGATAACGGGAAACACCCATCTTTAGGAGACTTCCAAGGTGGGGCTGGTTGAAATATACCAGGAAAATACCCAGTGGAGACATCCAGAGTGGGTCCATGTTGAAAGACACTGGGGTCAGGACTGAGTGGTTAGGTAAGCGGCTGGTCTAATGTTTTCCTCAATTTGGTTACCTCCATTGAATTTTTCAGAATAAAAGTAAAACTCTTATGAGGAACCTTTCAACTCCAAAAATGGGACCCCCTTCCTGGCTGGTAACAGTTTTCTCGGATGACTGAGAAACTTGCAGGAGTGGTATAGGCAAAGACTTCATGCCATAGAGTTGTCCCTGCGGGAAAACCTACTATCAATTTTATTCTGACAACCCTACCTTAGAATGGGGAATAGAACTTTCAAAAAAAAAAAAAAAAGAAAGAAAGGAAGAAAGAAAAGGAAAAAAAGATAAAGAAATGACAGATTGCCAGCCTCCAACTAATACCCCAGCCAGGTTTATATACATACAAAACTTACAAATTTAATTGGGAATTAAAAAATAATCTCACTCTTAAAGTAACTAACCAGGCCTGATAAAAACATTTTTTGGAATTCTGGACTTATAAAAACCAAAACACTTTTAGGGGGAACTTAGATTTCTCTTCCTGTGTCTTTGAAATATAAACGTTTTATCTTTCGCTGGGTGTTTTATGTGTGTGTGTGTATGTATGTATATATGTGTTTCCTTTTTGTTTTTAATGGAAAATTTGGACTCTGCCATGCAAAAGGTACAAGTATTGTGTACATATGGTGGCCACACAAATAAATTGGGATTCTCAACAATCCTTTGTACCAATTTTCAGGCATTTTGCCATCTTAACCTTTGTTGCATCAGTCTGGACCATGAACTGCTTTACCTTTTGGAGAGTAAACTTTTGAATTTTATTTAGGCAGCACCCCTACTCTCATTTGGAAAAGCCTCTTCATCTTATTCATTTAAAATCACTATATATATATAAATTGATGGCCATATGATGGATCCCTTAATTTGGAAAACTTTTAAATTGGTGAAAGTTGAAAGAGCTCTCATTATAAACAGCCGTTTTATTGGTACCTATTAAAATCAAGTTTAAAGGTAGAAAATATATCTAATGGTTTATCTAAGAACTTATTTTAAAAAAACTGGTTTAAAAAGCTACATTTATGTTTTTCCTTTCCCATTAATGGTTTTAGAGATGTTAATAAAATCTTAGAATAATTAATGTTAATTAGGTTGAGTAACTGGAAAAAAGAATGTAAAAATGTCGAAAGATTTTTTTCTTAACAGAAAAAAAAAAATAGATAAGGGGATTATCCAAAATGGGTAAATTTTTTTGATGGTTATTTTGAATGAGATAAATAAAATGGACATTATTGGATTTAGAGACAAGGTTTTGATACTACACTACGTAAAGTTAAAAAAAAAAATGGCCAAAAAGATCACCTACTGCCCCCCAAAATTAAAGTTCAAAGAAGTCCGTTTTATTTGCCCCAGTTTAAAATGTATGTATTTATAGGGATAGATACATATAATATATGTAGACTGTGATATTTGATCAATGACTGGGGCAACGGACCAATTAATCAAATTAAAATTTGAGAAGGGCCTTAGTTCTTTGGCTAAAACATGGGGATCCCAGAGACTTTTCTATAAAATTAGATTCAGTGAAAAAAAAAAAAGAAAGAAAGAAAGAAAAGAAAAGAAGAAAAAGGCTTCTGGCATTCCTTCTAGAAATAAAAATTATTGATTAAACTTAATAAATATTAAAATTAAAGTATAAGAGTTAATAAATTTGAGATAAAAGTTTGTAAAATTGGTATGTTTAAATGGGCTTTATATAAACTTTTTGCTTAATTATGTTGTGGTATAGATGTGTTTCAATGGAAAAACGCTTCCCCTTCTTGGTATTACAAGGCTGGGCACATTTCTGTCCCTCAGAAAATATTAATTGAACAAAATAAAGGAAACCAATAGAGTTACATGAGCCGTCCAATATAATGTAAAACTAAAAACTAATATTCAGTGGCTAATAGAAAAATATAATAAGAGGTTTACCCTGGGTTTAACTTATAACTCAAGGAAAAGAGACCTTACTAAATGCCTTATGCAAGCTTTGGAAGACAAGGTAAATTGAACCTTAAAGTTTTAAAACATGGAATTCTTTGTTTACAGCTCTTCTCACTGATACAAAAAAGCGAAATAAGGAGATACAATTGGGCCTGCGTGACAGAGCAGTTCTCTGGGGAACTGGAAGTGTCTGTCATTGTCTTGCAGATCAGAAATGTATATACAGCAAACAGTGACCTAGGACTGAGCCTAATTAGCTCAATGAGAGAAAACTTAAGGCCAAAGAAATTTTTGGCATTTTAGAACTCAGAACTCTGATGGGTCCGTCAGACTTTGTCAAGAAATCTTAAATGTATTTTTCATAAATAGTAAGCCTTAGTGATTTGAGAAAGCAAATTCAGCTTACTCCAACTATTATTATACCTATCTTATAAGTAAGTTTTAAAGTGAAGCTATGAGATCTCTAGCTTTTGTCTGTTTATAAGCCTGAGTACACATTATAGACGTGAGATATTTCTACAGCTAAAAAAAAAAAAAAAAAAAAAAAAACAAAGTCAAAGAGCTCTGCTTAATTGACGTAAAAAGTAATAGCTTACAAATTAAGTATTTTTAAAATAAAAACTGACTAAGTTGACCTTCAGGTTCACGTGAACTGGAAAATATTCAATATTAAGATAACACTTGGTATTGTTTAGTTTAAGTATGTTCTAATTAATATAGACATCTTTAAAGTCATCAATATTAAGTATAATACCTTTACTGTACCTAGGTTTAATGAAAGTCAAATAAGATCCTGTTATATCTGTTACAGATTTGTCAAAAAAAAATAATAGTAATGTGGTGTGATAAAATTTGAAGTAAATTAAATGCAAATGAGATGAGAGTTTTGGGTAAATTTTTTAAAATATATATTTAAAATGTATGCTTAAGATAATCTCTAAATGTTTGGTATCTAAATTCTAGACTTGTGCTAAATTAAGATAAATGATAGGATTTTATTTAATAGCTATACCATTTTCAGATAAAATAAGATTGAAATATGAATTACTTAACATATGACTTCCTCTTACAGAGAAACTAAAGGTGTTTAGAAATATTAATAAATGCTTGGTGCCACTCTGAAATAGTCTCCATTATTAAGGGAAAGATCTCAGTATCCTAGGAAGGTAAGATAAATGTGTAAAGGAAAATATAAGGAATGGAATTATATTTTGTTAATGAAAAATAGTGACTTTGTCCTGAATCTAGTTACTTCTGAATGGAAGAAAAAATAAGGGACACACTAATACGAGTATAGAAAGCTGTGGAAGGCTTGTGGAAGAGGAACCCTGAGGAAAGAGTTTTGTACGTGGTCAGAATTGGCTAAGTTTAGAATCAATTTGGGCAAAGTAAATGAATCTTAGAAGTAAGCTGGTACAAGACTAGATTTGGTTTTCTCTCTGTTAAGGGGACAAAATTTTCTTAAAATATTAATCCACCTTCAGTAACAAATTGTAAAGCTTCTTATGCGACTTAAGTGATCTGTTGTGCCTTTACCTTTGAAATATTTTCTTCTTAATGAGTAAGTACTACTTTACAGTGATCTATACGTTTATCTGACCAAGTGTTTTGAAAACTTTTAACAAGCTCCCCAAATATCAATTTCTCATTAAAATTCTTTTAGTCTCCAGTTAACTATGGGATGCTACAAAGGGTCCCTGAAACATCTCAAAGAGAGATTTTAAAGTAGTAAGTTTCATTTGGCATGTTAACTAACATGGGAAGTATTGTCAAATGAATAATAAATCTTCCTAGGTTATATTGTATGAGAAAATATTATTAATATAGATATTCTAGAAATTATATGGACTCCCTAACATTCTGGTATATCTGAAATGTTACCAGTCATAATTCTGGTTATTGTGACCAGGTTTCTTTATAGATTACAGTGTAATGTTGTTTAACCATGCTGTTAATTCTGTTGTCACTTATAGGCAGGTAATTGTTTTCTTCTGATGATTTTGCAAAATACTCTCTCTTCAAGGAGATTTACTGATTTCTAATAAATTTCAAACTATAGCACTGAAATAAACTGGGTAAGAAATTTTAAAGGTCTAATGAAAACTCTGATTAAAAGAATTAGTTACGTGGGACTGAGTAAACTGATGAATATGGTTACAATTTTTGATTTTGTCTGAAATACTACTGGCTTTTAACCTGTTTACCAGACATAAAGAAACTCTTCTCTTTAAACTAGTTATGATTCACGTCAATTTGATAAATTATACCTATGTAAGCAGACTTAGAACAGTTATCTTTTCTCTCTATCTGATCCCTCAAGAGACTAAAATCTTTAAGGTCCCCAGTGTCTCTATGAGATAAATTAGGAAGATCGTCTCCTAACAGGTATAGGAACCTCAATGTATTTTAAGGACTTCAAAAAGAAAAGAATTTACCTAAACCTGTTAGGCAGAAATCTATGACATGCCCTTGACGGGGCTTTCCTGGCCTTAGCAAACCTTATTAACATTCTAGCTTAAAAGTCCTTATTAAAAGTTCCAACACAGCCAATTTAAAAGAGCCTATATGATCAAATAATCAGACTTAACTTGTAAACAAATTCACCTTGATTTCACTATATTTGATAAAAATGAGGGAACTTTAGAGAGAAAAAGATTATATTTTAGTGGATATTAAATTCTCGTTTTGTTAATTGAGGTCTATATTTAGTAAGACACTTCCCAGATCATTCCTTGCTGTCATGTTACATTGCTGCAAAGTTTAATTGAATTATTAAAAGGACACTGTATGTTTCTTTCTGAAGCTTAGTAATATATCCTTGGGTAAAGATCCAATGCCCCATGACCTGCGGCCAGGGGATTATACATACTGGAACAGGCATGACTTAAAGAACTGTCTCCAACATGAATGGAAGGACTCTATCAGGTACTCTTAACTAGACCATACACAGCAAAGCTGAAGGAAACTGACTTTCTGATTCATTTCCAATCAGAAAGAGCCCCTGCAGTGCACTGGCCTATAGAGCACTGCTCACCTTAAAACAATGCCCAAATGGAGAAAAAGCTACCAGGCCAGGATGAGAAGACGACGACATATGAGGTAGACAGCTGACCCAAGACACCAGACCAGGCCTGTATACCAATTACTTTGATAATTTCTCCTACCTTTGATTATGAACTACTCCAATTGTTAAGTTTATGGTAAATTACCTATGTCTAATACTTCTGTGTTACCTTGGTGGGTTTCCCTACTCCAAGGCTCTAACTAGATAGCCCTCAGAAACGTTATTCTAAAAAGGAAATTATAGTTCTGTTTTGGCCACTGTTGATCTTACAAGGTGGGAGACCTCACCTGGCCAATTAATACCTGCTCGAAGCCTGACCATAAATACGAACTTTCTTGTAAGATCACTCAAACTCAGTCAGAAAAACAAGAAAAATTTTAACCCAAAAATATAACTTCTTGACTATTAAATTCTTAATCGTGACTTTATTAACGTTACTAGCTGTATTACTTATATCCTGTCTATTTTATAAGATTGTTTTCTCTTACATTTCCCAAAGTGTAGCTAGGCCTACAACAAGATTGATGATGGCAAATCATATTGAAGAAATACATAAAATTTATAACCCTGCATAAAATAATTATAACAGTGTGATTCTAGGTATGGGAATGAGCAACAAAGGGTAAACATTTCCTGGATCATAACAGACTAGTAAGACAGGCCATCCAGAGAACTTTTAGTATCAACAGGGCCTGATAAAAACACCTAAAACCTTGAATGTCAGGTCAGAAATTTCTTCAACCTGAACTAGGAATGAGCCTTCATAGCACCCTGGGACAAAATTGGTCATGAAATGTCTCTCAAAATATTGGTCGAATTTAGGACCAAGGGGGAGCACTGTGAATGAAAATACTACAATGTGAATGAAAATACGGCAACCATGTCAGTAAACAAAGAGTGCTGAAACCAAGTCATCAGCAGCTGCCACCATCTCCCAGGGAGGACAGGCCTATAGCTCAGCCTAGGCAGCCACTCAGAATGGTGCCCTCTGAGGGGACTCAGAATATGAAAGGACAGAATACTGGCCCTAGATAACTAGGTGCTTGTAAAAGGAATGAATTCAATGAGCCAAAATGTTTACTTCCTCCCATACAAAGAAAATCACTAAATTCTTGAACTTGAGATGCCTGGATTTCTTTAGATAACAAGCAATCTTTTATTCTTCCAACTCCCTGGTCTTTGTTGTAAAGTTCCTATATAATCCTAGCTCCTCCCCTACTTCTTGGGAGCAGTCCCTCAGACAGATTTGAAGGCTGTCATCCCGCCTCGAGTCTTCCCGCCAAATAAAGCATATATCTAAACTTTCAGGATACACATTTCTTTCAGTCAACAAGTCCCAGAATAGACACAACTCATCAATTCTGTAATGGAACACACTGGATCAGGAACCAAAAGCATGTTCTAGTCCAGAAAAACTACGGGACCCTCTTTCTTCCTGTCATTATACAATCCCACCAGAACTCATTAATTTGCTGTCTGCTCATCTGGCAACCAAACTCAGAGAAGAGTCAACTCAGCACAGTGCTGTGCTGGGGAGAACACCCCGCAGCAGCATGGCGGGCTGCCTGCTCTCCCGCACGCTCTGCTGACCCCTAGTGTCCTCCGTGGAGACCAGGCCAACAGAGCTGTTCCCAACGGCTGCAAAGTCCCACACATTAAATAAAAGCATTTTATTTTATACGATATGTTACGTATATAACCATCTCTGAAGACAGCTTTGCAAGAAGCCCAAATCTTCAACATTAATCTGCAAAGGCAAATGCTGCCCCCAAGGGAAAACAAGTCTTAAAACGATGCTAAGGCCTCCAAAGTCCTCTCCAGGACCATCAATCAAACTGCCTGCAGGTCTGCAGCTGCAGGCGGCTACATGTCTGTTTTTAAAGCAACCCCTTCCTGCCGTCAGGTGCTACAATGTCCCTCTACGCCCTCCCATCTGAGGGTAAGAGCAGCCAATGCAGAACCTTGCAGGGAAGCACTGACAATACTGGACAAAGAGGATCAGAGCTAAACTAAGCCTTCTGCTGACACGAGCTTGTCACTGTGTCATTTTACAGATGAAGATATATAGAGAGAGGTGGGGTGATCTTGCTCAAAGTCACACAGCTAATAAGTGGCAAAGTCTGTAACCCAGCTACACCCTCCGGTGTGACGCCCCCACTGGGACAACCACAGGGTTCTCTCGAGCCTGCCGGACCAGTCCTTTACTGTCACTCATAACCCATCACAGGGTCTGACCCTAGTCTGCCTTTTCAGCCTCTTCTCCCTCTAGTTTCTCAGGAACAAGGCTGCTCGGGCCACTGTGTGACTTACGGCTCCCCAAACCCTCCGTGCTCAGGGTGGTCTTGCCTGTGCATCCAGCACCCTGCTCAGAGGCTCTTCCTCCCCTGCAGGAGGACGTTTCCACTCTACGCAGGGACACCCCCTCAGGGAAGCCCTCTTTTCGCCCTCAGCATGGCAGGTGTCCCAGGCCATATCCCGAGCTGCCCCATTAGGACTGCGGGTGCCCAGGTTTGCTAGTCAGACCAGCAGCCTCAGAGCCAGGGTTTATGCCCGGGTCAACCTGCAAACCTAATGCCCGCCTCACAGCCCCCAGTAAGCAGGTCACATGGAAGTCGCAGCAAGTGCCCCACCCAATCCCGAAGTCTCTTCATTTGCCAGCACCGCTGATAACTGGTCTCCAAACTTTGGTCAGTTTTGCACAAAACAGCAGCTTCCACTGTGAAGCAGGGGGTTTTCTCTTCTGCTCCCCATCCTTACTGGAAACGTCAAGGGAAACCAAAAGGCCTTTTCTCAACCCTTTTCTGATGACACCCTCCCACCCACAATATTCACATGCTCAAGAGCTTTGGGTCCACGTGGTTTTGTTTCCCATACGCTAAGTGGCTCAAAACACTGCGGGATTCTTTCTCTTTTGAGAGTATTTTTTTGTACTGAGTTTATCGGCTTTAATCACTTTTTGTGTCTCTCTTCAGTGTCCCTAGCAGTTGCCACTTCTTACTCCCTTCAGCAGCATCCCTCCCAACATCTAGTCTAGGAAATCAGCTGTGATGAGGGGCCCGGGGGCAGTCACAGAAGATGGAACTAAGGCACAGAGAGGTGACATAATTTGCCTGAGAAGATCAGCTTCAAGCCCCAACACTGTGTGTCACGTCCCTCTGTTTAACACTTATGCTAAACTAGTTAACTTTTTATAGATTATGGTTATAAACAGATGAGGTATCAAAATACATACAAGGACACACATCAGCTCTATGATGTTCATTAACTCCACTATTTTGTTTCTACTTATTTTATTTCTGTTAAAAAATTTAGGAACCTCTGCAGTCAATATAGCAAAATGTTAATGGGTTTTAAATCCAGAATGTAGAGGCGTACGTGTATCATTAATCATAATTATTTATATGCTCACAAAATGATTTGACAGTCTCTCTCCCCTCCCGCTACTAGCTACTGGCTCTCACCTGAGCTCCCAGACCACGCATCGAACAGCCTTTCACTTTACCCACAGCTGAACTCATCAGTTTTCCCCCAGAGCTCCCTCTGCAGCTTTCCCTCCTCAGAGCACAGCAGGACCATCACTTACCTCATTAATCCACCCAGAAACCTGGGCCTTACTCCATCCTACCTTCACAGACATCATTCATCCTTTCCTTTTTACCATCTAAACATGCCTAAAGTCTGTTCATTTTTTCCCAGTGCCTGTCCCACTGACTGTCCCACCGTTTAGGTGGAAGCCACCAACACTTCACACCTGGACTCACGAGTCTCCCAAGTGGCCCCACAGCCGCTCTCCCATACTAGAAACAAATGGGATATTGTCACTCCCGTGCTTTTATGACTCTTTTCAAACCTACTGTTCTTAGAAGAAACTCCAAGTTTTTCAACTGTTGAAGGTGTTTGCCATGAAACTTTGAGCTCAGGAACGGCAGGACCTCCCATCTTCTTGGCCCTCTCCTTTCCCCAAGGCCCAGCCCTCTCCCCCTCTGCCCCACCCTCTGGCACAGCGCTGGCTCAGGAGGACCTGCTGAGCTACACCAGCCTGTATTCTAACCTGGCCTTGAGTTCTTAGCAAAGTGCTTCACTTATCCATACAAATCCAAGGTAGATTAGAAAGATTATAGATGTTGAGCTAGACTATTTATTTGGGGATTTTGCACTAGCAACCTGCAAGCACATGTTCTAATGATTCTGTCTTCTTAAAACCACACCCAGATTTTAGTAGTATTTGTGGAATGTCTTCGGAGTAAAAGGGACTGTACTTTAACAGACTATAGGTTTTATAACATGAACAACCCGGACAGGGTCACAAATGGAATCGCCTCACAAGTGACAGAAGACAGGTGAGAGGCACAAAGCAACAGGTCTCAAAGATGGTAAGAGCAAAGTTGTTTCGCCAACCCCCCAAAAATTCCTGAAAGAACCAAAAATTCTGAATTTTGGAAGTAAAAGGCTATCATATAGAGAAATAAAATAAATGATCCTCTTCATCAGTGTTTCAAGATCTGACTCCAGATATTTTAGCAGGCCATACTGAATCCTAGCACAGAAAAATCAGATGGACTAGTGGTGAGTAAGTTCCAGAAAAACGGCAGTAATTCCTCCACTTGTGTAAAGACATACCCTCACCTGCCGAAGGTGAATGTAGAACGCATTCTGGAGAAATTCGGAAGCTTCCAGGGTCCGCTTCTGAATGGCAAGGACACGGACAGCTTGAGAGCATGCTTCTAACTCAGTCACCGGCATTCTTACACTGCAGGGGGAAAAGGAGGCCCTCAGTCGAGAGCAGAGATATTCCTGTCGTGTCTCCCAGGGCGCGCCTCGGGGAATCAGTGCCCTGCAGCAGCCCGGCCCCAGGCGAGGACACGCAGCGTGGCCCACCGAAGCAGGAGGGGCACTGTGTTTGAGAAATCCCATCCCCGATGGGGGCAAGAGGGGCTGGTGGGTTTGAGTGAACCTATAAATGCCCACAGAAATATGCCTGCATTCATTCAAGTGATACAAGCAATAGTAGCAGGCTATTTAACAAAATTTCAATTTTCAGTGGAAATTTTGCCATTCCTTTCCACTTGTCCCCTGCACTCTGAGACAGGCTAAGGCTCTCTCACACCTGCAACTCTGAAGCAATAGTTGTGAAGTAATTTTACTTTGCTGCAAGTGTCCTCGCTCCCCGTGTCACTGTGTCTGTCCTCTCCTAACACAGTCGGATATCTTCCTGGATCTCTACCTGAGTTCCTTTCTCCTCCTCCTCAGATCCTGAGATAAAGGACAAGTGAAGACACATGACCAGTAAAGGCACTGTGGACTTGACCGAAATCCACAGTGACCCCTAGGTGAGTGCTGCCCACCCCTTACCTTCGATTCTCAAGGTTCTGCCCAGGGTGACATCCAGCCCAGAGAGGTGGCCCAACTAAAAGCTATGTGGCTTGGGCACGGGGACAGGTGCAGGAGCTGGTTCCGAGGCCAGACCCCTCCCCACGTCTGTTCCCCTCTCCCCCGAAGCCCCGCTGCCAAGCACTCAGGCTCCGTGATCTGATGTCCTTCTCTTCTACTCTACTCCAAACCCTTTTCCTTTTCCTTTTTTTCCCTAATTATCCCCAGCTGGAGTGATTTTTCAATCGCAGTATCTAAAAAATTTCCTGCAGCCGAAAATGAGGTCTCCAGATATCAATGCCCATATGCTGGCTCCTGAAGAGAGCCACTGGCTAGGGGGACCCTCACCAACACTCACGGGGCATCAGACATGTTCCAGGGTCGGCCACCCCCAACAAGAGTTTGCTGTGACCCCTATGCCCGCACAGCATCCCTGCTCACAAAAATATAGTTGGCCCACTTATCGGTTATTAAGAAGCAAAAATACAAAATTGCTCATGTTTCTTACTAAAATTATCTATGAAGCGGAAAAGGGAATTGTAATAGAAAAGAACAATTTTGACCCCATGTTAGGTCTGTTCCTTTGGCTTTAACCCTGTGCCCTGTTTTCTAGGCTCAGACTTGCTATCTCTGCACCATTTGTAAAAGAAAGTTGCCTTTAGACTGAAATATCCAGGACAGCCTGTTCTCCTGGCAGTGATCTTGAAGGATGCTAACTAATCTGCACTTATGTAGAGATGGCAAGTTGCAAAATAGAGAATAACTTTGTTTTATTTTTGGAGGTTTTACAGGGGCAACATGATTTGATCCACATGGACAGCTGCAAGAACAGCGGATTCAAAGGACAAGCAATTCATACAACAAGAAGTTTCCAACAACCAACTGCAGCCCGGCCCCTTTTTAGTATAAAAGGAGACTCAATTCTGACTTGGGGAAGATGGTTCTCCAGGACATCAGTCTGCCATCTTCTGGGTCTGCCAGCTTTGCAAATAAAGTCACTATTCCTCGCTCCAACACCTCATCTCCCAGTTTATTGGCCTGTCATTTGGTGAGCAGAATGAGTTTGGACTCGGTAACAAAATGACTGCTTTGGAGGTAGTATGTCTCCACTGTTTCCTCGTTTCCAATATGTAACATGCACATTATTTATGATCTAGTGCAAATAATTCATCAAAGACAACCACAAAAAGAAACTATACTCACCCAGCTATCAACACTGAAGTCAAAACCTGTCAATTTTATATGCTGTTTAAGAACACAACCGAAAAACCTAACATAGGGAGTCGATTCCACGGAAATAAAATTATTTCTACTCCTTCAAAACTTTTTATTTTCTTTTCTATTTTATTTTGTTTTGCTTATTGAAAAGAAAATAAAAGTCAAATCATTTTATTTCACGTATTTTTGTTATAGCTACATACTTTAAATACTACAAAAAGACTTAAATTGCAATAAAAAATTGTTCATATATTAGTATAAAGATATATACACAATCAATGGGGATTAGGAAAGGAATGGACATTTACTAAAAATCCACTGCAATCCAGTCTTTTACAAGCATATCATGGAATATAAGCTCTATTATGCAGGGAGCCTCACCCACATTCTCACTACTGAGTCCCTTAGTAATCAACCACTAAGTCACCAGCATAGAACCATGTGATCAATATTTTAGGAATAAATGAGGGAATTAGCTCATTCAATTCTAAAACAAAAACCCTAAAATAAATACTGAACTTATTTACAGATAAAGAAAATTTGTCCCCAAAAAAGTAAAGTTTCTTCCTCAAGGTCACAAAGCTAATAACTGGTAAAGGTAAGATTTGAACTAATCTGCCTGATTCTAAAAACTAAGGTGGAAATCCCATTCGACTGGGGAGTGTCCAGCTGCACAGCCTATCACCCTATCTTTGTTCAGAGCTGGCCTTAGACAGCCTGAGATAGCACCCCATTCCTGTGGAACTCGAGGGCAAATGATAACAATAAGGATTTTATATCCAGCAGTTTCTTAGGTCTCATGTATATAAAGTGTCAGCAGGTCAGCAGAAAATCTCTGGGAACCATGAGTGGGTCCAGACCGTTTTGCTGATTAGAAACTCAATCTATCAGGATAGAGTGACCTTCCCATGAGAGGCCACATGGACATAAACTAAAGGCAGCTGAACAATGGAAACTAGCAAGACCCCGGAACTCAAGCAAGGATCCCTGCCATCCCCCACCCAGTTGCCTCTTCATCCGTGTGGACATGAAGACAGAAGACCCGGGTTCTTGTCCAAGTTACACTATCATGGATTCTCACCCATAAAAAGTTACGAATCTATGCTGTCGTAAGTCCTTTCCAACTCAAATATGATGACACCAATATCTCAGCAGAATATCTATGTCTCCACTTCCCCTCTTCTAATAGGAGACTATTTCTGTGGACACAAAGCAGAAATCCAATTTTAAAAACCTAGCAAGAAGCCAGGCGAATTTCTGCTTAAGAGACTTTGCTCTCACTCTCTGTGAATGAAAACTCAGAAAAAGTGGTCCTTCTCCCTCAGCAAATGGGAGGTAGCCTGATAGTGTGTGTGTGTGTGTGTGTGTGTGTGTGTGTGTGTGTGTGTGTGTGTGTGTGTAAATCAAATATAATCATGTCTGGGACGTGTACAGATTATTTCTAATTTCACTGTAATTTCATGGGGATGAGCCAACATTTAAAGTAATTTGAATGTAGTGTTCTGAGACAGACTCAGTCTCTTTTGGTGGAGGAGGTGAAAGGGGAGAGTAAAGGAGGAAAGAGGTAAATGAAGCAAAGAAGTAAGAATACTGCTAGGGAAAGGCAAGACGTTAATTTTGTTCCTCATTGCATCACATACAAATTAGGGACTGGCTTTCCCCCGATGTCTTATGGAGCACTGAGTTGCAGAAGAAGAGGCGACAGCCCATTTCTCACTGAGATTGTGACTGTACGTGGCATCTTATAGACACAAATCATTTACCCTGATCAAACACTCTAGCAGCAGGCTGTAATTCTCCTGTTTTGAGAGACAAGAAAACAGGAGTTCAAAGCGGGTAGATAACTTGACAAAATTCAGAGGACCAGTAAACAAGAGAGGATGAAATCAAACTCAGATCTGAATGCAGAGTCTCACCTTCCCACTCCCAGGGCTGGAAAATCCTTAACACACAGGCTCCCCAGCTCCCCTACAGTGTTCCTGGCGCCAAGCATTTCCCATGGTAATGGTCTCCAGTTCTCACAGACACAGCGATCTGTGTAGCCAATGACCTTGATCAGACCTTGATCATCTACCTGCCACGCCCACCAGGCTTAACCATACAGGCAGGAAAGCTGGCTTTCAAGTGCATACAAAGCCACCCTTGGTCTAACCTGGGCTCTTCTGCAGCTTCTCCAGCCTAAAGGCAGCCATGAAAATGCTCACAGTTTGTATGTGAGACACACAACCTCTCTCCATCTGTGTCCCCACCTATACTACTTAGCTATGAACATTTTGAGAATCTTGGAAACAAATTTTTAAAAACAGAAAAGAAAGGATTCTGGAACAAGTACTTAATACTTACAATTTTAAATGACAAGTTACAAAGTGAGTATTGACAAACCGAATCTTCCTTTCTAAATGTCAGTTTTAAGCATTTAAAAATATAATAGCAAAAAATTCTCACTTACAAAATTAACAAAAACATAAACAATAATCTGGAATAAATTCAAAAATAATGCCCATATTCTAAATGGACAAACTTCAGGACTGTACTGAGGGTTAAAGTAAGAGGTATGAATGTAGAGACATAAACATATTGCATGGAGAAAAGCAGTTTTGTAAAGATGTAAGTTCTCCTAAGAATAATTCAAAACTTACTAAAAAATCCCATGAAAATTCCAATCTGATTTTTTTTAACTTGAACAAAATATTTTGGAATTCTTCAGGAATAATAAAGTCATAATACTTGACAAGAAAATTTGGGATGGAAGAAAAGAATCAAAAAAATCAGACTGCCAGTGATTAAATAAATTTTTACAATATGTAAGATATGGTGCTGGAGTAAGGAAAGGAGATTGACAGAAGGGAACCATGAGCTCAAAAAGAGACTCTAGTGTATGTAAGTATTTTGTACAGGTGGGATTTCAAATCAAAGAGAAAATTATGAATTTGATAATTGTCCTAGGACAGAGAATCACCTGGAAAGAATATATTCCATTCCTGTCATAATGACCACAAGATAAATTGCAGATAGTGATGTAAATATTAAAAAGTACTAGTAACAGCAAATACAACTCTTTGCTCTTATTAACTCAACTTCTCCTCACTATAACATGTACTATTATAATCTCCATCTTAGAGATTAAAAAAAACCTACAGAAGAGATTTATTCCATTATAAGAGAGTATTTCTAAGAATAATGTCAAAGATAAAACCCATAAGGAAGACATTTACTATCCTAAGAATAGTTTGAGCCACAACAAAAATCAAAAAACTTCCTGAACAAAATGAAAGGAAAGAAATGACAAGAAAAAGCTCTGTGATACATGTTGATGAATTCACGAAGTTAATTTTCATAACATACAAAAAGCTGTCACAAAGCAACAAGAAGCTCCCTCACTTAAATGTGGGCAAAGAACAAAAGGAATCATTCTTTTTAAAAAAGTCAAATGGCTAATGAGTGAAAAATGCTCAAAACTTCACTGGTCATCAAATGCAAACTAAAACAATGAAAAAGCACTTTGCTTATCATATTGGCAAATATTTTTAAGATATTCTAGCTAGTGTCCATCTGTGGGAGAACAAATCATGAGCGACTTTTTCAGAGGATGACATATCAATGGATTTGTAAGCTCTGAAAAACGTACATACACACTGACTCAACTCCACTTCTAGGAATCGTTTCCTTTAGGAAAAAAAAAAATCAGTCCAAAAAGATGTACCCATCAGGGCATTTACACAACACTGTTTACAAAGGTGGGAAGAAAAACTGAAGTGAAATCATATCCAGCGATAGAGAATTGGTTACATAAGTAATTGTGCATTTTTTCATTCCCCAATGGAGAAGGAATTTCTAGTCACTTGAAAGGAGTCTGTGATGAATGTAAATGTCACATCCAGGGACTAAATTTCCAGAAGCCTTAACTAAAGGAATACACATACAAGATCACAGGAATGTCTGTACAAGAAGGATGCAACTCAAACATACTTTCTGACAGTGGAAAATGGAGAAAACTTAACTGTCCACCATCAAGACAATGATGCGGTAAATCAAGGCGAGCTGTGGGCGCTGAGGGAGCCGGCGTTTCGCCGTGGTCCAGGGCCTTGTCCACAGCACTCTCCCACCAAATGTGTCCGTGGACAAGAGACGACACCCGCACATCAGGAGACCCCTCCAATCTATCTGAAAGGGCCGGGTGAGTCTGGAGTGGGAGGACGTCCATGATATACCCCTGAGTGAATAAAGCGAGCTGCAGAAAAACATATAGTATGGTCTCATTTTTAAATAAAGCATATATACACACACCTATACATTGATTTCTCATATGTGTATATATATGTATCTCATAGGCATAAAGGTCATGAAATATATATACCAAATTTTCAACAGCTTTTACTCTCAGGAAATAATGGGAAGGGAGTTAGGGGCCTTCCTGTACCACCACAGTTCTCTTTTCAGTATTTCAGTTAAGTATACTTGGAATTTAAAAGTTTATTTAAGTCCGAAGTAAAATGGACGATGCCTCCATAAGACAGAATGCTACACTGGTCTTTAAAAATCATGCCAGGGGAGATAGAATATTGTAGAAAAACATGTAATAAGCCGAATGGAAAATGGAGGTCTCCAAACAGTAAACAGGGACACATTGCTCACTGGTTTTTATGACAGAGATGATACACACTGACGAAAAGAACAGAAAATAAATGTTAAATTGTTAATTATTATCTCTGAGTAGCGGGACCAGGATAGACTCTTTTGCCCCTTTTTTCAGACATATTATATTAAATGCACATTATTTTTCATCTGAAAAAAAGCATTTTTAGACGTGTAGTACCACGCAGTGGGGAATAATACATGAATACTTACAGAAACAAGTAACTAGGAGACACCGCAGCAGCGCCACACAATGTGGAACGGGCAATCCTGATTAACACCGCTCAGTTACATAAGGATCCACAAAGTGAGAGCACCTGCTGTAACAGGGCGTGGCCCCCTTCTATTTGTCAGTTGTGTCTTCAGGGCTGAGGCAGTTCTGAGCACGGCCAGTGTCAGTTCCGGCGTCTGGATGGATGCTGCTGGAGGTGAGGGCACCTGCAAGCAGAAAGGAAGAACAGAAACCATCCTCTGCCTTTTCTGTCTTGTTTCTTTGTTACTTTAAAAGAGAGGCATAAATAAGATAAACTGTGTATCTCCCCTACTGAAATTTCAGTAATGAAACCGTTTTTAAAGGCTTCAGAGCTTATATTCTGTCTATAACTGTCTTTTCAACAAAGCATCATATTTATTAAATGTTAATTGACTCAGTTAATTAACTCCCTGTTGAAACATTCAAGTAAAGAACAAGAAAGGCCTTATGTAATAGAACCACACCTGCAGTGACTAGCTCAGCTGTCTTGACGGCAATGCAGTCAGCCCCCACCATACTGAGGCCCTGAGCTCCTGATGCTGGTAAGAGAGCACGCTGCCGCCTCAGATGGAGAGATACTGTGAAAGCTTTTTTTGAACTCTACAGTACTGACAAAACATAACTGACAAATCCCAGGCTCCTTTGAAGCTGTCATTTTCGGTTTCTGGCCAACCCCAGTCAATGAGCAGAACCACCCCATTCCCGAGTCATGGGAGACACGTGGGAAGAAATTTTGTAGAAATTTCCAGGTACAGAATGTAACCAACTATATGTAGAACTCTGATAAAAGAAAAGATGAAATACTCTGATGTTGAAGACACTCAAAATATTCTCCTAAGCCTTAGTAGCTGGAAAGGCTGTTCTTCTCCTCAGCCACTTATTTATTTCACAGCCAGTGAGCATCTCCCACAAGCCCTGTTTCCCTGTGTCTGCTGGGAGCCTCAGGCACACTCTTGTTGTCGATCTTATAAGTCACAGGGCAGACGCGTGTCTCTCATGCCTGCCACCCTCACACAGGCTCGCCTCCTAGCCTCACTGTCTGAACTTGGCCCCATTTTCTAACCTGTTTATTTGGTATCTGTTCTTCTGTAAGCTGCCTGAAATGCTTTTTGGAACAAGTCAGAAGAATCAGTGGGTAGAGAAATGGACAGTTGGACAGGTGAGAGGTGGGCAGACAGACAGAGAGACTCCAAGAAAAGGGGAACAAAGAAAATTCCCTATGCAGAACCCTCTTCTAGTCAGGGAAGAAAACCGCCACGGAGACGTGTGAAGAGCTAGGTGGCTTAGGGCTGTTTCCTGGATTCCATGAAAAGTCCCACCAAGAGAGAGGGTAGAACAATAAATAATAAAAGAAAAAACCATGCATGCTTGAAAAATATATCTACAATAAGTACTTTCTAAAGAATAGATTCAAATCAGCAGGGCCCAATTACACAATCTTTGGGTATTTACAGAAATGAGAATCCCATCTCCAAACCACAAGGCATCCCTTCGGAGCACTGAGAGTATACACGAGGCTGTTATAAAGCCTTCACCACAAAAGCTATGCTCTCCTGCACTTACGAGGAAGGAGCAGCTGTGCTCGGGCTGCCCACGTGCATCATTTACACCCTACACCACCTCTACGGGGGAGGGACGCCTAGCGAGCCCCATCTCTACAGGACAGAAAACAAGCCCGGGAGAGGCTAAGCCGACCTACCAGTTCTCCATCTCACAGGACTGGTCTCTCCAGACCAGGACTCGAACTCGGACCCACGTTTGTAATCACGGTACTACCGTGTTTTGTGTGCTTTTTGTGTATATAATACATTTGTTTCTGGCATGAAAGTATATTTAATAAATTTTCGGTTGTCCTGTCTATCTCATTTGCTCACAATCAGTCTTTATAGTGTTGAATTGTACTCTTTTTCCGTGGAGAAAGAACGGAACGAGCGGGTGTTAGAATGAGGTGGGGCTCCATTCTTTATCTGTTACCTCATCTCATCCAAGTCCCCAACCAGGGAGAAGGAGCAAATGTTTTCTTCATCTTTAAAAGAGAGGGCTCCACTGATGGTGACTTAACTCCAAAACCAAGTCTGGGGAAAGGGCACATTCAGCAACCAGAGCATTATCACCTGTAGGAAGGCAAAAACAGTTCACGGGAGGGCTCAGGGGGTCACCCTGATTTAATTTCAATCGATAAAACAATAATGCACTCTAAAAATACTAGCATGCAATGGATTGGCTCTTTCTTGACATCTAGCAAGTTTCCACAGCCCACATGTAAAATTATCGTGAACCAGTGAAAGGAAGTGTCTACAGACAAGAAAAATCAATGCCACAGGTAAACTGAAACCCAGGCTGGAGGAAAGGAAGAGAAAGGGCATAGTAAAGAAGTGGGGAAAGGCTGGGGAATAAAAATCATCACACGGACTCTCAAGCATCATCCAACAAGCATATAATCATTCGAGAGAGAGAGTTACTGAGGTCCTATTCTGTGCAAGATTGTAGAGCGGGTGAAGCAAGGGCACAGCGACCATGGTGGCAGCAAGTGGCGGGGCTCAAATACACTTCTGATCCCGGTACTTGGCACACTTGTCCTCAGTATAAAGGGAAAAAAAAAAAAGTAAAATAACTCTGTAAACTCAAAGCATTGTTAAAAAAAAAAATTAAACAAAACCTAAATACCTGGACAGACAAACCACGCACATTGCTGGATCAGAAGACAGCGCTCTTGGAATGGCAGTGCTCCCCAGAACGATCCGTATATTCAACGTGGTCTCGATCACAATCCCTGCGGGCTCCTCTGCAGAAACTGACTAGCTGCTGCTACAATTCATATGGGAATTCGAGGGTCTCAGTAACCAAAACGTACTTGAAAAAGAAGAACAATGTGAGAGGACTTGTAATTCTCAATTTCAAACCTTACAACTGTATGCCTAGGTGAGATTAGAGGCCATTGTGATGTTATTACTGTGTTTATCCGTATTTTCTAAATTCTCTACAATGAATATAACTGTTACAATAAGAAAAATAAAAAGTAAGGTATCTTTTAAAACATGCACACCGATTCATTCATTGGGAAAAAAATATTTTAACTATAAAGAGGTAACCAAATATCTAGTGAAAAAGGACTACTTAAAATCAAGTGTGTATTTACATTTTTCATAAATTGAAAACTGAAAAGCACAAACACATCAAGTTTCTAGGGAGACCGATGCAACATATTAATAGTTATTTTCAAAAATTCTAATTGAACAATGAAAACTCAAGAAAGGGAAAATCGCGATTGACAGCCAACTGCAAACACATGGAGAGCAAAGGCCTAGAAATCACAATTCCTTTAACTCTGATACTAACTCAATAGAAGAAGAAATTCCTCCCTGTGGGGACAGTGGAATCCCATGCATAAGACAGGATACACAGTACAAACTGCACTAGAATCTGGGGTGATTTTCTTAGAAGAATTCTAAAGTTACAACATTGCTGAAAAACTATAAAAACACTGAAAGACAGATTAAAACACACAGTCATATATATTATATAGAAACATATGAAGTCTGCTCCCATGTTGCATAGAAATACAAACATATTTGTTCATTTATGGGCACTGAATATTTTATCCCAGGTAGAATATTTCAACTAAAACAAATAATCAATAATACACACCTCTTGTCAAATCTACTTGATAAGGTACTCTGCTATGTAACCATAATTTGTCTAAGATAGATCTAAAATTAGTGAAAAAGATCTTTGTATGGTTTCTTGAACTCTTCTCAAAATTCCAAGCTTAATTTTAAAATAGATCTGAGCAGTATTTCTATATTAACTTTTCCCTCGTGAAATGAACACCACAGTCTGTTGTCAAAATTCTGTCCTTACAATGATTCACGAGCACTGTATCCTAACAAAACTGCTGGACAGCAAGGCACTATCCAGACACTGTGACCAAACAAATGAAACACAAGGAAGACAGTGACCCTATTCTGGAGGGCTTACCGTCTGTGTCAACTCTGGGGTTTTTATTTGATTGGTTTGATTGGGTAGCAAAATAAAATCAATCAAGTACTTTTTTCTTTAAGCATCCTGTAAGTCATGACTCTGTTGTTAGTGTCATGAGAAGGAGAGACTAAAGCAAGACTTCATTAAGTCAATTAGCAACAGCCATCACTGGGGAGTGAGTAATAAAGAAGTTAACTGATAGCAATGCTTCTGCCTACATGAGACCTAAAATAAACCTACACTGATCTCTTTAAGGAAAATGAGGAGATGAGGGCCCAATGAGAAAAACAAAAACTAACAAGAAATCAAAAAAGTAAAGACTTTTTCATTAACGATTCCAGGAAGGAGTGGAGCATGGTGGTGAAGAGCACAGATGCTGGGGACAAACATGAGGGTCTGAACTCCCACAGCACTGGGTAGCATTGACACTGATAAGTCAGTGAAATTTTCTGCATCCCAGTCTCCTATCCATAGACTGGGGACAACAAAAGCACCCGTCTCCTAGAACGGTCCTAATAATTAAGTTATTTTATATGTAAAAGTTTAAATAAAATACCTCAGATATTATATATTACCCCAAAAGCACAAGGAAAAAGAAAACAGAGATAAATTGGAGTTCATCAAATTTTAAAACTTTGCTTCAAAGGACACCATCCAGAAAGTGAAAAAACAACACACAGCAGAAAATTTTTTCAAATCATTTATCTGATAAGGAATTTGTATCTACCAAAAAAAAAAAAACAAAAACAAAAACAAAAAGAACCTCCTACAACTCAACAATAAAATGGCAACTCAATTAAAAAATGAATAGAGGATCTGAAAAATATTTTTCAAGGAAAATATACAAATGACCAATAAGCACAACGAAACGATGTTCAATATCATTAGCTGTAAGGGAAATCAAGCCAAACCACTAGGAGAAACCGCTTCACACTCACTACAACAGGTTATAATCAAAAAAATAGTAACAAGCACTAATGAGGACACAGAAGATGCAGAGGTCGCAGCCGTTGCTGGTGAGGATTTAACACAGCCTGGCCACTTTGGAAAAACGCCTGGCAGGTCCTTAGAGAGTTGAACATTTGGTTTCTGAATAACCAGGCAATTTTGCTTCCTGGGCACACACGTAAGAGAACTGAAAACAAATGTTCACATAAAAACTCCTACAGGAATATTCACGGTGCCATTACTCATCACAGCCAAACAGCAGAAACAACACAAATGTCTATCACGTGATGAATGGGTAAACAGAGGGGCCCAGCCATACAGAGGAATATTATTCAGCAATAGCAAAGCATAGAGTACTGACCCAGGCCACAACGTGGACAAATATTGAAAACGTTACTCAGTGTGAAAGAAGTCAGTCACAATAGATGCTTCCACTTATATGAAGTAACTCGATTTACATGAAATTTCCAGCAGAGGCAAACCCACAGAGTGAGAAAAGTGTCTCCCTGGGGCTGTGGGAGGATGGGGAAGATGGGGATGTCTGCTTAAGCGTAAGGAGCTTCCTGTTGGGGGGATGAAAATGTTCTAAGATTGAATGGGATGCACAATTCTGGGCATAGAGTAAAAACCACTGTACATTTTAATGGGTGAATTGTTATTAAAACTCTTAAGAACGAAAGCACCTCGGGCCAGTACCTTCCCATAGTAAATGCAAATTGCTAAATTTTATTACAGGAAGAAGAAACTGCCCTCAGCATGAAAGCAGGAGTTCAGCAAATGTGAGTTAACCGAAATTGGACAAGAGCATTTCACTTGAAACAGTTGCTGAGTGTACACAAAATATTAAGACATGACAAGGAAAATCAGTTTGACATCACGAAGAAGCATTCTGCTTCAAATGCAGATCAAGGATTCGGCAAGCCCAGCTGCTAGAAATGACCAGAGAAGAAACCTGGTTCTTTAAACAAGCACCAGAGCCAACAAGGAAATAGTGGTGAGGAAAGCAGGCGGCCGAAAATCTGGAACAGTTTGTTACAAATAATTTCTCCACTGAAAATTCAAAAATAAAATGAAAGTGATGTAATACTGTGTTGACCTCACGTGAATGGGCTTCCTCCGATTCTCGACAGTTTTGTAACCCCGAATGAGAGACTCAGGAAAATCAGAATGGCTCTTGGGAGTCCCCAAATGACTGCCCACCAGCACGCTGACCACCATCACATCTGCCAGGGTGGAATTGCAGAGAAGAGACCAACTCCTGAAAGGCACAGGAAATATTGACAAGAGAAGAAAAGGCTGCAGTCAGTCCTGGCACAGAGGCCCTGAGAGCAGAGGCCAGAAGGCTGCAGGTGATCTGGAGTGGCCCTGGGGCAGGAAGGGACCACGGGGGAGCAGATCTCAATTCTCTTCTGTCTCTCCCTCGGGTAGGAGAGATAAAGTCTGCATCCTTCTCACCTGGAACTGTGGGTTCTGGCTGGCAGAAGTCTAACCGACATGGAATGAAATACTCAAGCCTGTGGAAATAGGAAAGAAAGCGAGAGGGAGTAGGGAGCCAACTCCAAGAGCCTCTCAAATGCTCCCATATTTATTGTGTATAATCAAAGAAAATAGTCTTTAACAGTTGTGTGATAGTAAACAGGAACTTGGGGAAAGACAGGATGAGACAGAGCTTGTAGAATCCACAATGAGTAAAAAGGCTTCGTTTACCTTTAGGGGAGTCATGGGGAGAGGGGAACAAGATAAATTCTTTAGATATTCATTACAAAGCAGACCACCTGTCCAGCCAGGTCCGTGTTTTGGGGATAATAGACTATCTAACAGCACGCACGCCCAGCATTTATAGCTGAGGGCCTGGGTCATTGCTGTGCAATGAACAGAGTGCTATCTAAAACCTCAAATATGCAAGCAAGGCATTGTCTCTGCTTTTTATGGCAAGGAGACAGGAGTGAGGATACACAGGTGCTTGCTTGAAAGCAGTTACTAAGCACACTTTTTCTTCTTAAGGTTGACATGCGTCTGGTGTCTGTTAAATTTGTTAACCCAATCATGGGCTATCACATGGAACCATTATGGAGGACACCCTAGGATGACAAATCCTGGCTCTGGGTCTTTTCCTGCCAGCTTCGGCCATTCCAGCAGGGTCTAGACACATCCCTGAATAACGATCCCACAGAAACACCCAGACTCTTAACTCCTGGTGCTTGGAACTTAATTTTAGCTCTACACAACTTAACATAGAAAAGTTTCAGAAATAATAGATATTATATTCTTTTTATATCTCATCATAGAACTGATTTTTCTGATTGCTCTAAGCTGCTTCTACTTGGTAAGTCACCTAATTCTGCAGGTGAATTCAGTACTTTCCATTGCACATAACTAGACAGTCTGGGCCCTCTGACTTCTATTGGTCAAATAAATACCGATACACCTAATTGATTTCATTGTTCATCAATTTCAGCCTGGAGGTGAGGGAGTGTCACTCTGTTCCTCAGCCCACCCTCTACTCTATTCTCTTCAGCAACTCAGGCCTCCTGAATACAAAACGTAGCATCTGTTTCCCTTCACCTACACTTTCAACAAACGCAACAGGAAACATCAGCCTAGAGAATGAATTCAACACAAATGTTAAAACAAAAATCTACAAACCTGAAGCAACTCCATCTCCGAATCATGATACACAATGACATGAAAGTAAGGGTGTCAGGTACAAAGCACGCGTGAGCCTGACCACCTCATTTCTATTCTTCAAAGGAAGGAAGGTTTTCATGTTTTTTATTATCATTCTTTGTCATTGTTTCTGATTAAGCCAAAAAATAGTTTATGAAATAATTAAGCACTGCAATAACAGATTTTCGCTGTATCAATTACAGAAGGCATTCAGAGGGGATAGGAAAACCCACCTATGTAAAAAATGCAAAATTTCTTCCCCTGTTAAGAACACGTATACAAAATGCAACAGAGAATTCAAATTCATGTGGAGAGGAGCAAAAGCCACAGAATCAAACAAAGTCATTACTATGAGTCAATTCAAAATTCACTGGACAAACATGCTCAATGCATTCAAAGAATTTTAAAGGCACACTGCAAACCATTCACTTAATGATCTACAGGCTAGAGGAAGAATTTCCCTCTTTAACAGACAACAGAAATCAATAGGTTGCCCCACCAAACGAGGACCAAACAACAATCAGGTTTTTAACAGTTCTGATAAATCAGCATGTTCTAAACACCAAAATCCAGAAATTTTAAACATTCATTCACACCACAATGAAACAAGCACTTAAAAGAAAAAAAAAAAACAGTAACCCGAAGAAACTAAGCACAATTATCATGTACCTGGATCAATGGGAACTTCTTGTAACGCTGGAAGAAAGAACAGGCTATAGCCTTTTATTTAAAAAATAAAACTGCATTTAATGGTAACTGCTAAAACACATTTCATCATTCATGTTGCCTTGAAAAATCTGAGGCGCTCGTATCTGATCAGAAAAAAATTCTGAGTAATAATATGTTACAATTCAGTGCCAGTTTGCTTTAGTAGAAAAAAGAAAAGCTACTGTTTCTCATCCTGCACAAAGAATAAAGAACCTTCCTGCCTCTATCTCCTCCTATTTTCTAAGCTCATTCTCCCCAACCCTTCTGAAACAAGTATGAAAACCTTTTATTCCCACCAATATGCCAAATGACAAAAGAGTATCAATTTATTTGTATAAATATATGCCTACACCTTGAACTGGAAGAGAAAGGTATCAGAAGGCTATATGGAACTTATTTCTACCTTCCTGAAATCACATACACACACACACACACACACACACACACACACACACACACACACACACACACGTTCACAGAGACACAGACATGTACACACTGAATTACTGGGCAATTCACAAGCTGAGGACTTCCAATTTATAGAAGATAACTTTGTAGTTAGTTTAAAATACAAAACTGTCAGCTTTTGAAAGCCTTCATCATCTGCTAAATCATCCAAATATCAACGAGACCCAATTAGCCTTCTCTGTAGAATATAATTTCCCATGATGGCAAAACAGACCCTAAGTAGTGGATCCAAGACTCGTGTTTATCACTACCTATGATCGTTTTTAAACACGTAAACAGATTCAGAAAGTATGTCCCAACAACATTTATTCTTATTGAAATAGCATATGTATTCAATTGTCTATACAGAAAATTGGTCCCATGATGGTGTTTAAGAGCTATTTTGTGTATTGAAATATTTATTTTTAAGTTCAGACAAGGAGGGTCTGTATTACTCAGTTGTAGAACACCTGATTAGCATGCACAATGTGCTGGCTTCAGTCCCCAGTACCTTCATAAAAATAAATAAAAATAAGTGCATATTTAAAAATAAGAATAAAGTTATAAAAAGAGTAAATGCAGACTAAAAACCACTGCAATCTAGGAGCCATAATTTTAATAAAAAACAAGAGTTTCTATCAAATATTCACTATACGACTATCACAGGGACAACCACAAATCGCCCCTGACAACCATCACGTGTGATTCTCAGCAACCCTACTAAGTAGACAGGGAAGAGAAACCCAGCATTGCGGATGAAGAAACGGAGCTCGGAGGAGCCGGGGACGCTGACCGTCCTGCTCCTTGTGACAACACGTCAGCCCAGGATGAGCCCTGACAGAGCTGCACTGAGGGGACACCCAGCTGTACGGAACCTTGGTGCACTGGGGAGTCCCAGAAAACACTCGAAACTGTTCAGTGAAGAACGAGCTCAAATATATTACATTGTGCCACATCCTTTAAACAGGGAACATGACTGAGACCTTTTTGATGCCTCCGTGTCCTTTCTGCCATTATCAATTATTTGCCCTCTCAGCATGCCCAGTCATGAATTGGACCCCATATGAAGTGCACTCAGATGGCAGAGCTTTTAAAGCTGTTTTATGAAGTTTGTAAGACTCTGTCTATGCCTCACACAGGCGGTCATCCATCACTTCTCACCGGTGTGGATGTACCACATGAAATCACACCTTTCTGCTTTTTAAAATCCCTCCATGTAATCCAGACTTTTCAACAGCAAAGGAGCAGCTCAACCAGAAACAGTGGATAGCTTTTCACCAAATGGACTCGAACAGCCCATCGGACTACCTGGAAGCCCTTTTTTTCTATTAAACCCACTTCCAAGGACTTCATCATTTTCTGATTGGTGGACTTGGCCTCTGACTGGCCTACTCTGAGAGCTCCCAGCCTCACATCCGGGGGTGGGAGAGGACCCTGCTGTTCGGGGAAATCAGTGTGGAAGGCGGAAATCTTCCACCCAGGTCCGCACGGGTAGATGTGCCACAACATGCTCAGAAAATATACCGTCATCAACCCTGGGCTCCTATGGACTGATGTCACATTAACCAAACTCATGAGAGACTGATGCAAAGAAACCAGAAATTGAAATTATTAATGTAACAGGAGATGTGAAACTACGAACCAGACTGAAATATCAGAGTTCAACTATGAGTACAGATTCTCCTCAATGGCCCAATCACGGGCAGGCAGTCACATGGCAACCATGGACAGAAGCAGAGCAGGAAGGGTTTCTAGATTAACTCAATGGACTAAATTTCTGTTATACGAACAGATCTGCTGCCCAGAAGACATTTAACGCCAATCACGGTGCACTGTCCTTTGACAGTGGCTGAGACACGACTGTGAGCACCTGTGTAACTCTCCTTTCCCTGTCCTTTCTGGGCTAAGTGATGCACAGAGGTACAGAGATCCAGGGATGCAGATACCTCTAAACACCCAAAGCCGATCCCTGGGAGCCTGGAAACCAGACAGCCAGGGTTTAAATACCAGCTCTGCCACTTACTAGCTCTGTGACCTTGGCCAACTTACATACTCTCTCCGTGCCTCAATTTCCACATTGCAAACCTGGGATAACAATCAAATCTCCCTTACTCACTTGTGAAGTTTGAAGGATTCATTTCTGTAAAACGCTCAGAAAAGAATATAGCACATTTTTGGTGCTCAACAAATGTGAATTTAATAAGAAAGTGATTTACAAGTCTCCCTACTAATCATCTTCTGTGTTTCATGGCTAGTCAGAGTCCCAAAGGAAATCCTTATTTCCCCTCTTATAAACTCTTGGGGAGCACCCTTCTCTTGCATCCCACCACCTGTTTAAACTGAGAGAAGGGATGCCTCCTCCACACTCCTCTGGTCCATGGAGAGTGCTTCCCACTTCACACTCCTGACCCCTGGCCAACGGCTATCACTCTTCACAATAACAGATTGAGGTGTGAGTCCGGAGAGACAAGCAGGGCATATGAAACCTTTCCTTTCCCTCCAGTGTTGGCCACCCTTGGGAAGCACCCGGGATGCTCAGCTCCATGGTAGGATGGGGCAAATCATCTTAAGGGAAGGCTCGCTGTGGCCCAGAGTTACCTGGGACTGCGTGAGTCTCTAATTCTGGGACACAGTATCATGACACGCATTTTCCCACAGCCCTGAATTTCATGGAGAACATGGCTTCATCAGTAATAAAGGAGACATTTATTGCCTGTCTGTTCTTCTGTGTCATCTCTCAGTTGGCTGCTGGAGAAAACATGTGTATAAGTATTGGGTCCACTTAAGCCCCAATATATATGAAGTACCAAAACATTCTGTGGCTTAACATTGGTTCAGGGCGACTGTGTAACGGTCCTGACTTTGCTGATGCTAAATTATGGGTATAGGAACTATGGAACCTCCTCAAATATCTTTCATCATAAAACCAGCTTTTCTTATTTTCCTGTTTCTTAGTAATTGCCAAAGACTGTAAAATGATGGCTTCATACAAAACAGGAGCTAAACTTTATGAGCCCTTTGACATTCTCACTGTGCTAAACAATTTACATAATTTCTAATTCTCACAATTCTGCAAAGCATATACGAGCATCCCCATCTCACAGACGAGGGAGAAACTCAGAACAAACTGACTCAGGCTCACGTGGCTCAGTGGTAGCGCGTGCACGCAAACCCAAGTCAAATCACTACACCCCTTCTTCTATGTACAAAATCACCTCCCACCAAATGACACACAGCGGCTGGGTCAATACTCAGGGAACTCAGTACACTTTTCAGCTTTAAGGTGCTCAAGAGGCCGCTTCTAGCTGCTTTATAAAATCCCGGCTCACTGGTTGCTAACACTGGAATAAAAGACCGATTTTGCCATTGTTTGCACAGCAAGTCTGAAATGTTCACAGCGAGATGACAGAATAAAACAAAGATATAAGCAGAATAATTTTTCCAGGTAGACAGACATAATGGACATTGTGCTATTCTGAAGCACTAAGCAAAGGAATCAAAGCAAAAAAATATTTGTTAAGCCTTCTTTTACAAACAGGAAAATTAAGACTGTATGAAGGTGCAACAGCGCCTCCTATGGCTAAAAAGACCTTCCAGGTTGCCGGGAAAGATGCAACACAAAAATTGCCTGTTGAATCAGAAACAAGAATCAGATAACTAAAAGCTTCTGTAGCACATACTGCAGTTTGCTTCGGGGAAGGGAGGGGTATTCAGTATTTAATCTGACATTGCTAATACTCTTGAATATAAACAAAAGACACAGGCTCATGGAAACTCATCTTAGAAGAGGAAAGAATCCAGTCCAGCCACTTCATTTTACAGGAGGGGAGACTGAGATCTGGGATCTGTCCTTCCGGCAATCAGCAGCAAAGCTCTCTCTCCTAGGCCTCATGTCATGCACTGTAGCAAAAACCAACAGATCTGTACTAGACCTCTATTCATAAAAGTCACGTCTGTATTTTTCCAACAGTAGGTAATCTAAGTATCTTGCAAAATACTTCTCAAAGAGCCAGGAAATCATACAAGTGTATTGAAATACAAAAACATTTATTTGCACATTAAAACAGCATGAGCTTTATTCTATTAAAAAAAGTGACATGTCAAATCAATGTTTTGATATTTTAAAACCTATTAAGCATGCAGAAAAATAAATCAAAATTTCTTTAATCACAAAAGAAAGAAGCTTATTCCCTTAAAATGATCAATGTGGATTTTTCTAAACTTAATAGTTCTGGTCAGATTTCTACGAATTTAAATGTCTGAGTGGATGGTTACACGGCAACATGAATTCTGAGTTGTAACAACACACATTCTGTGTAAATAATCTTCAAGGCCGTCTGCTTAAGGTGATTTAACTAGTCCCTGTCTCACTAGAATGATACAGATTTCATTAAACCTTCATACTGCACACACACACAAAACCCGGAATCCTTGTTACTTTAAGCCATATTCATATATTCATATATATGCATATTGAATATGCATCAGAAACAAGCCACCCTCTTTAGTATTCAGAGTTGATCCTTCTAAACTATCTGTCCTTGTGACAGCATATTTTTACTAAGCAGCTCTTGGGTGCTTCGTATACAAGGCGTCTACATCTCACCGTCAAACAAGGTAAACGGCATCACTCAAATTTCACAAATGAGGAAATGTACTTAAGCCATGAAAACAACTTACATATTCATCATCAGGAAAGAAAAGAGTAAAGATTTTACTTACAATATTCACTGACAAAACTTTCCTCCATACTAAGACTACATAGAACCAATTCAGTCTTTGTAAATTTTTCTGTCAATAAGCACCACTAGAGAAAAACAAGCAACATCATTAGCAATGGTTGGACTTTCAAAGCCCACTCCTATTTTGCACTATAATCATTTTTAATGTTTTGTTTTTAGTGTTTACAGAGCACTAAAATAAAAAAAAATATAAACTTTTTAAGTCATTGCCTGAGAATGCAACACTTGTGAAAATGTACAATTTCAATTTATGCCACTCTGTCTCACATTCTCACTGGTGTGTCTCCTTTGAAGGCTTCATCAAACTGAGACCGCTAAAATCGTTCATTTATGGACTCACAGGAGTTCGGGAAACCACTCTACACGGGGCTGATCAGAGGAGCCATTGAGAAAGCATCCTGTGCAACCTGGGTTCCAGCCCTGAGTCTGCCAGCGCCAGCTGTGTGAGATTTTGGACAAGCTGCCCCATCTCTCAATCCCTCAGCTGCAAAAAAGGAGACACTGATACCTACCCTTAAACACCTGCTATGAGGTAAAACATGAGGAAAGCATTTTAGCCTTAGGGAGGTGTCCACTCAGAGCAAGCTTGGTCATTATGATGATGAGGATTACTTTTAATAGGTTAAGGCAGACAAAAAATTAGAAATCACAATAAAGGAGAAACATTTTATGTCAATGAGCATTTCCTTTTGAATGGATTGCAGAATGTTTTATAGAATTTTTTCATAAACCAAATTTTGTCCAATAATTATAGATTTACAGGTTCATGGACATGTCTCCAGATAAAGAATTAGAGGCCTCTAAACTCTGAATACTAAGAAAGAAAAGTTTAAAAAAAATCACGGGGAGATTATACCTCACTTGAGAGAATATGTGCTCAGCATGCATGAGACCCTCAGTTCAGACACCAGTAACTCCATTTAAAGACTTTTTTTTTCAAGAAATGGAGAATTAAATAAAAAAGATGGAGGAATACAGAAGTTTTTTAGAGACTTAACTCAGATTAAAGATGGGGGAAAAATATCCATTTCTCATAGGAAATCTTGAGAACTTTGTAAACCGGATCTGAGTTGTCTAATCTTTTAACATTATTCATGAATTCCTATTACCAAGTCTTAAAACTGCCTGATAACCCACAGTGGTGATACTGATCATAACAGCTGCCAACACGGATCGAGCTCCGTCTAGGACTGCTCTGTTCGGCCATCTCTGCCCCTGAGGCCTCACCAGGCTGAGAGCACTAAATTTTGTCATTCATGAGCATCTCGTGTAAGTCCTCCCTTTGTGCTCCTCACTCTCCCCTCACCAGCCCCTCTGAGGGAAGCACTGTTATCATCTTCCCCACCCGCAGATAAGGCCACTGAGGCACAGAGACTAAACCTGCTCCAGGTCACATCGGCATTAAAGGACGTCTATATTTCTGCTGTTTTACTATTGACAAAGGAATCAGAGATATCAATTCAAGGGAGACTGTTAAATAATCAAGTCTGTCAGGTCTTCACCTCAAAGAGCAGATAGTATAGATTCCTGATGTAGGATGAGGCTGCCGCCACAAACTGACTCAGCTTGAAATTAATATCCAAGATAAAGCAGCGGATACACGTAAATATTCACGATTGTCAACTCCTCTCACGGGTCTGCGCCCTTCACTGTCTGAACGGGGGTGAAATCCCCACCCCTGTCAGGGATGGAAGCGCGGCTCTTCCCAGTGTCACCCAGGCTTCACAGGCTGTTTTCCCCCACAGGCTGTCCTCAACGATTAAAAATCTCTCAAGATTTTTACACCATGCAAAACTGAAAGACATTTCTGCAGATGGAGCACTTTCTCAGGCTTAAAAATTTTTTGCTTACACTCAGCAAGGGGGAAAATAACACATGACTCTGCAAAGTCTCTGAGCCTCACCACTCACAGGAGTAGAATGGCCTCAGCAAAAGATGACTCTTCACGGATGAGAACAAAATAAATCCGCCCCCAAACACAGGCACTCCCAAAGACAACGCTCAACAGTCTTCTGCACACTCACGGTTGTGCAGCCCTCAACACCATCTATTTCCAGAACACTTCATCACCCCAGAAGAACACCCCTGTCACTAGCAGTCACTCCCCAACCCCCTCCACCCAGCCCCTTGCAACCATCACCTGCTCTCTGCCTCTGCATGTGCCTATTCTGAGCATTTCAGATCACTGAAATCAACAATATGTGGCCGTTTGTGTCTGCTTCCTTTCACTTAACGTGCTGTTATCAAGGCTCGTCCATGTTGAAGTGGTATCAGCATCTCTCTTTTTTTTTTTTTTGAAAGTGTTAAAGTTTATTAGAAGGTGGTAAGTACTATCAAAAAGAGTAGAGAGGAGCATAAGTGATTGGGTTTCAAAGGGAAAAGGGCGGGTTGAGCAGTCAGGGTGGACTTCCAAGAGCAGGTGGCCTTTTTCATATTCCCCTTTATTTATTTTTTCTTTTTTATTCACTCTTACGTCTGAATAATGTTCCACTACATGGAGATACTACATTCTGTTCATCCATTCAGCAGCTATGTATGGACGAGGTCCAGACGAATGAGTGTAAGAGGTGACTAGGCAGGGATGGCATTTAAGCAAAGGGCAAGATGTGCTTTCAAAAAAAAAAAGCCAACAAACAGAGGCACAAGGAAATTCAGCGCGTTTCTGAGAAAGTGCATGCTTGCTTCAGCATGACTGCCGTGCAGGGCTGCGGGGGTGGGGAGTGACAGGAGACACAATGAGGGAGTCACCTGAGAATATTCCCCATGCAAGCAGCTCAGCCAATTCTCCTCCTTCATCCTGTATTTTAGAGCCATTTTTGATAGGTTTTCTATTTCAAGTAACAGTACTTAGTTACACATCTGATCATCTGCATCAGATCACCTTACCTCCAAGCCACAGAAAGTCATTCACTGACTGGAGCAGCTCCAAGACATAAAGGTGATGGACCAGGGAGTCCTGCAGCATCCCGGCCTGCAGGCACAAACCCCCACATGTTCCATGGTGATGTCCGGAAAGTAAAATGCATGGAAATATCTCACTGCTTGTGCAAGATATCTGCCCCCAAATTGCCCCAAAATCATGCTGGCAAAGCACTACTGAGCCCTCTCACTACAAAAAAAAAAAAAAAAAAAGATAGAGAGAGAGAGAACAGAAAAGAAAAGAATAAAGCTAAGAAGGCAAATTTAGGGTCTTCCATTGAAAACCAGCAACCATCACTGCCAGTATCCCAGCTGGAATGGTCCTGACTTAAAAACCACAGCGCAGTTACATTGCAAACGTGATAGACATATATGTATTCCACATAGATGATGTTACAGTAGGACTTTTCTTTTCGAAATTTCCAGTTGCAACATTAACACAAGAGAGTTTATGTTTCAGCTTTAAAAAAAATCAATTATCTTCCACTTTCTTAATTTTGAACCTATTATTATTTTATAAAGGGTGCTATGCTGCAAATTATAAACCAACTGTTTGGCTTCTGCCAACAAGACCTTTATGACTTCACTATTTCAGAGCAAGATTTAATGATGCTTTGAGAAGTGGGGCCTGGGGCGCTCACTAACAGCTCTTTAAATACTGACAAGGATGTGCTATTTAAGTAATGCAAAGGCTCTAACTCTACATTAACTCAGAAACCAAAGAAACTACACCAAAGCCTTACTTTATCATTTTTAAATTTTGCTATTCTTTTGAATATTAAATTTCTTAAAAGATAAGATTTTTTTTGAGAAAGACAGCAGCTGTATTAAATTTCCTCTCACCAAGAAAGCAATTTTATCAAGAATAAATACCCCTATGGAAATCCAAAAGACGGGACTTTTCTAGCTATGTGAACCTGCAGATCTCAACACAAGCATAAAGCCTACCAGATCTCACTCGAACGAGCTCAACAAAGTCCTGGGCTACCCTGAAACTTAGCTCTTCTGTTCCAAATGTTGGCTGAGCTAAGATCATCACACAAGGCAGGGAAGAAGAGAAAAGTCCACCTGGCTGCATCCGTTTTCTTCCAGCCACAAGGTGCCGCTAGGGGGTCCCCGTTAATAAGCCCTCCCCATGAGGAAATCCGGCATCCACACTGCCCCTGCCGTCCTCAAGCAGCCCCGACGCCCCTCTCCCACTGGTGGCCCCCCAGCCTGTCAATGGTCTTCTAATGACCCTCCCAGTTGGTGGCACTCTCCCCCTCTTCCCCGCTTCACACACACACACACACACACACACAGAGCCAGGACAGCCTTCCCAAAGCACATATTTCATTACATCACCCCACCTCAAACCCTTCAGAGGCTCCCTGGTAGAGTTCTAGCCCCACCCCCGACCCTGCTCGCCCAGCCTCACCTCAGTACCCAGGTCCCCAATGACCTCAGGTGCCCCCTGACCTGCTGCTACTTCCCACTTGCCTCCAGGCTCATTTTGACTGTTTGGCAAGGAAGCCTTCCTTCCTTCGAAACTCTGCACTTTGGGTTGGGTGCCCCTGCTGTGTTCCTAGAACATTCTACGCTAAGACAACTTCTGACACTGCTAAGCTCTCAAGAAGCAATACATTTTGCTTACTACTGTGAGTCCACCCTCTCTCCCCTGGACACTCAGAATTGCATGTGTTATGAATAAATGAATGAAGGGGTGGGTCTCAAAGGGACGGGCAGAGCTGCTCTCACCCACCCCGACCCCTTCTTTCTGTAGAACATCAGAAGCAAAACCAGGAGTACCTCTCCTGAGGGTCACTTTCTGCTGACACCCTTCACTGCCTCTTCTGTGTCAGTTCTAGTAAAAAACCAAGCTCCTCCAAAGCCCTCCATCCCTAGGCCCACTCCAGGGTCCTCCCAAGCAGGGGCACCCTCCACCCTGGACCACACAGTGCACTCTCCCCGAGTCCCCACCCCACAAGCCTCCAGGCCTCTACCCGGGCTGCTCCTGCCACCTGAGTCACCCTCTTGATTCCTTCTCCTGGCTGACTCTTACTCTGTCCTCATAACTGAATGTAGAGCCCATTTCTTCAAGAAAGCCCTCTCTGATGATGTCCTTTAGCTCTTGGCTGGGCTCCCTCTACAGCAGGACTGCTTGGCGACCAACTGTTGTGTGTCCACTTGCTCCTCGGAGACCATGAACTCTTGGAGGCCACGTGGGAAAAAGGAGTTAGACGACAAGAGGTGTGGGAAGAGCAAAAAGCAAAATCACAGCCCAAGTCCCAGATTCAAGGATTCTGTCTCAGAAGAAAAGAATAAAATATTTAATACGTATGTCATTTGGCTATGATTTTTGTGGATCTTGGAAAGCTAGAGGTTGGTGTTCTAGTCTAAAATCCAAGTTACATGCAAAGAAATGTACATATTCATATCCAAAGGAAACCAGAGCTGCTCAACAACAGTTTGCAGTTAAAATCAAAGGAACTTTGATAAAGGCAATCTCTCTCTCTCTCTCTCTCTTTTTTTTTTTTTTTGTATCATATAGTTGTAGAAGTATTTGTATAACTAAGTGATGGCTACAGCCTATGATTCTGCACTGGAGTGTTTGGGGCTGAGGAAGCCCAGATTACATGCACTGTGTAAATACAATCACACCAACACACTGACAGGTGCCCTAGTGGCTGAGCTGAATTTCCAAAGCAGACAACCTTACGTTGCAAGACAGCTCTCATTAGAAAGTAAGGAATGCAGTGTTCTGTACTCAATTACATACGTTATATGGGCCATTATGCGATAGTGCATCTTGTCTAATGAAACCCCAAAATAAATTGTTAACGTCGATTTTCTCCATCTGACCCTTCTTTGCTAACTTTGGATATCAAACCCTCACTCCATATGGAAAGCTCAGATCTACGCTGCAGCAGGTTACATCCCGTGGAAGAAAGCCTATCAAGGGAGAACTGGAGAGTTTCCCTTCAGAAGCTGCTAAGTCTGGATTTGCACCTGTACGTCATTTGCAACCACGTCATCGTCAAAGGAGTAAGACCTAACCTCTGTGGGGCAAAAATCACTGCGGTGCTTCTGAACCATTAAAGAACACTGAGCTTTGTGAAACAGTCCTGAGGCACTTAAATCGTACTTTTTGTGAAAGGCTCCAAAACTGACCCAATTCACCAATCCAGGTACAACAGGGAGGTACCGGAATTAGTAGATAGAACATGACCTTGAAGTCTGACAAGGCCCTGCTTGAATCCTGCTACAGCATTGACTAGCCGCTAAACGGACCAATTCCTTAACCCCTCTGAGAAAGCTTCCCAATCTCTACAAGGGGGCTGCCACCGCCAACCTGGGAGGCATGGATGTGAATGCAACATGCAAGTAGTGCGGCCGACTGGTACCTGACACGAGGCCTGGCTAGTTGCCCTCCGCTGCCCTTCTTCCCCTTTAAACTTGCATTGTTCCCCCTGGTAAGGGTCAAGCCCCCGGACCAGACTGCCCGATTCTTCTGTGTACTCCCGGATACATGCCTTACCTTTAGGAGGCCAGAAAAAGAACTATCTCCTCCAACGTCACTATCAATGTTCTTAAGAGTCTGGGTTTTTTTAACTCTATTTTGCAGGGAGACTATTCCAGAACTGTCCAACCACCATTCTCCACTTTGGCTCCTCTCCCAGCGCCCGTCCCTTCTCACCTCAAATCTTCTGTCTGCTGGCCTTTTGTTCGTGGGAAAGAGAGTCCGCTAGGGTGGAGACTCCCTAGGCCTCTGTCCCTCCCTCACAGGTGAGTGTGACTACCTTCTCCCCACTCCGACTCCAGCTTCCGAGGAGGTTCCCCTCCCGGACCATGCAGCCTCTGCATCATCCCAAGACGCGCACGTGTGGCCACAACCCTCCCTTCAGATTTCTTCCTGGGTGGCCCTGCCCACCCCCAAGACCCTTAAGGATAAATGCCATTGCTCTGAAAATCCCAAACGCCACTGACTGACACACCAAAGCTGCATGGTCTGGGCTTTCCTCCAACCCAGGCACAGCCCTGCCCCGCCTCAGCCTCAGTCTGCACCTCTCGAGATGAACTCATCCACCTGCACGGCTGTGAACACCAGCTAAGAATGACGACTCCCAACGTGTATCTGTGGTCCGGCTCCTTCACCTGAGCCCCAGGGCCATAGACCCGAGTACCTCTTTGAGGTCCTAACTTGGATGACAAATGGAATCTTAAAATGCCTCATGTCCACCATTTACTCTAGAGTTCGATTCCTGGCAGGTACCTCCCAGGCTCCCGATTTTATTAACAGACCCAGAACCCACCTAGGTGCTTGAGGTCACATTCAATTTCACCTGTTCCTCCCCCAGCCCTGCCCTGGAATCAGTCCTGTCATTTCTATCGCTAAGCCAGTCTCAAGTCTGATTCTGCAAGGACCACGGATGGAACCCCACAAGCTGACAGCAAGGTGCAGTGCGTCACAGTCCTCCGAAGAGAGCTCCCTGGAGGGGGAGGCATCTCCTGCCACTGGTCACCTCAGAAGGCACTGGATTCTCACAAAGGAGGCCCAGGAGAAGGGACTCAAGGTTCTCCTGTGGTCTGAACTTTGAAGGGCCCGAGGTTTGGGGGAGTTCCTAGTTAGCAGACACACCTGCCAGTGAGCAGATGAGGATGGGGGAACCCAGGCAAGGCTGTTCTCACTCCGACCCCTGGGCTATCAGGAGCCACGGGAAAGGCCTGTGTCCAGGGCACAGCCCAGCCTTCACAGATCCCAGCCTGCATTTGCCAACCCAGATAGCCTAGACTCCTACTTGCGACTCTTACTTCTGTTCTGTTCCCCCCCAGAATGTGATGGACTCTTTCAGAAAGTCTGGCCTGTCTCAAGCGAGACCAAGTCAGTGAAGGATGAAGTGTCCACAATTGGACCAGGGCATGAAAGGAGAAACAAGGTCTCATGGCCAGCATGACGGTGGTGGCCAAACCCTTTCCCCGGGTGAGATGAACCAGGGTGTGGGTGAGAATGCAAGGTCACTTCACGGCTGACTGTGGTGTTGGAGACTCACTACCGCAAACTAACGACACGGCCGGTGGCCGTCAGCTGCAACAGACACGGAGTCAGCTATTTACTGCCAACATGGGTTAATAGTAAAGGCTGGTGCAGGGAGGCCTGCATGGCTGCTGAGGCAAACCGCAGACCCGGCTCTGAATGCCCACTGGCTGGAGCAGAGAGGAAGATACGGTCCCCTTCAGCGGTCCCTGTGTCCACCAGATCCAAGTGAGCCAGCTACTTAGGAGAAGGCCATGTTGTTCTGATACTCAGAAAAACCAGCCTCGTAAAGGGAAAATAAGAGTGGCATGGAGTTTAGACCCGCTCCTGCCTCTCTATGAAGGCAAAGTAAAGTAAATGGCACGGGGAAGGTGAATGCAAAAACAAAAAACAAAAAACAAAAAAACCGTGACTGCTTCCTCCAACAGCATCCCCTGCAGCTGCTCACCCCCGAGCCTGCCACTTTCTCACCAGTGACCACCGGCCAGGAAGCTCCGTCACGCACGTCACACAGCGACAGCCCGGAACCGTGTGCCAAGCACGTTTGTGTAAAAGCCAGAATCAAGGAAGATGCTGCAGATTTTGACTTTCCAAGTTTAAATACTCCATGAAAAAATCCCTCAGCAGCCGCCTAAATCAATTCGCATCTCACTTCTTCAAAACAATCAAACAAATTTAATAAGGGCGCATTTGTCACCAAACATAAGGAGGACCAAACTGGTTCCTCAAAGCAAGGATTTTAACAGGTATCAAACACCAGTGGGTGATGTGCTAACAAAGCAAAAATTCCAAAACCTGGAAAATAAAAAGATGACTAGGATAATATATGGATCAAGGCAACTGTTAAGGTTTTTGCTTTTGAAAGCGATGGGGACAGCACAGAGGACAATCTGGCTATTTCCAATGCAGGGTGTGCACAGTCCACTTTTCAGACGCAACAACATGCTCACAGGGCGGTACAAGACAGAAAGGGAAATAGAAAAAGGAAAAGAGGAACAGCGAAAATTAGAAACACATGAGAACAAAAATAACTGAGAGCAATTACAAGAATATACGTGAGTTTGGTGAGGACAGGGACGAGGGGACGGTGAGACCCATCCTCACCTATTGTTCCAGGGAAGGCAGGGGCCTGAGGCGAGCGGCGCTGCCGGGGGACCCCAACGTGGTCAGCGCCCCAGACCTAAACTTCACCTAGATGCGTGTAAACAGCTTTTGAGCTACAAAATGTGGTCGCATTTCAAGCTGGACAATTTTACTCACTCCCACCAAGAGTAACAGGAGAGAATTAGGCTCTGTTCCTGCACCAAAGCATTGTTTAAAAAAGTAATGACTGTGGAATAGTAAAAGCAAAAATGGAGTAAAAGTGACTGAAGGAGAGCGCACTTGACCCGAGCTCACTGGCCGCATTATCTCACTGACGTTCAGATGCTGGCTGAGCCCTTACGGTACCAAAACAGACAGACCCACCAGGAAGGAGGTTTAATGCGCTGCTGTATTTTGATGCCGAGAGCCATGCCTGGTACACGAGGTTCTGGGTAAACAATGGTGACAATGTCAACCACTATGGGCTAAGCACACAACCAGCTACTCCGCCAAATCCCAAGGACACACTTCAAAAGGCAAAAACAAGCTGGCATTCTCTGGTGGGTCTGCAGACTCAGAGCCAAGCAGTTGCTGAGCAAACATGTCACCAGTGCCTCCTGTGACAAAAGAGGAGGCACTGGCCAGGGGGCTGGGGCAGGGCTCCAGGCTTCCACTGCTCAACCACCATTCTGTCCAGGGGGAGAAGGTGGTCCCTGCTTACGTTGCACCGATGCACCTACATTGACTGACGCCTGGGGACTGAGCAGGAGGTGACAGGTGACGGGAATGGAGCCAGCCTGGGAGTGGCATGGTGCTGGCATCTGTGCCCTCAGCTTTTCCCAGGCCACTACATCTGCCAGCTCATCTACAAGAAGCAGAAGAGGAGAAAGCCGTGTAGATCACAGGGCCCTGCGAGGACAAGTACAAGTCATGGCCACGACATGCCTCGCCCCTTCCTTAAGCCATAGAGGTATGTCCGGGGAGGAAGTGAAAATTCATCCAGAGCCCGCCAGGCACCACAAGCAAGTGGGACTCGGGTCCCCTGTGCCTGTCACTCACAGGACTGGTCTGGACTATCTTTTTGTCAATTCTCTGGCATCTTCTCCTCCAACTTACCAACAACCAGAAAGTAGAATCTGATTTTAGACTCACAGAGAATCGCAGAACACCTCCTCCACATCGGGCCCGGCAGCACGTGCCAGGTCCTCCGACCGTCACCTGTGGGACCGCCATGAGCCCTCTCCAGACTCAAGGCCCGAGGCCATAGTCCGGGGTGACACAGATTCCCACAATCTCCCCAGCAAAGGGGGACCACCTCTCGGCAAAGGCATCTCACCCTCTTCTGCCCGAGGGACATCTCAATAGATACACAGGGAAACAGAGCAGAAGGTGGAGGGGTAGGCAGCCCAGAAGAGCTCGTCTGCACTTCCAAGACAAAGTGGGTCCGTTGACCTAATCACAGGGACAAAGTGAAGACGAATCTTTCCCTGCTGTGCCCCATACTCCGTGACACGCCTTTCCCTGCCTAAGGAGCTCATTTGGAAGCCCCTGGCAGTGTTTCTGTTGTCCTAAATTGGCATGGTGTTTGTGAGGCAGGGAGAGAGGGCCTGAGCCATGCAGGTGCTGGACCTGGGAGGCAGGAGACACTGGCTCCACCCCCAGCTCAACCAGCGCCTCATTCTGCATCTCAGGATTCAGCATGACATCTATAAGCAAAGGGATGGGACTGTCCCAGGACAGGCTGTCCAACAGTAATGAAATGTGAGCCATGTAAAGAAAGTTTACCAGTTGCCACATTTAAAAAGGTAAACCCCCAAAAAAACCCTAGAAACTGATTTTAAGAACATATCTTACTTATTCTGCTGTATGTAAAATACTATCATTTTGACATGTAATCAATAAAGAAAGTAACAAGATAGTTTACATTCTTTTTACTAGACAAGTCTCAGCGTCTGATGTGCATTTGACCTAGAGCACATCTCAGCTCAGAGCAGCGTCCTCCCCAGCTCTCCTAGCATCAGTGGCTTTGGCTACTCTATTGGACAGCAACTCCAGGGGTCACACCAGGGGAATTGGCTGAAAAGCGGGAGTAAGTGTCCATAATAACCCTAAAAGAATCTCTCTGAAACAAAGGCGGATTCACTTTTAAACGTCTGAAAACCGGCGGGTTGCTCCTCCCTCACGCCTTGGCTACAAGACAGCCCTCCTCCTTGCTGATCCCTTTCTGGATGTAGGGAAGCAACCCTTCACACAGCCAGGGTGGCCGGGCATCCAGGTAGACTTTCCTGCTCTCTGTGTCCAGTCCCACGAAGTCCTCTTTCTCAAACAGGATGTAGAGCAGGAGGATCTTGTCCCCAGACTTGTCGGATGCACCGTCCAGCCACTTGGACTTGAGCATGATGAAGAGAGACACAGTGAAGTCCTCGATCCTCTTCTCCACCACCCTGCAGTCCTCGTAAATTGAAGGCCACGTCGGTGCGCGGCTGCTAGGCCACCTCCCCATGCAGCACAAAGACAAAGAGCCGAGAGTCATAGAGCGTGGTGCCATACAGCTCCTCTGCACGTGGAGCTTCTCGAAGGTCTTGGCCAAGAGGCAGTCGGTAATGGTGACAAGGCCCACGACCTTGCGGTGGGTCTGGAAGTCGCTCCATCCATTCTCGGGCACATAGTGGTGACTTTAGTGGATACAGAGTGCCCACTGCGAGCCGCACGGGCTGATATGCCTCACCAAGGAGATTCGCTTATAGATGCACAACAAATTCTGCTCTGAGATGATCCCCATGGGTTGGACCACCACGGGGAGAGTCTGGTGGTCCTCAGCACACTGCACGTAGTCAGGGATGTTCATGTTGCAGGCCCTGACGAGAGGGAAGAGGAGACCGAGGTACATACTGTGCTGCGGGCTGCAGGTCTCACTGGGTTGCGGTGACCTGGTGTGTACCAGTCAGAAGGCAGGGGAAGCCCAAGCAAAGCCGTGGGTACAGTTTGTCCTCAGCGTCTGCACATGGCTATCGCAGCTCGGATCACATTACGCAGCTTTTGGTCTAGGCTTCCGCCCTCTGCAGAAAAGGGTCATTTCTTGTTTTCTGTTTCCAAGCACCTAGCCAGGCCCTGATGCAAAGTCAGGGCTCAAAACTGCTGAATAAAGGAATGAATAAAGGAACTGCTTCCACACCCCTCAGCAGGATATAATGCAAAGACACACAGTAGGATCAAAAGACCTGGATTTCAACTCCAATTTATTTGAACTCCTAAGCTGCAGAATACTTGATAAGAAAACTTGCTTTGGGGAGGAGGGTACAGTTCAGTGGTAGAGCACATGCTTAGCATGTATGAGGTCCTGGGTTGAATCCTCAGTACCTCATTTTAAAAAAAATGAAACAAATAAATTAACCTATTTACCCCCCTCAAAAAATATTTTTTGAATTCCAAATTCAAGAAAAAATAAACACCTTGCAATTGACACAACATTGTAAACATGAGTATACTTCAATTAAAAAAAAATCCTTGCCTTACAAGAATATATCTAGATTATGGAAGTTTACAAATGTAAAATGCCTAGGGTACCACCTGCATAAGAAGAAGGAAATGTACAAATTTACTATCCCTCATTTATGAGCTATATTTCCTTTGGGGGGTTTATAACCTCTCAGAGCTAATTTTCTCAGATTAAAAAAAGAAGGAAATATTACCGGATTCTCCATACTGCTGAAGAATCAGATAAACCTATGATAGCATCTGACCCACAGAGTTTACTCAATAAATGCTTGTTGAATGAATGAATAAACAAGCAAAGTGAATGCTGCTCCCTGCCACAGAGCATCATGTTGGTACTGCCTGGAAATTCCAAGCCCACGTTTCACCAGACTCTACACTAACCATGGGTGACCTGGGCAGGCCTGTGTGCTCCTCTTAACCCCAGTTTAATCATGAATAGAAGTGAGGGCAATAACACAAACCTCAAAGGGTTAGTGAGTCATTACTGAATTGTATCCCAACTTTGCAAGATGGAACCTTTAAAGAAATTTGGGCAAAAAGTCCGTAGGCCCTCTCCATATTATCTCTTACAACTACATGGGAATCTACATTATATATCAAAATTAAAAAGTTAATTTATTAAAGAGGCTATTGAGGTTAAATGAGCTCACTGTCTCAAATAAGGAACACACAGTACAAATAGGTCAATGCCCAGCCCATGAGATACACTCAGTAAACATTCCCACTGAGCCCACTGGTCCCTCCAACTTCAGAGCATGATGATGTGTCCTCATGGCCAGAGGCCCCTGTACCTGAAACTAACAAAGCTAATGGTCCCCACTTTCAAGAGCCCCTGCCACCACCGTAGGTCTAATTTTGTACTTGTAATTTTTTTCTTTATATTAAATAGAAAAACGTAATTGCATAGCCTTCAGGCCACCAAAACCTGACTACAGAGATCATGATGGCAGCCCTTCTTCATGAAACAATAAAATGAAAAGCCATTTCCACAAGATCTCTGTGTAAATCTACTAGGGAACTTCATCCTGGACTGAGAGGAAGAGGACTGGGGAGGAGGGGGCAATCTGCGGCACACAGACCCATGGGCCACCTGTCCCACGATGGACTTTAGACCCAACACTCACCCTCAAGGAACTTCAAAATAGACACAAACAGAGTGCTGTGGACAAGATTTTTTTTTTTTAAAGAAATCCCTTATTCCCTCGCAGGTTTTGATTCTACCGAGAAACAAATGTCTTATGTGTATAATGATTCACAAAACACTTAAAATATTATCACCCCAACTTGACGCATTAAGAAACTGAGGGAAAGAGGTTTATCACATTGTGCAAGATTAGAGAGAGGCAAAAAAAAAAAAATTAGAGAGTGGCCACGTCAGACACCGTATTTAAACCCAAGCCCCTGTCCCAGTGCTCACACTAGAAAGTGGGATATACTGCCCCTTTCCTGCCCTCTCCCTACAATAAATGTCTGAAGAGTCTTTTCTGTGCCACCTGGAATCACAATCACTTCAATTTTCCACAAAGAGCTATGTCACATTTTGGATGTGTCAAAATCTATATGTTGAATGGGAGGAGAGATTTGCATTTTCTGTTTCTCAAAGGAAACATGGCTTAAAAGAAACTGAAAAGCACTTTCTAGTCTAAGTCTTCATTGTGCAGAGAAGGAAACGGAGGCTCAGAAGAGATGAGGAAAGGGCCTTATTAACAAATATTGCCTCAGCGCAGCACCAAGCCAGCCTTGGGCACTTCTGGGGGAGGATATGGAAGGCCCAGGAGAATGAGTCTTAGAAAACGGAAAGAGAAGAAGCATACAAGGCCCCGTCTCTACACCACCATACCATGAAGTTCCACCAAATTACCCAGTATGGGTGCAGCCAACATTAAGGTGGGAGACACAGGTTATAGAAACCTGGAAGTCTCAACCATAGTGGAAATTCCAACATTTACTATGTTTTTTTCCCAGTTCAAGCATCAGCTCAGTGGGCACTCTGTACCAGGCACTACACGAGGCCTGGAGTTCTCCCAAATACACAACTCTTATATCACGTGAGCAAACCACACACAGGCCCACCAGAAGGAAAATGCCCACAGATAAGGTGGAATTACTGAAACTGAAAGCAGCCAACCAGCATATATTACTAGCAAATACGGTGCTGCTAGAAATAGACTCATGGACATAGAAAGCAAACTGTGGTTAGCAGGCAGGAAAAGGGGGATTAACAGATACACATTAATAAATATAAAATAAATGACAAGGACCTACTATATAGCACAGGGAACTATATTCAATTTCTTGTAATGAGTTGTACTAAAAACAATCTAAAAGATATGTAGATACATATGCATATGTTTATAACTGAATCTCTGCTGTACATCTGAAACTAACATTCTAAATTGACTACACTTCAATAAAAAATAATTTTAAAAAATAAGTAAAAATAAAAGCAACGCCAATTAGAAAAAATAAAAGAATACTCTGATCCCCTTAGCTGTAGGTGCTGGAGAATTCTGGTTACAAACACCAAGTCCACTGGATCACTCCAGCACTGGCTGTCACTCTTTCTGACCATCAGAGAGTCACTTGGCTTCAGTGAGTTTATTTTCTCTTCTGTGAAAGGTTTCAGTTTGCAACTAACGATGTATAGAATCTCATCATTCACAAACCCAACAATTAATGAGGACTTCCCATGGGCCAGGCTCTGGAAATATGAAAACATAGGGTCCGAGATATATTCATGGGTAGAAGAAATTTATGCCATAAAGACATTAATTCTTCTTGCTTTGATAGACTGATTCAATACAATTCTGTTTAGATTACCTACCAGAGTTTTTATGGGTAACAAGATAATTTATGGTCAGGAACAACCAAGAAACTTCTTTAGAACCAGCACTGGGAAGGGGTGGATAGGTCAATCATTTCCACTGGTCTTTCTGAAGTGATGAAAACGTTCTGAAATATTAATGGTTGCACCACTGTGAATATGCTAAAGCTGCTGAATTGTAGCATTTAAGTGGGTGGACTTCATGGTGTGTGAACAATATCACAATAAAGACGTTAAATGAAAAAATATTTCTTGACAATTATTTTTCCCTCTATACAACTAGTCTGCCCCACAATTTAAGAAGAACCAAAAAACCAAAACAAACCAAATTTTGCCAGGAGCTCCTTAGGACTGCAATGTCCCTGAGTCTCCAACGCCTCTGGTGGTGCTGTTCCTGTTAACACACCCTAGCTGGGCTGGGCTAGTTAGGGACTGTAACTATCTTTTTAAGATCGACGGTCACACGTTTCACCCTGGGAGAGGGAAAGATGGAGGATGTCACAGCCTCATGCCTTCAGCTCATTTTTAACTGAACCAAGCCTTGCTTTCAACACTGTAATCCCTCTCACTATAAAAACAGTGACATCATCAAGCACCGCCATCATAACAAGTGAAAGTGTTCAAGGTACTTACCTGGGGCAGAAACACTGAGGGAGGAGACGGAAGCTCGCTCAGCACTGACGCTCCCTTTTCCCGACTCCACCAGGAGAAGCTGGGGTTCACAGCCGGAGGCTCTCAGCCCGGGGAGCAGCGCCCACACCACTGAGCTGGTCCTCAGGGAGCGGGAAAGGGAGAGGAGGGCAGCCCCGGTGTCGCGGGGCAGGGAAAGCCAGGAGGGGGACGCGGGCTGTAGCCCCGCTCGGAGGCCAGCCCCAGCCCCAGCCGCCCGCCCCCGTCCGGGTCCGCAGACCCCGCCGTCCCGGGACACAGCCCGCCCAGGGGCGGGGACGGGCCGGCGGCCGAGGAGAGGCAGCCCGGGAGGAGAGGACTCGCGGGCGGGAGAGGGGAAAGGGACTCCAGCCGCGGACTCAGGGGAGTCCGGCTGGGGCGAGAGGCGGCAGGTGCACACCTGGCCCTGGACAGCTGTGGCCGGGGCGCCGGGGCAGGAGCAACAGTCCTACCAGGCGAAAGAGCTGAGCAGACTTTGGGGCCGATCCCCTGCTCGGAGCTGGAGCTTCCAACCCTCGTTCCAGCTGGCACCGACTGCGCATGCGCAGGAGGGCCAGCGATCCTCTCTGGGTTCTGCGAGAGAAGGTGGGGAAGCGAGGGACGGAGAAGATGGGAGGAGGACGGGAGAAGGGGAAAAGTGGAGGGAGAGACATGGACAGGAGGAGCAGAGAGAAGGCAGGGATCTGGAGGGTGGAGGAGAGTAGCAGAGATGGAGAGAAATAGTTTTAACTCTGGGGGCATCCTGAAGGAGGCAGCAGTCCTGCCTCTGCACACTTCTCTAACCCTTCAAGGCCCGCAGCTCATATTTTACCTCCCTGGTCCAGCCCTCCATCCAAGGCCTCTGCAGGACCCCTACGGGGATCACACCCGTTGCCCCCAAGTGGAGCTAGGTTTCCTTTTGCTCTGGGAACCAAGCACCCGCAGGTATTGTCGCTCAGAACTACCTTGGAAAGAGTACATATTCCCCTTTTACACGCTGGGACACAGGCAGGCAAGATCTCTGCCTTACCTCCACTCTCCCAGTTGTTGTGCTGGTGGGGAGCGGGAGGTACGAGGTCAGATCCCAGAAGGAGCATACTGCCTGAGTGTTGGTGCATAGTCCCCATCCTTCCTGGGTAAACCACACCCCACCCTCGGGGAACCATCAAGGGCACACAGTATGTCCCTGGGTGTGGGATAGCTGCCCTCAATTCCAGTGCCCAGCTTGCTAGGAAGATAGGAGTGTTACTGAGTCCAAATTCATTCTCCTTAGTGCAGGACAGGCCGGTAAGTTGGGAGACCAGGTGTTGGGGCATGGAGTAGCAACTTTCTGTAGACCTAGATGGCAAACTAATGTCCTGGAAAACCATCTCCCCAAGTCAGAATTCAGGCTTCTTTCCTACGAGCTTGGTTTTTGCAATCTTCTTGATGTAGGAATTCTTTGTTGTTAGAATCCTTTGTTCTTGCAGCTATCTGCCTGGGTCAGATCCCTGTAAACCTCCAACAAGACAAACGTTATTTTCTATTATGTAAATTGTTATCTTTATATGAATGGAAAAGTGTTAAATATCCTTAAAGGTCAGAGCCTTCAAAATAGGCTCTCCTGTATATTTTAGGCTCTAGGCAACATTGTTTTACAAGCAAGATGAAGCCTAGGAGACAGAGCACACGGTTAAAGTCAAAGGAACAGATCTAATATGGAGTCTGATTTGTTCTTTTCTATTACCAGGGCAGAAGACACTTGAGGATTTAAATCCCTTTAAGTTAAAAATAAGTAATACTTTAAAGGAATTTACATACATAGGTCGGAATGTGCATAGCATATCTGGAAAACACACAAAGGATTGTAAACAGTGGCATCTCCAGGGAGGGCTGAAAGAAGAGAGGATGAGGGAAAACTTCTTTCACTTGTGTATTTTTGTGCTCTGTTTGAATTTTTTTAACCACATGCATGTATTTCTTTTTCAGTTAAAAAAATGTGTAATGGAGCAAAGGAGTAGCAAGCTCTGCAAATACAGCAGCCATGGAATCACTGAGCCATCAATTTTGATTTTAGCCAGGAAGCATTTATTGACTCTCTCCTATGTGCCCAGTGCTGTTTTAAGACTTCTTTTTTTTTTTTTAATAAAATAATAAAGTGCTATACCTCACCCCTGCCCATGGCTGGTGGAAAACCAACTGAGTTTTTATTGAGTTGTTTTCCAAGAAGTAGAGATCAGTTATAAACAGAACACATCTTCAGGGCAAAACAGGCGGAGTGGTTTTCCAGCAGGGCAGATAGCTATGAAGGGTTTTCAACAGAGGCACACAGAGGCTGAGAGAGAAAGTCTCCAGGACCCTACGAAAAGCTGCCCAAACTGCCTTCTCCATGGCACTACTGAAATAGGAAAGAAAAATCTGACTCCATATTAGATCTGTTCCTTTGACTTTAACCCTGTGCCCTGTTTCCTAGGCTTAGTCTTGTTGGTTCTGCACCTTTTGTAAAACAATGTTGCCTAGAGCCTGAAATATACAGGAGAACCTATTCTCAAGGCTCTGACTTTGAAGGATATTAACACTTTTCTATTCACATAAAGATAACAAGTTACAGAATAGAAAACAACATTTGTTTGTTGGAGGTTTACACGGATGTGACCCAGGTGAAGAGCTGCAAGAACAAAGGATTCTAACAACAAAGAATTCATACACCAATTCTGCAACAACCAAGCATTCCCACTTCCCATTTTTAATATAAGAAGAGCCTGAAATCTGACTTGGGGTGATGGTTCCCCAGGACATTATTCTACCATTTCTCAGCTGGCTTTCCAAATTAAAGTCGCTATTTCTTGCCCCAAAACCTGGTCTCCTGATTTATTGGCCTGTAATGCACGAGCAGAACAAGCCTGGACTCGGAAACACAGACATTGAAAGTACCCATTTGGTATATTAAATGACCTGCTTCTACTCATCTTCCTGACGTTTTATTCTCTTGACCACTCCTGCTATGTTTATGAAAAACCTGTCATGTGGACACATTTCCACCTCTAGCCACTACCCTTCCAGGTAAGAACTGATGCCAAGAAGGCAATGGAAGTTGCTAGAAGGTATTACCTGGACAAAATAGAGCAGAAGTGGGTTCTGGCTGATGTTCAGGAGCAGGCTGGAACACCTGACAAGATGTTATAAGTACGGATAGACAGCTGGGCACCAAAGGAGAAGCTTCTAAACTTCCATGAGGGACTTGTTGGATAGGAAGGAAAAGTCCCAGACTATAGCTCGGATCCCACCACGAGCTTCCTGGGCGAGTCTGGGCAAGTAATTTAAAATCTCTAGGCCCGTGCTGTCCAACATGGGAGCCACCAGCAACATGCAGGATTATGAAGTTATTCTGTAGCCAGACAGAATTATAAAAAGACATTTTATTGCAAAGGCCCAGCAGGTATAATATTTAAAAACGTTATTGGTTATCTTGACCTAACGAGTTATTTTTGTATGTGTAGGTTTCTGTGGTTTGTAAGGCCTGTGACTAATGATTCCGTTACAGTGAAGTATTTTGAAATTATAAGTTACTGGACACAGTATCCTCATATCACAGTTGAAAAAAACTGATCCACATAAGCAAGGTGATCTGACTTATTAGTTATGAGCAGGGGCTCTTGGGCCAGACTGCCTGAGTATAAATTCTCACTCTGCCTCCAGGGGGTTCTGTGTGAATCTTGGACAAATTATTGTTGTTTTTGTTGTCGTTGTTATTATTTGTGCCTCTTTTTCCTTACCTTTTAAGTAGCGAGGAATATGTAGACTCTATCTCCTACTGTGTTGGCAGGATTAAATGAGTAAACGTCTGTGCTGCCCACTTCCCTGGGTTTCAGCATTCTCCAGGCAATCAGTGCCAAACTCAGAGGCATTCTCCACTGTCTTCGTCAGTCTGGGATGCTGTAACAAATTACCGTGGGTCGGGTGGCTTAAACAACCAGCATATTCCTTATGGTTTGGAGGCTGAGACTTTCAAGGTCAATGTATCCTTGAGAGGATTGCCAGCTCGAAGATGGCTGTCTTCCCAATATCTTCATATCCCAGAGAGCAGAGAGAAGCAAGCACTCTGGGGGCTTGTATAAGAACACTAATCCCATTCATGAGGGCTCTACTCTCATGACCTCATTTTATCCTACAAATCACCTCCCAAAGGCCCCGCCTCAAAATACCATCACCCTGGGAGATGGGGTTTCGACATATGGATTTTGAGGGGATGCAAACATTCAGTCCACACATCGGCTAAGTCTCCCCAACATGCAGTCATCAAACCTGTAGCTAATTTCAAAGTAATATTTATATCTCTCTGCCCATTTCCATTCCTACATCCACTATCACTGAAGCCCTGTTACATTTTATTCCTTATTTTTCTGGTAGAGATTTAATTGATTCCTCTAACTCCAATGCTCCCCTCGCTCCAGTCTGCTTAACAGCCCTGCCAGGTAAGTCTTCCTTAAAACACCTTCCCACTTCACCTGGTTGTTTTTTAGGTGTAAATGTCAGAATCCTCTCCACACCCCATCCTATACCTTTAATCCGTTACACTACGGCTCACTATGTTATTTTCCTTTTACTAATATAAGAAATTTCCATAAGCTTAAGAGCTTAAACCAGCACAGATTTATCAGCTTATGGCTGTGGAGGTCAGAGATCCAACACAATTCTCGCTGGGCTAAATTCAAGGTAGCAGCAGGTTTCCTTCCTTCTAGAGGGTCTAGAAGAGAATGTTTCCTTGTTGTTGTTTTTTTTTTTCCTGTTTCCAGAGGTAACCCACCTTCCTTAGCTTGTGCCCCACGACTTCCTCCATTTTCATGGTCAGCAGCCTTTCTGAACATTGCTCTATGGCTACACATCCCTCTGAATTTAAACTCAGCTGGGAAATGTCCTCCATTTTAAGGACCCCTGTGAATACATTCGGCCCACCTGGACAATCCAGGCTACTCACCCTATTGTCTCATCTCAGGATCCCCTTGTCCCATCCCACTCAGGCATTATGGATGTGGCTGCGACACTCACCTGTGTAACATTTCCTCTCATGAGCATTTTATGGTTCAAGGCACTTATGAATGACTTTTTGTTTTTCTTCCTTAGCCTTTCTGCATTCAGTATGTCTGGTGGATTATATGAATCCTTTTTATTTGTTCCCCCGCACTAATCTTTAATAATGTATCATGGGTTTAAAATGCTAACTGATAGACAATTTAGAAGACAGAAATCCTCTAAGATTTTTGTCCTAAAATATCTCTCATGCATTTTGCCATGTAGAGTAACACGTCACAGGTGGCTACCCTGTGGCCGGGGAGGGACATGATTCTGCCATCACACTCCCCTCATTCTCACCAATGTGCTGATCACCTAACCAAGGATCTATGCTCCCCACTTTGCTCACTTCCTCCTCCTTTCCATTGACTACCCTGTTCCCATCGCTTCCTTCATTCAGCACATCAGGATTTCATGACCACATTCTTCTCTAAATGGAATGGGTATCTTGAATCTAATGTCTGACAACTCTTATTACTGTATATGCACACACTGACCTGCACATAACCCCGTCCAGCTCTTTATTTTCCTAGAATCTCTCAGAGGAATCAGTTCCATGATGATGGTGATGATGATGATGATACTGACAATGATGACAGGGACCTCTCAAGGATTCTGATAAAGAGGGAATCAATAAAGGGAGGGAATCATTGCAAAATTGCCCCAGAGACAGGCTTAAAAGTAAATAACTGCTATAGTGTTTAATGAAATTGACTAATATTTAACTATTTTTAAAACTTTATATCACTGAATTTAAAATTTTAACGGGAATTCTCATTCACCAGTAACCAAGATTCAACTCTAGGACCAAAGTCTAAGGATTTTGATCTTCTAACAAATTGTCCACTAGCCTTTTAAACACGTGATCCTTTTAAAAAGCTTAGTGCTGGGCTGAAAATAAGCAGGATTCATATAATCTCACCAGACACAGTGAATGTGGAAAGACTAAGGAAGAAAAACAAAAAGCCATTCATAACGTCTTGAACTTCACGTTGCTCACAGGAGAAAATGTTAGCCAAGGTGAGCGTCACATCAACATGACGCCTGAGTGGGATGGGGAAGCTGATCTTCCTCATCAGACATTTATGCTGATTTGTTAGATGCCAACACAATTTCCTCATTGGATTTGCTTCTAACAAGTATGGAAGAATTTACGTTCTACCAAAAGCAGTCTAAACATTTTCCCCTGCTGTCAGGTCTCTGGACTGAATATCCCCACAAGAAGGACATGAATATGCTTCATAGGGAATTCTTCCTGAGAAGCAACAGGATTTTCGAGGGCAGAACTGCAGGCCCCCCATGGAGGGCTGGAGGAGGGCTACAGGGGGCACTGGAAAAACAGCAGGAGTGAGTTCAGATACTACCGCTCAGGTAGCCAAAGACAGCATTGCTATCTCTGAGGATATGACATTCTCCCAAAAGTTCCATGAGTGAAGGTACCTGTGAACACTAAACAGATTGTTAAGAAACAGCAGCACATAATTTGCGTCACAACTCAATTACAGTATGTTTTGATATTTGGAAAATAATTAGCCCATTGTCCTTTGAAACTGCAGCAGTAGCAATAGAAATAAAAAAGGCTGAGCCGTCTTGGAGACAACAATCAATAAACAATTCTAAATCTGCAGGATTCCTTGACGATATGCAAGCAATGAGCTAGATGTGTCTTGCAGATACCTCTTACTGCAGGGCGCTCTCCTGCAAAGCATAGAACTAGTTTTCTCAGCAGACAGAGGGAACCAAGTCAAGATTCCAAATCTTGAGAGATTTACTATATGGCAGGAAAGATCACACAAGTACATCCAGCCAAATATGAATAAATGTAATCAAATATTATCAAATGTGACTGGAGCACAGATGAAACAGAAATTCCTTTCACCTGGGATCTAGAGAGACTTCTTCAGAAAATGTGGCTTTGGAGATGGCCAAAGACATGGGTGGAATTTTGGCAGAACAGGATGTAAGGAATTTTAAAACTGATTCTAAAATTCATATAAAAATTCAAAGGATCCCAAATATCCAAAACAATTTTGAACAAGAAAAACAAAGTTGGAAGACTTGCACTATCTGATTTTCAGCCTTTTTTTTTTTTTTTTAAACTACAGTAATCAGAAAGTATGGTGTTGGTGTAAAACAGGAAAATAGAATAATGGAGCAAAATAGAATGTTCAGAACTAAACCAACACTTATATAGACAATTGATTCTCAAAAAGGATGCAGTGGAGAAAGGATCTTTTCAACAAGTAGTGCTGGAAGAATTAGAGAGTGATATGCAAAAAAAAAAATGAACTTTGATCCACACCTCACAAAATATACAAAAATTAACTCACAATGGATCATAGATCTTAATAGGAAATCTAAAACTATAAAACAGCTAGGAGAAAAAGCATAGGCTTAAGCTTTATGACCTTGGGTTTGGCAAATATTTCTTTGCTATGACACCAAAAGTATAATCTATTTTAAAAAGAAACTGATAGAGTGAACTTTATCAAAATGAAGACTCTTCAAAGCTGTTCTAAACACTGCTAAGCAAATGAAAAGACAAGCCATAGACAGAAGCTATTTGCAGATCATATATCTGATAAAGGTCTCTCTTTGTATCTGATCCAGAAAAAAGAGGTCTCAAAACTCAATAATAATGCAAACACCTGAATGAATGAATGAGGCCAGAAAACACACTTCAGTAAAGATATCCAGATGGATAATAAGCATATGAAAAGATGCTGATTAAAGATGCCATTAGTCATTAGAGAAATGCTTTTAAAAACCACAGTGAGATACTAGTACACATACATACAAGAATGAATACGATTAGAAAGACCGACCTTACAAAGTGCTGGTAAGGAAGTAGAGCAGCCAGAGCTGATACACACCACAAGGAATTTACAATAGTACAACCATTTTGGAACAGTCTTTAACAGTTTCTTTAAAAAAGGTAAATACCTATCTACCATATAACCCAGATATTCCTCATCTGGTGCTTTAGAAAAGAAAAGCATATGTCCATATAAAGACTTGTAACCAAATATTCACTGCAATTTTATTTATAATAGCTCAAGTTGTAAATAACCCATGCATCCATCAAGAAGTAAATGGAGAAACAAATGATGGTCTATCCAAACACTGCTCACAACAAACTCTTCAGTAAAAACTCAGCACTAAACAATACTCTGCTATAAGACAAATAAGCTATTAATACAGCAACACAGATGACTCTCAAAATAATTACACTGAATGAAAGAAGTCAGACAACATAGAGTAGATACTGCATTAATCCATTCATACAAGGATCTTGAAAATGCAGACCAACATGTTGTGATGGAAAGCAGATAATGGTTTCCAGGGGAAGAGATGGGGAGGGAGGGAGGGACAACAAATGGCAGGAGAGAAGCTTTGTGGGTGATGGGTATGTTCACTCTCTTGAATGTGGTCATGGTTTCTTGGGGATATACTTATGTCAAAACGTATTAGCTGTACACTTTATACGTGTGAAAATTACTTTGCCAAGTATACCTCAAAGCTGTTTTAAGAAAAAACGCACTTCAGTCCTGATCCACCTCCGCGCCTGATTGGAGCGACATGATCAGTCCCTCACCCTGTTTGCCTAACAGGAAGGTAGAAAACCTCTCACGGAAAATAACATATGGATTTTTCATTTGCAATGTCTGCCATGTAATAAAGAATTTCAAGACATGCAACATGTCAAGACTATATAACAGATAATATGAGAATAAGAAACATTAGACAAAGGATGCAAACCCCCAGGTGATGTAGGCTTCAGAGTTACCAATAAAGGCTATGAAATACTTTTAATATATTCAAGAAAATAAGGAAATTATGGGAGAATAGATAACAGGGTAAAGACTTTCACCAGAGAAATATACTGGAATGTATTTTTAAGAGAAATCAAACAGATACTCTAGAACTGAAGCTTTCAGCTCTGGAAACAGGTAAACAGAGCTAATTAGGATCCCTTTTAAGTAAAACTTTCAGTAATGCCGGGTAAAATACAACAACAAATGTAACACAGAGCTAACTATGGAAAGAGAAGTTCCCAGGTGACAATACAAAGAGGACACTTAAAGCCCAGAGTGGTAATCTTGTGAGCTGATGCCACCACACCCTGGAGGGAAGGGGTTTTAATCTGCACATAAATAGAGATACAATGTCCATTTAGGAAAAAGGGTCCATACCAGATGTAGAAGACTCTTCCTTTATATCTCTATAGTCAGAGACAGAGATGTAAAGTGGCAGCAGAGGTCACAGTGACACAGGGCCCTGGGCCAAGGAGTGTGAACACCTCTGCAAGCTGGAAAAGGTAGGAAGACGAATCCCTCCCTAGAGCCTCGGTGTGGAACGTAGCCTTGGCCACAGGTTGGTTTTAGCCCACTGACAATGACTTGCACTTCTGCACAATAGAACAGTGAGACGATGAATGTATATTGCTTTAAGCCACTGAGACTGTGGTCCTTTGTTACAACAGCAAAAGGAAAGAAACTCAGGAACCAACATGAACATGAACCCCAAGCTGCCTGCTGTGCTGGCAGGAAGTTCTTTGTCTCTGATCCTGAGGGAGTCTCCTGTCTTCTGCCAGCATCCACAAACTACCTCATGCTAACTTGACAGCTTGCAGAGGGTTAAATCTTAACCCTGCACAGTTCTTGATATTTAGTTAATAAAAATGATGGTGTCATCATGGGTATTTTTCCATCTTTTAAATACCCTTCAGTCTTCTAATAAAGCTACCTCTAATTGAGAGACAGTGTAAATAGTTTTCAATCTTCATAATAAATAACTGTGGTTTTATTTGGTTACTTAAATTATGAATAATAATATTCACATTAGTAAAAGTTATTAAAATCAACATTGTTTAATGAAAATATCATTTCTTTTTGCATGAACATGTATTAACTACAATAAATGTTCCATGCTTTGTTCTACGATTTACTGTTAGAGCCTTAAAAAATAATATTTTCCTCAAAAGATATTATGGCAAAGGGATTTCTTTTGGTGGAACAGTTCCTACATCAAATCTGGTGCATGGCTCAGGCCACTGGGAACCTAGAGATGATAGAAATTAGGAGGCATTATAAACACAAAATGATTTTTAAAGGAATTAAACAACTGGATGTGTGAAAACAAAAAATCCGAGAATATTCTAGTGAAATAAATGTATTTTTCAGCTTAAGCAAGACACTGGGTGAATAAATCTAAAATGAAAAAACCACCCAGAGATCAGCAGTGAGTCATGCATGCAGTGTGACTGATCAAAACCAAGTTGTTTCCAAACCAGTGTGCAGGCTTGATGCCTTCATGAATCAAGTCTGTGTGGCACCAGGCCACCTCGAATACATGTTGATGAGGTATTTATAAGCCCTTCATCATCCCAGCACAAAGCCCACACATGAGCCACAAGACCATCACCTACACATCTGCAAAACACACAGCATGGTGAATAGCACTTTTCTTGTTCAGTAGCCGGTGGCAGGGCACTGTGAGCAGACAGAGATACAGGGACACAGAGACACAGAGGCACTTCCCCTCACTCAGTTGATAACCTTCCGTGCATTCCTGGGGACAGGATTGTCATAAAATGCACCATGGATTGATCCTCCTCCTAGGAAAGGAACGGTAGGGCTGTCCTCAGGTTGGAGCAAGGGTGGCCGGAGGATATCAGAAGAGCTGTTTCAGCACAACCAATAGAAATGTCGGCCACCGTGACCACGAGAGACAGGTCTCCTGCCATCCCGGTAGGCACTTGGGCTCCTGACAAAAGCTGGGCTCAGTAAAGGCTTGAGTAGAAGGCACAGACCTGAGGGATGCCCCAGCAAGAGACAGGAGGTAGGGCCTTGTTTATACTGCTCTGGGTGTATCCCAGCCTCATCCGAATACGAAATCAGAAATTTGCAAAACAGCAGAGCTGGGATGGATCATCTACTCCAGACTCCTCACCTTACAGTTTAAAGGGTGGCAGCCCTGGGAGGCAAAGCAACGTGCTAAAGGCAGAGCGTGGAAGTGGCAGCGCCAGATGAAAAACACCATGGCAACCCCCGTTCAAGGCCGCTGATGCTGAGGACAGGGACAAGGTTTCCAACGAGGAGAATGAGACAGTGTAAATACTTTGTTCCCCCCAAAACCCCAAATGTTTACTAAGGTACAAAAACTCACCTTAACTAGCTCTCTTCTGAGGGGGCTCTCTTCTGTCTCCGTCTTTCTGTCTGTCTCCACTTCTCTCTCTCAGACACAAACACATACAATTTTGTGAAAGGGGAATTCCTGCCATACAAAGACAGACTTCACATCTTCAGAGAAACACTTGACAAAGCACATTTCCAATTCAAGTCTTTGTGTGAGGTCTGGGCAACTGGCTTATTTTCTAGAACAATCGGTGGTTCCAAAATCAGGAGATCATCTTCCCCAAAGGAAGAGTTCTGGTCCGTGTTGATGAAGCTGGGGGTGTCACATTTCATGAGCCCGTTCAGCTCCTCCTCTGGCCACCTGCTGCATCTGATGGCTTCCTGGAGCCGAACATCACTGTCAAGGGCTATGGTTGGGATACCAGCTTTGGCCTTGTCCAAGCGGTCCACTTCATTGACGAAGCAGTGAAAGAGGGACCTAGATTAGTCATTGTGCTGCCAGAGAACCCCTTGGGCACCAGCGGTCTTCCAAAGTCTGACACAAAGCTGTTCAGTCTGAATCTCTTCTCGGGAGACTCTGCATTGCAATAAAGAAAACCAAAATAAAAGATCGCTCACACTCTAGCTCGGTGACCTGAAGACTCATAGTTTTTGATATCTACTGAGAGCAAATCCCTTCACAGAGCATGCTGACAAGCACTGGAAGTGAGAGACATCACTTTCGAACACATACAATTACACCCAAGGCAAAAGTCTCGTGAGGGCCCTTGGACCATCCTGAAAAGACATGGCTCCCTGAGAATCCTCAATACTGGTGAATCGCACACCAGTGTTTCTCAGTGGGACACTCAGATCATCTTCATCAGAATTACTTAAAGTGCTTCTTAAAATGCAGAATTCTGGGGTGCACACCCTCAGAGTCTCCAGAAGTAGGGACCGGCAGTCTGTATTTTCATAGCCACCAAGATCACTAAACATGCTCAGGTTTAGCACCGCGGTCTACATCGGGTCACCTGAGCATCGACAATGCTGTCTCATGGGGTGGGGTGGTGCCATGTGTGTCAGTGTGCTGTCCTACCCACATGTCTCCCCTGATTCTCAGAACTGACAGTGCAGTCCCATTGGGCAAGAAATACCACCATTTCACAATGCATACGCAGGGCGCCTGACTGACAGATACAATCAGTGCTAGGAAAGGGGACAAAACTCAGGTTCCTCATCGCTTGTTTCACTTACTGTGGGACAAATGATCAATTCAAGGGTAATAAATCAGTGTATGAGTGAATAACATGACTCTCGTTAGTCCCACGAGTGCCTGGAAGAGCGAGCCTGGGCACACTGAGAATCATAACAGCCCATCTACTTAATTGTCATCCTCCCCAGATTTATGTAAAGGTTACTTCCACCCAGGCTCCTCCAAGAATCATGCCTGAACACACTCTCAAATCCAGAACAGAACCTGACAACAATTAGGCTCTGGAGTCTGTGTTTAGCGAGTGTGGAATCTCAGAGATTCCAGCTCTTACACCTTGCCTTCCCATCCCACACCTCACGATATGGCCCTTATGACCAGCTCTCCTGGGGCTGGGGCCACAGAACCCATTTACAGGACTGGAAGAATCTGATCATGTAAACCATCCCCCAGATTATCATCAAGAGTCACCTGCATTTCAGGGATCAGTAATCCCAGAAGCTTTGCAGTTCAGGCAGCTGAGGGATTTTTATATCAGCTCTGTCTTCTACTGTGAATGCCTGGGTGACATCAGACAAGGAATTCTCAAAAGCCTGAGCTTTTCCTTTCAGGAATAATCTAAATAACAAATCTCGTTGACCACTCAACAAATGTGATGTGAAGATCAATGATTTACACAGGAGTACAACATTCACTAGGTAGTGGATTTAGAATCAGAGAAAAATCATTTGAGAAAGATTGACAGAATGTAGCTTTAATGCAAATTAAAGTATTCTTAAGTTTCAGTAAATCATCTTCCCCTACTTATCACTTCACCCAAATTTAAAAGATGTTTGAGAACAGGGATGAGTGTGCCAACAATCTGTGACCCAATAACCTAAAATGTCACCTAGGAAAAAGAGGGGAGTAACACATTTTTAAAAACATGGTGAGGATGGCGGGGCCATCCCCCAACTCCAGACTAAGAAGCTCTGAGTAATAGCTTTCCTGCCTGCCTGGGGCATCAGCTGATGTGAAAACCCACCCAGAAACCTCACTGTCCAGCAGCTCTTCCGTAACACAGGCTACACTTTCTCAGGATTAAGAATTGGGTCCAGTAACCACTTCGCTGAAGAATAAAGACAAAGGAGAACAAGAGAGTTCTTCCCCTCCCCAGGGGAGAGCCCAGACCTTGGGCTGCATGCACTGCGCCCACCTCCCAGGAGAAGGATAAACTGCATAAGGGCGTCCTGCGAAACTGGGGCAGCAAAGGTTGAGATGGGAACAAATTGACCAGCTGGCCAGGGACAGCCCCCTCCGTCACTGCCTTGGCGGCTGCCTCTGCCCCCTCAGCACACCCTGCCCACTTCCGGTGGTTAAGCTGTCAGGGAAACTGCTTTGCGACCTGGGGCAACAGAGGCTGCCCCCAGGCCAAGCTGAAGGGGAGATGGGAGCTAAACCACTAGCTCCCAAGCGGCAAGCTCCATATCCCCGCCAACACCCCACCACCCCCGCACCCTACTACTCCCCCGGGGCAATATGACCAGGAGAAGGGTGACCTGGGAATGAGGGGCAGCAGAAGCCGCCCCCATGTCAGGCCTCCAGAGAGATGGGAGCTTATCCTCCAGCTCACCAAGGGCAGCCCCCTCTGCTCTCCACCCCCTGATCTCACCGCGCCCACCTCCCAGGAGCAAACTGACCGGGTGTGGGGTGTCAGGCGAATCTTGGGCGGGAGAGGCCATCCCCAGGCCAGGTCAGGGGAGAGGAGAAGAAGTGGCCCCATTAGGCGGGGCAGCCGGCCGTCGCAGCTGACTCTGCCCCTCGACCGCATCGCGCCCGCCTCCCAGGAGCAAGCTGACCTGGAGACGGGCATCCGGCTTCTTGGGCAGCAGAGGACACCCCCAGGATTGGCCGCGGGGAAGAGGAGAGAAAATTGACAGGCTCCGCGCTGCAGGTCTTCTACCCCCGCCGTCGCCAACCTCGCACCTTAAAGGCACTGCCCGGAGGGCCCCTCCCACAGCAGGCTCAATGGGACAGGTGTGTCTGGTGATCTGGGGCTGGAGAGGTCACTCCCACACCAGGCCTTCGGGGAGACGGGAGCCAATCCACCAGCTCCCCAAGGCAGCCCCCTATCCCTGCAGCAGCCACCATTCTTGCCCCCTGACCTCACGGTGGCCTCCTCTAGGGAGCAGGCTGAGTTGGAGATGGACGTCCGGTGAACTAGGGACAACAGGGTCCACCCTCAGGGCGCACCATGGGGGGAAATGGGAGCAAATGGACCACCTCCATAGGAAAACCTGCCGCTGATGCCACCACCCCCAATGAACCACTCCTGCCTCCCGGGGTCAGGCCGACTAGGATACACGTGTCTCGCAACCCAGGGCAACAGAGACCACCCCCAGGACAAGCCGCGGGGAAGATGGGAGGAAATGGGCCCGCTCCCCAGCTGCAGGCTCCTGAACCCAACTACCCCTGCGCCCTGACTACCCTGCCTCCCGCCCCCAGCAGGCAATGTGGGACAGGGGTGTCCCGGGACCTGGCACAGCAGAGGCCACCTGCAGGCCACGCGGCACAGACATGGAAGCTAATCCACAAGCTCCCCCAGGGCACCCTCCCTATCCCCGCAGCCACCACCTTCCCAGCCCCCTGACTGCACAGCAATCATCTCCCAGGAGCAAGCTCACCTGGAGTCGGACCTCAGGCAAATCTCCGGCGGCAGAGGTAGCCCCCAGGCCAGGCCGCGGGGGAGAGAAGAAATAGAGCAGCTCCCTGGAACGGCCCCCCTCCCCCTGGCGCCGCCGCCGCCGCCTCCCAGGAGCAAGCTCACCTGGAGACCGGCGTCCCGCCTCTACGGCAGCAGAAGCCGCCCCTGGCTCCGCCGCGGGGGAGAGAGGAGTGAAATGACCGGCTTCCGCGCGGCAGCCCCCCTACCCTCGTGGGCCCCGCACCTTAATGGCACCGCCCCCACTCCGCACTCAGCAAGCTGAATGGGACAGGTGTGTCCGGCGACCTGAGGCAGCAGAGGCCGCTCCCAGGCCTGGCAGCCGGGACAAGGCAGCTATTCCACCAGTTCGCCAGGGGCAGCCTCGCTCCGCCCCCCCTGACGCTGCCGCCGCCCCTTGACCTAACCGCCCCACCTCCCAGGAGCAAGCTTACCTGGAGTCCAACATCTGGCGAATCTCCAGCGGCCAAGGCCCCCCCAGGCCAGGCTGCAGGGAAGAGAAGAAATCGACCGGCTTGCCCAGGCTGCCTCCCACACGCCGCCGCCGCCGCCGCCCCAGACCATTGCACCAGCCTCCCAGGGTCAGGCTGACTGCGAGGATGTGCACTTGCCTTCTGATCCTGGCCACGTGCCTGAGCACCACCCTGCACCCCTACACTCCTTGCACCTCTGCACCCGTGCCACTCTCTGCACTTCTGCACTTCCTGCACTTCTGCACCCCTGCACCCCCTCATCCCCTGAACTGCCTGCGCCCTCCACAGCCCCTGCACCCCTGCCACCACTTACACCTTTGCACTGCTTACACTCCTGCACCCCTGCATGTCCCACACACCACCTCTTGGGCCTGTGGCAGAGTCTCTGCTGTTAGACCAATGCACAGGAACTCACATCTTTGCCAGTATATGATGCATCAGTGGACGTCTGGGGTTGGCTGCAGGAAGGTATATGTTCCCGGTCACTAGCCTGGGCCACTAGGGTGATCTCTGTGAGGTCACCCAGGATGGGCTCAGAGATGCTGTTTTCCGGGAAGAAAGGAGTTGAAACTGGTCTTGAGGGCAGAGCTGTGCTCACCAGGCCGTCCACGCTTCATGTTTTATACAGGGCTTGGGGATGTGAAATGGATCTGACCAAGTAAGACCTGCCTGCTGTGCGCCCACCTCAGTCCTGGGCTCTGAGGCAGACTGACTGGCTCCCACCCTCAGGACCAATTTTGGGCACCTGAATGGTCCCTTGGAGTCATCCCATCAGTTCTCAGGAAGAAGTCTGGCTGCTTCCAACCCATGGCCCTCCCTCCCACTGTGCTGGCCTCAGGAAGGTTCCTTATTTGGGGAAGAAGGCAGCCCACCCCCTACCCCACCCCTCACCTTTCTCTAACCCAGGCTGGTGCTTTCTCTGCCCTTCAGAGTCTGGAAAGCCATCCCTCTTCAGTTATGCCCCTTTTGAGATGGACTTGCTTCCACTCAATTCTAGGTGAGGATGCACCATGGAATGCACTGAGCAAGAGAATCAAAATAAATACTTTCTTCTGTGAGGTTTTCTGTTTATCTACTGGGGCTGGGCTGTGTGTAGTTTGCTACAGCTATTGGTGTGAGGGGCTAAAGCCGCCTGTGTGTCCTTGTTTTCATCTCCCCGCTGTCTTTGGGTTTTCCCTAGACACTCCTGAGACATTTACTTCTTTTAGTTTTATTCCTGTCATTGCACAGGGGCCCTACTGACATGGAGGTAAGGGGTTGGGGGAGCTGGACAGAGCAGGGCATCTGTAGTCCTGTGATTAGTTCTCATTGAGCCTGTGCCCTGAGCCGTGACCTCCACAATTGTGTCTCTTTCCCCTCACCCCAATTTGGGTGACACAGAAGGTATTTCCCTTCCCCCAGGTTGGTTAGACTTTGGTAAAATAATTTCTCATTAAAAAAAACAAACAAATAAAAAACAACTTCCCCCAGTGAAACAGAATGTTCTGGGTGTATTTCAATAGAGTTATTTTCTGCTTTCCAGGCAGGAAGCATTAGGAGTCTTTCTCTGACTTTCAGTCTGAGAACAGGGTACGGTCCTGGAGGTAAAATGCATGAAAAAGAGCAGGGGGCCCCTCTGACTGGCCCCCTGGAGTTGTCACACTCAGACTTCCCCATGCTGAGCCTCCCGCTGGCCTCAGGAACCTGTTAAATCTGCCTTTCCCCGGGGTTCTTACAAAAGCGGGTTCTGCCCTGGGAGCTGTGACTCTCCAAGCCTGCCCGGCTGCGTCTCTGGGTTGTTACCAGCTTTCCCCCTCAGTTATCTTGTGGATCTAAGAAGAGCAGTGGGTTTGAAGCTCCCTCAGCCCTGGTGTTGTTTTCAGGACAGAAGGAGCAACTTCTGAGCTCCTCACAAGCTGGACCAGAGGCTGGAAGCCTCCCCTCTTCTGCCTCCGTGCAATCAGTGGCTGTTTTTCTGGCCGAGTTTCTGAAGATGTGGATTAAAACACACACATCCCAGCCCCTACAGGAGCACACAGTCCCAATAAATCACCCCAGTTTCGACTGGGAACTACGGAGCCAATGGGGACACGAGTTTTGGGAACAGAGAGGCCTGACTGCATGACATGCTCCGTGGCCTATTAACGTGGTTGCTCTGGGCCTTGCCTGAAGTGGCTTGCTTACCACACCTGGTATGTGGGAAACACAAAATAAGTATTAGAACCTGCACTTTTGCTCCCTCCAGGGCCTTCAAACATAGAAAGTAATAAGTTAACTCAGACGGCCTAGTCACCACAATGAGGTCCGACCAGCCCGGCTCTCCTGAGTGATGGGCACTGACTTGCACATTAACTCGGAACAGTAGGGGAACCGCCTTCCTCTAACTGGGCCTCTCCCCACACCAGGCACGCCCTCAGCTGGGACGGGGAAAGCTCACCCACTGAGGTGTGTGCTGGTGGCTTCAGTGTGACCTGGCCCTGCCGGGATGTGAACCTGAAGTGAGTGCGGTGGAGGGTCGGGTGGAGGGGGGGTCCATTCTTGGGTGGCAGGGGGCCCAGCAGCACCCCGCCTGGCCTGGTGCCTGGGGCTCCCTAACACCTCCTACAGCTCCTGGGTTGGCTCCGGTCCTGGCCACTCCACACACTCTCCCAGTATCTTTTCATTAAGTCCCTTTTTTGCTTTTTATCAGCGAGAAGTGGCTTCTGTTGCTTGTTCAGTGGAACAGTGCATCGGTAAACCAGACTATTTCTAACATCAGTAAAATACCAACCTCGGTCAGCTCGCCGGGCAGACCGCGCAGCACAAAGGCCTGCAAAGGGCTGTGCGAACGGCTTACGTGAAGGGTCCTCATCACCTGACTTCAGAGATACAGAAGCTGGTGGTTCAGGTAAAACCTCAGGGAGGGATTGAGGAATCCAAAGCTGGTTGGTTTCAAAGGCTAACTGGTCAGACCAGACCCCTGAGCTGTGGTCAGAAGCCTAGCTCAACATCACGCAGACTCAGCACACTAAGTGCCGGGTGGGGCCTGTGGTGTTCCCTTTGCAGGCTCTCGTTGGGGATTCACTGTAGCCCCTTACATGCAGCAGAGATTCCAGCCCCCTTAGCCCCCACCCTGAGTGATCCATGACACAAATCCCGGGAGTGTTTAATTTTCATCTTTGTTTAGGAGGATGAAGGTGGGGCAAGAGGAGGCATAAATTCATACTGACTGACTCAAGGTCACAGCCAGCACCTTCTCCTCGGAGAGCTATGTGCTCCCACAGTTGTGGCTGGGGGGCTGGGCGGAGACCCTCCTCTGGTCCCAGAGGGACTCGCTCCTCTGGCCACAACTGATGGGTTGGACAACAGATCCAGGGGGAGACAGAGCATCGTTCCTGGGAATTTGGAACTGACACACAGAAATCAAGTTCACTCATCTGGGGATTGGCGAGGGGGAGGGGCGGTGGTTGGAAATCAAATGAAACCAGAGCATGAGAGAAAGTTAGAAGTGAAAGAGAGAGAGACAGAGAGACTGAGCTTGTGAGAGCAAATAGTCAGAAAGAAGGAAAACAATCATGGGACAGAGGAATTCCAGCTCCTGACTGTCTAGTCTGTCCCAGCCCATCAACCACCCCGCGGGATGGTTAATATCATTCCAGTTTTGCAGATTAGGAAACAGGCTGAAAAAGTTGGGGGCTGGGTTTGGGTGCACAGTTAATTTAAATGCCGCTGGGCCCCTCATTTCCCATTGCCTGAAGGCACCTTAATCCTCAATGGGACCCCTGTGGTCCCCTGACCGCCCAACACCCTGATCAAAGGGCCCCTGCAGGAGTGGGAACCCCTCTGAGTGTGGAGAGTTCCCTGCACAGAGATGCCATGCATCAGCAGGCTCCCGCTCACCCCAGGTTAACATCGCCCCAGCTGTGCAGTCTCCCGACCCACTTCCCTCCCTGCCAGGCACCCCTGTCCTTACCACCGAGTGTACTGCAGGGATTCAGGCACAGGGATGCCCAAAGCAACACGAACCCACCGGCTGTACAAACAGCAGACTGCCAGCCCCACCTGGGTTCCAAGGGGAGAGTAGGCGTCCTCACCGTTCATGTGTCGAAGACAATCTTCTTCTTCAGCTGGAGGTTATAGAGAAAAATAAAATGTCCAAAACATAGTTCGGTGAGGAATTCCTCCAAGGACCTGACTCCAGAGACTACAACCAGGTGTACCTATCCCCCAGACTTGGGGTGAAGGTGGATTATTGATCAGCACAACCCCCGGTGGCCCAGCTCCTCGGCTTGGCTGCCCAGAGGGGGCTGGGGGAATGGGTAAGGCCAGGGCACTCAGGAAGAGCACAGAGGACCTGACATCTCCCCTCCGCACTCGTAAACCCTTCCCCAAATCTCAAGACATTGGACAGAGAGCCGCCACAACAATAAGGAGATGCTCCCATCTCTTCACTCACTCCTTTCAGTTCACTTACGAGCTGAGCATCCACTGGGTCCCAGGACATGACACATAGGATGACCGTTGGGACAGGCTTGGTCCTTCCACCTGGACCCTGTTCAATCTGATGGAAGAATGATCACTTATAAAGAGTTTCTCAAAATTATACAGAGACCAAAGACAAACTGCAGAGTGAACCAAATTTAAAAATATATATGAAGATCCCCCAGTCTCCCCACCTAAGGTTAACAGCATAAAGCAAGAAATTCTTGCCTTTGATCACCAAGGAAGTTGTCACCCCCTCTCAGGTGGAAAGGAGAGTTATTCTTTGAGCAGGACACAGAAGTGCTCCATCGGATTGGACCAGGGCATCTACATTCATTCAGCAAATGTGTATAAGCTCCTACTACGTTCGGGAATCTCCTAACTAGACCCGTTCCCAAGGCTCTCGGGCTTTATCAGTCAACAAAATAGACACGACTCCCCATCACTGGGGGCTCAGAGTTTTAGCAGAGGAAACAGGCAGCATGTTGAGGGTAGCAAGAGCTTGGAAAAATTAAAAAAAAATGAGTGATATGAGCAAACTCGGGTGATGGCGGTGGGGTGGGAGGCAGGCAGGAAGGAATAAGGCAATCCTGGCAGATCTCACGGATTAATGAACTTGAAGCAGAATAGATCCAGAGGAAGAAGGAAGAGCTGGAGCCAGAGGCCCCCAGAGTGAGGGGGAGAGTGTGGGCTGAGAGGCAGAGCACGCCGGGTCCTGAGGACTTTGTGACGGCTTTGGCTCCTAATGAAATGGTAAAACGTTTAGTGAGTTTTGAGGGGAGGGGTGATGTAGTCCAACTTATGCTTTTGTGTTTGTGTTTTTCTGGGGGAGGTAATTTATTTATTTTAATGAAGGTGCTGGGGATTGAACCCAGGATCTCATGTATGCTAAGCATGTGCCCTACCACTGAGCTGCACCCACCCCCTCAATGTATGCTTTTACAGACTCCCTATGACTCTGTGTGGATGAGAGATTGTAGGAAAGCAAAGATGGAAACAGGAGGCTATTGGTGTCCAGAAAGGGCTGAAGGTGGCTCTTATTAGGGCGGGGAGCAGGGAGCAGGTGGTTAATGAAGACAGGGTATCCAGAATTTTCTAACAAGCTGGATTTTCTGTCTGTATGTGTAAGAGAAAGAGAGAGAAAGGACATGGTTCCAACATCTGGACCTGGACAATGGGAGGGATGTCCTCTCCATCCACAGAGTATGGGACAAGGTGGGGCTGAGTATGTGGAAAGGGGCTGGTTTCAGCTCAGTTCTTCAATGTCATGGTTAAGGGGTGTATTACATATTGCCACAGAAATGCCTAATAGGTAGAGTAGTCTGTTTTCTTTTTCTTTTTAACATTTAAAAAATATAATTTAAATGTATTAATTGTATTATGTGAATGATTTGGGAATTTTGTTTCATGCCAAGGTATATGTTATATATAGCCAAATGGAAAATATATCAGAAAAGGGGAGAAATGAGGGCTTTCACATAAACTGACTGTCCGTAATGTAGGTAAAATTTCAATAAAACCAGTTTTCAGTGCAAAAACCTCATCTCGGTGTTACATAAAAATAAATGAAAAAGGACTATGTTGATGTATCATTATTTCATGTTACATAACAGCCAGAAACAAACACAATGTTTCACTTTGAGGCTTGTAGAAATACTATCTGCTTTATTCACATAAATACAGAAATGCAGAAAGGTTCTCAGGTAAAATAAGCATCTTAGTGGAAATAATACAGATTTGAGCATTTTACATGATATATATGTACTGATACAAAATTTGGAAAAGTAATTACATAGTAGAACATATGTATGAATGTGAAACCAAAATGAATGAAAGAAAAAGAATGTGAGTCTCAGGGATAAAGGTCCAGATGGAAAGGGCAAATCAGGGATTTTTGGAGAAATCTAGAATTTGATGACATGCCAATTTCCAAGGCTGGGTTGCTTCCACCAAAGGAATAGCAGAGAGAGAGAGGAGAGGCCTAGGAACCAGCTCTGGGACACACCCACAGTATATGTTTGGAAAAAAGAGGAGACATTGCCAAAGGACCAGCCAGTAGACCAAAAGCAGACAGAGCGATGGGCTAGAGGTTGAGTGAAGCAGGAACACGGAGGAGGAGGGATGGAAGAGCTGGGTCAAATGCTGCCGAGTGGCCACGCATGATGAGGACTGAAAAGTGACCACTATATTTAGCAACGTGGGGTCACTGATGGCCTTGACAGGGCAGTTTCCATAGAGCGAGGGATCAGGGGAAAAGCCAGAGTGGGTGTAAAAGGGGATGGTTCAGAAGATGCAGACAGTGAGTTTAAACAACTCCTTAAATATTTTCTGCAAAGACACAGGGTGGCAATTGGTGGGGGTGAATTAGGGTCAAGGAGTGCTGTTTGTTTCTTTTAAGAGGATGGACGTTTATATACTGATGGGAGCCAACTAGCAGGAGAACAAAATAGATGAGGTAGTGAAAGAGAGTATGGTTTTGGGAGTGACAACCCAGAGAAGATGGGAGGGAAGGGGCCCCGGGGACTTTTGGAGGAATTGGCTTTCGATGTTACTTGTAATAAGAGGTGGGGCACAGAGAGTGAGGTCACAGACATCAGAAGGCGAGCGGATGTGCTGGGAGTTGCTTGTGAAATTTCTCTTCTGTTGGCTTGTAGGCTTGTTCAAAGTAGAAAAGTAACCTTACCAGCTGAGGGACGAGGAGGAAGAAAGAGTTACTGGAGCCATGAGCAGAAGATAAGAAAGAGCCTTCCAGGGAGAATGGGACAGTGAAAAGAGCAGGAGGAGACGGGGGAGTGCGCTCCCAGAAAGTTAAATTTTATCTTTGACGTCCCCAAGTGTGTGATGTGTGATTACCCTTCCTGCTCTCTACGAAATAAAAATTAAGTATGATTCAGAGGAAATGCTATTTCATTCTAAGAGGCTGCCTGTTTCTCAGGAATGGTCATCTTAAACTGCAAACATTACAAAAAATGTTGAAAAGATGAACCTGTGTACCTAAAATCCCCTATTTTCTATTAATCTGGTTACTATTTAGTTCCCCTATGAATAACACATAACCAATACTGCCGTGATGCAGGTACATCGATGCTTAAAAGGAAATGAGATCTGTATCCTTTTCCTAAATTTCATGCCTTCCTTAATATGCAATTCCCCTTGGAATTTAGGAGTAGGAATGTCTGTTATAAGAAGTGAGAAACAGTTTGAGAAAATCCCGGCTCAGAATTACACAGCACAACCGCATCTCAGAAGTATATAAAGCTGTAAAGAATTTTAGAAGCAAAATTCCGTAACTACTCTTAAAGACTTTTGCAAACCTGGGCCTGCCCAGATGTTTCCAAACTGGAAAGGAACTCCAATCACTTGCCTGGTACCGGGACCAGAGGCTGGCCAGCCTTTTCTGTAAAAGCGAGAGAGGAAATATTTTCAGTTTTGCAGATCATTTTGTTGTAACCATGCAGGTCTGCAATAAGAAAGCTAAGAGCATGGGAGACAGGAAACAAATGGCCAAGATCACACCCTCCCTTCCACTCAGGGCAGCTTCTCTGTGGTGGGGAGCTTTGCCACAATCACTTGCTTCTTTGTTTCCATTCGTTTCTTTGTTTCCACCTTACTGCTCAAGCTCAGAACTTCAGGTGGGCCTGGACCTTCTGCATCCATGCAGAGAGAAGGCTGAGCGAGGGTGGGAACCCCACCTGATGGAGAAGAGAGATTGCTGGAAGGGACACTGCGGTGGCCACCATGACACGACACAATCACACCTTCCGTGGTGAAAGGGAATGAAGACAAGGGAGGGACACAGCAGTGGGACCCCTGGGTCACCTGCCAGGCTTGCTCTCCCTCCACGGCCACCCTGGGGGCCTGGGTGGTGTTGGAACTCAGCTACAGTGATTAGGCTGAGGGGACTCAGGATAAAGGACCCTCTGTCTCCACACCGGGTTCCAAACGCAGCCTCTCTAAGTCTACCCTCTGAATTTCTGGAACTCAGCTGGAAGAATACATGATCAGGCCAGACCCAGAGCCCAAGCCAAACACGACAGGGGTCACGTGGAGTTGTAACCCCGTGCTCAGTGGTCGGGGTCTCCTTGCAAATCTGCAGAAATCCCTGTTCCACCTCATTCCTGGGAGAAAGCCCAGATCTCCTCCTGCTCTGTCTGTTCTTCTCTTGAGGCTATTGTCCTGGAGGGATGCAGAGTCCTTGAACCTGGCCCTCCAAACGTACATAAGCAGCTTGTTCAATAAAACAAATTATGCACTTTTTCACATTTGCTAGTTTTTTGATTCCAGAAAGGCTGTGGGACTCATTCTCACGTCACTCCTGTGCCCCCACCACTTGGTGGCCCTCTGCTCATGGAAACACGATTTCCCACAACTGCACCCTGCCTCCCAGATGGTCAGAGGGGAGTGTCCCACAAAGACACAGGTGTTTGTGAGGATCCTGTCCCCCAGCAGAAAGACTACTCCTGGAGTGACGGACAGGGATCTGGCCTCCTGAGCCGCTCAGCTCTAATTCAAAGCGTAAAGTGGGGACCCCGAACATTGCTGAATGACTTTCTGAGTCACCTGGGCTGGAGGGGCCTGATTTTTCTTTCCAGGAATGGAGGTAGCGCAACTTCCATTTTCAGGGCTGACATTGACGATGGATCTAGTTCCCCACACTGCACCGCAGGAAGGAGAGGCCCTTCCATCCCACAGCTAGGAAACCCAGCCCAGGGGAGTTCTGAAGCAGTGCATCGCTGCCAGGTCCAGCATCCCTGCAGAGTGGCCTCTGCCCCTGAATGAACCCCTTCCCTGGGCCTTTTCTGCCCCGACACGACCACACCCCAGGTTGTGCCAGAGCTCTGGGGTTCTGCGTGTCCAGGGTACACAGGTGGGACCTGAGCCAGGTGTCCCCTGGGCCTCAAGGGGGAGAGATCTGCCTCTGTATCAGGGGAAGGTGACCCCACATGCCTGGCAGGACACTCTCAATATGGACCTCCAGGAGCCCTGGGAGCAGTTTCCCTGCAGGTGTCAGGAGCCATCATCAGGAGGGCAGGCCCCTCTTTGTGCAGGCCATCCCGCAGTGCTGGGCCCACGTGCTGACCACAGAAACCTACATGCCCCCAGGTTACCCCAGGCAACCTCACAAATTCATCACTTGGTGACCTGGGTACCACAGTCTCCTTGGCCATCCCATGAGGGTGGTCCTTGCAGGCATGGTCTCCAGGTGCTCCCGTTAAGAAATCCCCCTGGGTTTCTGTGGTCACAGAGCCCACACCAGAAAATTGTAGTCCTGCAGTGACCCCCACAGCAGTCAGCTCCCCTGTGCATGTCCAGGGACAAATGTCAGCAATTTATTGCCAGGAACCGTAATGAACAAGGGGGTGGGATTCCATACTAAGTTCAGGATCCTGGTAACTCACTATGCACCCCAAAAAGCATCCATGAGAAATGTGTGTATTGGGATGCCTGTGCCCCTAGAAAAGCTGTTCCAGAGGGCTCCTGGGACCCTCCAGCCCCTCTCAAGATTCTCAGAGCCTGGGTCTAAATTTCTATCTCCCTCCTTTGGTGTACGGTCACCTGTGTCTCGTGGTCACGGGTCACTTTATTGCATGACTTGGCATGTTTTTAGTGATCGTACTCCACCCCTGCACTAGACCCCCAAGATGTTCCCACTGACCCTTGGTTCCCTGTGTGGGTCAGGGGGCCCTAAGTCTGAACCCTTCACTCTCCTCCTCTACCCCCACCACTGGGGCCACCCCTAGGTGGACTGGGAGGTGTTTGTAAATGAGTCTTACACAAGGACATGACTGGACAAAGCAGGACCCCACCCCCGGAAATCACACCTGCTCCCTTCTCTAAAGAGGACCCCATAGCCCCACATTGCCTCCCAGGGGTCTACTCAGGACACAGTCCCCCTGTTCTGGGCAAGGCATCTCCCTGGAATCCTTGCTTCCAGACAATCTCTCTGTCCTTCTTCAGAGTTTAGAGTTGTTCCCATATCTCTGAGCACCTAGGTGCCCAGCACAGGCCCTTCAGTGACCTGGAGAAACAAGGAAGATATGTGGCCACAGGTCTCACAGGACACACCTGCAGGGACCCCAGGCCAAAGGGCCGTCCTTCTGTCTTCTCAGGTGTGGATCCCGTGGTACCTTTTTGCAGGGGGCCCAAATGGGGAGTGGGGCCCAAAGCAGTTCATGGGGCTCTCTGGACAGGGAAGACTTGGGCCAGGTGGACTTGCCTGATTTCCCTGCTGGGCCACTCTGATAACCCCCGCTCCTCTGGCTGTGGCTGGAGGCCCCCCAAACTTCAGGGCGGGGCCCTTTCTCTCAGCCTCCACTGCCTCCAAAGCCACGCTGGCGCTAGCGTGGGGAAAGAGCTTTCTTGCCCTCTTGTGGCCAAGTTGCCACAGGTGGATGCTGCGGGGAGCTGGAGAGAGAGGTAGCACTTGCTCAGATGTGAGTGGTTAGGCAACTTGACACCCTGTCAACTAGCCTTAAACATTGGAAAGAGGGCTTTCCCGTGAAAGCTGGAAGTTACTTTCAGTAATTTGTCTAAAGATTTCTTTTTTTTCCCCATTAAAGTCTCATAAAACCTCTCCCAGGTCATTCCTGGTATGGACAATTATCCAGGGATCAATCAAGAACTGCAGAAGGAGAGGGGTGGGTCTGAGGGAGAGGGGAGGGGAGATCAGAGCCTACGGAGAGGAGATGGCCCTCCCAGGAGCCACACACTGGGCAGTGGCTGCTGGCAACCAGCTCTCCTGTTCTCAGGCCCATTTCATCTGGGGGGTGTTTCCAAAAGAAACAATGGTGGAAGGGCCATGGAGGACACCTAGACCTCCCAGAATAGACAGGGGGAGCAGAGTCACCATGCTGGCCCAGGGCTTGGAGACAGACCTGCAGTGGAGGCCACAGGTCTTCTGAGAAGCCAGTTTCGAAATAAAGGCAGTATGCGCTGGAATACCCAGTTTAAGCGAGTGCTTCATCATAGACATGTAATTTACATAGTCCTTCTCACCACGAAACTGTGTTCCCAACACGCTACGTGAATGACGGCTTCGACACACATTCATTCCTGAGATGTGAACAGGTGTAGAGCCGCTCTTTCATCCAGCATAATGGTTATGGCCACACCTAGGAACGCTTACCAAGATTTCTCAGCAACAGCCAATTTCGAAATAAAGGCAGTTTGCGCAAGAAAAGCCTGTTGGATTCAGGGCTTCCCCATACACCTGTAAGTTATATAGTTCCCCTCACCATGAAGCGCTTTTCCTAACACGCTACATGCATGAAGGCTTCGACACACATTCAGTTCTAAGATGTTAGCATGTGGAGAGCCGCTCTTTCATTCAGCATAAATGGCATGGTTACACCCAGGGAGATTTACCCAGGTTCCTCAGCTGGTTCCTTCACCCAGATTCAAAATAAAGGCAGTTTGTGCTGGAAAAACCTGTTGGAGCGTGTTCAGAGCTGTTTCGGGCTCTGTCACAGCTGGAAGGTGCAAACCCCAACCTCCAGAAAGAGAGGCCAGGTCCCCACCCGCCAGGTTGTGTTGCCTTTGTTGGGGAACAGTTATCTTTGGGTTAGATATTTTGCGGCTCTCTCTAAAAACTGCTTTGACTTAAGTTTGCATCCTAGTCACCATTTCCAGGGCAACAGAAAAAGCATACCCTACATCCCTTTGCACTCAAATCTTCCCAAAAGAGCAAATATTTGCCCACGAAAATACCAGCTGCTCATCTAAGGCCCCCTAAATACCCAGCAGTTTGGGCGGTGCACTCTTGACCAGGGACAGGAGGAGAGGGACCAGCGGCCCTCAGGCAGGCTTGGCCTGGTGTGGCAGCTGCACTGTGGGTGTGTGGTGGGGACGGCCATGCAGGGAATCCTGTTTGAGGGGCCTTTGTGCACACCTGCATTATGGTCTGAGGTTTCATAAAAAGGCTCCAGGCATCCTAACAGGTCAGATAAAGCCCCCACCCTCGGGCTGGAACCACCAGGAGCTCAGTACCTGTAACAGGGACTGTGCCCGGTGTGGGGAGAGGTCATGGGACACTCTGGGGCAGGGGCAGTGGTGCTGGGGAAGGGTGGGGATGCAGTGAAGGGTGGAGGGAGCAGGGTCCCTTGCTTGGGGGTGAGAGTTCTTGGGGAGACCACAGAGCATGGTACACACCATCCCCACACCATACCCCAAATTCCTATCCCCGCCAACAAGGGGCTGCTCTACACCCTCTCACTGTGTCTCTCCTGTAAGACCGCACCCAACCAGGCATCTGGCACCCCTGCCCTACATCCCCTCTTGGGATAGATCCCGTCTTCTTGGAAACTGCCCAGCAGCGCGATTTCAAGTCCGACAGCGGGCCTGGCGGATCTGCACTTCAGGTGCCCTACCTGGCCAGCCATGCGTGCCTGGGCTCAGTCCTCTATCTTGCCCACCGGCAGCCTGGGTCCACGTCCGGTGCAAGTGAAGGCCGCGGAGCTCAGGCTGAGCCCCGCATACGGACAGGTGAGGGTGCCCCCGCCCCGCTGCCCCGCCGCCCCGCTGCCCCGCCCAGCTGCCCGATAAGCCTCCCCCAGTCCCCGTCGTGGCCGCGCCCTGGCTCCCATTGGCTCCGCAAGTTCTGCCCTCGCACATCTAGCCTCGGGAGGACGCAGACGCAGGCGCTAGGGGAGGGCCCCGAGGAGTTGCCATGGTTACAGGCGCCACGCTCTGCGCGGGCCGGCGTGCGCTTCTGGGGCGGGTAGCGGGCTCCGGAAGTGTGCAGCTGCCCGGGACCATGGCGGTGCTTGCTGCTGGGGATGGCGGCTTGCTCGGCCGGGCGACTAGTTCTGGCCTGGTCAGTCGGCGGCCGACATCCTGTCTGGGGCGGCGTCCCACAGACGGTAAACGTACGGCCGTGCCGTTGGCGGGGCCAGTGGACATGGACCGGGGTGGGATCCGGGTTAGTGTGGCATCCGGGGAGGGGCTGTGGTCCCGGAAGCGGGTTGGGGCGGGGGGAACAGGGCTGGGGCACAGCCTCGGGCTTTCCTCCCCGTCGGGTGCTGGGGCTGGGACCGCGAGTCCGGGTAGCCCTGGGTGGCCGAGGCCTCACAGAACCCCCAGGAAGGGCAGGCGGAGGACCCGTCTTTTATGAAGAGGGGACTTACATCGGTTTTGAAAAGCCCCAGAATCAGATGTTGGAATGGGGTGGTTTATCAGCCTTGTTTATCTGCAGGGAAATTTCAGTTCCATCCCGATGTTGGCTCCTTCGATAAACTTCAGGAATAAGACAAGGGTCAGTGCCGATTAGCAGTTATCTAGGGCTTGACTCAAAATAGACTGTGCGGGGTGTAGGGATGGTAGATGGTCCCTCCCTCTCAAGGTTGGCAGTCTTCTGGGATTAGAGGCCCCAGTTGAGGATTACCTCAACTGCAGTAATGTAGGTCGTGGGAAACATTAACACAGAGAAGGGAGGGGTGTGGCTGCGGTAACTCATTAAAGAAGCCAGGACACTTGCCTGGCTCTTGTGTAGGAGGGTCTCGCCTAGGGTAGGGCAGCAGTTATCAAAGTGTGTCTGAGGACCTTGAGATGCAAGACTATTTTCGTAGAAATGCCGGTATGTCACATTCCTTTTGCACACTCTTGCACTCCCGAGTTTCCTGTGGGGTTTTCCAGGGAAAACCTGGTCTGTGATACCACAAAACAGGGAATATAAAGGCAGATAGAATTCAGCTCTCACTAGTCCAAAAGAGATTTGGAGAAATTAAAATCACTGCTATTCTTCTCATTAATGATTTTTCTTTAGAAAAATATACTTATTTTTTGCTTAAGAGTATTAATGGTAACATGTAGTAGGTTATTATTTTTAAGTGAACTCATAGCATTTTTTAAAGTTCTAATTTAACGTCTAACACAGGAACTATTGATAGATTTAACCCACATAAACAGCAGCCTTTTGGAGTCCTCAATAATTAAGAGTGTACAGGGGTCTGTAGAACAAGAAGCTTGAGAGCCCCTGGAGAACAGGTGCTCAGGTACTAGTCAGGTGCTTAGCATTATTAGACAGATGCCAAGATGTCTTCTGCATGTGCTCCTGGACTCGAAGTAATTGGCCACATGGAGTTGGGTGGGCAGTGCCTCCACTATACAAACCAGAAGCTGCTGAACGTTCCTTGAGTCTAGGCCATGTGCTGTGCAGGGATTCCCGTTGTATCTGTTATATCTAAGCCTGGATTCCTGTGCAGAGGCCTGGTCCTGAAGACCCGATCTCCTTTGCTCCCTGCAAGGTACCTTCTGTGTGACGTCAACCCTCCAGAGGGCTTCAGCCTCCTTAGGGGCTTCTGTATCCACATCGCCTTCTTCCTGAAGACCCTGCTGAAAATGGAGGAGTCGGTGCTGGTGCTACCCCCTTGGGGCCACCTCTACCATTGGCAGAGCCTGGACATCCACCAGGTCCTGATTCCCTGGTCTGACTTTTTTGATCTCTCAAGTCTCAACAGAAAGATCCCTGACACTGAGTACGAACAGTTCATTGCAGGTGAGATGGTGATCGTTTAACTGGGGCCAGACGGTTGTTCTGGTCCCGATGTGAACATCGGGCCGCCTTACTTCGGGCTTGTCGGTCTGCTTAGGGGCCCTGCTCATGTTTCCCGCACTGCAGGTGAATTTGGTCTTTCCATAGTTTTTCTCAGGAAATAGATCTGAAGTGTATGAGCTCTGTGTTCCCTCCCCTCTGAAAACCCTGGTCTCCTGGTGAGATGGAGTGGTGACAAGGAGGCCACTGCCACAGAGGCCTTGTCCCAGCAGGACTTGCTCCCTGGGCAGTAAGGGCCATTCTTACCTGAAGGAAAACACGATGTGTGTGAAGCAAGGGCCACGTGCTGGAGAAGGTATGTAACCTCTCATTCAGTATAATTTGGTCCTGCTCAAGCTTCCCATTTTACTTTCTGTAAGAGGAAAGGGTTGAAGATTTTCTTTGAATAAAGCTATTTAGAGCTTATCTTTTTTTTAATTGAAATGTGGTTGATTTACAATGTTTTGTTAGTTTCACATATACAGCTGTTTTCTTAGTTTCAGGTATACAGCATAGAGATTCATTTGCACATATACATAGTCTATTCTTTTTCAGGTTCTTTTCCATTATAGGTTGCAAGATACAGAATATTTTCCCCTGTGTTCTACAGTGAATCCTTGTTGTTTGTCTGTTTTACATATAGTAGTTTGTAATTGTTAATCCCAAACTCCTAAGTTTGTTTTCTAAGTCTGTGAGTGTGTTTTTGTTTTGTAAATAAGTTCATTTGTACCATTTTTAAAAATTCCACATACAAGTGATATCATATAATACTTGTCTTCCTCTGTCTGAGTTATTTCACTTTAGTGTGATAATCTCCAGGTCCATCCATGTTGATGTAAATGGCATTATTTCCTTCTTTATTATGACTGAGTAATATTCTTTTATATCTAAATACTACATCTTTATCCAGTCATCTGTCAGTGGGCGATTAGGTTGCTTCTATGTCTTGGCCATTTTAAACAATGCTGCTGTGATCATTGGGGTGCAGGTATATTTTGGAATTAAGGTTCCCTCTGGATATATGCCCAGGAGTGGGATTGCTGGATCAAATGATAAGTCTTTTTTTAGTCTTTTGAGGAATCTGCATACTGTTTTCCACAGTGGCTGCACCAAACTACTTTCCCACCAAAAAGGTAGGAGAGTTCCCTTTTCTCCACAGGCTCTCCAGTATTTATTGTTTGTGGATTTTTGAATGGTGGCAATTCTAACTAGTGTGAGATGATAACATTATAGTTTTGATTTGCATTTTTATGATAATTAGCGATATTGAGCCTTTTTTTATATGCCTATTGGCCATTTGTATATCTTCATTGGAGAATTGCTTGTTTAGTTGTTCTGCCCATTTTTGGACTGGGATGTTTATTTTTTTAAGTTGTATGAACTATTTATATAGTCTAGAAGTTAAGCCATGTTCAGACTCATCTTTTGCAAATATTTTCTCCCATTCCATAGGTTGTATTTTTGTTTTGTTTACGGTTTCTATTGCTGTGAAAAAGCTGATAGGTGTAATTAGGTCCCATTTGTTTATTTTGGCTTTTATTTCTCTTGCTTGGGTGGATTGCCCTATGAAATCTTCCTGAGATGTATGTCAAATAATGTTTTGCCTATGTTTTCTTCTGAGAGGTTTATAGCGTCTTGTCTAATGTTTAAGTCTTTAAGCCATTTTGAGTTTGTTTCTTTATGGGTTTTGTTTTTTGCGACTCTATTTTATGCTTTCGATTTGGGGTTACCTTATTTTTCAAGTATATCAACCCATTACTGTATCTATTTCCTTTAGACTGATAATCACGTAGGCTCCAACACATCCTAAGAATAATGAGAAAAAGAAAAAAGAGAAAAAAATCTATCTTTTCTTGCTACTATCTCCCATTCCCACCTTTTTGTATTTTGATGTACTTTTTCTTTTTTACATCTTCATGTTTATTCTCTTGTAACTCGTTATTGCATTTCCAACTATGGTTTTCCCATTTCTATAGCATCCTGCTTCCTTTCTGTTTAGAGTAGAACCTTTTAATATCTCTGTTTTGTTCAATAATGCTGAATTATCTCCCCAACCCCCTCCCCCCTGCGCCTCTGATTCCTCAGTCCAGGGAAGCCAAACCATCCTAGCCTTCATCGGTTCTGGGAAAGCAATCTTCAGAGTGGGAAAAAAACATTGAAAAGTAATATTCTGTGTGTTGCTTTCTACCCTTGCCCAGAGAGTGAGAATCACCTCTGAAGGCAGAGGAAGAAAGTTGGAGGTGTGGAGCACAAAGTCTTTTCTGCTTTTGCTACTGAAAAATAGATTGCTTTTGTAATTAGTGATGATACCGTTTAAATTGGTGAGATCGAGATTCCACAGCTTCAGCGCCTGTGAATAACCACCTGGGAGAAATCTCTCCAGGGCCCCTGCAGTGGGAAAGGCAGCCCCTCTGAGCACCTGTTGTTCTGTATTCTTCCTGCCTCCACACGGGTTCGCTAGGCACTTTGCAGGACGATGCAGTTACCCGAGGTGGAGGATGGGGAGACCCCTGCTGGGTGGCGAGCCACAGAAGCCCACACTTGAAGGACAAAGTGAAGAGTAGTGGGGCGGGCGTAGGAGCAGAGGATGGTTGAGACACAGGGTTGTGTCCTGGAGTCCAGCAGGTGAGGCTGGTGGGGCAGATGGGGCCCTGGGGCATGGGCAGTCCTTGAGGGATCTGAAGCAAAGATATGAACCAAGAGACTGGGCTCGTGTGGGGGAACAGCGCCCCCTGTAGGCCGCGGGGCAGCGCAGCGAGCCCAGGGGGAGCGGGCACTTCCCCAAAGTTGGGTTGACAGGTCAAACCAACTCACTGGGGACCGAGAGGTACCGAGATATTGCTAACTTTTTGTCCCTCTTCCTTGAAAAAAACTGCTTCCTGTTGAGTAGCCTGTGTCATTAGTGAGAATTAAAGACATGAAGCAACATTGCCTCAAAGGTCACCCATTGTGTAGCTGTTAATAAGGGTCAAATGCAAACTTGAATAGATGAAATCAAATATTCATGATCGGATTTTAAAATCCTTTAAAATAAAAATTCTTGCTGTCTTTGTTCTTCATTTCAGGGTTCACTTGGTGGTAATAATAGTAACCAAAGCAACAGCAAACCCTTACAGAACTCTGTCCTGCTGTTCCAGGAACTCTATTTTCACGACAACCCAATGATGTGGCACTTTACTGGAAGGCAGTCATTAATCACACAGCTAGTAAATGGCAGAGCTGGGACTTGAACCCAAGCTCTCTGGCCCCAGAGCCCCCTCTCAGGCCCTTCACTGCAGCTCGTCACTTGGCATGCCCGATACAGGCCACCATTAAGGAGCGGCGTGACCTTGGCCAAGGCTGCTTCACCGCTTGGTCTCTGTTTCCTCATCTGTAGAATGGGGGTGTGGGCAGTGAACTCTGTGAGCTCAGTGGTCACTTCCTCCAGACCTGCTATTCTACTGCTTTGAGTTAATTTAGTAAGTACCCAAACCTCTGAATGGCCCACCCATAGGCTGGCGCTTTGCTAGGCCCTGGGTTACGGAGAAAAGTAAGATCAGCCTGCTTCTCCAAGGAGCCTGTGTCCCTCCACGGGAAGCAGCTGCGAGACCCAGGCTCCCTCGCTGGCGGTCGGGGTCTGGGCAGGAAAGTCTGATAGAAGGTGGAGGCAGAGCCCCTCCGAGAACAGTGTTGGCCACACAGCTCTCAGAAGTGGGAGCGTCTGTCCAGGCTGCTGAGAGGGGAGTCTTCATGAGGCCAGTAGCCCACCCAAACTAAGCCCTCAGAACAAAGATCCAGCCATCACTGCAGTGTCACCATAGAGCCAGTCCATCTTCATCACTGTGCCTCTGTTCTCCTTTGTCCTGGGGCCTCTCTTCCCCCTACACCCAGAAGACTTTTCCCCCTCTCTTCTCTGAGTGTCCCCTCATTTCACCCATGGTCCCTGCTTCCTGGGCCACCATCTCTGGAGTTGACGTTTTGCCCCCTCACACCCCCCATTTGATCAGGAGCCTGGGTTGGCCTTGTGCTCACTTTCCCCCATCAGATGATTTCTTCTCCTCTCGTGGGAGCACCTGGAAAACCCAGATCCTTTCCTAGCAGTGCCTGCCACCCTGGCCTCCCTGCTCATCTGCCTCAGTCAGGAGCACCTGGACCACCAGCTCTGTATTGCCTCGCCTCCTACCATCAAGACCTCAAAGTTCATTCTCCCTCCACCACCCAGTATGGTCATTGTAGGGTCTATTTCTCCGTCAGCCTGAGCCAGCCACCCCCCATTCACCCTACCCCTGGGCTCATACCCGGGCGTGTCTCCACCCCAGGTCCAGCCTCTCTCCTTTAAGTGCCCACCTCTAACCATCCAGCTGCTTCTCCACCAGCCTCGTTGGCCCTCCTTCACCCTCACTGGGGCATCAAGCACTGACTTCTCTGCTTTCCTGCCTGTCCACGTTCCTCTTACTTCCACTTCACCACCTTCCAGCTCTGCATCCACAGTCAGCACTCTCTTTATGACAAACAAAACCCCCTTGAGCCTTGATCTTTTCAGTTCCTCACCAGGCCGACTTCCATCTCGGTTCACCCAGCTCTACTTTTTCTGAGCCTGCAGGCAGCAGGCTCTCCCAGCACAGGTTTCTAAGACTGCAAATCAGTGCCCACCATGTTGCCACTGCCAGGCAATCCTCCAGGATTTCTCTAGTGAGCACATTTCCCCACTTATCACTCAGTGGTGTCAACATTCTCTGCTCTCTGCACACCTTGAAGCTTCCCTCTGTCTCTTCCCTGACTCCCAGCAGATGGTCTTGCCTCCTGCTTCAGAGAGAATGACATGTGACTGGAAAGGAACTCGCTCACCTGCAGCAAACCTGCTCACCTCACCTTTTATCTGTCCCTCTCCCACCTGGACTCTAGCTGTAGTTCTTAATTCAGTGAGGTTAGTTGACATATATATACACAGTTAAAAGCATAGCACAATATCGGCTACCTTCTAGGGGTTACTTTTTCAATTTAACATAGAGTGTGTGATTCATCCATTTCGCTGCATGTACCTGCAGTTCACTTGTTTTAACTGATCTTAAATGTTGTGTGTGTGAAAGTAACACAAGAGAAGGGTAAGCCAGGATTCAGGATGCTGGTTACTTCCTGTGAGAAGAGGCCAAGAGCAGGATAGGACACAGTATGTCACTGTCAATACTCCTGTTCTGATGCTGGGTGAAAGGTTCACAACTCTTTCTTATAATATTAATTTTAATACATAAATACCTCTGACAGGCAACTAAGGTGAGAATGTGTCATGAACCAAGACGTACAATGGGTAATATTAAATCATTATTGTTATGTAATCTTGTTATAAAATATATTAATCATAATCCTACATTGTTATGTGTTATATATTATATAGATGCATGAATTATATATTATGTATAAAAATACCTATATATGTATTATATACTATCTGATAATTAATAAACAGAACATAATATGCTAGTATATCTACTATTATGTATTATTTAATAAATAATAACATACTATATCCTGTTATATGACATGGCACATAATCTTCAATCAAATAAAAATATGTCACTATATGTAATAGTAATTAATAAAATTAAATGAAAAAGCCTGCAGTTTTAATGCTAACACCACTCCAGCTGTCACTGTCCTTTCTCTTCCCTTTCATGGCCGAGGTCCTCACAGTGCTATCCGTTCCCCCTTTCATCTCCTTATCCTGAACCTTCCTCCTCCTCCCATCCCATGCTGCCTTCTGCCCCGTGGCCCCTCTAGTCACCAGCGGCCTCTGGGGCACTGATCTGCGGGCACGGTCTCAGGCCCCAGCTCACCTGCCTGTCCGCCGCCTCTGCCACCGCTGGTGGGGGCGGGGCGGGGGTCAGAGTGCACCCCTTGTCCTGGAAGAGAACACAGCACAGACTGTGACCAGCAGCAGGTGTGGCCGGGACCTGCAGGACTGGGGGGAGAGCCAGACTGTCTGCATCCAGACCTGGGGCTCTTGGAGTGTGAAGAAGCCCCGTCCTCACTGCCCCTGAAGTGAGGAAAACACCCTCAGGTTAGTTAAAGTGCTGATGACCTAGGTCTGTTGGCTGGAAAGGACAAACGGGCCCCTAAGGGGAGGGTAGTTGATGTTCCAGGCCCCACCAAAGCCCTAAGGGCTGGCGGGGAACCAGGCTGGACGCTCCACTGGACCCAGTGCCCCCTCGGGGGTGGGGCCTTCGGGAACAAGCAGAAAGCCCTCTGTCTCTGGGGGGAAACGGGGCAGTGTGAGAGCATCCCTGCAGCGAGTCAAGTGACGTCAGGGATTGTGGGCTTCCTTTTTATGGCCACATCGAGCCTCAGCAGAAGCCACAGCAGAAGTGGATTCCTGTCTCTCCAGCTGTCATTGTGTCTGAGTGCCAGGCTTCAGACCCGATCCCCTGGGGTGCTAGGACAGTTATAGACAGAGGCGGCTCGGGGAAGCCTCAAGAGGGCGGTGCTGGCCTTCCTGCTGACACGATTACACAAAGATCAAACAATCCATCGATGGGAATAAAATAAGAAACATAGTCACATCTGGACCCCAAGCTTAGACGTGGTGTATGGGTGACATTTATCTACAATCCAGCGAGGTTCTGGCCACAGCTAGAGGCCAGGGCAGCAAGGCGGGAGTGGCACTAAGTAGCATCGTGGTGCAGAGGCTGGACTGGGGTTCTGCAGGCTCCTCCCAGGAGGAGACTCAGTGTTTTGGAGGTGGCTAACATGCCTCCATCGTATCACCAGCAAGTGATGCCACCTGCGGAAAATCAGCTATAATCCTGAGCCGGATCAGCCCTGGTGATGTGATAAAGGCTCCTACAAGAGGGTGCACCAGACGGATAGTGAACCAACCAACAGGCTGATGAGTTTCTGGCCTGTGTTTATCGTGCTTTTGTATCAAGAATGAGGAGAGAGTTGAATGGCTCACCATGAAGATTTTAACAACTTAAGAGGGTTCCTTGTCTCACCCGAAGGAATTCAGGAGGTGTTTAGTCCCTGTGGAGACTAACGGCCTCTTGGTTCCTCATGAACCTGGCAAACCCACCAGCCCTCTATGGCCAGACCTTGGCAAGTGCCTTCCCTTGTTCTAACAAAATCCTTTCCACCCACGCATGTGGTAAGCTTTTATTTTTTTTAAATAATGGGAATGAAGATACCTTACAGCCTCCTCAGACCTCTCCTTAGGGTTTCTGCCCTTAGATCCCAGCAAGGGGGCCTGCTGCCCTGGGTCCTGCACTACAGAGGGTCGCTCTGGCCCTGACACTTCCTCTGGCCGAGCCCTCCATGTGGTGGAGTCAGCAGGGCCGAGGGGACACGGTTATTGGCTCCATCCCGTGCTCTAGAAACCCAGGACCCCAAATGCCCTACCTTAACAGCCCCTGACCCATTTCTAGTGCCTGCACCAGCTCTCCCTGGAGTTCAGATTCCCAGGACTCACAGAGAGGCCAACGGGCAGCTGTTGTCATGGAGGGTATGGGCAGAGCCCGGATGTGAGTTCTGAGTGTCCCCCTGTGCACATCCAAGTCCCCTTGTGGCAAGGGATGGACCCAGCATTGGGAAGAAAATGGCCAGGCTAGTGATCAGAGACTGGGAATCAGCTCTCCCCACACGCTCACTTTCTTTGCTGGACTCCCCTGAGTCTGGGAATTCTAAATTTTAACCTGGCCTTCCCCCTTATAATGAATGTATATTTGTAAAGGCAGGAGTTTAGAACCTACTGCACTTCACATGTTTACATGTATAGGATGTGAGCTCCCAGGTATGCTCAGGCTCTGCACTTCCAAAGGTCCAGAGCAGTTATGTTGGCTCTACTGAGACTGTAAGTGGTAAACACTATCTCCAGAGTGGAGGGGCTCCTGCTTCACTCTCGAAAGTCAGGAACTTCTGAGTGGATAAAAAAATGGACACTGTGACCCTCAATTGTAAATTGATTTAGAAAAATGCCAAAGTGTGTATGACGTGTGTGTGCGCACATGTGCACCTGGGGACGTGTGCGGTACATGACTGTGACGGTGTGTGTGCGCGCATGCGAGCCTGGGGATGTATGTGGTTCTGTTTGTTATGCCTGAGGACGTGTGTGGTTGTGTGTATGGTATGTGTGTGTGTGGTACATGACTCCATGTGTGTGTGCACATGGGGATGTATGTGGAGCAGAGCCAGTGTGTCTGCACGTGTGTTTGTGTGTATGTGCATGCATTAGTTTTAATAGTAGAAGCTGTTCTTTAGAATTATGAAGTAGTAAAAATTTTATGATGTCCTTTTCTGTACAATTCAAATTTAAAATAATCTTCAATCACCAGAAATTTAGTCCCCCTCAGATTCTGATTTTTTTCCATATTGATTATGTCTTCATTTTACTGATGGGAAAACTGTAGCTTAGAGATGTTAACTGACTCAACCAAGGGAATGAAGCTCACGAGCCCAGGACCAGGACGCAGTCCAAGCCACGCTGCTCCAGAGGCCTGGAGCCCTGCTCACGATCACGCGTGGCCTCTTGGTGGGGGAACAGACTCTGATGGGCTGCGGCCAGCGTGCACGCTGCCCAAGCCGGGGACTTGGGAAGCCGGGCAGAGAGTACCAGACAGCAGACAAGAGTGAAGGGCTGCTCAGAAGTCAGATAGGTTCCTAGGTCTTGGATGAGGAAGGAGGCTCACTGCTCATCCTTGATCCCTTTGCTGGTGGCCAAAAGGGACCAAGGCCCACGAGAGCAATTCTGGGAGCTGCCTGCCAAAACCTGGAAAAGGACTGCTCAGGACTGGCTCTGCAGTAGGAGCAGAGGGAGGCAATGTCGCCTCCAGGTGGACATCCTTGGTGATGGCAGTGGGAGGCCTAGCAGTCTTGGTATGGAGGTGGCAGGACAAGGTCCTAGTGGATGATCACTTTCACGTGTCTTAAAAATCATTGCTTCATATATTTTATCCATTTTGTGGTTTATTTTAGGATGGTAAATACGGTCTCTGTTACTCCATATTACATGGATTGACTAATTTTTTTATTGTTAATTTTCTCTTCAGTGATTTGGAAGCTATATTGCCTCTTAATGAAAATTCTCTCTAAATTTTTATAAATGATTTCTAAGTTCATAACTTTATATGTAATTGAACCAGTATTCCTATAAGTGTCTCAAAAGTGAAATAATCTATTAGATCCTGTTCCTCAATAATGATAAATTTAGCATATTTTACCTCTCTGCTGTTCCAAATTGTGTGTGTGTGTGTGCTCCAGTTACTACTTTTTAGACAGTTGCTTTAAGTTTGTTATATTAACAAAGAAAATATAGGTATAAACACCTTGGATTTCATTGCTCACTACCACTATTTAATCCCATGTCTTTCCCACTTTTCAGTTATTTACTTATCGGGATTTCCCAATCAACTGGACACATGATTGACTAATTTTTTTCTAGCGGTGGACTTGGAACACTTACATATCTATATGCAGATTTATGTTCTCCTGATCAACAACCCTCAGCATGTTGTTGATGGCCCAAGACTTGTTTTAAAATAAGGCATTGTTTTTCATTAGCAAAAAAAAAAAAAAATTCTTAATTTAAGGTGCTGTCTTTTTATGGCTGTCTAGTCTTGTATGGTGAATGGATATTAATAGAGTTTTCCTTAACCTTCCTCCTTCTTTTTGCCACATCTCGAATTCATTGAGAAGCATGTTTTTACCATTTCTCAGATGGGCTTCCGCTTTGACTTCCACTTTAAAACATCACCCCACTCTTTTTCCCCATGCTTATTCCTGAAAAAGTGAGCTCTCTATCGGATTAAAGGTGGTCCCATCATAGATGTGTGGCTCACGGTCCAAAGGTCCAAAGGAAGAGAAAAGGAAAGATTCGTATTTTTGGTGGTTACATTTTGTCAGGTTAGAGATCTAGTTATCCGTGTGGCTGTGGTGGAATCTGCAATATCTTAGCTCATAGTTTCATTTTTCTGGCTTACTAGGGGAGCCGCACTAGCTGGGGTCACGGCGCTGTGGCCGTTGTCAGGATCCCGGGGCTGAGGCAGCCCCTCTCCCCCCTTGTTATTTTGATCTTGCAAACTGGGTCCCAGCTATGTGAACCCTGCACATGGCGGCCAGGATCTCCATCCACACGACGTGTCCCCAGTTTCTCATCGTCCCTCACTGCTATCAGCGAGCTCCAGTAAGGGTACAAGATGGCTTCCACTGCAGTCCTTCCTCCTTCCTCTCCAGGCAGGCCCTCCTTTCCCACTAGTTGGCCCTAAGCCTTCTCTCCTGTGCTACATACGCTGACGGAATTCCTCAGGATTTCCAGCAGGTAGATGGTGCTCTTCTATGTTTGGACCCCTTCAGTGCTTGCAGTGGAAATTTAGGAGGTGGGAAGGAGGAGCTTGGGAGTTCTCCGTATCTAGGGGCTCCCTATCCAGCAGATTCAACTAACTGTGGATTGAAAATATTTGGGAAAAAAACAGAAAGTTTCAAAAAGCAACACTTGAATTTGCCATACACTGGCAACTACTTACATAGCATTCATGTTGTATTAGATACCATGTGTAATCTAGAGATAATTTAAAGTACACAGGAGGACACAGCGAAAGAGAAAGTGACAACAAATATATGTGTATATTCATGTATAACTGAAAACTTGTGCTGTATGCTGGAATTTGATACACCATTGTAAAATGACTATAACTCAATAAAAAAAGTATGAATATATATAAAAAAAGTACATGGGAGGGTGTACATGATTTCCATGCAAGTCCTATGTCATTTTATACAAGAGGCGTCAGCATCCATGGATGTTGACATCGGGGGGGAGTCCTGGAACCAGTGCCCCATGGTTACCAAGGGATGACTGGAAGTCCAGGCTCCGTATCACAGCCTGTCAGGTCCCCACGTGGTCTGAATCCTACCTGTACCACACTTCCCTTGTCACTCTCCTCCAGCCCTTGCAGACTGCCCTCAGATTCTTGAACAGGCCACACTCACTGCACTTCACGTCTGGCCCCTAGAAATACCCGTTTCTTTCTCAGCATGGCTGTGCTTTCACAAAATGGGCTTCACTGTCACTAGAGAAGACAGTGTGGAGGCTCCTTTAAAAACTGAAAATTGACTTAACTCATGATCCAGCCTTCCCACTCGCAGGCATATGTCAGAAGAAAACTCTAATTCAAAAAGTCACATGCACTTCTATGCTCACAGCAGCACTATTTATAATAGCCGGGACATGGCAACAACACAAATGTCCATCGACAGCTGACTGGATAAAGAAGTAGTAGTATATTCATACAATGGAATACTATGCAGCCATGAAAAAACCAAATAATGTCATTTGCAGCAACATGGATGGACGTAGAGATAGTCATTCTAAGTGAAGTAAGCCAGAAAAAGAGAAAAATGCCATATGATATCACTTAAATGTGGAATCTAAAAATGACACAAATGAACTTAGCTACAAAAGAGAAACAGACCCACAGAGTTAGAGAAACAAACTTTCAGTTACCAGGGAGAGAAGGGGATGGGAAGGGATAAATATGGGAATTCGAAAAATGCCCCTCTTGGGAAGTGATGGAAATGTTAGCTATCTTGATTGTGGTGATGGTATTCTGGGTGTAGACATTTATCAAATTCATCAAATACTACATGTGAAATATGTGTATTTTACTGTACAGGAATCATACCACAATAAAGGTGCCTGTAAAAGAACAAGAAAAGATTGGCAGCATTGTGTCCTATGTTTTTATGTGTCTTCAGTGAGTGGGTCTACAAGTTTCTGATCTGCCATATTTTCTGAACCAGAAGTGCCCTCCTTCCCTTTTCTTTGGTAAACTGTCAGTGGGTGGCATTTATTCCCGTGGCTTCAACTGCTCTCTGTCCACTGATTAACTGTCAAATCTTTTCCAGCATGGACATCTCAGTTCAGTCCCAGAAATATACTTATAATTGACAAGTAGACATTCCCACTTGATTAGCCCATAAAATCTCAAGCTCTGTATGTTTGGATTTACACTCGCTCACAACTAGATTTACTTCTTCAAACAATGGCATCACTATCCCATCTGATTTCCGAGCCGTACATCTGAGAGTTTTCCTTTACATTTCAACTCCCTCACCCCCGTCAGTACTACAATTCTATTCCTTAATGTCCCCCAACTAAGTCCCCGCCCCTCACTCCCCACTGCATTAATTCCCACCCCTTGCTAGTCCCCCCAGTGCTGTTCTTTAGAGTGAACAATCCACTTTGCTCACTTTTAATGGCTAATCTGTGTCACTCTCTTCCTTAAAACCCCAAAGAATTCCCCGCTGCGTATGTGAGGATGTCCACACTCCCTGATTTAACGTCACACCTTCTCATCACCTAGTTGTTGCTTTTTTTCAGCCTCAGCTTCCGTTAGTTCCCCACAGCCTCTAGCCTCACTGACCTTCCTTCCCTAAGTGCAAAGTGCTCTGAGACACGACCAGGCATCTGCACGAGACACGCAAGCTGCCGAGAATCCCGTCCCCACCACGCACTCTCCTGGTCTAGAGATTTGCTGGAATCCTTCAGATGTCAGTGCATTTCCTCTCTGACACCTTCCCTACCTTCTAGAACCCTGCTCCAGGCAGTGCAAAAGCCCCTCTGAACATACAGTATACATGATGCCAAGTGACTCTTACCGCATTATTTTGAAAACCTATTTAAATTTGTCTCTTCCACGACACACTGTGATCTCCTTGAGGGATGGGGGCTGTGTGGTACTTGTCTAGACAGCTAATGTCTGGCACAGACCCCAGGCCATTGGAAACAGTCTGCTGACTCATCAAGAATTGTTGCCTTTGCGATGTAAGAAAGACTACATGATCTCTGATCTTACACCATCCGGCAAGGGTCAAAATAATTTCACACAGAACTGCACAGGCAAAATATGTGTCTTCTTTTCCTCTTTGTGAGCCCGAGATCATAGGCATCCTGGAACTTAGGTGTCACTCTAAGCTGTCTGTCCCCTAGGCTGTCACGTCCAGCTTCAACATATTTTTTAGAAGTTGTAGGGAAAAGTGTACATCACCCCGTCTTAGAGCAAACGGCGCTTCAGCCTGACCCAGTTTAATGTCTATATGAAAATCAGAAATCTTCCAAACTGAAGCCTGAAGAAATATTTCCCATCTCTCCTTCCAGTCTGTCTTCCATCTGCATCACACATCCCCACTACTCATCTGCGTCAGGCCACATACTACCTAGAAACATTGTCGGTGGGACACTTGGATGAGAACTAATTTCAGCAGTCATGAAAATGGTCCCATGAACGTAGGCTCTGCACAACAAGGATGTTTTGACCGGAGGCCTCAGCCGTGGCCTGCAGGGTCAGTTCACGTGTTCTGCCTGGCTTCCCTGCAGACGTTCTGCAGAAAATCAAGCCTGCAGTTAAAGTCATAGAAGTTCCAAGAAATCCAGAATAATGATGTGAGATTCAGTTCCTTGGGAATATTTTTGAAAACCATCTACTAATAGGAAGAAGAGATTTTAGAGGTTTGTTTCAGAGCAGATGATGTCCAAATGCTGGTGGGTCAGTTTTCTCATTGTTGCTTGCTAGTTGGCTTTCTGCTGCTTCTAACACGCCTCTGTATAGAGAAGTGCCCTGAGTCGGCCCTCAGAGCAGAAAGGTGAGCTGGGCCTGGAGACAGCCAAGCTCTTCTGCTGTGTAGTGACCTGCTGAGAAGGAAGAGATGGCCCAGGGCTTCCTCTGACTCTCTCCCTCAGTTATAAACTCTATGAAGGGAAAGTGGAACAAAAAATCTTAATTCAATATGGTATTGTGAAAGTATAAAAATAATTGTCTTTGGAGGGGATGGCATAGTTCAAGGGCGAGAGTACGTGCTGGGTTCAATTTGCAGTACCTCAATGTAAAAAAATAACAAGAAAAATTCTTTTAAAAAAAAGAAAAAGAACAAAGAAGAAAAGAGATCTCAAACAACCCAAGTTTAAAAAGAAAAAAAAAAGTCTTTTAAAAATAGTAATCAACTCAGGCTTTTGCTAGATTAGGAGTTTGGGATTAACAGATACACACTACTATGTATAAAATAAATAACCAACTCTCAGGTCCTTAATAACCTAGTTCAACCTGAATCCTTGCTCTTTTTTCCCCTAAGAAACCAGTGGAAACCTCTGAAATTCTCATCTTATAAAATAATTCATTTAAAGATGGTTTGAAAGTTACTGCTTGAAACATTTATTTCAGATTCCTTGAATATAGGTCTAGTAAGAAAGACAGACAATAAACCAGTAAGCAAATAAATATATGATGTACTGCCAGGTACTAATAATTGCCGCAAAGAAACATAAAGCATATTAGGAGAGAAAATGATTGAATAGGACATATGAGCGTGCTATTTTAAATAATGTGGTCAGATAAGTCCTCTCTGAGGGTAAAATAATTTGAACAAAGTCCTGAATGAAGCAAAAGAATAAGCCACATAGGTAACAGACAAGAAAAGCCTCCCAGGCCGGGAGAAGTGTAAGTACGAGACTTGGAGTTACAAACACAGCTGTCCTGGTAGGGACCATCTGGGCGGTGAAGATGGGCTGGAGCAGAACGGTGAGAACTGAGGCTGCAGAGGCGGGTGAGGGACCGGATCACACAGGGCCTTGGTAGGGACTCTGGATATCCTTCTGGATACAATGGAAAATCACGAGAGTATTTTGCAAAGCAGAAGAACTTGATCTGATTCATACTTTAATAAGGCCGCTGTGGGTAACATATGGGGAATAAGCAATGGAAGCAGGGCAAGGTAAGCTGAAGGGAAGCCAGTGGAAAGAGTGCTGCTGACCTGGAGAGAGACACCGAGGTTGGGCTGGGATGATAGCGGGAGACGGGCTGAAAGGGAACACAATTTGACAGTAACGGTCACAGGCCTTAATACTCGAGTTGGACACAGACACAGAGTGTTTCAGGGTGATGGATATGTGATATTTGGAGCTGAGTCGCAGTTTTTATGCAGAGACCTGACAGGAGAATAAATTGGGCCCGTTGACGTCGGTAAGAAGGGTTGGTGGGTGTTGACTTCCCCGTAGAGCCGCGTCTCTGTTTCTCTGTAGATGAAGTCAGCAGAGCAGGGTTGGGTGTTCCTACTTCTGCAGAGAATTCCGTGTCCTCCTCATTGACAAATTCGAGAGGCCGACCTGCCCATCCAATTGCAACATGTTGAATCTGCTTCTTTCTATCCAGGAGGAGATTTCCAACTAAGATGCCAATCAAAAATTCCCGTGTCCATAGTTAGAGCTGTGTGCCTTTGGGATGATCTCAGAGATGCCTCCACAGAGGCTCGGTGTGCTCTCTCTCCCTCAGAGCACACAGTTCCCTTCAGTCCGCTGGGTCTCAGCAGAGAAGATTTCACAAATAGCCCCTCTCAGACCCTGGGGACCAACCTCCCGCTTGGCCGAGCTCTGAAAATGAGCACGAGTTCCAGGCCAAGGGCCTTCTCCAGGGCGCCATGTGGCAGATTACATGAGGACAGTGTACAAAAGGGTGGGAGGGTTGATGGTATAAATGGATTTTAATTTTTGCTCTGCGTCTGATTTTATCCTTCCGTTTTGTTAAGGAAGTGTTCTTAGGCCAGACATGATTCTCCTTTTTTCTTTCTATTTGATCATCCAAGAGGTTTAGATAGGGTATTTGTTTTAGGGTAAGAATCTTTAAAAAAAAAAAAAAAACCTTGCAAATTGGTCTTGTTAGACATTTGGATGAGTAAATACTCCCAGCATTATTGAACCCCCTTGTTCCTCCAGGGAGTCTCCAAAGGTATACATGTTCCAAATCTGGCCCAAAACCAATGAGCTTTTCTTTTTTTTAATCACTTCACCATGGACAAAAGATATAACTAAAGAAGGTGAGAAAAGAGCAGGTCCCCATCATCCAAAGTCCCTCCCAAAAAGCCCACAGAAGTAAAGAGGAGATGAACGAGAGAAACAGTTTATTTATACACATGCAGGAGATAACCAGAAAAGTAAGTACCATGTTAAATGGTGAAAGTTGAAGGCTTTTTTATCAACATCACTTAATAGGGCAAAGGGAGAGGAGAGAATTGGAGTCCATGACAGGTGTTCTTCTACATCTATTGAATCTCAGGTATCTTCAGCTTAAAGTGCTTTTGTATTAACTATGGGTTCCATCTGACTTTCCATTCCTCGAACTTTATTCTTCTTTTTCAAGATTCAGTCATGTATTCTGAGCCCCTGGATTTTCCACGTGAATTTTAGATTGATTGTGAAGTCCTGCAAAACACCACCTGGGATTTGGGTAGGCATTTTTGAATACTTAGATCTATTTGTGGACTATAGTCATCTTAGTAGAATGAAGCCTTCTGCTCAATGAATATGGGATTATTCTCTGTGAATGTAGGTCTTAATTTCTCTCAACAGAATCTCTAATCTATTGTAGTCTTCAGTGTCCAAGTCTGGGACTTCTTCCTCACCTCCATTGGATGCTGATTCAGAAGAGACACGACCTCCTGGAGAACCTCTGTTGCCACGGAGCTGACATGGAACTGAGTCCTGAGAAGGCTTTAAATTCTTTTAAAAATAGGATTAATGTACTTTAATTACTCCATAGATGAGTAATGAATGGGTCACATTAACATAGGATTTTAATTCTTCTAGAATTAGAAGAGTAATATAGACACATTACAAAAAATTGAAATATTGCCTAAAAGAGATTTGTAATTCCCACCCACAGAGGTGACTGTCATGAATGATTTGGTGCTTATGTCTCAGTCTCTGGGTCTCTCAATATGTCTCTCTCCATCTCTGTCTCTCACACACTCACAATCAGATCAATTTCCATCTGTATTGATTTCACACATATGTGGCAGTGCAGATGGGACCCTAGATGCAGACAGTGGGTCTGCATACCTCCACCCTGAGGCCTCCCTTGACATTGGGTTCAGACCAGGCACCCACTTTCTCAACTGCACAGCATTCATTCATCCACATGAACCAGAACGAGGGGACCCCATCCCCTCTCCATCAACGTTAGTGTTGCTTTAATTCCGACTGTTTCAACCAGTGCTGAGATGAACACCCTTGAAAAGGCATCTTTGAATAAGTGTGTAAGGATTTTAATGGGATGAACTCTAAGGATCAGAACTTCTGTGGAAGAGATGCATCTGTGGCCCTTTGATGCGTCCTGCACCCTGTTCTCCTGAAAAGAAGCGTCCCTTCACTCTTCCCTCCAGGGTATCTGCGGAAGCCTCTGCCTGCTTACATTGTCACCAGGGCTGGTTGCCACCTGACTAAAGAACCGCCAGTGTGATGGTGACCGGTTCTGTCTCTGCAGTGTTTCCTTCTGCCTGTGTTCTCACCAGAGAGGTCAAGCATCTCTAACACACACTGGCCACCTGCATTGCCTCTCATTGGAACTCCCTATGTCTGTTCTGTTTCTGTTTAGAACACTGGGTTTTGAAAGGATTTTGGACTACAGGGATGGGAAATCTTCCTCCAACCTTGGGTTATGAGGAAAGCTTTTTCCACGTTGTGGTTTGTCTTTCAAGCAGTTTTTCAAGGCTTTTGCTAATTTTTTTGATTTGTTTGGATTTTGCTTTTTGGGGTTTTTTTTGCCACAGGAAGAGCTAAGTATCTCCCTTCTGTCTTCTGGCTGTGGTGTCACAGGGGGAACAGCAGTGTCTACCCTGAGATTATGCACAGAGTTACTAAAAGGGCTTCATTTTGTACATCACATCTTTAATCCCCCTGGATATCCCCTTAAAATAATAAAAATGATGTTTCAAGTGAAAACAACAAAAAAAATCACCAGCCCCAGCTTAAAACATGTGGGCAGGGACCAAAAAAACACCTTTTTTAAAGTTTCATTGACAGGGAACACCCAGGAGAGGTAAAGACACGCAGAGAGAAAGAGGACTTAAGGTTGTCAGGGGCTGGGTGAGGAGGGAGGGGAGTGCGCTCTGGATCCATGGTTTCAATTTGAGGAAAGAAATAGTGTGAAACTAGATGGTAGTGATGGTCGCACAACATTGTGAATGCCCCTAATGCTCCTGAATTGCACAATTTAAAAGGAGAAAAGTCTATATTTTATTAATGAAACTCTAAAAAGCAAAATAAATGATGCCATAAATGACGTGAAACAAACAAATGAAACTAAAGAAAACCAAACAAAAACATCTCCAGCGGAAGGGGAGGGGGACTGATGCTGGGATTTTGGAGAACATTTTGGAGAAGAAGGTGTGGGTGGGTGCAGAGTGGGCTCTGCCCCAGGAGGTGGTGATGCCTGAACTGGTTCTCCATTGCCCAGCAGTCCAGGTGCAGATGCAGGTTCAGGAGGAGCAGCAGGAGCGGCAGGAGGGAGCTCGGGGCCTCCAGCTGGATCCAGATCGTCCTTTTTTTGGTCTCTGACATCTTCCCCTGTCTCTGACTGCTCTGTAACTTTTGGATGTGGAGAGAGTTTTAAGTCTTGTGGAAGAGCTCATGCTGTGAGAGAGGAAAATTTTACGCAGCTGCCTCCCTTTCCATGAGCCTCTTCAAGGACAGAAAGCTTCCCAGAGCTTTCCAGACAGCTCCCACCCAGAAAGTGCCCACAGGATGTGTTCTGTGACTGAATTTTTCCAGACAGGTGGTCTGAGGCCATTGTTTGCTCTGGTCCCAACAGTAGCCTCTGGGGACACCTCCCTGTGTGGCCCAGCCCTTGCCCCTCCCTCACCTACACACATGCACCAGCCCCGCCTTTCTGACATTCTGGCTTTGCTTCGGGGGCTCCTGGCCCTCCACCTGGCTTGCAGCGAGGTGGGCACCGCGCTCCAGATCAGAGCTGGGTGTGCTGAACAACCCGTTAGCCCCGGGCAGGTCCCTGGGGGGAGCCCTGGGTGATGTCTGGGTCGGAGGCCTGCCCCACTGAATTCTGGGCCATGGTGGTGGGGACCCCTCCATATCCAGTCCCACCTGGAGCCTCCGCTGGCCCTCAGAAGAGTAGCACAGCAGCTCTTCACTTGGGGACGGGGCGTTGGTGTTCTTATTCATCAGCTTCTGTTCAGTATGTGGTATCTGGCTCTGCAAAGACAGTGACCAGCAGCTGACCCGGCCTGGAATTCTCAGAGCCCTGCCCGGCCAGGAACACTCCTGATTCTGTCCACTCGACCCTCTGCTGCCAGATGAGACCGGGACCATGTTCAGCTCAGGCTCCCGGGAGGGAAAAGACATACCCAGAGAGCATGGGCTCCACCTCGGGAAGCAGAACCCTTCCCCGGCTCTCCACATCCCAGCCAGCCACCTTTGACCTGGGCTGTGGATGTGACCGGCCCCCCAGGCCTCTGACCTTCTTTTGTTTGAGGAAGAAACCCATCCCCAACATGACTACCCTGTCTTCACCAGCCAGGACGGGGCCGTGTGGCTACCTTGGTGGGATATGAGTGGTGGCCCGGCCTAGGCGGGTCTGCCCTGGGCCTCCCTGTGTTACCTTTGGGTCTCTCGGGCCAAAAGGCCAGAGGCGCCTGGGTGAGAACTGACCCAGCGCCAGCAGCGTTGGTACAGCCCCTGGCTGCAGGCTTTCCAGGGTCTGAGGCCTCGGGATATTGTGATGCAGCAGAACATGCCTCTGTCTCCAATCAAGTGAGCTGAGTAGGGACTTCTCTACAGAGTGGGTGCCTGGTGACTTCAGTTCCAAGTTCTTTTGGACTCTATTGCCAGGGAAGTGAAGTCACTTCCTGGGGTCCACTTATCCAAACTTCCTCCTGACACAAAGCTCCCCAAGGGCCTTTCTGGGCTGCCGATCTCTCATTTCTCACTCCATGCCATGTCCACACACAGTGACATCAACTCAGCCCCCACCCCCATAGCCCTGAGGAGGCCTGGATGCAGCCATTGCCGCAGCTCTGAAGACACAGCTGGGTTCAGACCTGGGTCCCCCCACTCAGCAGTTTTATCACCATGGAAAAGCCATGTGCCTCTCAGGGTCTCCCCAATTCCCCATTGGCACAGTGGGTATCATTCTGGCCCCTGATTCCTAGAGAAGCCATCCTATCTCTAGACCTAGAAACACCTACTGCATCTGTCACCCACACGGGCTGGCATCACAGGGAGCTCACGCACAGACTCAGCAAAGGAAGGACCCCACAGAGGGCTGGCGGAGCTCAAAGTACATGCCACACAGGCCGGGGTCTGCCCTGGGGTCTGGAGAAAGTCACTTTCCTTGCTGCTTGCTTCCCAGCTCCCAGTCATGAGACTGAAATTAAATACAACTCTGACATCGTCCGCTCTGGCATGCAACCTCCTAGGTCATTCTGTCATGTTGACATACAGGCTCAGGGTCCCATCTCAGCCTCTGTGGTGGGCTGCCCCACAATGTCTTCCTATTTTTTGCCTTCTGTTCCCACGCCCTTGTGTGATTCGCATACCCTACCCTGGAGGGTGGATGGACTTTGGGACCAGGTTCTGACATGTACACTGACTTGTGAAAATGTGCATGAGTTTCACTCATTACCAGCTCCAGTGTTCCTCTTCTCTGTCTCTGTCTCTCAGTGCCTCTCTCTCTGTCTTGTCTCTCGCTCTGTTTCTCTGTCTCCCCCTGCTTTTCTGTGTTTCAGTCTGTCTGTCTCTTTTCCTGTATGTATGTGTGTATATATTTATGTGTTTATGTGTGTATTTATGTTTGTGTATTGTTTGGGCCCAGGGCAGGTCTCTTCTCAAAAATCCCTTGATGACATATTGATTATTTTGAATTCATGTTACCGAAGAAAAATTATCTTTGAAAATTGTGCAAGAACTTTGGTGGGATCTTCTCTAAGGATCAGCACTGCTAGGGAAGGGATGCTCCTGTGGCACTTTGATGTATCCTGCACCTTGTTCTTCTGGAGAGGAGCGTCCATTTGCTCTTCCCTCCAGGGGACCTCCTGGGGCCTCTGCCTGCTCACGTTGTCACCAGGGCTGGTTGTCACTGGGCTAAAGACCTGCCAGTGTGATGGTGGCCAATGCTGTCTCTGCAGTCTGTCCATCTGCCTGTGTCCTCACCTTACAGGTCGAGCATCTCTAGCACACACTGGCCACCTGCACTGCCTCTCGTTGGAACTGCCTGTGTGTGTTTTGTTTCTTTTCAGAACACTGGGCTTCAAGAGGTTTTTGGACCACAGGGATGTGAAGATTTTCTCCGACCTTGGGTCATGAGGAAACCTTTTTCCAGGCTGTGGTTTGTCTTTCCAGCTGTCTTTCTTGGTCTTTGTTTTCTGCTTTTGTTTGGTTTTATTTTGCCACAAGAAGAGCTAAGCATCTCACTTTTGGCTCTGGTTTCACACTTAGAACAGCAGTGCCTACCCCGAGATTATGTCAGAGTTACTAAAAGGGCTTCATTTGGTACGTCTCATTTTTAATCCATCTGGATTTTCCTCTCAAAATACAAAAATGCTAATTCACGTCAAAACAAACAAACAAACAAAAAATTCACCCGCCCCTACTTAAGATATGTCGGCAGACAAAAAAAAAAAAGCCACCTTTTATATGATTTCATTGATAGGGAACCTCCAGGATAGGTAAAGACATAGAGAGAGAAAGGGGATTAGGGCTTGTCATGGGCTGGGGGAGGTAGGATGTGGGGAGCACTTTGGATACAAGCTTTAACTTTGAGGAAGGAAATAGTCTGAAGCAAGTGGTGTTGGTTTCACAGCATTGTGAATGCACTTAATGCTCCTTAAAATTGCACAATTTAAAATGGGAAAAGGCTAAACTTTATTCTTATAAACTTTAAACAAAAATAGAATATACTATAGTAGAAAAGAAAAAAATCTGACTCCATAGAAAATCTGTAATTTTGGCTTTAACCCTGTACCCTCTTTTCTAGGCTTAGTCTTGCTAGCTCTGCACCTTTTGTAAAACAATGTTGCTTTTAGCCTGAAATATACAGGAGAGCCTATATTCAAGGCTCTGATCTTTAAGGATATTAAAACTTTTGCACTTATATAAAGACAACAAGTTGCAGAATAGAAAAAACTTTTGTTCTGTTAGAGGTTTTACAGAGGCACTATGACCTGGTCTACATAGACAGATGCAGACCAAGATAACGGCAGACTACTATCTTGGAGAACCATCTTCCCCAAGTCAGACTTCAGGCTCCATTTCTACTAAAAAGAGGAGGGGCTGCGGTTGGTTGTTGCAAACTTCTTGGTGGAGGATTTCTTTGTTCTTGGAATCCTTTGCAGCTGAACACGTGGGTCAGATCATGGTGTTCTTGTAAAACCTGCAACAAAACAAATTTCTATTCTGCAACTTGTTATCTTTATAGGAGTGCAAAAGTGTTAATATCCTTAAAGGTCAGAGTTTTAAGAATAGGCTCTCCTGTTTATTTCAGGCTAAAGGCAACATTGTTTTACAAAAGGTACAGAGCTAGCAAGACTAAGCCTAGAAAACAGGGCAGAGGGTTAAAGGAAAAGGAACAGAACCAATATGGAGTCAGATTTGTTCTTCTCTATTACAGTGCCTTTTGGTGAGAGCTAAGAGGATGATTCCTGGGTGGGTCCTCCATTGTCCCAGGCTGGGGTTCAGACAGGATCCCTGCCAGATTCACCATGACTTTGGACCTGATCTCCTGCAGAGAAAGTGACAGTTATTGAATTAAAATTACGAGTCAAAATCCCTTCAATTGCCTGTAAACTATAACAAAGCAGGGGATGTCTCATTGGCCAGTCAACTGCCAGTCTCCCCTGATGCAAGGGACCAGTGTCGTGGCGGGATCCATGGTGGCCTGGCCAGTGCACCTGCCTACTTTGCTCTCCAGCCTTGGCTTCCGAACTTTGAAGCTTTAAAATCTCCCGTCCCTCTTCCCTCTGGCCTGGTGTGAATGAACAAGGTCCCTGAAACCACCTCGGCTGAGCCCAGGCCCCACACACAGCCCCATGCACACAGCCCACCATCTGCTGTCTACCCCTGGGCTCAAGTGCACCCTCTGAACTCCCCCACCCCAAAGGTCCGCATGCCCAGTGCCTCCGCCCTAGGGGTCCAGACCACCATCAGGACCATCAACCACTCAAGGCCCACAGGCCAGTGGCTGGCAGCCTGGGATCACCCTGACCCATCGGGTCAGTTGAGGCACAGGGTGCGGGGATCAGGGTGACAGGGCGGGAATTGGAACCGCCTTCAGCCCAGCCTGCCTCTCCCTGTAGACTCAGACATTAACTATGAAGGTGCACACTAGGCTGGATCCCCCACTGGTGGCAGTAGTCATCATTACTGGAGCCCGGATTTCCCCACCCCAACCACCGGCTGAGGGGTGAGGGGTTCAGCTCAGAGTAGGGGTGCACTCAGAGCGAAGGGGATCCCATGGTGAGGGGGTACAGGATGAGGGGTGTGGGGCCAGCTCAGAGTGGAACTGACCTGGCTGAGAGGTGAAGGGGACAGCTTCAGGATTTGGGGGTTCCTGTGGTGAGGCATGAGGGGTAAGCTTGTGGGTGTAGGGGCCACAGGTTAGGACCTAGCAGGACGGAGTGTCAGGGCAGGGACCTCGGTGTGAGGAGAAGGAGCCCTGTCTTCAAGGTCTGGTGGGAGACTGGGCCTGGCCAGGGGTGGGAGGGTAGTAACAGGGAGGGGAAGGTGAGCAGGGGAAGTGGGGCTGGCGGGGTGTGGCCTGGCCCAGGACAGTCGTGGTTCTAGTCCAGTGCCAGGACCCAGTCGGTGGCGGGGTGAAGGCTCTGGGGATGGAGACCGGGCGGGACGAGCAAGAGGGGCCCCACCTGGCCCCTTCCGGCCCCAGCGGCCAGGGCCGGTAAAGCAGGAGACCCACCCGAGCAGTTTGCGCTGCAGGAGGGAGGAGGAGGGGCGCGCACGCGCAGACGGACAGACGCGCGGATGCCGGAACCCGCCCAGAACGCGTGGAAGCGGGCGGGAGCCTGTTGCTCCTGGACCAGCTCCTGGAAGAGGAACACGGCCTGGGGTCTGGGCCGCCGCTTGCCAGCGGCTCGGCTGCCGCTGCCGGGCAGTTAAGGGGGGGCTGGTGGGGGCGCGCTGCTCAAAGCTGGTGGGTGACGCCTGGGCTGTGCGGCTGCGGAGGCGCCCAAGGAGGGGTGCGGAGGTGAGGTCCCGGCCGCGCATCCCGTTAGGACCCTGAGGCGGGTCCCAGCCAAGGCTGTGTTTCGTGGTAACCCCACTATTAGTAGTTCCTGAACCCCGCGTTTTTGCTGCCGTTTATAGCCGTGTTTAGGAGAGCAAGTACAGCCCCGGGACGTGGGAGGGCGCCGGACGGCTCCGGAGCATCTCCGACTGGCCCTCAGACCATGGCATTCTCCTGGCAGGCGGGTGCATTTTCGGGCGCGGGGCCTCGGATGGAATGGGGGCTGCCCCATGAGAGCCCCTGGATTTGCTCCCATCTTCCCCGCGGCCTGACCTTGGGGGCGGCCTCTAAAGACCCAGGTTCGTGGGACTCAGGTTACAGGTCAGGCTGCTCCTGGGAGGTGGGGGCGGTGCGATCAGTGTGCTGGGATGGCTGCAGCAGCAGCAGCGGGAAATGGTCGCAAACCCCGCGCTCTCAAAAGGCAGCCCCAATCCCGCCATCGCAGCCGCCGCCATTCCCTGAGAGCACAGCACTGGCCTTCCAGGAGCAGGCTGACCTGTAACCTGAGTTCCATGAAACTGGGGCAGCAGAGGCCAAGCTCAGGCCATGCGCTGGGGTTTGAAGCAAATCCACGGGCTCCCATGGGCAGACCCCATAACCCACCACTGCCTACGACCACACCACGCCTTCCTCCCGGGAGCAGGCCGACCTGGGGACCGTGCCTGGAGCAGCAGAGGCCGAGCCCTGGACAGGCCGTGGGGGAGATGGGGGCAAATCGACCAGCTTGCCAGGTCGCTGCCCATCTCCCTGCCGCTGCCCCAGGTTCGTGGATCACTTGTTTTCAAGTCAGTGGGTTCCTGAGGGGCAGGCGTGGTGCAGTCAGGAGGCTGGGGCTGCGGGGAGGGGTGCTGACCCAGAGGGACCAGGTGGACTTGTTCCCATCTCCCCCAGGGCCAGACCCGGGGATGGCATCTGCTGCCCCAGGTTTGCAGGACACATGTCATGTCAGCCTGTTCCTGGAAGGGGGGCTCAGTGTACTCGGGGCAGCCTCAGTAGCTGACAAGGATTTTAGAAGTGGGTTCTAGCACAGCATAACTAACTCTCCTTTCTTCTCTTGCTTCCTCAGTTGGTGGCTGTATCGGCTTTTTCATTATAGGTTATTGCTGGATAATGAACATAGGGTTCTGTGCTATAAAGAAGAAACTTTATTTAAAATCTATTTTTATATATAGTGGCTAACATTTGTAAATCTCAAACTCCCAAATTTAGCCCTTCCCATCCCCTTTCCCTGGTAATCTTAAGATTGTTTACTAAGTCTGCAAGTTCTGTTTCCGTTTTGTAGATGAGTTCACAGTGTCTTTTTCTCTCTTTTTTTAGATTGCACATATGAGTCGGTATCATTTGGTATTTTTCTGTTTCTGGCTGCTTTCACTTAGAATGACCATCTCTGGCTCCATCCATGTTGCTGCAAATGGTTTTATTTTGTCCTTTTCATGGTAGAGTAGTATTCCAGTGTATAAATATACCACAACTTCTTTATCCAGGCATCTGTTGCTACATTTAGCTTGCCTCCATGTCTCGGCTATTGTATGCAGTGGTGCTATGAATACTGGGGTGCAGGTATCTTTTCACATTGGAGTTCCTTCCAGTTATATACCCAGAAGTGGGATTGATGGGTCATAGGATAAGTCTACTTTTACTTTTTGAGGGATTTCCATGATTTCCATAATGACTACACCAAACTGGATTCCCACCAGCAGTATAAGAGGGTTCCCTTCCCTCTACAGCCTCTCTAGCATTTATCATTCATAAACTTCTGAGCGATGGCCATTCTGACTGGTGTGAGCTGATACCTCATTGAAGTTTTGATTTGCATTTCTCTGTTTATTAGTGATACTGAGCATTTTTTCATGTGTCTATTGGCCATTTGTTTCTTCATTGGAGAAATGCTTGTTTAGGTCTTCTGCCTATTTTTGGATTAAGTTGTTTGTTTTTTTGTTACTAAGTTGTATCAGCAGTTTATATATTCTGAAAATTAAGCCTTTGTTAGTCGTATCATTTGGAAGTATTTTCTCCAATTCGTAGGTTGTTGTTTTGTTTTACTTATGGTTGCCTTTGCTGTGAAGAAATTTATGAGTTTAATTGCATCCCAGTTGTTTGTTTTTTTCTCTTATTTCCATTGCCTGTGTAGATTGCCCTAGGAGAATGTTCCTAAGATTTATGTCAGATAATGTTTTGCCTATGTTTTCTTTTAGGAGATTTATCATGACTTGTCCATCTGCATCTTAAGTCTGTACTCTAGATATGTGCTTCAGTTTTGAATTTTGGGCTTCTTAGAGAACACCTACTCTTAGCTCATATGTCAGATTCAACATGACTAAAGCTGATTGCATAATCTACTTTCTTGCAGGGTCTCCACTTATTCAGTGGGATAATCATTCTTCCGATCTTGAATACCCAAAGGCTTGGAATGGTCTTTGATTCACCTTTCTCTCACCACCCTCCACATGTTGTCAGCTTCTGGAACTGTATGTTTTTGATTTCAAGTGTCTATTCTGATTGCTGATGCTCTGATGAAGAGCTTTCATACCTGATATATGAATTTTTCCTTCTGTTGAATTCTTGGATATTCTCTCACCCTTTTTCAGTCAACCTACAGTTTTGACCCTCCAACATCTACAGTCAAGTCAAAGACTTACCACAACCAGAACTCAGCCAGTTAGTCCCGACCCTCCATCATCTTGGCCTTCCCTTATGTGTTCCAATCATTATGTGACCTAGCCTCCTAGGGTAAACTGTGCCTTATTAAAAACCAGGAGTCACCAGCGTTTTCCTATCCAGTCCTCAGTTAAAACAGCTTAGAATTGCCCTGAGAACTTGTTGGAGCCCCATCCCCTTCATAGAGTCTTCCCTATTTACTCCAAATACTTCTAGCTCCTCTTTGTATTCCTGCACTGTTCATGATCGTTAGCCTGTAATCTTGGCTTTAAGTACTTACTTGGTACCATTCCCGGGTGGTTTCCAATGTGTCTCCTCACTTAGCTCGTAACTGGAGAATGCTCCCGTGTTCAGCCTCCTTTATACCCCTCACCCTGCTTAGCATCGGGCAATAGCAGGCATCCAGGCAGTGCTTACCTACTTTATATGTTCCCGGGGTGGTGGTGTGGAGTATAGCTAATAACTATTAATTCAGTGTTGCAATTAAAAAAGAAAGCCAAGAAAATCCATAAAACTTTATCTCCATGTTCAGTTTAGCGCTTTACCTCAACAGTTTTCTTAACTCTGTGTTTACATTCACATAGTGTTCAGTGCTTGTACAGTTCCCTGAGGCAAGCAGGTGAGATGTCATTATGCTTGACTTTCATGTTACATTTCATATTGGATACATTTGTGCAATGACAAAACCTTCTTTTATAAGTAAACAGCCAGAAGCCCAGAGAGACTAAGAGCCAAATCCAGGGTCGCCTGGTTAGTGTTGGGCACAGGCCAGGACCGCGGTTCTCATCTTCCAGCTGATCCTCTTCCAGTGCCTTTTCATTCCAGTGCTGGGAAATGTAGCCCCATCAGCCAAGCGGCCAAGTCCCATTGCTGCCCCTTTATCTGCCAGTGATGGCAGTGCTACAAAAAGTGGCAAAGGAAAGGTCAGAAATAGGAGTGATAAAAGACGTGGAAGTGTAGGATATGGATCCTCAACATCCTCCTCCCTATTTGAGCGCCTTAAAAGTGTCCGACTCTGACAGTGCTGTTCATTGTTTTTAACATAGTCTTTAAAATCAGACTGATTTTTTATAGGACATGCTTTTATCCTGGTCCCTTTCCTGCCAGTAGTCACTGTCATGGGCAGAAATTGCCTGACTGTGCTCTGTTTGTCATGTAGGTGGGAGGGAAAGTGGGAGAGGGAGCGGGTTGAACTGAAGCCGAGCTTTTTACAGCTCTGTTGTTCTAGGACCAGAGCAGTTCCACTCTTGCTTTCATCACCTCTCCACCTCCGAGTCCCAGCCACCCACTCCTGCCTGCTTCCCCACATGCCACGTCCTGGGGGAGGACAGGGTGGTTGGCAATGTCCTCTCCGCCCTCCGCTTTGGGAGGTGAAGGAGTCTGCTTTAACTTTTGAGATGTTTTGGTAATTGGGCTTTTCCAGCTTTTCTAGACATCTCCTATCCAGCTCTGAGAAATTGGAGATGTAACTTAACCATACATGGACTATACTAATGTATTCAGTGGCATTAATGTGATGTTTTCTGTAAGGTGTTCTGTGACTGGATAGGAGGTTGTTTCTCACAGGATGCTTCACATCCAATTCTAAAGGCCTACAGGATGCAGGTGTAAATCAAGTTCTTACATGTCTGTAAGGCAGACATGAACATTATTTGGTAATATGACCATATGTTCATAGATGACAGTTAGTCCGTCGGCTCTGTATCTAATGAAAGTTTAAATTCCAAACGCTTGAAGAAACTTAGCGGAACATGTCTTTTGCCTGTAAGTAGTTGCAAAAACTGAAATCACAACTCTACCGCAAGCCACAGTGTTTTTCAGTAGAGAAACCCTCTACTTTTACAACCTCTAAGTAATGCGGTGGTTCTTTGGGTGAGCTGAGGGATACCAGAGTATTTTGTTGGAAAACTAGAGTGGCGTGACAAGTATTCTGGGACTGGTTACAGTTGAATCTCTGCTTCCTATATCCCGGACTGATTACAGAGGCAATGTTAGTGAGGTAACCAGCTTCTGAATGCAAGTGTAGCTAGGGAGACAACAGAGAAAATAGAAGGGATATAAAGTAATGGAGGGACTTCAGAACAGTACAAATGGTGACTTTGACACAACCGGCTGCTGACGTGAACTTGGCAGGAATTTGTGAGAAGTGGTGGGTGTCATTGCAAGCAGGAGAGTCCTGAAGCTTTTGGGGTGAACAGGCAAAGGGGAGAGCAGATATGGTGGCCACCCAGGGGCTATTTGTGTCCTGAATGTGAAAATGTCTGGTCCCCTGTTCAGTTTTGCAGCCACAACTTCACATGACTCAGGGCATTATTTCCACCAGAAAACCACAAAAACATAATGAACCTCTGTTTCCCAAAGTGTTTGTTCTCGATCTGAGATGATTGTCCTGTGGTGGGAGGTAAGTGGGCGATGGGGCCTGTTACATCACCCCCTTTCACTAAAAGTCTATGTCGCTGCTTTTCACCCTACTCCTAGAGGTGCTGTCGTTCTGTTACACCTAGACCTGTGAGACGGGCTTGCCTGAATCCTCACGTGAAGAGGGACGGTTATGTGCAGTTTTAAAAAATTGCTTGGGTCATGTGGTCCTTTGTTCCCTCCATTGGAAATCACTATTCCAGAGTAAATATTATGCATCTATAGAAACTATATTGTTTGTAAGATGTCTTCAGAAGTTTTGCAGTAGGTTTAAATATTTGCTTGGTGATGACATCTTGATTGTTTGAAGGAGGCAAGCCTCACTAGGGGCTTTGTTTGCTTCCTGTCTGAGATTTCCTTTACTGGCAGTAGAGTGTTCGTAGGCAGAGTTAGAAAGTTACCTGGTCTGAGAAGCCAAATTTGCCCGCAGCTGGGAATTGGCAGAAGAGTCAGTTATGGAAGGAAGGCTTTAGGATTATCTGGTAGCAGATTTCTGGGATCCAAACCCTGGGAAACCTCAGCTTTTCAGAGTATGTTCTGTAACAAAAGGCTATTGGATAATTTTAACACTTGTTATGGGATTAGAGTTGGGGAAAGACTTAAAAGTGAAAGAACCTTAAAAGAGAATCTCCAAATATTTTAAAGAAGACAGTTCTCAGAATGAGAGATTTTCTGGCAAAGACTAGCTCTTTGCTTCACAGGGGAAGCAGGGAGAAGGTGTAACTGCACTTACGGTAACTAAAAAGGTAAATCTTACCCTCCCACTTAGCTGTTTCCTGGTGTACGTTCATCTCCCACATCTGTAGTTTTAGACATGACGTGTAATTTTCTGGTACTCCATTCTGCTTCTGAATGAGAGACTGACACAAAGTCACATAGCGATTGAAAAATTGTGCAAAGGAATTTATTGTTAAAAATGTAGACCTGTGGCAGGGTGCTGCATTTGCAAGTGACTCTCAGTACAGAGAACACTTAAAAGAATGCAGTGTTATTTCTTTTTTTATTCATTTAAGACTTTGAATAGAAGGTTTTCTTTGCAGAGTTTCTGGAGTACATCAGAACAAGCAGGAACTAAAAATAGCTTTAAGAAAGCACCAGTATAGACGTTGCTTATAGTATGCAATCTGTATTAAAGTTAATTCTTTAAAGCAGGAAGTTGTAACTCTGAATTTCTTAAGGAAATATAAACATTCTTGACCCTCAATGACATTATTTGTGCGGTGAAGCTGCTTTTGCTTCCATTCTGAGCATTGAAAGGCCTTCTATGATACTTCTACCAGTCCTCAATATTTTATTTTCCCTCTTTTGTGAACTTGTTATTAATCTTGAAGCAGATATAAATATCATTAACTTGCTACATATGTAGAGATTCAGTGTTACATAGTCAGAAAGTTTGTGTACATCACACGTGTCTACATAATTCTCCACTTTCCAAATGTGTTCCTGATGAAAGGATGGTGAGAAATGGCATTATGGGGATATGTCTTACAGTACACAGTGTTTCCCCTGTTCCCTCTACCAGATTTGGATGTTCTTTCATCTTTCAGTTTCTAGACTTCCTAGCTCTTTTTCTTAAGCCAGATGTAACTCATCCCCCTGCGCACACACACACACAAACACACACACACACACACACACACACACACACACACACACAATCTGCCGTAGGGAATAGCGTGCACCATCCCATTCTCCCACTCCAGCTCTGGACCCACCCACGGGAGGCAGTGTCTTGCACGAATTCATTCGTAAGTTCCATTTTAAAACTCGAGTGGTCGGGAAATAGGACTGATATCCACACCTAGTAGGCAGGCCCTCAAGGATAACTTCTGTGGTTAATGCCAGGTTATCTTAATGTTTGAGAACCTGGGTTTCATGTCTTCCTGTTCCACCTGTGTGACCAATGATTCCCACATTTCTGTCTCCCTCTAGACTTTTTCTCTCCAACTCTGGACTCTTACAATTTTCTGCTGATTTGACATCTTCACTTGGAACTCTGATATCTTAAAACCAACATGTGTAAAAACTGAGCTTTTGGTCCTCCTACCCCCCAAACTGGTTCTTTCTGCAGCCTCCCCCATTCAGTTAGTGGAAACTTAATCCTTCCAGCTGCTTGGGTCAAAAATCTTGGAGTTATTCTGACTTTCACTGACATACCACATGAATTCTGTCTATAGATCTGGTTTAACACTGCCTTTAAAACATATCCAGAACCCAGCCGCTTCTCACCATGGCTCCTACCTCCACTGCTGTTTCCCTGTCCTGAGCCACTGTCCTCTCCTCCTGCACAGCCCTTCTCAATGTCTTCCCTCTTTTAATCTCTGACCCATTTCGACTATTCTCACCCGGCACTCAAGTGAGCCTTGAAAACCTAAGTTAGATTGTGTCGTCCTTCTGCAGTGCCTCCCCATTTCACTCCGGGTAAAAGCCACAGTCCTTACAACGTCCTCCAAGGCCGTACAGGATCTGTACTGACCCTTCTCCACAGCTCCAGCCGTGCCCCCATTCTGGAAAATGCGAGGTGCACGCTGGCCTTGGTGATGGTTATTCCGTCCACCTGGGACTTCTCACCTCCTAGTCCTAGTCCTAACCTCAGTCCTCAGTGTGGCCTGCTCTGGTATTATTACAACATCACCCTTATCCCATACTCTCAACCCTATTTACCTTGCCCTTTTTTTTCCCATGGTTCCTCTTTCCTAACATACCACCTCCTCTGCTGCTCTGTTGTGTGAATTGTCATCTCCACCCCCCACCCCAGCTAGACTCCAACCAAGCTCCATGAGGACAGGACTTTTGTTTTGTTTATTGATCTATTCCAAGTGCCTAGACTAGTCCTGGGTATATAGTAGGCAGTCAAAAATTATTTGCTGAATAAATTAAAAGACTATTTTAAAACTGAATCATCCTTTCAGGAACGAGTGAGGAAAGGAAGCTGCATGAAGGAAAATGGCGCAGTAAATAATGATATTTGCCTGTTATTCTTTGTGTGATATATATGTGTTTTAGCCTTAATTTGGTATCCCAGTTTCTTAATTTAATAGCTGTATTAAGATGTAATTTACAGGCCATAAAATTCACACATTTTAATTGTTCAAGTCAGCCATTTTAGCTATTTCTAGAGTTGTGCAACTGTGTCCTCAAAAAGTCCCCTTGTGTCTGTCCATATACAGTTCGCCCTCCCCTCAGTGGTACCCTGATATTATATCTTTTTGTTTTTTTGGCTATCACATCTCAAAAGAATAATTTACACAGGAGTACTAATATAGCTTTGCACTTTTAGAAATGACACACTTAAATATGAAATCAGCATTCATTGCTGAATGTAGGTAGCAGTATCAGACATTGGTGAGAAGAATGGACTTGAGTGTCAGACTGGCTGCAGTCTTACCCAGCTCCACCATTTACCAAGTTACCCAAATTATTTTCTGCCCCAAGCTCTTTATCTGTTATATGGGGGTAATAAGCAACTTACGGAGTTGTGAGGATTAAGCAAACAGGGAAACAAAATTTAGTATAGTGGCCAGCTTATGTTATTACCTAAGAAATAGCCTTGCAGGTAGAGAGCAAAATTCAAATCAGTTTCTAAAGCATGTGTAAAATATGATCCAGTTCCTGCCTGGTTTGTAAACACGTATGCCTACTGCAGAATGTAAAAGCAGGCTAATTTCCAACAGAAAAGATCATTTCTCAGCATTTCTTTCAAAGGTAATTGCAAAATCATTTTTACTAAATTTTCTGTGCCCATCTCTGACAGAGCTTTGACACCAGGGAGGTAATTATCTACTTTTCTGTTAAAATCATGCTGACCATCAGAAAGTGTTCTGAATTATATTTTAGCATTAATGTTGGGAAATACTGTGAGACTTCTTCAAAATTAATGGGGGGACGGGCATTCATTGTAGATCTTGTAGCCTGATAAGCCTGCACTAAATTATCATTTTTTAACTTTTAATTAATTAATTAATTTTTTGCGGGGGGGTGGTAATTAAATTTTTTTAATTCATTTTATTTCTAGAAGAAGTACTGGGGATTGAACCCAGGCCCTTGTGCATGCTAAGAATATGATCTTTCACTTGAGCTATACCCTCCCCCCTAAATTATCTTTAATAAGGTCTTTTTCTCTGTTTTGTTATTTTCTTTTATGTACAGATGCACAAAGCAGCTTCATCAGAATCCTGTCAATTCCAAAGATGATAATAGTGAAACACATTGCACAGTGACAGTGAATCCTTGGCATATGAAGAAAGATTGTAAAGTCCTGAATGAATTAAGAAGTTATTGTTAAATTAACGTACATGTAACCATGGCTCTCTTACCTTTATTTTTCACCTTATAATGAAGATACTCCCCACCTGTCAAGGTTGCTTTGTTTGATATAGGGAATATCTAAAGCCTTTTCTGCAAGTGTTTTAAATAAGTAAGAGCAGGTAATTTATCAGAAGTGTGAATGGTGTAATCTGCTCTGTCTAGTATGGTGGCCACCAGCCACATGTGGCTATTGTGAATTGAGATGTTTTATAAGTGGAAAATACATAATAGATTTTCAAGACTTCATACAACAAAAATAATGTAAAATATTTATTAATAAGTTTTAAAAGTGTTAATCACACTTTTGAAATGATAGTATACTGGCTATTTTGAGATAAATATAATTACTACTGGAATTAATTTCAGTTGTTCCTTTTTATTTTCTAAATGGGATTATTGGAAATTGTGACTTCCACTATGTTTCTATTGACAGTGCTGGCTTGTAAATTATTGCAAATAATATGAAAAGAAAACTTTGATTAAAAATTTTATAATTGAGTAGTTGATTTACATCCTAGTAGTTTCAGGTGTACAACACAGAGGATCAAAATTTTTATAGATTATATTCCATTTAAAGTCACCATAAAATAATGGCTATATTTCCCTGTGTTGTATGATGCAGCTCTGTAACCTATCCATTTTATACATATTACTTTTTACCTCTCAATCCACTACCCCCTTCCTGCCTCCCCTCTCCTCCTTCTCCTCATTGGTAACCACCTGTCTGTTCTGTGTACCTGTGAGTATATTTTTGTTTTATTATTGTCATTAATTTGTTTTATTTTTTAGATATACATATAAGTTAATACATAGAATAATTGTTTTTCTTTCTCTGAGTTATTTCACTTAGCATAATACCCTGTAGGTCCATCCATGTTATTGCAAATGGCATTATTTTATCTTTTATGGGTGAGCAGTATTCCATTGTGTGTGTGTGTGTGTGTGTGTGTGTGTGTGTGTGTGTGTGTGTGTATGTATGTATGTATGTATATATACATATTTATATAATATACCACACCTTCATTATCCAGTCATCTGTCAGTGAAAATTTGGGTTGTTTCAGTGTCTTGGCTATTGTAAATAGTGCTGCTGTGAACATTGGGGTGCATGTGTTTTTCTGAATTATATTTTTCTCCAGACATATACCCATGAATGGGACTGCTGTATCACACGGAAGTCTATTTTTAGTTTTTTAAGGAACCTCTATACTGTCCTCCATAGTGGCTGCACCAATTTACATTCCCACCAACTGAGTAGGAGGGTTCATTTTTCTCTTAAAAGGTCAAAAATTCTCTACATTTATATATTTTTCTTACAGTTTAGGACACAATTTGGCAAAAGCCAGATAGAATTTAATAGCAGTTAATACAGTTTTTTTTTTAATGGCCATGCATTATGGATAGATATGGTCTCTATTTTTGTAGATGCAGAAGTTTTTATAGCTTCACAGACATTTCAGACTTGCAGAGAGAAAAATTTCTTTGCAGTTTGCTGAACTTGTCCGGGTGGCTTTATCGAATTTGGTCCAGGCCTGCAGAGGTAAATACACATCCAAACCTGAACCATTTGAATGTCTGCAAGATTTTAAGAGTCTAGAATGTCAGATCTGGACTATAACTCTGGTGAATGACATCAGTGAGTGGACTCAAGAAAACTCCATTTGAGTCCAAAACTTTTCATAAGCCAAAAAAGGCTTTGAAATTGTGGCAAAGCCAGAGACTTTTGTGCACCATATATGGCCACAAACACATGGGGACAACCACAGGCCTTCTGGAGTGCCAAGGGAATTCTATGTGAGGAGTCCAGCACTCACAGGAATCCAACAAATCTCTGCCTGCCAGAGCACCTTCATTGCTACTGTGCTGTTTTGAGCAAATGACTTTTCATCAGGTTCAAATTGGTTTGTTGTTATTTTTGCATTAAAAAAATCAAACAACTTCTTGTTCCCTTGGTGAAAGTAAAAGCCTAACATTTTCTGGTTTCTTTTGACAGAGAAAACATGAGCCTATGAATCTAACTTCATCTATGATGGTCTGCAGCTGGGAGCAACCAGATCAGTGTCAGTCCCTTTGCAGCCATTGGCTGGGAGCCTGCATGTTACCTGGAATGATATTTGAAACATGTCACCCTAGCCGTGCATTTGCTGTGGGCTGGGAGGCGAGTCAGTCAGAATCTGCATTATGGAATGTATGTTTCTGATCCAAAGCTAGGAGATCTTTTCTAATAGCCAGAGAATGTACTCATAAATATATCTATTAATTATGCAAGAACCTTTTTAAAGATTTTTTATCATAAAAATTTACCCACCAAAATTGAAAATGAAAGAACAGTGGAATTAAAAATCATCTGTACTTTAATTATACATAAAGAATCTTAAAATCCTTCTAAACTTTTTTTGTTCAAATGTAGATATTTTTCCCGTCCAAAAAGGAAAATTATTATTTCATTTTTTTTGGTTTTTCCTTTTATTATATATTCCATATCAATAAAAATAATTCTTTTAAATCCCTTTTAATGTCCATTTAACACTATATTGAACAGATATGTAATTAGTCCTAGGTTTCAGAAATTTAAAAAATTGTCATTACAATACCACTGCAAAGAATATTTTGGTGTTTCTATTTTTAGTTACTAATTTGGACTAAAAATTAAGAAGTTTGCTTTTCTTCATCTAAAACATTGGTTATTTTATGAATGAACTGTAAGGATTTTAAATAACTTTTCAGTAATTTCAACAAAGAAATTATCTTTAAGGCAAAAATGTATGATGGTTTGCAAATCTACTTTTATTATATCTTCACTTTTACCAGTGTCATATGTGTATGTATTTACACAAGTGCTTTAACTACCAGCAATGTAAGAAAAATCTGTGTACTAAAAATGTGAAAATAGTTAGTTTCCTTGTCTGTCTTTTCATTCTCCCAATATAGGTTTTGGATGACAAGCTTGTATTTGTAAAAGTACACACCCTGTGGGAGGTGCTCTGTACATACGCTGAGATACTGCACATAAAATTGCCTCTGAAGCCCAATGATCTGAAAACCCGGTCCTCAGCCTTTGATAATTTCAGCTGTTTTATGAAAGTCCCCCAAGTGGATAAAAATATCATCAAGCCGGAGCAAGAGTTTTTCATTGCCCTATTTGAGAAGAGCTGCGTGAATGACTTTTACATTCAGGATAGAGATACATTCTTCAATCCAGCCACCAGAAGCTGCATTGTAAGTCTAAACCGAGTTTAGCTGCTGTCTTGGGGGTGATTTAGTGCCTGCTGTTGAATTATCAGTGATTTGGTTTGGTTGCTTTGGTTTGGTTTTTAAAAGCTGCCTATAAAAAGGAAAAAAAGAGAAAGAAAAGAAATATGCCTACAGATTCCTGCTAGGATAGTAAACAGTGGCTGGTTGGTTACCCTGTATAAACCACACACTCTTTTAGAATCTTTTTAGGTTTACTTCATCCTTTCTCAGATCAAGTATCAAGTAAGGGATAGTGTTAAAAAAAATTTCGGGATTAACAGGCTTGTGAGCTCTGGGATCTGCAAGGCAGCTTTCCTTCCCCATTGTGTAAGTCAAATGGCAGAAATGAAATAAAGCACCTCATATATCCTCTGGTGTTAACAGGAAAAGGCTAATCTTCTTGACCTTGTTTCTTCCTGGGTAAAATGAAGACAATATGTCAGGAGGCGAGACGCTCACTTAGGGCAAGAACCATGTTGTTTTGTTCACTGCTGAATCCTAGGCACCAGGAAGGCTGAGTTTAACGAGTGAATGAATGAACTGTAGTTCCCCCAGAGTTACCATGTGGGGCAGTGCGGATTAGCAGCTAAGAGCATAGACTCGAGAAGGGAGGGTACAGCTCAAGTGATGGGGTGCATGCTTAGCACACATAAGGTCCTGGGTTCAGCCCCCAACACCTCCTCTAAAATAAACCAAAAACCCTAATTACCTCCCCACCCCCCACCAGAATTACCTTATTATCTCCCCGCCACCAAAAAAAAAAAAAAAAGAGAAGTGGCCATGAGCGAAGACTCAGGCTGGAACACCTGTGCAGGCTTCTCGCTGTCGACCTTGTAAAAGTCATTTAGCCTCTGTGTTTATCAAGTTCCTCATCAATAAAATGGGGATAATAATAGTACCCACATAGTAGAGTTGCTATGGGGATTAATGAATCTGTGTCAATGTTAGAACAGCCCTGGCTAATAGTAAGTACTATGCATCTGTCAGCTCTTTTCATAATTATTGACAGATGTTATTATCAACCAAAGAAATATTAGTTCTTTGTAAGGGAAATGCATGTTAGACCATTTCATTTATCATTTTCTGTAATTCAGGCTTTTTCCCTCTGAAATACCATTTTCTGTCTGTGCACTAGGAAGCCACAGGGCTTTCCAAATTTCATCTGTCTGGGTTCTTGTCATGATGGCAATACTGCAGAGTGTTGACAATTTTTAGGGACTCCTCTGAGATGACAGCAACCCCTCAAATTCAGGAGCACTTCTCTAACTGATAACATCTCGCATGAAATGAAGTTTTTAAAATGTAACAGCTTCAGACGCTTAATGATGCCATAAATGCAAGGATGTTATATCTAAGCTCTTTAAATAAATCCTATCATTGAAATAAAGGAAATACTATATTATAGCACTCTATGACTTTGTTATCTTTGCTATCCATTTATCTGACTCTCTAAGACCAAAGAAAGCAAAGACTGAGATTGATCATTACTACTGTGTGGTACACGTATTTGTGGATGAAGACAATACTGAAATGCACTGTTTAAGATATTAAAATGGACACTAAACAGCTGCTTTATGCACATGCATGAACAGAACAGGGAGCTGGGTGCAGGGAGCAGACACTGAGCTTCCTGGATCAGAGACCCAACATAGCAGTCCAGCCCAGCAGTCCACCTGTTTTATATTTATGTCCCTGCAAAATTAGCAGTGAGAGTCTGAAATGAACTTTGGGGACACTGGCAAACAGCTGTCATGATTACTAATGTGGGACACCAGGATTCTACAGTGTTTAGTTGGCATCTTTGCACAACTAGTTCTTTTCCACTAAAGCCTCTAGTAATTGCTGGTCCCACATCCAGGCTGAGGAATCATCTCATGTGGTGTTTGGGAGGGAGGCAAGTGGAGTCAGGACCCATGTTAAGGCTGGGTGGGTAATAATCTGGTTCTAGTACAGGAAAAAGGAAAGTAGGTCAGGTGGGAAGGAGAATGACTGGATTTAAATTTTGTTTCTTGAGTAAGCTAAATACATATCATCATGTCAAGTTTCTTTGTTTATATTCCATGTGCTGTCACCGAATAACTACTGAATTGTGGGGACAAAAAAGCCTGGGTTTTAGAATTGACCCTGCCCCTAACCAGCCAGAGTCCAGGTACCTCTGGGGGTCCAAGGAGGGGGCTGCACCGTCAGGTGTCCCTCCACTGCAGCAGTTTGGGCACTTGGGTGGGCTAGTTTTTTTTGCTGGCCCGCTTGTAGTACATTAAGCATCTGCAAGGCTCTCAACAGGTACCCACGGTGGTCCCAGGACTGTAACATCCAAGCGTTCCTTTCCACCCATGTTTGCAAATGACCCTCAAGGGGTTAGTATTAACCCTGGGTGAGAATTATGAAAAATTATATGGTACCTCCATCCCTCCTGGCAAGTGAGGGCCCCTTATTTACAAATGACCACGAAGTGTTAGCACCGCATTTTATCAACAGAACATGTAAACACGTGGTGACAGTGATGCTAACCTGTTTGCTTCTGCTTCCCAGTGCAACTTCAGCCTCCATCAGAGGACCTCAGCTGCTCCAGCGAACAGGGCCTTCTGTACAGGGAATGGGCTCCTCCTCGAAGCATAGACAAGAAGCAGCCCTTAGATCTCATCAGGTGAGCTGCTGTGGAGAGCAATCCAGTGGGAAGGGCTCAGGGTTGCCCTCATGGCATCTGAGTGTGACAGTCCTCCAAGAGTGTTACCAACCAGGAAGCTCACAGGAACTCTGAGCTTTGTTGCCCCAAGTCTTTACTGGAGGCTTTATTACAAAGACATGATTTACTGGGTCACTACCGACATGGCTAACCCAAACCCTAACTGTAACTCAAAACGTTACTTAGCCCTAACCATTGAGCCCATTCCTCTCCTGGTGGTCACTCATTTGTCACAAAGCTCAAAGCCCCACTCCTCTAATCACATGGTTGGTGTCTCTGGCTGGCCAGTCCCCATCCTGAGTCATCTCATGAACACAAGCCATCCAAGGGTCCACCATGAATAGAAAAGACACTCCTATCTTGGGAAATTTCAAGGCTTTAGGGGTTGCCATCCAGGAACTGGGACCAAAGACCTACCAAATTCTTCATCAAACAGGAGTAAATGTTAGATTTCACTTAAATTATAAAATAAGAGACGGAGGACGGAGAAGATGGAGGAGTAGAGGGACCATCATGGCTCACCCTCTCCCACAGAATCAAGACCCACATCTACGGACCCACTCAGCCAACCAGAGAACCTCCGGAACTCCGACAAAACATCGCCCTCTTCAAAAGATAAAGACACCAAAAATCTGGCAGGAGAAAAGGAAAAAAGAAAGAGCAAAAGGCAAAGCAGCGCGGGATGGGTCCCGTGGGGAGGGAGCGGCAAAGGAGGACTGGCGCTCGCTCGCTGGGTCTCCCCTCTCCAACTGAGAGGCCAGCGGGACGGAGGGGGATCCGCCGAGGCTCGGATCTGTACAGAGCAGCCCTAGACTGACAGAACTAAGTTAAACGGGCACAGAGCGTCCCCCCGACACCCAGCCTGAGACGGGCTGGCAGCGGCTGGCAGGGCCAGGCTGCACAAGCCGGGTGGAGGATGGAAGTGGCTGCACGGAGGCAGCCACGGAGGAACGCAAGGTGCTGCGCTCCGTGGCTGTGGGTGCACAGGGCAGAACAACCTGGGCCCTCCATAAAACAGCACGGTTGATGTGCTCTCGGGGAAAGGGTGCATACTCCCATCTCGGAAAATCTGTGGAAACTTTTCGGGGGAAGAGAGGCGGGGCTCAGGCACAGCAGACATATCGCTATATCCTCCGGCGCTAAGCACCCAGGCCGGGGTGGGGGTGAAACCTGCATCCGCACCGAAGGGCTTAGCAGCCTCAAAGGCCAGACTGAGACTGGTCTACAGCCCGGGGCAGATAGGATCCTTTCATCCTGGTGCCTCAGAGAACTTGCTCCACAAAGAAAAACAAGGAGCTGGGTTTTGGCTCGGAGCAGGGACAAGGCTGTCCCTCGGTCTTCCCCGAGCCCACCTGCGGAGCGCCGACCAGGGCGGAGCGTGAAGCCGCACAGAGCAGCGGAGCTACCGGTGGCGCAGGTAGAGGGAGAGCGCCCCCCCGCCTCTTGGGCAGGAACAGAGCCCCTGACCGAGGTGCTGGGAGGGGGCACGACCCGCCCTCTTACCCGGCCAGTCTGCAACATCTGACTGCGGCATCCGGAGGGGCAGCGACCCGCCCGCCCACAGCAGAGGAGAGCTGCACCTGACCCAGTGTTAGGAGGAGGCGCGATCTGCTTGCCGACAGGTGCTGGGAGCAGCACAGAAGAGGGCGCCAACGGAGGGCCTCTGAAAACAGCAAGCTGAGCTTCCAAAACAGGACGAAGACAGAAAGACTTCACATTAAAAGCACACAGACTCCAGGAGAACACCGACAACCCTCCCCCCTTTTTTTTCTTTTTTTAAACCTGTTCTTACCTGTTCTATTTTCTATTACTCTCTTAATTTTTACTTCTTAATTCATTTCTATTTCTCTTGGGTTTTGATGTCCTGTTATTGATTAGACAGAGGTTTCAAATACATCTATTCATCTCCCCCCACTTTTTAAAAGGTTTTAAAAGGACATCTCAACCCGATTAATACTCTGTTTCAACTCGCTCTTCTATTATTCATTATACACTGTTTTCAAACCCTCTTTCTCCCTTCTTTTAAAATTCTTTCTCTCTCTCTTTTATTTTTTTTCTTTTTTTCCTAAGTTCTATTCCTAAATAGGCATTAGAAAGATAAAACCCTTAAGGACCATAATAGACAACTGATACTCCATAAACCACAGTGCCAGAGAAGTATGAGAAAGATGAAGCAGAGAAACTTTTTCCAATTAAAAGAATGAGAAATCACCTGAAAGAAAGATCAATGAAATAGATATCAATAGCCTACTAGATCAAAATTTCAAAAAACGAGTGATCAAATTGCTGAAGGAATTAAAAGAGATAGTGTTTAGAGATATAAAATACGTCAAAAATGAAATTGAACCTATAAAGAAGAGCCAAGTAGAATGGGTAAACTCATTGACAGAGATGAGGAATGATCTAATAGCTGTGCAAAGCCAACTAGATAATGCAGAGGAATGAATTAGTGATCTAGAAGACAGGGCGATAGAAAGCACCCATTCAGAAGAACTACAAGATAAGCAAATAAAAGATAATGAAAATAGCATAAGGGACCTATGGGATAATATAAAGCATCCCAATCTTCACATAATAGGGGTCCCAGAAGGGGAAGAAAGATCAAAGGGGATTGAAAATGTTTTTAAAGAAATCATGACTGAAAACTTCCCAAACTTAAAGAAGGAATCAGATATCCAAGTACAGGAAGCTCAGAGGGTCCCAAACAGGAAGAACCCAAATAGACCCACACCAAGACATCTCATAATCAAAATGGCCAGAGTCAATGATAAAGAAATGATTCTAAAGGCAGCAAGAGAAAAGCAAACAGTAAGTTACAAGGGAACCCCCATAAGGCTCTCAGATGATTTCTCTGCACAAACACTACAGGCCAGAAGGGAGTGGCAAGATATATTCAAAGCCCTGAATGAAAAAAAGATGCAGCCTAGGATTCTTTATCCAGCAAGGCTATCCTTTAGGATAGAAGGAGAAATAAAGAGTTTCAAAGACAAAAGAAAGGCTGCAGAAGTTTAGCAACACTAAACCCATGCTAAAAGAAATATTGAAAGGGCTATTCTAAATAGAAAAGCAGCAGGATGCTACAGAAATGAGAAACTCACAACTGGAAAGGTGATAACTCATGAATTACAAATAAAGTAAACACAAAATTATAAAAGAAGACATACAAATCACTGAGAGTGGGAGAGGGAGGCAGGGAAATATAGAATATTTTTTTCTTTCTTTTTTAAATTTTTTTAACAGTAGGATGGGTTTGAGATCATGTTACTATCAGTTTAATAAAAACAGTTATAGTAATGGGTTCATAGATTTACAAAAAAGGGTAACCACAAGCGAAAAATTTACAAGGGACTCACAAAAATTAAATAAAATCCATGATAATACAAAGGAAAATTACCAAACCACAAAAGGAAGAAGAAAGGAACAAAGAGGATACACCAATTCAACTGCAAAGATAAGTTCAAAATGGCAATAAACACACATCTATCATTAATTACTGTAAATGTTAATGGACTAAATGTTCCAGTCAAAAGACAAAGAGTGGCAAACTGGATAATAAACAAGAACCTTCAATATGCTGCATGCAAGAGACTCACTTTAGGGAGAAGGACACATATAGATTGAGAGTGAAAGGATGGAAAAGGATATTCCATGCAAATGGAAAAGCCGAAAAAGCAGGTGTTGCAGTACTGATTTCAGACAAAATAGACTTTAAAACAAAGGTCATAAAGAAAGATAAAGAAGGACATTTTATAATGATTAAAGGAGTGATACAAGATGAGGATATTACACTCATTAATATATATGCACCCAATATAGGAGCCCCTAAGTACATACAAGAATTACTAACAGAGATAAAGGGGGATATTGATGGGAATACAATCATAGTTGGAGATTTTAACACTACATTAACATCACGAGACAGATCTTCCAGACAGAAAATAAACAAGGCAACAGAGAAATTAAATACTACAATAGAAAAACTAGATTTGGTGGGTATTTTCAGAGCATTACACCCCCCAAAAATAGGATATACATTCTTTTCAAGTGCACATGGAACATTTTCCAGGATCGATCATGTACTTGGGCACAAAAGAAGCCTCAACAATTTTAAGAAGATAGAAATTATCTTAAGCATCTATACTGACCACAATGCCATGAAACTGGAAATCAACAACAGAGAAACAAAGGCAAAAAAAAGGAAAGCATGGAGAATAAACAATATGTTATTGAAAAAATAATGGGTTAATGAGGAAATCAAAGCTGAAATTGAAAAATACCTTGAGACAAATGATAATGAAAGCACAACCACTCAAAACCTATGGGACACAGCAAAGGCAGTGCTAAGAGGGAAGTTTATAGAGATACAGGCCTTCCTCAAAAAAGAAGAACAATCTCAAATAAACAATTTAACCCACCACCTGAATGAATGAGAAAAAGAAGAACAAAAAGCCCAAAAAGCAGCAGAAGGAAGGAAATAATAAAGATCAGAAAATTAAATACAATAGAGATTAACAAGACCATAGAAAAAATCAACCAAACCAAAAGCTGGTTTTTTGAAAAAGTAAATAAAATCAACAAACCTCTGGCCAAACTCACAAAGAAGAAAAAAGAGAGAGCACAAATTAGCAAAATAAGAAAGGAAAATGGAGAAATTACAACAAACAAAATAGAAATAAAGAATATCATATGAGAATATTATGAAAAACTATATGGAACCAAACTGGATAACCTAGAGGAGATGGACAAGTTTCTGGAAACATACTGTCCACCAAAACTGAACCAAGAAGAATCTGAACACTTGAACAATCTGATCACTAGAAAGGAAATAGAAATAGCAATTAAAAACCTCCCTACAAATAAAAGTCCAGGACCGGACGGCTTCACCGGGGAATTCTACCAAACATACAAAGAAGAACTCATACCAGTCCTTCTCAAACTCTTCCAGACGATTGAAAAGGAGGGAATACTCCAAAACTCATTCTATGAAGCCACCATCACCCTGATACCAAAACCAGGCAAAGACACTACAAAAAAAGAGAATTATAGGCCAATATCACTGATGAACATAGACGCCAAAATCCTCACCAAAATTTTAGCAAATAGAATCCAACAACACATAAAAAAGATTATACATCATGACCAAGTGGGGTTCATCCCAGGGACACAAGGCTGGTTCAACATACGCAAATCAATCAGTGTAATACATCACATCAACAAGAGAAAGGACAAAAACCACATGATCATCTCAATCGATGCAGAAAAAGCATTTGATAAAATTCAACACCCATTTATGATAAAAACTCTCGCCAAAGTGGGTATAGAGGGAACATATCTCAACATAATAAAAGCTATATATGACAAACCTACAGTCAGCATAGCACTCAATGGTGAAAAACTCAAAAGCTTCCCACTAAAATCTGGGACAAGACAAGGATGCCCACTATCACCACTCCTATTCAACATAGTCCTGGAAGTCCTAGCCACAGCAGTCAGGCAAGAGAAAGAAATAAAAGGGATCCAAATTGGAAAAGAAGAGGTAAAAGTGTCATTACATGCTGATGACATGTTACTATATATAGAAAATCCTAAAAGGTCCACACAAAAGCTACTAGAGCTGATTGAAGAATTCAGCAAGGTAGCAGGCTACAAAATTAACGTTCAAAAATCAGTTGCATTTCTTTACACTAACAATAAATCAATAGAAGAAAGTAAAGAAACAATCCCCTTTAAAATAGCACCCAAAGTAATAAAATATCTGGGAATAAATCTAACCAAGGAGGTGAAAGAATTATACACAGAAAACTATAAACCATTGATGAAGGAAATTAAAGAAGACTTTAAAAAATGGAAAGATATTCCATGCTCTTGGATTGGAAGAATCAATATTGTTAAAATGGTCACACTGCCCAAGGCAATCTACAGATTTAATGCAATCCCTATCCAATTACTCAGGACATATTTCACAGAACTAGAACAAATCATAATAAAATTTATATGGAACCATCAAAGACCTAGAATTGCCAAAGCATTACTGAAGAGAAAGAAAGAGGCTAGAGGAATAACTCTCCCAGACTTCAGACAATACTATAGAGCTACAGTCATCAAGACAGCATGGTATTGGTACCAAAACAGACATATAGACCAATGGAACAGAATAGAGAGCCCAGAAATGAACCCACAAACTTTTGGTCAACTCATCTTTGACAAAGGAGGCAAGAATATACAATGGAATAAAGACAGTCTCTTCAGCAAATGGTGTTGGGAAAACTGGACAGCAGCATGTAAAACAATGAAGCTAGAACACTCCCTTACACCATATACAAAAATCAACTCAAAATGGGTTAAAGACTTAAACATAAGACAAGATACAATAAACCTCCTAGAGGAAAACATAGGCAAAATATTATCTGACATACATTTCAAAAATTTCCTCCTAGAAGAAATAAAAGCAAGAATAAACAAATGGGACCTAATGAAACTTACAAGCTTCTGCACAGCAAAGGAAACCAGAAGTAAAACAAGAAGAAAACCTACGGAATGGGAGAAAATTTTTGCAAGTGAAACCGACAAAGGCTTGATCTCCAGAATATGTAAGCAGCTCATATGACTCAATAAGAAAAAAATAAACAACCCAATCCAAAAATGGGCAGAAGGCCTAAACAAGCAATTCTCCAAGGAAGACATACAAATTATCAAAAAGCACATGAAAAAATGCTCAATATCACTAATTATCAGAGAAATGCAAATCAAAACTACAATGAGGTATCACCTCACACCAGTCAGAATGGCCGTCATTCAAAAATCCACAAATGAGAAATGCTGGAGAGGCTGTGGAGAAAAGGGAATACTCCTACACTGCTGGTGGGAATGCAGTTTGGTGCAGCCACTATGGAAAACTGTGGAGATTTCTCAAAAGACTAGGAATAGACTTACCATATGACCCAGGAATCCCACTCCTGGGCTTGTATCCAGAAGGAACCCTACTTCAGGATGACACCTGCACCCCAATGTTTATAGCAGCACTATTTACAATAGCCAAAACATGGAAACAGCCTAAATGTCCATCAACAGGTGACTGGATAAAGAAGAGGTGGTATATTTATTCAATGGAATACTATTCAGCCATAAAAACCGACAACATAATGCCATTTGCAGCAACATGGATGCTCCTGGAGAATGTCATTCTAAGTGAAGTAAGCCAGAAAGAGAAAGAAAAATACCATATGAGATAGCTCATATGTGGAATCTAAAAAACAAAAACAAAAACAAAAACAAACAAACAAACAAAAACAAAGTGTAAATACAGGACAGAAATAGACTCACAGACAAAGAATACAGACTTGTGGTTACCGGGGGGGGGTGGAGGATGGGAAGGGATAGACTGGGATTTCAAAATTGTAGAATAGATAAACAAGATTACACTGTATAGCACAGGGAAATATACACAAAGTTTTATGATAACTCACAGAGAAAAAAATGTGACATTGAGTGTGTATATGTCGATGAATGACTGAAAAATTGTGCTGAACACTGGAATTTGACACAACATTGTAATATGATTATAAATCAATAAAAAAAAGTTAAAAACAAGATGCTCAACTTTGCTAATCATTAGAGAAATGCAAATCCAACCAACAATGTATTGAAAAATCCAAAATAATCTAAAGCAGAGCTTAGGACAGTGAACCCTCTGTGCCCATCTGCTGCAAGTATCACGAGCTCCTGCCACTCTTGTTGGACAGATACTCAACATCTCTGCTACTATGCGATTCTGGGGGGTTTTTTGGGGGGGGTTATTGAGGCTTATTTATTTTAATGGAGATAATGGGGATTGAAGCCAGGACCTTGTGTAGACGAGGCACACGCTCTACCACTGAGCTGTAGCCTCTCCCCCTACCCAAGCTTTTCTGACGCACATCCAAGACATCATTTCAGCCCTAAATACTTCAGTGATTCAATACTCAGTTAACTTTATTAAATTACACATTACCCCAATGAACAGGCACTAAACTCAAAACAAAATGCCGTGAGCCCTCTGGCCACACAGATGTGCACCCCCAAACTAGTCAGAGGACACTGGCTCACCTCTCATGTGGACTCTTGGCAAGCTGTTTTGGAAAGGGGCTGAGCACATCAGGTCACAGACTTCTAAAGACCAGAACAAAGAGAGAAGGTCACATTAGGTAGTTTATCTCACAGCAAAGATGGACAAAGAAATCAGTGCTGAAAACAAGGCACATCTTTGTCACTTAGTGTAAAATAAATGGAGTCTTAGGGCTGGTGGAAATGTTCTCTGCTGTCCACCAAGGTAGCTGCCGGCCACCTGTGGTGATCAAGTCCTTGGAATGTGGCTGAGGAACTGAATTTTCAGTTTACTTACTTTCGACTAATTTCAATGTGGACACCTGCAAACCCAGCCTTGAACGTGGCCTTTGCTTTCCAGCACTGATGGCCTGACAGCCGTCCCTGCACAGGTAGAAAGAAGGCACTTCCTGTGCAAACAGGGCAGGAGGCAGGAGGAAGAGATGGCACCAGTGTCCCCAGAGCCCCAGACAAAGTTCTGAGCGGTGGCCCTGAACGTGCTGCTGGGTCTCCAGCTGCTTTAGAGAGGTGATGACACCCTACACCACACAAGGCCCATCCACTCTCCAGGAGAACCCAATGTGGAGAAAAATTTACTTCCACCATCACAGGGTGACAGAACTCCCAAAGCCCCACCGTGCATCCACAGATGGTCAAGCACAGGGTGCCCTTCCCGAGTCTGGGGCCCACAAACAGGGGAGGGCTCCCCCGACTGGTGCCTTCACCTCAGGGCAGAAGATGAGCATGAGTTCCTGCACCTCCTACTCTCCACCTAACCTGAAACCATAATAAAGCAGGTTATTAAACAGAAATCAGAGAGTCAAAGCATATGACTGCCAAGAGTTTCCCTTGAGGAGCTCCCCCAAGGTGACAGCAAAGCTAAGACCAAGAGGAGGGAGAGAAGGCTTTCTGTCCCCAACAGGTGAGGGTCCTGTTGTCACCTAACAGACACCTAATGCAGCTGTCAGAAGCCATCCCTGGCTTCACCAGAACCTCCCAGAAGGAGGCTGGCCCCTCAAGCTCCTGGTCACCTGTGCCTGAATCCTGTGCACAGAATACATGTGACAGGCGCACTCGGAGCCAGCACACACACGAGCTGTTCCCGGGCCTCCCGCACTAGGAGTGTGTGTGTGTTGGGGGGACATGCTCAGGAAGGAGAGCACCGGATGTTGAGGCACAGCTTGCAAATAGGAACGAGGGTGGTGTCTGTGGGAGCCTATGCATCTACAGAAAGGTAGAGGAATGTCACCACTCATGTGCTGTGGTCTCCAGGACATATTTACTGTCCACTGCAAAGTGGAGATGGGTGATCGGCCCGCCTGCGCCAGCAGGGCAGGAGGGCATTTGGAAGGTGACTGAGTGCAAGTGGCCCGGCCAGTGGGTGGCATCGCGGGGACAGTGCCACACAGACAGGGGTCTCTACTAGTGGTAAAGCACCTGCCTACCAGCAGTGCCCCTCCAAACGGGCCATCCAGCCATCTATGCTGCTTCCTGCTGCCACAGCCAATGAGCTCAAATTTTTGCCCCCAAACCAAACCACAGAAAGACGGTGAGCGGCTATGAAAGTCAGCATTAGAAACAAGCAGGCAGCAATGTGGGTGGACTTGGAGAGTGTCATTTTAAGTGAAATAAGCCAGAAAGAGAAAGAAAAACACCATGTATCATTCATATGTGGAATCTAAAAAAGACACTAATGAACTCATCTACAAAACAGAAACAGACTCACAGTGTTAGTAAACAATTTTCTATTACTGGTGGTGGGGAAATAGGGGCTGAGAAGGGATAAATTCAGAAGTTTGAGATTTGCAAATATTAACTATATATAAAAATAGATAAAACAAATTTCTGTACAGCACAGGTAATTATACTCAATATATTCTAATAACCTTTAATAAAAGAGAATATAAAAATAAATATATGTATGTAATGCATGACTGGGACACTATGCTGTACACGAGACATTGACACACTGTAACTAACTATACATCAATTAAAAAACAAAACAAAACAAAACAGTGTAAAACTATTGTAAAACAAAAAGTTTAACAAGTATACACACATACAAATTAAAAAGAATAAACGACATCACCAAAAATTTCGGGTTGGGTTTAGATGGAAGAATTTGAAAAACAGAATGAAACAAACCTTCTCCAGAAAGCAGAGATTCAGAGCAAGATCAACATTTTTGGTTACTGAACAACTTCCCGGTGCCAGCCAGGGCCACCACCACCCTGGGGCCTCACCACAGGCACGGTGTCCCCGGCAGCTGGGGGATGGCGAACCCATTTGTCTAATTTGTGGCAGTTTGAAGGCCACATCCACCCTTAACATCTCCATCTATATTAGTGGGAGCCCACACGGATGCCAAACGTACTTTGCCACCACTTTCCTTGGAGACACGAACATAACCACCAAGGAGAAGTCAGTGTCTGGAGTCTGGATGTGATGGGATGTAGCGTGAGGAGCCAGGCACCTTCCACCTTCCAAAGTCCACCCGGTGGACCGACTGGAAGACATTACCCCTATTTCTAAAAGGACCAAAGCAACAGTGCAGAATTCCAGGCAGGAGCTGAGGAGGCTGCACTCGGCTTAGCTGCAGGCCATCTTTTTATCTATGTTTCGGAAGCAACCATCCACTCATAAGTCAAAGCTTTAAGATCAACTGACAGCTATTCATAACATCTTTTCTAGATGCCCAGTGCTACGTTCCTCACTCAGGGGAGACATTACACAGTGTAGACTTGAGACCGAGACCCAGGTGTCACAAGGAAGGAGACACCAAGGATGTGTGTCAGTGGGGCAGCGGGGCCCAGCCCTCATCCACCTCCTGAGAGCTGGAAGGTCCGTCCACTGTGGGGGCCTGTCTCCCAGGGCTGGGGGGCCTTAGAGAGTCCCAGACACCTCAGAAAAGCTGTGCTTGTGTCCAGGGATAGACAATGAGAATTTAAGGGTCTGGGCAGGTAAGGATCTCATCGGTCCCAGATTTTTCTTTTCCAAAGTTTTTTTTTTAAGTATTTTTCATTACTACTTTTATTTATTTATTTATTGTGGGGAGATAATTAGGTTTATTTATTTTACTGGAGGTGCTGGGGACTGAACCCAGGACCTCGTGTGTGCTAAGCACCCACTCTACCACTGTGCTGTACCCTCCCCCCTCTTTTCCGAAGTGTCTAACACAGGATCTCACTCCTTCCAGAAGCCAACAAATTTCCAGGTGCTGCCCTGACAAATCCTTTCAGCTGATGAGAGATGAGTTCTGCCCCTGCAGCTTCAAACTCCTGAGGTTCCATAATTATATTTTTCTCCTGTGGAGCAGAATATAATTATTTTATTGTATTACATTATTGTGCTATATTACATTACATTATACAGTAATGAGATGTACTAAGATTATTTTATCATCAAGGTTACCTATTTGTGGGTTAATCACCAGTGAACTCAACCCATCCTCAGTTATTTCAGACAGAACATGAAAAGTCAGCAAGGAAACATTTGCTCAAGATAATCAATCATCTGAAAACTAGAATTTTTAAAAAATTAAAGTGTAGTGATTTACAAGTTGCATTAGTTTCATGTGTATAGCAGAGTGACTCAATTATACATGTATATCTCTCTTCTTTTTCAGATTCTTTTCCATTATCATTTATTACAAGAGACTGAATACAGTCCCCTATGCTGTACGGTAGGCCCTTGTTGGTTATGTATTTTAGATGTAGCTGTGTGCATCTGTTAGTCCCAAACTCCTAATTTAGGCGTTTGGTTCCATAATTAATTTTTGTTCACACAAGGCATCCTTGACATTTTCTATTTTGTAAAGGAAAAGCTTTTGACAGTTAATCTTATTTCCTAAAAGGGCAGCAGGACCAGAAGAGACAGCAGCCTCTAAGGGGTCCCCGCCACCAACCTGATCGATCCCAAAGGGCGGACCCCGCCCTGCCCTGGGGCCAGTGACCAAGGAGCACCTTCAGGCCTGGACACACATGGGCAAGGCTGTGCTTTATGTGTGTGTTCAGGAAAAGCCACACGTGAGGGGAAATTTCCTGTATTAAACAATTCAATTTCATGATAAGTGATTACTATTTAAAAGAATATTCCCTAACTTATTTGGTTGTAAAACATTCACATGTATTTAGGGTGAAGATTCAGCTCTCCCTCAGCTGTTTCTGGGGCAAGGCTGCCCTGGACACCAACTCCTCAAGGAGCCACATGCCACCTCCCCGCCACTGGTGCTGCAGGCCAGGGTGGCCATGCGAGTCACAGGGTGCAGGACAATGAGGACCTGGGGGTCCCCTTTCTCTGGAAAGGGTCTCCTTGGAGCAGAGCAGCAGAAGGAAATCTGGAAGATGTGGATCCTGACCAGAGGTTGTACCCAGAACACTTTGATTTTTGCAGACACAGGTGTGAGGTGGCCATTCCCGTGGCACAGCCAGCCCCTACAGGCCTGGCAGTCTGTCATGTCTAGCACAGCATACAGGGCACCCTGGTCTCTGTCATTGCAAAGCGCAACCCTGCCCCTGCCAAGCTGCCAGGGTCCTGGAGACAAGAGACTGCTTTAAGAAGCAGCAGAGCAGGAAGAGAGGGGACAGCTCAAGTTGTAGAGCATGTGCTTAGCGTGCACAGGGTCCTGGGTTCAATCCCCAGCACCGCCTCTAAAAATACATAAATAAACCTAATCTCCCCCCACCAAATAAGCACCAAAGCAGCAACAGAGCAAAGACCTCCCTTTATGGGTCAAGAAAGGCAACGCAATTCCCACTGAAATCCCAGTATGCTTTTTAATCCATTTGACAAGCTGATTCTAATCCTTCCAAAGCAAAACCAGGATCCACGAAGAGGCAGAAGGTGCTTGAATACATAAGGTCAGGAACACGTCCTGTCAGGCGTCAAGACTGAAGTTGGAGCTACAATGTTTAAGACTATGAGTTGGAAGCCAGGGACAGATGCACAGACCGGTGGGACATGGAAGAAAGCCAGGAGACAGAGCAGCATATCCACTGGGAGCTGCAGGGGGACAGAATGACCCTGGGGACCAGCAAGTAGAGGCATCACCCTTCAGCCACTCGAGGAAGGATGACTGGTCACCCCCCCCCAGGGAGGGACAAAGAAACTTCCTCCAAGTCTCATATCGGACACCAAAACCAACCCCAGAAGGATTAGAACTGAAACTTAGAAAGCAAAACCTGCAACGTGTAGACGGAAATATGCAGGAATATCTCCATGGCTCCTAGGTAGCAAAGCACTTCTTTTAATAGACACAAAATGTGTTAACCATGAAAAAAAAAAGTGACTATATTCAAAGAGTATCAGTTTATCAAATACCACCACTACCGGAGTGAAAACTCAAGCCACAGACAGGGAGAGGTGTGTGCATCAAATGCAACACAGAAGATACACAAATTATAGTACAATGGACACATGACACGAAGGGAGCATGTAACAGCAGGGAAGATGCCCCACTCCTCAGTCCTGAGGGAGACGTAGAGCGACGCCCATGAGAGCCCGTGTCACACTCACTAGGCCCTCAGTTCAGAGCTGTCAGTGGACATGACCTACAGGGGACAGAGGGACAGGCTAAATGACACCAGAGGCAACCAGTGGAGAAAGCGGGTGTCCCACATGTGATTTCTTAGTGATGAGGGGCTCCTAGTGTCTGCTTTATCAGGCTCTCCACACAGCAGGAATGGGGCATATGCAGCTATTTAAATGTAAAATAATTAAAATTCAATAAAATTTAAAAATCACTTCTTCCGTCACATGGAGCCGCACTTCGAGGGCTCAACAGCCTCAGCTCCGAACTCTCCATCACAGACAGCGCTCCCGGGCAACGGTGCTCCACACCTTACGTGTGTGTCACATACGTTCATTTAGATGCAGCAAATACTGTATAATAAAACATTCTGACGATGCTCACAGAGTAAGCCATTCTTTAATGATGAGCTTCATTTCATATCGGTTTTCCTTTTGTAATGATTTTTCAAAATTTCCAATTTTATTTAATAAAATGGGTTTTGAATAGAACAAATAGAAAACATGCAGTAGTATTTTTTAGAAATATATATAGACAGAAATATAACATCAAATGTAGAGAAAAAATAGCATAGGAAGCAAAAAAAAAAATGATGCCATGATTTGTTAAAGCTTAAAAATCATATTTCCAAATAGGAAAAAAAAAGTTTACTTTTAATTTGAAAGTTTTTCTGTTTTTCAATTGTAGGAAACTAATTCAAATTAAATTCTAAATAGTCGTGAAGAAAACCCTTGCTCCCCTTCCCTTATTAATGATCCCAATAAATCAAGCCTCTAAATCCTTTCCTCTCCCACCACCCCGGGGCGAGCCCGCAGGACCCAGGCAGGGCTGGGCACCCACCAGGCTCTGCTGGCCGGGCAGGCAGAAGAGGACGGCGTCGCCCACCTCCCGCAGGTTCTGGAAGCATGCTGTCTTCAGCTCTGTGTACTCAACGACGTCCTTCAACTGGAGCTGGAAGATCTCCAGGATGCCTGTGGTGGGGGGGGTGAGTCTGAGGTTGGGGGAGGCTGGAGGGGCAGGAGATGCCCCAGGGTGCCGCCTGGGGTCCCAGGCGGGAGCATTCTCTGACACGGCCACCGTGCCCACATGGGCATGGCCACCTGTCTCCTGAGCCCAGCACCACCTGGGCCCTGAACCTCAGCTCCAGAGCCTCTGTCCCTGTCAGCCCTGTGCAGAGCTCGTGTTACTGTGCTTTTCAGACACTGTGTGTTTTGCACATTGAAGTTTGTGGTGACCCCGCATTGAGCAAGTCTACAGGCGCCATTTCCCCAACAGCATCTGCTCACTTCCCGCCTCTGTGTCACATTGTGGTCATTCTTAGAATAGTTTAAATTTAAAAACTTTTTTAGGTTTTTTTTTCCCCTTATATTATTTTTGTTTTTGCTTTGGGGGCTTGGATTTACTTATTTATCTACTTATTTGTTTATCTACCTATCTACTTATTTGTAATGGCAGTGCTGGGGATTGAACCCAGGACCTTGTGCATGATAAGCACGCACTTTATCATTTGAGCTGTACCTTCCTCCCTTAATTTTTTCACCCTTTTCTCTTTTTTTAATTAAAAATTATTTATTTATTTACTTAGCCAAGGAGAGAGTAATTATTTACTTACTTTGTTTTTAGATGGAGGTACTGGGGATTGAACCCAGGACTTCGTGCATGCTAAGCACACTCTACCACTGAGCTACACCCTGCCCCCACTTTAAACTTCATTATTATATTTGTTAGGGTGATCTGTGATCAGTGGTCTTGGATGTTACTATGCCAAAAGGTCACAACTTGCTAAAGGCTCAGATGTTGGTTGGCATGTTTCAGCAAACCAATGAAGTGTTTTTTAATTACGGTGTGTACGTTCTTTAAGACATAATGCTATTATGCACTTAACAGACTACAGTCTAGTGTAAACATAACTTTGCTTGCCCTGGGAAACCAAACAAGTCATGGGGCTCGTTTCTTTGCGGTGGTCTGGAGCCAAACCTGCCATGTCTTCCAGGTTTGCCTGTATCTTCCGAGGAGGCATCATGTCCAGCAGAGGTAGGAAAGGTAATTGATAAAACTCACTTCACAGGCACAGAGGGCAGTGTACTTAATCCGATAAAGGACTAAGCCAAAGCCCTGCAGCTAAACTCCTATTGGGTGGTGACACCCGCACAGCTTCCTGCAGGGCTCCTGCACAAGACGGCACATCTCCACTGCTGTCCTGGAGGCCCTGGATGTCGTGATATGGCAGGAAAAGACACAAAGCATGAAGCCTGGACAGAAAGTCACTGTCCCCTGACTCAGTCCTACAGTCAGTGCTGACCCAGTCAGAACTCCCCGAGCTGACTCTGGAATGGGTAGTCACACAGAAGATGTGGAAAAGCCAAAACAACCCCGAGAGGGACAAAGTCAGAGACTTAAGAGGTTTCAAACCCCTCACCCCAACAGGTTGGCCCAGGGTGCTGGCCCACAAGGACCCATGGCCCTGCCCGCCCAAGAGGCCATCGCTTCCTCTCGTGGTCCACCGCCCACCCCATCCACCCTCCAGGCCTCAGTATCACCCAGCGCGAGCTCAGACCCTCCCAGGGGGATGTTCCTCCACACGTGTAGCCCCCCAGCAGGCACTAAAGAGCAGGGTGCCCCCCAGCAATGCAGTGTCATCTACACGAGGCGCACAAGGGGCCACGGGCCTGGCCACACAGGGGGGTGAGGACATGTAGGGAGTGGCCCTGAAGTCCACAGCTCTGCCCCAGACCAGCTCTGGATTTGGCCTAAATGGCTTCACCTCCGACATTAAAAATGCCCCCCACTGGCCAGGATCTGAGCCCGTTTTATGACCCCAGTGTTACCATCCGTTTCTGACAACGGACTCAGGCTCCTGAGCCAGGCTCACCGACGGCCCTTTCACTCCCCAGAGGTCGAATGGTTCACCTCGCTGTCTCCTGAGACACCAGCAAAAGCCCTGGGGGCTCAGCCTCACCAGCGGGCTGCCCGTCAGAGCAGTGTCCCATGGGTGGTCCACATGTGGGCTTAGCAAAGCAGTCATCCAGCTGTCTTGGATGAGACAAAAGGCAGTTTTGTACGAGACAAGGGTTCCTGTAGTCCCGTTTTATCAAGGACGATGCTTTCTGAGTTCACAAAGGCTGTTTGTGTGGGGAGCCCCAAACCAGTGCTGTTCAGGCCGTGCAGGGCTGCACCCCACAGGGCACCCCTGACCCAGGGCCCAATAGCCGGCCAGCCAATGTGACAGACGGGCTGCACCCTGCGTGGAGCTTCCCCCAGGCCTGGGCTGGTCAAGACTGGCAGGCAGCTGGACCTGGCAGTCGAGCTCCCCGCCCCTCACTGGTCATTGATGTTCAAGGAATTGGTGTTGCAGGAAAGCTGGAGGTGTGCAGGGTTCAGAGCCCTGTCACCCCCGCCCCACAACTCCCACACACCCTCCTGCAGCCTGCTCCTGGCTGAAAGGCTGCAGACACTCAGGCTCTGGTTGGCCCCCACCTCCTCCCAGCGGGGAAAGCAGATGGGAACCTTGTCAGTGACTGCCCACTTGGTCTCCCTCCCTGCGGCCTGGACGACACTGCCCCCACCCCCCGTGACTCCAAGGAGGTGCCGTGCTCACTGGGGGAGCCATACTTGTGTGAGGCAGCCGGCAGACCTCAGGCATCACCTCCATCAGTGTGCCCTCATACTGCAGGATGTTGCATCACAGCTGAGGGAGAAGGGCCGTGTCAGCCACCAGCCCCCACTGCCCCATGGGCTGAGGTGTGACAGGGACTTGGGAAAAGGAGTCTGTTCATAAAATGCCCTGTGATGACCCAGGACTGAGAATCACTGGCTGGAAAGGAAAGCCCCCCCTACCCCCACCCCAGGAAGTGGGAGCAGAATCCCCCCCCAGAAAGGCCCCACACCCGAGGGGCACACACCAGGCTCCTGGCCACCTGCAGCAGCTCCCCCCTGATCGCCGCAATGCCCTGGTAGCCCGCAGCCGGCAGATGACCTGGAAGTGAGGGGGCCCACGAAACTGCAGCCGCCGTTGTAAATGCCCGAGCAGGCCAGGTTCCAAGGCTGGGGACAGACCGCGTCAGTGCTTGGCAGAGTCTCGGGGATTTCAACGCAGCTCCTACACTCTCGTGAAGAGGATGAACTGCTTGCCAAAGTGCATGAGTTCGCAGGGCCCTCGGGTGGAGGGATCTGGAGAACCTGTTAGACTCCCCTTACTGGTATCTATCATTTCAACCTGAAGACGTGAAAACAAACTTGCTAAGACAGAAGGAACACAAAACCACTTGGTTTTCAACATTTATTAAACTGCTGGTCCTACAAAAGCATTTTGAAGTCCTGCAAGGAGAAATGAAATTATCTTACAGCCTCTTTGCTGCCCCCATGGAACTGCTCCCAGTCTCCTGGGGAAGACATGCAGGACAGAATCTGATGGGGTAGGGGAGCTGCATTCTCAGGGATGCAGGGTGGGCTGAGGAAAGGTAATCAGGGTGGCTTCCTGTAAGAGGGGACCTCCAAGCTTGTCTAAGGACAAGGGTACACACTCAGCATGGAGACTCCTAATGCAAGCATTCAGTGCTATGCATTTCCCTCACACACTTCTTTAGCTGCACCCTGCACACTTTGATATATTTGCATTTCATTTAGCCCAATGTCTTTTTAAAAAATTTCCCTTGAGTCTTCCTCTTACCCAAGGTTCATTTAGAAATGTGTTCATCTGCAAGTGTTTGGAGATTTTCTTGTCATCTTTTTGTTACTGATTTCTAGTTTGAGTTCACTGTGGTCAGATAACACACTGTAATATTTCAATTCTTTTAATTGTTTTGAGGTCTGTTTTAGGATATGGTTTACCTTGGAGAATGCTCATGGGCACTTAAAAAGAACTTGTGCTGCTGTTGTGGGGTGAAGTATTCTGTACATGCCAATAGTGTCCTGTTGGTTGAAGGTGTTCGGCTGACTTTCTGTGCACTCACTCTTTCAATTACTAAGTGAGAGGAAGTCTGACTTCTCCAGTTACAATTGTGCAGTTGTTCATTTCTCCTTCCACTTACATCAGTTTTTGCTTCAAGTGTTTTGAAACTCTGTTGTTTGGTGCATCAACATTTAGGATTGCTGTATTTTCTTGCCTGACCTTTTTATCATTATGTAATATCCCCCATCCCTGGTAATAGTCTTTGCTCTAAAATCTACTTTATCTTACATTTACACAGTTACTCCTGCTTCCTTCCTTCCTTCCATCCTTTCTTTCTTTCTTTAGTAGTGGGGAGGTAATTAGATTTATTTATTTGTTTGCTTCTTTATTTAATGGAGGTAATAGGGATTGAACCCAGGGCCTCATGCATGCTAAACACACACTCTACCACTAAGCTGCACCCTCTCCCCTACTCCTGCTTTCTTTTCAAATCAGAAGGGTTTGTTTAAACATATAAAACTTTTGCAAAGAAGCATGATTTAAAAAAATATGAAAGGAACCCTCCTACACTGTTGGTGGGAATGTAGTTTGGTGCTGCCACTATGGAAAATGGTATGGAGAGTCCTTAAAAAACTGAAAATGAAGTTACTACATGATCCAGCAATCCCACTCCTGGACATATATCTGGAGAAAACTCTAACTTGAAAAGATGCATGCACCCCAGTGTTCATAGCAATATTATTTACAATAGACAAGACATGGAAGCAACTTAAATGTCCATTGATAGATGACTAGATAAAGAAGATGAGAAAAATTTATAAAATGGAATACTAGTCAGCCATAAAAAGAATAAAATAATGCCATTTGCAGCAACATGAATGGACCTAGAGATCATCATTCTAAGTGAAGTCAGACAGAGAAAGACAAATATCAAATGATATCACTTATATGTGGAATCTAAAAAAAAAGATACAAATGAACTTATATACAAAACAGAAATAGACTCACAGATGGAAAACAAAGCATGGTTACCCAAGGGGAAGTGGAGAGAGGGCTAAACTGGGAGTTGGGGATTAGCAGATACTAACTACTGTATGTAAAATAGATAAAAAGGCCCTACTGTATGATACAGGGAACTATATTCAATACCTTAGAATAACCTTTAGTAGAAAATAAGCTGAAAAAGAGCAGATAAATATGCATATATGACTGAGTCATTATGCTTCCACCTAAAAATAGCACATTGCAAAATAATTATACATCGACTACAAAAATATAGATTTGCTCATTACTAAATTCTAAGACCTTGATTAACACATATTGCACCTTAAGAAGTTAACCAAGGTTGTAACTGTCAAAGCAACACCAGCGCATGAAGTGAACATGCGCATCTGAGAGGTGGGCAGCGGCCCGCAGCACTGAGCGCGTTTGCACAGCAGCGGCATGTTGCTGAGTGGCTGGACTTTGTCCTCAACCTTTCAAGAGTATTGTTTGTGGGCAGATGGCCAAATTGCTTGCAAGTCAGCTGGATCCTTTCGTGACCTGTCAGGGTGTGCGGCAGTCACTCCCCTAGGGCTGGTACTGAGACAGGCCCTTCTGGCAACTCTCTTGAGTGCCTGAGTGCTCAGTGAGGTTTCCCCCTTTTGTGGGCAAGGCCCAGCGAGCTCTGGGAACTAGTCCATCTACAGCAGCCCCTCCTCTCCTAGTCACGGAGTTTAATATTCAAGCAAAGACTAAAAAGGGCCCCAAGTTTTGTCTCAGGAGCTGTTTCTCTGTGTACCTCTCTCCTCTCCCATACTCTGCCTTGCAAATTCCAGCTGTTTTGGCTTCCTCAACTTCCAATCTGTCTCCTCCACTGAGCAAGATGTCCGAAGTGCTTCCAGGCAGAAAGCCAGGGAAGTCAGAGTTCACACCCCTCGTTTCCTTTCCCTCAGGGGAACATCCAGTGAAAACAGTTGCTTCATAAATTGTGTCCACAGTCCCACTTGTTTAAGGCTAAAGAGTAAATGCAAACTGTTACTCCAGTATCCTAAACAACGTTTATTTTTAAAATTGGGGGGGTGGTAATTAGGTTTGTTTGTTTGTTTGTTTGTTTGTTTGTTTGTTTGTTTGTTTGTTTATTTATTTATTTATTTATTTATTTATTTATTTATTTATTTATTTATTTATTTATTTAATGGAGGTCCTGGGATGAACCCAGGACCTCGGGCATGCTAAGCACACACTCTACCACAGAGCTATACCCTCTCCCCAAACAACTGTTATACACCATATTTTGACCGTATGTATTTCTCAATCTAAAGACCAAAATAATGGAAACAAATACTGAATTCCGGTTAGTAGTTTGTGTTTTGCAGTGGGTAAGGTCAGTATTTCTGAAGCTACTTTCTGCACAGCCTAGAACTGAGCAAATGAGGGAATACACTAAGAATGATGAAACAAGAATCCTCAGTGCAGAAGGAAGTTACAGAAATGGAACTGAAGCCTGCAGTGCTGAATGGAAACTGATGGCCGCAGTGTGAATACATGGCTTTAATAGACAGACAGCAGGATGGAAGGAGGCCCACATAAACATTAGGGGTTTAGCTGTGTTCCCCCAAAACAGAACTTGTAGCCCTAATCACCAGTCTCTCAGAATGCACTCATTCAGACACAGGGTTGTTGCAGATGTAATTAGTCAAGATGAAGCCATTCTGGAGCAGAGTGCACCCTTAATCCAATATAACAGGGCTGATGTCCTTACAGGAAGAGGACAGAGACACAGAAGAAAATCACCACGTACCGACAGAGACAGAGACAGAGATGGACTGGAGGGATTTGGTTGCAGGTCGGGGACCACTGGCCACACCACAAGTGGGAAGTCCAGACAAGTCCTTCCCCAGAGTCCCAGAGGGACCAGAGGCAAGGACACACCTAACACCCAGGCTTGGCTTAGTTTTAAAATATTCTCCATTAAAAGGAGTCCTGGTGAATCACAGATTTCAAGGATAAGGTAGGAGAATTCCAAGATGAACCTGGAAGCCCCTGTGGTGAAGAAGGAAGGGCAGGGTTGCAGAGCTCTGGGGACAGCCCAGAAGACATGGAGATGAGGCTGGAGGGGATCCCACTGGCCAAAACATGGCCGACTCAAGCCACAGAATCAAGTCCTGCCAGTAACAGATCATAACACTGCGTTAGGATCCCTGAGACCTCACTCAAAATAAATAAACAAATAAATAAGCACTAACAAGCATACACAGCAGAATGCCAACTACTACCTGTAGATGGAATGAAAAAGCTCCCACATCACCACTGTTCAACTGCCGTAGTGAGAACGGCTTTGGGTCAGAATCGTCAACAGATTCTAAAATCAGTGGGTCAAGTTTTAACAAGGAGCAGCTTAAAGTCTCAAATTATCTCCTTATAAATTACTTAACAAATTCAAACAGAAAAATGGTACCATGCCAGCAGAGAAACTTGGCAGCCACCACCCTGAGCACAGCCAGTGGTAGGACAGCCTCGTGGTGCACCACACCCTACTCAGGGCACACCCGCCTTCGGTGCTGTTCCAGCCAGAGGACCGACTCTGAGCCCAACTGCTGGCTTACTGCCAAGGCTACAGTATTGTCACAGTGAGATGCTGTGCAGGTTAAACTGAAGTCACAGGCCACCTAAGCGCCCTCCCAGAGTCACCAGGCACAACTCATGCATCAGAAATAAGCAGCAAAACAAGCGGACATGCCAGACAACAAAGGCAGTCCTGGGCTCCTGCAAGCTCCCGGGAAACCCTGAGGCGGGAATTAAAACACCGGGCGCACACTGCGGTTCTCACCCTGGACACACAAAATGCCTTTTCCCGGTAATTAAGCATTAAGGGTTCCACCAGAAGACCTAAAAATACAGAATGGTTCTTGCCGGCACTGATGGAAGGGAGAGGCCCCCAGAGCTGCTCTGGTGTGTGCCTGCCTGAACTGCACCCCAGGTTTCTGGGCCCGAGGAGGCCGAAGTCACATCACACTGGTCCCAGCCAGCACACGTGCCAAGATTGCAGCTCTGACACACATGACACTGGGTTCCCGCGCAATCATATGGCCTCCAGGCACCTGGGCTTTGGGCGGGCTCTGCAGACCCACCCGTGGGCTCCCAGGGAAGCATCAGGCGAAGGCAGCTTTCTGCTCACCGACATGATGTAGACCTCGTGCTGGGCAGTCTCAGGGAACTGAGGGTAGAGGTCCTGACCTGAGTTCTGGCCACCTCAGCTCTGATATCTGGGGTCCTGCCACCAGCAGGACAGGCGGCCCTGGACAGCGGGGCTGTTCCCTAGCATCAGCCACAGTTGGGGTGAGGGCATAACTCAGAGGGCAGAGCCTCAGAATCTCTTTCCCTAACTCCAGACTCCTCACCCAGCTTCCATCCAGATGCCCGAAGCATCCTTCAGAAAACACAGTGATTCAGCAGAAGGGTTTACAGCGCTTGCTGAACGTTCCTCCTCACGTCACTTTCACCTGCCCCACCACCACCCCGCCGCCCCGCAGTCCTTCCACGGCTCCTGGTGTTTCTGAGGCCTCGGCCCATCTTAAATATTGTCACCAAGATGACCGGGAGAGATGGGCGATGTATGCGCTCAGTGCAGTGGCCACAAAGTGGGCCCAAGGGACACTTCAACTGTTCCTTTTGCAAGATCTCTGGGAATCCCTTAAAAGGGAGACAAATGCTTGGCAATCAAAAATGCAATCCAAAGTTAACACCCCAAAAATCACAGCTCCTGTGTCACCTGATTCTGCTCCCCATCCCCTGCCCCCACTGTAACATACTTTCTGGACTTGCCAACACTGGGGTTCTGTTGCATATCACCTTTGGAGTTGCCAGTTCTAAGCACTGGACAAAAATCATTTCAGGGACATAATAGAAATTCATTACAAAGGTTCCAAATGGACTAACCAAAGCAAAGAACATCTTGCAAACATTGGTCATGACTTCAACAGATTTTCAGAAGCATAACAAGCATCTATATACCCTTGCTAACACGGCGTGCTCACCTTTGAGATCACATGGGGAAAAATGTGTATTTAACAGTATGCCTATTAACAACTATTTCCGCAAAATAAAAAGTACATTGTCTTTGACCATAGCAAAAACTCTAGAAGACATTTTTACAATGGAAATCATTAGGAATTTAATTATTTCCATGTATATATATATTCTAGCTTTTCTACAATTATGGGGAATTACTTGCATAATAAAAATATTTTTTCAGTTAATTCTAACTCTATAACAACTTTAAAAACACCTGTTTCAATAAAGTGGGCACTCAGAAGGGAGATGACAGGGCTGAGTGGTCTCTCAAGTTTGCTTCCAGTGGCTTACACCCAGCCAGGCATGGGGACACCTGATCCAAGGAGGCTTCTCCACCTGTGGATCCTGTGGCCATGGTCACATGTCCCCTCTGCTGCCCGGGGCTGGGCCAATGGCTCTGATGCACAGATCCACACACCAGGAACAGGCCTGCCTCCCCACAAGGAAAGCAACGCTGGGTCCCAGACAGATGAGGGCAACAACAGGCATGATCAGGCTGCAGGAGGGCCTCCCTTCTGCCCTCAGGGTCAAAGCTCAGCCCCTCTGGATCAAGACACAAAAATCTAGGCCTAGACATCAGCCGTGATTAAGCCAGCACGTGGTGGGATGTTCACATGCAGTAATGAAGCAAAGTAAAAGTCAAAGACACTTATTTTTAAGCAGTGGTGATGACACTCACACAGACTCTCACATACACGCACACACTGTCTCTTACACACCCACCATCACTCATATTCCCCCACTGCTCTCACTAGTACTCACACAGTCTTACATACACGCACACTCCTGCATGTGCTGACACAGAACAGGGTGCAGAGAGGATGAGCCTCAGGCAGGAGGACGCCCAGGATGCAGGGGCCACCCCAGGGCCACCCCAGGACGTGGGCCGCTTCACAAGGTGGGACTGCACGACCCTGCAGCCAGCAGCCATGCCACCCACCCAGTGGGTCGCTTTGTGCTGCTCAATAGAGTGAAATGATAGGTGGGTGGGAGGCAGGCTGACCAGCTGATCCTCATGTTCCCCAAAATCTCAGAGTAGAACCAAAGAAAAGAGAGGCACCCAGCACGTTCCAACGTCTGCAGACTTCAAAGTGTGCTGGCAGTGCCAACCCGGCAGCTGCCATCCACGTGCAGCACGGGGTTCACCCCGAGCCTCAGGGGCTGCTCCGGACGGGAGCCTCGGCCCTGCCGCCTGGTCCGCATGAGCCACGACCGCACCACACTCCCACGGGCTGGCCCACGGCTGCCCCTGCACACACGGGGGACCAGGAGGGCCTGAGAACCTTGGATGCAGGAAATGATGGGGCACAGGGGGGCAGGGTGGAGGCCCTGAGACCACCCTGCTAGATGCCCGCTGGCGGGGCGCCCAGCACCACCCTGCGGCGGTGCGCTCACGGGCTGGCGGGGCCCCTGCGTTGGCCGGCGGGCGGGAAGCCGGGGCCAGGCTCCCGGAGGATGCGGGGGCGGCCCTCCCGCAGGCGCCACACGGTGGGGCCGGCCTACTGGAGCACGGCGTCGAAGCTGTCCAGTCAGGCACCTGCTCAGCAGCGTGTGGGTCACACAATTGATTTCCAGGAGGCCATCCAGCTCCTACAGAACCAGAGACGGGGTGTGAGGACAGAACCGGGCCTGGCACAGCGGCCTCCATCCCCTACACAGGCAGTGATGGTGGGAGCAGGGTGGGCAGGGCAGGGTGTGGGTGGTGAGGGGCTGTGCCGTGGGGCCCGAGGTCTAGGCCAGGAGCACACGGGGGCCTGGCTGGGGACACACGCTTGCTGCCCACACCCCAGTTCAGCCCGTCCTCTCCACTGCTCCTGCAATGCCCTCCTTTTCATGATTGCCCCCTCAGGGCCACTGTCCTTTCTCCAGTGTGGTCACCTCCCCATTGTCCACTGCTGGCCTCCAACACCCTCACAGGGCAGAGAGCACTGGGATGTGTCCACAGCCACCCGCTGGCAGGCTGTATGTCAGGTGTTGGCCTGAGTCGGCGTCCCTATATTCCAAAGCACAGCCTCACCACAGAGAGGCCAGCACATTCAGAGCCAGCCTCCCAGGCTGTTACACTGACTGTCCACAAACCTGCCCAGATCTGCACTAGCCACCACACAGCCACCCGTCACATACAGCAAGGGGAATATGGCTGGTCCAAACTGAGGTGCACCGTGCGTGAGACACACAAGATTTCAGAAACCAAATGTGAAAACAAAGAATGTAAGCCATCGACGACAGTGTTCTTTTATAATGATTGTGTGTTGAACTGTTCATTTGGGGGCATAGTGGGTTAAATAAAATACATTATTAAAATTAATGTCCCCTATTTCTTTTTCCTTTTCTAATGTGATGTTTAAAACAATCTCCACAGCCATATTCTACTTGTACTGGGCGGCATGGGTCTCGGTCAAATCCTCAACCAGTGGTTTTCATCTGAATCATGTAGGACCAAGGCCAGGGAAGATACTGTGGCCCAGACCAAGCCAGTCTGCAGGAAGGGCCCCTGGGGGCCTCCGATCCCGGACAGCCGCAGGATCCTGAGGAAGCGCTGGAGGGCTCACTCACCCCCGCCCCACAGAGATGCCCTCTGCTCTGAGGGTGCCCCAAGGGGACACCCCCACCCCAGAAGCTGCTTCTCAGGAACAAACAGTCTTCCTGGAGTCCTTGCCTGCATACTTTACTCTTAGAAGATTGAAATGGCACAGACTCCTTAATTTGCACTTCCTTCCCTGCTGGCGATCAGATTTTCTGTCCTTGATCACACTGCTCAGACACCCAGGGGACTTTCCTTCTTTAAAGTCCAACACTTTCACTACAATAGTTCTTGGTATTGGCCACCTTGGGTCAGTCCTCCCAGGCATGTGATGTGAAAAGTGCACTCCATTTTTCATTGCATCAAAGTTAATTCTTGAGATAACATTTTTAATCTTTGTTCCATCTTGTTCCTTTGATTTTCATCCTCAGGGATGTCTATGTGTGTTGGATCTTCACTGACCATCTTCTACGTGATTTTCTCTCAATTCTTTTTGTCTCTCCTTTTCTTTCTTTCTATCTTTTTTCTTTCTATCTTTTTTCTTTCTTCTTTCTTTCTTTCTTTCTTTCTTTCTTTCTTTCTTTCTTTCTTTCTTTCTTTCTTTTTTCTTTCTTTCTTTCTTTCTTTCTTTCTTTCTTTCTTTCTTTCTTTCTTTCTTTCTTTCTTGAGGTATAGTCAATTTACAATGTTGTGTCAATTTCTGGTGCACAGCACAATTCCTCAGTCATATATGAACATACACATATACTCATTTTCATATTCTCTTTCACCATGAGCTACTAACAGATATTGAATATATTTCCTTGTGCCATACAGTATAAACTTGTTTATCTGTTTTATATACACCAATCAGAATCTGCAAATCTCAAACTCCCAGTTTCTTTCTTCCCACCTCCCTCTCCACTGGCAACCACAAGTCTGTATTCTATGTCTGTGAGTCTGTTTCTATTTTATATATAAGTTCATTTGTGTGTGTGTGTGTGTGTGTTTTTTATGGATCCACATATGGGTGATATCATATGGTATTTTTCTTTCTCTTTCTGGCTAACTTGACTAGAATGATATTCTCCAGGTCCATCCATGTTGCTGCAAATTATTTTATCATTTTTAATGGATGAGTAGTATTTCATTGTATAAATATTTCACAACTTCTATATCCAGTCATCTGTTGATGGACATTTAGGCTGTTTCCATGTCTTGGTGAATGTAAATAATGCTGTTATGAACACTGGGGTGCAGGTGTCTTTTTGAAGTAGGGTTACCTCTGGATGTATGCCCAGGAGTGGAATTACTGAATCATATGGTAAGTCTATTTTTAGTCTTTTGAGGAATCTCCATACTCTTTTCCACAATGGCTGCACCAAACTACAGTCCCACCAGCAGCATAGGGGGGTTCCCTTTTCTCCACAGCCTCTCCAGCATTTATTGTTGGTGGACTTTTGAATGATGGCCATTCTGGCTGGTGTGAGGTGATACCTCATTGTAGTTTTGATTTGCATTTCCCTGATAATTAGTGATATTGAGCATTTTTTCATGTGCCTAATAGTCATTTGTATGTGTTCATAGAAGAATTGCTTGTTTTGGTCTTCTGCCCATTTTTGGCTGTATATAATCATGATCCCATGGCTCCAGAAAAGCAGGTAAAACACAAAATAATCAGCCCCTCAAGCTGTGACTTGAGGGAAAAAATACACTGGTCTCAGGGACAAGGAAAAAAAGAAGTCACCCACATTATATCACAGAAAAAACAACAGGACAGAGAAGAGCAACATAACCATGAACATGACATTGTCCAAACATATGAGAGCAACAAAACAAAACAAACAAACAAAAAGACAAGACAACCCAATTGAGGAGGAAACAATCCCGGACAAATTGCTAATTTTCTTCAGTACAGAAGCTCTGTGGTTCTGCAGCAGGAAAAGGACCTGAATTTTTGGATATGTATTTTGAAGAATTTAACAGTAAAGTGTCATGCATAATTTTCATTGAAGTGATTCATGACAGGACAGAAATGAAAAAGGACACAAATTACTATCACTTTCCACTTCTGGCTATAATGGAGGAAAAGGGACTCACTTTAACCTACCACCATAAATAATTAGAAAACTAGAAAAACTATATGGGAGGAAAAAGAAATGAGGTTAAGAGCTACAACTGGCCCGACGTACTACCTAAGAGCAGTTTCTGGGTCCATGTGAGGGTGAAAGAACCCAGACAGAGGCTGCTGCTCTCACCAAATTGAGGAGCCAGATACCTGAGTCCAGAGAGGGCAGGCATTTAGGATTTGTGGGTCAGGGTATGAACGAAGAGGAAGCCACACAGAAAGGAAGCCCAGAGAGACTCAGAGGGATCCCCTTACATGTCTGGCTGAGCACAAATCTGATCATGTGAGCGAATCAACTATCCCAGGTCAGAAAATAAACCACAAAGAAAGTAAGCAGAGGATTCTTCAAATCTTATACAGAGGTCAGAAGTGTTCGTACTCCCACCAGCCAGAGAAGACAGATCTGTAATACATGGAGCACTGGGTAAAGTCTTCAGAAAACCATCACCTTATTCATGGGGTAAAATTAGCCATGAACTAAAGGTTGTTCTGGACTTACCCTAACAAAGTCTAAAGGCCATCTTCCAAAGGATTTGACTCATTCCAAGTAGTTTAATTTCACACGCCTCCAAAAAATATGACAGTGTTTAAAAAAGAGACAAAATCAAACACAGAAAAACAATAAAATCAATGATGATCTGCAACCAATCAGAAATTACTATGCATGTGACGAATCAGGAAAATATTTTTTCTCCAATTTCTAGAGGGAAAAAAAGCAGACATTAGAAACAAATTATAGAGATGATGGACTCCGTATACAAACAAGTTAAAAGTTAATATAAACATGTTATAAGAACATTATAAAAACATACAGGTAAACAAATATGATGGGGGAAAAGTGAAAGATAAAATTTAGTCTATAGATCCAAGAAACTCAACAAATCCTAAGCAGGATAAATATAAAAGAAAACCACTCAGAGGCAGGTCATGGGCAAACGGCTGAAATCTAGGGATGAAAAATCTTAAAATCAGCTGTGGGCAGGTTAGGACCAAAGGAGTTAGAGAAAAAGACATTACACACGGAGGAACAAAGGTGTCAATGACAGCATGACTCGACATAAGTCACAAGGTAGTTTAGCAACATGTTTAAAGTACAAGGAAAAAAATCTCAACCTAAGATTCTATACCCAGTGAAAATATCTTTCACAAATGAAGATGAAAGAAAAAAAGGTAAAACGAACCGTTTCAGACATCAAAGCTGACAATTCATCACCAGTAGCCCTGCTTGAGGAAATGTTAAAAGTTTTTCAGGCAGAAGGAATAATCCAGCTGGAAATCTGTGTTGACACAAAGAATAGTGCCAGAAATAATGAATATATGAGAAAATTTAAAAATTTCTTTTCTCATTTTTAAAATCTCTTTCAGAGTTAAGTGACTGTACTTAAAAAGACACTACGTAATGTGGCATTTATGATGCACATACAATTAAAATGTATGACGACACAGCGTGATGGAGGGGAGGAGAAACAGAAGCATACCACACATCAAGGGGCATTTTACCTGAAGGTATACACTGGTAACTTACAAATGTATGCTGTACATCCAGGCACAGCTTCTAAAAATATATAGTAAATAGGTATATTACATAAACCAAGAGAAGAGATAAAATGCGATTATTTTTAAAGCAAATTAATCTCAAAGAATGTAGGAAATGAGATGTAAAAAAAGACTATGAACAGAGGAACTAACAGAAAAATAGTAGGATGGTAGTTTTAAACTCAATCATGTAAATAATTACATTTAAAGTAAATGATCTGAACATATTAATTAAATGACAGAAAGTAATTTTCTTATTTTTCAAAAAAGAAAATGTAAATATGTGCTGTCTAAAAGGCACTTTAAACACACACAAAAAGATGAGTCAAAGGAAAAGGGTTGGGGAAGTTACACCATCCAAACACTAACCCAAAACTAGCCCAGAGGGGCTGCAGTGAATCAAAGTGAATTCAAAACAACCAACTCCACCCCCCAAATCTGAGGGATAAAGACAGACATTTGATAATGCATCCAAAGGCTGTAACAGTCCTAAGTGTGTATCACATAACAGAGCTTCAAAGTACATGAAGAAAAAGCTGACAGAAATTCAAGTAGACAAATCTGTAATTATAGTTGGAAATCACAAGTACTCACTGAACAAGAGAACAAAAAACAAGGATTGAACACTAGTGGTGTCCTGTCAAGTGTCCCCCCATCTTGTGTCACTGGTCACACCCTCTGCCCCACTCGTGATCCAGGCTGCGGTGCTCAGCCCAGCTTCGCTCAGCAACTGCTCTGTGTAACAAAAAGATGTCTGCACTACCCACCTTGCGGCACCCGGGAGAGGAAGGTAAATTTCAGATCTGCTCAGCCTCCCTGGGCTGCGGGAAGGGGGCCCAGATGCCTACCGCTCCTTGTCATTCACCATGTTGTTGAATGCTCAGCGTCAGTGGCCAGTTATTAGTGTTCTCCCAGGCTCCTGTCTCACACCTAGTACTTAGTAGATGTTCACATGCTTTCCCTAGGGCCGCCTTAACAAGTTACAACCAACTAGGGGGCTTAAAACAGCACAAATTCATTTCTTTCGCAGTCCTGAGCCCAGAATCCAGCAGCGTGGGGTCATCGGAGTCACATCACCTCCGGAGGCTCGGGGAGAATCACTCAGTGATGTGGAGGGTAACCCTCATCCACCTGTCTTCCTGGCCTCTCTTCCCCATGTGTCTGTGCATCAGTCTCTGTTCTCTTATAAAGACACCAGTGGTTGAATTAAGGGCCCACCCTAGCCCAGTATGGCCTCATTTTAACTTACATCCTAATTATATCTGCAAAGACTGTCTTTTTAAATACGATGTGACTCTTGGGAGGACACTGTTCAACCCAGGACAGTGATGGATAAACATGAGAACCGCTGGGTTCCCTGATGTCACCTCCACACATCCTGCTGCTGATTTGAAGACTCGGGTCAAGCTCACCCATGTATGTCCACATGCCTGTTCACCCAACTTCCCCAAAGCATGAAATTAGACAGTAAGACATATTCTTCTGGATTAAGACACTGAGAGCTGACGAAATGCAAACATTCTTAAATCTTTAGTTTGACTGAAAGGTGAGACATTTTCATTGAGATAGTAACTGAGGCAAGTCTCAGTTGAAAGGAAATGTTCACTAAGAAGGAAGCACTGGGAGAGGGTGGGAGGAGCTTCGACTCCAGGGAAAAGGAGAGGAAGGGAAATATAGTGAAGTCCAAAGAAAAACATCACCAGCTTTAGAGTTTTGCTTAAGGTGGACCCATTGAGAGGAGTTCATAAAGTTACACAGAGAGAAGACGGGTCAGAGGTCCAGCAGCCACACTTAGTCAGGTTCTCGGAGGGCCCGGAAGGACCTGCCGCTCCCCACACCGGCGCACTTTCCCGGTGAGCCAGAGCATCTGTTCACTCAGCGGGCGCTGTTCAACACGCCCGTGGGCGCTGCCCCCCACTTGTCATGCGGATGCTGTGGGGCCCTGACGTGATGATGAGGGCAGTGGGGCTTGGAGGTGCCGACACCATGCTGGACACAGGACTCAGTAATTCCCTCATTTACTCTAACCCTCACAACCCCTTTATGACGTTGATTCCTTTACTGTTTCCCTGTTTGACAGATAAGGAAGCTGAGGTTGGAAGAGGAGTGACTTTTCAAATACTAATTACTGGTGATGGAGGTGGGGCCCAGGTCATCCATCTCCAAAGCATAAAGACCTTAACACACAGAGGATCCAAGAAAATGGACATAGACTCTGATGGGCGACGATTTTCTGCTTGGTTTTTTCTTCATCTTGTTTACCAAGGTGTTTTCACTTTCTTACTTGAAATGTTAAGACTACCTTGACCTCCTTGCAAATTACCATCTGGATAGAAGGTCAGATGCCAGATGGTCCCAAGGTCCCTCTGACCCTATGATACTGTGAACTGCTATAAATAACAGCCAGATGCCCTTCAAGCTTCCGCTTCAAAAGGATAAGCCTGCACGTTATGTTCAGTCACTGACTCCCAACAGCATAGGCTGCCATCTCCCAGCTGACCCCCCCCCTTTGGTGGATATGTAGAAAAATGATGTAAGCCAAACCAGAGCTTGGGCTCCAATGACATACCTTATATGGATGGTATTTACGTACTTTACATGCTTTTTAGTAAACTCATGAGTGTCCCGTTTCCTAAACTCCAGGTGGTAGAAATGAAAACTTGCAACATAATGGAAAACTTTGGAACTGAAAGTTGACTCACACTCCCCCTCCTACATAAAACTCTGCACTGCTCTGCAGACGGTGAGGAAAACTGATGATGCAATAAGTGTAGTTCCGTCCCTAAAATCACTTGTGACTTCATCGATGAGATAATAAACAGAGAAGAAATCAAAAAGCCAGCATTAATACGTTAGTGCTTTGATAAGCTCTGTGGGGATTGTCTCAGGCTGAGCTCCCCCAGAAGCAGATCCTAAGACAAAGACGTGTGTGCAAGCCTGTTTAGGGTATGTTGTTAGGAAGTTCCTGGGGGAAGGAAAAGTAAAAAGTGGAAAATGCTATTTCAAGTGAAATGAAAAGAATTCACCAGCCCCTGCTTAAACCATGTGGGCAGGCACAAAACGCCAACTTTCCTATGGTTTCACTCATAGGGAACACCCAGGAGAGGTAAAGACCCCTAGAGAGGAAGAGGACTCGGGGTTGTCAGGGGCTGGGGGAGGAAGGAAGGGGAGTGCTCGCTTTGGGTCCAGGGTTTTATTTTGAGGAAAGAAATAGCATAAAACTAGATGGTAGTGATGGTCGCACAGCATGTGAATGCACTTAATGCTCCTGAATTGCACAATTAAAAAGGGAAAAAAATCTATATTTTATTAAAGGAAATGGAAAATGGAAAAATAAAGGATGCCATAAATGATGTGAAACAAACAAACTAAACTAAAGAAGAACAAAACAAAAACAACTTCAGGGGTAGGAAAGTCAAGTTCGGGTGGGGGAGGGGATTCATGGTGTGATTTTGGAGAAGAAGGTGTAGGTGGGGGCAGAGGGGGCTCAGCCCTAGGGGATGATGATGCCTGAACTGGTTCTCCACTGCCCAGCGGTCCAGGTGCAGGTGCAGGTGCAGGAGCTGCAGGATCTTCAGGAGCAACAAGGTCAGCAGGAGCTGCAGGATCTTCAGAAGCATCAAGATCAGCAGGAGCTGCAGGATCTTCAGAAGCAGCAGGATCTTGAAGTTCAGCAGGAGCAGCAGGAGGGAGCTCGCGGTCTCCTGCTGGATCCTTGTGGTCCTGTTTTTGGTCTCTGGCATCTTCCACTGCCCCCGCCTGCTCTGGACCTGTAACTGTTGGACGTGGAGAGAGCTTTAAGTCTAGTGGAAGTGCTCATGCTGTGAGAGAGGAAAAATGTACCCACGTGCCTCTTTCCATGTGACTTTTCAAGGACAGAAATATTCCCAGAGCTTTGCAGACAGCTCCCACCCAGCAAGTGCCCACAGGATGTTTTCTGTGACTGAATTCTTCCAGACAGGTGGTCTGAGGACAGTCTTTGCTCTGGTCCCAACAGCAGCCTTTGGGGACGCCTCCCTGTGTGGCCCAGCCATCGGCCCTCCCTCACCTACACACATGCACCAGCCCCGCACTTCTAACCTTTGGGCTCTGCTTTGGGGGGCTCCTGGTCCTCTACCTGACTCCCCGGGAGGTGGGCACGGTGCTCCAGGTCAGAGCAGGGGGTGCTGAGCTGCCCCTCAGCCCCAGGCAAGGTCCTGGGGAGAGAACTGGCTGGTGTCTGGGCAGGAGGCCTTGGTGGTGTGGAGCCCTCTGTATCCAGACTCATCAGAGCCTGCACTGGCCCTCCAAAGTGTGGCACACCAGCCCCTCACTCAGGGAGGTGGCATGGGTGTCCTGGTTCCCTGGATCCTGCGGTGTCTGGCTCTGCAAAGACAGTGACTGGCAGCCGGCCCGGCCTGGAGGTCTCAGAGCCCTGCCCGGCCAGGGCCACTCCTGCTTCTGCCCTACTCGACCCTCTACTGCTAGATCAGACTGGGTCCTTGGTCAACTGATTCACCCGGGAGGCAAGAGACACACCCAGAGGGCATGGGCACCACCTCGGGCAGCAGGGCCTTACCCCGGCTCTCCACAATCCTGCCTGCCAGCTTGGACCCGGGTTGTGGATGTGACTGGTCCCCCAGGGCTCTGACCCTTCCTCAGCCTGCTCTTGCTTGAGGCAGGAACCCCCCCAACATGACTGCCCCACCTCTACCAGTCAGGAAGGGGCTGTGGGGCTACCCGGGTGGGATCTGAGTGGTGGCCTGGCCTGGGCGGGCCTGCTCTGGGCCTCCCTGTGTTACCTTTCGGTCCCTCTGGCCAAAAGGCCAGAGGCACATGGGGTGAGACCTGAACCACTGTCGGCTCTGTTGACAAAGGCCGTCACTGTGGGATCTCCGAGGGCCGCGACCTCAGGATCTCGGGATGCAGCAGAACATGTCTTGAGTTGAGCTGAATTGACCAACCAAGTGAGCTAAGGGGGCTTCTTTACAGAGCGGGTGCCTGGTGACCTAGGTTCCAAGTTCTGTTGGGTTCTATTGCCAGGGACGTGAGGTCACTTCCTGGGGTCCCCTTCCCCAAGCTTCCTCCTTACACAGAGCTCCCCAAGGGCCTCTCTGAGCTGCCGATAACTCACTTCCCACCCCATGCCATGTCTACACACAGTGACACCAACTCGGCCCTCCTTATAGTGCTGGGGAGGCCTGGATGCAGCCAGGCCCGCAGCTCTCAGGACCGAGCTGGGTTCAGACCTGGCTCCCCCACTAGCAGTGCTGTCACTCTGGACAAGCCACCTGCCTCTCAGGGTCTCTCCAGTTCCCCCATCAGCCCAGTGGGCATCATTCTGGCCCCTGCTTCCTGGGGGAGCCATCCTGTCTCTAGACCCATAAACACCTACCGCACCTGTCAGCCCTGTGGCCTGGCTTCACAGGGAGCTCATGCACAGACTAAGCAAAGGAAAGGCCCCACAGAGGGCTGGTGGAGCACAGGGCACACCCCACACAGGCCGGGGTCTGCCCTGTGCTCTGGGGAAAGTCACCCTCCTTGCCGCCTGCTTCCCAGCTCCCTGTTGGCGGGTTGAAATTAAACACAACTCTGACATCATCCGTTCCGGCATGCAACCTCCTAGGTCATTCTGTCGTGTCAGATTCAGGCCCAGTGTCCCATCTCGGCCTCTGGGGTGGGCTACCCAACAGTGGCTCCCTGCTTTTTTACCTTCTGGTCACACATCCTTGAGTGATTCCAACACACTCCTCTGCAGGGTGGTGGACACTGGGACCAGGTTCTGACATGTAGACTGACTTGTGAAAATGTGTGTGACTTCCACTCATTCCCATCTCCAGTGTTCATTCTCTCTCTGTCTTTCAGTGCCTCTCTGTCTGTCTTCTGTCTCTCTTTGTCTCTCTGTGTTTCAGTCTGCCTGTCTCTTTCCTGTATGTATGTGTGTATATATTTATGTGTATATGTGTGTATTTATGTGTGTGTATTGTTAGAACCCAGGGCAGGTCACTGCTAAAAATGCCTTGATGACATACTGATTGTTTTAAATTCATGTTACTGAAGAAAAAACATCTTTGAAAGATGTGCAAGCACTTTGGTGGGGTCAGCTCTAAGGATCAGCACTGCTGGGGAAGGGATGCACCTGTGGCCATTTGATGACTCCTGTACCCTGTTCCCCCAGAGAGGAGTGTCTGTTCACTCTTCCCTCCAGGGGATCTGCTGGGGCCTCTGACTCCTCACGTTGTCACCAGGGCTGGTTGTCACCAGGCTAAAGCCCTGCCAGTGTGATGGTGACCAGCATTGCCTCGCAGGGGGTCCGTGTGCATGTGTCCTCACCTGAGAGTCGAGCACCTCTAACACATACTGGCCACCTGCACTGCCTCTCATTGGAACTGCTTGTGTGTGTTCTGTTTCTTTTCAGAACACTGGGTTTCGAGAGGTTTTTAGACCTCATGTGTGTGAAACCTTTCTCTGACTTCGGGTCATGAACAATGTTTTTTCCAGGTTGTAATTTGTCTTTCCAGCTGTCTTTCTTGGTCTTTGTTTGTTTTTTGGTTTTATTTTGCCACAGGAAGAGCTAAGCATCTCCCTCTGGCTCTGGTTTCACACTTAGAACAGCAGTGCCTACCCCAAAATTATGCACACAGTTACTAAAAAGGCTTCATTTAGTATGTCTCATCTATAATCCATCTGGATTTTCCTCTGAAAATACAAAAATGCTAATTCATTTAAAAACAAAAAAATTCACCCATCCCAGCTTAAGATATGTGGGCAGAAAAAAAAAAAGCCACCTTTTACTATTTCATTGATAGAGAACCTCCAGGATAGGTAAAGACGGAGAAAGGGGATGAGGGCTTGTCACAGGCTGGGGGAGGGAGGATATGGGGTGAGATTTGGATACAAGCTTTTACTTTGAGGAAGGAAATAGTCTGAAACCAGACAGAGGTGCTGATCTCACAGCATTGTGAGTGCACTTAATGCTCCTAAACTGCACAACTTAAAATGGGAAAAGGCTAAACTTAATTCTTGTAGACTTAAACCATAAAAATAGATGATACATAATAGAAAAGAACAAATCTGACTCCATATTAGATCTCTTCCTGTGGCTTTAACCCTGTGCCCTGTTTTCTAGGCTTAGTCTCGTCTGTCTGGTAAACAGGAGAGCCTGTTCTGAAGGCTCTGATCTTTAAGCAGATTAACACTTTTGCACTGATACAAAGACAGCAAGTTGCCAAATAGAAAGTAGCTTGTTTTGTTAGAGGTTTTACAGGGGGCACCATGACTTGACCCATGTGGACAGCTGTAGACCAAGAACATGGCCTACTAATGTCCTGGAGAACCATCTTCCCCAAGTAAGACTTTAGTCTCCTTTTCTACTAAAAAGGGGAGGGGCTGTGGTTGGTTGTTGCAAACTTCTTAGTGCAGGAATTCTTTGTTTTTGGAATCCTTTGCAGCTGTCCATGTGGGTCAGGTTATGGTGCCCCTGTAAATCCTCCAACAAAACAAAGGTTATTCCCTATTCTGCAATTTGTTATCTTTATAGGAGTGCAAAAGTGTTCATATCCTTAAAGGTCAGAGCCCTGAGAATAGGCTGTCCTGTATATTTCAGGCTAAAGGCAACATTGTTTTACAAAAGCTGCAGAGCTAGTGAGACTAAGCCTAGAAAACAGGGCACAGGGTAGAAGGAAAAGGAACAGATTTAGTAGTCAGGTTTGTTTTTTTCTACTATTGTGCCTTTTGGTGAGAGGTAAGAGGTTGTTTCCAGGTGGGTCCTCCTCTGCCCAGGCTGGGGTTCAGGCAGGAGCCCTGCCAGGTTCACCATGACTGTGGACCTGATCTCCCACAGAGAAAGTAACAATTATCAGTGATTAAAATTACCTGTCAAAGTCCCTTCAATTGCCTGTAAACTATATGGCAGGGCGGAGGCGGACAGGGAACTTCTCATTGGCCCATCAATAGTCTCCCCAATGCAAGGGACCAGCGTCATGGCTGGTTCCAATGTGGCCTGGCTAGTGCAGCTGCCTGCTTGGCTCTCCAGCCTTGGGCTCCTAACAAGGACACTTTCAAATCTCCTGTCCCTTTTCCCTCTGCCACGGCGTGAATGAACGTGGTCCCTGCAACCACCTGGGCTGAGCTCAGGCCACACACATAGCCCGATTCACACAGCCCACTGCCTACTGTCCATCTCCAGGCTCAGCTGCACCCTTACCCCCTCACAGGTTCCTGTGCCTCCACTCTCAGGGTCCGGATCACCATCCGGGCCACCCAAGGCCCACAGGCCAGTGGCAGGCAGCCCAGGACCACCCTGACCCCCAGGCTCAGATGAGGCACGGTGTGGGGGTTAGAGTGCCTGAGCTGGAATTGGAACTGCCCCCAGCCTGGCCTGCTGCGCCCTGTAGCCTCAGACTGTGCTGTGCACACTAGGCCAGATCCCCGCTGGTGGCAGTCACCATAGTGACCAGAGCCCAGACTTCCTCGCCCCACTCACGGGGTAAGGGGTGATGGTGTCAGCTCCAGGTAGGGGTGCACTCTGAGTGAGGGGGATCCCGCAGTTAGGACAGGCTGAGGGGTGAAGGGAACCATATCAGAATTTTGGCGGTCCTGCAGTGAGGCATGAGGAGTATGCTTGGGGTTTGAGGGCCAAAGGTTAGTACTAGCGGGGTGGAGTGTGAGGGTAGGGACCTCCTTGTGACAAGAAGCCCCATCGTGGGGGTGCAGTCTGAGACTGGGCCTGGCCAGAGGTTGGGGGACAAGCAAGGGGAGTGGGGCTGGGGTGTGTGGCCTGGCCCAGGGCCGGTGGTGGTCCTGGTTGAGCCAGAACCTGGTCGGTGACGGAGTGGGGTCATTGGGGATGGAGACCCAGCAGGGCTGGCAGAGGGGTGGGCCCGCTCTACTGCCCTGGCCTGCCCCGGCCGGCTGGGCCCCACTCACAGAGAATGAGACAGTGGGAGCCCCACCCCGAGCGTCCGCACTGCAGGCCTGAGGAGGAGGGGTGCTGATGCGCAGATGCCGGACCCCGCCCGGCCTGTGTGGAAGCTGGACGGGAGCCGGGTGCTATTGGACCAGCTCCTGAGGAGGAACGAGGCTTGGGGTCTGGGCTGCTGCTTGCCGTTGCCTCCGCTGCCATCGCTGGGCAGGTAAGGGGGCGCTGGGCGCTGGTGGGGACGTGTAGGTCGGGGAGCTGGGCAGGTAAGGGGGTGCTGGTGGGGGTGTGTAGGTCAGGGAGCCGGCGGGTGAGGCCTGGGCTGCCCAGCTGGGGAGGCGCACAGGGAGGGGTGCATGGGTGAGGCCCAGCCGCGCTGACCGTTAGGACCCTGAGGCAGGTGTGGGCCGCCACCATAGTTCGTGGTGCCTTCGCCCAGTTAGTAGTCCCTGAACCCGGTTTCTTTGCTGCCGCTTGTACCCGGGTTTGGGTAAGCGGGTGCAACCCCGGGAGGTGGGAGGGCACTAGAAGGCCCTGGAGCACTACCCTCCAGCCCTCAGATCATGGCTTGCTCGAGGGAGGCAGATGCGGGGCTGTCAGGGGCCAGGGGTGGCAGTACCCTGGCAGCAGCAGGGAGAGGGGTCTGCTCCTGGGAACTGTCAAGTTGCTCCCATCTACCCCACGGCCTGTCCTGGGGGCGGCCTCTAAAGCCCCAGGTTTGCAGGACTCAGGTTACAGGTCAGTCTGCTTTTGGGAGGAGGGCACGGTGCGGTGAGTGTGCGAGGGTGGCAGTAGCGACAGCGGAAAGTGGCAGCAAATCCCCGTGCTTGCATAGGGCAGCCCCAGTCCCACCATCGCCGCCTCCATCCCCTGACAGCACAGCTGCTGCTTTCCAGGAGCAGGCTGACCTGTAAAATGAGTCCCGCGATCCTGGGTTATCAGAGGCCGGGACCGGGACAGGCCGCAGGGGAGTTTGAAGCAAATCCATAGACTTGCATGGGCAGACCCCTAAACCCCTGGTTGCTTCTGCTGCCTGTGACCACACCGGGCCCGCCTCCTGGGAGCAGGCTGACCTGGGGACATGCCTGGGACAGTAGAGGCTGCCTCCAGGCCATGCTGCGGGGAACATGGGGACAAATCGACCAGTTTGCCAAGGGCAGTGCCCCTCTCCCTGCCAGAGCCCCAAGTTCATGGGACACTTTTCCAGGTCAGTTGGCTCCGGAAGGCAGGTGTGGTTGCGGTTAGAGGGCGGCAGGGGGAGGGGTGCTGACCCTCCTCCAGGTGGCAAGTGGACTTGCTCCATCTCCCAGGGGCCTGTTCTGGGGGCAGCCTCTGCTGCCCCAGGTTCACAGGAAGCATGTGTTCATGTCAGCCTGCTCCTGGGAGGAGGGTGCAGTGTGGTCAGGAGGCAGCGTCAGCAGCAGGAAAGGACTTTAGGAGGACCGGGCTCTAGCCTAGGGTAACTCACTCTCCTTCTTTCTTCTCTTGCTTCCTCAGTTGGTGGCTGTAGTGGCTTTTCCAGTATAGGTTATTACCAGATTTTGAACATAGGTTTCTGTGGTATACAGAAGAAACTTAAAAAAAACTGTTGTATATTTAGTGGCTAATATTTGTAAATCTCAAACTCCCAGATTTATCCCTTCCCACCCCATTTCCCTGGTAACCATAAGATTGTTAACCAAGTCTGTGAACCTGTTTCTGTTCTGTAGATGAGTTCATAGTGTTGTCCTTTTTTTGATTGCACATCTGAGTCATATTGTTTGGTATTTTTCTCTTTCTGGCTCACTTCACTAAGTATGATGATCTCTAGGTCCATCCATATTGCTGCAAATAGCACTCTTTTAACCTTTTTAATGGCAGAGTAGTATTCCATTGTATAAATACACTAGTTCATCTTCATCCAGTCACCTGTTTCTTCATTTAGGCTGCTTCCACGTTTTGGCTATTATATATAGTGGTGCTATGAATACTGGGGTGCAGGTACCTTTTTGCATTGGAGTTTCCTCTGAATATATACCCAGAAGTGGGATTGCTGGATCATAGTGTAAGTCTATTTTTAGTTTTTTGAGGAAATTCCATACTGTTTTCCATAATGGCTACACCAAACTACATTCCCGCCAGCAGTGTAAGAGTTCCCTTTTCTCCACACCCTCTTCAGCATTTATCAAGCATGAACTTTGAAGTGACGGCCATTCTGACTGGTGTTTTGTAGTTTTGATTTCCATTTCTCTGGTAATTAATGATACTGAGCATTTTTACATGTGCCTATTGGCCATTTGTAGTCTTCATTGGAGAATTGCTTCTTTAGGTCTTCTGCCCATTGTTGGATTGGGTTGCTTGTTTTTTGTTATTAAATTTTATGAACTGTTTATATATTCTGGGAATTAAGTGTTTGTCAGTTGAATCATTTACAGATACTGTCTCCCATTCTGTAGGTTGTCGTTTTGTTTTGCTTATGGTTTCCTTTGCTGTGCAGTTTCCTTTGCTGTAAGTTTAATTAGCCTTTAAGTTTAACAGCTCATACATCTTAATAACAAAAACCAAACAGCCCAATTCAAAATGGGCAAAGACATAAACAAGCAATTCTCCAGTGAAGACATACAAATGGCCAATAGGCACATGAAAAAATGCTCAGTGTTGCTAATTATCAAGGAAATACAAGTTAAAACTAGATAAGGTATCATCTCACACCAGTTAGAATGGCCATCATGCAAAAGTCATTGCATACGTCATTCAAAAATCATAGCACACATCATTAATTATGGGGGCTTTTTCTGCTAGTCACACTCGAGTTTAAATTCCAACCAGCTACTGGCTGTAAAAAACCAGGGAATTGTGTCCAGTGAATACATATCTGTATTTGTCATTTTCCCTCATCAGGGTGGTTTCTCTTTCATATATGAAATGATAAGCATATAATTTACATTGATTTTTATGCATACATTCACATATAATAGCCACAAAATACAAGGCCACTTAAAAAAAGATACTCCTTTTTTCTTACTGTAGAATGTGTTCAAACCTTTAGCAGCAGATTCAGCAGTTATAGGGTTAACAGTACAGCTGCCACCCCTCCCTGTCCTGGAGCCTCACAGGGACACTGCGAGGCTGAAGAAAAGATTTTTTCCTCCAGTTTATCTAAAGCTTTTCTTCAGTCCTCGGATTGTTTTAATATATAATTTATTCATTTTTTAATGGAGGTACTGGGGATTGAACCCAGGACCTCATGCGCACGCTGTGCCACTGAGCAACACTCTTCCCGGCCAGGCCTGGAATTGAATAACCTTTACTTCTCCCTCTTGGAGGAGAGAGGGACACAAACTTTAACATTTTTGACCCACCAGGGTCCATCTTTGGGAATGTTGGGGCGCTTTTTCCTCCCACTTGGGGGGAGAAGGGAGACCACGGGGTCACCAGGGGTGCACTTTCCCTCACTGAGGCCAGCAGGTCAACTCCTGGGGTTGCATTTACTGCTTTCAAATACACTGGTGCATTCTACTTCTCTCACCTGACAGCTTAGCTTCCGTTTTATACTGTGGGTGATTGTGTGGCCACCAGGGACCAGATTCATCGTGTCCCACCCTTCATTCTTCCTTTTACTGAACAAGGCTTTTGCAATACTTGACTGAGTCAGGGCTGTTCTAGAGAATCCCAGCGCTGTCCTCCCTGTTCCTGAGCGCACTCCCAGGTTCAGTGATTCACTAACAAGCCTCACAGGACTCTAGATATGGTCATCCTCAGGGCTGAGATTTAGTATAGTGAAAGAGAAGAAAGGAAAATCAGCAAAGGGAGAAGGCATGTGGGCAACGTCTGGGGGAAACCAGACGGACGTCCTCTCCCAGGGGAGACGCACAGGATGCCCTTCGTCCCCCCAGCAAGGCGCTGTGAGCACACATGTGAAGTGTCGTCTTCGCGGGCACAGTGGGGAGACTCGGTGCCCTGGGCTTTCAGTGAGGCGGGTCGTGTAGGCACGTCTTCCTGGCGCTCAGGTAAGTTCCAGCCCCTGGAAGGAAGCAGGTTTCAGCAGACACCATGTGGGCTGTGCAGACAGTTGAGGCCCAGGGACGCATTCTTGGCAGTTAGGGGATGGTGGGAGCCCTCGCAAAATCCAGGTTATCAGAGGCCACCGGAGGGCAGCCTTGCAAGCAGGCCTTCCCAAGGACAGCAGTCTCGGGCCTGCTCTGTTAGCTTGTCTGTTCCCAGTACCGTAATTAAAGCTGGCTCATGTCTCACTGTTACACAGTGAGGTGGTTATCTTTTTTCTATTGTAATAAAAATACGTGATGCATGTTTTTCTTTTTTTTTAAATATTCTATTTGTTCTTTTTTTTTAATTTATATATCTATATCTACCTATTGTTTTTTGCAGGGGGTAATTAGGTTTCTTTATTTTAATGGAGGTCCCAGGGCTTGTTGAACCCGTTGCCTCCTGTGTGCTGAGTGTGCCCTCTGCCGCTGAGCTGACCTCCCCCTCAGTGCGTGTCTCTCTAACTTTAGAGCATTTTGTTTTTTATGGAGCAGGTCATAATCCCTAGAGAGTAAATGTCTTTTCTGAGTAGCTTTTTTTAATCTTTTACAACTTCTGATACACATTTAGATATTTTGTCCTCCCCTTGCGTTTTCCAAAATTTAATTCTCATCAGCAAATTTTTCATAGTATTTATTGTACTGATTAAAAAAATACACTATGGAGTCTTTAAAGTTACTATCTTCATTAATACTTAATAATTATTTTAAAAATATATTAAGATTAGGAAACTGTGACTCCTGATTGGCTCAGCTGCTGTTTTTGGTGCTCCGATAGGCCCCAGCTGTGAAAATGTTGAAGAAGCCGTTAACACGTCTGCCCGAGGAGCTCCTGCTACAGTTCTGGGAGAGACTCGGAAGGAAACAGCCCCGGTGCAGCTCCCGGTTTCTGGCCCGGAGCTGGCTGCCGTGATGAAGATCGGAACCAGGGTCATGAGAGGCGTGGACTGGAAATGGGGCGATCAGGTGCTTAGAGATTTGACCCAAACACATGAGCTGCATGTTAGTCATATTCTGCACATCCTGGCTGGATGGAACCTGGAGTCAGTCCCTACCTTCTCTCAGGATGTGTGTGACTGACTCATGACAAAGTACCGACTCCGAGGCAGGTGACTAGAGGCTCCAAACAAGGAGGGAGCAGCAGCGGCCTGTCGTGGGGCCCCAATCAGGTCTGTGAGGAGTGGGGACTGTTTTCAGAGAACTCCTGGTGTGGGCTCAACTAGGGGTGCAGCCCAAAATGAGACAGTGAGCAGGAGAGAGCGCACCTCATCTGAATAATTGGGTCGAGAAAGCTCTGACGCGGCCTCTACGAGCTGATGGCCACATGCCTGTCAGCGCCCTGGCTGGGCGGCAGCAGGCGCTGGCTTGGGGGTGCCCACCTTTTGTCTTCTACCCCCAGCTCCTTCCTCCCACATCTCTACAGGATCACCCCGGGAGGAGGTCAGGGGCCGGGCCCTGCACCACTGCCCTGGCCGCTCGCGCAGGACTGCGTTCACCTTCCTATGATGTGGAGCCGCCTTCTCACGTCCTGGTGTTCTCAGCCTCACTCTTAAGCACACGACTCCTGAGAATCGTCTCAGAATCGGTGTCCAGAACAGGCAGCAGCATCCTAAAAACAGCTCTTACTCATAGAAATGGGAGGTGGAGGTTCACTCTAGGGTCAGAGAAAACCTGAAGAATGAGGGGGAATGAGGCGGTGCTGGTGCTTCTTTGAGGTTCTGACCTCGTGAAGCCCCGAGCGGGATCCAGGGGCCAAGGAGCAGGGTGGCAGGACCAGGCTGGAAAGTTTCATCTCTGCATTGGCTTAGAGAGGATGCCGACTGAGGTGACAACTTCCCAGCTAACTCTTCGGTAAAGGAGCATGGGCAAGTTAGCCCCGGTGTCCGCTGTGCAGTGATGGTGTGAGCTGCGTGGTGACGGCGTGAGCTGTGCGTGTTGTAGCGGGTCTGGAGCCCTCTATGGACACGCAGCCTTTGCCAATGCTGCAGCCACCCTTTCAGGCCATATTCATGTGACAGACCGGCCTGGACCCTCTTAACCAGTCTCTGTTTCGGCTTCCCCAGGACAGACCTTCTCCTGGCCTTGGCTGTGTCATCGGTGAACTTGGAGAGGACGGGTGGATCACGGTCCAGAGGGACGCGGGCAACACCAACTCATACAGGATGGGAAAGGAGGGGAAGTATGACCTGAAGTTGGCGGAGCTGCTGGCCTCCACGCAGCCCTCCACAGAGGACTCGGACACAGAAGATGACTCTGGTGGGTGCCGGAGGGCCTGGCAAGCTGTGGGCACGTGCTGGCCGGCCATCCTTTCATCTGGGAGTGAGAGCATCTCTGTAGACCAGGCTTCCCCGGAAGGTCAGTTTTAAACCGGTCCCCGGTGATTCTGTTGGATTTGATTCCTGTTTTCCTTGGAGACAGTGTGGTGGGAGGGAGAGGGCAGGGCTGTCTGTGTCCTCGCAGCTGGCGGGCTTTCTGGGGGCCCTGAGCCGGTGTCTGAGGTAGTGAGCCAGTGCCTGGAGGAGTGGGTGTTACCCTGCCCCACCAGAGCACACCTTTTTCCTTCTGTCACCTTACCCACTGAGGTCCCGCTGTCAGGCATGTAGTGCCGAGTAGTAAGTCAGTACTTTACTACCTGAGGGAAAGTGGAGGTGGGAGTTTAGCGTGACCACAAGGTGAAGGAGGTGCAGGGTGTGGGAGGAGGGCTTCAGGACTTTTTCAGACCTTGGGATGTTGAGATCTTGGTGAGACCGTCCAGGAGGCCAGCGATTTTTCTTGGGGCTCCAGTGTCAGCTGTATTCACAGCACGGGCAGGCTTCAGAAATCACTTTTATTGTTAGGAGGGGAAACCCGAGAGGCTGAGCTCATCAGAGAAAATGGTGTGGAAGGTGTCAGAGGCAGTGCTGCATGCCTGCCCCGTGTGCGTGCCACTCCGCACATCAGATGTACACGGATGACGTCTGCCCTTGGCAGGTTAGGAGTAGTGTGTGTGATGCCGCGTGGACCTGCCTGGGTCAGTGCAGGTTATGTTATCATTGCATCTGACAATGTCCTGGTCAAGTGCGCCTCCTCCCAGCTCTCTGCCAGGGGGCTTCACTCAGGAAGTCGGCCTGAACAGGGCTGGCCAAGTGACAGGAAGGTGGCCTGGACATGTGTGCCCCTAGCTCCACGTCCATGGAGGCAGCCACCTCATCTTCATCCTGCCCACAGCCAGCTCATTAACAACCAGCTTTTGACATTTGATGAGCTGTTTTTCTGAGAAGTGAGTTTTTATAATTGTTTTAGTTCTTCTGAGCTGTATCCTGAGATTGCTTTAAAAAGTATTTAAAAGGCTTGGTTCTTTTGAAGGAGGTAGAGATGGAGCTGAATAGGGTGTTTATTTAGTGGGCCTTGAATTTCATCTTCAAATATAAAGAGCTGCTTCCCTTTCCAAAGTAAGAAAAGAAGAATGTGAAGTCAAATCCCTTAAGTTACATGTGGAGACACTTTCCCATTTATTTGGGAGTGTAGTTTCTAATTTTGATTTTTTTTCAGAAGCTTTAACAAATTGAAGGGAACATTCACCCCACTGCAATGATGCTCACCAGCACTGTTAATTTACTGCAAACTCTGTCTGCTGGAGCCCATGCTGAAGTCATGCAGAGTGAAGCCACCAAGACTCTACGTGGACTGCTGTGCACGTTGGCAGAGAGGGCAAGGATGGACAAGACATGAATGTAGGGAGTGCTGTGGGCCACAGAGTCAGAACCAGGCTGTGAGGCTGTCGTGTGTGAGTGGGTGCGTGTGTCCGTGTCCTCCCAGGCTTCCTCAGCTTGTGGCAACAGCATTCCAGTGTCTGCCTCATCTTCGCTTGGACACCTCCCCTGTCCTTTGCCTCTTCTAAGGGCTTTCATTGGATTTAGGGTTCATCCTAATGCAGTATAATGTCATCTCAGTCCTTACCTTCGTTATACATGTGAAGGGTTCATTTTCAAATAAGGTCACAGCTGAGGTTCTGGGTGAAGATGACTCTGGGGGGATACAGTTCAACCCACCAAAGTGTTTGAGTATGTGGATGTGAGGGTGTTAAGTGTGGAGAGGTGGAAGTGAGGGCAGCGAGTGTGTGTGTGTGTGTGCAGGCTTGAGTGCATATGTAAGTTTGTACACGTGAGTGTGAGTTTGTCTATGAGAGTGAGACTGAGTATGGGTGTGAATGTGAAGTGAACAAGTGAATGTGTGTAACTGGGTGTGTGAATGACTGAGCAGGCATATGTGTGACTGTGCTGGGGTGTGAGTGTCCGTGCATGTGTCTGGGTGAGAGTGACTGAGTGTGAGAGTGAGAGTGGGTCTGAAGGGCGGTGTCCCTGAAAGCCGGGAGAGCAGGAGGGCTGGGCCGTGGGAGCTGGGGAAGAGCGGCTGGTCCAGGGGTCTGAGCAGGTCACGGGGATGTGGCCCAGCCCCAGGGTCACTGCCAGCCAGGAGGGAGCAGAAGCCCCAGGTGCCCGAGTGGGGCCCCGGGAGGAGCAGACAGGGTCATGGTCAGGTCAGAGTCAAGTTGTATAAACCTCATGGAAACCTCTTCCTCTCATTCTGCTTTGAAGACTTCTTAGCCTTGGCCTGGGAATTTAGGACACAGATTAAATATGAATGAGCTCATGGAGGATGTTTAAAACGTGAGATTTCAAACCAGTAGGATGTTCCCTCACAGAGAACTGCTGTTGGAGTTGTGAGTTGTCTCCCTACTGCACAGGGAGGGTGAGTGGGTGAAGTTCCTTAAGGAGTTTGAGTTGCTACAGATTTTTAACGTGTAAAGTGTACCTTGGGAGGGTAGAGCTCAGTGGTAGAGTGGGTGCCTAGCATGCACAAAGTCCAGGCCTTAATCCCCAGTACCTCCATATTTTTATTTTATATATCAACGTAATTACTTCCCCTCACACAAAAAAACAAAAAGACAAAAGAAAGTCCTTTGAGCTGATTCAAAAGTCTCCTGTTCCTCTCCCACTGAGTCAGTGAAATTGTAACATAGCCGTGAAGTAGTTTCTCCTTGAAAATAACGTGATGGAGGTCAATTAAAAGCAAAGGTTGTGCCGAGTGCTTCTTTGTAGAAGGTGGGCGCCCAGCAGCACCGCCTGGCTCTGGCAGGCCCCCCAGCAGGCGGGGGTGCCAAGAAGCTGGCCGAGGGGGTGGGGGCCGCGTGCCTTTCACCTCTGCTGGGGTTTCCCTGTAGGATATTGATTTTCCTTTGAAATTCCCTTTTTAAAGTCTCTGTTTATTTTTGGGTTTTTTAAATTTTTTTTCAGGGGGTATGTAATTAGGTTTGTTTATTTATTTTGTTTTTCAATGGAAGTACTGGGGATTGAACCCAGGACCTTGTGTGTGCCAAGCATGTGCTCTCGCACTTTAGCTCTACCTTCCCCCCTTAAACACTGCATTTTATTCAAAGATATATTTTTAAATATTTTGTTCCTGGAAAAAAAGGATGAAGAAACTAATCTAGAAATGAATTCAGCTTAATTGTAAGAAGCAGGCAGCGCCCTGGACTCCGCTCCCCAAGCTTGCTCTCTGTCTGCTCTAGGCCCTGTGGGAGGGCTAGTTTCCTGACTCTGAGGACCCAGAGGTGGGGGGCCTCATGGCGGTCCTGGCTGTGGGAGGAGGCATCGACAGTCAGTTGCACCTGGAAGGACAAGTCACGCACAAGGAGTTTGGAGAAGGCACTGTGACTCCCATCACCCCGAAGGGCAGGATCACCATGCATCTCTGTGACATGTGCGCCTGTCATGTGTGCCCCCTGAACCAACTGAAGCCAGTAGTGAACCTGTGTTCAGTTCCTGGGTGAAGTGGGAAGAACTTGATTCTGGCCGTTTATGTCTGCCTTCTAGGACGCCATCCAAATTCAGAAAGCATGTCCGCCTTTCTTTTTCATCTCGTGCTCCAGTGGTGAATGGGACCTATCTCACAGGATTACATAGATTAGTAGCTCATTTGTCTTATTTTAGCCTCAAAAAGACATGAAAGGGCATTAGCTACTTAGAAGGTACTGTGGAAGTATGTTAGTTTTCATTATTTTTAAACTGTGAATTAATGACATTTATTTCTTATCGAACAGCTCAACTTTCAAAAAAAACCCTGAAAATGATTCCCTTAAATGAGCTTTCTTCATGTACAAAATCCATAATAATCATGTTGAGTGACATGGTTTGTGTGGCAGCTGGTGTCATGTTAAACCTGTGAATTAGGGATACATAGAGAAAGTGATTTATATTACTTTGATGTAACCCAACTAAGATCTGACCATATCTTTCAATAAAATACTGTTTTTGATAATTACAGGAACATGTGCATGTTGTAGAAAATACCTAAAAATTTAGTAACCACCACCCTGATGTAATTATTGCTGACACGTTGGTAAAGAAAAAATTAATTTAGTTTCTATTTACTGTGCATGTAAGTCTTTGTCTTGCCTCCAGTGTCATCCTTTAACATTATTTTCAGATGTAAAAAGACTTACATCTACATGTGGTGTTTCAGATTTAAGACTCACGGCTCTGACAGCTTCCAGAACGTCCATGTGTTCTGCTCACTGGACACACATTGAAGGCTCCTGCGCTCCCTCTTCAGCTCCCCGCCCGGCGTTCAGCGGCACCGACTTGCGCTTCACGGAGCCCGGGCTCTCCGTCTGGGCTCAGTTGGTGAACCTCTCTGGCAGCAGATTGGAAAAGCACAAAATAAAGAAATCACCTAAGCGGGGTTTTGCAGGTCAGTACAAGCACTTCTTGATGAAAGAGCTGCATCTTAACTAGTATTATTTGAACAACGTCTTGTTTTGCCAGAGCAGGTCTGTCACTGCCAAAGTCTTTGGGTTCAGATGGACTGACCACTGGTTAAGTGACAGCGGGCGTGGTGATGAGTGTGTGTGACACCAAGAATGATGCCATGGTGGGGGTGGCACCCAGAGAACCCCCAGGCCTCCCCACCTCCCGGTGCCAGCGTTTATTCTGCACACGATTTTTGAAGAGAAGTCTGTGTTCTCTCCCTGCACATTGACCCCCCAGCTGAGGCCCCCCAGCCTAGTTGCCCTTCTTGAGTGTTGCTCCGGGTCTCATCACAGCCAGACCCGGCAGGGCCTGTGTGCCTGGACCTGCCTCATTTTGTGTCTGTGGACCGTGGTGGCCTGTCCGAGACCAAGGCCAGCCCTGCTCCAGCTCCGCCTTTGGTCTGGGGTGCTGCTCTCCAGTTCCCTAACGTTGCCTCTCACGTGTCCTTTCAGAATTCTTCTCCCTGACTATTCTTTGCACATTAGACATCCCTGTGGTTGCGTCTGTCACTTGTGGCTCATTCTGCCCACTCTTGAGTTTTCTCACCCATTTCTCCCCAATTCTGTAATTCCTGCCACAGCATTTATCATGGCTCTCCAGTTCTCATCTCTGGCTGGAGGGCCAGGTTCATGTAAACCACAGCATGTCCACAGTTCAGCTAACCTTGTCCCTTAGCCAGCGTTTCCTGTCATGGTGAATAACCCTGTCTGCTGGATATTCGAGCTCGGTGCCCCGGAGGCACCTCTGGCTCCTCCCGTACCCATGTCCCCACGTCCCCAGTCCCCATGTCCCCATGCTGCCTGCTGTGGCCTCTGGCGTCTCCTGCTCTGGATGCTGCTGCTGCGACTGGCCTGGCTCTCCTTGTTGCCTGCCTGCGTCTTTGTGGCGGCTTCCCTGGTCTGTTCCTCCGTTGGCCCACGGACATCACTGCAGTCGTTTGATTAGATAATTTCCTGTTGCCGGTAGATGTAACCGGCGTGCAGGTTCTTGAACCATCCCAGAAAGAATTCAGATGAGACACGGTGGTTAAGAAAGTGAAGTGAGGATTTACTAAGGCATGGACAGCACACTCTCAAGGGGAGAGCAGGCGGGCTCAGGTGAGCGGCTGTGCTGAGTTTCTTTGGCAAGTTGGTTACATAGAGTACAAATGATCGGGCAGAATATTCATTAGGAAGTGAAGGGTTTGGGGTCGTATTTCCTGGTTTCATCCCAACTCTACCTTTCTGAAGGGAAGAAGGATTTTTGTCCATATTTATTCCAGATTGGAAGTGTCATGACATTGGTGCATGATGGGGACTTGTAATCTGGAAGGCCAGTTTTTTGGAAATGAGGGCACAATGAGTAAAAGTTATATTGGGACACTGGAGATTCCTGCCTTTTCCCACCTTTCTTTGTCAGCCTCCAGGCCACTTGTCACTCCAAAATGTGAGAATGCTTTTCAGCCCAGAGGTTCCTGCCTTTCTTTTCTGCCCAGGGACCCCTGGTGCTTACATGATGTAGGGTTTCCTGCATTTGGCCCGTACCCCTTGTTTCTGCCCAGTTCCTGCCATTTGGCCTGGGTCCCCCTTTCTCTGCTCATATCTAGCTATCTGCCTGCTCTAACAATTCTACAGAGTGCCTTGATATTTACATTAGAGAACTGTATGTCGTGAATATCTGACAAAATTGTGTTGCAGGAGTCATGGCAAGAAAAGGTGAAAGTATGTTATTTATGACATAGGTGTCTGGGTGAAATTTCAGCGACTTGGGAAACAATTGATTATACTAGCAATAGCTAACACGGCCCTAACCGTGTTAAACCATCGCATCCTCACTCTGACCTAAGGCAGCACGTGGCAGAGGAGACCTCAGGGCGGAGGAGGATGCTCACCCACAGCCTGGGGAAGGGCAAGCCCTAGTCACTGCCAGGCTTTGCAAGCTCAGATGAGTCCCTCGGGGCAGCGTCCTCCCCAAGGCCGACCTCTGCTGAGGGGAGAGCCTGCGCCCTCCCTGCTGAGGCCTTTTCTCCCCCAGGACAATGACACCTGGGCCTGCTGAGGGGCCAGAGCTGACGCTGTGCGTCCTGAAGGCGGGCCGCGCTCTGCTTTCCCACCGGGACCAGCTCAGGCGGATCCTGTCTCAGCCAGCTGTTCAGGACGCGGCAGCTGCTCACGCAGGTGACTTTCTAGGAGCCCTTACAGACCTGTAAGAAAGGCAAAAACTCCAGTAGAAAACAGCCAAGAGACACGTACGGGTGGCCCATAGAAGGGGAACTAGAGATGGCTTCTACGTGCACAAGGAAGATGTGCCACCAGGCCAGGAACTGATGAAACACAGACCGCAAGTGAGAAAGACAAAGCCCGAGGGGAGGGAGGGAAACAGTGCTCTGCTGCCTCGATGGTCAAAGTGCGGCCCCAGGACCAGCAGCGACGGTGGCACATAGGAGCTTGTTAGAGGTGTGGGCCCTCAGGCCGCAGCCCAGACCTAAGAAGTCAGGATCTGCATTTTTAACAAGGCTCCCGGTGCACATGAAGTGAGTCTCCTCTGACACTCTGCTGGGGGTTTAAGTTGGTACAGCCATCCACCGGGCATCTGAGGACATGCTAGACTTTAAAATGCATGTGCACACGTATCTATATCTGTATGTCCATTGATTAGGAAGTCATCTTGTGGGAATCGATCACATGGAAAGACATGAAGAAATGTGTTTATAGATGCTCATTGTGGCTTTTTTTTGTTGTTGGTCTTGTGTTTATGCTGAAAACTGGAGAAACCTCAGTGCCCATTATTAGGCGGTGTGCCAGAATGGCAGCACACCGTGGTGCTGTTCACGGTGGTGGTGCATTTGTGTGCCCCTTACCATGGAAACGTGAACATGAGAAAAAAAAAGTACACTGCTGCGTACTTATCTGTTTGTAGATTTGCCACAGAGAGTGACAGGAGAATTTCAGTTGACTTCATTTTCTTTGTACTTTTCTGTATGGCTTTAGTTTTCTAGAATGAGCTCATATCATTTTGAATAGAAAAAAACCCAAAGCTGTGAAAAAATTTTGGACTATCTACTGTTGAAAGACATTGTGCTAAATATTATGGGCAACCAGACAGTCCTCGTTTATGGTTTTTTTACTCTTTGGAGTCGGGGTGGGGAGAGAAAATGAAGGCAGGTATCTCTGTCCAAGGTACACGCTCGTGTGCTGTGAGATGTCTGAGCACAGTTCACACGTGTCCCGGGGACGCTGGTGGTGGAGGGCTGGGGAGGGCAGCCTTTGAGGGGTGAGGCAGGCCCTGGTTGTAGGGTGATGAGGAGTCCCTGTCCTGGGGGAGGAGATGGCAGGAGCACAGGCATAATCAGTGAGTATTGGGTACTGAGCTTGGCAAGGAGTGCAGTGTTTATCAGTGATTATGGGGCTAAAGCTGGAGGGGTCAGTTAAGTGGTGCCCAGGGAATTGGACTGGCTGTTCTGTGGTCACCCTAGTGAGTAGCTACAGCAGTGCTGAATCGGGGTTACCATCCCATGCTCGGGGCAGAGCGAGAGCTCCAGATGGATCTGTCCAGCAAAGGGCTTGACAGACCACCACAGCTTTATAGAAACACAGCCATGCCTTCCTGTTTACATGTCATCTCTGGCCACTGTCAGCCTTCAGCGGCTGAGTTTGAGTGGCTGTGACAGACCCTGTGGTCAGTAAGCCTGAACTGTTTACTCCCTGGCTCTTCAAAAAAATTTACAACCCCTGGACTAAAGGATTAAGTTGAAATTGTATCAGTGGGCTGAGGGCAATTGAGAAGTGCCAGACACCTCACCCAGAGCTGCTCAGATGAAGACAGTAGACATCACCCTGACCACATGACACATTTGGAATTGGTGTCAGTTTATGGTGTGAACGAAGGGAAAGAGAGCAAGCCCTGGGGCCACAGCACACTTGGGAGTGTTCAGAGCTGGGATTTCTGAAGCAGTGAGTGCTCACCAAGGCAGAGAAGGGACCCGAACTGGACCAAGGGCAGAAGTCTGGGAGGTCGCTTTGGTTGGGTCTAAAGAGACAGACAGAAGAACTAAAGAAGGACAGAGGCCAGAAAGCAGGGAGTGGAAAAGCCTTGAAAATTTTGGTTGGCTAATGCTTGATGAGGTAGAAATCATGTATCTGGTTTAACATGCTCAGTGCACTGTGTTTTAAAAAAAAAAAACAAACAGATTTCTTCTGTATAGCACAGGGAGCTATATTCAATATCCTATGATAACCTTTAATGAAAAAGAATATGAGAATGAATATATGTATGTATGTATACACATGACTGGGACATTGTGCTGTACACCAGAAATGGACACGTTGTAACTGACTGTAGTTCATTAAAAAATAGTTAAAAAGAAAATAGTAAAGAGATGTTTGTGGTTAAAAATGCAGTGTCATTCTTATTTTGTTTTTAAATTCAGATGATGGAGCAGCTGCGTCCCCTGACCTTGGGGACATGTCTCCTGAAGGCCTGCAGCCCCCAATGATCCTCTTACAGCAGTCACTGGCCTCGGCCACCCAGCTGTCTCTGGTGAGGCCATATTTGACAAACAGGAGCTTGAGGTACAGTCAGTAGTAGCCTTGGCAGTTTTTATCCAGCACACGAGATTGTCAACATTTTTTTTTTTTTGGTAGATGTGTAGGTAGATTTCCTTAAGGATATAGTCTGAATTTTAAATATGCCAAAATAATTCTTATGACTAGGTAGGTTTTAAGCATGATTGTCATAGAATGTTATAATACTGGTTAAAGAATGAATGAGTTAAATTTTAATCTTATTTTGAATTTCTGTGAATTATTTGGAAAGGTCAGCTGGATTCAGCATGGGTTCATTGCTCAAGTGTTCTTGGAGGAATCTTTTCCCAGGAAACAGTCTCATTGAAAGAGCCCCATGAAGCCTAGAAAGATGGCTCTTGCTGGATTGTTTCACTTACGCCAGAGCCTTTCCTAAGCCTGCTCTGTTGAAGCCAGGCGCTCAGGTTCCAAGCACGTGCTGCACCGCATACTCGGGGGTGGACTGTGGGCATCTTCTCACTTAAGAGAGGACATCTGACCAGGTCTAGGCATAATGGGAACTTCCATGGCCCACCACATGGAGAACTAGATTTTTTTTATTTTTAAATCCTTCTTGCTGTGCAGTACATAAGAAATTCTGGACAAAACATCAAAGACAAAAATTAAACCTTGAGGGCTCAATTTGGCAGGCAGAAAACACCTTAGTAGAGATCCGCAGAGACCAAGACCCTGTGTGGAGCCAGGATCCAGAGTGAGGAAGTGGCGGGTGCAGAGGGAGAAGGTGGGAAATGCTGGGCACGGGGGCAGCTGGGGAGGAGGGTGCAGGGACTTCTGTGACCCCCACCAAGTGCCAGCTGCTCGTTAGGTCTGAACACCTGAGGTGAGAGGCCAGGTTAAAGTCGCCCAAGCCCCTGCCAGGTGTTTTTTCCTGCCATGCTCTCTTGTTCTTTTCTGAGACTGCTGCTGTCATCTGGGGATTGCTAGTGAGTTTCTGTTTTGAGTGTCTTGGTTAATCAGCTTGGTTCGCTGTACGGAGCTGTTTTAAAGGTCAGGTGTGCGGCTTCATCGGGTCTGATCTGCTGTAACCCTTCCAAGGAATCCTTTATACTTTCAGATCTCATGTTTCCGTTTGGTTCCTGTGTTACAGTTTTACAGGTCTCCTGACGGTCCTCATCTCTTCACCCTTTGTGTCACTTAAAACACATTTCACCCTTGATACCTGTACATCTTTAAACATACGTCTGATTGCTATATTAAATTTCTTATTTGCTAATTCTGACACTTGGGCCACTCATTGGTCTGCTACTGATCGGTTTGTTCTGCTGGTCATAGTCAGTTACTGGTTCTACTTCTACACACGTCTAAACAACGTTGCTGTGTGCTGGGTGGCTTGGGTATTATGCTGTGTGGCCTCTGGGCTCTGTCACGTCCTCTGGAGAACACGGAGCTTTATTTTTGCAGACAGTTCAGTGCCTGGCAGTTTTCCTCAGTCCTTCGAGGCTTGATTCTAGACTTTTTGGTGATAGTTTATTTTTGTTTTGCCCTCAGTCCTGGTTCCTGGTCTCTAATTCTACAGGATTTATAATGTCTTCTTAGGTTTCAGTGGAAACCTCTACATCATGACCTCTGCGCTCAGACGTGGTTGGACTGGGACCTCGTGCCGTCTCCCTAGCCCTGGGCCTGCCTGCAGTTCCTTTGTGCTGGGCTCAGCTTTGTGGTCAGCCAAGGAGTCGCGGGTAGTCTGCCCGTGCACTTCGTGGTCCTTCTGCACCCTGCTTGCTCCGGCAGGCCCCTGACTGCAGTCCAGGAGTGCCGCCCCTGTCACGACTTGCCCCGGACCTCCCTGTTGTCAGGGTCACACCTGTCCCTGTTTTCTCCAGGGCCTGCCTTCAAATGTTTTTTAAAAATACTCTGTCCAGAATTCACAAATGTTATCAGCAGAGGCTTAGTCTAGTCTGCTTCTTACTGCCAGAACTGGAACTCCTAGCTTGAACTGGTTCTGAATTACAAGCTTTTAGGATGGAGCCTGTCACTTCTGAGTTATTCAGACTTCACAGCAAAACCCTAGGATTCTGACCCTTCCTAAGCACTGGAAGGCTCAATGATGTCTTCTGTTTCTCCCTAATTCCTTCCTCACGTGGTCAGTTTAAAACAAACAGCGAGCCTAAGCACTATGAGAAGTAGAATGGATGAGCAGGGAGTTTCAGGTGGTTCAGGGAGGGGTGAGGCGCCCAGAGGCAGGCAGCCACCAGCTGCAGGCCCTGGTGATGCGTGCACTCATCAAATCATTGCAATTTGCTTCCCAGTATTCTTTAGTCCCCTTATTTTTTTATACCATGTTTAATCCCCAGAGAGGTTGTGTTACTCCTCAGTAGGTGGGGGTTGATTTGGTGGCACGTGAGGTGGCTCTGTGCTGTCTGTGACCTGTCCTACAGATGGAAGAGAGCAGGAGACTGTGGGCACAGCTTGGTCATGGGGAAGGGAGGGGTCCCCTTCTCCTGCCTCCTCGAGCCCGTCACTCTGCGTTCACTCCCTCAGCTTGTTGCCACTCAGAGCTCAGATTTCAGGGCTGTGAAATTTCCTTAATGGACATCGACATTTGGCTAAATTACTAGGTAGGTTCTTTGTCTGCCAAAGAAGCTTTTTAACCATCACAGTTTCCCTCTACCCATTCATCTAAAAATACCCAGTAGGACTGAGTATAGAAATACACTTCTGCACTGCAGTTGGGAGTGGTCGTCCGTAATTTCCATTTTCCTAGGCTCCCTGCTCCCCCCCAACTGATGGCCCTCGGCTCCGCTCCCGTTTGCCCAGGCTGCCGCGCTGGCTGTGTGTCAGCGTTTGGCTGTGGAGTCCATGCATCTGGCGAGCCCCGTGTGTGAAGCCTGCAGCTCTATGACGCCTGTCCCCGTGCCGCACGTCCACCCCATCAGAGTGAAGAAGGACCAGCTGTTGCCGGGTCCTGCTCTGCCTGTTGTGATCCAGCTCATGGAAACGGGGTTCCCTAGAAGGAACATCAAGTTTGTACTCAACTCACCCACGGGCACCCCTGGGAATGCTGCTGGCTTGCCAGGTACTGCGTTTTCCACGGGGGTGTTCCAGCTTAAGGTGCCCATCTATATGTTTGTAGGCCTCCCGGGAAATGCGGCCATCAGAGGCCCATGCGCAGCTGGGCGTGTGGTCCTCACCATGGGGTGCCGTGTGTGCCTGCTCCTGGGCATGTAGGCCATGGTTGGGTCTCTGTTGGACAATGCTGACATGCAGGTCATGGATCTCTCGGATGCAGACGGGGTCTGAGGAGTGTTCAGACGAGGAGGTGGTGGAGGATGTGGATGACACGGCCTACGCTGTGGTCGGTGCCTCCCTCGTGCCATCTGTCCTGAGCTCTGATTTACTCCACGCTGCCCCATGGGGCCCTTCTGGTTTTGTCAGGCACATGGGGAGGCTCCTAATTGCTACCTGGGTGTTCAGTGCCTTAATTACTTTTAGCTTTAAAACAGACCCTTGTTCCAACATCGAATGATGTTGGGTAGCCATGAGAGGAGACGTTATTAAAAAATCTTTTTTTTTAAATGGAGGTACTGGGGATTGAACCCAGGACCTCTAGGATGCTAAGCATGCACTCTATCTCTGAGCTATACCCTCCCTCTTAAAAAATCATTATTTATATAACACATTGACTTCTTATTTGAGTGAGTTGTTTCACGGGATTCATTTGGAAATGCCTCAGAAATTTTCTGTACTTTAAGGTTTTGAGGTTAGTTCTGCTTACTGTGCTGTTGCCATTAATCTTGTAAAAATGAAGGATTTTACAGTGAAAACACAGCATAATATTTCACACTTTCTTTTTTAATGTTAGAGATTTCACATACTTCTTTAAGTAGGTTTACCTGGTTCACCATTTTTAGAAATGTGTTTCTCTTTTGTAGTCTACCGGTGCTGTCATAACTGAGACCCAGACTTAACGAAAAATGGGCTGATTTCCTGAGTAATGATGATTATGCTGTGTATGTGAGAAAGAATAATCAGGTGAGTAATTGTCTCAGGCTGGAGCCTGGCTGAGGTTTTCATTCAACAAATGTGTGAGCATCTCAGAAAATCAGAGACCTGGCAGAGGAGGGCATAGCAGCCAGCAGGGAGGCCTCTGTGTCTGGAGAGAGGAGAGAGGAGCAGCAGAGTGGGGGGCCAGCAGCACAGAACAAAAGGGGGCTTGTCCTTAGTGACGTGGCACAGGGTCCTGTGCTTCTTGGTCATCCCCCTTTTGGATACTTTCACAGCCTGTTTTTGCTTTTGAGGGGAGACCAACGTAGTTAGGTTTTATTTAATGGAGACACTGGGATTGAACCCATGACCTTGTGCATGCTAAACACACACTCTGCCACTGAGTTATACACTCCTCCATCTTTTGTAAAAAAATCATCCTCATTGCCATCTAATTTTAAAAATTTAGTTATGTTTTTTCAACCTTAAATCCTTCATTTTCCTCCTTTAATTCTTTTGTTCTAGTCAGTACACTTCAGAGAACGTCCCAGAAGTCATCTCATTCTACCTGTTGATATGTCAATATGTATCCCATATAGATAAGGCTTTTATTTTTAACATAATGACCTTACAGTTGCCTAACATTGCCTGACAAAGTGAACAGTGATTCCTCACTGTCATCTCATAGCTAATGCTTGCTCAGATTTTCCCGGTTTTCTCAAAAACGGCTTTCTATAGTAATTCCTTTGAATTTTGATACTAACAAGATCATATACCATACATTTGGGTGATAGGTCCCTGAAGTGTTTTTTAACCTAGAATAGTTCCTCCCTCCTTTTTTCCTTTTCATGCCATTCATTTGTGCTAAAACTACATTGACCCACAGCCTTCCTCCCTCTCCTCTGTGTCTCCTGTACATTCAGAGCGAGGGCTGCAAAGTGGTTGGGCTCAGGCTGCCCTGAGCAGGAATGTATTGTAGGTGCCAGCACACAGCGTTGCTGGTTTTCACCATCTATTCTCTGTTAATGTTGTTCATGTCGCCTTCTAGATCCGTCACAAACTTTGTCATCCCCCCCAAATTTATTAGCTGGAGTTGTGTCTTTAAAAAAAAAACTTTCTTATGAATTCTGGTCACTATAATATAGTTCATATAGGAAAGGCAAAATAGTGGCTGTTTTTTGTTTGCTTGCTTGCTTGCGTTACCAATTTTCAGAATGATGAATTGGTGCCTGGTACTTGTAAAGGTGACCAACAACCTTTGTTTTGTCTATTATCATTATGATGAATTTATTGGCTATTATGGATTTGATGTGTTTTAGCCATTTTTCCTCTTGATCATGTGGGAACCCACTGATTTTTTTTTTGTTTGTTTGTTTTAATTTAAGTATAGTCTCTACAATGCTGTGTCAGTCTCTGGTGTGTAGTGTATTGTTTCAGTCACCCATGTACATTCTTTTCCTTTGCAGGTTACTACAAGATACTGAATGTAGTTCCCTGAGCTGTACAGTAGGACCTTGTTGTTCATCTATTTTAGTATCTGTGCTAGTAGTATTAGTATTAGTAGTTAGTACTTAGACTCCCAACTTACCCTCCCCACCCCCTTGCCCCTCTGGTAACCGTTTGAGCTGTTTGTATGTTCTTGAAATTCAGCCCTTATCATTTGCATCATTTGCAAATATTTTCTCCCATCCCGTAGGCTGTCTTTTTATTTTTGTTAGTTTCCTTTGTTGTACAAAAGCTTGTAAGTTTGATTAGGTTCCATTTGTTTATTTCTGCTTTTATTTCTATTGCTTTAGGAGACAGACCTAGGAAAACATTGCTACAATTTATGTCAGAGAATGTTTTACCTGTGTTCTCTTCTGGATTTTCATGGTGTCCTCTTTTATATTTAAGTCTTTAAGCCATTTTGAATTTATTTTTGTGTATGGTGTGAGGAAGTGTCCTAAATAACATCATTGATTTCCATGCTGCTGTCCAGTTTTCCTAACACCACTTGCTGAAGAGACTGTCTTTTCTCCATTGTATATTCTTGCCTCCTTTGTTGAGGATTAATTGACCCCATAGGTCTGTGGGCTCTCTAATTCTATTCCATTGACCCCTATGTGTGTTTTTATGCCAGTACCACACTGTTTTGGTTACTGTAGCTCTGTAGTATTGTCTGAAGTCTGGGAGGATTATTCCTTCAGCTTCATTCTTTTTGTTCCATGTTGCTTTGGCCATTGGGTCATTTGGGAGTCCATATAAAATTTAGGATTATTTGTTCTAGTTCTGTGGAAAATGTCCTGGGTAATGTGATAGGGGCAGCATTAAATCTGTAGGTTGCTTTGGATAGTATGGCCATATTAACAATATTAATTTTTCCAATCCAAGAGCATAGGATATCTTTCCATTTCTTTAAATCATCTTTGATTGCCTTAATCAGTGTGTTGTAGTTTTCCACATATAAGTGTTTCACCTCCTTGGTCAGGTTTATTCCCAAGTTTTTTTGTCTTTGTTTTTCATGTGATTTTAAAAGAGATTTTTAAATTTTACTTTCCTTTTTCTGATATTTCATTGTTAGTATAAAGAAATGCAGCTGACTTCTGTATGTTAATCTTGTATCCTGCTACCTTGCCAAATTCATTTATCAGCTTTAGTAGTTTTTGTGTGGAGCCATTAGTTTTTGACTGCTCCCTTGCTTTATGGCACACATGGACCTAGGCTCATGTTACGTATTTCCTCCCCCAGAGATCAAGACAGGCAGGTTTCTAAAGAACCCTGGTTCTATGTATTGAGAAATGATTTTGAGATCATACTGGGTGCTAGAGGAACTTTCCTTAGAAATAGAATAATGCTACTTAAAATTGATCACTCATCTATACACTGGACTAGACTTTTTACATTGAATTTTAATTTTAGGTAGGAATGATGGCTAGATGCTGTTGAACAGATGAAGAAGTTTGTGAAGGGGATGTGGGCAAAATTATCAAATTGATAGAGGTGGATTACATGACCTCAGTGTGCAGTGTGGTTGGCAGCAAAAAGAAGCACTTCCTGGGTTAGGTACATTCACGTGGAACTTGTAGGTAAGAACATTCTTCATCTGCTTCTGAGTGAGATCTTTACAGTTCCCAGAAATGAATGCTAACTGTAGTTCATTTTTTATTGGAATCTCTAGGCTGTCCTCCACCAAGTTCTCCTCACATAAAGGCAAGATTGTGGTAAAGTTGGTGTGAAAGCCTCAGTCTTGACACTGAAATACAAGTGGGGGTCCGTGACTCAGCAGAATGCGGGGCTTGGGAAAGGCCATGGTACCTAGGGAGGGAAGGGCTGGGGGTTGACTTCTCATCAACTGGTGTAAACTTGGGCAGGAAAAACAAGAATTAAGCAAAACCTTATGATATAAAAATAGTGTCCTTCTGCTTGTCAGTGCCCTCACCACCAGGAGCAGCCCTGCTGTTGAAAAGTCAGGTGTATTAACTCCCTGCAACGTGGGAGAATACACACCATGGAGAATGTGGTGTCTCCATAAGTGTGTGAATGTGACAAAGTCTAATGGTTTTGCACTGAGTATTTGGGGGAGATTTTAAGGAATTAGGGTAATTCTAAGAATGGATGTGTTAATAAATATTCCCTGGAGGGCAGAAATATTGAGTCAGGATGAGGTCATACCTGGCAGGGAAGCAGCCGGTCATACTCGCCAGGAGGGGACTGTGGTTGGGATTCGATTGGATGTGACTGGACATGTTAGAGTGGTTTTGTTTTCATCTCAATCTGTCACAGTCTCAGTCTGACCTTGTCTCATATTGGGGTTCTTGTTCTGTCAGTCCTTCTGCCAAATGGCCAGCTCCCTCAGTGTTTTTCTCTCTTTTTATTAATGCTGTATAAAAATTTAGGTCTGAGTTTAAGAAATGGGAATGTAGAAATGATGAGTGTTAAGACCTGGAAACACAGAATTCTCCTCAGTTTACATTTAATGTGATACTGTTGAGATTTCAAATCACATGGCATACTAAGTCCATTTTAACAGTTGCAAGAAAAATTATTAAATACATGCGTGGTTTTGTTTTGCCTTTGAACACTTTCAGTGCCATTTTTGCTTTGTTTTGTTTCAGCCTTGTGAAGAGCCGTCTTTCTGCCAGATAGCTTAGATTAGAAATGACTGCAGTGGTGGTGCTTCCCCAGTGGACAGGGATGTTAGAGTTTCTTAAATTACTTAATAACAAATGGCTTATTTAACATTTTATTTTGGTTTAACATTTTGCTTCACTCAAGAGATTCTTAAAAGCTTTACAAATCAAAACAAAGATAAATTTCAAAAATAACAACTTGGTTTAGAAGTTAATGTTTTCAGTAGCTTTCACCAAAGGGCAAGAGATATCTTAACATTATTAATGTAATTTTTATTCCCTAAGATACTGAATGGAGTTTTTGGTTGGTGTAATTAAAAACAAGCAAATTAACCTTCAATAAGTGGAAGATTTCAAACAGATACAAAAGTCGAGATTATAGTACAATGAGCCTCCATGTGCCCATTACCTGACTTCAGCGGTTGTCAGCTCCTGGCCAAACTGTTCATCCATGGTCCCCTGCTTCCATTATTTTGAAGCTAATCCCTGATTGCCATCATGTGTTAGTTGATCCAGAAGTATCTTAGTGTGTTTCTCCTAGAGAGAAGTTCTCTTTGAACAACACAGAAAACTGTAATATAATATCATGTGGTTAGGTATAGCTTTAATTTTAATTTTCAGTTTTTATTCGTGAAAGAGATGTTCCAGACAATTTCTGTTGTGTCCTAGCTGCCAGTGCCAATGGGAAAGACGTTATTGTCAACTTCCCTCAGTCTCACTGAACTGGGCTCTCATCAGACATGGAGTTGGTACCCAGTGTCCATCCTGGCATCATGTGAGTTTTTATTTTTACATTGCTAGATTTGTTTGGGAGGAATGGCTTTCTCTTGAATCAAGTTTAACAAATGACCTCATCATTTTCTTATCGACCAATGGCTATTTAAAAAATAGGTGTGATGGCTGTGAGATGTTTCCTATCATTGGATCTCAATTCAAATTCTGTAATGACTTTGATTTTTGTGAAATGTGTTTCAAAACCAGGAAACACAACACCAGGCATATATTTGGCAGAACAAATGAACCAGGTATGGTAGAATTATTACGTTCTCTTTCCACAGAATTTATTAGTGAGATAATTATTGTGGAAACAAAGTTACTTAATTTTGATCTTTAAAGCTCATACTTAAATGGTGAGCACTGTACTATGTGTACAGTGAAACAGGAAACATGGTCCTACCCACCTGGTGAATTACTATTTTTTAACAAGCAATGAGGGGTGTTAGAATAATGGGGTGTTCACTTGTATTTCCATAAAGAAACAGTAAAAGGATCTCAGGAAACTAGTAAGTGTTTTGTTGGATGGGATGTGGAATTGGGGAGATGGAGAGGGAGTCTTTTTATTTGTGTGTCTTTTATTATTTATTTTATCACTATGGCAGAATATAGACAACATAAAATCTGCCAGTTCAGTCACTTTTAAGTGTATAATTAAGGGAATTTGCACACTAACACCACTATTTCTAAACTCTTTTCACCACTCCAAATTAGGAAGGGATCCATTAAGGAATAACTCCCCTTTCTTCCCTCTGCCAACCCCTGGCAACCTCTAATCTGCTTTCCACTTCTGAATTTGACAACCCTAGGTACCTCTTATAAGTGAAACCACTCAAAATTTGATTTTCTGTGTGTCTGACTTATTTCACTTTGCATTGTGTTTCCAGGGTTCATCCATGTCATAGCATGTGTCAGAACTTCATTTTTTTTTTTTTTTGTGGCTGAGTAACATTTCATTGTATGTATATACCACGTTCTGTTTATCCAGTCATATATTATGGAAATTTGGGTTGTTTGTACCTTTCAGCTCTTGTGAATAACATTGCTGTCAACATTGGTGTATGAATCTGTTTCAGTCCCCGTCTTCAAAACTAGGAGTGTAATTGCAGGGTCATTAGGTAGTTCTTTAACTTTGGAGAGGACTGCTAACATGTTTTTTTATAGTGGCTGCACCATTTAACATTTCTTTCAGCAATATATGAGGGTTCCAGTTTCTCCACATCCTCACCAACATTTGTTTCTTTTCTCTTCTCTTTTCTTTTCTTTCTTTTCTCCCTCTCCAATATAAAATCTGAATGGTCATATTAAAGACATATTAACTTTAATTGAAAAATCTACCCATGAAGAAAACTCCAGGTCCAGATGATTTCACCAGTGAATCTACTACAGAAGGATAATTATGACCAAATTGAATTCCAGGAATGCACAGTGTATGGCTTACTATTCATAAACCAATCAGTGTAGTTCACCACATTAGCCGAGTAAATCAGAAAACTCATGTCATTTCAATGGATGCAGAAAAAGCATTTAATAAAATTCAGCATCTGTTTGAGGAAAAAGTGTTAGCAAACTAGGACTAGAAGGGAATTTCTTTAACCTGATAGTCATTCTCAGTTAAATACCTACAGTAACCACGATACTGAAGAGATACTGAAAGCTTTCTTTCTGAGGTTGGGAATAAGACAGTAGCACCTGCATCTCCTCTGCTAATCACCACTGTATTGGAGTTCCCAGCAAGGAGAGTAAGGCAAAGGGAAGAGGGGAAAAAAACTATTCAGGTCCCCAGTTTTGTTAGTAGTCACTTATTAAACAGTGCAGATAAATCCATCATTGCAGAACATTCTGCTGGACAGTACTGTTTGAGATAATGCAGATTCAATCAAAACCCCGGCATGAGTTTGTTTATTTTGGTGAATTTGATGAGCTGATTCTAAAACATAGATGGACACACAAAAGGCTAAGGGTAGGCAAAACATTCTTGAAGAAGAACAAAATTCTCTACTAGATATTTAAACTTCTGAATCTGTTATAATTTAGACAGTGTCTGGTTCTTAGGCAAAGACATAAGAAATCTAGGTAAGTCTGTATCCAGCAGATCAAAGAATCCAAAAACAGATCCAGGCATGTGTGGGTATATGATTTTTGATAAAGATGACATTACAGGACATTGGGGAAAATTTGTCCTTTTAACAATTGGTTCCTACTTAATTGGATGTCTGTTCTGGAAAAAGTGAAACTTGATTGCTATCACAAACACAGAAATCAGATCTAAGAGCATTGCCTGTCTCCAGATATGAATGGTAAAACTGAACTTTTGGAAGATAACATAGAATTTCTTCATGACTATGATATAAGGAAAGATTTCTTAAAACAGCAAAAGAACTAACTTTAAATCAAAAGTTGGTAAAATTAAGAGATCACAATCATAAAAAAATAAGAGAGTGATGGTGCAAAGTGTCTGTAATCAATAAGGGTTTACATACAAAATATGTTAAAAATAGGCTTTTTTAAAAATGTAGAAATTTGTACAAAAAAGACTCTCTTCATATAAAAATGGAAAAAACGGAAAAACAATCTGGGCATTTCACACAAGTGGCCAGTAAATAAATGAAAAGGTGCTCACAGTCATCAGGAAAACACATTAAAATCACGGTGGAGTACCAATACACTGTCGTGGCTGAAATTAGAGATACTGATGACTCCTGGTGTTGGTGAAGGAGTGAAGTGGAGCACCCGGAATGTTCATAAACTGCTAGGGAAAAGTTAGATAAAAAACAACAACAACAAAAATAGTACAGTATCTCTGTATATGCAGAAAGACGTATAACAAAAATCTTCCCAGTGGCAGTATTCATAATAACGCTGAACTGGAAATAATGCAATGTCAGTCAAAAGAAGAATGGATAAATAAATCATCACCCCTTCATAAAGTGGGGTACTATAAAATAATGATAATGAACAAACTGTAGTTTGTTTAAGAAAATTCACTTACATAATGTTAAAACTAATCTGATTATGCAGGTCAGGATGCTAGTGACTTTTAGGGGAGAGAGAATTCAGCATTGACTTGAGGGGTTGTGGGCCGGTGGTGGGGTGGTTCTGGAAGACGGCAGTTTTTATTATTCCTGCCTGACAAGTTCAGTTGATGATAATTGTTTAAGCTGTATTCTAATTTCTGTATTTTTATATATATAACAAACAAGTTTAAACATAGAATTTAATAATGGCACTGATAATAGAAATCAAAATTTTTTTTTTTAAAGTGGTAATTATGTGCCGGGTTCTATTCTGCGTGTCTACTTGTGGTATCTCATTTAAACATTGTGACAGACCTAAGGGACTGAGGTTAGTGTAATAACACCTCTGCTGGAGGCAGGGAAACTAGGGCCCAGAGTGGCTGTCTTTACGACGCAGTGCCTTAGTCTTTTTACTGTTTATTTCTGAGTTGTTTGTATATCAAGGACCTCAGTTCTTTTCATATATATTTTTATTTATTTATATTCCTTCCAAGTTTTCTTTTGTTTTTAACATGCAGATTTAAACATACACCCCCCCACCCCTGCACCAATTATTTGACATTTAGATTTCCAGTTGTTTGCTATTGCAAACAGTACCAGGTTATATATTGTTTCCTAACTGTCTTTGTGCACAGCATCTACTATTTCCTTCAGATATAATCCACCCCCCCTTTTAAACTGAACAGAGTTGCTCCACATAATTGAGTTAACTGAATGTATTTTAAATTCTGATTAATGAATTGTTTAGACAAGTTACCCATTTGTCATGAAGATGTGGTCCTTTTACATGTTCAGCAGATGTATATCAGTCATACACTCTGGGTCAGTTAAGGGCCTTGTGCTGTGAAGAAGGGGACGGAGGCCGAGGTCTAAAAGCAGAGCTAACGCAGGTGATGTGCACGTGTAAGCGGGGGTGAAGACTTGAGACTTGCACTTTAGAAAGGCCGCTGTAGCCATCTCACTGAAGAAATACAGAATTGCAGATGGGCAAGGTAAAGACAGAGTGAGCTGTTAGGGATCTGTTGCAGTTGTCTGCGTGCGGCATGGGGTGACGGAGGCCGGAAGGAGAGGTGGTATCCGAGTGTTCTGCAGGAGGTGGGGTCAGCAAGGCGGGGCTGTTACTTTCGTGAGGTGGTCTGTGGACAAAAAGAGCTCTACTGTGACTCCCAGAGCCTTGGTTCTGATTGACTCATGGGAGACAGTGGCATTCGCTGTGGGAGAATATAGAAGTGGAACTTCTATTTTGGGGGGAGTTGAGCTTTGTTGTCTTTAGTTTGCAGAATCCGTGTGACACTCAGGTAGAGGTTGTACGCTCCACAAGAAGGGCGCTCGTCTCTTCGTCGTGACTGAACTGTCAGCGCGGTGACTGCAGCAGATGTTAAGCTGGCTGTCAACGCCAGAGCTGTTCTTGGTACTTTACACATAGTAAAGTACTCAACCTTCACCACAGCTGCTTGAGGTACATATCATTATCATTACCAGGACATTAGGTGTGCAAGGCCACCCAGCTGGTGGAGTGTGGAGCTGAAATTCCAAGCTGCAGCAGCCTGGCTAACAGTCTGTGCTCTTCACTTTTCCACCAGTGCTGGTGTGTGTTTGAAACAAGTCGGCTTGAGAAAAAGTACCATGGTGCTGACCAGTGTGGTAAGAGTTCGCTGGTTTACTTAAAAAAAACAAACAAACAGGTATTCTGGGCCAGTGTTGGTTGACCAGGGTTTTATGCTTTGCCTTCTGGCTTTAGTTTGCTATTGAAAGTTTTGTTGACTGTAAGAAGAAAAGTCTTTCTCTTTTCTTAAGGAAAAAGTAACTTTTGTTTGTTAGCTAGCAAGTACTTTTATGGACCAAAATGTTACTTTTCCATGTCTTCCATGAAAAATCATGACCATGGTCTCAGCCTACCTGCGAAATAGTTATTGATTGTTCATTTTGTGGCAGGCTTGCCTGGTCTAGGTTCTCTTGGGACTGTGTAAGAAGCATCCAGAGGAATACAGCAGCCTGTGAATTTGTTTCCATGTATTGTGTGCTCAGCCTTTAATTACCTGTGTCAGTGGTGAGCACCATTAGGACGAATTTCTCACCTGCTTCGGAGGATGCCGGGGGGACTGATTGCCATACACCTGGCAGGTGCAAAGCGGAGCCTCAGCAGTGCTCCTCTGAACTGATTTCTAAAGAGCTGCCCCACTGGACAGGCCTGGTGCGGGCATTCAGAGATTACTTTTGCAATTTACAGTTCTCAACTGATGAAAACCTCATATGTGAAAATGAGTATTAAAGGTTGTTTCCATTGCTTTACAAAAAGATGTGTTTTAAGATTTTCTCTTAAAACAGATTTATAGATACTCATTTTAAGCACTACTGGATTCTATACCATTTAACGTACAACAGTTGTGTTGAGTATCATATCCTTGTTGGTAGTATTTAAGGTTTTTAATATAATTGAACATCCTAAAGTTCTTAATTTAAAGAACTATCAAATAGGTCAGAAGGTACAAACATTAGGATATGTTTGCACCCTTTAAGTCTCACTATCTTCTTGTAGGAGGAGAGACTTCAGCATGCAAACCTTCATCTGTTCGGCTTGCACCATCATTTTCATTCCATGCTGCTGGCCTTCAGATGGCTGCACAGATGTCCCATTCACATCAGTACAGTGACCGTCGCCAGCCAGACATAAGTGACCAATAGGTTTCTGCCTTATCTTATCCTGATCAGGTTCAGCAACCTCTAACTAACCAGGTAAGTTTACGATGTATCAGAAATGATTTGTTGGGATGGTCATTTATTCCTTAAAATGACGCAATAGAAAACAGGCAAATACCTTAATGGTTTTCAGTTTTACATGTCACATGGGACTTCAGATGAACAAAATACAATGTTAAGAAGTTTGCATTAAAATTTTTGTTGTTTTTTCTCTTTCCCCTGTGTTTTTCACTTTAATTAAAAAACACATATAAACAAGCACATTCTCCCATTTTGCAATAAGGGGGAAGTTATTTCTAAAGGATATTAGTTAAAGAAAGTGAAAGCTTATTTTTAGGGAAAGAAGGTTAAGTAGAAAAATATAAGTTACAGGAAAACAAGTCAGATTCCATTATTGCAAACTTATGGAGCTGATTTTATGCTGTTATACTACTTTATACACATACCTACAAATAAACGTGAAACTCCTTAAAATTAACGTAAATTAGTTACGCTGCTCATTATAATATTCAGACTAGAGGTTAAGTAATTTTTCTTAAGAATAGTATACAGTGAATAAATGCTGAACCTTCTTGACATACATGCATATGTGCATATGCGTATGTATTTTTAATATCTTCCTGAATTAACTGCATCTACTATGTTGATTTTTGGTTTGGGAAGAATTTTTTTTTACTAGCTATAGTTGTGGTAAAGTTTCTTTCCCCCTGAGGCTGAGTGTGTGATGAGCACTGAAAGTGGCTGTTTTTCCATGTACTTAGGAATTTGGTTTGCCACTGTTTATTTAGGTCTTTTAATATGATCAAAAACTTGGAAAATTTCAGAGTGTTTCTTTTACTGGATTATTTGAGGGAAATTAGTTTTTCCTAACTTAATATGTGGTTTTAATAAGCTATTGGCTACAGTTAAGTAATGCCATTATTTGAGGACACCCTTGTATGTATTAAAATAAAATATTGTCAATAGTTGACCTGATTCTACATTTATAAAATGTATTACAGTGTGTGAGTAACACTCACAATAAAATAGTAAGATAAATTATGGCAGGACTTAAGAATTCTTTTATGCAGTAAATTGAGGAATTATATGTTTGAGAATTAGAGTAGTTGGTCAAAACTGGAAAGTATGTGTGTACCAGAAGAAAATTCTCTGGACTTCCACACAGTAGTAATAGCATAATGATCCATCTGCATTGTACTTGTAAGAAGCAAGTATGTTTGGATTAATTTTCCTGCTTGTTCAGAAGCAGCCTATCAGGCAGGCTGCCTGTTTTTAATCTGTTTTACAGCTGAAGGGACTGAGCTCCCATTTGTGATCTAAGTATATAGGTAGTAACTCTGGGGTCCAGCTCAGGCTTCTTTCTTTTTAGATACAGTGCTCTCTCTGCTCTAACACCCAGCATGTGCAAAGGACTAGGAAAAACCCAGTCCTTTAAAGTTATCTTTATGGTTGTATTATTGTAGTAGATCATCTAGTTAGCTAGCAAAGTACCTATTTTTAGATACAACTAACATCTTATTTGTGGATTATTTTCAAATAAGAGATAAGTTAATTTAGTATCCATTTTAAGCTGTAAAATATTTTTAGATTCATATTGTGTAAAAAAAAGTCTTTAAGTAATAATATTCAGCCAGATATTTTTGCCAAACTCCAGAAGTTTCTGAACTGAAGGCAGTCAGATTAAAAGCTTTCTTCTAACTGAAGTGTAAAACACTGAAACTGTGCGCTGATGTGGCCTGGTCTACCGGACATGGGTTCCAGATCTTGACTCATGATCTAGTTGTGTGACCTGAGTCAGGCCGCATGGACCCTTCTCTCTGTTCCTTGAATGTAAGGTTGGACTGGACTTGACATGCTCCCCACCCAATTGCCTTCTAGCTCTAAAGTTTGGTAATTTCATTATTTGATTTCCACTGTTTCTTGTCAATCATCCTATCAGTGTCTTTTCAATAAGGTTTATTGTACAAGTAAATTGAAATGAGCTTACTTGAACATTTCATTTCTGGTAATTAATCTTTCTAATATGAGTGTGTTTCATATAAATTGAAACACAGTTTTGTTCAAAAGATAAATGTAGTAAGAGTGTAGAAAAGTGTGGTTACTGTTTGGAATGCTGAGCCTGTTTGGGCTATTACCGTTTTCACGGCACCTTTCATGGTTCTTAAACTGTGTGTTCTGCATGTGTGTTGTGTATGCTGTTCAGCTTTATTAATAGGTCTCAAGATAGCAAGAATGGCAGGATGTAGTGTTTCTTACTCTTTACTATATATAAAATTATGAGGTATATGTAAATAAAATGGATGGAATATGTATTATTAAACTAGGAAACTACTTTTTAATGAAGTCCTGGCACTTACACTATGGAATCTTTTCAGGAAAAAGATTGTTTTAGCTCTTGTAACTGATCTAAGCAGGAGGTGAGAACTACTGCCTTTTTTTTTTTTTTTTTCGTCTTTGTGATCTGTGTCTTCACACTGAAAGGTCAGGAGATTTAGAGCCTTGGGGGTGTGGCTGTTTTGGGCTACCAGAGCCAGATAGCTGGAGGCAGCCGGATAATTATCTCAGCAGCAATCTCTTTTGCAGGGAGGACATTGAGCAGCGGTGTGGAGGGGAGCTCACTATCTGCAGCAGCTTGGTGAGCTCCTGGGTCCTCTGAACCACTGGGTTTTTTCACCCAGCTGGGGAAGGGAAGAAGGGAGCTTGTTACATTACATTCTCCTGACTGTGACTGTGGAAGTTTGAAGTGGACAAAGCATCAGATGCTTAGGGCTGGTTTGAGTTTGAGTATAAATTTGTAACAGTGTATTTGGAAAAATTATTTTCTAATTCTGGATTTGTGATTATGGCATTACAATAGTGAAAAACAGAAAATTTGATTACCTAACATGAAATCACAGTGAAAGTTAGTGAAAAAAGTATTGTTTAGTTTGTAGGAATTAATTTGTTCTTCCCATTTGTTTTGAGCACCTACTCTGTACAAGGGATTATTGGAAGCACTGAAGTACAGTCTGATCCAAAGGCCAATTTTTTGTGGATGGAATGCATCTGGTTTATATATACATATGTTCCTGAAATAGTAACTTCTGTTGCCAAAAGTATGTAAGAAAAGTAAGATATTTAGAATTAGCTAATTGACTCTGCCTTGTACGTGGCTTGGCCAGTTGTGAAAAGGTTAGCAGTGTCATGACATGCCAAGTGCACAGTGCACGCTTACACACTGTGTGCATAAAAATGTGGTAGTCAGAATTACTTTCATAGACAACTTCAGGTCTGTGCAGTACATTAAAAAATCTCTTTTTGATTGTGTGATTTTGGTGTTTTAAGTGAGCATAGTTACTCCTGGAAAGCCGTAGCCATTGGTTCATTTTCCAGTGTTTGAAATACCTGTGGAGTTGTAAGTGGGCAAGTTGAAAACTTAAACATATTTATAGTTTTGAACATAACTGATTTTAATAAATGCATATGTTATTTTATTGGTATATATTATGCATGGCTCAATTATTTTGCCCAAGAAATAGCCTAAAAATGATTCCCCAAGAAGCTAGAATAGACTCCTAAAATTAACAGGGAGCCCCTGGCCCAGTGCTGTGATTCAGAGCATGGGGTTGGGCATGAGACTGCCTTAGTTCTCTTCTCATCTGTATTATTTTACTGGCTCTAGGATCTTGGTCAAGTAACATTACCTCAGGAACACAGGTTTCTCATTTGTAAAATGGTGATAGGAGCATTACTTATTTTCGTGAGATTGTTGAGAAGATTACATGAAAGATGTAAAAATTTGCATGCCCAGAATACGGTGTATAGCAAACACTTGCTGCTACAGTTATTATTTTATTGTTAACAACTTAAGTAACTCATTCATTTCTAATGGTAGTTATACCTTCTGTCAACTCTTACTACACTGGTTCAGATTTTGTGAAACCTCACAGTGAGGCTGCACTCCAGTAGTCAAAGAAGGGTCTTGCTGAGAACATTACCTGCTTGAAAACAATTCCAGTGCTTAAAAAATAAGAAAGGAAATAGATTACAAGAACCCTGTTTCATTACCTTAAATGCTTACAGCTTCATTTGCATGAAAATAATTGACATGCTTATACTGATACTGTCTATTCCTTGAGTCTCCAAGGACTAGTATGAGAGCCAAATATTCTGTGAACCTAGTTGTTCCTGTTTATATTTAAAAAATAAAACAATATGTATTTTAAAAATTAATTCAGATTATCTTATTAAGTCTTACTATATTTTCAGACAAATAGTTATAATCACTGTTTGTCCCCTTAAACCTTATTTGGAACTTTGAGAAGGAGAGATCATGGGGAAAGATAATCATTAACTGAAAACAGTAATTCAGTGAATTTGCTATCTGGGTAACAACTTTTAGAATTTGAGTACAGATGCAGAGGAAACTAATGTTAAGATCGGTTTGCTCACTGCTGTGGTCCCTCCATCGTCTCATGCTGCAGGGATGGTGATTCTTTTCTGCTCCATCTATTGCTACCTCTACCCTCCTCTCTTCTTTTTTGTTAGTGTGAGTTAACTTGGTTAATTTTCCCAAGACTCCAGACATTTCTGTGAGGCCTTAGTGTGATGTGTTTGCTTTCTCTCTGCCCCTCGAATTGACCAGAGTGTCCTTTGAAAGGGGCTGCATCAGGGGCTCCTGGCTCAGTAGATTTTGCTGGTATAAATGTCTGTAAGAGAGCTAGACAGGAATCCAAGGGTGGCTAGTGGTAGGGACTGTAGGTACCCTGATGTAATTAATTGGTTTTGAGGATCAGGATCCCTTGGTTGCAAGAAGCCCCACTGGGAACCCCTTTACTGAGGCTTGCCACATGGCAGAGTCAGGTGGGAAGAACAATCCAGCATCACTGGCATGCTAGTTGCAGCCCCCCTGGGAGTGCTTGTGTATGGAGGACATTCGTGTTCCTGCTCCAGCCCCCGTCTAGCAGGAAGCTCACTGTTGTACTCTGACTGCTTACTGGTTGATGAAAGACGTGGTTTAGCATAGCGCTGAGAGTACGGCTGAAATGAGTTTTTTAAAAGAAAGTTTCATTAGCTTTAAGGTGTCCTCTGGAACTTACTTGTGGTCAGCTCTTAGTGTAATCAGAAGTAGAGATACTGGTATTATGGATTCATTTGTTTATTCAACAGATATTTATTAAAGAATCTACTGTGTGCCAGGCACTGTTGTAGGCAAAAGTAATACAATATTGAACAAAAACCCTGTGCCACATGGAGGTTTCTTTGTAGTGGAAGGAAGACAAACCAAAACCAGTAAATGAGCAAATGTATACTAGTATCTCAGGTGGTGATAACTCAGCAGGGCGAGGGGGAAGGGAACATAGAGGGCAAGCCCAGATGCGTCAGGTGGAGGGCGTGCTTTACTCAGTTATGCTAAAGGAGTGAGTGCAGATTTCAGCCTTGCTTACATTATAGGCAGATGCTTGTTGGAGGGCAGGCTCTGGGGGTGTTGGGAGCTGCACTTCTGCAGCACCAAACTCCATCTCTGCCCTGTGAACAGCTTGCTTCATGGTGCCAGCTGGGTCCTAAAATCTTGTCTTAGGAAGCTGGAAGATGAGTTACTCTTTGCCTGCTGTGAACCAGGTCAGGCTTAGGAATAATTCAGAAGATTTTCCTTGGCTAATTGTATGGTGGAGAAGCCCTCTTGGGCAGCGTATCATGCATGTCTCCTGAACCAGGGGTATGTCTATAATGCTGTTGTTTAATTTGGGGAACAGAACTGAAGCCTTGGGCAGCTGGGCATATTATCTTCTCATTTCATTTATTTTTCCAGTGGTTGTCTTCATTGGATTCCAGTTAAAAGAGATAACTGAAACTTCTAATGTAGATGTCTTTTTTAAAAATAATACATATACACAGGTTACAGAAGAGGGAATTCATGCCAGTACAGTATATTTAAAGTGCTAGTCTTTTCTGTCTATTTAAGGTTATGCCTGATATTGTCATGTTACAGAGGTGGATGCCCCAAACCTTCCATGATCCAGCTACTGCTCCCCTGAGAAAAATTTTTCTGTTGACTTGATCAAAACATAAAAGCATATTAATGAGGTAAGACTATTGATTTGTTGTAACACCATCTATCTTGGAATAGAGTAGGGGAAAGAAGTTATTTTGTGATGTATTTAAACATACTAAATTTTTTACTCCCAATGATTTTTCATATTGATGACTATTATGAAGACTGGTAAGTTAATGATTTATAGATAGTATAATTACATAAAAGAAAAAAGGCATATTAACAGGGACTACAGAAAATTGAGATAATTATGGATAACTTTCCTTCTTTTTCAAAATGCTTAATATAGGCTGAGTTATCACTTCTATAATAACTCCTCTTCAAAACAAGAAAGGGGAAGGGAGGGAATAATGACACTGGAAAAGTCTGAATATGTTAGAATTTTGCTTGAATTTTCATTTATCTGTTTCTCCTATTGCCGTGGATGTCAGGAAGCTCTGAGATGTATTCAGTACCCAGTTACAGTCATCTGGCCTAGTTTATCTATATTATTTTCTTTTTAAATTGATATGTGTTCTTTTATCTGTATCTTTTCATTGTAAGATATCCGAAAGCCTTTTTGGTGGAATTAAGTATGATTAAAAAAATGCACTTTAAATTACTCATCTTCCAACTTGACTCTGCCTCCAAAAATTATTTTTCTGGTGTTGTCTTAGGCCTCTGGCATGATTGTTACTTGCTTCTAAATGCAATTCTAGCTCTGTAATTAATTATTAAATGAGTTTTCTGGAGAAGAGTGCCTGTGCTTTCTTTCCTTTTCCAGGGGGTCCTACATCCTTTCACACTGAAGGCTTATCTTCTACCAGTGTTAGAGCCACTTATCTAAAAAGATGTTCTTATGTGTGTATAAATTTTATAATAGTTAGATGCCATTTAATGCCAGTATTTATGTTACTGTGGCATTATGGCAAGATAAAATTGGAATGAACTCAATGAGGAACACTTCTAAATTGGATTTTGTACATAATTAATGTGTTATAAAAGATGTGCAAACCAGCTTTTGGTTATCTGAAAATATATGATAAAATAGTGAACACTTTATTAATGTCAGTTTGTTAATATCTGATAAATTGTTAATCTGTTAACAGTAACTCTGTTGAAGCTTGTTTTTAACTGTTTTGCCACCTTGTAAACTAGAATTTTTGTGATGTTGCTCCTTGCAGTGTAATTTATAACTTCCTCAGTTAGTTACCAATCACTTGGTCTATTGCCTAGTCCACCTATTATTTTTTACTAGTCTTAGAAACTATAAGAAAAACAGATATAAGGAAAATAACTCATTTTGTGAACCACAAGGTTCACGGCCTTTAGCGAGTGCGGGATAGGTAGGGAGCATGTCTGTTTCTCATTAATGTGTTGTTATAGGCTTAAAAACTGGGCATGTCTCAGAGGCCCCTTTTATATTAGTAAAACATCAGTTCATATACATTTAAACTTTCATTTTTAAACTCTTTTGCCTTAGGATCAAATATAAAATTGGGATTGACTAGAAGGGGGCATGAAGGAACTTGAATATAAGGAGGATGAAAATGTTATTTATTTTGTTTGGCATTTGTTGATTGCATCAACATGAGCAATTTTCCAAAATCCCTAATATGATACACTCTTGAGATCTATGCCATTTCACTGTATATAAATTATATCTTGGTTTAAAAAAATAAATGTAGATCTGGTCCTGTTACTCTTCTTGAATGGGAGGTGTTGCTCCAGTCACTTAACATCTATTTATAAAATGTATAAACTGTATAATTCTAAAGGGAATTTTACTGCAGAAAATTTCCCTGGTTATATATTAGTGTTGTTCTGTAATTCAAATAGCAACTATAGAAAATTCTTTATTTCATTTGTGTGTGTATGTGTTAAAGAATAGAAATTCATCTGTTTCCTACTGATAGCAGATTTGTCTTATATATGCTCTTGATATATGGTGTGCACGCCCCCCCCCCAGTGATTTTAGTGACACACTTAACAATAACTATGATTATATTGTAAAAAATGGAGAAAAGTGTATGGATCGTTATGAAATTGACTCCTTGATAGGCAAAGGTTCCTTTGGACAGGTAATTTAATGGAAAATGCTGAATTTTATAGTTAGAACGTATTAGTGAATCATGTTGTTACATCTTTTTCTCAATAGTACACTTTTAATGTTTGTAAATAGATCTCAGCAACAGACATGTAAGTATTTGGATTGTCATTGTTCTGTGAAGGTACTAATACTGCATCAGCCCTAAAAACTCCAGTAGCAGCTTTTTGTGGGGTTTTTTTTTGTTTGTTTGTTTTTTGGCTTTTTTGAACTTACTGAACTTAACCAGGTAGCTACTTTACTAAGTGGTTTATTTTAATCACTGATAGGTAGTATTGCCTCTTTCACACGGGCTTTGGAGTGTGTGGGTGGTTCTTCATTATGTATGTTAGAGATAATTGCGTTCCTGTCAGATATTCCTCTTCAAAGAAAAAAACACTTACCATCTTCAGCCAGCACAGCAGGTGCCTTCTCACTTTTTCAGAGGCTTGGATGCCAGGGGCTGTGCCTTGACTTTTTCTCTTGGCTCCTCTTCTAACTCTGCCAGGCCCTCTGAGTGGGCAGTCTCCAGGATGTCCTTCTCAGGCCCCACAGTGCCAGCATGGCTAAGGCTGTGACTGGTGGAGTTCTGATGGGCAGGACCACTCGGGCAGCACGGCTGCTTAGGAAAGTGAGGAACTCCAGGGGACCTGGTTTTTTCACTTCTTTCCTGGTCTCTTCTCTCTACCCATGAATCTCCTCTCCTCACTTGCCCATCCTGCCCAATACAGAGGACAAAACCCTAACTGCATCAGTGTCTTTCATCAGCTGAGCCCAGACTTAGCTGTCAGTCCTTCCTCCTTGCACTTCATGAAGCTTTTCTCGGGCTGTGGCTTCCCAAGCTGTTCCCACTCCTAAATCCCCCATCTCATTGGGTTGCTGCAGAGCTGTTTTATTTGAGGTATGGTTTCCTGTTCATCCCATTCTCCATTGCCTTGCAACTTTTCTGCAGTGAAGCAGTTATTAATTTGTAATCCAAATACTTTTGACTTTTTGACAATTTGGGGGGTTGTTTTTGTTTTTTTCTTAAACTGTGGAACCTACATGTTCTTACTTATCTGTCTCTGCCTTGTGAGAAACAAAATATGCCTCTATCACCCTGTGAGGAAAGGTTTTCCTGTATGAATCTGATTGTGTTTAGGACAGAAAGAATACTGTAAGCCACTAGCAGCCACAGGCTGAGACCAGGACACATCTAAGCGATGAAACCTAAAGGAGATATGAACAAGGTTGTTAGCAGAGCTCTGCAGCTCTGGGGTGGCTCTGCCAGGCCCTGGTGTCACATGTACAGTATGCCTGCCCCTTTCCATGATGTCCAGGAATTTTTGTAATTATACATAATTCAGGGCCCTTTCCCTTGATTCTAACCTCTTTCTTCTGAGTCAGGGGTTTCTCAGTGTTAAGGGAGCCCTTTTGTATCAAAATATTACTTCTTGTCAGAACCAACTTCTACTTCTCTGTCAGAGCCTCTTAAAGAACGGTGTTTCTGAGGCCTACCACTTACATAAGTAAGGCTGTGAATGCGCTGGGTGGAGTGATTTCTGTCTCCACCCTCAAAATCACACCGACGCTCTGGCAGTTGCCCCCAGCAGGGCGGCGTCTGCCTTCTGTGATGCCCACTGTGAAGTCGGGGCCACGCGGCTTGCTCTTTAAACTTAGATTTCCCTGGCACTTACTCTTCAAGCTCGCAGTGATCTCCCCCCTCCCGTTTACCTTTTCTCATACCCTGATTTCTAAGAGCACGCTAGCATCGTATACTTGTGAAAGTACAGCCCTGTTTGACATCAGGATTCGTTTTCCCAGATGAGACTGATTGACGCCTTTCTCCTAGGCTGAAGTGTGTTCAGGGTCAGGGCCTGTCACTGGCCAAATAAATTCTTCCTTATTGACTTTGTCAGGCTCTCTCTAAATTCTCTGCCAGGTCCTTGTCAAATAAGCAGCTCCTTCATTTCTTAGGCCAGTGGTTATCAGTCCTGATTGCACATTGAAAATTTCCAGGGAGATTTGAGGCTGGGGGCTGGGGAGGGAGGACTGATGCCTAAGCTCCAGACTAATGAACTCAGAATATCTGACTGAATTCTGGACATTGGCATTCTTGAAAACTGCCTATTGAATGTATAATTCAAGATCAACAATCATTGTTTTACCACTGAGCCAGTTAACTATTTGCAAAGTCAGTAAATGGTTGGGGCCCTGTTAGTGGCCTTTGTCCTGGAGATCATTAGGATCTGGGCACTAAACTGCCACTCTTGATGTAGTCAGTATGGTCAGTGAAAGAGAATATCAAAACCACTTGGTCATGGTCAGATGCTTACATGGGTCACCTCTGATTTAAAAGGCAGTAGGCAGTAGTTTATTTTAGAATTGGGTGAAACCAGAGATACTGCTTTTTTATATTTCAAGTTTGATTTCAGCTAAACCATTTATGATCTGCCATTGACAATAACCTTGACTGATGTGGATCTTGGACCATGCATCCATTCTCTTCCTCTAATCCAGTGATACTCAACCAAAACATTGGAATCACTTGGAGTTCTACATGCATCTCCAGACATTCTGAATATCCTAGAAAATGTGTCTAAAGCTATTATCTATTCAGACTGTATATAATGTTACAAAAGTAAGAATATTTAATCCGGTATAGTGGTTATTTCTAATTTGTATAGATACAGTTTTCTTTTATCTTTGTATTTGTTTCCTAGTTTTTAATGTAAATATCTTTGTCAACAGTGTGAAAATTGTTTAAATGAGTAAAATTTAAAATGAGAGGTGTGCAGTCATTTGTTCATGAACACTTGTTTCCTTAGCATTAATTCTCATTTTAAAACTCAAAATCCTCAAATTATGGTATTTTAACTTATTTCCTGCTTATTTAAAAAAATTTTTTTAGTCTGAATTAATTCTCTTATATGCCTATGAAAATCTAATTTGAATTTAGAAAGTTATCTACATTTTTCAGATGATTTACAACCTTTTAAATATCTCACATGTATACTTAGAATTTAAACCAGGTTTTTCTCACATTAAAATAGTCAGAAGTATTGTTTTATAATGTTATTTAGTAAGAAAGGTGGAAAACCAAAGCACTTGTCAACATTCATAATTTATTTTTGAAAGAGGAAAATAGTTATTCTAATTTTGTTAAGAAACTTACCTACTTTGTGGATGTTTAGAAATACTATAAGGATGCAAAAGAAATCCAATTGAAAAGATTGACTTAAAGTGACAATAAACTAATAAATGGATGCTGTTGAATGGAAATGAATAGAATCTCATATTTAGGAAGGTCAGAAAAATGGGAATTAGATAAATGTATAATTAAGGTGAATTGTAAATTGTTGTTAATGAAATAGATATTATTTATCTTTTTTCGCTTTTAGGTTGTAAAGGCATATGATCGTGTGGAGCAAGAATGGGCTGCCATTAAAATAATAAAGAACAAGAAGGCTTTTCCGAATCAGGCCCAGATAGAAGTGTGACTTCTTGAGCTCATGAAGAAACACGACACTGAAATGAAGTACTACATACGGAAACAGACAGACAGACAAAGCAATGAGCCCTGACCCAGACCAAAAATTTGAGTCAATGGTTATTTTTATATGATAATATGTTGATTTTATCTTAAAGTGATTGAATAAAAATCAGTTATTTCTGTTGGAGGGCATACAGATCTATATATATTACTTGATCTGGCGGTGGTATTTTAAATCTTTAGGAATGGCATTCCAGGTGGTGCATAGTCTAAAAACAAATAAGAATAGTCTCTCTCTCTCTCTTTTTTTTTTTTTTGCAACTTATGAGTGCCATTTGTTTGCTTTAATGATACATTAAACTCCAGAGATTTCTTTGTTTAACTTTAATTGTTTCTAATACAGCTCAGAAATTAGAAATGAGGTACTATGTATTAATGATTATAGAACCATTTTTGGAATGTCTACCTCAAGAAATAACAGCCACCATGTCTTGAACTTCTACCATATTGCTTGTGCTTTTCCTCCACTGTCTGCAATAGACATAGCAGTCCTGTCAGGAAGGTGGCAGAATCCTTACACTGCAGATGGTCTCAAGGAGTAACATACCCAAGGTCCCAGGGCTCTGAAAACAAAACAAAAAGGGACAGAAGAGTTATGAAAATAGTGACTTCTAGGGCCAATTAATACATGGGTAAGCTATCTTCTAGTTATACATTCTTTAATAATATTTTTAATCAAATCTAAGATGCCAGTGAACTCCAGACATCATTGTTTTATTTGATGACACTGAGAATAAATGCCACCAAGAAGAAACAAATTGCTGCCAAGTATAAAAATAAGATGCTATAAATTTTAAGATAGGATCATTTAATTATATAATTTTAAAAATAAGCATATATTAGCAACTCATGTTCAGAAATGCTGGCTGGTTTACCTGGTAACCATGAGGTTAAGTTTTTATTAACAAACTCCTTTTTAATAAATTAGGAGAGGGCATTGTGGCCTCCAAAATGATAGAAACAAACACTGATGTTCAAAGATATATGGTCCAGTGACTCAGATTAGATTTCATATATGAAACACCTTCATTCCTATTGTTGCAATAAAATGAGCTTATCCTATTTATTTTAATTCCTTAGTGTCTTTATAGATCGTCTGATACAGTCCATAGTAATGACATTTGCATTTGAACAATTTTCTCATCTAATTCACTGAATGTTTGGTCTTCACTGTTAGTTACAACTTAGTATAAGCTGGGCACATATCCATTCAATGGGTTAGAAGGCCAGGAAGGACACTGTGAGGATGCTTGACTTATAAAGGAGGCATCTGAACATACCTAACCTCTTCTTCCTCTTCACTCTAATGTTTCATTTTGAGTTTTTGCTTAAGTGGTAGACAAAATACTGATAGTATTACTATAGCATTTTAATTCTGCTTTTTTGAAAGAAAACATGAACTATTAGCTACTTGGTTATGTTACAATAATGGCTGTCATTTTTGTTTTTAATAAATTGACTTTAATGATCAACACTCCAAGGCATCCCCCTTTGCTGCTGTGCCACCTCCGCCTCTGCCGCCGACCTCTTCCCCTGACTTCACCACACCTGCTCCCAGGAGCAGGCTGACTTCAAAGGCTTGAGTCCAGCAAACTTGGGGGAGCGGAGGTCGCCCCCAGGCAAGGCAGCTAGGGACATGAGAGAAAATACTCTGGCTAGCGAGGGGCACCCTTTTCCCTCATTGCCGCCGTTGAAACACTTCCCTAGACCGCACTCAGCCTCAAGTGCGTCTGTGTCTCTGACTGCCTGCCTGCCTGACTATATATTGGAGGATGGGACAGGCTAGTCTATGTGTTTGTCTGTTTATCAAACGGAAGAGGAGACGACTAGTATGTCTCTATATTTGCCTGCCTACCTATGTATCTATCTATATATCTATGTATCTATGTATCTTCTATCTATCTATCTATCTATCTATCTATCTATCTATCTATCTATCTAGGGGAGGCATAGCAGTAGGCTAGTGTGTCTTTTTATTTCTGTCTGTTGGAGGAGGAGGTTAATGTGTCTATATAACTATCTACATATTTGAAGAAGAGGAGGAGGCTAGTGTGTGTGTGTGTGTGTGTGTGTCTGTGTGTGTGCTGGTCTGTCTATCTATGTATCTGTAACTAAAGGCGGAGGAGGGTACTGTGTCTGTCTATAAGTCTATGTATGCATCTAATGGAGGAGAAGTATGCTTGTATGATTGTCTGTCTGTGTATCTATCAGATATCTATGAATGAACCTATATCTAATCGAGAAGAAGAAACCTAGAGTGTCTATCTCTCTGACTGTGAGAGGAGGAGAAGTCTACTGTGTCTGTCTCTCTGTGTGTCTGTTAGTCTGTCTCTGTTTTTATCTAATGGAGATAAAAAAAGGATTCCCATGTGTCTGGCTATCGGTCTGTCTCTCTAACAAGAGAATATAGAGGCTAGTGTGTGTATCCATAAATCTCACTTTCTATCTATCTTATGGAGGAGGAGAAATAGACAATTAACTATTTCTGTCTATTATCTAATGGAGGGGGAGATTAGTGTGTCTCTCTACCTACTTAATTGAGGAGTAGGAGGAGGCTAGTGTGTGTGTGTGTGTCTGTCAATGTATGTATCTGTCTAGCTATATAATGGATGAGGAGGAGGAGGTTAGGATATATGGCTGTTTCTAAATGGAGGAAGAGGCTAGAGTGTCTGTCTATCTATTTATTTGTCTCTCTGTCTAATGGAGGAAGCCTCCCAGTATTCCACCCACCTGGAGGGATGCCAATTGCCACCCTGAAGCAACAATGGGCACCCCATTGCACGCTGAGGGGGACACTGGATGGAAGCCAGAGGCTTGCCTGTGCAGCCCGTGCCTCCCACTTCTGCCGTCTCTGTAGCTGACCCCGACCACCCCTCCTAGGCCCCCTCCCCCCTACACCCACTGACCACAATGCAGCCGCTTCCCGGGAGACAGAAAACACAAAGATGTGCACCTCGTGTACCTAGAGTAGAAGAGACCGACCACAGGACCGGCCAAGGAGGAATGGGAGCAAATACACGGGCTTGGTTGGGCAGTCCTGTCTCCACAATGCAGCATCTGATCGCACCGCGCCTGCCACCTGGGCACAGGCTGACATGGAAACATGCATACTGTGAACTTGGGGCAGGAGAGACCGCCCGCAGGTCAGGCCCTTGAGGAGATGGGAGCAAACTGATCGGCTCACCCGAGGCAGTCTGCTCCCCGCAACGTCCCTGTCCCCTGAACTCACCTCGACAGCCTCCCAGGACCTGGCTGACAAGGAGAATTAATTCCTGCACACCTGGGTTAGCAGAGGCCGCCCCGAGGCCAGGAGAGGGGGAGATGGGAGGAAAATGACCAACTCACCAAGGCATCCCCCTTAGCTGTTGTGCCGCCTCCGCATCTGCCGCTGACCTCTTCCACTAACCTTACCACGCCTGCTCCCAGGAGCAGGTTGACTTCAAAGACTTGAGTCCGTCGAACTTGGGGGAGAGGAGGCCGCCTCCAGGGATGGCAGCTAGGTACATGGGACAAAATCCTCTGGAGCTCCATGGGCACCCTAATCTCCTTTCGCCGCCGCCGAATCTCGTCCCCAGACCGCACCCCGACTCTTGTGATTCTGACTCTATGATTGCCTGCCTGACTATCTATTGGAGGATGCGAGAAGCTAGACTATGTGTGTGTCTGTCTGTTTATCCAACGGAGGAGGAGGCGACTAGCATGTCTATTTGCCTGCCTATATATGTATCTATGTATCTGTGTATCTATGTATCTATATACATATGTATGTATGTATGTATGTATGTATGTATGTATGTATCTATCTATCTATCTATCTATCTATCTATCTATCTACCTACCTACCTAGGGGAGGCATAGCAGTAGGCTAGTGTGTCCTTTATTTGTCTCTCTGTTGGAGGAGGAGGTTAGTGTGTCTATAGAACTATCTACCTATTTGAGGATGTGGAGGAAGCTAGTGAGTGTGTGTGTGTGTGTGCCGATCTGTCTATATATGTATCTGTATCTTAAGGGGGAGGAGGCTACTGTATGTTTCTATCAATCTATGTATGCATCTAATGGAGGAGGAGTAGGCTAGTATGTCTGTCTGTCTGTCTATGAGATATCTATGTATGTACTTCTATCTAACCGAGAAGAAGGAGGAAGCTAGAGTATCTATCTCTCTGTCTATCAGAGGAGGAGAAGACTAGTGTGTCTGTCTCTCTGTGTGTCTGAGAGTAGTCTCTATCTATATCTAATGGAGAAGAAGGAGGATTCCCATGTGTCTGGCTATCTATCTGTCTAACAGGAGAAGTTAGAGGCTAGTGTGTGTATCTGTCAATCTCACTTTCTATCTATCTAATGGAGGAGGAGCAATAGTCTATTAAGTTTGTCTATCTATTATGTAATGGAGGAGGAAATTTTGTGTCTCTATACATCATTGAGGAGTAGGAGGAGGCTAGTGTGTGTGTGTGTGTGTGTGTGTGTGTGTGTCTGTCTGTCTGTCTGTCTATGTATGTATCTGTCTTTCTATATAATGGATGAGGAGGAAGATGTTAGGATATATTGCTTTTTCTAAATGGAGGAAGAGGCTAGTGTGTCTGTCTGTCTATTTATTTGTCTCTCTGTCTGTCTAATGGAGGAAGCCTCCCAGTGTTGGACCCACCTGGAGGGATGCCAATTGCCACCCGGATGCAGCACAGGACACCCCCATTGCAGGCGGAGTGTGACACTTGATGGAAATCCACAGGCTTCCCTGGGCAGCCCGCGCCCCCGCTTCCACCCTCTCTGTAACCGCCCCGGCCCCACACCCTCCCACCCGCTGACCACCTTGCACCCTTTTCCCGAGAGCCAGAAATCACAGAGATGTGTACCTCGTGTACCTAGGGTAGCACAGAACCACCCTAGGACCGGCCAAGGGGGAGATCTGAGCAAATACATGGGCTTGGGGGAGCAGCCCCGACCCCTCACTGCAGCTCCAGATCACACCGCGCCTGCCTCCGGGGTGCATGCTGACATGGAAACATACATACTGTGAACCTGGGGCAGGGGAGGCCGCCCCCAGGCCAGGCCCTTGTGGAGACGGGAGCAAACTGATCGGCTCACCCGAGGCAGTCTGCTCCCCGCAACGTCCCTGTCCCCTGAACTCACCTCGACAGCCTCCCAGGACCTGGCTGACAAGGAGAATTAATTCCTGCACACCTGGGTTAGCAGAGGCCGCCCCGAGGCCAGGAGAGGGGGAGATGGGAGGAAAATGACCAACTCACCAAGGCATCCCCCTTAGCTGCTGTGCTGCCTCCGCATCTGCCGCTGACCTCTTCCACTAACCTTACCACGCCTGCTCCCAGGAGCAGGTTGACTTCAAAGACTTGAGTCCGTCGAACTTGGGGGAGAGGAGGCCGCCTCCAGGGATGGCAGCTAGGTACATGGGACAAAATCCTCTGGAGCTCCATGGGCACCCTAATCCCCTTTGGCCACCGCCGAATCTCGTCCCCAGACCGCACCCCGACTCTTGTGTGTCTGTCTCTCTGATTGCCTGCCTGACTATCTATTGGAGGATGCGAGAAGCTAGACTATGTGTGTGTCTGTCTGTTTATCCAACGGAGGAGGAGGCGACTAGTATGTCTATTTGCCTGCCTATATATGTATCTATATACATATCTATCTATGTATCTATGTATCTATCAATCTACCTACCTAGGGGAGGCATAGCAGTAGGTTAGTGTGTCCTTTGTTTGTCTTTCTGTTGGAGGAGGAGGTTAGTGTGTCTATAGAACTATCTACCTATTTGAGGATGTGGAGGAAGCTAGTGAGTGTGTGTGTGTGTGCATGCTGATCTGTCTATATATGTATCTGTATCTTAAGGGGGAGGAGGCTACTGTATTTTTCTATCAATCTATGTATGCATCTAATGGAGGAGGAGTAGGCTAGTATGTCTGTCTCTCTATCTATGAGATATCTATGTATGTACTTCTATCTAATCGAGAAGGAGGAAGCTAGAGTATCTATCACTCTGTCACAGGAGGAGAAGACTAGTGTGTCTGTCTCTCTGTGTGTCTGAGAGTAGTCTCTATCTATATCTAATGGAGAAGAAGGAGGATTCCCATGTGTCTGGCTATCTGTCTGTCTTTCTAACAGGAGTAGGTAGAGGCTAGTGTATGTATCCATCAATCTCACTTTCTATCTTTCTAATGGAGGAGGAGCATAAGTCTATTAAGTTTGTCTATCTGTTATGTAATGGAGGAGGAAATTAGTGTGTCTCTATACATCATTAATTGAGGAGTAGGAGGAGGCTAGTGTGTGTGTGTGTGTGTGTGTGTGTGTGTGTGTGTGTGTGTGTGTGTTTGTGTGTGTGTGTGTGTGTTAGGCTTCACATATATTGAAATGCCATGGCAATGTGAAAGCACTCTGCTGAACATCTGTAAACAGGCAGGAATTTCATTTGCAGAACTGTGCTTCTCTCTGGCCCCTGCATGTGCTTTTCTCTGTTTTCTGGAAATTGAAGGGTTCTGGCTTTCACTGCCCTCCTTTGACAGAGATGCCACCAGATATCTTTGCATCTTGAAGGCTAACACAAAATCAATTGGTGCGATTATGCAATTTAGCTGCATTTGTGGTCTTAATTTATCTACTGGCATCTGTAAATGACTTTATTATAAAAAATTCAAAGGCTCTGCTAAAAGCCAAATTAAGCTTGGTAGCAACACAAAAACATCATCAACCAGGGAAATGTCTAAAAGCACCAGCAAACAAGGAAACATCAAGTGATGTCTGGAAAGACATAAAATGTGATGTCAATTCATTAAGTGCTGACTATTGTTATTTTAGTTGAGATCTGAGTAAAAGTGTATTGCTGGTGGGTTTGCCAAGTATGTCTACTGGGAGCCAATTTACCTTTTTCCTCTCAGATACTTCACAGGCAAGGTAACTAGGGCCTGCAGTTATTAGAAAGTTTTGGAAGCCAAAGTTCAATGCCTGCTCAATGAAGGAGAGGAAATAAATGAAGAAAAGCCATGCCTCTCTATTATAGCTCCAAAATAACTATATACATATATACTTGGTACACTTTGGATGTCAATAAAAATTATAAATTAAAAATTATTTAATCAAAAGGCAATGGTCCTACAAAATTCATACAGAAAACAACTAACATATTAAAAGTGTTGATATTTGGGCCCCTGATGCCAATAACAAAGTTAGATACTAAATGAAGAAAAAGGTAGAAAAGAAGTTTTGCAAAGGTAAGGTTTATAAAATTATTTTTTTATCTGAATCTCATCAATTCTGTCAGATTAGTCACAGACAAAACTTGTCTCATGAAAATTCTGGTAAAATGTTGATATGACATGAAATTTAAAGGTTATTTGTGCTGACATCCTCATTTAAAAAATAAGAAAAAAAGATCCAAAAAGTTTAGTGATTGTGCCACTTGTGGTTGAGATTAAAATCAATCAATCTATTAGCCAATGTCCTTTTCTCAGCTGTCTTTCTTTCAATGATATTTAGCAACATAAAAGCCCTGCTCCCATTTTGGTAATTTTTAGCTAAAGGGATTTATTCACTGAACAGTGGTCTTTATTTAAAGGCCAGTGACAGATTTAAAGTGTTAGAATTATACCTAACATAAAAGTTCAAGGAAGTTCACAAATGCAAGACAGTGAGCAAATAAGAATGGATTCTAGGGGGTGCTTTCAAATAGAACATGGGTCATTCTTCAAATAGCTTGAAGGGTCAATGAATTGAAGATTTACTAGATAAGGAATGTTGGTCTTTGGTCTCTGAAAGAAAACACCACAGTAGCCCAAGTTTCAGATCTTACAATTAGGTGTTCATCATGCTTTCTATGCATGTGAAGAGAGAGCTCTCTAAAGGTTATGAGACAAGTTGACAATATTCTTTATAGATGAAATCTAGCAATTTATGTTGATTTTCTTTCCAGACATATCAATAACCCACTGATGTGTATATGGAGGGAAGATGCTTAAAAGTTAGGCACTAATTATCATTTAGCATCTAGGTGTCCCCAAGTCATTTATATAGCAGAATTTATCATCTGGAGAAACAAAGTACATTTAGTGTTACCAGCAGAAGCAATTGCCTACAATGATATAGTTGAGCTTTCGGTGAATGGTAAAAGGATAAACTGAACTATGGCAACAATCACTGTAATCACAAAGAATGCAGCCTTTGCCCTGTAGCACTGTATGCTATGCATTGTATGTAATAGGTATAGAACAGGATTGAAATGAAATATCCAGAACATTGTCAAAATGGAATTCACAGTGTCATCAGTCTCTTCCTCCTCCTATAATGTGGTTAATGATTTGTAACTGTGTCACAGCTTGCTTCAGTCAAACAAGATATACTGTAAAAGATTAAAATCTGTTGGCTCATAAATTGAGAGGCATTCACATATGCACATATTCATATACTACGTGATATCTCACTGAGCCTTATGTGATTGACAGGGAGGAATAATTTTCCTCTACCCTTCTAGATTCCTCTGGATGGTCTAGGAATAAAATCTGACATGAATTGGATTAACAGGAGAAAATCAAGTGAAAATTTAAAAACATGTATACATTGGAGAGACCCAGGAAGTCACCAAAATGACTGAAAACTTTACCTTAAATGCCATTTTCAGCTAAAGACAAAAGTGGATTTGGGGTTTAATGGCTTGGGACTTAAAAGGGGAAGAAGGCAATTCATGGAGATAGAAAAGCAAATGTTTGGTAACGAAACGTTTGCTGGGCCAAGCAGAGACACTGGGACACAGAAAGGAATAACAGACTTTAACAGACTCTTCCCTATCTACCACACTACTTTATACCAAAGTTATCTATGGCGTAAGCTCCCTTCCTGGAACATATCCTCTAACTATAAATATTCTTTTAGGCAATTAAGGGGAAAGTCAAAGGTTCTTCCTGAATTTTGGGGGCCTTAAAAATAGTGAGCTTAAATTAATGCTTATGTCAAAGAGACACATTTTGGGGACCCCAAAGTTAGCTCCCCTACATGATTTATTTGACAAGTTTATATACCTAGAGTGAAACTGACTTTAGAAGAAGGGAAAAGTCATTACTTCAGCCTGGTGTTTTCAAGAACCACTGAATGGAAGAGATGCCCCTGACCAAGAAGTTGAAGTAAGATTCAATGAGAAAATCAAAGCGTCCTAGGTGATAAATTGTTTGTAGCACAACCACCCAAAGGCAGCTGACATAAAATGGTGACCTGACACCCGTGTGCTCAACCATGATTACTTCCGATGCTGTGTTTGACAAGGATACCTAATGACGTTTTACCTATGCTCAATCACTTTTTAATGTTTTAATATCGGTTCAGGTATTCTATGGGCTTTTGTAAAAACTGTTTTGAGGATAATTTAAAAATTTTATAGGTATCAAATTTTTTACCATCTTAACAATGAGAAGATTATTATATATTTAGATGTGTTACCCTTTTTTCCCCCTTTTTTTATATGCTTTTGCTTGCACTGGATATATATGTGCAATTTGCATGATACTAGAATCAAAATTCTAAATACATAAAATTTTTCTTGTTTTTCTTAGACTTCCTGATGAATATTTTTTTTAATCCTGAACATTTGAGTGGTAGTTCTTCCTAGATAAATTAGTCATTTCTCAAATTGATGAACAGATATAATAATTTAAGTGAAATTTGTTTGGTTAAATAATTGGAATTTAACTATATTTACATATATTTTAGCACTGTTAAATATATGTAGAAACACTCAAAGATGGGATAATTTTTTTTCAAGTGATTATAGTGAACTGGTTGTGAATAAGTGGAGTCCATATACTAAAAGTTTTAACTGAAGAAAGCACAGAACACACACCAAAATAGAACATCAGCTGAGGGGGACCAGATGGCACTTCAAGAGATGAAGGACAATAAATAAGGGCCATATAAAGGAGGAATTTGACTCAAGGATTGGAAGAGTTTAGCTTTTGTTATGTCATAGAGAATTAACATAGCTTTATTTTTATTTTAGGAAGATTTATAAGCACCATGGAGGCTAGATTCAATGAGAAGGAATTAGAATTAATTCTAATTAATTAATTGTTTAATTAGAGCAGAACAATAAATTAATAGATGATTTCATTACTGCAGGTGATAGGCAGTATGTTCCTAAAGCAGATTGGGGCAAGGAGAGCAAATATGTGGCAGCGGACCATCCATGCTGCTGTGATGGAAGCCGGTATAGAAGGATGGCAAAAAGTGTGACAGGCAACAGTATTCTGATGTTATTTGTTAACCAGGAGGAGAGCAATTATGAACTGAGCAGAGAAATTAGGTGAAGAAATGACACAGTAAGTAGAAGAGATAAATTTTAAAAGGGCCAACCAGATTCAAAACATGAAAAGAGTGTTACCATTTTCTTTGAAATTTTAATGTGTAGTTTTAATTCTAAATCATTCAATTTCCTCTTGCCTTTATTTAACTCATAAAATAGCACAACACTGACACTTTGGTGTTATTCAAAGCACCACGCATCCTGGGGGCCTGCATGGTCTTTTGACTCATTAAAAGCAAGCACCCAACTTTATAGTTCTGTTAATCTTTTACTTTTAAAAATATCTTCTTCATGGATAAGTCCCTACCTTTGTAGAAGATATTTCCAGATTTTATTACTCTTCATCTTGTATCTAGAATTAGACCAAATTTCAGGAAGACTACGAATGTGGGATGGAAAACAAATTACATTGTTATTTTTAATAGGTTCTAACTGCAATTTGGCATTTCTTTTATGATATGGGCAACAAACTACAGTAATAATAGAAATCTAATGAACTTGCTTGCTATCAAGATAAATGCCACGTACATTCATATCATATTGTAGTTGTAACTCTCTCAAACTAACATTTACTCCCATTTCTACTTTCAAATTGCCCACACGATCAGTCATCTTTCTGTAGAGGCTCATGTGACATAGTTGTCCAAAAACAAGCAACTCTGTGCCTCATCATTATTCAGTCACCAAACTTTAAATTGTCACATTTTCTTACTGCTTTCTAGTGTTCCCTAACTCAATTGTTATTTGATCAGTATGTGAAAAGAGGCAAGTCAAAGATTACTCTATAATATATTGTTCTAATCCAAGCTGACCAATAGACTTCACACTTTGAAAATGCTGTAAATACATTTTCTTTTTAGCTTGTAAGAGCATATATTACCATATCACATTTATGTTTTGACAACTGCATTTCAATATAATTTATTTTATTTGCAGTCAGGTATATATCATTTTATGTAGTTAAAATGATTATCTGATGATAGTTTCACAGAATTCATGTAGCTGCAACTCATATTACATGTGGTTGGAATAAGCAAATCCTTACGTATTGTGATACAAATGACATTTTTTGCTAAAAAGATACTAGACTGCAGGGTCCTCTGTAGATTAAAATAGCCCAAAGGTCCAGAAGGAAAGCAACATTTCGGCAGTTACCATTAGGACCTTAGCAAAGTTCATGTGTGATTGAATGGAAAGAAAGTTAGACTGTAAGTCTTGATTTGGTCATAACTTTGTCTTGGGCAACTCAAACTTTCTAGGCCCCTTTTCTACTATAAAATGTTGGATTTTTATTTGACAATTCTATCTTTGCTATAAATGTGATTGTATATGTGTTTTCCAGTTTAACATTGAGCTAAGAGGAAATGGGAGGTTTAGACAGAGATAGGTAAGAGTGGATTCAAATTGCAAGAATGACTTTTGAGAGCCAGGCCCACCAGAGACAGTGAATGATTCAATGGGGATCTGGATCTCCAGGAAGAAGTCATAAGAGAAATGTTTGAAAATCAGTTGGAGAGAACTGGGGCAATTCCGTCTTTCTTGGCATTACTTTCTATTATAATAGAAATATATTTCTCTGCCTATCTGAGGCTTATAGATTTGTGCTAATTTTTAAGGGAAATAAGCTATTTTCTTTGGATTACTGAACTTTAGCCAATATATTTGAGGAACAATTAATTGACCTGTACCTTTCAAGGCACTGGCTTTGACCGTGTTTAACTGAACTTCCTGAATTACGCTTGCTATTAGACTGTATAATTTACACATTATGTGTGTGCTTGGGAGTACTATTTCTGAGCTATTAATAGTGTTTTATTTGATTCAGAAATCAAAGCAGTCTTTCTTATGGAATTTTATAACTGGCATTCTTTGTTCTACCACAAAGAGGTTCTCTTAAGTTATAAAAATATTAAATATTTCTAGGTCTAGGAATGTTCAGTCATAGCTGTCATGTGGGTCAATTTTAGGTTCAATTCTCCACTCTAACTTCTTTTTGAGATTTGACTTTTGGTTTGTCATATATTTTTTTGAGCATGCTATCTGGTATAAAATAATGTGTGACTGCTTAAACTGTATATGTGTAAATACCAGTTTCACATTATGGACCTCTAATATAACCATGAAATGGTACAGTACCTCTTACCAAACACCTCTTGGAAAGGACATAAATCAAGCTCTCAAGATAGTGCTAGTGCTCATGAACAGTTTATAAGAGTCAAGCAAAGCTACTGGAAGATGAGAGAGCAGACATAAGCCATCCCTACCAAGCTACCCAACCCCGAGATCATTCAGGCTGCAAATTGTCAGACGTCTGGGTAAGGTCACCATAGACTATCCAGACACGGAGAAGACAGCCCAGATAAGAACTACTCAGCCAACCTAGATTATTATGAAACTCATGAATGCTTACTCTTTTAGGCCTAGGGGTAGTTTCTGAGTAGTTTATTATACAACACAAGCTAAGTGATAGAAGGGTACTGGGATCTGGGAGTACTTTTCGGATGTTCTTTTTTTGTTTTGGTGGTATTGAAATATTTCATTTAGTTTTGTTTTGCTCTGTTTTTAAATAGGCTTAACTGCTAATGAGTAGAAATCAATCTAGAAGACAGGTTTAGGTTCTAGGAAAAATAAGTGATATTTTTAGCTAACACTAAATAAAAACTAAATATGTAGCATTTAAATAAGAAAAATTGGATGTGGAAGGATCTCTTGTAATTGAAAGAAAAGAGAAAAGGGTTGTTCTCTTGGGGTTTGGTGTTGGGAAGCCGAGGTGAGAATTATATGTTAGCTTTCCATTTCCCTGTGAGGCAGGATGGAGGGCCATCCACTGAGCCTGAGTGAGGAGGTGGTTGACTGTTTTAAATACTGCTGTGAAGATGAGAAAGCTGGCAGAGGAATGTACTAGAAATGACAGTATCTTTTGAAAATGTGAAACAACTCTATAGCTGAGAGTTCGTTTCAATTTTGTGATTTTTGTTGCACAAAAATGCAGTGTATTTGTCATATATAAAATATACACTAAGCCTATTCTCTCCATATGTAAGTCTCTGAAAACACAATGTATACCTTTGAGGTCTGAGCAAGAGTTACTCTCACACTGCCCTGGTTGAAAGATCTCTAGATACTCTGTTGTCTTAATGCCTATGTAACCCTTAAATTCCAAGACCCAAAGGGAATTATTTTTTTCATTTTTATCAATGATCACTAATCCACATCTAGGTAGTGCAATTAAAAAAAATAAAAATTTTGTCAAAGTTTTAAATTTTTGGAGATTTCTCCCCAAAGCTCATATGCAGAATTTTTGTGGGAATTAATTTTGGCCCTAATTGACCTCTGGTTTTGAGTTAACTCAAGAAAGAAGGGCAATCATGGATAATAATTAATAATAATAATAATAATATAATAATAATAATAATAATAATAATAATTAATAATACAAAGTATGGCTTAAGAAGCTAGATATCACTACTTATAAACACACACATATACAAAGACACACATGCCACATACATTCTCACACACATATTCATTAAATTCTCACAATGCAGCAACATATTTTTTACACATAGACACACTGAGGAACAGGGAGGTTAAGTAACGTGTTCTAGGTTACACGACAGCAAGTGGCACAGCCAGGAGGCAAACCCAGGGAGTCTGGCTCCAGAGTCTGTGCTGTGAACTACTAGGCTGTTTTGCCTTTGGAAGGCTCTGGACCATTTTAATCATACTAGATTAAAATATGCACAATAGACATTCAGAGATTGCCAGCGCTATTTGACAAATGTTAGGTTATCAAAATTCAGACAAATGGTATCTTTCTGCTAGACAGAAATTATTTTGAACCAAACACAGATGAGTTGTGCATGGATCCAATTTTTAGTGACATCAGCAGTCAGAAATGTACAGATAGACTGAAATAAGAGGAATTACTTCAGTATTTATTTGGTTTTTCAAATTCTGTTTAAACATCATAGGGGTGTAGAACTCATTATTCACCTGCACATAATTAAGAAATGATTATATAAATAGAAAAATGTGTATAATGTAGGAGAAATGCCTGAACAGCACTGTGCTGCATAGGGAGATAGACCTAAAATAAAAGGTAATAATAGTTTTAACAACCTTTATGCTCCTGAAATCAGCAATTAAATATATTCAAATCTGCAACGACAGAGTTCATACAATGTAATATGTACCTAAACATGGACATTTCTAATGATGTTGAAAGCCTAGGAAAAGGGATCACAAAACCCTGGTGTGGTTGTAATACTTAGGCAGTGGTTCCTGAAAGGGGAAAAAAACAGCAAACTAATAAAACTGTTTATCTGATGACATTCAGAATTTCTGACTGTCATTCAGACAAAGCTTGTTGATAATCTAACAGTCAGAAACAGCTTATGGGCCTCAAAATACTGTCACCTGGATTAAAGTAAATATTTTAAACTATTGTAATGATGTCTTAATATGTAGAATGGGGTAAGAAGAATCTCTTCAATTTCTGTAAGTAAAATTTAATAAGAGTTGGGAAAAAAATGTAAAGGGTAAGTTAAGTTTCTGCTTTGGACAGGTATGTATGAATAGCCCCCAGATAGTTAAATCTTTCTGTATTTATTTAAATGAAGCACAAAGTTTAAGTTCAAGTTAAGAGTAGTTGGTCTAAAAATGTTTTTAAAGTGGTATGTACTTTAAATACATAAGAATACGTAAGGTACTTGGCATCTAACATTTGTTGAAGTGTGTTTGAATCTACCTCATAAAATTTAAAATAAATATAGAACCTGCTTTCTAGTGTGAAAATTTTGGAATAAAAATTATATTTATATTTATACTTTGGCTGAATTTAATGGTACCTGAAGCAGCTAATTTCAGTGCCTCTGGAAAGGGCAAAACTGGAAGGAGTCCGTTATACTAAAATTCCCGATCAACTTTCATTCTTTGTTATTGTTTTATTTCATTATAGCTGATGAAAGGGACCAACTCCAGAAGCCTGGTGGGGCAGTGATGAAGAGCAGTGTAGTGTCTATGAAAGCATTCTGCTTCTTCTGTTTTTGTTCTAGAGAGAATTCCATGGACTCTAATGCTTTCATCACCCACCTCTCTGCAATTATCACCTTTGCTAATGAAAACACAGGCTCCATAGCATTTAATCTCTCCATCCACAAAGAAGTCATTGTCCTTGACATCCCAACATTAGGGGCAGTAAGAAAAGGTGAACAGGAGAAAGTACATGGCATTTTCATGGTATTATAACCCATGTTTCCTAACGGAAAAACTAAAGTAAGAGCACTTACATGTTCTTGCTAGTGCCTTAACTCCACTTGGCTCATTTTTATCCAAAACGTTGAGAAAAAGGTGAGGCAAGGTTTTACTGTTACTTTGAAATTTGGCTGTAACTACTCTCCATTTATTATGCATGATTCTGCTAATGACCAGTCTCTCTACTAGCAAATAAGTAATTGCTTCTTCCTTTAACTATTTTTTTGCTCCATTATTAAATGTAAAATACCTATGGAAGACTCTACATAAGTGATATAAAATGTATTCAAAATAATTCATCATAAACTAAACCCCAACTTTCCACCCCCAGCTGAGCTCTCTCCACTACTTGTCTATGTTCTGCTCAGTTCTGACAATTTGCCATCACTGGAATATGTATTGTACTTTTTAGCCTCAGTATGTTTACAGTTGTCATTCCATCTGCTAAAATACACATTCGCCAAAAACCTAGCCTATTTAAGCCCCAGTAGTAATGTGACTTTCATGAAATCATCTCCAATCATCACAATGAAAATATTTCTTCTATCTCCAATAGCATCATGTATAATTTTGAATCGTGTATCCCATGGTGTACTGAATTAGAACTGATTATTTACATAGCATATACTCTACTATTTGGTAAGGGCTTTGAAGGCAGAGCTTTGTACCTTCATACCTTGTCTTAGCCAAAGCCATCTTAAGCCAGCTTCTGCCCAACTTACCAGCTGTCCACATGTGCAGGGTTAGCCTAACCAAGATCAGCAGAGCCCAGCAGGTCAGCTAAACCACCCAACTGATTTGACATGAGAGATGAGAAGAAAACCAAATGATTGCTAATTTATGACAGAACACTTTGTGATGGCTTACTTTATGCTTAGATAACTGTTATTGATTGCCTTTAAAAGCTCTGTTCATTCTAGTAAGTCAAATTGGTTTTGTTTCATCTGTTTTGAAAGTTACCATAGTATATCCTCATGACTATTTCCCTTGACGTCTTGTTTTTGGTGTCCAAGGTATTTCTATTAGAGACAGAGACTACTCAGAGCAAAGCATTAGGTTTCTCTGATAATCACCTGTCTCACTGTGGTCTTCAGGAAAGAATCTTCCAGGGATGCTAAAGATCTTTCATATGCTAAAAATTTTATTAGCAATTTTCAGGTACTTCAGCTTCTCTGAGGACAAGTTAATCAAGTGATTCACATAACTACAACATCTTTGAGTGCCTACTCTGATCAGAAGCTCATCTAAATGCTGAGGTTTAACATGAGAATAAGACACTATCCCTGCTCTGGAGTTTTAGGATGAATGTGGTACATACTACTGATATATCACAGTGCTTGACATGTGCTCTGATGTCATACAGTCTCAGATTAAATCCAAGGTCAAAGAGTAGGTACTCTGCTTCTTTCTGTTACATAAAATAAAATTTGAATTAAGTGTATGAATCTGAGAAATAAGGATAACAATAGATGCCACTGAGGACTACTTTGAAACTCACAGTGAAGTAATGCATGTAAAGTACTCAGCATAATACTTGGCACATAGCAAGTGTTCAATAGAGGTTGGCTATTACTCTAAGTAATTAAATAAATTTCAACGTGATAGATGGCATATTAGAGGTGTGCAGAATGTATTGAGAACACAGGATGAATTGTTCTCCCTAGAAGGCCTACGTAAAGCTGCAGAGAAGGGGTGACATTTGATCTGGGACTTAGAGAATGAAGAGAAAGTTAGGCAGAAAAAGCAGGAAAGACAATCCCAGATAAAATACTGGAATGAGCATAAGCTGAAAACATCCTTGTGTGTGAGGAATAGTATTCCAGTCTTGTTAGAACACAAGATGTTTGCATTGATTAAGGGGTAGAGACCGGTTTTACTACTTTGAAATTGGGAGGGTATAAAAAATATACAATTCTAATTACTATCTAATGAACACCTACTACGGATCAAGCACTGTGTTAAGCTCTTACGCTGCAAAATTTCAATGCCATTGTGGCATTGCAGGAACATTATATCCCACTTATTTGATGATAGATTGAAAAACAGATTTAGTTACTTGCCAAAGGCCACTGTATGGTCAGTTTGAAGTCATGTAAGCATTTTCAACCACAGGGTGACATAATGGGTTTTACAATTTAAAGTCCAAATAAAGAGGGATTGGATTGGAGTAGGAAGAGGCTGAGAGAGATATATAAGGAAAATTCAAATAAGGAATTAAGTTCTGGACTGGAGCACTGGCAGTGGGGAGGATTACGTGTGACAGCCTGAGACACTTCCTATGACCTAATGAAGCCAGCCTGTTATTCTGTTGAAAAATAAAACTGATTGAAGATCCTCCAAGTCAGCCCTTATCCTGTGTATTAACAAACAGGATCTGGGGAAGTGCTTTTTCAGGTGTGTTAGGAAGGTCTCAATACTCCATTTTAGTATTATTGACCTCCTCTAGAACACCTTGCAAGAAATGACACCATGTCCTTCTAAGTCCTTGGGAGACTACAGAGGCAGAGCTATGATTCAGGCATGAATCTGTGGCAAAAATGCTTGAAGTAACGAAACAATTAAGCCCCAAAACTGTCTGGGTTCAAATTACAGCTCTTCTACATGCTAACTTTGTTCTATACCTGTGTTTCTTTCTATGGAGAATGGAAATATTACCTTTCTCATGAAGAAACATAAAATGATGTGACTGTAAAGTGCCTAGAACAGAGCAGGACAAGTGGTAAATACCTAGTAAATGTAAACCATTTTTACTATTATTTCTACTTCTAGAGTACATAAAATAATACTTTAAGTTACTTTTTAAAATAAAGACATATAAAGCCAAGAAAAGTTTACTGTAACATGTATTCTTCCAATAAATATTTCTTACCTGATAAAAATACAGAAATAAAATTTCCCTTAAACTTTTGTTTAATAGATAATTTTAAGTTGGATAAGAGCATTAAGAAAAAATTCCCCTCGTCCTTCCATCACATTTTTGTGCTTTTCCTTCTATAAGTTAGAAACATGATCTTTTAATCCTAACCTGGCACAGCCCGTTGTTGGTTAGTCAAGAGGGGATATGAATTATTGAGACAAGTTATGATTTTCATTTTTTAGATGACATGCATATGATTAGATTTTAAGATGACTGCAAGATTATGCTCCATTTTTTATACTCAATTTGAATAGTTCTGTGGATTTCAGAAAAAAAGAGAATTGAATTATCATTCTGCTAAGAGGATGGCTTAGATCTTCCTCCAGCCAGATAGAACTGGCATCATGAAATCAGTCCCTGACTATGTTAGCATGTCCTACCAAAACCAGCATGAAATAGGGTAAAATAGAAAAACTCTTATGTGACACTTTCTTTATAGAGATTTATATTAACTTGCAGAAATTTCATTCATCGTCTTTTGACTTCTCATCAAAAGTAAATTTGATAGCTAAGTCTGCTCATTGAAATTTTATAAAAAAAATTCAATGTAATACTTCTTAATGTTAAAATGTATGCATTGTATTCTGTATATGATTTATGAACAAAATATCACATATGAGTGATATGGCACCATCATTATTATGACTATGTCAAAAATATAATTTATATTTAACAGAATCAGCCAATTCTCTGCCTTTATGAGTATAAGGCACTCAAACAATTCCACAAAAAAATACATTATCTTGGTTTAATCTATCAAACATACTTCTACTCTTACTTTTTTCTCAAACAACATAAAAGAAGCTGATTTCCATGAAAGCAAACAATGATAATAATATGGCATCACATGATACATTCACTTTAAAGAAAAGGTTAATGCCAAAAGCCCAGTCATCTTTTTATTTTATTTCATTATTATTTTCTTACTGAACTATAATTTACACTGTTGTGTTATTTTCTGGTGTACAGCATAATAACTCAATTGTACATATTCTGTTTTATATTATTTTCCATTATAGATTAGTATAAGATATTGAATATAGTTCCCTGTGCTTTACAGTAGGACCTTATTTTTCTATTTTATACATAGTAGTTTGTATCTGCTAATCCCAAACTCCTAATTTATCCCTCCCCCTACCTTTCCCCTACAGTAACCATAAGTTTGTCTTCTATGTCTGTGAGTCTGTTTCTGTTTTGTAAGTAAGTTCATTTGTATCATTTTTTAGGTTCCACATATAAGTGATATCATATAATATTTGTCTTTCTCTGTCTGACTTACTTCACTTAGTATGATAATCTCTAGGTCTACCCATGTTGCTGAAATGTCATTATTTCATTCTTTCCCTTTTATATGTTTCAGTAGTATTTTATATATATTTACACACACAAACACAACATTTTTATACAATCAACTGTTGATGGACATTTAGGTTGCTTCTATATCTTGGCTATTGTAAATAGTGCTGCTACGAACACTGGGGTGCACATATCTTTTTAAATTAGAGTTTCCTCCAGATATATGCCCAGGAGTGGGCTCTCTGGATCATATATGGTAACTCTATTCTCAGTTTTTTAAGAAATTGCCATATAGTTTTCCACAGTAGCTACACCAAATTACATTCCCACCAGCAGTGTAGGAGGGCTTTCTTTTCTCCACAGCCTCTCCAGCATTTATCATTTGTGGACTTTTTAATGATGGCCATTCTGACCTGTGTGAGGTGATACCTCATTGTAGTTTTGGTTTACATTTCTCTGATAATTAGTGATGTTCAGCATCTTTTCATGTGCCTTTTGGCCATCTGTATGTTTCCAGTCATCTTAAATTTCACCAAATATTGGGAAAAGTGAATATATAAATTTGGGTCCATTATGTTCACTGAGGCCCTTAAACCTGTATGTGGAAGTGTAGGGTAGATGTTGATTTACAATAAATAATGCACAGAGGAAGGAAGGTGCTTAAATTTACTCACAGGAACTTACTTCCAGTTGAATAGCATATAAGCAAACATATATACTATTGCTGCCTATTGAGATTTTTCTGTTTGTAGACTACCTTCAAATAGATTATTGACATCAAGAGCAAGAATATTTTGGTTCTGGTAGTTCAGTGTGCTCTTTTTTCTTTCCCTTTGTATATGAAGAAGAAAATGTGGTTAGCATTGCTGGTCAGTAGATAATAGACCAAAAATAGTGAGACAAACTCTTTTAAGCCTATCTGCCCTGTCATCTCCAGTATACAACATCAAACTGTGAGTCAGAGGAACAGGAGGCAAGTTATGAAGCACTGAAGCCCAAGTCACACCATATGTGATACTATGCTATAGTGAGAAAATCAACTGTTGAATTTATTTAACAAACTCCAGAAACCCATGGTTTGAAGAATTCTTAGTAGTTATGTACATATAGAAGTGTGTATATTAATATTCTATACTTACATTAAATTCATACTTTAATTAAATAGTACTTATATTGAATAATGTTCTTTAATATAAATTGAAAGAAAGCACAATCACTAGAATTAGAGATATGTTCTGTTCAGTTATTGCTAACAAAGAATAACAAACATTTAGGTGATAATTTGGATGCTTGATACATAAAAAATGTGTTTATTGAAATATATTTTTAAAAGGTCGATCCTTCTTTTTAATTTTACTGTATTTTGTGGATTGCTTATTTCATTACTAATCTCATTCTGCATTCATAGACTAAACCAAGGTTATAATGAAAAAACAGGTGATAATAAAGTCCGTGAGAACTGTCTATGTGGCCAGCACCTATTTAACTCTCACATTAGCTCTACAAAATAAGTGCTGTAATATTCATATACAGATCAGGAAATGGAGATTAAGAATAGTATCAAAAGTTGCACAGCAAAAATTCAAGCTCATGTGGTCTGACTCCAAAGTACATGCTCTTAAACACAGCACTTTGCTGCTTTAAAATTGCACATAAATTCCACCACTTTTCTCACTTGTAGCGTTCAACAATGAAGGGACACATAGAAAAGAAAATGAAAGAGGAAAGCTTTCATATAAACAGATTTGAAAGCAACATGGAGAGGAAATTCAACTGATGCAATTAATACTAACTTTCCAGGATTTTTGCAATATCCACAAGATAATTTCCTGAACATCAGTAGTAATCATTAATCTAAATGTTTGCATATTTTGCCACCTTCCATGTTCTTTGCACATGGGGCCTTCACTCTTTCTGACATCTTGAAGAGTTTACACATCTGTGATCCACAATCAGCATGAAGGATAAAAGTAAGTCTGGTGAAATTAATTTCCTAGATACTTTATAAAAAATCAATGAGTTCTCAAACTAGTGGAAGAAATAGGATTTTTTCTGAGAAAAGTTGTGATCCTGTACACACACACACACAAACACACACACATATACATACATACAAAAAACTGCTGTCATGTAAGCAGTTGATTAGTCTGATTATTTGTTGGGCATTTATTGGAGAGAAGAAGATAATGAATTAGAAAAGGCATCTTCATTATTCATTCATTTATTCTTCAATTTATGATATATTTAAAAGCCTCCTTACTATTCAGAGTGAGGCAAGGCACTGTTCTCAGCATTTAGGATACAAAAGTGAATCATAGAGACATAGTCCCCATTTCCATGGTATTAATAATCTATCTCACAGGAAACCTCAAAATAGTAGTCAAGAGATGATAAAGGCCTGATCTAGAAAGATAGATTAAAAGGAAGTTCAGATGTGAAAAAGGTTAAGGAGGAAAACGCAAAGCCTTAAGAACTAAGGATAAAAAATAAAGAGGGGAATAAAATTAGTCAAAAGAGAAATCTGAAAGAAAATATTTTAAAATCTTCTTTATTGAAACATTTCATGACAAATTAGATCTGAATGACTATATCACCAAAATGATCAATTACATCTAAAAGTAACAATTGGCATTGTGAGACTCTAAAATCACTCTAATTAAATCACGTCAAAAACAGTTACTCTTGTAATCAGTCTTGTATTAAGCATGCATTTTTCTCTTGAGAAAGTCAAAGTACTCTTATCCTCCACACATCCATGAGGGGTAGAAATGAAGAGATTGTTCAGAGTTAAACAGACAATATAAGGGATCTTATACTTGAATGCCTTCCTTCTGCTCTTCCTTTATGTTCCCAATAAAATACGTGCATGGAGTACATCTTAAACAAATCCTTAAGTTTAGAAGAATTTAGGGCTATACTCTACTACAATTTTATGATAAATTAAGCTACATGATGTGGAAAGGTATTATCTAAGAGAGAGGTATACTCAGTGACTTGAAAAATTACAACATTCCAAATGACATTCCAAAAAAATATGCACACCTTTTACTTCAGGCCAAATTGCTAACCTCTGTTATAGTTGAGGAAGCTCAGTTCAGGAAAAATGGTCCCACTAGGATGAAGAAGATAGTATAAAAACACGAAAGTTGACACTGGGTCAAGTGTGCGGCTTGATTTACGTTGTGGCTTATGGCTTATGATCAGGAAGTCTGTAGGAGAAAACAGCACTAATTTTACTGACAAGAAAGCACAGGGGAAAAATCAGAAGTAGGGTGAAAAGGCTCTAAGATGAGTAATAATAGTACAGGGAAATAGCACTTACTCTGCTAGTCTGTAAACATAAAATCTAAATATAATGTTGCACTTTTGAATTTCAGTAAATACAATGGTTAAATTAGAAGAAATGAGAACATTAAAAATTTCATAGAAGAATAAAGACTGGAAAACTTCATCTCAAAGATCCTGAGACAAATAAGCATCTGAAAAGGATTTATTACAGAAACCAGAAAAAGGACTGAAAGCTAATAGGACTGAGAAGTAATAATGCCTAGAGATTAACAGCACAGACTCTGAAGCATGACTGCTTGGTCTGGAATCTGACCACACTACTTACCAGCTGTGACTCTGAGTAAATTAAGGGTAATTAAAAAAACTCAATTTACCGTGAAGTAATTAATGTTTGACTTGTAGAAATGAAGACTGTAATATCTATCCTAGTTTTCTTTATTGCCATAGCCTGTGAATATTTATATAGTTTAACTATTTTTATCTTCTGCCTAAACATTCACTGATTAAGATACACTGTGATGCTTCATTTTGTGATATGAAGAATAGTGAGTTGATAGTATGTCAGAACTAGAAGCAGTGACTTATAATACATTGTGGATGGGTCAATGTGTCTTGGGCAAAATGTACAATATTTGCATTAAATCAGTTATAATCAGTTTTAATTATGCAGAGAAGCATGTACCTGGGCGTTGGGCAGCCGAAGTGGTAAACTACATTGGGAATTTTTGCTAGTGATGTTGACGAGTAACTAGAGCCTTTTTCCTGCTACCTTCGGACTTTGGCATCCAGCTCACCAGTATGTGACTAAAGCTAAGCCAGTCAAATTGTATCACTTAGAATAGTGAGCCTGCAGTGAATATCTGACTCTGACTCTGGTGTTAATAACCTAAAATAGCAGTGAAAGTTTAGGATTCATTCCACCAATCATAGTTTGAGTACACTGAAGACAGTGACACTGTAATCAAAGGCCCAACAGTGTTGTCTTAAGTATCCACTGAGAGTAGTAACCCAGCTATGGTGGTCAGTTTTGTGCTGCACCATAAACAGAGCTGCTCTGGAGGTCTTTGTGAGACGTCACTGTGTTCTCAGCTTTTCTCTTTCCCCTTCCACTTTCTAGGTGTTTGTTTTAAAAGGTTTTCCATATATAGATTCTGTGAGCTTCATCTTATACTTTCGATAATCCATCTTTGAATTATATTAATTGGAATTTATTTCTGCAATTTATAGCTAAGAACTATGACACATGAATAGATTAAGAATAATATATGTGGGTTGATTGCAGGTTGCAAATAAATCTGAAAAGTTTTAAAATAACAAAATCACCTATGTGGGAACAAAAATGACCAGCCCAAGATTTTCTGACAAATAAGATAACTAACTTATAAGTAAACCCAAAAAATCACTTGTGGAAATATTTTATGATCATTTTCTCTTTCTAAATTAAGAATTTGGTGTTTTAGAGCAGTTTAAGGTTCACAGCAAAACTGAGGGTAAGGTACAGAGATTTCCCACACATACCTGCCCTCAAACATGCATAGCCACCCTCATTATCAGTATCCCCCAGCAGAGTGGTACATTTGCTACAATTTATGAACACTGACACAGCATAATCACCTAAAGTCCATAAGTCCATAATTTATATTAGAATTCATCCCTGGTGATGTACATTCTGTGTATTTGGACAAATGTATAATGACACATATCCAACAATATACTATACAGAATAGTTTCACTGCCCTAAAAATCCCCAAAAACAGCAGAATAGCATCTTCTTCTCAAGTGCACATGGGACATTCTCCAGGATAGATCATACGGTAGGTCACAAAACTATTCTCAAAAGATTTAAATACTCAAAAGATTTAGATGACACATATATCATTTTCTTTGATTACAACAGGGTGAAGTTAGACATCAATAACAGAAGGAAAATTTTTTTAAAAAATTAGTAACATGTAGAAATTAAACAACACACTCTTAAAATCCAAAGAATAAATTGTAAGGGAAATTAGAAAATAAAGAAGAATGAAAACAAAAATGAAGCATGCCAAAATACAAAGACGCAGTGAAAGCAGTACTCAGAGGGCTATTTACAGCTATAAATGTCAACATTAAAAAGGAAAAAGAAAAAGACTCTCCAATCAATAAACTAAATTTACACTCAAGAAAAAAAGAAAATTTCAGCAGACCTATAACAAGAGATTAAATCAGGAATCAAAATCCTCCCTACAAAGAAAAGTCCTGGACCAGGTGGCTCTACCCGTGAATTCTACTAAACATTTAACTAATTATTAACACCAATCATTCTCACCCTTTCCAAAAAATTTTAGAGGTGGCAATACTTTCTAGATCATTTTTTGTTGCCAGCATTACTCTGATACCAAAACCATATAAAGACATCATGAGAAGATAAAACTACAGACCAATATTTCTTATGAATATGATGCAAAATCTTCAACAAAATATTAGCAAATAAAATCCAAAAACATATTAATAGAATTATTAGCCATGATTAAATGAGATTTATACCAGTACATGCAAGAGTGGTTCAGCATAAGTAAACCGATGAAGGTAATACATCACATTAACAAAAGTGGAGCAAAAAAAACTATATAGTTATCTAAATTGACTCAGAAAAGGCTTCTGACAAAATGTAACACTCTTCCCTGATAAATACTCTCAGAATACTGAAAGTAAAGGTAAAATTTCTCAATATGATAAAGGGTATTTATGAAAAACTCAAAACTAACATCATACACAATGGTGAAAGACTGAAAACTTTCCCACTATGATCATGAACACAGATGTCCATTATTACTGCATTCAACATTGTACTGGAAGTTTTAGTCAGAACTATTAAACAAGAAAAATAAATATAAGGCTTCCAAATTAGGAAGATGAAAAATCATCTCCACTCATAGATGACACAATTTTATATATAGAAACCCCCCCAAAAAATTCATAAGAAAGCTAATAAACAAATTCAACAAGGTTGCAGGGAAAAGATCAACACACAAAAATCACTTGTGTTTATATACACCAGTAATAAATAACCCAAAATGGAGATTAAAGAAGAAATTCTATTTACAGTAGCACCTGAAAAATTAAATAATTAGAATTAAATATAACCAAGGAGGTGAAAGACTTGTATGCTGCAAACTAGAAAACAGCTGAAAGACGTTAAAGAAGACCTAACAAATGGAAAGACATCATGGTCATGGAGTGAAAGAGTTAATACCCAAAGCAATCTACAGATTTAACACAACCTCTATCAAAATTCTTACATTCATTGTTTTGGCAAAAAAAAAAAAGGAAAAGCCAGTCCCCAAACACATACAGATTTGCAAGGGTCTTGATTAGCTAAAAACAATCTTGAAAAAAAAGAATGTTGAAGAACTCACTTCATAATTTCAAAACTTACCATAAAGCTACACTGGTTTAAAAGATACTGTACTAGCATAAGGACAGACATATAAACCAAAAGAATAGAATAGAGAGCCCAGAAATAAATCTTCACATAACGAATGGTCAATTTATATTTGACAAGAGTGCCAAGAATATTCATTGGGGGAAGAACAAGTCTTTTCAACAAATGGTTCTGGGAAAAATGGACAAAGTATAAATCTGGACTTTACCTACCATCATAAGAAAACATTAATTAAAAAGAGATCTAAAATGTAAACTCAAGAGCTAAAACAATAAAACTCTGAGGAAAAATAATGGAGAAAATCTCCATGATACTGAGTCTGTCATTGACCTATGAATATGACATCAAAGCAAAAGTAACAAAAGAAAAAAATAGACTAAGCTTTATTAAAATCAAGAACATTTATGCATCAAAAAGCAAAAAGATAATATAATGAATGAGAGAAAATATTTCAAATTAAGTGTGAGATTAATATCCAGATTATATAAAGGATCCTTTTAAAAATACAATAAACAGCCCAAATAAAAACTGGTTTGAAACAAGATTTTCAACAAAAATAAACAAGTGACCAATTGCTTGTGAAAAAAATGCTCAACATCAGTAGTTATTAGAGACCTGCAAATCAAAACCACAATAAGATACTATTTCACACCTGCTAAGATGGCTAAATAATAAAATAAGTAAGTAAATAAAAAGCTCCAGTATAACAGTTGTTGGTGAGGATGTGGAGAAACTGGATCACTCATGCATTACTGTGGACAACGGAAACTGGTAGTCACGCGGAAAACATTTCAGCAGTTTCTCAAAAGATTAAAAACAGAAGTACCATATGACCCAGCAATTCTACTCCAAGGCATATATCTTAAAGAATTTATAGCAGGGACTCAGATATTTGTATACCAATGTTCATAGAGGCACTGTTCACAAAAGGTGGAAACAACCTGCTGTCCATCTTCAGATGAACAGATAAACAAAATGTGGTCTATGCTTCATTGGAATATTATTCAATTATTAAAAATAATGAAGTTTTATTTTATTTTATTTATTTTTAATTTTAGAAGGGAAGCCCCTTTTTATTAAACTTGTACATCTTACTTTCTTCCTTTCAGAATCCTAATAAAAAACTTATGTTTCTGCTTACTTAAAAAAACCAAAAAACAAATGAAGGAAACTATTAAAACATCACTTTTGTGATGGGAAAGGAGAAAACAAGATTCAACATAAGTATAGAAAACTGTATCAGGAGAAAAGAAATAATTCGAAGAGGAGCTTACTTCAGTCTAGGGCCAGACCACCTGCACACACAGCCCTAACCTAAGAGGATTTCCAAAGCAAACCAACCCCAGGAGACTAGGGAGCAAGCCCTAAGAAGTTTGTTACTTCTGAAGTAACAAACAGAAAACGAATGATCGCACAAATACAAATCAATTTATTTGAAAAAAGTACACACGCATTCAACACATGTCTCCCCCCCCTTCCCAGGCTCTCTTTAATCAACAGCTGGTGGAGGAGGGCAAACCCTTAGCGACAGGGCGTTCACAAAATGTATGTGTTCTTTGCCAGTTGCCATTTGTAGTCCCCGGAACTCCAGACAGTGCGGAGGGTGCACTCCTGGTGCCAGTGTGCCACCCTGATCAGGCAGACTATGGAGGCTCCCAAGAGGATCAGGACCATCACGGACAGCCCTGCCAGGACCACCATCACTTTAGTGCCGTGGGGCAGGGCAGGATACAACTCCTTGCCGAAGCAGCGCTGCATGCACTCCTCCTTGGAGGGGTAGCTGTTTTTATTGCACTGGCACCCTCCATAGTTGAAGTTGTCAAGAGTTCCTCTCGGCATTAAAGTACCAGCATGGGAAGGCTGCGCGGCAAGGCCCAGTGACCGCCTTGGCAGTGCAGTATTCTTCATAGTTGAAAATATCACTGGAGAGGTCACCAGCATCCTCATTTCTAAGAACACCTGGGACAGAGGAATCTGCTCCATTCCTGCTGGTGGCCGGACCATCAATGGTGTTTTCTGTGACACCAGCACATTTTGCAAGACACTCCTCCTTGGTCATATAATTATCATCATTCCCTTCACAGCCTCCATACACAAACTGCTGGCAGTATCTGTCAGTGACATTGTAGGACCACCTAGGGATGGCGGCCCAGCATCTTCCCACTATTTTCAAACTTGGCAAAATTCGTGGATGACACATTCTCCATTGGCAGCCTCAGCCCCAGAGAGGAGCAGCGCTGCCAGCAGAGCGAGGAGAACCCAGCACCGCTTCCGCCTACACAGCTGCGCCAAGACAGGCTCCACCTGGCCGCGCGCCACCAGCCGTTGGGGTCTCGGGATCAGGTGCTGGAAGGGCCTTTCCACGCACATGCACTGGAGCGCCTAGCATTCAGGTGCGGGTGCTCGCAGATGGTCCCGGGGTGTGGTGCTGGCTCTCGCCATGCAGGAGATGTCCGGGAAGCCCTTTTCTCGGAACTTAGGTGTGTGGACACCCTGGCTCCTTTGCCCACGATGCTTCAGTCCACTCCTCACTCACCCCTGACTCTCCCCCAGTTCAGAACCCCGCTGCACCCACAAACGCTTGGCGGGCGCTAGAGGCAATGGCGGCCGCTTAAAAGCAGCTACCCAAGGTGGTCCAAGAATGAAATTTTAATGTATGCTACAACACAGACCTTGTAATCATTGTGCTTCAAGAAGTAAGCCAGATATAGAAGGCCAAATATTGTATGATTCTACTTACATGAGGAACCTAGAATAGGCAAATGCATAGAGACAGATATAGTAGTATTTTACCTGGGCTCAGGGGGAACAGGTGTTACTGTTTTCATGAGTATAAACTGTTTTGGAGGATGATGAAAAAGTTTTGGATATAAATAGTGGTGATGGTTGCACAATATTGCGAATGTATATATAATGCTACTTAGGTATATACACTTTTGGTTAAAATGATAAACATTGTGTATATTTTGCCACAAGAAGACAACAAAACAACACATTTATTATCTCCCAGTCTCTTCAGTCTTTCATAAGATTGCAATCAATGTGCTGTCCAGCACTGAAGTCTTATCTAAAGGTTCTACTGGGAAATAATCTGCTTTCATACTCATGTGTGATTGTTGGCTGGTTCAGTTGCTTGAGGGTTACTGGATTGAGAAGCTTAGTTCCTGACTTGCTAGTGGCTCATGCTCAGTTCCTTGCCACATGGGTTTTTCAGAATGGCAGACTGCTTCATCAAAGCCAGAAAGAAAGGGAGAGTATGTTGGAAAAACAGAAATCACAATCTTTTATAACCTAATCACATGAGTGACATCAGCGACATCTCATCATCTCTGTCATATTTTACTGGTTAAAATTAAGTGACTACAATCAGAGGGAGAGGATTATACAAAGATAACATCTCAGGAGGCAGGGTTTTTTGGGGGCCATCTTAGAATTTGCCTTGCTGCAAAGAGATTATATAAAATGATACCATAGTATGTGCATGAAAATTATTATCACACTATTGTATCATCATATAATACCAAACCAAATGTTTCTGAATATTTAGCAACATGTACCCAAGGATTCAGATGACAGACTTGAATATTCACCTTTAGTCTATATTTTTCTTGTGCCACAAAACCCAGCCACAAAGATAAACACTTTGATACGTCCAACATTTCTTTTTGAAATGAGAGCATTTTGCATGCCATCTTAGATAAATAACATTTTTTGAAAGATGTTCAAACTATCTGGCCTTCTGCGATTTTGCTTGTTTATTATTGAACATCAATACTTTCTTCCAACAACTTGACATGCCATTATTGTGACTGTAAATCTGTGCTACATCTTTGTAGAATTGTAACTGATGCCCAATGACATCTAGCTGGTACCTTAAATTGTTTATCAATAAAATTAATTATGTCTTTGAATAATATACAAACATATGAGTGTGTATAAATGTTTGTATATGTAATTTGTGCATATTGACCCCAAATAGACCTATTATTTCTAAGAAAAAAGTGGTAAATCCTAAAACTCTGCCTCAGTTCTTAATAAAATATTTTTCATCCTACCTGGTCTCTAAGCTCTGATTAAATTGACTAATTTACTCATATTTCCATAAGATTTAAAACAGACATGTCTTAACTGCCTATCAAGTGCCTGCACAGGCTCTAGTTATTTCTTGGCATGAAAAAGCCTGCTTCATTTCCTTTACTAACTGTGAACTTTGGGGCAATTTATTTAGTAGCCCTTGGTTTCGGTTTTCTCAGGTGAAAATTTGATTAATAACATTTTCTGCTAGATAGGGATATCATGAGGATTAAATCAGTTAATACTTATAGAAGTCCTTAGAACAGTGTCTGTTATATCTCTATATAAATACATTTAGAGATAGAGATAGATAGATACGGAGGGGTAAAGGAATGATTGCTTACAGCAAAAATAAAATGTTGCAACAAATGTATTTTTATTGTCTCTATCTCAGCTCCTCGTCCTAGGAGCTCTAGTTTTCAGCTTGGTGTGGGTTGGGGGTGAGGATTAAGAAGGTCACAGCAAGGTTGATGAAACCCTCGAGCTTCCAAAATAAATATAACCGTAGTTTCTGCTTTAAAATAATCAACAACAACAACAAAACATTCTTTTAGGTTAAACAGTGTCTTCCAGATAATTACTCAGTTGATTCAATATTTAAACTTCCTTTCAGGGTTATTTGTCTTTTCCTAATCACTCTTCAATTAGTTTCTTCCCAAATATAGCTTTTTAAAAATCTTTAATAACAGCACTGATCATTACAGTTCTCTTAGGGACAAAGTAATGTTTTTCTCTTTTATTACTACACTGTTAAGGCAGAGAATTTTCAGCAGCACCTGCTAAGTCTTTTCCTAAGTTATTTTCCTCATGAGCTGGTTCAGGGGTCTACAATAAGAATTCCGCCATTACTGAGTTTGTCTATTCCAACTATGCATTCAGAAATAAAGTGGTAATTGGTATGAAATACTAATAGTATTTGATAACCAAGTCAATTTATAGCCTGTGTTTAATAATCTTGAAAAGTTTGGAATTTCCCTTTTCTCTGTAACATTCTAACAATTGTCTTACGTTTCATTATGGGAAGGTTGGAAAAAAGACTCACAGTATATTAATTGTGGGAGGATCTCAGGTCCTAGTCCTGTTTCCTCCAAGTCTAGGAAGTGTGATTACAGTGTCATCCTTAGAAGCACAAACCCTGGGACCAGACTGCCTTGCTTAACACTTGCTCTGTAACTCACAAGCTAGGTGAGTGTAGGCAGTTAACGTTCTAGGGAAACTGTTTCTCCTCAGTAAAATGAGGTATGTGAACACGTACTTCACAGGTTTGCTGTGAGAATTAGCCAAGTTAAATAATTGACAGCTGACCTCTGAACCTCTGAACAACATGGGTTTGAACTGCACTGGTCCACTTATAAATGGATTTATTTTCATTTAGTCCTATACAGTACTGCACGATCCTCAGACTGAATTGAGGGTGCAGAACTGCAGATAGGGAGGACTGACTATGGGACTTGAGCATCCACAGGTTTTGGTATCCATGGCAGGTCCTGGAACCAAACTCCCAAAGATACAGGGGGACACAGTATACCTCTTAAAGCAGGAATATTAAAGCAATCCAACTACTGAGGGGCACAGGATTCTTCTGAGGGCTGGCTTTGATTTAAGAATTCAAGAATCTCCAGTGACTTTGGCAAACATGGTACTATTCTACAGTCTAGAACTTTTCCATCATGTAACTTCCCCTTTATCCTTCACTTGAGGTCAGACTTCCTTCAGGGTCTGATGACTATCTAAGCTCCTCCTGGATCTCTCTCCATTTGTTCTTATAAGCATTGAACATAATAAAATCCTTGCACATTTACTTGTCTTGATATTTGCCTCTCAGAGAGTGTGTAGCAAAGGACTTGTTATCATTTGAGTTAACCAGGAAGCAGACTCTGAGATGAAGATTAGCATACAATAAGCTAATTAAGGATCATTCTTGAAATATTTATCTGTGAGAATAATAAAGGGATCATCATCTGGGGAAAGGAAGAATTTGAGCTTCATGTAGTATTAACAAAGGTATCAGCAGAGCCTATAAGGAGATTCCAGTCAGAAATGACTTTTAGTATGTCCCAGTTTAGCACTGTGTCTCAATTTCACCTTTGCCTCTGTCAGTCATTGCATGCAGACAACCCCCGGGAGTGGAGTGTGGCTTTTCAATTCAACTGAAGGGAATATCAATGTATTGTATAATTATATTTTAATGAGTTTCTAATCTAGAGACAAGGTTTTGCATAGTTTCATATAACTTAATTAAGTAGACTCTACTTTTGGGGCTTGACCTATTCAAATACTAAAATGTATATACTGAATATTTCAATACATATTTATGAAACTATCTTATAAATATATATTTTTATAGAATTTTAAATCAGTTAATGGCTTCTGATATTACACATTAAGAACCTTCACTAATTGCCTATATTAAAAGTAAAATTTTATATGGTGCCATAAAACCACATAATAAAGTATTATTAGTCTCCTATACAAAGTATTTAAAAAAAATCCTAGGTTGGGGTACTCTGAAACTTAATGGTTTCTTCTGTAGTACTTTTGTAGAAAGACCAAATAGGTGCTAGATATACTCTTAGCCTTGAGAATATATTATGGTATTCTATAACTCTAAGAATTCAAGAATTCTTAGGGGTTCCAAGCAGAGCTAAACTACTAGGATCATTTACCCACTATTATGTTACTGACTATAACCTATGTAACCTGTCTGACCAGAAATCTTCACTATATTTAAATCAAGCAGGATTTTTCCATAAGTGAGCATTTTCTTGGAGCTTGCAATACTTATCCTAGGTTTCTGTGCTGTTAATTAGCCTGTGAACTCCAAAAATTAAGACTCTGCTCCAACTAATTTGCAAATGACCTCAGTATTACCATTTCCATAATATCTTTTATATAAACAAAGACAGTTTTAAAAAATATATACCATGAAGGTATAATGTGATAATGGATAATCTAAAAGAATGTTCTAATATTCTGACATTAAAAAGGTTGAACAGATGCTTCAGAGACTTTTGACTTTGATTTGTTAGTTATTCATCATTGGTCACCACTCTCCTACGTTTGATAGAGCATGAGAAGTGCTCCCCAAATATCAAAGTAATCATTTTTGTGATTCCTATAAATACAAGCTCTGGGGAAAAGACAACTGAACAATCAAGACAGGGTAAAGGCAGGGAAGTATTTTATTATAGGCCACTTCAAAGATCAGTTCATACTGCCCATAATAACAAGTTTACATGATCCTGCCTAAGTCTGCTATTAGCAATTACACAGTTACATTATGCATGACATTTGACTATTCATAGAAAAGAAAATGTACTGTATTCCATTAGTGGTTTCCTATGAGTGTAAGTCTACAAATTACTGGTGATGTTTAGGCTGATGTGTTACTCTTTTGCATATTTATAATGCTCCTGTCACACTCATTATTAATATGAATGCAATGTGAGGTATTAAAGATCAATGTGATTTCTATCAGTTTCAGATTCTGTTTGTGCTAAAACTCTTATGCAAATATGATAGTGTATTTACATTCTGCACTTATGCATGATCATGAAGGAATCTTGTGCTTTACCTTATATCACAGCTGGTATACTAAAAGTGTAAAAAGACACCTGAAATAAGTTAAAGTAAATGCTATTATTTCTGAAATCGGGAAATGATGAGAATCTCCAGTGGCTGGCTAGTCTTTTGATTCAGAACAACTTATAAGTTGTTGACAGTGTCTAGGAAGACCAGCACATCATTTTTCCCCAAAAATGCAGATTTGTTTTTAATGGCAAATATTTCCAAAAGAGGTATTTTATAGAATGCAGGTTTAAGCAGAGTTTCCTGGACTCTAAGAAGTGTATCTTTCCCTTTATTGTGTGTGTGAGTATAAAGATTTTTGTGCCACATGCTCCTATATGATTGGTCCCTTAAGAAAGTTTAAAATTCTGCGATGGATAAGAATAAATGTATCTTACATTGTCAGTGTGCCTGTCACAAATTAGATTTGGGACATTTTAGTTCCCTGATCTCAAGAATTTATACAATTTCACGATGAAAATAAATTACTGAAGATTTTGCTTCCAGCTTTGACAGTATAGACATAATCAGACCACAAATACTAGTAATATTTTTTTTAAGGAAAAAAAAAAAACCAAAGTGGAAAACAAACACAAATCTGTGTTCAAAGGCACTGGAGGGTAGTCAGTACTCAGGCCAAGATTTAAGAAGAAGAAAACACATTGAGGTGACCTATATTTTTGCAGGCATTGTTTTTTTCCCCTCGGTAACTTTGGCTGTCAGAAAGCAGGAACCTTCAGTTTGTAGCAATCTCACTGACTTACCAAGGCAGCCACGACTTGAAGAACTACTACCTCAAATAAAAGTCAACTACAGTTGATTTCAGGATGCAAATGTGTTTAAATGTTTAAAAATCTATCATGCACCTCACTACTTAGGAGACCAAATGAGAAAATTTGTATTTAATGCATAAATATATTTGATAAAATTCAGCACTCAATCATGGTTCGAGGAAAAATTAAAATAAGCCACACCAAAAATCAGGGTAGCCAAGAATAGTAGGGGTGATCCTTCATTTAATAAATGAGTATTTATACGAAGTACCGCATTAAAAGAGAGAATAGTGGAATCTCACTGCAGAAAATTAGAGAAGTCTATTTATTAAATTATTTATATTTTATGTTATTTTGGCAACATAAAAAAATACAAGTATGACAAAGAGAGAAATAAAACTGTCTTAACACAAGGCATTACTGTTTATATAAAAAAATCCCGAGCATACATGTAAACTATTAGAACAATTAAATAAATTTAGCACAATCTCTGGATACAATGCCAATATACAAAATTAAATTGCATTTCTATACATCAGCAACAAGCTATTAGAAGATCTAATAAAAGAATTCATTTGTAATAGTACCAAAAATATCAAACTAAAATATATTTCTGAGAAGCATTAAAAAATCTAAATAAATTGAAAATTTATCCTTTTTATAAATGGAAAGATTCATTATAAAAATGTTCATTCTTTTAAAATTCATCTATGGATCCAAAGCAATTTAAAATAAAATATGTACAGTTTTTTTTTTCCTGAGAAAACTGACAAAATAAATCTAAGACATACGGAAATGCAAATGGCAAGAACAGTGAAGACACCCTTGCGAGGAATAACAAAGTTAAAGGATTTGCACTACCTGTTGTAGAGACTTATTTCCAGTTTATGATAATTAAAAGCATTGTGGAAATAAGAATTAAAGAGCAGACTGACAGAACAAAGAGTCAGACCTACTTGTACAGATACAAATCTGCGTATATAGTCACTTCATTCACAACAATAATCGCCACTATTTATTGTGGGTTCATCACCACTCGTGGGTTCTGGCCAGCAGAAGTCCCACTGAAACGGAATGAGTTACTCAAGACTCTATGGAAAAAGTCAAGAGAGCGAGAGAGAGTCGGAAGCCAACTCCCCGAACATCTCAATTGCTCTCACATTTACTGTCTACAATCAAAGGAGAAACCATTGACCATTGTGAGATGAAATGTAGGAATTTATGAAATCACTGACCATTGTGTGATGGAATGCAGGAATTTAGGGAAAGACAGGGTGGGATTTAGATTGCAGAGTCTAGCAAAGGTCAGAAGGCCCTCTAGGTTTTAGCAAGTATTGTTTGTGTTGACATCAGGCAAGCCTTAGAGCTTATCAGGGCAAAATGTCTGAGAAGTAGCTGCTTTAATATTATTCTTGGACTCAGGCGGCTGTGCCTATCTTAGGTTGCCCCCCTCTGGGGGTCTTACCCGTCATTGGCTAACCAGCCTTTTCACCCCTGAGTTTGCAGCATATCATCTTGGACTCAGGCGGCTGTGCCTGTCTTAGGTTGCCCCCCTCTGGGGGTCTTACCCGTCATTGGCTAACCAGCCTTTTCACCCCTGAGTTTGCAGCTTATCATCTTGGACTCAGGCGGCTGTGCCTGTCTTAGGTTGCCCCCCTCTGGGGGTATTACCCGTCATTGGCTAACCAGCCTTTCACCTCTGAGTCTGCAGCTTTTTATAACATCATTCCAGCCCAAGACTCATTTCTTTGGGGGCCTACAGTTTACCTTTAGGGAAGTCATGGGGAGAGGGGAATAATATACATTCTTATAAATATGTTAAAGTGGACCACCAGCCCAGAAGCGGCTGTGGTCTGTTAGAATTTGTTAACCCAATCATGGGCTCCCACAATTTATGCTGGATCAACTGAATATTCAGATAAATGAAAATGGGCCTGGACTCTTATCCTATGCCACACTCATAAAAAAAAAAAAAGAAATCCAGTTGAGTTGTAGTCCTAAATGGAAAAAAAAAGTAATTTTTCCAAAAGAATTATAGAAGAATATCTTCTGCTTACTTTGGGAGAACAACATTTTTTTTAAGATAAAAATAAAAGAGCAAAAAATTAATAATGAAGGAAAGTATTAATTTAATAGACCTTATTTAAATTCAGAATTTGTATTTGTAAAATATGTTACAATTAAGAGACTGAAAGTACAAACCAGAGAATAATTAGAACATATATCTCAGACCGAAGATTCATATACATTAGCATATAAAGATTGCCACAGATCAATGAGAAAGCACAGACTGTGCAATAAGAAAATGGGAGAATAACTAGAAAATGCTTTTCAACAGAAGATATTAAAACTGCAACACACCTACTAAAAGATATTCAACATTATTAGTCACAACCACAACAATTTACCTATATATCCCACCTCAACTAAAAAAAAAAAGTGTTGGTGAGGATATAGTGTAATTGGAATTACATTTATCATTGGCAGGTTTGTAAACTGGTGCAACCATTTTAAAAATAGTAAGTTCAATGTATGCATATCCTATTATATACCAATTTCACTCCTACATAACTTTACATCAAAAGACACGCATAAAATTGTGAAACCAGCATTATTTGTAATAGCACCAAACTGGAAATACCACAAATTCCATCAACAATAGAATGGACAAATAAATTGTGACCTATGTTCATATGTAACATTGTTTAGTAACCTAAAGTAATAAATCCCCACTATGTGCAACAGCATGGATGACCCTCACAGATCACTGCTACATGCAACAACATAGATTAATTTCAAATTATAATCAGTGAAAGAAGTCAGAATCAATAAGTACTATATGACTTCATCGATGGAAATTCCAAAACCAAGAAAAACTCATCATTGCTGACAGAATTCAGAATAATAGTTCTTTGGGGGCATAATGCCAAGGAAGGGGCACAGGATATATTTCTGGTTTTCATGGTGATTTTCTATATTTTGATGTGAGAGGTTCTCAACACCGTTGTGTTAACACTGAAAATTAAAGAAGCTATACACATTTTATGCATATGTTTTCCATCCTGTACATTGTGTATTTCAATAAATATTTTAAATCAAGTATTTGTATAACATTGTTTTGAGGAAATTGTCACTATTCAAATAATAGCCATATTTCTATTAGGAAATATAAAACCATACAATATGTGTTCTTGTATGCTGCACTATCCCACCATGACATTTACTTCTGAGAAAGAAACTGGAGGAAGAAATGGGACTGTATCCATTTATTGATTTCTTCACCCAAATATTAACCCATATTTATGAGAGAAAGATAACATAAATCACACTAAATATTTTGAAAAATAAAGACATTTTATCACAATAATATATATTTCAAGAAAGGGAATGAAAGAATGAACTCTCTCTCATTTCTGCTATCAAATCTGTACTCTTGCCTCAAAGTTATTTCAAATGCTAAAATTAAATGTAGTTTCACTCAGCTCTCCAGTCAAAATCAATGGGCCCTTCTGTTATTCCAGAGTGCTTTGCTTGATTTCCATATTATTATTATAATACACATATAATTCTGTTTTGCATAATACTTATTTGTTTAATGCCTTCTCCTTCATTAGGTTTATGTGTGACAATAACAAGTACAAAGATGAATTCATGAAGTTTCTGTCCCCTCATTTTTTTTACTTTAAAGGAAAAGTACATACCTTTAATTGTATATTGCAATGAAAATCTATAATAAGGACTGCCATTAAGATGGAAGAAAGATACATTTGAACAAATTGCATCACAGGGAAAATCCTGTGACCGAGGGAGGGTTTGAGCCAGATCTAAGTATATAGTAAGTCATTCCTTTGTTATTTTATTTAGTCAATTATTCAAGATTTATTGAGTGTTTCTACATGCCTGGCACTGAGTCAGCTGCTGGAAATACACTAAAGAGTAAGATGCAGGCTCTAACCTAGAGAAGTTCAGAGTTTAATGACAGAAATCCATGCCTTGATATATAGTCACAGCAGAGTGGAAGGCAGGTATAAGCTATGGTTCAAGCACTCTGACAGCACAGAGGAAGAAGAGATAGTGGCTGAGTGGTCAGTAGATATAAAAACAACATCAACCATATATATTTTTCACTTTTCACACATAAAGCACTTCTCTAAATTTTCCACACACACGACTCCTTTCATTTGTGTGTACACTAAATCTCTTCAGCGGGCGTTATTACTGAACTTAATGGATGAGGAAACCAGGAAACCAGGAGTCAAACTAGCTTGTCAAGGATACACAATTAGTAATTCACAGATCCAGGCTTAGAAACTAAAATCATCCAATTTCAAAGCTCTGAAAATACGATCTTAACCATTCATCATGTACTCTCTATGAACATACCCTCAAGTGACACTTTTCCACATGCAGGCATTAAGGGTGAAGACCGAAAAAAATTCACAAAACTCTATTGCACTGAATACAGATGGGACTCAGAATTTTCTTCAACACAGGCCTACTGGCACTACTGATTTCTCAGAGGTACACTATTAATTTCTGCCTTGAGAAGTCTGTAGAGAAAGAGAAACTCTGAGCATGTAGGTAGGTGAAACAGTAGGTGATTATTAACCTTGAACTCTTCATCTGGTCAGTTGCTTATCTCCACTTGATTTTGTTCTTTTTCTGGAGTTTTGTCTTGTCCTTTTGTTTGGAAGGTATTTTGTCTCCTCATTTTGCTTAACTCTCTGTTTCTGGATATATTAGCTATGTCTCCTGGCCCTGAAAGTGTGGCCGTACATACGAGGTGATCTGTGGGACCCAGGGGCACGTCCTCCCTGGTTAAAGAGCCAGGTGCTCACAGGTTATCTCCTGGTTGGGCTGCATGCACCCTCCTGTTGCGATTAGGCTGTAACCGCTGGGGGTGTGCTGGCTGCCTGCCAGGCCTGCTAGCTGGGGAGGTGACTCCTTTGGGGACACTGTAAGGAAGGGCAGGATCTGGCCTGGCTGGCTGAGAGGTCCAGCTGTTTCTGCTGCAGACACACTGATGTGTCAGGCTGGCCCCCCGCACAACTGTCTGTGAGACCCAGCTGCATCTTTTGTTTGTGTGGTGTGTGGAGCTGGCCCCCTGCAGTGGGGCAAGAGAATACAGAGGTCATCACAGCATATGCTGATGTTGTTTCAGAATTTTTGTTTCTTCTTTTGAATTTCATTATTAATCTTTACAGTGAGTAACAAGAAATTTAGACATGTGATCATATATTCAATTTCCACTTTCACAAAGCAGCTCTGTTTGATTTTAGCATCTGGTATTAATATGGAGTGTTACTAAATTCAGGATGCAGTTAATGTGCATTTTAAATCTTAATTTGTTCCATGTCTTATGCATTTATTAGTAGAGAATTTTAAGGCAGTACTGTTTTTGTGGTGAAAATATTATTGAGACTTAAAACTTGATGTCTAAATGAGAATCAAAGCATATTCAATGGTGCTGCACCTCCTGAAATCTAAATGTGAGACAGTGCCAACCAAAAATGACAGGGACTCATGCTGCTGGAAAAGCCTTTCAACTTTGATAAAATGTCTGCTCCAAAGTATCCAATACTCTTCCACATTGAATACAAGCAATTGTCATTTTGATTTTTTTCATGCATGAATTACAGAAAACAGAACTGAACAAAAAAAAATTTATCTCTAAAGAGAATCAAAAAGAATGAGCCTCAGTTCGCGTATATAATATACACTGCTGAAAAGTCTGTAAAAAAAATCTGTAGGAATTCCCGAAGCCTAATTTTACCTCATATTTTTCATGCACTTCTCAATAGAACTATTTAATCAAGAATAATGAAAATTAATGATTATCAGACAGCACTTCATTTCCAGAGAGCTGTAGGGAAGTTAACACCCTGTTATACAGACTTAGCTCTAACAGGCTTCTGGGTCACTGGTGAGCTGGTTCAAATGTGGATCTACTGTGCTGATTAGTCATGAGTCATGTGTCTGCAATTACAAGGGCTGTGCTTGGGTACTCTTCAAAGACAGCACTGTAGAAACCAGCTGTCTATTAAAAGCTTTTATTCAAAATACATGAGTCAACTCAACATTGGAGAAATATCTCATTTTAAGAAAAAAAGACCAATATAGATATGTGAGGGGGCACCTCAATTATCTAAGGAAGTTATCTAAGTCTGATTATCTAAGTAAGTTCTACAGTGGAACATTTTACTACAACAATTTTGCTTAGATGTCAGGTACTTTCTCTATGTTTCAAGTACAGTCTTGCCAAACTAAATAATAATAATAATAGTATTTTTTCTAATTTCTTTCTCTCTGCTTTTTTTGTTTTTGAAATTCTTTTTTTTTAAATCAAAGTTATTTAGCTTTATCTTTTTTGGGAGGCCTAACTAGGTTTGTTTGTTTATTCATTTATTTTAATGGCAGTACTGTGGATTGAACTCAGGACCTCATGCATGACATGCACTCTACCACTGAGCTCCCCCCATACTCTGCTTATTTTTATGTAGGTCTTCTGTTTTGGACAATATTTTCTTCTGACACTGGATGACATCATCCACTGCTACCTTCTCAATTTTCACATGTGTACTCCTTACTTGAAATCTACTCTCTTAACAAATTTCTAGGATGCAGTATATATAGTATTATTAAGTATATTCATCATGTACATTCAATCTCTAGATTTATTCATTCTTTATAACTGCAATTTTATATCCACTGAACAACATCTTCCTAGCTTCCCGACCCCACCACCATTCAAATATGTGCTCCTATGTATGTGACATTTTCAAATTCTGTGTATAATTCAGACCACATAGTTTTGTTTTGTTTGATTTCTATATATGGCTTATTTCATTTAGCATAATGTCCTCCAGGTCATCCATGTTGTCATGAATGGTAGGGTCATTTTATTTTTTGAAACTAAATAATATTCTGTTATACATATATAACACAAAATTTCTTTATCCATTTATGTGTCAATGTACACTTAGGTTAAAATGACCTTTCAAGGATGCCAAAGCATTATAAAAATGTTGTAATGAATTATTATTAAAATGCTTAAGACAAATGAACAAAAACAAAGTTTTAGCAATGAAATAGAAGATAAGAAAAATTAAATTGAATTTTATAAATAAAAAATAGAATAACTTTTAAAAAAATTGATGGACTGGCTCAACAGCAGAATGAGGTATACAGAGGAAAGAATCAGTGAACGTGAAGAAAACAGAAATTACCCAATCTAAACAAAAGTAAGATAACAGACTGAAAACAAACAAAGAAAGCAGAGTCTCAGGAACATGTGGGACTTTAACTACCTATCTGACATCTGTGTCATCAGAATCCTGGAAAAACAGAAGAAAAGGGTGGGGCTGAAAATGTATTTGAATACTGAACTGAAAACTTCCAGAATTCAGCAACAGACATAAGCTTACAGATTCAAGAAACTGAACAAATGCCAAACAGAATAAACTCAAAGAAACCACACCAAGACACATGATTTGTCAAAATTCTGAAAACTAAAGACCAAGAAAAAAATTTTAGAAGTACTTAGAGTGAGTGAGACAGTACTTACATATGGGGGAAAATAACTTGAATGACACCAAAATTCCCACCAGAAACCACTGCAATCAGGAGTAGCCAGCACACAGTTTTTTAAGTGCCTGAAAGAGAAGAACTATTAATCTAGAATTCTATATGCAGGAAAACATTCCAGAATGAAGAAGAAATCATGTAATTCTCAGAGAAGGAATGTTAAGAGAATGTGTTGCCACCAGACTTAAACTTTCTCTTAACTACTTATCTCTCAACAAGAGAATCACTTTGTTTCTACATCTCCTTTCAGAGGACCGAATACAGAGTACCTTCTTTTTAATTTCTAAAAAAAAAAAACTTCTGGCAATGTAAAATATGTTAAAATTCAAAAAGCCATCTTCTCAAGAAGATTTTCTCATTCTTTTTGTTGACAGAAATGGATCTACATTCAATGTTGCTTTTAATTATTTTTCCCCTCTGGCCTACACTTACATAGTTTGGAAAAAGGTGGTACTTGTTCACCCGCTTTTTATTTATAAGATTAAAGATTTCACTGTAATATCAACACAGTATTAAGTACAAAATAAATATAGTTGAAGTGGAGAAAAAGATCCTGAACTCTAGGAGATAGAAGAAAAATCAAAGAGAGACAGAGAAAGAGAAAGAGAAAGAGAAAGAGATATCCAGAGAAAAATTTGAGACAATTTAAATGCTTTGCAGTTTTCCTAGCCAAAAAAGAACAAAGACACTGCAGTATATTGGTAGAAAAATTAACAAAGCACATTTGTTCTGTAGTGTATGAATTTTCATTAATTAGTTAAAATAACAATAACTGAGATTAGTAATGTACATCCTGAAATTTTTTCACTTAAATATTTTTATCATCAAAACAAATGCTATCTTGTGCTCCAGGTACCAAGCTTGAGTCCCTGTGACTCTTTTGCACACAGTGTTTCAATTTAATGAGTTAATTTTGGAAAAGCATAGTAAGAGATATATTGTGATAATCTCTTTATATTTTAAATAATTGGAGAGGATATCATATGGTTAGGCAGATTTAATTTTCTTTCATAAATATTACATTATCTTTATAACTTGTGCTTCAAAGAAAATAATCAGCTTCCATTCTCATTTGATTTACAACAATTTAAAATGCTTACATCAATTTAAAGAATATCTTAAAAGTCTTTTAATTTTAAGAAATGGAATAGATGGAAATCTGATCATGTCTGATTTTATTAAAGTGATGTGGAATTGAATCTTGTAGAACCACTTCAGTTTATGGCAAAAAAAATCTGACCACAATGGAAAGGTTCAGGTACACTCTCAGTCTCTTTAATACACGTTCTCTCCTGTTAAATGCCTAGCATTCCCAAAGGTAAATGGTAAAGCACTTTCTTCACTATTTTCAGAAAGCAAACATTTTAGATTTCTAATCTTAGCACAATGACTTCATCTTCAAACTAAATTCTGTATAACACAGGCATGTGAAAATATACCTACAATGTGATTCTACCAAGATATTAGGTTTCATTTTTGGGGAGTAAGTTTGAAAATTGTGTTACATATAAAAGCCAATAAAATAAGTAAACTTTATAAAAGAAACCATTTGAAAGAAGGGATTCTCCTATATAAATTAAATGATTTTTAAATGTATATTAGCCTTTATTCTTTATTCCACAGATGCTTAAGTGAATGAATGTTACAAATGCAAATTCAGATTTTTAAAGAAGTTTTTAAACTAACCTGTTTTTCCATAAACCTGGTTTGGACTAGGTTTGATAAAGTCTAAGGGAAATACTGGGCTCACTATATTAAAGAATTAAACTTTAATTCTAAGTTATGTAGATCTTTGAGGACAGAAACAACTTATATTGAAACTATGATTTGGCTGGTAAGTTTCTATTTAAATGTCTTCAGATGATTCAACGCTTTCTTTCAAACAACTAAGAAACAAAAAACATTATGTGTACTTAAATATATCAAAGTGAATCATATTTTAATCAAGTGTTTTAAATCACTGTAAATCTGAACTCTAAAAAATTTTAATGACACTATAAAAAAGTCTGTTTCATTTTTATTTATCAGTTATACTTAATCTTAGTTTTCTCAATACACACTTCAATGATATTCTGTGTCAACAAAGAGTTTCAAGTGAATGATCCACTCTATGTTATTCAGAAAAAATAGCAAGAGTTTGGAGAATTTTACAATTTAAGATAATTAAAGCAATCAAAATACAAACCTTGGTAGAGAAAGTTTATTGTGGGAAGCCTTCAGAGAAGGATGTTTGTCAAAGTTTAAAAAGTCTAATTTTTTAACAGAATGCAGAGAAAAAATCTCCTGGGAGAAAATCTCCCTTTTGAAATTCTCAGTTATTATGTATATTCAGGAGGTTTCAGAATGAGAGAAGTAAGCTAGGAAGGACATGGGGGCAGTTAGAGTCTACCAAGCCTTGAAGAACCAGAGCTATGTGTCAGAGATCCTAACATTTGTTACAGAAAAGTCTGGAAGAAATCATGCTCCAGGTCAATGAAAGACAATCCACAACTTCAGCTGCTATTGTTAGTAGAAATTCTGTTCTTAGTAGAAACTCAGAAGAGTTAGAATTTGATAATAAGGAAATATATTCAGATATCACTCACTCATACATGAATTAACAGTGCTAAGTGCTTTTCTGCTTAATTTAATACATTAATATTTTTCTAGGCAATTAAGTGTATGCAGGAGATGGGATATTGGGAAAAGTACAAATTATAAGGCATACCAAACATTGTATTTTAAGTTCTATTCTTGGTCTAAGCTGTTTGCTACAAAAGATACCAATGGTAGACCATAAATCAGATAAGGATTAACTGTGGTGTGTTCATTTTTTAGCTATATTGCCTTGGGCATGCTATTAAACACCTCTGAACCTCAGTTACCCACACGGAATAAAAATTATTATAATGGTTTCCCTACAAGTTTATTTTAAGAATTAAAAATAATACTTGAGAAAACTAGCAGGAATTAGGCACATTACATATAGCTGATGATGAATTAGTGATCATGTTTTTTATTTTTATTATTATTTTTGTTTATTAAAGTATAGTTGATATATAATATTATACAAGTTACAGGTGTACAATAGAGTGATTCACAGTTTTTAAAGATGATACTCTATTTATAATCTCATCATGATCTTTTTCCCTCTGAATAGGTCCAACCCTTGTCATTCTATTCCAGAAAAGCTAATGAGATCTCTGCATATTTCTTCCTTGGTTTCACACCATTTTTTCTCATAGTATAAACTCAAGGTGTTGAGTAATTTTTCTACCATTTGCCTGCCTTTTATTCTACTTAGGTTTCTAGTTTTGAAATTTAAGTGAGTCTTACTCAAAGTTCTGTTTTTCACACTTGGCCCTGATACTCTGGATAAATTTCAATCTAAAATTTTGCTTCACAGGGATCTCCTCTGGGTCTTTAGGTAATACCTTTCAAAAAAAATCACTTAATGTATTTTATCACAATTTTATAGTGCTGTCCTGTGCTGCCTCATGCCAAGACTTTACCTCAACTTGGTTTGTAATTTATTTCCTATTCCAGTAAAGATTTCTTTTATTTGGAAATGCTTTATGAAAAAACTCATGTCTAATCTTTGGCAAATTCTGGTTTTGTAGTAAATTTATTGCAGGTTCAATAAAATCTGAATACATGTAATAATCCTAATATTTATATTTTATAAATAATATAGCATTCATCTGTAAGTCAGATTTTTTTTTTAATATATCACAGAGGGTGAATTTTGGAATCAAAGAGAAATAACCTGGGATTCTTAAATATCTCCGGTCAACAATTCTGACCCTGCTCTGTGCTTTCAATGGAACGAACTCTGTTTAATGGCTACACCTGACAGTAGCAATCCATTACAAGTGCTTTAAAAGCAGACATAAGTAAAACAACTTAACCACATCCATTGTTAATAATTGATGCTTATACATCATTGGCAACTATTGATTATAGGCTTAAAAGAAAGTTCTTTTTGTATTGACTTTGGAACTTCTGCCTTGCTATATAGGACTACAGCCACATGAACTTAATGGAAGTGTGTCACAATTCTAAAAAAAAAAAGTAGTCAAAGAAACAAGATGCAATTGAGTCTTCTGTGGACTAGAAACAGGCTGTCCTTGAAAAGATGCTACAAAATGATTCCCTTGACATTAAAAAAAAACCCCAAAAACAGCTGACTGTTGTTACTAAGGGTACAATTAAATTGAGAACTGTTTTATTCTAGAAGTTTTAAATATGTGCATTCTATGTTTTAGATAAATATGAATTGAAACTGAATTTTATCAACTGTTTACAATACCAGTCATGCTGTCTGAAATATTTTCATTTCAATTATTTTCCTCATGACTTCAAACACTTTAATTCTGTGAAGTAACAGCGGCTTGCTGATATACTAATGAAACAGTGGGACCACTATGAGATGGTCTCCATGCTTACTGTGGCTACTTGCTGTGAGAAATTATACAAATAATAGGAGAGGAAAGAGTTAAAAGGGAGAACACACTAGGACAAATAATATTTCTGTGATATAATAAATCCTAAATTGAGACCTAATTTGAACAATTATAGTTACATTCCAATGTTGGAGATATTGATAACTAGCTTGCAACACCAACTTCGCACAATGTTTGTTGTTTCCTACATGCAAAATAAGTGAAGTAAAAATTTGTCTTAATTCTCTAATAGGATGTCATGAATAGTAAATGACAACATATATATAGAAGCAAACTGAAAAGTGTGAAAATTAAAAAAAAAAAACAGTGAAAGGTGGGGGCTTATTATTTCCTTAGACTTAAGATAGAGAAGATATGATGGACAATGACAAATACAAGGATGTTGGTTAAAAGCAATTTAAAAAGTGGTTTTAATATGTGAATACAGTCATCAATAGTTCTGAATGTCAACCTGTCAAGAAAAAGTCTCTGGAGGAAGATGAACTAGAATATTTACACCAAGCTGTTTCACTCTCAGTAACTTATCCTGTTTGGAACATAAGCAGACTAATAAAGTATGTGTTTTGTTTGCTTGGGAATTGTGCCCTTTCATTATATGCACAAAATAAATTTGTAATAGTTTATTGAGTGACATTAGAAATTTCAGCCAAGTTCAAAATCATCAAAACTGTTATTTCTAAGAGCAAGTAGATTCAAAATCTATTTATTGTCTCTCTTTGCCAAAGTATCAAAATGTTCCTTCCTGGTGCATCACTTACTACACTTTGGGAGAATTATTTATACATGTATCATATATAATCCACTTTTGGAACCCGGACTAATTTTAAATGCATCATCCCCCTATTTTTTTTTATATCTGTTGAGTACTCTTTCCAGGCAAGGCAAATAACACCTGAAAATAATTTTTTAATCTCTCAGAATTGGAAATATGCCACACAGAATACATTTACAGACACGATTGCTAGATAAAAGCATTTGGTCATTCTGCTTATAGTAAGAAAATTAAACTTATGGGCTAAAAACTTGTGATATGCCATTTGTAGTACATGCAACATATACTGTAACCTCTGACATACTGTAAAAAAGAATTATTAAAAATGAGCAACTCAGGGCAGAAAACAGGAAAAAAAGTCAGGTGAGAATTTCCTTTGGTTCAACTTTTCATTAAAATCAAATGTTTGTTACAATTAAATTTTAAGACAAAATCCCACAGATTATATGCCTCATATCGTGAAAAGATATTGAGAACAGACCATAAAAAACTGCCAACATCTTAAAAAATAACTATGAAAAAAGGTTTCAGTTTGAATTAAAGGCTAAGAGTGGCACTTAATAGTTTTTAAAAAAGCAACTCCCTTTTCTTTATATTCCTCTAATCAAAATTGTACAAATATTTCACAACATGATGTAAATAAGTAGAAAATAACAGATTTTATTCTTTCTTTGGCAAGGAAAAGTATTTGGTAAAAATAATTTACCCCATTTTTAAAAGATTATGACTGTGAGATATCATTTATAAGTTAAATAATAGAGCTAGGAGTTTAATATCATGGTTTTACTAAAAGGAAAAGTCATTGGGTATTGTAAAAAAAATTATGATAGCATTAAGCCATCATTCCTTAAACCATGAATCATTTGTCCCAGAAGCATGCAATGTGATTTAGTACTAATTTTTTGCATAATAGGGAATTTATCAACATATCTACCACAATTATTGCCATTTTATTTTTACCATATTTCAAATATTTCCTATGGTTTACATACTAAATATGTTAGCTCATTTAATCTTATATCAAGTTGACAAGAGTTTATATCACTTTACATTGGAGGAAATGCGAACTTATAGAGATGAAGTAACTTTGTTATTGTTATAGAGATTGAAAGTTGGAGAACAGATGTAAATCCAGATGCACTGACTAAATTGTCTTGAGCCACTATATTGTATGTTTCCTTCTTTTTTGGAAAATGGATCTTGCCATCAGGACCAATCATTTCTAGAATGATAGCTCTAAAAATAAGGGAGAAGCTAAGCATGATTGTAGTAAGTACTTCTTTAACACGAGGCTGAGGAGTATGCTTCAGTAAACATTAACAAGATAAAAGAATTTTAATAAGGACAATATGTGTAACTGCATACGTGACATCAAAATTTCCACCCCGAAAGCCAACTCAAGCTAAACCTGTCCAAAATAACTATCTTGACTTACTCACCATCTACACCAATATTTTTCCTCACCTATGTTTTCTCTTAACAAATGAGTACATTATTCACATAGGTCCTCAAGAGACAAGGAATGCTGAAAACAGTTATCTTTTTCTAAGAAGTTGCACCCCAAAAGGTAACATTATGAAACAAAGAACATAAATCTTTGGTAGACAGCAAGCTGTCTCTGGATTCTCTTACTCCTCTGGCCAACAAATATCAATGTGCAGATACTTGCTGCACCCAGAGCACCCTCACACTCTTCTCCAAACAAGCCATAGTTCCATTTAGTTATTTTATTTGGTTCAAACATCAAGAAATTTAAATTATGAGAACTACTCCCCTTCACATTTAAATGCAGCTGCATATAATCTGGTATTCTATAAATGGGAAGTCAGTTTATCTGTCTACATTTTTTCCCACTACAGACACTCATAAACTAGTGCCCATTGGTGGCACAGGGGAACCATAACTGAAGTAAATACCATCAGGAAACATAAGAAAAAAACACAGTATCACTGGTCCATGACAATGATAGACTCCTGTTGGAGGATCCTGCTTTAAAGTTCCCTGTGAATCCCTTGATTCTGCTTTCCATGAGGAATTTTTCTCTCTATTGTCCTTCATGTTCCAGACTTAACAGTAAGAGGTTTTCCTTGTCCATTTTCCTCCATATTTAAGGTGGGTGTCAGGAGTGAAATCTCTTGGGGAGACTTAGGTTCTTTAAGTTTGGGGATTCAAGGGTTAAGACTCAAATATTCAACAAATGTCAGTGACAATGTGGGAGAAAAGGGAACCCTCCTACACTGTTGATGGGGATGTAAACTGAAACTAGTTCAAAAAGATACATGCACACACCCCAAAGTTCATAGCAGCATTATTTACACCTACCAAGGTATGGAAACAACCTAACCATCCATCAACAGATAAATGGATAAAGAAGCTGTGGTATATGTACAATGGAATACTACTTGGGCATAAAAGAGAATGGAATTCTGCCATTTGCAACAACATGGATGGACTGGGGGGGCATTATGCCAAGTGAAATAAGTCAGACAGAAAAAGACAAATACTGTATGATAATCACTTATGTGCAGAATCTAAAAAAATACAACAAACTAGTGAATAAGACAAAAAAGAAGCAGACTCACAGATATAGAGAATAAACTAATGGTTACCAGTGGGGAGATGGGAAGGGAGAGAGGCAATATAGGTGTAGGAGATTTTTTTTAAAAGGTTTATGATGGGATTATATGAAATCAGGTATGTGAAACTTTTGAAAATTATAAAGCATTGCAGAATTTAAAGAACCTTTCACTCAATAAAAAATAAAAGAGTCAAATATTCAAAGCTTTTTAAATCAGTAACTTATTTGACAACATAATTTCCTCAAAAATTCAGTGGGACTGAGATCCATTTATTTATAGTTAGTTTTTTGAGCCAATAACCACACAAAAATCTTTTCCAGAGAAAACTTCTAAAACTGATTTATGTCTCTGTATTTAACTTCCTTGGTTATTGCTCTCAAATTAATATGCATCTTGAGGCTGCCTGAAAGAATGAGTTTGAATTGGAAGGCCCTATTCTTAATCTACTCTTGGAGGTATAAATCTGAATGGTCCTGTGCCATCCAAATCCTTTTTCAATCACATCTTTTACTTTTGAGGACTAGAAATAGTTGACTTTCCAAATACTGGAGCCCCAAGATTTTGGATCCTTTTTATTAGCTTCATTATTTGCTATCAGACTTGCTCATGTCTTGCCTGAGCTCATTTCTTTAATACCTTGCTGAACTCAGCCAGTTAAGAGCAAATGCACACTCAACATTTCTTTAATGTTTAAAAAAAAATGATATTTATATACTATAAAATATAACTACACATCACCAAGGAATCGACCAAAGCTTAGTTAGGTGAAGCAAAAGTAAACATTTCTTCTGCATTGGTCCAGTATGAACCCACTCCACCCCCAATTTTCTGTGAACTGTCCTTTTTTTCAAATTTATTATGTTTTTTATTGAAGTATAGCCAGTTACAATGTGTCAATTTCTGGTATAGGGCATAATGTCTCACTCATGGGTATATATACATATACTTGTTTTCATATTCTTTTTCATTAAGGGTTACTACAAGATATTGAATATAGTTCCCTGTGCTATACAGAAGAAATTTGTTTTTCATCTGTTTTTATACACAGTAGTTAATATCTGCAAATCTCAAAGACATAGTAAACAATCTTATGGTTACCTGGAGTAGGAAGGGATAAATTTGAGGGTCTGAGATCTGTAAATGCTTCAACTCTCTGTCTCAAATGTTTTCCCATAGAGCCTTAGTCTCAGAAGGTAACCTGGTCAACTTTGCATCTCTTGCACTTTTACCAAGGAGGAGGTTCTGTCTCCAAATTTCCAGGTCTATTACCAATTTCCTCTCTGCCTAGTGAACAACCTCTAACAGAGGCTGCTCTTTTTTTTTTTTTTTTTAGAATTTTTAATTTTTGTTGTTACAACAGCATCTGATTTGGTTACCAATATATGTGTTATTTAAAATAAAATTAGCAGCTGTAACAATAAAGAGAAAATAAAAATTTTAGTAAACTACTCTATTTCAGAGATCTTAGTCTGATTTGTCATCGATGTATCCCAAGTACCCTAGCTTATTTACAATATTGACTTACTTATCCAGATTCAAATTATAAAAATTATTGAGTATGTTGGCTTACATAGATGAATAAACAGGAAATTAGGCCAAGAATATCATGCCAATAGTAGAAATGAAAATCCATGGATGTTGGTACCTGCATATATAATTATTTAGTTCAGTTAATGATTTTGTTATTTAAAAACACTTCAGTGAAGCATTTTGTGAATTAGTAAGGGAAACAAAAGTGTATTAACAGTGACTATTCAAAAGGAAGAAAAATGACCAAAAAAGAGGAAAACTAAAATAAATTCTAAAACTGTCAATAAAACAGCAGGGTAAATCTATGTCCTGGGTGACATTACTTCTGTAACATCTCTTCAGTAACAAAGAGTGTTTCTGAATTCATAAAATACTCAGTTGGTAAACCAGTCATTTTGATAACTGCATTGATTGGCTTTCTTTGCCTGTGATTACAACAGTTTCCCCAAACTTAAAATATAAAGCTGTTTTATATATAGGACATTTCTCATGTACATCTGCTCAGTATATCTTTATCAACATTAATTTAACAAAAGAGAGTATAACCTACTTTGTTTTTAGTGTACTCTACATTTTCCTCAGGAAACCCCAAAACATCAAAGAAACACACAACACAAAATATAACTAATATGATGAGAAATATTAATTTTGGAAGCAAATGTAAATATGTTATATTTTAGAGATGAAGACTTAAAAATGTTAACCATTTTCTTACCTATACAACAAAATGATTAAATAAATGATAGTGCATCCCTTGAAGCGACAGTATTCAGGTATTTAAAATAACATAGTTTACAATATTTAACCACATGAAGATGACTGAAACAGAATATTAAAGTGAAAAATGTAAGCTAAAATATGTATGTATATATATTTGTATTACATATAGTATATGTATTATATATAAGGTACAGTATATACACTATGGATACTATATATTGTATTATATTACAATAAGTGATATATGCAATACATATGACATAAACACACTTTCATGATAAAAGTGCAGAAAGAAGGTATTTTGTGTATGTGTGTACACGTGTTGTGTATGTGATGTCTGATGACAATGGGATGATTGCTTATTTTGTTTTTCATCTTTTTAACTGCTGCATTTTATAAGTTATTAAAATTAGACCACTCAAAAATATACACACATAATTCAATTCAATGTAATTATTTTTAACTGTCAGGCGTTTTCTTGATGCTCAGACTAGAACTGAAGATGAATAGGAGGACGAAAAATGGAAAGGAATGGAAAGGAAATGCCATATACTCAGCACTTAACAAATAATAGATACCCTAGGAATTTAAATTTCAACAAATAAATGTAAGAAATTTGTATGGGAATGTGGGACCATAAGTGTTATGACAAGCAATGTGTTAAGCACATTATCCATTTTATCTAAATCTGTCTTTGCCATCACCATATGAAATTAATTTTATTATTCCAGTTTTAACAGATGAGGAAATGATAGATTAACATACTTGTCAAAGTTGGCTAGCTAGTTAAGAGGGTGACTATGACTTTGATTCTAATTCTCTTCATCTCCAAAAACTGTGTACTGTTCTTGTGGATCTCAAAGACACAGTTCGCAAGAAAGACAAATAATGCTTTGTTACTAATACTATAAACAGGCAAAGTTCTATGAAAGTACAGATTAAAGGGAGGTAAATTCTGGAGTAAATGGATCCATGATTGCTGTCAGAGTGGGGTGGGGAGGAAGGCAGAGAAATGCTGTCTGATCTGTGTCTTCAAAGGTAGGATGAGCAAATTTTAGCAAGCATGGTGAGGGACATAAGACCTCCAGCCAGCACAAAAGCATCAGCAGAGATCCAGGAATTCAGGACTGGGGGTAGGGAGTTATCCACAGGTTATGTTAAGGGTGAAAACTCTGGTTCCAAACAAAGCTCCACCCCTCCACCCAACATACAACTTCTACCATCTTTCTTTCTAGCTGATATCTCCATATTTCACCTTTTTATATAGCATCAATGTATCTTCACCTTTCATTATAAAGTGTTAACCATATTTGACTAAGCTCTACTGTGAAATTCTCAAAAATTGGAAATGTGTGTGTTGATCTGTATTCAGCCAAATGAGATATGGCTAAGGATGGAAAAATATTTAGGATAAGTAAAAACAGTTACATTTTTTTACCTCAATCCAAACAGGAAAAAAAAAAGTTTAATTAGTTATCTATCTAGCTTTAAAAATAATTTTTTTAAAAGGAGAGCAAGTACCTATTATTGAATACATTCTTTTAAATTATATTTAAAAATCTTCCTATCATAAGCAATTATTCAGATAGTTTAATTTATCCACTGACTTTCGTTTAATGAAATTTCACTGTTTACTCCAATGCTTCTTAACCCAATGCTTATCAAATTTTCTCTATAGTTTTATTTAATATAATTTGAAAATTTTAAATACACTAATAAATTTAATAATAAATACCCATAGGTTAAAAAAAATAACATTGAGAATTACTGAAAGATTTCTGAAAACCTGACCAAAATTTTATGATTTTATGAGAATGGCTCTTTTTATAAATAGACAAAGAATATGTATGTGATGTGTGTGTGTGTGTGTGTGTGTGTGTGTACGTGTGTATTCCCATCCAATTTAGGGGCCTGTACTTCCTCTCAGTTACGCCTTAAGACTTGCCTCAGAAACCTTTCAATGTGGGTTACTCTACTCAAAGTAGCCCTCGTACTGTCAAAATGATGTTCCATCTGTCATGGGAAGAAGCTTTTGTTTTAATGTATTTAAGTATTTGTATGTATGTATGGATTCTCTTTGGATTATTTTATTTTATGTCATCTAATACAATGATATTATGCAGTGAATAAAATACACTGGAATAAACTAAAACCTACATATTCATACTTAAGTTTTTTTTTCTCATGAAATTTTTTCATTAAAGAATGCTTATTTTCTTAGCTATGTTATATTCAGAGTTTTACCATTTACATAACTTTTTCACTCTATGAAAATTGCTATATATAGTAAAACTAAAAGTTCTACCGTATAAACGGTGTGAGCTCTTACATAAACATGTATAGTTAAAACTAAATTGGTTTAATATCGTGGAAATAGATGAGTGGTGTCTTTGTTTTTGCTTTTGCTTTTTGAGTGAGATGAAGAACTTCTGCAGCATTCTCCTCAATCAAGAAAGTATACTGGACATACAAATTAATATTTTGAACTTTAGAGAATTTTAACTGCTAAGATAATTATTGTAACTTTTGATGGATTAAACTTTAGTACTGACTCAGGTTTTAAAAGACTTGACCCTAAAATCAAATTTATTTTCAATTCCTGTTTAATGAATATATTTAGAATTTATTTCTTAATTGCATCACACATCAATGCATTTTGCATTTTGATTAGGTAGTAGTTTTTATGTGATTCTCTGAATCATTTGATTAGACATCCATGGAACAACTAAACCACACCCATTAACTCCACAAAAGACAAAACTCTCATTTCCTATATTGTGTTTGTAAAATTAACTTGTCTTCACAGAGACTTTCTTTGTATTTCTTTGTATGCTTAGCATTGTACCATCCAGAAAAATTTTTGGCGAGTTTCATCACCTTGAATTGTATTTCTGATCTCTATTTATCAGTTCTTTACTCATCAATTCCAATCCTTAATGTGTATAGCAACTCATTTAACAGCTTGAATGTTGTAATAAGATCTACTGAGTTAAGGATATTGCTAGTCTCACTTTAAAATTTTGAGATGTAGACAGATATGAATTATTAGATATCATATATTATATGACTGCATATAAATGATTATTATATATTTAAGTATAATAAACATGTAGTATATATAATCATAAGCAATCATATGCATATGATTATCTATCTGCATAAGATCTGTCTAAAACTACATCTGTGCATTATATCTTCCCTGTCTAAAATCTCACAAAATGTCATCCAGTGGTTCTATCATTTTGATTATTTGGACCCTGTTATGGACATTTCTGACAAAATGTAATACAGACTGAGCAGAATTCAGTTGTCCATACAGAAGAATGTTATACACACAGTTTATATGAAAATGAGTGTATCCAAGATACCTGCTCACTATTTAATGAGAAAACATAAATTTAAATGGGGAGAGGTAAACCTCATAACTTTCATCCCTTTACTATGAAAGACTATCCAGGAAAAGAGTAGGATGATAGAAGTGATGCAACAATTTCCACTCTCAGTTTTTTGAAAGTCTCTCTCAAACACATTTACAACATATTAAATTTAGATTTTTAGGTCTTAAAAAAATACCATGTGTAGATTACATTTTCTTGTGGACCTGTGACAGAACCAGGTTAAACAAGTCATATTTCATATTGAATATAAAACAGGGACTCTCATTTTCCAGCCTGTCTTGAGCTGATAATAGTTGTGAAACACAATATAAGACTACAATGTGAGGAAACAGACCTTGATTTTGAATTTCCTTTGTGCTCTAGCAATAGGGCATAATGTTCAGTTATGCTATTATGAGATATCACTTGCACAGCTTATCTTAAAAAAAATCCTCTAGTAATATTATTAAGAATAAGTTACACCACATGTATTCTATACTCAAATTGAAATTCATTCAATAGAATTTAGAAAACTTCAGGCTATTTCAGATTTTTATTTTCCATTGATTTGTTTTTCTTATAGCTTTGTTTCCCTCCCAGAGTTTAAATAAAAAAAAAAAACTGGGAGGAAATTTTTTAAATAAAATAACACTTTCAAGGGATTATCTATCATTAACATTGTACTCTAGATCCTTGTGAGGTTAGATGATTTCCATCAGAAATTATATTTTTCATATTCAGTTATATTTCACTGTTGACTTTGTGTGATACCTTAGTGGTAGTGGAGGAATATAATTAGAGAACACAGCAATAGAAAATCACTAATGGGATAATACTCTTTGCAACTGTCAGCAGTTGTCAACGTGAGGATGGGTTTGCTAATTGGATTAAGTCTGTGTCTAACTGTAACCTCAGCAAGCATCAGTTAAAGAAAGAATTGCCATGTCATACCTGGGTTGTGCGCTAGGTGGTGAAGTGCATAGTTAATAATCACTTAAAACACAGCCTATGTGCCTAATTATGCCTATTTGTTTGATTAAAAATCTGCTTATCAAGGCTAATTGTTCAACAAAATCTTCAGGGATATCTGGAGTAACCACTTATAGTATCTGAACTAGAGGTGGATTAAAGGTGTCATCAAATGTTTTAGCTTTTAGACAACAAAACTGCAGCTGATTTTACAGGCTTTTTTTTTAAAAAGGAGTGCAAATACTGAGTTTTAGTGTAAGAGGACAGAATAGAATTACAGTGTCATTCAGAATATTTTTAGTGATGAAATCCACATGGGATGCAAAAAAAAAATACAGAGGAGTACCTGCTGAGTGTGGAATCTATTTGTGAGCTAATTTTGTGTCTATGAATAATTTAATGATACTATAGTAGAGAATATATGCCAATATCAATGAACTCTATTTTAAAAACTTTTGGACAACACCTCCGGGGTCCTTCCATCTACATGGGGCCAAATGACTTAGGTTTTAGCCAGTGAAAAGTTAAGAGAGGCTGGCCCTTAAAATATCCCTTGATGTCCTACAAAAGATCTCTCTTTGGTCATTGGCTAGGGACATGCAGAGCTTCCAGTGGAGTGTACTCAAGCCTTACATCATGACCAAACCATCAGATGGGTAAAACTAAGTTCCAAATGATTGCATGCAGCAGAGATGCTTTCCCACCTCCACAGTCAGCCCACATATGGTATGTGTGCAGTGACAGACAGACCTTTCTTACATGTCAAATTAGTACACTAACACCTGGGAAATAAGAATTCTGAAAAATACACTTGGTAGTTAATATAGTTTGAAGTTTCCTCTGCAACTTGAGAGGTACTGAAACTGGTAGTTTCTTTTCTTCCCCAGTTAGTGGAGAACTGTGAGACTTCTGTTGAAAATAGAAATTCCTTTTTTAATCTACACTGTTCCAGCCTCCATTGTGGTCAGCTGTAAAAGAGTTAACATCCTAGGTAAATGTGAAATAACTCAGCTGGATAATTCAGTGCCCTGGACACAGTTGATTGACTTAGAACAATCACTAGTGATATGAACATTGTAGCCCCCACTTTATTTGACCTTCAGGATGGTTTACTTGCTGGTGTTCATGCTCAGGCTCAACACTCTTGAGCAGCAGCAGCAGCATGTACAAACTCAAGAAATGAGTGTTTACCTCTCCCTCACATTTTTTATTTCATCCTTTGCAGGCTTTCATTCTCGAACATCTAGCATCAAAATGAGAAGCTCAAGTTTATTCCTACTATGAGCTTTTAGAGATATTAGAAGACATACATGTTACCATGCACTTAGTCAATTCAGTTTGGGCACCCTGTGGTCACCACCCAGCTGAAGCTCCAAGTAATACGCCGCTGGGTAGCATGGTTTCATTAATAAAAGTGTGAGCAGCATGCTACAATTAAATATCTATTAAATATACGATGTTTTAACTCACGATTCTTATTTTATCTAAACTTACTGTAAGAAATAAGCAAATATAGCAATTTATGGCCATTAAATTCACAAACTTTATGAACCAATATCAGTTATACTGCTTGGAGTTTTGCATTTAGAAAAGGATTATTATACAAACTGAATTAAATCAGAGCATTCAGAAAGAAATATTAGGGCATTCGTCAAAGTTCTATTATAATGAATATGATTTTAAAGAAGTACTCTTGTAATCTTTCTATTTCTATACCTGTCCAGGTACAATGAGTTACTATTACACAAATTTTTATAAAGAATATTTTCCTTGGTTACCTTCTTCTATTCTGAGGAAATATGTAAAATTCTACATAGGAAGCCATTGTTTTATAGAGAAAGACACTTAACAAGAAGTGACAAGAATCCATTCTACCACTAATCACTTTCACACTCTCGGACAATTTCCTTACTCTCCCAGTGGCTTAGTGCATCTGTACTGAATAAACTGCAAGATTGCCGATCCTTTATGAAACACAGGAAATGAGAAGAGATTTTAACATTCATACAGTTCCTCTGAAATTTACTTTTGTTTTCACTTCAAATACCAATTATCTTTTTAACCATCACTCCCTGTCCTACTTAAAATACCTCAAACTCCCACATAATTTTGATTTAGCTTAAATCTCCAAACTTCTATGAAGCCAGTACCTGAAGAGACTCTCTGAAGGAAGAAAGGAGAGAAGTGAAAGCAGCACCAGCATGGTGTCCATGTCTTTTACATATTAGTTCACCGCAGAAGAGACTCAAGTATATATTTTTAATCTTTAAATCTTGCATTACCAGAGAACAACTGAAACATTGAGTTTTTGTTTCAGTCATTCAATCCTAGTGAACCTCAAGATTTTCCTGGATCTGAGTTAAGTGCTACTGGAATGGAAAATTGTAAAATACCTAACTTGTGTATAAAAGCATGTCTGACTTTTATATAAATGTGTTCAAACAAGTTAAATGAGGACATCATGACAAAATGATACGAGAATAATCAAAGATTATCAAAAACTAGGCAGCATTTTAACAAAATTTAGATTAGTGGAACTGTAAGTGTACCTTTACACTGACAATAAAAGGAAATACAGAGAAAAATGAACCACATGGAATGTACAAATTAGATGTTTAAGCTTTAAAAAAAACTTGTTCTTCAGGGAGGATAGCTCAAGTGGTAGAGCGCATGCTTAACATGCATGAGGTCCTGGGTTCAATCCCCAGTACTTCCTCTAAGAATAAAGTAAGTAAACCTAATTACCCCCGCACCCCCCCCCAAAAGTAGTAAAAATCTTGTTCTTCTAGTAAGATCCTCTAGTAATTAGGATTTCCATATTTTGTTTTCTCAAGCTACATCAAATAACCTAGTAGAAGAGAGACTTCATAAGATGATTTCACAGAACCTCTCTAACATAGTATTTTGCATCCTATATGTTTTGGGATAAGTTTCTTCCACAGAGGAAATAAATGTCTCCTCTTTATAACCAAATTTCCTTTGGTATTACATGATTTTTACCAAAGTGATTAAGATTAATCTGAAAGATACACAGATAAGGGAGTTATGCCTCACAAACAGTGACTTGGTAGAATTATCACAGCAAATAACTCCTGCAATCCAATGATTTTTAAACAATATTTAGAATAATGCAGAAGATAAATAGATGTTTGTGTTTGTCCACTTATAGAATAATCATATATCTCTCTTTATATTCAATAAGTACAATCTCTGGTGGTATGACATGCTTTGACAAACTTTTTCAGAAACCTAAGTGCTAGGTACCAATGTGTTTTCCTTCCAATCCTTTGTTCTTTTCTTCCAAATCCTGCAAGTTGCTTGGAAACCTAAGCACATTGTAGAGCTTTATCTTAATAGTTTTAATGATGAAGTGAGCATTTACTCACCCATTTAATTGCTTATTTCTCACTGATATTTGCTTAAAATTATTCAATTGACATACTCCTTGAGAGAGCAACTCTCCCCTGATATGGCATTACCTGAAAAATCCTCAAAAATAGATCTCTATAGCAGAAGCACAGCAAAGCTCGCCCTGGCTTCCTCCTCTAATGATCTCTCTCCTGAAACTGCTCATGTAAACACTTGCACAAACATTAGTGGATAGGGAAATTATCTCTGAGAGCAAATGTGGCAGATTATATTTTTCCAGGTATTATTTCTCAATGACTTCGTTTGAACTTGAATACATGGGCTATAAAGAGTGGAAGGTTATTTTTTTTCTGCTTTACTCTAATATATGCTTAATAAATTTACTTCTTCTATGTGATTATTACTATATATGTGTTTATATCATATTTTTATTGCATATCTATTTTTGTCACAAGTTTATAAAGATTGGTTAATTTTTAGTTATCTGTATCAAGGAAATTGAACAATGAAGTGAATAAACCTCAGTGGGAAACAGTCAAGATCTATGTGAGTCACAGGAATGAATTATATCTATACAATAGCAGGGGCAACAGGTCTGCCTTTTTAATTGTGTGTGTGTGTGTGTGTGTGTGTGTGTGTGTGTGTGTGTGTGTGTGTGTGTGTGTGTTATAACTCAGGCTTATCTGAGTATTCATCTTTATTCTCTATTTGGCTAGCATAAGCCATCTCAAGGCATGCCAAGTGGCTAAAGAATGGGCAGCCAAGCCTCTTATCAAACAGTATCCTCCATTTCTTCTCCATCTGTTTCTCTCTGCTTATTAGTTTTATTCTTAATATAGTTTCTCTTCTCCAGATGGTGAGAAATACGGTCACTGACACTTCCTGAGTCCAGCCATTCACAACTTCACTAGAAGATTCCATAAACACAGAACTTTTATACCTGCAGAAGATGACACATACTAAGAGGTCAAACTAATAGATCCTCAATAACTGGGGGAACTATAGTACAATGTCAGTTATAATTGTATTTTGTGTTATGTATTCTTAATCATCACTAGATTTCTGCTAATATAACAAAAAGACCCATTTTTTATAATTATATATATATAATATATAAAAGGGTATAAGAACAATTTTACATATATACATAATTTATGTATATATATAAATATACATATTTATGTATATATAACTTATGTGTATATATATACACATATACATAAATATATATATATATGTAAAAAAGAGTTCCTTTTTTTTAGACTGGCACAAGTATAGTGGCAACTGAGAACTTTCTGTTGTTATTTTCTCTGGCAATCATACCAGCAGTAGTAGAATTTCACTTTGGTATTCAGTTTCTATGACCTGAGATGTATTTTTGGTAATTCAACTTCTCATTAATATGCAGTATCCTTGTCAATGAAAGAAAACAAAATATAATTTCTAAATATATCCTAATTCATTGAAATGTATTTAAGTTCTTTTATCATAAGACAATTCAATTGCTTCTTCATTAGCTAAAGCATTTAGCAGGTACTTATCTACATGTAGCACTACAGAGGGCCAACTTTATGTAAAGGTTTGATAGTTCACTTAAAAGAAAAATTTTATTGTTTATTTTCCCCAAATCCTTTCCATTTATTGCTTATAGCTTTGAAACCCTTTAACTTTGAATCAAACACTATTTTTCATTGTTAGAGAGGCTGTTTAAAATTAAAATGCCTAAAGATATGACACATAAATATAAGATTATTCAGACTAATGTTTTAATAAGACAGAGGGAAGAGCATAAATGTGTGAAGGCCCAGGATAAGCCACCCCAAAATGTGCCTCAATGGCATACTGATAATTTTGAATTCAGGTTACTTAAGAAATGGCCAATGCAAAAGGGACTCTGACCTTTTCTTTCCCATGAAAGAAGGATATAAATCTCTCGTGTGAAAGGTGCACTCCCTATGTTTGGAGGTAGAAGGACACCCTTACTGCCAGAGGGGGAATTCACACTGAGAAGCCTATATAAACTAACATTGTTACTTCTTTAACTTACTACCCAGAGCCCAGACTCTGTTTAAATTCATTTATTGAGCACTCAAAACCTAAGTTTCTTTGTCCCATCAATTCCTCACAAATGTAATGTTTCTTTGTCTAAAAAATACAAAAGCTGCCTCTTTAGGTCTCATTTTTTTGAGATCTCCAATATGCACAAATTAAAATTTGTTTATTTTTCTACCACTTATCCGACTTGTGTCAATTTTATTAGTTCAGCCACAAAAAATTAAGAGGAGTACAGGGGGAAATTCCCCCCCACACACACACACACAAATAGCAGTGGTAGATTTGATAGATACCAAATTTTCTTAGTATAGAGAATCTGGAAAAATGACAAACTTCAATAACTTGATACATCTCCTTTATTCATTTTCTGACTCCTGAATTTATCTTAATTTTCTTTATGAGCAGAGACAGTTGCCAACAAAATAATCATTTTTTAAACTATAAATTGGAACATATAATTCCCTTCTGAAAAGCCATCTGTGCTTTTTGGTTATACATAAAAACAAACTCAGACTTCTTAATCTGTTCAACTAAGTCTTGAGAAGTTTGACTCCTTCATAATTTCATATGCTGCCCCCACCATACCTGCTACACACTGGACTCAGTGGTCCACTGCCCATTTAGGGAGAATGAGAAATCCTTTAGGGACCTTCTCCCATGTTATTTTCTCTATTTGGTGTACTCTAGAGAAGTGGATTTGTCCAAGGATAGACTGATCACTAGTTAGCAAATGGTGTCATAGATCAGCAAATAGGTATGTTCTTTGAATGTAAATCAAACACTTCACAAAACTCAGCTAATGTTGTTTGTTTTGTATTTGTTTCATTTTCTCCTTAGCAAAGCTTTCTTAATGAAGTGCTTTGATTTGCTTTTTCCAGATGCGTAGCTTGAGTAACAGTGAATTTTGCCCCCTCTTCTATTTCACCCTCTTCTAACACTCAGGTATACTATCACACAGATACCAGTTTTTGTGTATCATTAGATTCCTTCTCCTCTTCCAAGTCTTAGCTTAAGGGTAACCTCATCGGGTAGAATCTGCTGCCCACCAATATAAAATAATTGCAGAACTACCTCTGTGTTTTCTATCAAGACATCTTATTTAATTTTTAAATAACAATAATCACAACTTGCAATTTTATATTTTATTAGTCACTCGTTTGTTTGTTTGTTTGTTTGTTTGTTAGCCTCTCCTAGAACTGTGAGTTTAATAAAGACTCATGCTATTTTTGCGCACTATGCCCAGTGTCTGGAAGGTAGTATTCAATATCTAAATTAAAATACATACGTATATATTTGACTGCATATTTAGATGGTTACTGAGAAGACACAAGTCTCTCTCCTGTGTTCTTTTGCTCCAGTTCATTAAACTGTGGCTCAGCGGCTTAGCAAATACCTTTGGTTGTATGGAGTACAACCAAATAAATCGTTGATTCTACAAATTTATGATTTGTCTCAAGTCACAGCTTCAGGATACATCTTCCCTAACCTTCTAATTTGGGAGATATAGCCCTCATGTGTCTGTTACTGCAGTTTGTGTATAACTGTATCCTAGAAAATGTCACTCCACACTGAATTTATCTGTTTATGTGCTGTATCATCCATTGGGCAATACACTGCTTAAGGATACAGATTTTTGTAACTGTCTTTGTACTGCCACTTTTGTTTTTCACCTTATGTGTTATCATATAACATGAAGTCTGACTAAAATTAACTTCTAGGAAAACGTTTCTTATTCATTCATTGTTCTTCTCCCATTACAATGTGAGCTCTCTGGAAGCAGGGGATGACTTGTATTTATCTCTTTATTACCAGCTACCATCCCAGTATTAGATCACACACAAACCTTCTATACATTCTGGAATGAAAAGCACATAATATTAAGTAATGGACGGCGTGTTTAAAATGACCCAATCATCCCTTTCATTCAGAGATGGGGAAATGCTCTAAAAGGTAGTATAATTTTCCAAGAGCATAAAGCCAACTAGTGAGAGAAATGTGATTAGACTGATTCTCCTGTAGCCAGTTCATGGCTTTCTGGTATCATCCAGTGTATTTTTGGATGTATGTTTTAGTTTCAGCTCGTCTATCCCTTAGGCAGCCACAACCTGAACAAAAGAGGAGCTGTTGAGTTTCTGAAATGATTATGAGAGCCCAAAGACTGCATATGAATTAAGGACAAAAGCCTTCCTTGGATCCTCACACCAGTATATTCCTTCCCTTTGGCCATGAATACACTCAGCAGCTTAGACAGGTATCATAAGGGAAAAAAAATTTCTACATCCTAAACCATTCTCTACCCTGAGAATGTTGATATTTTCTATTATGTTTGAATATCTTTCTTAAAAAAAAGAAAGAAAGAAAACTTATCTCACTTGGACAGGCTGACATTCAGCCAAAAGTAATTTTCAGCATTCCCGGGAAAGGGTGATTATAGAAAGACAGTTCCACCATGACTTTAGGGTTCATGAGTCAACATCCTTATTTTTCTCATCCACACTATGGACACTGACACTTTGGTGAACTAAACTTAAGAAAGAACAGCCCCTTCCCACCAAGGTGCTCTGGACTAGAGCACGCATGTGCAACGGAGAGCAAGGCAATTCTGTCTAGAGTTGTTCTCTTGGTTACCTTGTCACCCTGGTGATGTGGAAAGGCATACTGGATCTGACTGCAAAAGGATAATGGAGTGATACTGAGATGCGGTCAAGAACATAAAGCAAGAAATATATGTTTCCCTTTCTGGTCACAGAAATAGTATCAATTCTTTCAACTTACTGAAAGGAAAAAAGGCACCAAAAACCAAAACTATTGTTTTTAACTTTGTTGTTTCTATATCTAGGCTTTCCTCCAGCTGGACTTGATTGTAGATCCCTAAACATGCTAGCAGGTGTCATCATGGCTTTGCTCAAACTGCTGCATAGGTCAGGAATGCACCTGGACACTGACCCCCTCTCTGGCCCACACTCTGGGTATAAATCATGATTGAAAACTAAATATGATAAGAAATGACACACTTCCAGTGGATTAGGATGAGCAGTGCCTAACCAAAGCAGAGTTAGCATAAGAAAAATCAGGAGAGAGGAATGACACAGAAATCAGGCAAGTCAAACAGATCAATCAAGTTAAATAAAACTAAAATATTTTGTAAAATTAAAACTGAAAAGGATTTATAAGCAGTGCTGTAGAAATGGAAATCAGATCAATTTGGCTCAAAGAATGGGAGGTGAGTAAACTTATAAAATCCAACTCTTGTAATTATTTTAGCTCTTATTCAATTTCTTCAAAAAGTTATTTTAAAAAATAAATAAATTTCTTGTTTTAAAAAATACAGTTAGGAGGTTCAGTGCTTAAATATTTTCTCTTCAGTGGTGCATGTTAATTCAAAGTAAGAAAATGACTATATTGTGAATGACTTCAATTTACAGCAACGGTCCTACGGCAATGTTCCAAGAGATCAATTCATCAAAGTGATTTTGTTAAGAAATGGCATCTTTCATAGAAACAACAATTGGAACAATTAATTGGTTTCAATTTTAATTAAACAACGATCTCTTTAGCTCTGATTCAATTACAACAGCTAGATAAATCTAGACAGCAACATTTAGCTAATTTAATTAGATATGGCATTGCTTTTCTGTATTCCACTATGAATAACTAGTAGTTGGGGGCCAGTGTTTCTCCTACACAAAGTTCTCTGTACTTTCATTGGACAGACATAGGTAAACAATAGGCAAATTAAAACTACCTGAATGACATTTACATTTTTTTCAATTTTTATTTTTGGAAAGATTTTATGATGAATGGCAAATAATTGTCTTTTTCTCTGTTTACAATAAAATCCTCGACAAAAGAATAGTTTAATTTTATCAAGACATAAATTTAAAAATGATTTTGAGATAGTAAGGACTGATTTCACTATAGAAAACCTAATCCCACCTACCTTCACTACTTTTTAATTATTTTATAAAAACTGCCTTTTAATCTTTTAGTTCAATACTTAGTCCAGAGTTGCAGTATTAAAGGAAAAAAAACACGCTGAATAACAAATGAAAGTCAATTTTATTCCAATGGTATTACAACAGGGGAGAGATACTGAACTGAATTCCACCAAAACAAAGACAGGAGAGTTTTAAGAGCTGGGGTGGAGGGATTGCAGACTACCTGTGCTTGCTAATTGGCAGTACCCAAAGGAAGAGTAAACTTTCTCCTATTCTCACAACAGGAGGTAGTTTTACAACCTGGAACAAGAAGCCTACTGAAGTCAGGCCCCTCTCCTTCCACAGAGAATGGGAGATAGAGGTGCAATCTTTCCTCCATGTTTATATTACAAGAGATGCTTCGTAGGTCCTTGAGAAAGACATTACCTGACTCATAAAGTTGACAAGAGGCTTTTAAGGGGATTTAGACATATTTCAGAGGGGCAGAGAAATAGTTTGCAACTGCAAATCTCCTAAATTAAACACTGAAAGAAAAAAGATAATAAGGGGCTCGAGTCAAGAAGAAACCAAATCTAAAGCTTAATCAATCTGATGGAAATGTTAAGGCCTTCTTATTTATAGTCAAAGAGCATTTAGGAATGAGGTCTCTACAATCCTTTCTGCCTTTTTCTCATGACCCTTAACAAGGTGGTTGCTGCAGCTCCCACCATTACATCTGCATTTTAGATGGAAAGAAAAGGAAGGGCAAAGGGCAAAAACAAGGAGGGTATGAGGTGAGTCTGGCTCATTTTATAAAGGATTTTTTTAAAGTTCAACCAAACAAATTAAACGTACAATGCAGTGGCCATTACTGAGTCTTACAGCCATATCTATCTATGAGAAAAGCTAGAGAAGTAGTATGCATTTTTTTTTTTTTTGAGTCTGGGCATACTGCCACTCGAGTACAACTGGTTTATATAATGTTGTAATAGGAAAATTTATTTAATTTATTAAGAAAAGTAATAAAGTTTGATATTAATATTTTATTTTAAATATATGATGTTTTCCCAAATAATAATTATAAATTATTATGATATTTTCCCAAATAGTAATTGTAAATTATTATGATATTTTCTTCTCAATTCAGTCTTTCCATATGCTATTAAAGTTTGAGTTTAGGACTACCTTGGGAGCTTGTTACTGTATGTTCTTTGCACCTTTGTTCTGTTGCTTTTCCACTGCCTTTATACCCCTGGCCTTTCATATTCAAAGGACTTTAAACATCATGAAATATCTCCTGATGCCATTGTTAAGTTTACTTTTAAGTTACATTTGTTTTTAGGTGCCATGCTTTATTCCCTTTCTTCTATCCTTAGGCATTCACAGTGATGTTCAAGGATGTTTTGTAGACAGACATGAGGATTGAGTCTATGTTTCAAGGAAACTATCTCTTTCTATGCTGGGGTACATTTAATGAGTTTCTCCAGATTAGTCACTAAATCAGCTTACCCACTGCAAATTTAGACACTCAGAGTTTGCCAACATCATTCTAGACCAGGAGAACTGGCAAAACTGTCTAGCAGGTCTTAACATAGGTATAACAGTTCATTTTTAATAGACGTAAATAAAATTGAAATATGAAATGCATAGGTAAATAACACTTTAAAAGACTGTTGGGGAATATGAAATGAGATCTGAAATAATGGAAAAGAAAACATATTCTTTTGTCAAATAAGGATATTCAACATGAAGTTTTTAATATGAAAGTATCCATTCTCTGTAAACTGATACATGAATTTAAGACGATCCTGACACTAGGCCCATGACCTGGCTTCACCAGCCCCAGGATCTCCTGGACTCTGCTCCACCCACCAGTGAGCCAGGTCCCCCAGAGTTCCACAGCCAGCCATCCTGGCCCCACCAATCAGCAGCTGGCAGCCTCAGCACAAGGCAGGGCCAGGCAAGCAACTGGACCAGGGGCTAGCCACAACTACCAAACTGCCTGCCACAACAAAGGGACCCACACAGCCCACATCGGGCATCCCTGTTGAATAGCTCTGGTGACCAGAGAGGAGTATACAGCTGGAACTCGTAGGACTTCTCCTACAAAAAGCCACTTCTCCAAGCTCAGGAAACATAACCAACCTACAAGATACACATAAATAAAAACAGCAAGTTAGGCAAAATAAGGAAATAGAGGAACATGTTCCAAGTGAAGGAACAAGATGAAACCCCAGAAGAAAAAGTGAAGTGGAAACAGGTAATCAACCTGAGAAAGACTTCAAGGTAATGATAATGAATATGATAGAAGAACTCAGGAGAAGAATGCATAAACAAAGAACAATGTTACAAGTTTTTAACAAAAAGTTAAAAAATATAAAGATTAACCAAACAGAGTGGAAGAATATAATAACTGAAATAAAAAATACAATAGAAGGGATCAATATTAGACTAAATGATACAGAGGAATCTATCAGAGAGCTGGAAGACCGAGTAGTGGAAATCACTGAAGCTGGGGGGAAAAAAAAGAAGAAGAAAAAGAAATGAGGACATTTTTAAGAGACCTCTGAGATTACATTTAGCATACTGACATTTGCATTAGCAGTCTCAGAGAGGAGGGAGAAGAAGGGGCAGAGAATATATCTGAAGATTTAATAGCTGAAAACTTCCCTAACTTGGGAAAGAAAACAAGACATCCAAGTCTAGGAAGCAGAGTCCTAACAAGATCAACCCAAAGAGGACCACACCAAGACACACTGCAATTAAAATGGCAAAAAACTAAAAATAAAGATTAAAAGCAGCAAGGGAAAAGCAGTAAGTTACACACAAGGGAACTCCAAAAATGCTATCAGATGACTTCTCAACAGAAGCTCTGAAGGCCAGAAAGGAGTGGCACAATATGTTCAGTGTGATGAAAGGGAGAAAGCTAAAGCCAAGAATACTCTAGCTAGAAAGGCTTTCTTACAGATTTGGTCAAGAGACCAAAAGTTTTGCAGACAAGCAAAATCTCTAAAAGTCAGCACCACCAAACCAAATGTTAGAGATTTCTCTAAGTGAAAAAGAAAAGGCCACAAGTAGAAACATGAAAATTATGAAAGGAAAAAGCTCATTGAAAAGGACAATTATGCAATAATAGTAGTAAATCAATCAACCATATACAAAGCTGGTAAAAAAGTTAAAAGACAAAAGTAGCTGTATCATATCTAAATCCACAATAAGTAGTTAAGGGATACACAAAACAAACAGATAAAATATGAGGTCAAAATTAGTAATCATGGGGCAGAGGAATAATCCTTTATCTATACTCATCAAGGAAACAAGAGAGAAGGCTCAAATCAATAAAATTAGAAATGAAAAAGGAGAAGTTACAACCAATGCCACAGAAAACCAAAGCATCCAAGAGACTACAACAAACAACTATATGCCAATAAAATGAACAACCTAGGAGAAATGGGCAAATTCCCAGAAATGTACAATTTCCCAGGATTGAACAAGGATCAAACAGAAAACATAACAGATTGACTACCAACAGTGAAATTGAACCAGTAAAAAACAAAAACAAAACAAATAAAAAACCTCACAATAAACAAAAGTCCAGGAGCAGAGGGTTTCAAGGTAATTTCTACCAAACATTTAAAGAGGAGTTAACACCTACCCTTCTCAAACTACTTTAAAAAATGGAGGAGAAGGGGACACTTCCAAACTCATTCTCTGAGGTCAGTGTTACCATCATAAAATAAATGATAAAAATCAGGCCAATAATTTTTTTGGTTATATTTTATACAGGAATTATGTAATGTCAGAAGAATACTTTCTGGAATTACAAATTCCTCTGTTCTCATGAGACTTTATATGCAATCTTTATTTGAAGTACCAGCTCTGCTGTAACTATTAGAGTTGCCTAGAATGACAGGTTAAACACCATGACTATTAAGGTACTTATGCTAGTTTGACCCCATTGGAAATGAACATTATTTCTGGAAATAATCTTTCTCATCATAAAAATTAATTATTTCATCAGACCCAAAGCCACTTGTAGTTATTAATATGCAAGTATAATTTCATGAGACTTGAAGTGTAGAATTAATTACCATTTTAATATTTGATCTTGCCTTTATATATTAAATATGTTATTGAAGCCTTTCCTCTAGGTATAATACATATTAGGAATTTTGAATATGATGCCACTTAGGTGGAAATATGACAAATGTCATTGTCAAAATGGAAGGTCCAGAGCAATGTTGAATTAGTACATTATTTATAGAAGTATCAATATGAATGGTACCAGAGTAATTTATTTTCCAACCAACTGGGGGCATAGGCTTAGATTTCATGCTCTCACCATTCTCCTCAGCATAATTAGAGGGCAATAAACACATCTCCAAAAGATGCACATGATTGAGGAACAGAAACAGATTTCAGAAATGCCTGGCTTAACTGATGTCCTGAGGAACTAGAAAGGCTGGAGGTCTCACTACATTATGCTATTCCTTCATATTGGGAAGGAGAGCATGAGAAGCTCTCTGCAGCTGCAAAAACATCCACTATCTCATTTCCCTTTTATAACCATAAGTCATATTTTCCCAGTTCTATGGTCAGAATTTGTGAATAATTATCTGTTCTTAAAAGAAGTGGGGATTCTTTGAAGAAGTAAGGAGATTTTGCAGACTGCATGTTGAATTGACTCTCAAATTAAAAAGCAGTGATGGATCTTCTGCAGTTAAATTTCAGCCACCATGGACAGCAAATTTGCAAATTAACTGATTATTAGTTTGCTTTTTATATGTGTTGATATTCAAATTAACATCATCAAGACTGATACGTGGGGTCAGAGTGAGAACAGATGAGGAATCAGGCATGGCACTGGTACTCAAATTTAAGTGTATAAAATCATTCAAGAAATCACTCAAAAAAAAAAATTCACACTTAGTAAGTGCGGACCTAGGCAGAACACAACTGTTTTAATGGATGACAAAGAGGATCAGGTTCAAATACTCCTTACAAATTTATATCCAAATCTTTGCCTTACTCTCCTCAAATTAACTTCAGAATTTCTGTGTTTTTTCAGTTAACTAGGTAAGAAAAAAATAGGTATTTCAGTTATGTTGCTTCAGGGTTTAACTGAAGCATGAGTTTGATAATAATACTGTGCTTGTGTAGAAAACACAGATCATACAGTGAAAGGGAATTTTAAAATGACATCAAATACACATGCTGAAATTCCATTACAAAGTGAGATAATGGAAAGGAATGATAAGTGTGCTCTTGTTCTTTATTCTCAAAATTGCACAAATGATAGAAATAAATATTCAATTATTGACCAAATTAAATGATGCCTAGTTATAATGGGTTGAATTATGTCCTCCCAGAATTCATGTCCACCTGAAACCTCAGATTTTGACTTCTTTTTCTGGAAACTGAGTCTTTGTAGAAGTAACTACAATGAGCTCAGATCATGCTGGGCTGTAAATCCAATGACAGGTGTCCTTAAAAAGAGGACAGGACACTCAAAGATGCACAAGGGAAAGAAGGCCATGTGATAATGGAGCCAGAGATTAGAGTGACTCAGTACAAAAGAAAGGAATGCTAAAGACTGCTGGCAATGACCAGAAGCTACGAGAGAGTCACAGAACAGATTCTTCTGAAAGTCCAGAATAAACCAGCTTTGCTGATACCTTGTTTTCACACTTTCAGCCTACGGCACTATCAGGTAATAAATACCTGCTGATTTATGTCACCAATTTTGTAGTAATTTGTTATGGCAGCCTTAGGAAATTAATGCATCAATTAGTTAAAGGATATAACACAGTGCATAATTTGCAAAAGAGAAAAGGGATCAAGGAAGCTGGGCCCAATTTTTCTATGCATGATTTTTGATAAGAGAAATTTGTGCTAATATGTAGTATACACAGAACTCCCAATATTATCTTGAGACATTAGGCTGCCTCTCTCTTCTTCTTCTTCAAGAAAAAAAAATGTTGGCAAAGCAGAATAAATTACACCAAAGATAACATGGAAAATATCTGATGACACAGGGTTCCTACACTATATACACGAAAGTAAATACCAATTGATCTAAAGAGCTATAGAAATGAAAAATATATAAAAAATTGAATGAAATACATGATATATTTTATGATATTAGAGAAGGGAAGAAACAAAACAATGTAAGAAGAGGTTTTTTTTGCTACCTTTGACTAATCAAAGTTTGAAAAATTTATAAGAAAATGTACACTGTGAGCTGATATAAAACCCGAACTGCAACCTGTCACCAACAATCTGCAATTCACATAGCCCATCAATTATGGATAAAAGAGTACAAATTCTATTTCAGAGCATCATTCATTTACCAGATTTCTTTTTGTTTAAGTAGTACACCCACAGGTGTCCCATACTGTTGATTTGGTCCCAGATCACCTAGATTATTCTGTCTTAAAAATTGCAGTAATCTAATGATATTTAATGATCAGTATGATATAGTGCTATAACTTATCCTCACTTTTGTTTCTACATATTTTAAAATATAAATATTGTAGAATCATTTTTTTGTTGCTAACAAACATTCCCAAAAATTTTGGAATTCATGCTTTAAATTTTATTTTTTGCATTTTGCAACCACTTGAATATGTGTTTTGTGCTAGTCTCAGTATGCTGATAGCTGGTATTGTGACTGGACTGGCCCATCTGGTTCTTACTATGATTGCAAGATGCCCTCAGAAATGACCATCAGAAACTTTGAAAGGGACAAAATTTATGACTTAGAAACCTTGGAAACTACATGACATACTTGGGGCCACATGTCAAGATCACAGGTAAAGAATGAGAGATGGAGAGCATGCAGGCCAGGGGGTCTGCTTTTACTGGGCTCCTGGGTTGGCATCTTGGGGTTTGGCAAGCTCTTTATTTATTGGTGAATTTAAAACATAAGAGCAGGAATTTAAAGTGCAGAAAGAGATAAACAAACGAACAAACAAAAACAAGAGTCCTAAATGGCAGTTATCTAAGAAACCTGGGGTAGGGGAGTGTCTACCTCTTTATCTAGTGATACGGCTAGCAACTTGTTTACTCAAGATAACTGTCTTTGAAGTGGATGCCTTGGCAATCAAAGCTTAAGCCAACACTTGTATTACAAAAAAGAAAAACTCTCAGGGCTTACACTAAAATATGTCATAAAAACTGAATCATCTTCTTAAACAATCTTACACACAAACATACACCTACACACAAGCACACATATTTACACACATGATTTCTATACCATTTTAAACCACTTAAGGTCTTCCTAAAATTCATCCTTAAATACTCTAATGATTCTCTGATCTCAAGAATTGCTGCAGAGTGGAGAGTACAGCTCAGTGGTAATGCACAAGCCTAGTATACATGAGGTCCTGGGTTCAAACCCCAGTACATACCTCCATTTAAAAAACTAAAGAAAAAAAGAAAAATAATAATTTTTGCAAATAATTTTCTATAAAATGCATTCAATTCTGTTGTCTATGAATCACACAAATAAAACAAAAAGAAAAAAATATTATGAATATTAAAATAGTATGGATTCTTCAAGATCATTTTTTTGTTTTTAATACAATGATCTATAGGAAGTCTCCACAGAAAAGTTTTACAATTTTTTCAAAATACCCTTTTTCATATACTTATTAGTATCTATATCCTATAAACTCCTCCAAATACGGTCCTTTCATTTCCCTTCCAAAATAATTTGTCAATCATCCAATTGACTGACATGATTTTACAAAAATGTTGTTTTTTGAAAAATCTATCCCTATCACATCAATGATAATGTTTTGGTATTTTACTCCCTTTTGTAATTTTTTATTTCAAATATTTTGCTTATTAAAAGTAAAAACACACACAATGGATGAAAATCATTGTACATGGTCTTATTTCTTTCTGGAATTATTATTCCCTGTTTAGATCTGTACTTGATAAATAGTAAGTTTCAAAAAATACATGTTAAATAGAGTTTAACCATGGAATTCTAATTATTTCCTTTCCTATGTTAGCAATATTTTTAAAATTTCTAAGCTTAATTTTTTCATCTATATGAAATGAAAAATTAAATACCTACCTTCAAGGATTGATTTATACATTAAGAAAATTTATATAACAGCATTTAACAAATTTATTAGCTTATAGGAAGAACTTAATGTGACTTCCTCTTCTTTTCTGTTAAAATTTTTTGATCTATGAATACGATGTATGCTGTGAATTATTTACCTATGATTGGTTTTTAAAAGCCCTGGTTAAAAAAAAAATGAATTTGTCAAATGATAAATGCAGTGATGATTTATTCTTCTATGTTGGGACTAAATTGAATTTATAAAACATAGATTTGCAGATACTAACTACTATATGTAAAACAGATAAACAACAAGTTTATGCTGTATAGCACAGGGAACTAGATTCAATATCTTGTAGTAACCTATTATGAAAAAGATTAGGAAAATGAATATATGTATGTATATGTATGACTGAACTATTATGCTGTACACCAGAAACTGACACGTTGTAAGCTGACTATACTTAAATTGAAAAAAATCAATTCAGGCACAATTTTAACATTTTATTAAATATCAACTTTACCTCAAACGTAATGCTTATTTATAAGGGGGATTTGGTAAAGACAGAAAATATCAAAAGTTAAAAATTACCTTTAAGCCCCTGCTTCAGTCCTCCCTTGCCTCAAAGATAAAGTCTTTTTTTCCCCCAACCCAATTTCATTTCTAAGAAGTAAGCATATCAATGGTTTAGAGGAGGTTCTTCTCAGGCTTTTCAATATAATCTCACTTGTATGATGTATGTAAGAGTAAACCTTCATTGAAGATGCATTCTACCAATGTACTGGATACCTTTCTTTTCTCCCCATACCCACTTCCACACTTCTCGGCCCTGATCTGTGTCCTGGATAGCTTTCTTGATCTCTGTCTTCCAATTCAATTCCCCTGCTAAAGGCATTAACAGAAGTTAAGAAGATGAAGAGAAAATAACATTACAGCATTTGTTACCCAGATCCCTTACACCAAGTTTCTGTGCACAGGTTTTACCTTTCAGTGTAAACAACAGCTCTGTGTGCAGGCTGCCCTACACATCCAGCTATGTCTCTGGGTTCAGAGTCTGCTTCTTCCCTTTATAATTTCAAGCTTAGTGATGTCAATAGCTTTCTGTTTCACTAGCCTTGAGATACTGTATCTTCCTTTCCCTAAGTCCTTTGTGAATAGCTTTTGTTATGTTTTATTACTGTTAAACTCTCCTCAGTTATAAGTTTGAGTGGCCCATCTTTTTGTTGCCTGGGTCTGGACTGGTATATTTATATGTATATGCATTTCTGTACTCATGTGTATCTTCCCACTAGAATGTAGTATACTAGGTAAGTAAACAGTTTACGTAATTTTTTTCATAGGCTATTGTTTTCTCAATTGAGAAAATCACCATGTAAACAATGGGCCTTTATTACTTGCTTTTAAAATATCAAATTAATATCTTCTTTGTTCTGGGATGACAAATGGAATCCATCTATATGTTTATATAAATAATATATTCATATTTATATATAAGTTTATATAATGGCAGTACTATATACAAGAAAAGAGTATGTGAGAAACAACTAAAAACTCTCTAAAAATTCCACTAATTCAAGGTCATCAAACAAGGACATAGACATTTTCACAGCAAAAACCATCAAAACCATCACTCTGACATGATCAATTACAAACACAATCTTTTCTGTAAGCTGTATAGCTCTTTGAGAGAGCTTGAAAGTAATCCTGAAGATTTGGGATGGATGGTTTGTTTTGTTTTTGCTTTTTTCTTTTGTGCAGATCTTTTTGTCCATCAGACATATTTCTATACGTATGTTAGTTAAAATCAATGCATCCTTATAAAGCCCTCCTGCCAAAACACACAAAAATTCCATGAATGACATTATTGGGGCCTATTAGGGATCTATAAATACACTGATGTTCATTTCCTGCACCTTCCATACTTAGTTCTTGCCTGTTTCTCATTCACTGTCATTCTCTTTCTTGTGATCCTGCATGAGGCAAACCTTTTGAAGGGTTGTGTTTCTTTAGATACAAATTCTGGAATGCACATATTCCACTGGCACTCTAGAAGTACCTGGGTATTTTCATTTCCTTGGATTTGCAATTCTGAACAAGCTGACAGGCTGCTGTCACCAAGCTCTTAAAGTCATCAATGATATGTAGTAGTATCTCCTCTCTCTCTTTCTCTAGATATCCATTAGAATTCACTTTTTTCCCAATTCCTACACTTCCTTTGGTAAAAATGTGTAGGCTTTCACCATGAAGATGTCCCACTGTCTTAGGAATGCTTGATGTATTTGTTGTGTCACTACCACAACTGTGTGTTTGGTCATGCGGTCTTGTGGGAAGGTGTCAGCTGGTTCTGACTTTATGGGTGAGAAGTTGGAGAGCTGATTAGAACTGAGGAGGCAAGTTGGTTTACAATTGGTTAAGCTTTGAACTTGAGCTCATAAAGCATATCAAGGTTGTCTTTCTGTTTTTGAAGATCTGGGGTCCAAGGTCAATCATTTCCTTATGATACGTAGAGACCACTTCAGGAAACGATCATCTCAGTGGGAGGTCCAACGGTACATCATTCATTATGTCTCACGTTGCTCTTACGTCTATGCATTAATAGCCCAGTAAGATGTAAAATAATAATTTAAAATGTGATAAAATAATTATTTAAGAAATATGTCTATGTGCACTTTAATTTTATTTTTCTTTTTCAGTCTTAGGTAAAGCAGTTGGTATGTGGCTTGTTCAGCAGGCTGAACAACATTAGCAAACACATTATTTGATTTTGCTTCTGTAAACTGGTAAACAATCTCAGTATCTCTGTGTGGAGAAAAATGAACAAAAGCATCAGGATAACTGAAGACAAGTACAAGAAAGGTCACTGACAAGCATCCACATGCCTTCTCTTAATTCAGATTAGAATATATAGTGAAGAGAGACCAATCGTTGGATCAGAATGATAGCCTCACTAGATCTTTCTGCTTTAAAAACTGTAATGATAGATGATTATCAAAATATCTCAAGGCAGTGCATCATATTTAAGGAGTTTGGGAACTTGAAATAATGAGTTATATTCAAAATGCTCCACTGTCAGAACTAAGAACATAAATAATAAAGAACATTATGAGAGAGAAGGGAAAGCACAGGCAAGAAGGTTCTAGACAGATAATGGATTATCTGAGGGCTGGCAATAACACAGAACAATATAAAATCAAATATTTTCATATTTTAATGGGAGTGGAGTGGCTGAAGAAAAGCTGAGTATTTTCTAAATTACTCTTGGAGCCCTTCCTACTCAATGGATTTGTAAGTATCATTAACTAGGGAAGCCACTGATAATGACTTGTTAGAAACATATAAAATAAGGAGCTATCTTCATTAAAAAAATAATAACATGGTGAAGTCAGTACTTTTTACAACTCAGAATTCTGGTAAATTAGCCTAGTGGAGGAGATTCAGAATACTGGGGAAGGCTGAGTTTAGCATTAACAGGAAAAGACACTGGCGTTGGACTATGTACATGAATTAATATCCTATCCTCCTCATTCCTGATTGTAAATTCTTATTTTTCACATAGAGAAAATAAAGTCTATAGTACCTAATTCACAGTGTATTTGTGAAGGAGGCAAAAGACAACACATTAAAAGAGCTTCACATAATGTATAGTGCAGAGATATTAAGTTATTTATAGCTGACTACTATTACAGAATTGTGACAGAATGCAGAACAAGTAAAAATAATAGAGTAATAGATCAAATTTACTATCAAGTTCTTCAAATTCCTTTCATTCTACTATCAACCAAAATCTGGTTTCCAATTTGTTCAGAGGTGACTAAAATCACTAATTATCTTCCAATTACTAAATCTTATGACCCCTTCTCAGACCATATATTTTTGACCTCAAGGAGGAATTTGACAATACTTAAATTTTCCTCCATTGTGAATTCTCATGTGTCATGGATAATACAATGAAGTTCTCTCTTAGTTCTATTACTGTTTGAATATTGCTTCTCAAATTCTATCATCAATCTTTCCAACATTGGTGATTCCATAGATTCTATCATTATTTTTCTACTTTTCACCCTACTAATTTACTCAGTGTGGTTCCATATTAAATTATAAAGTTTCAAGCACACGCACCACCATCACATATAACTACATACACAACAAATATCTCTATTTCTATTGAGCTCCACAACTCATGTTTCCAATAAGCTACTCAGTATCTTCACCTAGATGAGCCAGAAGAGCAAGGAAACTGATATTTCCAAAGATTTAAATCATCTCCACAAACAGGTGCCAGCAACTTAAGGACAAACTTGAATCCCCAAGTACAAATAATTAAATTCAAGTAGACAATCAGAATTGCCCTATGTTAAGCCAGTAAACTTCAGATTGAATACAGACAAAATGGTTCATATACACTTCCCTCTTTAAATTTATGGCATACACAGTATGATTTTAAAATATACTATACATTTGCATGTTATATAATAAATACATGTATATTATTTATATGCATATATGTATATACAGATATGTATGTATATGTGTGCAGATATATGTAAAATGACATTCCAAATATCCCAGTTATTATACTTTCTTCATGTTATCAATCATATACGTATAGGATATATAATATGTATCATATTATATATTTTTTGGAATTTAACACAATCATTAACAATATGCTAATGTTAATCCAAAAATTAGCCTGTAAAACAACTACAGAAAGCAGTAGCATATTCACTGATAATGTAGTGGGCTCCTAAAGCATATGTAAATGATTACTATAATGATACAGTTAAAAAAATTAATAATTCACACAGAATAAGGCCACTACCTTCATATCTCTGAATCAAATGTGTTTACAATAATCACTATTCCTCATGTAAATCAGACATATGCAAATCTTGTTCCAAATGTATTTGATGGATTATATCCTAAATTTTAACATTTCAGTGATATACAAATATATATTCCTGTATCAAATTTAGCCCAATTTTGTCATTATAAACCAAAAGTTGGTTATAAAATGTCAAGGAAAAAGAAAAAATTACATTATCTAAAAACAAAGAAAACATTAAAAAAATTAAATTTAGTATGAGCAAAGTAGTAAAAATCATGAATAAAATAGATTATAAAAACGAATTTAAAACATCAAGAAGAAAAGTATGAGGTAACTAATTTCATGTAGTAAATCTAATTGTATTTAATGTCTAAATTCAGATGAATTTACATTGTACAATGAATTTACACTGTAATGAATTCAGTTCATATTTAACTTCTGAGAAACTCATAAATTTACACATTACAGTAAAGAGATTAGAAAAAGTACTCATCAATTCATGAGCCCATGGCTACTAAACCTATTTACCATGGAAGTAAATTTCTTGGCTTTTACTAGCATTGGATTGTCATAAGAGATCAAAAATGAAAGCAGGTATGTAACCCATGCTGAGTCATAAAAAGCAAGGAGTAGAACACTTGTACTAATATTTTAACTTTTTCCTTAACATGAATCCCTGCATTTGTCATTTATAAATCTTCTCTCTAAATGTTCTCAGTATTGGAAGGAACATGAACGCCTTACATTCAAATTATGAATAAGTTTCTAATATAAATATCATATTATATTTCTCAAGAAAAGCAATCAAATGAATTCTTACTCAAAGCTTTGTTTGGCTTCAATCATGAATCATTTTACAAACTTTTTCCATACTTAATTGGAACAGATGCATATTAGATTCTATCCTTCTCTCATATCCAAGAGATAACTAGTTATATTCAGTCTTAAAAGGGGAAGAAGGAAAATTTGTTGCAGTTACAAATTATATTTCAATCAAATTGTGGTCAACCAATTAAATGAAACTTCAGCAAATAGGTGTATTGGCCACCTGCCATGTAATAATCACTTCTAGGTTCTTTAGGGATTAAATATAAAAGTGAGATATAATTTGTTGAATCTGTTTTATGTGTGTAGCATGGAGGAATATTTTGTGAGCATTTTCTGGCATTCTTTTATTTGTACTTGTGTGAGCCATGAAACAGTCTAAGTTGTGGTCATATCCGAAATAGAAACTGACAGTGGTGCATAGTTAGTATTATCTGTATGTCTATGCATTTAAAAAAAACTCCTAACTGTGCTATTAATATATTCTGGTCATTCTCTGGATAGCAGCTAGCTAGACAGATAAATAGACATCACAGATTGACTGTTTTTTCTGTTGTGAATTAATTGAAGGTTAATATTTATATCCACAAAAATGGGTTATATTAATTTAATTTTATGTATAATTACCTGTGTGTGGATTGTGATTTAAGTTGTTAGGTCCTTTAATTCTTTAAATCTGGCACTGTCTTTTTTTTTCCTTTCATACTTTTCCATTGCTAAGCAAATTAATAAATATATAATTTTGGAAGTATATAGTTGCCAATTGAAAAAAGGGAATGAATAAATAAACAGCCATTAATTTTGTGTAGCCAATGATCAAAAGCTAGCCAAATTTCACATAATTAAAACTTTTTTAAAAATAGGAATATCAAGTGTGTTTTATGATCCTCTTACCAGGGACTATGACTTATTCTTTAAGTAATATGGTAGTAATGTCATCAAATTCCTTCTATGGATCACTGCATTGGGGCAAAACACTGAAGTTTCATATCTATATACCAGTGTCCCCTTAAAAATAATTTAATTCTTCAGTACTGAGAGTCGAGTGTTCACTAAGTGTACAATTATCCCTGAAGGTCCCATATTTTTCCTTACCCATCTCTATGCCTGGAAAATCAAATGACACACTTATCATTCCAGAGAATTCAAGGGTTTTAGAAGCTCTGTGTCAAAAACTGGGGACAAAAAAATCAAATGTGTATTTCTTATAGTATCACAGTGTAGTTTGTTGTTCTTTCTTATGCTCCAGTATTCACATTTCTAAAATCACTCTGAAACTTAGACATAGAGGATTCTTCAAATTTTTGACAGGGAAGGCATCCTGTTATATCTTGGCTCCACTGGCAGAGATAAGGAAGAATGGTTCAAAAATGAACCTTCAGAATTCAGGAAAGCAGATGCTCTGAAATTCATGTAGTGATTTTGCAGTCAATTATGATTCTCATTTGAGTACCTCTGCAGGGTGTTCCAAGAAGGATAGTTGGAAGATAGCTGGCTTTTATTTATTTATTTTTTTTTAGAGTTTTTATATGATGCTCTTGACCAGTCCTGTGTAGCTAGGCTAGAGCTCTACAAATTTGAACACACATAGAATGTTTGCTTTGTAGCTACAAACATTTCTTTAAACATGTTTCTCTCTTATTACTCATTAGGGTCAGTTTGGTCATATTTTATTTATTGTTCTCCTATTTAATTTCACTGATACCCTTAAATATAAACTGAGGCCTTGTGATAGTGTCTGTATTTTTTCTATACTTTAAAAGTACTTCTCTCGTTAAAAATTTATAATTTAGATGAAATGACTGTATCTCTTGAAATCTCAACTCTCCAAAAAAGATAAAAGAAGATGTGCAAAATCTGAATATTCCTTTATCTTCCAAAGGAATGTTTTTATTGAATATTTATTTTTAAATAGGAAATTCCAACCTTAAAGTTGTCACTGTTTAATTATTTCAAACATTTAAAGAAAGGGCAATACCAAAATCAGAAAATAACTCATACTCAAAACACATAATAAATTTCAAGAAACGTATTAAAAAAGAAACATAAAAATGAGTACAAGAATTTAAAAAGGTGCTTTATAAATGTGGATATCAAATAAGCCAATAACTATGAAAAATATTCAACAACATTTTTCATCTGAAAAATGCACATTATATTATCATTAAATATGTCCCCTACCCCCATGATGAAAATTTAAAAGATTGATAATAATATACGTCATCTAGTATGTGGAACAATTGAAGCTTTTGTATACTGTGAGTATAAACTGACTAAACACTTGAAAAACCTTTTGGCATTTTCTACCAAAACAGAACATTCTCACGCTGTTGACTCAGCAGTTCTACTTCTAAGTCTGTAATGAAGAAAACTGTATATAAACATGTACCAAAAGACACTTAACAAAAATGTTGATTCCAGCACTGTTCATAAGTGTCCCAAACTAGAAACAACCCAACGTCTATTAACTGTAAAATGGATATATAAATTATGGTTTATTTAGTCAATGCAACCTGGTACCATAATGAGAATGAACAAACTACAGCTACACAATCAACATAAATGGATCTCATAAACATAGATTAAGGAAAAGCTAGACTCAAGAATATTTAATGTATATTCTCATTACATACAATTTTAAATTAGGCAAAAATAATGTATGTACCATCTTAGTGTTGTTAACCTTTTAGAAATGTAGTGACTAGAAGAGAGTTTAAATTAGTCTCTAGAGTGCAAGTAATTTTTTTTATTTGAATGCTGTGCAATATAAGGTGTGTTAACTTGGTGAAAAATTATTGAGTTGTACACTTATGATTTGTGCACTTGTATGTGTATATTTCATAGTTCCATCAAGAATTTAAGTAAAACACACACACACGACTATATTCACTATTCCTTACTTAATTCTTCTACTACTCTACGTTCCCTCCCCTATCTGTTCTCTCCCATTCAATTTTCTTGTTTCTCCTTAGATTTCAGATGAATAATTCTGAAAGGTAATACCAAGATCACCAAGATACTCATTTTGCAGAGGAAAACTATTTTATATGCAAGTAACAGAATATTACATCTAGTAGAAAAACTGTCTTTTAGTTGATCCCATTAATTCACTGGGACCATTCACCGGTATGACTTCTATCTAACCAATATACGTAACGTGTGTTCAGTTACAAGCCAACATAATTTTCACTCCATTTTTAAATCACAAGAGGATTCAAAATATCTCATAACTTCTGATAATTTTTTTTGGTTTTGATTTGATCCATTGAGACTCTTTTAAGCAGATAAATCTAATGACATTTGTATTCTAGTCAGCTCATATCTAGAATCTATAGAAATGGAGTTCAAGGATAATGTTAATAAACCAAATAAATAGAAGAAATAATTCTGTTTTTGTCTTTCACTTTTCCATTTCAGATAGTTGCCATTTTGGTTGATAAATGGCAATATTAATTGATTATATGAAAATTTTCACTGGTTAAAAAAAGGTTAATTTAAAATTATCCAAGATATAACAGAATAAAGCATAAGATGAGTTCATTAATTATATACTACTGCCTAATAAAAGTTAACCCCAAAACTTAGCAGCTTAGAACAACAGCATTTATCATTCAATCATGTGAGTCAGAAATCTAGACCAGGCTTAGCTGGGTCCTCTGGTTCAGGGTATCTCACAGGGTTGCAACCAAGGTTTGCACCAGGGGCATGGAGTTTTTCCCAGATTAGATTGAAGGAAGATTTGCTTCCCCATTTGACTGTCATACCTCACAATATGGCAATCTGCTTCATCAGACTGAATGAGTAACAAAAGCAAGAGAGAGAGAATGTGAATAAGATGGATGTCATGGTCTTTACAACCCAATCTTGGAAGTGATATCCTATCACTTTTTCTCTAGTATATTTGCCAGAAACAAGAATTAGGTTAAACACACAGTCAAGGCTAGGAAATTGTACTATAGTTTGAACACCAGGAGGTGGCAGTAACTGGGAGCTATTAAGAAGTTGCCTACTGCAGTAGGAAATTACAAAACAAACAAAGAAACAAAACCTAAATAATTTACAGAGAAAAATCCATATGGACATAATCACAAATTAACTAGAAAAAGGATTTCCTAAAACAATTAAAAGCCTTGAGAGAGAGAACATGAAAAGTTTCCACTTCCTGGTAAGTGTAATATGCTGCTTACTAGGATTTGTAGTTTTACTGATAGAAAATTACTTAAAATTTCTTTCATTATCTATTGGCAATCTTGACATTTCCTAGTTTCTTTATAGTGAAATAATTTGTTTTTCATTTTTGAACATAAATTGACTCAGCTAATAAAGACTTTATAAGGTATAAGATTAATTTTATACTATTTACAAGATAATGCTTTATAAATATAAAAGTACTCTGTGCAGACTGAGGTATAATCAGCCTCTCTTTACAATTTGTTCAATTTAATCACATATGAGAATTTCCAGAGAAAAGTGAAAAGGCTGCATTAGAAGTGAAGGAAAATCTGATTAAGAATTAATTTACAGAAAATCAACATGGATATGCTTAGAATATTACAATACAATCTGAAATTCCTATAGAGGTCATAAGTTTCTTCCAATTAAAAAAGTCAGAAATTAGTATTTTTGGTGCATTTTATTAGAGCATATTGCTATGATCTTTGGCTATTATTTCCTAAAGTGCCACTCGCAAATTGCAACCACCTAGAATGTTAGTCTTGGGATGATTTTAATAACTGATCTCGTATTTCACTGGTGGTAACCCAACAGCCAGCAATGCCTGACCAAGGTCTGTTTTTATCCCATGGCTCATATTTACACAAAACTGACAGTTATGGTGAGACTGAAATGTATTCTCTCCTCAGTATTAAACATAGAGATTAGCCCAACATATACTTATATGGTACACCAGAGTTTAAAATCACTGTAGAGAAGATCCCAAACTGAATCATAAATATCCTCAAGTTCTCCATCTTTCACAATGCAATCCATTCCTCTAACATGAAAGCTCAAGGTCTTATCCAGCAACACTGCAGCAGTTCCATTCTTCTACTGGGCTTTCCATCCAAAGGATTTTTTTTTTTCCCTTCCTTCCTCTCTCTCTCTCTCTTTCTCTCTTTTTGATTTATTTTGTTTAATTTTTTTAAGAATTCTAAGGGAGAGCTCATATGGTCTAAAAATCCATTCTGGATGTCCTTCTATAACTCAGCCAATCATTGTTAAGGTGACCCTTAGGTCAATTTTTATTTTCATAAATAACTTTTTTAAACTATTTGGAAACAGCATGTCTGAAAGCTCTTACTCTTCCTTGCTTGACTTCTTGCCAATCTCTCCAGACTGCTTAAAATGTTGAAAGAATTCAACCCTCCACTTTCCCTTCCCTTGTCCCAGGTCAACCCCAAAGACTATTTTCATCACCCCCAAATCAGGTATTCAGCCTCTTCCAGGATTCAATTAGAAGAGAAAAACAGGTTTTCCATTCTTTCAGAGATACCTCTAGTTTGAGTGATACCCTCAGGGCTGCAATCCCATCTTTATATGGAACATTTAGTTCCTCTTTGTCTCATTACCTCACTATTTCTGATTAGGATTTTGGTATTAACTTCACACAACCAATTGGCCCATCTAAATGTTTTCCTATACAAATGATTTAGAAATCTCCTTGATTCTTGAAATGCATTTTGTCCCTCTTTCTTTTTATTTATTTATTTATTTATTTATTTGATTCAAGTACGGTCAGTCACAATGTATCAATTTCTGAATGTACAGCACAATGCCCCAGTCATGCATATACATACATACATTTGTTTTCACATTCTTTATCCCTCTTTTAGTCATCAAGTATTCAAATGTCCTTTGAAAATACCTCACTATACATATGAAAACTATGTGTAAATTTTAACGAGTTTTTTAGTAGGATTTTTTTCAGTTCAGTATCTTGCCTCATAACTCTTTAAAAAATACATACATTAACATATATGAATACTGTACAACCTACAAATCTACTTAATTATGCACCTATCTTAGCATCTCATTCCTGGAAGACATGATATTTCATTATCAAAGGCCAATCTCTCTACCTATGCCCTCGCTTTTTCAAGTGCATTCCTTTCCTTTTCTACTCCCTGTTACGCATCATCAAACTTCCTCCTCTATTGGGTCATCCTCATCAGATTATAAACATGAAAGCACAGAGTGGTTAAATGTGTAGCTCTAAGGTCAACTGGCCTGTATTTGAATCATAGCTTCCCCACTTACCACTTCTGAAACCTCAGCTTTCTCCTTTGAAACACTGAGCTAATTATAGTTTAATATTTCCACTCATATTTGATAAAGTTATGCAGATTAAGTGAGATGATACAAGCAAAATACTTAGCACAATGCCTGGTACTAGGATTTGTTACTGTTACTACCACTATCCTCAAATACCTCAAACTTAAGTAAAAATGTCCCAAATTAAAAGAAAAAAGTTCCTTTATTAAATATCAGTGTATATTTTTCATCACATTTCTCATTTCCCTTCAAATCCAAAGTCATAGAAATATAGGGAGATAAATTTTATCCATTTTAACTCATTAATTCTCTAATTTTCATTCTTTTGTATTCAATATTCCCCAAAACTTGTTATGTAATTTAGACCTAGATCCCTTTTCTTTCTACCCTGTGGCTTTAACTGGTAACATCATCTTTTACCTTTTCCCCACAGCTATCGATCATATATCTTCATGCTAAAAAGACTCAAATTTAAGTCTCCTGCCTCTTTATTGCAACCTAGCATATCTCACATGCATCTTATGTGCTTCAGACTTGATTCAGACATTGTATACAACCTAACTTTGCCTCAGTTTTCTTTATTTCAGGAAATGGCACCAATATGTACTGCATTTTTCAAGTCAGGAAACACAGCAAATTTGATCCAACAGAACTCCATTTTCTTCCCCTTCTGTTTTGCTAGTTTTTATATATTATATCCACAAATGTCAGAAAATGAACAATCCTAGGTTGTCATGATTGCTTTAAAAAAAGTTAAGTTTTTAAAGATATTAAATGCTGCCCTATTCTTGATAACTACTTTTTCTTTTGTTTATTTTTAGGCTAACTTTATATTAATAGCTGATAAAATAAATTTTCCCAAAGTCAATTTTAATTACATTTCTGGTGTAATAACTCCCTAAATTTTTATTCAATAATCAAATAGTCATATCTTCTTCATATTTTCATTTTTTAATGTTTTTCTCTAACAAGGCAGAAAGTGGTTTGAGGTACCTTAATAGAGAGTAACTTAATAGTATTTTCCTATCATGTGTAATTTTGGCATTTTTGAACATTGGGTTAAATTAACAGAACAATGTTATAAAAAAATTAACAACTTGGAGTTAGGGAAAATAAAAATATGAAACAGTTCTAATGGCATTTTATCCTACTTTTTTTCTATCTGCTTGACCCATTAGCAAAAAAAAAAAAAAAATCAAATAATCTACAAATCCAGATTCTAATTACATTAAATAAGCAAAAACATCTTAGCAGTGCTGTGTTTGGCCTGTTGAGTGGAGACTCCACATGTTGTGTCAGGTTAGATATGTGGAAATCTTTTAATATGTGAGGAATTGACATATTGGCATTTATCACCACTGTGTGAAAAACAGTATCAGAGACAAGCTTCTTTTTTCTGAAAGAGAGTGTGTTATTAAATGTTGGGAACAGCTGGTTTGACAGATTGTCCTTGTTTGTTCCCAGCTTAGATTTTGCTGAACACTTGAGCATATATTGGATATGCTATTTAGGCTAGACATGACATTTCCAGTTCCTCTTTAAAGGTCAGAATGACAGATGTCTGGGTATAATATTCTCTACGGGAAATATTTAAACAGTGATCAATGATTATGTATTTTTCAAATACTGCTCTTTATTTTAAGTGGTTTTTAAGAATTTGGTTTTTCAGAGACCTGGATTTCAGTCTTGATTTTTCTATCTCCTGGATATAATGCATAATACTCTGATAAAATGAGGTAATACAAGTGTCCACTTCATAAGATTATTCTGAGGACTAAATATATGAAAATACTTTGCAATTTTAAAGTGCTATATGAACACTAGCTTCTTCATTATAGGTATCATGTATGCTTATTTTCTATGTGAATAAACACACATACTAATTTCTAAATAAATAAATGGATGAATGGATGGAAGGATGGATGAATGTTAGAATCCACATCTAACAGATAACTGGCTTCTTCATACATTGGCTGTGCTGTCATCCAAAATTAACCATGACACAGTAATCAATTCAGCATCTTTCCACGGTATGGAAATACTATAATACTATTAATATTCTAAGCACTATTGTATATACCACATTTCCCAGACATTTAATGAAGGAGACAGGAGAAGGCTTAACACATCTCAGAGCATACAACTTTATAAATGCCTCTACTCCCAAGTCTAACTGCCGACTAGGAGTGGTGGTTGAGTTTGGGTGTTATTAGTGCCTTTGATCAGTCTTCATTTTCCAGTCTCATTTTTCCTTCTAGTTCCTAGATTCCTCTTGCTTCTGCCCAAATTTTCCATACCCTTACCATACAGCATATTAGGTTTACTCCAGTTCTTCCCTTGCCCCTCAAAATCTTATGTATCACAATTTATAAAGCATGGCTATTGCAGTCATCATTTACCAGGGTTCACTTTCCTAAGAAGCAGCAGATGATTTTAAACAAGTGTGCTTCCCATTAAACAGGCTAGTTCCTAAATACAGATACTGTTATGTGGGGGAAATGTCATTATGTTTAATCTGCTCTTGCTAATTATTTTAATGAACTCTACAGATAGTCTGATACAACTTGACATAAATACTTTTTCATTAAATAGAAACATTAGGATTATTTAAATAGAAATTGTCTTTATCTTAAAAGTGTTTTTGAGTGGTTCTAACATTATTACATAGAGTTTAAATTATCATTCACAAAAGAAGAATGGGGGTTTTCATTAATGTAAATGGAAATTTTTCTTCTTAAAATTTTCTGTGACTCTCCATATAGTGGCAGAATTGTGTCCAACTCCAATCAATTTAGGTAAATTGCCATATTCATTTAAAAATTAATCTTATATTGTCCTATAAAGTTGTCTCTTATTCCTGTCACTTTTCAAGGGTTTGTGAAAAGAATTCTTACCTTTCTCTTAATCAATGTAAATTAGCTATAGTATTTCATACTTTAAATTTTACAAATAACATAGAAGAAATTTATGAACTTGGGTATCCCATGGACAGTCAAAGGAGAAAAGTCACATTTAAACATTATTTCACTTCTGTCTCTAAGGCATACTCCCAATATACCTTATTATTATTAATTTCATATAATATACATATTTTTGCAGTAGAACTTATTTGTTAAAACTTTAAAAATATTTTGGTAAGTGATCTCTTTTTATTTCATTTTTAGGAAGTTTTTACAAGTTTATATTTATGTTCCTAAAACTCTGTGTGTGTGAGCTTCAGTTGAGTATGTCACCTGGATAAATAATAATAAATATTTATATTCTAAGATTGGAAATACCCAAAAGGAGCATTCTTATTTAATAAAGAAATATGTTTTTAAAACGCATCCTTAGAATTCAAATAATATGTAAATCTAGCAAATGTTTGCTCATTCAAAACTAGGATGGTTCTACAATTTTATGGAAAATACTATTCCAGTGTTCATGTCCATCATGATAGAATATTGTGAAATTCATATGAATAGATCCTAGGGAATCTCGAAGTACAGGTGGCATACATTGTATTATTGTCCTCAATGATCCACTCTCTACTGTAGGAGTATCATACCTCCCTATTCTTGCCAATTCTCCCTGCAGGTGCAGAGATTTACTCTGAATTACTGGAGAGGATTTTGTTCCCATGTTTTGTATCTGAGTATCATCCTATTTCCAAGGCAGAGACCTCACTTGTGTAATTAGGATGATTTTCAGATCTCTGAAATTAATGTTCATTAAATATAACTTCCCTTTTCTTTCTTCCTACTTTTCTTCCTCTCTCCCTTCCTTCCTTTTATTCTTTCTCTCTCTCTCTTTCTCTTTTTCTTTCTTTTAAATATAATTCAATTTCTAGCTCACCTGTTTTCCAGGCCACAAAGAAAATTTTACTTTGTTTTCTGAATTGACATTATTCAGTATTAATGTGTTGAGAGCACAAGGGGTGGTGATGGGAAATCTGATTATGAAGCTCTCTATCAACACAGGCTTCACTGAGATGTGCTTGATCTTTCTGTCACTAAGACACCTTTAAGACTGATAATCTCTTGGCATATTTGTTCCCTGATGGTTCTTGAGGGTGGAGAAATAGAGGTGCACGCTTCAGTAAGACTTATGCTTGGGACATAGGGATCTTTGTGAGACTAGAAACATCTGCTGGATTCACCTGTGCTATCTAAACAGAACAACAAAGACTGCATGACACATCTCTTTATAACATAGTTTCCTGAATATTTTAAGCCCACTGTTGAGATCTACTGCTTAGGAAAAAAAAAGATTCCTTTTAAAATACTACTGCTCACTGACAATGCACCTGGTCACCCAAGAGCTCTGGTGGAGATGTACAGTAGATTAATATTGTTTTCAGGCCTACTAACACAACATTCATTCTGCAGCGCATGGATCAAGAAGTTAATCACCATTCTAGATATCATGAAGACATTCATGATTCATGGGAAGAGGTAAAAATACTCTAACATAGAATTAATTTTTAAAATTGGTTTTCATTTAACATTCTGAACACTCATACAGCTCATTATTAGGGTAGAACCAATCTCATTTAATACTAGAAACATATTTGGAAAGGTGCCACCCATTCGTTTGTTTTCTTTTGAGGTTAAAACTATGGAAGTCTAGTAAATGTAGAAAATGTTCCAATGCTGACTGAGATCAAATGTCAAATCATGAATGTTCTTGTGACAAACACATTGAGTGTCCTACGTGGAGTGGGCAGCTGCAAAGAGCAGCGGAGCGACCAGTGCCAGGAGAGGGTGGGCAGCCACCTCCCTTCCTGGCAGGAACGCATGCAGCACCTGACCACGGTGCTGGGAGAGGGTGCAATCCACCCACCTGCCCCCCCAACCCCCGAGCACAGCATCTGACTGCAGCATTGGGAGGGGGAGTGACCCACCTGTCCACTGGGAAAGAGCTCAGCTCCTGACCCAGTGTTAGGAGGGGATATGATCTGCAAGCCAACAGCCACTGGGAGCAGCACAGACAAGGGTGCCAACAGAGGGCCTCTGGAAACAGCAAGCTGAGTTCGCAAAACAGGGCGAAGACACAAAGACCTCTAGATAAAATCATTAAGAATACACCATCTCCAGGAGAACTAGATAACTGATACTTCTTAAGCCACAGTGCCAGAGAGATAGGAGCAATATGAAGAAGCAGAAGAGCCACTCCCAATTAAAAGATCAAGAAAAATCCCCAGAAAGCACAATCAAGGAAATAGACATTGATGGCCTACTAGATCAAGATTTTGAAAAAGGAACGAAAAGAAAGTGTTTAGAGATATAAAATATGTCAAAAATGAAATAGAAGCTATAAAGAAGAACCAAGTAGAATTAGTAAACTCATTTGCTGAGATGAGAGCTGACCTAAAGGGTGTACAAAGCAGGCTAGATAACACAGAGAAACGAATAAGTGACCTAGAAGACAGGACAACAGAAAGCACCCAATCAGAACAGCTGAGAGAAAAACAAATAAAAAACAATGAAAACAGTATTAGGGACCTATGGGGTAATATAAAGCATGCCAATCTACATATAATAGGGGTTCCAGAAGGGGAAGAAACAACAAAGGGAATTGAAAAGGTCGTTGAAGAAATCATGACTGAAAACTTCCCAAACCTAAAGAAGGAATCAGATATCCAAGTACAGGAGGCTCACAGGGTCCCAAACAGGAAGAACCCAAACAGACCCACACCAAGACATACCATAATGAAGATGGCCATAGTCAAGGATAAAGAAACGATCCTACTTTATAATGATTAAAGGAGTGATACAAGATGAGGATATTACACTCGTTAACATATATACACCCACTATAGGAGCACCTAAATACATACAAGAATTACTAACAGAGATAAAGGGGGATATTGATGGGAATACAATCATAGTTGGAGATTTTAACACTGCATTAACATCACTAGACAGATCTTCCAGACAGAAAATAAACAAGGCAACAGAGAAATTAAATACTACAATAGAAAAACTAGATTTGGTGGGTATTTTCAGAGTATTACACCCCCAAAAAATAGGATATACATTCTTTTCAAGTGCACATGGAACATTTTCCAGGATCGATCATGTACTTGGGCACAAAAGAAACCTCAACAATTTTAAGAAGATAGAAATTATCTCAAGCATCTTTACTGACCACAATGCCATGAAACTGGAAATCAACAACAGAGAAACAAAGGAGAAAAAAAGGAAAGCATGGAGATTAAACAATATGTTATTGAAAAAACAATGGATCAATGAGGAAATCAAAGCTGAAATTAAAAAATACCTTGAGACAAATGATAATGAAAGCACAACCACTCAAAACCTATGGGACACAGCAAAGGCAGTGCTGAGAGGGAAGTTTATAGAGATACAGGCCTTCCTCAAAAAAGAACAATCTCAAATAAACAATTTAACCCACCACCTGAATGAATTAGAAAAAGAAGAACAAAAAGCCCCAAAAAGCAGCAGAAGAAAGGAAATAATAAAGATCAGAGAGGAATTAAATACAATAGACATTAACAAGACCATAGAAAAAATCAACCAAACCAAAAGCTGGTTTTTTGAAAAAGTAAATAAAGTCGACAAACCTCTGGCCAAACTCACAAAGAAGAAAGAAGAGAGAGCACAAATTAGCAAAATAAGAAAGGAAAATGGAGAAATTACAACGAACAAAATAGAAATACAGAATATCATACGAGAATATTATGAAAAACTATATGGAACCAAACTGGATAACCTAGAGGAGATGGACAAGTTTCTGGAAACATACTGTCCACCAAAACTGAACCAAGAAGAATCTGAACACTTGAACAATCCGATCACTAGAAAGGAAATAGAAATAGCAATTAAAAACCTCCCTACAAATAAAAGTCCAGGACCAGACGGCTTCACCGGGGAATTCTACCAAACATGCAAAGAAGAACTCATACCAGTCCTTCTCAAACTCTTCCAGACGATTGAAAAGGAGGGAATACTCCCAAACTCATTCTATGAAGCCACCATCACCCTGATACCAAAACCAGGCAAAGACACTACAAAAAAAGAGAATTATAGGCCAATATCACTGATGAACATAGACGCCAAAATCCTCACCAAAACTTTAGCAAATAGAATCCAACAACACATAAAAAAGATTATACATCATGACCAACTGGGGTTCATCCCAGGGACACAAGGCTGGTTCAACATACGCAAATCAATCAGTGTAATACATCACATCAACAAGAGAAAGGACAAAAACCACATGATCATCTCAATCGATGCAGAAAAAGCATTTGATAAAATTCAACACCCATTTATGATAAAAACTCTTGCCAAAGTGGGTATAGAGGGAACATATCTCAACATAATAAAAGCTATATATGACAAACCTACAGCCAGCATAGCACTCAATGGTGAAAAACTCAAAAGCTTCCCACTAAAATCTGGGACAAGACAAGGATGCCCACTATCACCACTCCTATTCAACATAGTCCTGGAAGTCCTAGACACAGCAGTCAGGAAAGAGAAAGAAATAAAAGTGATCCAAATTGGAAAAGAAGAGGTAAAAGTGTCATTACATGCTGATGACATGTTAGTATATATAGAAAACCCTAAAAGGTCCACACAAAAGCTACTAGAGCTGATTGAAGAATTCAGCAAGGTAGCAGGCTACAAAATTAACGTTCAAAAATCAGTTGCATTTCTTTACACTAACGATAAATCAACAGAAGAAGAAGGTAAAGAAACAATCCCCTTTAAAATAGCACCCAAAGTAATAAAATATCTGGGAATAAATCTAACCAAGGAGGTGAAAGAATTATACACAGAAAACTATAAACCATTGATGAAGGAAATTAAAGAAGACTTTAAAAAATGGAAAGATATTCCATGCTCTTGGATTGGAAGAATCAATATTGTTAAAATGGTCACACTGCCCAAGGCAATCTACAGATTTAATGCAATCCCTATCAAATTACACTGGACATATTTCACAGAACTAGAAAAAAATCATAATAAAATTCATATGGAACCATCAAAGACCTAGAATTGCCAAAGCATTACTGAAGAGAAAGAAAGAGGCTGGAGGAATAACTCTCCCAGACTTCAGACAATACTATAGAGCTACAGTCATCAAGACAGCATGGTATTGGTACCAAAACAGACATATAGACCAATGGAACAGAACAGAGAGCCCAGAAATGAACCCACAAACTTTTGGTCAACTCATCTTTGACAAAGGAGGCAAGAATATACATTGGAATAAAGACAGTCTCTTCAGCAAATGGTGTTGGGAAAACTGGACAGCAGCATGTAAAACAATGAAGCTAGAACACTCCCTTACACCATATACAAAAATCAACTCAAAATGGGTTAAAGACTTAAACATAAGACAAGATACAATAAACCTCCTAGAGGAAAACATAGGCAAAACATTATCTGACATACATTTCAAAAATTTTCTCCTAGAAGAAATAAAAGCAAGAATAAACAAATGGGACCTAATGAAACTTATAAGTTTCTGCACAGCAAAGGAAACCAGAAATAAAACAAGAAGAAAACCTACGGAATGGGAGAAAATTTTTGCAAGTGAAACCGACAAAGGCTTGATCTCCAGAATATATAAGCGGCTCATACGACTCAATAAGAAAAAAATAAACAACCCAATCCAAAAATGGGCAGAAGACCTAATCAAGCAATTCTCCAAGGAAGACACACAAATTATCAAAAAGCACATGAAAAAATGCTCAATATCACTAATTATCAGAGAAATGCAAATCAAAACTACAATGAGGTATCACCTCACACCAGTCAGAATGGCCGTCATTCAAAAATCCACAAATGACAAATGCTGGAGAGGCTGTGGAGAAAGGGGAACCCTCCTACACTGCTGGTGGGAATGCAGTTTGGTGCAGCCACTATGGAAAACAGTGTGGATATTCCTCAAAAGACTAGGAATAGACTTACCATATGACCCAGGAATCCCACTCCTGGGCTTGTATCCAGAAGGAAATCTACTTCAGAATGACACCTGCACCACAATGTTCATAGCAGCACTATTTACAATAGCCAAAACATGGAAACAGCCTAAATGTCCATCAACAGGTGACTGGATAAAGAAGAGGTGGTATATTTATACAATGGAATACTACTCAGCTATAAAACCCGACAACATAATGCCATTTGCAGCAACATGGATGCTCCTGGAGAATGTCATTCTAAGTGAAGTAAGCCAGAAAGAGAAAGAAAAATACCATATGAGATCGCTCATATGTGGAATCTAAAAAACAAAAACAAAAACAAACAAAAACAAAGTATAAATAAAGGATAGAAATAGACTCACAGACAGAGAATACAGACTTGTGGTTACCAAGGGGGTGGAGGGTGGGAAGGGATAGACTGGGATTTCAAAATTGTAGAATAGACTACACTGTATAGCACAGGGAAATATACACAAAATGTTATGATAACTCACAGAGAAAAAAATGTGACAATGAGTGTGTATATGTCCATGGATAACTGAAAAATTGTGCTGAACACTGGAATTTGACACAACATTGTAAAATGATTATAAATCAATAAAAAATTTTAAAAAACTACCCCATAAAAGGTGAATTATATAGTCATAGGAAAGAATAATTTTAACACAGCATTAGTGAGGTTACATTTGATGTAGTGTTTATCATTTTAGTATAGATTCTTCATCCTATTGTTCAGTCTTAGAAAGTCAGAGTTCCTGAAATATAGCTGTGTGACCTTAGAAATGCCATGTAATCCCTCTGATCCTTTTCTACCTTAATCTGGAAAAGGAGCATTTATTAACACTTTATATACAATGCTGTTAGAAAAAAGTAAGTGAGAGGATTAAGTAATGTGAAATATTAATTACAGGGTAACTAAAATTATTGCCATTTTAACTGTAAGCAAGAGCTAAGATTATAAGGGAAGAAAATGACTTTTCTCACAGCTCATGCATGATCATATTCCTTTCAATGAATTGATGATAATATTTTGCAAGGGTTTCAAACTTATATCCTTACAGAGAATAGACATTAACATAAAATGTGTGAAGTGGAAGGATATAAGATTATGGAGAACAATGAGGCTCAGTTACTTAATAGGAATGTTCTAAAAGAAGCATTTACTTTTCATTTTTATTGTAACATGACATGACTACAGAGATGTCTGGCTTAAAGACAGATAGTTTTAGATGTAGTTTACATAATTACTCTCCAACTGCATTTCTTTAATAAATATTTTGCTTCAAAACTGTTGTTGTCTACAAATCAGCAAAATCAGACTGTGGAAACTTCAGTTTCCTAGTAACATTGATACTTGTCTTTTCAATTCTGCTCTTTTCTACTTTTCTTTTATTCTAAACATTTGCTTTACTACAATAAAGATCCACAAAGTGTTCCCTATTTACTTCTTCTATTTGGTACCCACTGATTAACTGTATTTTGGGATAGAAAGATGGGGGTCAAGACCAATAAAAAATGTAAGAGAACAACACAGAAAAGAACCTAGAACTTTGCATGGGCACATAAAAAGGAATTACTTCTGTAAGCTGAAGAGCTTAGAGTGAATTTAGTGAATGAACCAATGGAGTCAACAGACTGTAAACGGTTTGAAATATCTGCAGTTAGAATATAATGACATGTAGAAGGAATTTCAACAGCCATTACCCTTTCAATCTCTGATAGAATAATGAACCGACAGCTTCATAAGCATTTCATCTCTACTGTAAATTATTACATCGCTATTGTATATCCTAAAATAATCATCCTGTTTCATTTATTCTTATCTGAATAAATGTGTTTTCATTCTAGTAATGTTCAAATTAGTAAAGACCTAGCTTTGTGCTCTTAGCTGGATTGTGAAATGCTTGAGAAAAATGCTGTTTTTTTAATGGTGGATTGCATGTGTTTTAAAATTATTATAACATTAAGAAAATCCTTTCATAAGTATGAACTATATAAGGTTATGATTTTTATTAGAGAAATTATAACTGTATACATAAAATTTTGAAATGGTCTGTTTAATTAAAATCAATATTATCACCAATTACAGTAAGTGATCAAAGCAGATAAAAATAAACCAGATGTGGTTTGTCACCAAATGAGATAATTGCAAGTCTATGCTTTAATATTTTAAACTAATCATTTATATAAATATTTTAATGATTTTTCTTGATCAACTACAGTATATTTCATATTTTGTGAGCATTTCCTTTAATTCTAAATGTGATTAAAAAAAGACTGCCTTAAAGATTAAAAATATGTTAACTTAAATTGATACCAAATAATATCTTAATGAATCCAGGCACTTGTGTCTTTGAAATTAATGTTTTTAAAAGCATTCAATATCCTTTGTCATGCCATCATTTGGTAAAAATGCCAATGCACATTTTAAAAAGCATTCTGTAATCTGGTTTGATCTTTAAATATACTTAAGAAATGTTATTATATTAAACTGGGAGAAGTATTTAATATCCCAGAAAGTAAGTAAAAAATAGATAAATAAATAAATTCAGGTCACAAGCTTACCTAAATTTTTTATTCTACTTAAAAACACTTAAAAGTGTTCTTTTATAATCATTTTTTCAAAGATTCCCAAATTATGTAAACAGAAACAAGTACAAATCTGCAAACATACTGCTTTCCTTGCAAACTGAAATAGAGTTACACATTTTGAAATTTTACTTTTTGCAGCACACAGCTGAGAAAGATTAATATTGCTCCTGTTGGTGGCATAGAAGCATAGAACTCTTAGTGCCACTCTACCAACTCATTACAGACAAGGAAGGCACAGATACAGTGAGTATTAGAGATCTGATGATAATCTTTAGGATTCTCAATAGAAGAACCTGGAGATATATAAGACAAATGCAACACTGACACACTCAAACAAATTTGGTATAGAATTGTATGAATATACTCTTCATCTCCTCTTTTTCTGCTATGCTCCTTTTTCTTATCTATTGCTCATCCTAAGTTTTTCACTCTTGGAATCTCCTTTGTGCCTTCTTAAACTTGAAATATTTTAGTCAACTGTGTTGACATTTAAATCCAAGTCCCTGTGTTTGTTTAGCCATTCTGGATTGACTCCCATCAGCCAGTCAGTTCCAGGTTGATGAACCTATCACTTATGTTTGCCACACCTGTGACCTACTTGGAGCATATCTTTTCTGCTTCTGGACAAGCTTCTAGGTAATGATCCCCTATCTACATAATCAATCTGGCTTATTGCCTGAGACTCTGATCAGCGTAATTACAAATTTTTGAATAACTAAGAATAATTTAGTTACATCAGCTATATATAAAGAAGTGATTAAATGATGGTTCTAGTCAGTGAACTGTGAGAAATTCATAAAGTCATGTAATCACAACCATGACTAGGATACAGAAGTTTCCTAACTGAAAAACAAAACAAAACAAAAAAAACCTCCGATTTTACTCAAATCCTCTCCACATCTCAACCCATGGCTACTACTAATTGTTTTAACTTTTCTAGAAGGTCACGCACATGAAATCATACAGTATGACAGTAATCTCGAATTTTAATTCTTTCAGGACACAATACATTTGAGACTCCTCTGCATTGCTGCAAGTTCTTTTTATTGCTGAGTAGTGTGCCATTGTATGAATGTACACCCGTAGGACATCTGTTTCTAGATTTCAACAACTATAAATTATTCTGCTACAAACAGTCACATGCAGGTTATTTTGTCAACAGCAGTATTTATTTCTCTGAATATATAACTAAGAATGGAACTGCTGGGTCATATGGTAAGAGTATGTTTAATTTATAAGAAATATTGTTTTACATTCCCTCCAGCAGTGCATAATTTACATCTGCTCAGGTCCTCAGCACTTACTATTGTCATTTTAAAAATATGTATTCACTTTAATAGATGTGCAGTGGTTTCTCACTGGGGTTTTATTTTAGTTTTCCAATGCCTAATGATGTTGAGCATCTTTTATTGTGCATATTTGCCATTGGTATATCTTCAGTGATAAATCATCATTCAAATATTCAAATTCATTCAAATACTTTAACATTGTCTTTCAACAGATATGGAGAAAATAGTTTCTTCTATCTTTAGTTTGCATCTTTACTCTCTTAACAGTTATTTTTCTCAGAGCAATTTTTAAAAATTTGATGAAGCCTAATTATCAAGATTTTCTTTTATGAACCATGCTTTTGATGATTTAACAAAGAACAGTTGAGTTAATCTGTGGCCCTGAAATTTTTCTTTTCAGTTTTTGTCTAAAAATATTAGTTTTACTCTTACATTTAGATTTACTACTCATTTTGAATTAATTTTTGTATAAAGTATAAAATGAGAGGTACCAGACTATCCTACCCCAACATATGCCTCCTTGACATTGGGATTATTTTGAGCCAAAGGCCACTGAGAACCAAGAGACACAGGAAAAGCTCTAAAATCTGAGCACAAGTTCTCCTTTTTAAATGTCTCTTTAGAAATGTCTACCAGGAAGAGTAAGACTCTTAACAATTCTTATTAATGGAGAAAACATTGACTTAAAGCTGCAAAGCAAACCTTACTAAACAACCCATGTTTACTATTTTTTTCCATAACTTGCTTCCCCTGCCCAGAAACCCCAAATTCCTTTTCCTTTGTTTTAGCCTAAGATGATATATAAACCCAAGTTCTTACCAATTTGAGTTACTCATCTCTGAGTACTCCCATTTGTAAGTGCTATGCACATGTTATTAAACTTGTTTGTTTTTCTCTCATTAACCTGTTTTTCTGGACAGTCTCTTTTACAGGGCCACTACTGGATAACCTAAGATAGGTAGATGAAAAGATTTTCCCTCCTTTGCAAAGGCAAGATCAACTTTTGCTTTTTGCATATTGATATTCAGTTGTTATAGTCTTTGTTTATTGCAAAGATATTCTTTTTCCATTGAAGTACCTTTGTAAAAATCAATTGACTATGTTTATGTGCATCTATTTCTGTATTCTATTTTACACATCTGTATGTCTATCCTTTCACAAAAATTATAGTAGTTTAATTACTGTAGCTTAATATAGTTTACTTAAAACCAGATAGAGACTTGCAGCTTTGTTCTTTTTCAAAATCATTTTGCCTAATCCAGTAACTTTGCATTCCATAAGCAAGATAGACCCAACATAGAGATATCCCAAAAACTCCTGCTGGAACTTGACTGAGATTTCTTAAATTTATAGGACAATTTGAGGGAACTAAAATCTTAATTATACTGAGTCTTCAAATCCATGAATATGGTTTATCTCTCCACTTATTTATATATTCTTTTTCTTTTATCAGTTCTGTGTAGTTTTCAACATACAAATCCTTCACATACTACATTAGACTTTGGACCCAAAATTGCTAATTCTGGGAGCAATTTAAAGGTAATTTTTATTTCAGCTTTTAACTGGTCATCGTTAGTTAATAGAAGAAAAATAATCAATTTTGTATATTGATCTTGTATATTGTTATCTTGGTCAATTTTCTTTTTATTCCTAGAATCTTTTAGGTACAGCCCTTGGCATTTTCTATGTAAATAACCATTTCTTTTGTGATTATAAACAATATTTTTCAAATCCGTATGCATTTTATTTATTTTTCTTGCTTACTGCATTGTCTAGGACTTCCAGTGAAATCTTAGATGGGGAGAATGAAACAGATATCCATGACTTGTTTCTAATCACAAAGAAATCATCTAAACTTTCTCTAAATATGAGACCAACAGTGAGTTTGTCGATATTGTCAGGTTAAGGATGTTTCCTTCTCTCCTTAAAATGCAGAGAAATTTTATCATTAATGCATACTGAGTTATTTCAAATGCTTTTAAACATACAGTAGTATGATCACTTGGTTTTGCTTATTTATTCTGTTAAATATGACAGATTACACTGATTTTTTTTTAAACTGATTTAGGTAGAATTTAATATCATAAAATTTATCACCCATTTAAGTATACAATTCAATGATTGTAGAAAATTTATATGGGTGTGCAATTCACAACAATCTAATTTTAAATTATTACCATCACCCCAGAGAGTTGCCTTCATGTTCATTCAAAATTACTCCCTTCTTAAACTTTTGTACACTGTTGATGGGAATGTAAATCGGTGCAGCCACTGTGGAAAACAGTATGGAAGTTACTCTAAAAAAGCAAAAATGGAACTACAATATGATCCAACAATTCCACTCATGGCTATGTATCTGAAGAAAATGAAAACATTAATCCAAAAAGATGTATGCACCTTAATGTTCATAGCAGCATTATTTACAATAGCTAAGATATGGAAGCAACCTACGTATCTATCAGCAGATGAATGGATAAAGAAGTAGTGGCATATGTGTAGTATACACACACACACACACACACAGTTACATACATATATGCCATGGACTACTACTCAGCCACAAAAAAGAATGAAGTTTTCCATTTGCAACAACAATAGATGGATGTGGAGGGTATTATGCTTAAATAAGTCGGAAAAAAATACTGTATATTATCACTTACATACAGAATCTAAAAATAAAACAAACCAGTGAACATAGTGTAAGAGAAACAGAGTCTCAGATATAGAGAATGAACAAGTTGTCACCAGTGGGAAGAGGGACAAGACAGGAGTAGAGGATTAAGTGATATGAACTATGTATAAGATAAATAAGCTACAAGGATATAATGTACAGCAAAGGGAATATAGCCAATAGTTTATAATAACTATAAAGGGAATATAACCTTCAAAAATTGTGAATCACTATTTTGTATACCTGAAACTTATATTGTAAATCAACTATACCTCAATTAAAAATTATTTTCATCTTCTACTACCAGACTTAGACAACCTCCCCTAGACATAAATAATCTACATATTTAACATTTCTGTTGTTCTTTATAACATGGCATGATATTACTTCATTTCAATCTAAGGTATTTTTAGTATTTCTTGTAAGGTGGGTCTGTTAGCAACAAATTTTCACAATTTTTGTTTATCTGGTCTTTATTTCACTTTCATATGGGAAGTATTATTTTAACAGCCTTATCGATATATAATTGATACACAAGGACCTGCATATATTTAAAGTATACAATTTGATGATTTTGAAACATACATGAAACCATCACCCCAATCAACGTAACAAACATATCCACCATATCCAGAAATTAGGAAGACCTTTTTTTTTCTTTCTATAATGTGAGTACATTCTTCCACAGCCTTTTGCCTGCCATTATTTCTAATATAAAACAGCCTTCAATAGTACTGATTTCCTGTGTATGAACCATTTTTCTCTTGCTGCATTTAAAATTTTCACTTTTGGCTTTCAACAGTTTGACCATAAATTTCTAGGTGTGGATTCTTTGTATTTATCCTGTTTAGAATTTATCAAGCTTCTTGGATATGCAGACTAATGTTTTTCATAAAATTTGGGAAATTTTAATCATTTTTATCACATTATTTTTCTACTCCTTTTTTCCCAGTCCTCTCAGATGCCTGTCACACATATTTTGGTACATCTGGTATTTTCTAAAAGTTCTCTGAAGCTCTATTTATTCTTCAGTCTTTAAAAGATGTTTTTTTCCTTCACATTGGATCATTTATTGCTAGTTAAAATTGTAATGTATCAGACCATGTAGAGTTGGTCCAGGTATAAAAAAATAAGTCAACAGGATAAAATAGAGTGGAAAAATAAATTGGCACTGGATATATGACCGAAGTCACACTCCTGTTTAATGGAGAAAGGATGGACTAGTCAATAAATGGTTTCTCAAAAATTACTTAACTGGACAAAAGGGAATGTAAACTAAATTCCACATTAAAATCAGCATTAGATGGATTAAAATATTTAATACGTAAGTTAAAAGTTGAAAAGCTTTAGAAGCATTCGTATAAGAATAACTTTATGACCTCACTGGAGAGATGGCTTCTTAAATAAGATATCATGGGAAAATAATGTATTTGATATCTTTATATAAAAATCGTCTTTGTATCAAAAAGTTTGATAGAAAGAACATGTTACAGACAGAAAACATGTTTGAGTGCATGTAACCAACAATTAATATCCAAAACATAAGAAGGTATTTTATATAATTCAATAAAAAACAATAAAAGTAAAATAAAAATCAATAACTAATTATATAACATTATTTTCAATTACACTACTAATCAGCAAAACCTCAAAATTATGCATTATCATTCTATTATTGTGATCAAAAATAAACACACCTATATAAACACACATACAAACAACAAACATCACACACAAAAAAAACAAAAAACATTTAACAGTATCACATGCAGTCATGGATATAGAATATTAGAATCCATAATCCACTAATATTGAAATGTAAATTCTCAAAACTACTTTGAAGAACTATTTGGCAATATTTAACAAAGCTGAATATACTCATACCCTCAAATTTCCACTACCAAAGGTTTAAGATATTATAGATTATACATGAGCATAAGACATTACAATAATGTTATAGTGGGATTAAAACACAGTGGAAGGAGGAAAACTGGAAATATTGAATGTAAACAAGTCTCTTGAATAGCAAAGAGAGGTGTGTTCAAAATATATTTTTTAGATTGGACTGAAATAACCTCATGCATATGTGCTGAGTGGAATGATGCACTGACATGTATGGGATTCAAACGCTGGTGGTTAGGTAGACATGAGGGTGAATGTCAATGGAAAGTTTATGGAAATAAAGTGTTTTACAACTTATTGTGTATCTTTATGGAAATAAAGATAATCTCTCCTCTTGGATTCTAATTTCCATCTCTGCAATCCTTCAGACAAAGTAAAAGACCTATTTCCTCAAGCAATGTCTCTATAATAAATGATCATGACAATAACATTCATATAGAGTATCTGACCCTTTATTATTTGACAAGACCTGTCCTTGCTAAGGCATGGAGAATCAGACTGAGAGAGGCTAAGAGATTCACCGAAGATAAAGTAGCTAGGAACACAAATGTAAAATGTAAACCAATGCCGACTGACTCCAGAATTCAACTTAGCCAACTTCAATAACTTAACCCTGTCAGACTGCCCATCTGACTATATACATACCAGTTCTTTAATTTGCAACTACTGCTTAAGTGTTTTCCATATTTTCTTATACACATGCTTTTTATACTGTGGATTTTTCAACCATAACAAAACTCTGAGATAGCAAGCTTCGAGATACTTTTCCAGTTACCTGGCAATAAGCTGCTTGACAATAAGGCAATAAGTCTGAGCTGAGATAGTCTTCACTATTTTACATTTCTTGGTCCATCCTTGTCTAGACTTATTCTGCTTCTTTTACCTTTCTAGTTATATGAGCCAAAAGTATTTTTTTCTTCAAAATAATTTGAATTCACCAAAAGAGACCAGAATAATCCAATTCCCAACCTTCAGTCAGATTCAGTCTTTCCCTTCCTTATGTTCTCATTATAGTTTCTTTACATACAGCATTTAGTAAACTATCATTAAACTTTTCTGTATACATTTCTTATTTTCTCAAGATGGAAGGTAAAGACTGTATCTTCTTTAACTCTGGAGTACTGCTTTCCCTGATACTATGCTTCTGAAATAGTTATTGTAGGAAAAATTATACTATACTAAAATTGATTAAAAAGAATAAAGACCTGTGGCAGAAATGTGGTCCTTCAGTCAAAAGAAACTGAATTCTTCTATAATTGATAACATTGTATTTTAATTTTCCCACTGGCATAATAGGGATTAAATGGCCCTAAGGCATTAAAAGTATTAAAATGGTTAATGTAGAGTTTCACATTTTTAGTATATGTAGATTAATTGTACTGAAGATTGTGTATATGTAGCTTCATTTCTTCATGAAGTTTTCTGTCTAAATATGAGAAAAAGACTTCTATATTTCACATTAGTAATCAATATGAGCAACATATTATTTGCTAGAAACAATTACCATACATAGAAATAATTTACCAGTTTTTTACCTACCGAAATATATTGTAACTATTTCCATGTTGTCCATAATTTTAATTATCAGGAATACTTACTTCATTTCCTAATAAAAGTCACATTTATTGTAGAAATATTTATGGTTATGCCAAAATTTAGTATGATTTTTTGTCACAAATAAAACTAATTTTATCTTTTTAACTTTAAACAGATTTTTATTACAGAAAGGTTGTCACATAATTAACTACTTCTCTGCATTGTACACAATTATTTTTATTCCCCACAGTAAGACTGCTTCCTAACTTCCTATCTGACGTTGACAGGTACTAAAATTCTAGTTTTAACAGAATAGTAATAAAAATTCCTCAGTGATTTAGGTTGAAGGCAGTTCACTGGGACATGGCTCTTGCACTGTTACTGGGAATGTACAAATGTCTTTTTACTCTTTTGTCTTTCACATACGAAAAACAAGATAAGTTATCTGTAGGCATGGGCAGTGGCAGCAGTAAACCATTATATGTTTTCCACTGAAACTAGTAACTGATGGTTATAGTTATTTCCTTATACAATAAGCCACCTTTTCTTCCTTCATTTCCTTCAACTGACTTCTCTGAAGTTATTGGTGAGGAACGCTGCCTTGAGCTTCCTTCACAACTCAGTAACAATGGTTAAGCACTATTTCAGAAATATAACATGCTACCTCCCATACCAACTCCCGTTTCATCATTCTACCCATTAAAGGGTCCTTCTCTTTAGAACTTCCTGTGACTACATCTTCCGCTATAATTAACCAGGAGGCCTCTCCAGCATCATCCAATAAAGTACTCTTACAACCTTCATTGGATCTTTGATTCCTTTATCATCAAATTCACATAATCTACAAGTGTACTGCTGTAACCAACTCCTGAGGAGTTTTGCCTAATTTTCTCAGCTATCACTGATCCTTCAACATCTGAATTCTTAGTAATGGTCCTTGCATGAATTTTGAGTGTTCTTTTAATAATTTCCATATCAATTTTTGATCTGCCTTAGCTTGAGTTATTGAGTCCAAGGCTGGAATGCACTGAAGCAGAGCACAAACACCTTCCAGAACAATGCGTTCCTCAACAGCAGCTCATGTAACACTGAGAGCACCTGTAACTCTTTTTATTCACTTCAACACCATCTGTCTCAACCAACTTTCAGCAAAATTACTCCACCTGAGTTCTGTCAGATGATCATTTCACTTTATCTTTTCATATTTACTGGTTGTAATATATAATAGCTCAATGATCTCTTAAATATGTTTTGCAGTTTGAACTTTGTCACCTTTTTCTTTCAAGAGCATGGCATCATCTTTGGTCACAATGACCTCCCCAACTTCTCCTAAGTCTAGAGGCTTAACAACTTCAAGATTTAGAGTCAATCCTTCTTTTTCAAACACGGCACTATCAGAATAATAGCTAAGATTTTAATATGCTTCTTTCTATTTAATATGCTTCTTGGTCACCAAAACCAAGAGCTTTAACTGCTATAACATGAAGACCAACTTTTAGCCTACTCAAAACAAGTGTATCTAGACATTCTCCATCAACATCTTTAGCAGTTATGATCAAGGGCTTACAGTGAGCACAGGCAAGTTAAGAGCAGATATAATAAACTGAAAAGAAGAAATTTTCTTTCATTCAACAAAGCATAGGCATCTTGTAATTCACATTTCTGACATTTTGATGTATCAATACAGTATAGAGAAATATAACCTCAATAAAATTCATGCCCTCAGTAATTTCTAATTCATCATTAAATGTTTTTCCATTCTTTACTGTGATGACACTCTTTCTTCTAACCTTTTTTATTGCATCAGATATGATGTAGCATTTGTCTCCATTTGCAAAACTCCCAACAACGTGAGCAATTTCTTCAAGGGTTGCCACAGGTTTAGACTACCTCCCAAATTCAGCAATTACAACATCACCAGATACCATCACACATCTCCTGATTTTCACTAGATTAGCATCTTGGTTAATCTTCTAAAAGCCTTCTTTGGCAATAAAACTTGCCAGCACAGCAGCAGTAGCATATCATTCCCATCCTCTTCATTTATGCTGTTGGCAACATCTTAAATAAGTTTAGTGCTAATATTTTTGTATTTATCTTTTAAATCAGTGGATTTGGCAATGGTCACATCATCTCTTGTTATTTTGGGACTTCCCAAGCTCTGTTCAACAATCACTGCATTTCCCTTTGGCCCACAGTAACAGCTTACAGCATCAGCTAAAAGGTGTACAGCGTGAAGCATTAAGAATAGAAATCTGTAACCAAGTTTACATATTTGGCATAAGTCTAAGTGTGATGAGAAGCCAGTGCCTTGGACATTGGTTTTATCTGGGGAAGGACTGTCAGTAATTGAAACATTTCTGCCAGGCAGCAGCAGGGCATCTGTGGTGAGTGAGGAAAAACTAAATTCCTTTCCCTTGTTATTCATTTAATCCTGAGTTAAACAAATTTAAATTTGAACACACTTGAATGGAATGCCTAAAGGGGTAAAATTCATCTCACATTTATGTTATAGAAACTACTTCATGCTCTTAGAACAGATACATTTGAACACAATTTTCTATTGAGTAAAACAGAATCAAAATTTGTAGTTGCAAATTAAGAACTCCTGAAGCCTACAAATAAAATGTGAAAGTTATATTTTAGGTATTATATCTGACTTATCAAGCAGTCAATTTTTTATCTACTCTAAGTTCTCTGAGAACTGAGTTGAAATTGACTTAATTTAAAAATAGAGCAAAGAGCCTTCTGCACATTCAAAACTTAAGACATAAACTCACTCAAATAAAATTTGTTAAATTCACTAATCAAAGAGTTCCTCAGGCCTTAACCCAGACTAATGCTTTTGAGTGAGCAATATCCTTGTTCAACAGCCTTAAGAGAGCCTTTGCATTTTTTATCAAACAATATATTGCAATTAACAATTAATTTTGCTTCAATAAACTTTATTTCCCATGGAAGAAAAACATGTGATATGTTTTCAAACAAATGCTGTTAAGAAGTGTATTAATTTAAAAAGGCTCTGGAATGAGGGCATGGCCAAAATGGCAAAGTAGGGAGACCCAGAGCTCATTTCCTTCTATGGGTACCTCAATATGACAACTATTTGCAGAGTGACTGTTGATGAGAAGGACTTGAAAACTAGCAGAAAACATTTTCCACAACTAAATTTATAAATAAAGAACCACAATGAGACAAGAAGGAAGGGCAGAGAAGTGCTACAGTCAAGACTCACATCCCTGGGTAGGAGACCCACAAATGGGAGGATAATCACAACTGCAGAGGTTCTCCCCAAGAAGCATGGGGTCCAAGGCTCCCTGCTGCAGGAACCTGAACCGGGAAGATGAGCCAGCAGAACATCTGGCTTTGAAGGCCACTGGGGCTTGTGTAAAGGCTTCTACAGAAGGCTGTAGAAAACAGAAACTTCAGACTTAAAGGGCTCAGGAAAAGTCTCACATGCTCCAAGACCCAGCACAGAAGAAGTAATTTAAAAGGACACTGGGTCAGACCCACCTGCTGATGTTGGAGAGCCTCCCAGAGAAGTAGGATGCAAAAGAGAACCCCTGGGACACAGATGCTGGTAGAAGCCATTTTGGGGAGCTTGTTCTACCAAGAGGACACTCATGCTGCCAAGTGCCACAATGGAGTTAGCAGTAGGGGCTTACCAACACACCAGCCAGTCAGCTCCAGTCCTAGGACATTTTAGGTAAAGCAGCCATTCATGTGTGGGCCTAGTCCCTACCCACAAGCAGGCTGGCATCAGGACCCCAGAACCCAACAAGCAGTGCCCCATGATGCAGCCCCATCTACGTGCAGGCTGCAGACAACTTGATGAAAGGACAGTTCCCGCTACCAGCATACTCACAGCAGTCAACTCTGTAACAGAAGGGCTCATGCAGCCCACATATGGAGCATTACTTCAGCATAAAGCTCCTGTGACCAGACGGGAGCATGCTGGGGCCCACAGGATGTCTCCTGCATAAGGCTACTTCTCCAAGATCAAGAAACATAACTGACCTACCTAATCTGTAGAAATAAAAACAGGTATCAGGCAAATGAGGTGACTGAAGAACATTTTCACAAGGAACACAGTAAGACTCCTAAACAAGAGCTAAGTGAAGGTAGAGATAAGAAGTCTACCTGATAAGGAATTCAAGTTATTGATTATAAAGTTGCTCAGTGAGCTCAGGAGAAAAATGGATGAACACACTGAGTTTAACAAAGAGGTAGAAAATATAAAAAAGAACCAAACAGAGCTGAAAACTACAAAAACTGAAATAAAAAATGCACTGTAACAAATCAATAGCAGACTACATGATATAGAAGAGTAGATCAGCAAACTAGAAGACAGAGTAGTGGAAGTCACCTAAGCAGACTGAATTCATATCAAGTATCTTTTCAGATCACAAGAGTATGAGACCAGAAATCAACTACAAGAAAAAAAAAAAACCTGCAAAAAGCACAAACATGTGGAGGCTAAACAATATGCTACAATATGCTACTAAACAACCAATGGGTCACTGAAGAAATCAAAGAGGAAATGAAAAAAAAAATGCTTGGAGACAAATGAAAATAAAAACACAATGATCCACAGTCTGTGGGATGCAACAAAAGCAGTTCCGAGAGGGAAGTGTATAGACATATGAGCTTGCCTCCGAAAACAAGAAAAATTTTCAACAACCTAACTATACACCTGAAGGAACTAGAAAATGAAGAATAATCAAAACCTAAAGTTAGTAGAAGGAAAGAAATAATAAAAATCAGAACAGAAGTAAATGAAATAGAGACTAAACAGGCAGTAGTAAAGATCAATGAAAGTAAGAGATGGTTCTTTGAAAAATGAACAAAATTGATAAACCTTTGGCAGACTTATCATGATGAAAAGAGAGAGGGCCCAAAGAAATAAAATCAGAAATAAAATACAAAGGATTAGATGAGATTACTACAATTATATGTCAATAAAATGAACAACCTGGCAGAAATGAGTAAGTCCCTAGAAACATAAAATCTCCCACATCTGAAATCAGAAAGAAATATGAACAGTCCATTTACAAATAATGAAATTGAATCAGTAATAACAAACAAAAAAACAAACAAAAAAAACTCCCAACAAACAAAAGCCCAGGACTGAAAGGATCAGATACCTTTATAGTAAATTCTACCAAAAACACAAAGGAGAGTTAATACATAGCCTTCTAAAACCATTTCAAAAAAACTGAAGAGGAAGAAACACTTGCAAACTCATTTTACAAGGCCAGCATCACCCTAATCCCAAAACCAAACACACCACACACAGAAAAGAAAATTACAGACCAATATCACTGATTAATATAGATGCAAAATCCTCAAAAAAAATTAAGGAAGTCAAATTCAACAGTACAATAAAAGGATCATACACCATGACCAAGTAGGATTCATCCCAGGGACCTAAGGATGGCTCACTATTTGCAAATCAGTCAATGTGATACATCCCATAGACAAACTGAGGAATAAATACATTATGATCATCTCAATAGACACAGAAAAACTTTTGACAAAATTCAACATCCATTAACGATAAAAACTCAGCAAAGTGGCTATAGAGGGACTACACCTCAATACAGTAAAGGCCAAATACGGCAAGCCCACAGCTAACACCATACTCAATGATGAAAAGCTGAAAGCTTTTCCTCTAAGATCAGTAACAGGACGAGGATGCTCACTATTACTACTTTTATTCAACACAGTATTAGACATATTAGTCACAGCAATCAGACTGGGGAAAAAAAAAGGAGACAAGGCTTCCAAAATGAAAATGAAGAAGTAAAACTGTTACCATTTGCCAATGACATGATACTATACATAAAAAAATCTAAAGATGCTGCCAAAAAGCTATTAGAACTAAAACATAAATTCAGTAAAGTTGTAGGATAAAAAATTAATATATAAAAATCTGTTGCATTTCTTTGTACTAGTAACAAATGATCAGAAAACAAAATTAAGAAAACAGTCTCTTGCAATTGCAGCAAAAACAATAAATCTAAGAAGATAATGCACCTGTATTCAGAAAACTATAAAACATTCATGAAAGAAATTAAAGATAACATAAATAAATGGAAAGATGTACCCTGTTCATAGATTGGAACAATTAATGTTGTTAAAATGACCATACTACCCAAGGTAGTACACAAAGTCAACGAACTTCCTATCAAAATACAATGGCATTTTTCACAGAATTAGAACAAATAATTAAAAAATTTGTATGGAAACACAAAATACCTTGAATAACCAAAACATTCTTGAGAAAGAGAAACAAAGCTGGAGGTATTATGTTCCTTGATTCAAACCATACTATGAAGCCACAATAATCAAAGTAGCATGGAACACGAGAATTAATATATGTATGCATATGCATGAATGCGACATTGTGCTGTATACCAGAAACTGACACACTGTAACTGACTGTAATTCAATTTAAACAAACAAACAAACAAACAAACACTATGGTGTTGACATACAAACAGACACATATCAAGGGAACAGAACAGAGAGCCCAGAAATAAATCCACAAGCATACGGTCAATTAATCTACAACACAGGAGACAAGGATATACCCTAGGGAAAAGAGATGACTTTAATAAATGGAGTTGGGAAAACTGGATAGTTACATACAAAAGAATCAAACTGGACTAGTTTCTCATATACATACAAAAATATACTTAAAATGGATTGAAGAGTTAAATGCAAGACCTGAGACCATAAAAAAATGTTCTAGAAGAATCATAGGTAGTAAGCTCTTTGACAGGGGTCTTAGCAACATTTTTTAAAATCTGTTTCCTCAGGCAAGAGAAACAAAAGCAAAAATCAAAAATGAGAATACATCAAACTAAAAATCTTCTGCATACAGAAAATACTATCAACAAAATGAAAAGGCTGCTGGCTGAATGGGACAAGATATCTGCAAATAATGCATCACATCTGATAAGGAGTAAATATCCAAAATACCCAAAGAACTCATACAATACCAAAAAAAAAAAAAAACCAACCCAAACAATTAAAAAAGGGACAGAGGACATTTTTCCAAAGAAGACATACAGGTGACCAACAGGAAGGTGAAAAAGAGGCTCAACATCACAACCAGCAGGGAAATGCAAACCTAAACAACAATGAGCTACCACCTCTGACGTGTCAGAATGGCTATTAGCAAAAAGAGAACAAGAAGCCTGGGCATGGTTGTAGAGAAAAGGGAATGTAAACACGTACAGTCACTATGGAAAACAGATGCCTTAAGAAATTAAAAATACAACTATCATATGATCCAACCATTCCATTTGAGTATTTGAAGAAAACAAAAACATTAATTAGAAAAGATACATACATCCCTATTTTGTTGCAGCGTTATTTACAAAAGCAAGATGTGAAAGCAATCCAACTACCCATCAACAGATAAATGGATAAAGAAGATGTGGTATATATCTACAATGAAATATGAGACATAAAAAGGAATGAAATCTTGACAACTGTGACAACATGGAAGGACCTAGAGGGTATTATACTAAGTGAAATAATTCAGACAGAGAAAGACAAATTCCATATGATTTCATTTATATGTGGAATCTGAAAAATAAAACAGAGGAACAAATGTAACAGAAACACTCATAGATATTCACAGAGCTGGTGTTTGACAGAGGTGAGGGTGGATGAGAGGATGAGAAAAATGGTGAGGGGGATTAAGAGGTACAAACTTCCAGTTACAAAAAAATGAGTCACAGGGATGCAGGGTACAGCATGGGGAATATGGTCAATAATACTGTAATATGTTTGTACAGTGACAAATGGTAACCGGAGTTATCACAGTGATCATTTAGTAATGTGTAGAAATATCAAATCACTATGTGGTGCACCTGGAACTAACACAGTACTGCAGATCAATTATAGTTCAATTAAAAAATTAAAATAGTTTTATCTGCCCTATGCTATAGTAAAATCTATTTTCCTAATTAAGCATTGTGTAAATGTTTTGTGTTTTTCCAATAACTATCTAATGACATTAAAGTTTGTTTCCTAGAGCCCAAAGTGTCAAAATTTTACATGTGTATTTAAGTGTGTGTTTATGTATGTAAAGTATATGTACATATATATTTAATTACATCAAAGTACTTTTTCCATAATTTTAATTTTTGTTTTTTATTCCCAATCAAATTTAAGCATAATAGGAGGGCAGAAATTTTTGTTTTCCTTTTCTTGTTGTTCATTGCTGCCTCCCCAGTGCTTAGGTCCAACCGTTGCACATAAAATTTCAGTCAGAATATTTTTATAATGTGTAGAAAAAATTTTACCCACTAATATCATCCTGTATCTGCCAACGTAGACAAGTAAATAAAAAAATTCTTGCCCCTCTACAATATGAAATTGATTTTTGCTGTAGGATGTCAAAAGTTAGTTAAAGTCTATGTACAGCCCTTCATTTAATGAGCCAGGAGAACCCTCAGCTTTTGCAGCAAACTAGTCAGCAATAGGAGAAATTCATTCAGATATTGAAATAAGCCCCCTGGAGCTGGTGGATATCTGGGATGTGGAGCATGAAATGGGTCCATAAGTGAGGAGGCCGGGAAGATGAACTCCATCCAAGTGACAATGTAGGAGAAAGAAACTATAGGCAAGTTGAAAGCCCTGGGCTTCCCAGAGAACCTGGTGATCCAGAACTACTTTGCTTGTGGAAAAACAAAAAGCAAAAAATAAAACAAAACCAACCAACCAGAGACACTGGCTGCAACTTCCTCCTGAATCAGAACTTTGACGAGGAATGATACTGGGAGGGAGGGCAGGCCACTCACAGCCCCCATCCTAAGCTCACTCCACAAATTGGAAAACAATCAGAAGACTTAAAACAAAACTCCCCAACTTCCCACCCTCCTAAAGTGGCCTCATTCCCACCTTGGCTTGAGAGAACCCATGCCAGACAGCTGTCTCCTATCCCCTGTCCCAGCCCAGCCTCCTGGTAGGATTGGGCCTCTGTCCCATTTTCCTACATGCAGATGGAGAGATGGGTGCTTGCTTCCCCCTCCCTCAAAGAATCCCTGAGACTTCCCCACTCCTCTTCCAAGGCGAGGGGAACCTAGAGCCCCAAACTCTCATCTTGCATTGGAGTGACCCAATCTTTCCATCTGGGGTGAGTACTCGGAGGTCCAAGGCCCCCTCCATTGTCTGGCATTGACTTTCAGCCCGCATCCCTTTGCTGGGGAGTGAAATGTCTGGTTTGTTTTGCCCAGGGAAGGGGTAAGATCAGAGCCGCTCTGAAAGTCAAGGCCACCACCTACCCCGGAATACAGCAGTGTCTCTAATAAAGGTTTCTAACTGAATAAAGTTTTAAAAGCCAAAAAATAAAAATAAAAGGCGAAGGAGCCAGCTCCCACAGAGCAGGGTGTCTGTACGCGAGCTAGGCCAGAAAGCGAGACTATTACCCTGAAGCCGCTCTTGAGAGAAAAGACTTAAGGAACAGGCAGCGATGGTCTCCTACCTCACAACTGCTAGGACGGACGTTCAGCCCCGGACATTCGGCCCCGAGGATGTGTCCCAGAGCACCTCCGGGTTGCCGCAGCCATGCACCTCTGCTGACTAGGGACGGCGGCCTCTGGAAGCTTCTGGAAGCCTCTGTTCCTGCCTCGGGCACTTCCGGCTCCCAAAAGGCGCGAGATTTGCAACCTGCACATGCGCAGTCCACTTCTTCGCCAGCCTCTGGCGCAGCCTCTCGCTTTGCGGCCTGTGTGCCGCAGCCCTTCCCTCGCACCTGACTGGGCGTCCGGGCCAGGAGCTGCTGCGCTGTGAGTCTGAATGTGGAATTGTAGAGGGGATAAGGGGAAACAGTCGTCTTGGAGGATTAGTGTTTGCAAGATAGGAGGAGATTCTGGCACCGGGGGTCGGGTGGGGGTGGGGGCACGTAGGTGTTTTCTCGCCCCAGGATTTCCTCTGATCTCTCTCGATAACCCGTGAGTTTCTTTTGGGAGGAGTGGTCGGGGTGCAGCGACTTGGGCCTGATTCTGCCATTCTCTGAGCCGCCTCTGAAGCTCAGCACGCCCCAACCGATCCTTTTCCTGCCCCTCCATCAGGACCATAGGTGGCCTATCTAAACCACAGGTATTTGAATTACATGTCTTTTGATATACTAAAAATACTGTTATCGTTTTACCTCCTATGATTTTTTTTAACATCTATTTAATGAGTCATTTCCTGTGCCCTGGGTGAAAATTCAAGCAAGTATATGACTTTGATGTCATAAGAATGTGTCATTCAGGTATCTTATTGTGGCAAGCAGCTTAATTTTCTGATGGATCCTTTTGGATCCAATACTGAATCGCACGGGCTACTCATAGTCAATGATTACACACAACAGGTGTACTAAAAAAGGGTAATTTATGCAAGATATAGGGCTCCTCTAATGGGCAAGTTTTACTCAAAGATTCTCAGTCAACCTGGAGAAAAGTTTCTTAAGAGAGGTCTGTGGTCTGAGATGCTTTCCTCTGTCTCCTTCAGGGAGACAGGCATATGGCTTGCTTCCAAGTCTGAAGGATCTTCTCTGGCTCCAAGCTCTTTTTCTTCATAGGAGTTTGCCTATATATATATAAAAATAATAGTTTAATTTTTTAAATAAGAATAAATAATAATTTATATAACAATACATAATAATTATATATATAAATAAATACACATATATTTAAAATCTTGGTGTCTGCTTTTTTAAGTGCCCAGACTAACAGTGGCTTTTCTAAAAATTACAAACATAATCTCAGTTAAGAAGTTGGAATTTTGAGTACAAGTTATTAATCTAAACTCTGAATTTGTTTTAATGGCAGGTCTCTCAACTAGCTCAAGCTTGCTGTCAATAGAAGCCTTTGTCAGAATGAGGGCTAATGGGTTGATTTTTGTCTCTTTGTATTGTGCTTCTCCTCTTCCTCCCTCCTTCTCCCAGTCTCTAATCTCATTAGCCAGTTTCTCTCCAGGAGACTTGGGAAAGAAGTAGAAGAGAATAGGAAAGGATTTCCCACTGGAAGCTAGCTTCTCACTCTGAGACAGAGGCATAAAGCTAACTTTGGGAAGAAGTCTTTCTTGGGCCATTTAAAGAGTCCCTTTTAGGCCCTTTTGTTCTATAATTTCTATGATCTAGGTAGATAAAATTTACCACAGTCTTTAGGAATTCTGGGTCACCCCAGTTCTTTTCTGCTAGAATTCCTCCATTATCTGATAGATTATACATCGTGATTATATGATTTATAAGAAATATGTATTTGGTCTTTATCTCTATTTGTGGCACAGATCTCCTTAAAACCATAAGAATTTCCTAATAAGAGTAATAAAAGTGTCTTGATATTCATAACAAATCCCTTTCAACAACTCCTGAGTTTATGTTAATGGGGTGACTTTTGGAAAGCGCCTAAGGATGCTAAGGGGCATCCTAAGGAAGGGGGCTGGTTGCTAGGGGAGCCAACCATATAATTAGGGGTTGGAACTTTCACTCCACCCCCTGCACTCTGAGGAGGAGAGACGGGCTGCAGATTTAACCAGTCACTAAGAGTCAATGATTTAATCAAGTATGCCTATGTAATAAAGTCCCCATCAGAACCCAAAATGTTAGGGTTCAGAGAGCTTCTGGATTGGTGACCATGTGGGGATGCTGGGAAAATGGTGCTCCCAGAGATCATGGAAGCTCTGTGCTCTTTCCCACATACCTTATCCTATGCATGTCTTGCATCTGGCTGTTCCTGAATTATACCTTTTTTTTTTAATTATTTTTATTGAAGTATAGTCAGTTTAGAATATTGTGTCAGTTTTTGGTGTACAGCACAATACTTCTGTCACATAGGAACATATATTCATTTTCATATTCTTAACCAAAGTTACTACAAAATATTGAATATAGTACCCTGTGCTATACAGTATAAACTTGTTGTTTATCAATTTTATGTATATTAGTTAGTATCTGCAAATCAAACTCCCAGTTTATCCCTCCCCACCCCTTTCCCCCTGGTGACTGTAGTTTGTTTTCTGTGTCTATGAGTCTGTTTCTGTTTTGTAGATAAATTTGGTTTTTTATTTTTTTAATCCCAACAGCAGTTTCCCAATTTGCTGAAGAGACTGTCTTTACTCCATTGCATGTTCTTGCCTCCTTTGTCAAAGACTAATTGACCAAAAGTTTGTGGGTTTATTTCTGGGCTCTCTGTTCTGTTCTGTTGATCCATATGTCTGTTTTTGTACCAATACAATGGTGGCTTGATTACTGTAGCTCTAGTATTGTCTGAAGTCTGAGAGGGTTATTCCTCCAGCTTCATTCTTTTTCTTCAGTAATGCTTTGGCAGTTCTGGGTCTTTTGTGATTCCATATAAATTTGGGATTATTTGTTCTAGTTCTGTGAAAAATGTCCTGGGTGATTTTATAGGGATTGATTGCTATAGGTTGCTTTCAGTATTATGGCCATTTTAGCAATATTAATTCTTCTAATCCAAGAACATGGAATATCTTTCCATTTCCTTAGTCAGTGTCTTATAGTTCTCTGCATATAGGTCTTTCACTTCCTTGGTCAGATTTATTCCTAAGTATTTTATCCTTTTGGATGCAATTCTTAAAAGGGATTGTTTCTTTATATTCCTTTTCTGATATTTCATTGTTAGTGTAAAGAAATATCACTGATTTTTGTATGTTAATCTTGTATACTGCTACCTTGCTGAATTATCTCTAGTAGTTTTTGTGTGAATTCTTTAGAGTTTTCTATATATAATAGTATATCATCTGCATATAGACAGTTTTACCTCTTCTCTTCCAATTTGGATCCCTTTTATTTCTTCTCTTTGTCTAATAGCTATGTCTAGGACTTCCAATACTGTATTGAATAGAAGTGGTGAGAGTGGACATCCTTGTTTTGTTCCAGATTTTAGGGGGAAAGCTTTCAGCTTTTCACCATTGAGTACTATGCTGGCTGTAGATTTGTCATAAATAGCTTTTATTATGTCACAATATATTCCCTCTATACCCACTTCAGTAAAAGTTTTTATCATAAATGGGTGTTCAATTTTATCAAATGCTTTTTCTGCATCTATTGAGATAATCATGTGATTTTTTTTTGTCCTTTCTCTTGTTATATCCTTTTATAATAAACTGGTAATCCAGTAAGTAAAATGTTTCTCTGAGTTCTGTGAGTTGTTTTGCAAATGAATCCAACCTGAAGAAGGGGTGATGGGAAACTCCAACCTATACACACACAGTTTCTTTCTCTCCTGTGTGGCCGAATCTGGTTTATAGGAAATCCTGACATAAGCCTCATGTTTATGAATACTGGAAATGCAAGCCTGCCTCATGCAGCTGTTTCTGTCAGGCTGCCACAGTGCACTTGACCTTGTGCTAGCCTGAGACAGGGCCAAGTTCTCTTTGTCTTCCCCTACAGAGGGCTCCCAGGACATCATTTCACCACCCTTCTGGGGATGGGCAGACTTCACCTCTCAGCAGTGCTCACAGACTGCGAGAGCTCATATCCAAGAGTTCTCATCAATAAGTCTCTCCCCCAAATCTGCTTATTTTCTAGCTACATCACACTTAAGGGTCTAACAGCTGTGAAAATAATTCTTAAATAATTACTTTGAAAATTTCCAAGAGATGATTTTCCCCCTTCACCTTCAAATGTAACATTTATTATATTTGTAGTTCTTCATATACATTCACAATAAACACGTAATTATATTAACTGTAAATGATTAAAGGGCAGCTGGGGATAGAGAATAAGCAGCAGATTAGAGAGCTGGTGTTAGGAGTTTCTTAGTTCTCTCATGTTCACAGAAAATTGCTGAAATTACTTAGGAGTATTTTGCTAGGTAACTAGGCTTGAGAAATAAAATCCAGGGTGACAGGTAAATACCTAAGCCAAAAAGAGTTTTGTAAGTGTAATTGGATTATTATATTCCCTTTGTAATGAATGTTTTACCCATGGTAGTTAATCATAATTAAAATTACATGTGATAATTTGGAAGCTTTATAAGCAGAGTACTTTGGGGTTGTGTCCCCATAGGGATTGGGTATTAATCAAGAGAAAAGACAAAGTGAGGGGAAAATAAGACTTAAGTTGGTTTAAAGGAAAGGGTAGTTAAATAAGATGGTGAGAATGATTGCAGATTGTTAATCATAACATCAAATTCCCATGTCTCAAGGAATAATACTTTTGTTTTTGAATAAAACTGATAATTTCAAGATTTTTAATTCTCTTTCCATGTGATGCTATCATGTAAGACTTGTAAATCTTATGATATATGGGTATATATTACCATGAGGAATTCTGAAATATAACACTTTTATCACTTCTCTAAGCAGTTGTTTTATATTAGAGAAAAATTAAGATGTGCAATGTTTTCCAAGTTACATTTGTATGTAAAAGTTGTACTATGCACATGTGTGGAAACCTTCAAGTTATTGCCTAAAAATTGTATGTAATTTTAAAGGTCTATTGTCTAGCAGCACTATATGCAGAATGCATAGATGTGTGGTTAGTAAACTCAATGCAAGATTGTTCTTTAAAACATTTTCAATTTTTTGTTATTGAACTTGAGACTAGACAAGTATCTTTCCAGTTTGCAGATCCATCATGCTACTGAACCTGATCTTTTCATCTTCTGAAGTTAAATTCAGATTTTGATAGTTCTTATATTCAGCTGGAGCAGATTATTGGCTTGACTTAGTAATGTTAACTCTTAATCTACAAGAATTTTCTTTCTAAAATATGCATCTTTTACATTAATTAATTGTACTAAAAGGAACTTTTGTCTAATCAGTAAAAGGAATTGTCTAATACATCACTAATTATAACAAAGTGGGATAAATACTATGATAAGGATAGGCCCCAACTCTCGGTGAAGCACTTGGGAGGAGGGCTGCAACTCCCTTATTGTTAGATGTGAACGACATCTATTAGAAAGAGTACATGATAATAGGTGCTTACCAACTGGAGGACAATTTCCCCTCACATACATTACCTGTAAATAACAATCAAATTTTGTTGCATAGGTACATATGTTGATTTATGAGCTTACTTAGGGATTTATGCCCTTAAGTAAATACATAAAAAGTTATTTGAGCCATCATGTACCTTCAGTAGAATGAAAATGGTGTGATATGGTTTTCAAAGCCCCATTAATAGAAAGAAAGTAAAATTGAATTATTGATTTAAATATAAATATGTTTATCTTGAATGCTAGCAAGTAATATATAAAAAACTAAAAAAGAAGGATAGTAAAGGAAATATAACTTTAAAACACACACACATTAAGAGGCACTATTAAATAGTGTGTAAGTATTTAGGCTCTGGAGACATAGTCTGTGGTTTTCAGTCCTGTCCCTGTAACTTACTAGCTTTGTGGCTTTAGAAAATTATTTTATATTTTGGTCTTTCTGGTCATTTTTCTGTGAAATGGAGAAGATATTAGGCTAAATCACATGAAGTTGTCATACTTGGCTATTTTATTTTACAGCTTTATTGAGGTATAATTGATTTACAATAAACTACACAATTTAAACTGTGCAGCTTGATGAATTTTCATAAATACATATATACCTAAGAAACCATTGCCAAAATCAATATGTAAGCATAGTAGTCACTCCAAAGAGTTTTCTTGTGTCCCTTTTAAATCCACATCTCCCTACCTTTTATCTTCAGGAAAACACTGAATTGCTCTCTGTCTCTGTGGATAGTTTCTTTTTTCCAGATTTTTGTTTTTTTAAGTGAATGGAATCATTGCAATATATATCTTTTTGGTCTGACTTCTTTCATTCAGCATAATTATTCTGACTCATCCTTGTGTTTGGAGATATCAAAAGTAATTGCTGGCTAGTGTTTTATTGTATGGATATTCCACAGTTTGTTTACTCATTCAACTGTTAGTGGACATTTTGTTGTTTTTTGTTTTAGGCCATTGTATGTATTTAGATATTTTATATGATATATATGTTGGCTATAAATATTTGCATACAGGAAATGATAGAGAAAAAGAATAAGACAAATAAATGACCAATACATTTAGGAAAGAAAAAGATACAAGTCCTCAATATCAGAAATGACAGAGGTGAGATTAATGCAGATCCTACATACACAATGAGAGTAAAAAGAGAATATTATTAACAGCCATCTAGGAAATCTGATTAATTAAACTGGAAAAATACCTTGAAAGACAAAAATTACCAAAGTTCTCTCAAGAAAAAAATAGATATACTGAATAGTCCTATATCTATTAAAGAAATTGGTTTCATGGGGGGAGAAAAAAACTTTCCATAGAAAGAATTCTACCCCTGGATTACTTCATGGATGATTATACCAAATGTTTAAGAAATAATTAATACCAATTCTACACAAATACTTCTAGAAAATTGAAAAGGAAAGAATACTACAAAATGTATTTTATAAGACCAGTGTTATGCTGATAACTGATTTAGATGAAGATGTCTACAAAACAAAACCAGAAACCAGAAAACTATGAAAGAACAAAATCTGTGGATCTAGCTACAAAAGTACTTCACACAAAGTTAACGTATCAAATCCAATAATATATTAAAAGATTAATGTATCATGACCAATTGAGGATTATTCTGGTAACACAAAAATCAATCAGTGTAATTCATTATATTCACAAACTAAAGAAGAAAAGCCATATGATTGCCTTGAGAGGAACTTAAAAAAAGAATTTGGCAAAATTCAGTCTTCTTTCATGATAAAATCTCTCAAACTGATAAAGGATAACTGTGTAAAACCCACAGTTAACAGCATACTTAATAGTTAATGAATGAATGTCTTCTTCCTGATATAGAGAATAATGAGGCATGCTGTCCACTCTAACCATTTCTATTTAACATTGTGCTGAAGATCTTAGACAATGTGATATGTTAAAAAAAAATACAGATTGGAAAGGAAAAGTTAAAAAATTATTTGCAGGCAACCTGATTTTCTAAATATTAAAGAATCTACAGAGAAGTTGACATTTTTAGACTCCCCAAAGAGGAATTCTCTTGTTTTATCCTAACAGTAATATAATCTATTTCAAAGATTCTAATGACATATTTGAATACATTAATATACATGTAACACTTATCATAGTGTCTGTTCCAGGGGAAGTAACCTGAAACTCTTAGCTCATGCTTTTTGCCTTGAATGTTATCAGCAAAACTTGGAAACAATACAACACAATTAAAAATTGAAAAAGAGAATTAATGAGCAGAAAAATAAATATGAGAGATGGAATATTATGACAGCTTATGTCACAATATTATGTTAGTTTAAAGAAAATTAACTCTGAGTGATGAGTAAAAACTGGCTCTTGAGTTTCCTCCCAAAGGATGCTAAAAAGTAAATACCCATTGTAATCACATGTTTATCAATATGCATACCATTTTGGAACAGTTTTTAAAACAGATAAAGATACTAAGGGGATGCATAAACATTTTTGTTAGTCTGGCCAAATAGAATAGTTCTGGACTCCATTAAAGACATAAAACAACCTAGTGACCACAACCCAAGTAATCTTTTATAATAAATAGAGCAACAAGTTTTTAAGTATATTATATAGGACTCATTTTCTTTTCATTTTACAAAGATAATCTTTGTACATTAAGTAATAATGTGTACTGAGCAACAATGAATAGTAATGTCAGTAATTATAATCCAGGTAGAGCTACACACAAGGCTCTACATAATTTACATTTATTATTTACAACCTTTTTGTAAGGTATTGTCTCTTGAAAATGAAGAAACTGATGCACAGAGAGGTTGAGTGATTTGGCTATGGTTACACAGCTTTTTAAATAGCAGAGAGAGCATTCAAAGGTCAGGCTGTCTACTTCCAAAGGCCACTGTTGACCTTAACTGTACTATACTGCCTCATCTTTTCTTCTTTGTTATAATTTAGTATTGCAATAGTTTTGTTTTGTTTTTTAGTAATTGTTGATGTGATTTTATGTCTCTAACACTTTCAGGTAGACTCATTTACTTGTCTTGGTCATTCAAAATGAATAAGCTTGCTCCTCTGAATTTCCTATCTTAAATCCATGTAGGTGAAATTGATTAACCTGACAATATGGAGTCAAGACAGTGTAATGTTAAGCACACAGTATCTTGAGCTAGACTCTTTAATGTGTGTTTTTATTCAACTACATACTAACTCAGTAACACTAGATGAGGCACACAACCTCTCAAAACTTTATATTTTTCCTTTGTATAATTGAAATAACAATAATAGCAATATAAGATTTACATGCATCAAGAAATAATTAAGATAATTAGGCAAGTGTTAGTTGAGTTGGGCAGTGGGAGAGGGTAGCTGCTTAACTTTGCCAAGGTTAAATAAATAGGAAAAAAACACAAAAATAATTTCTGTTCTCTTCCTTGTATTTTTCCCCTAGAATTAAGTAGATATTTTTGCATCTTTATTTAGAGTGAGAGATAAATTATTTTAAGATATTAATATTCAGTTTTTTAGTTAGCTTTTCTACCAAATGATTGTGAAAATGTATGCAATAAGGTGTTTTTACATAAGATTATCCACTTTATCAATACATTGTATTTCATGTACATTGGGAATAAAAGTCGTAGCCCTTCCTCATGAGTAGCACTTAAAATGCTGTATTCTATTTTACCTGTTACAGGGCAGTCACCTCAATTAGAACAATTGTTCTTAACAAGTAAATAGTATGAGCTATGACATATAAAATTGTACATGTAAAGAATTTAAAATTGTCTGGTATATGCTAAATGTTACGCAATTTGATTTGTAGTAGTAGGATACAAATAAGGAGTGATAGCAGTTAGTGGTAGTTATCTTTCTAGACTACAGGGGATGTTAAAGATAATAACAATGTGATTTGCTCTTGGATATACAGCATCTAATAGCTCTTTAAAAAGGCTTATTGAATAAATTGATAACTTATAATTAGTGAGTGGACAAGAAATATCTAAACACATTAAAATGGTGGACTACATTCATCTAGATCTTCTTCCGTAGAGTAATTAAATTTCAAGAAAAGTAGAAATATGTTTTAGTTTTTACTGAATCTTCAAGAATTTGATCATTTTGGTTTCAAACAACTTGTAGCAGTATATCCATGTCCATATATTCCAAGAGAAGTTAGGGAAAATGCAAAAAACTCAATATTGTCTTATGAAATGGTTCAGAAATGAGAATAACTATGGAAGTTTCAAAAGTTACAGGAGAGATTCTGATTTATTCTATGATATTGGGACTTGAAAAAGGTACAAAAATGGCACTGTTTAAATAAAATTTGTATCTATTTTGCTTATGAACTTCATTTTAAAATGGCCTTTAATATTTTTCTATGAAACCAGTGTTGTATGACTATTATTAACCTACAGTTACCATTGATGTGTGACTAATTCAGAATATATAGTGGTTTGATTTATATTATCTTGGAATCTGTCGACTGAAATAAAAGGCACAGCATGTAAGTTGAGAGTTATGTTTTATTTGGTGGAGTTCCTGCGGACTCGAGCCCAGGACACAGCCTCTCAGATTGCTCTAAGAGACTTCCACCTAGGCAAGGGGGAAACCAGGATATATAGGAGTTTTTTTTGCAACAAAGACCAGTTAGTTGAAAGATCAAAAGGTTACCGTTAATTAAAGAAAACCAGATTATTTCAAGTCAAGGAACTTAGCTGTTTTCTATGTATGGGAAGGTGTAAATGTGTGGCCTCACTGAAATCATTCCTTTGATATGCAGCTAGCCATCTAGGGCCAGTATCCTGTTTTTCCATATCCAGAGTTCCCCTCGGGTAAGCTGTTGAGTGTGGTTGCAGAGACCAGACTGCCGGCTTGTCAGCATCCTGAGTTCCCTCTGCTCACAGTCTGGGGTGGCAGTAGTGGCTGATAACTTGAAAGCAGCAGAATTATTCATTTACTGATATGGCTGGCAATATTTTTCATTCACAAATCTGTATAGTAAAAAATATGCTATACATTTTTCCTTTGATGTTTTGGATATATTATTTAAAGGAAAAATGTATTTTATTAATATACTTTTCAAATGCTGTGGGTAGTAAAACATTTATTAATAAAGTATAAAGAACACACTGAAATAGTTCTTCTGAGATACAGTTGAGGTTTACTCTAAGAAAGTACTTTAGGGGAAAGGGAGAAGGGTAAATTAGGAGTTTGGGATTAGCATATATAAACTACTATATATAGAATAGATAAACAAGGTTCTGCTATATGTAGCACAGGGAACTACATTCAATACCTTATAACCTATAATGAAAAAGAATCTATGTATATAACTGAATCATTATGCTATACACCAGAAACTAACATTGTGAATCAACTATACTTAGAAAAAAGAAAAGTACTTCATCTGCTATTGTTTGTGTAATACCAATGACACAATAATCAAATATTAGGTGAAATTTAACCTAAGACCTCTCAGTGGTTTCTTTTGTAAAACTCCTGCCCAAATAATCTTGTCAAATTCTTGTATAGTCCATAAAATCTGGAAGGCCACCATCGATGACTAAAAGTTCATAGAGGTAGTAATTTGTTATATTGCTGAGATAATCATAATGGTTACCTAATGTTCTTCTTTGGAGAAAACCCTTTTAAGGGTCAAACATGGTCAGCTAATGGACTTTGTACAAGGGCAAATCAATGAATAACTGTTTCTTAATATTTACAGATGGATTGAAAAAAAATGGTACTTAGTGGAAATCACAAGTTCTATAACAGCAATCTCGTTACTAGTTTTTTTGTCTTTAATAGGAACATTGAAAGAGGACAAAATAGACACAGTGGAGAGCCTAACACATTTATGTGGTAAGTTTGTAAATCACAGGAAGTATTTATTTTTTTTGCTGGAAACTAATTCAGTTAAAAAGATAGTATCAAAAATCATACAGTTTTAGAAAGTTAATCAATATTTTATAGAGTAACTCAAGATAAAGCATTTAGGAAGGCAGAATCAAGAATATAGAGACATATATCCTTAAAATAGTGTGTCCTTCTCTAACCTAAATATGATCCTTTTAAATATAAAATAGAAAAAAGGTAAACAACAGCAAGAAAATGATTGTCCACTACTTGCTAGCAGTTGTGTCAGATATTTAGATATGCATCATTTTTCTTAATCTTCATGAATTTCATTCATTAGATACTGTTTGAATTAGAAACCAGTTGAATGTTTGATGAAATAAAAGAAGCTGAGGCTTAGAAAAAGAGGACAAATAGCACTTGAGATCAGGGAGGTAGGTGATTGAAAATACTTTGACATATACCATAAGTGTCAGAGGAAGCCTCTGAAGTATTTTAAAGAGTGATATGATTACTCTGGCTGTTGTGCTGAGAATAGACTGAAGCATTGAAGCCTAATTCATTAATCCAGGTTAGAAATGATGGTGGCTTGTACAAGGTAAATAACAGTGGACATTGTAAGAAGGGAGTAGATGTTTTATTTTTCCGAAACAGAGGCAAAACAATGTACTCAAACAGCACATGTAAGCTGTAAGAGACACTGGTGTTGATCATGTTGCTAAGGTTTTCACTTGGAGATGGAGTTTTCATTAACTGAGAAGGAAAAGATTGTGCGAAAAGCAGGTTTAAGGATAGAGAAGAACAGTAGTTCAGTTCAAGTCATGTTGGGTTTATGTTAAGAAGGAAATTGGATAAGTTTAGAAATATATAGTAGGTAATTTGATCTCAGAACTCAGAGGAGAAATCTGACTAGAGGTATAAATTTGAAATGTGCAAAAATACATAAACATAGCATGTAGATAAAGCCATGTGACTGATTGAGCTCATCAAGTAAATGGTTATAAACGTAAAAGAAAAGTCAAGAGGCAGAGCCCTGGGAAATTGGAATGCTAAGGAAATAAAGAGAAACTATTAAAGAAGCCTGTGTAGAAGACATTGAAGTAGGAGGATAATCAGGAGAGAAATGGAATGGTCTAATAGCCATGTGAAGAAAATGTTTCACAGAGAAGATAGTGATAAACTATTCATAGTTATTTAAATGGAATGCTAAATTTTCCAAAAATGTTACAGTATAACCATGTTCTCAGGTAGTTAAAGATTTCTTTGGATAGTCAAAGGCAATATACAGGCTTTGAGTAACGGTAGACTACATAATTTGGGCCAACCATCCGCTTGAAAAAGTATGTAGCACATATGTTTAAAGGCACTAGGTACCTAATACAATAGTGGAGAAATACAGGCCAGGAGTGGACATGGTAGAAGTCCAATGCTGTGAGACTAGCAGTTGATGCCCCTTTGCCCTGTGTTTTTACTTACAAATTTTTAATTTTGATTTTAATTTTTAGTGAATTATAGTTGATTTACAATGTTTCATGTCTACAGCAAAGTGATTCAAATTTATATATATATGTCTGTGAGTATTTTCTTAAATTTTAGCCTTGTTTTTTAAATCTTTTTTTTTTTTGAGGTGCATGTGTAGGTTAGGAAGCTGAGCTAAAGTTTTAACATCATTGTTGGCTAAGGCAGCAGAAATTTGTGTCCAGAACACAACGGAAGGGAACCCTTGGTTAACCCATTTGATCAAATAATCTTAATTATTGAAATCGGACAAAGTGCAGATCTGCTGTTCTTCAAACACAGGGCAGATGGAAAGGTAAGTTTCTCAAAGATTAATATGATATATTGTACCTCAACTTATTCTTGAAATTTTCATGGATATTTAGTGCTCAATAAAAAATAACCAGCCAGAGGCAAATTAAAAACATGACCAAAAGCAAAGAAAATTATAGAGAAGGAAAATACATTCACAGAAGCTCTAGATAATGGAGTCATCATACTTATGTATAAAATAACTATATTTTATATTTTAGAAATATAAAAAATTAAATATGTGACAGAAAACTATTCGAGAAACAGCCTAAATGTCCATCAACAGATAACTGGATAAAGAAGATATGGTGTATATATACATAGGAATGTTACTCAGCCATAAAAAAAGAATGAAATAATGTCATTTGCAACAACATGCATGGACCTAAAGATTATCATATTAAGTGAAGAAAGTAAGACAAAGAAAGACAGATTTCATATATCACTTATATGTGGAATCTAAAACAAAATGTTATAAATGAACTTACAACTCACAGCCATAGAAAACAAACTGATTACCAAAGGGGAAATGAGGGAGGGATAAATTAGAAGTTTGTGATTAACACATATAAAATAGATATATAACAAGGACTTACTGTATAGCACAGGGACCTATATTCAATACCTTGCAATAACCTATAGTGGAAAAGAATCTGAGAAAGAATATATATATGTTCATATATATATATGAACATACATAACTGAATCACTTTGCTGTACACTTGAAACTAACACAACATTGTAAATCAACTATATATTCATGAAAAAAAGGAACTAGGAATTTCCACAGCTAAAATGCATAGTAACCAAAATTAAAAATGCAGTGGATGGATTTAATACCCAAAAGCAAAGAAATAATGATTAATAGGAAGAGAGAGAAAGAGAAGGGAGGGAGAGAGTAATTGCAAGATAAAGTCTATAACTAAAAAATATAGACGAAAAGCATAATATACCAAAAGTACAAAGAAGTAGAGAAGAGAAGAATTAGAAAGTAATGACAAAGAAATACAATGACAAGAATAAAATAATCCTGAAGATTTTTTTTTTAAATTCTAGTTAAGTTGATAAAACTCTGGCAAGTTTCCTCAGGAAAACAGGATAAAGAACAATTAACTAAAAGCAGAAATAAACCTACCATCTACAAGAATTAGCAAAAAAGAACAAAAAAAGCACAGTCAGAAGGAAGTAATAAAGATGAGAGAGGAAATAAATAAAATAGAGTCAAAGAAAATAGAAAAGATTAATGAAACCAAGAGCTGTTTTTTTGAAAAGAGAAACAAAATTGATAAGCTTAACCAGATTCATCAAGAAAAAGAGGATCCAAATAAGGAAAATAAGAAATGAAAGAGAAGGAATAACAAATTATACCTCAGAGATACAAGAAAAAAAAAATCATGAGAGAATACTACAAACAGTTACATGGCAACAAATTGGACAACCTAGAAGAAATTAATAAATTTCTAGAAATATGCAATTTTTCAAGACTGAGTCAGGAATAGACATCTGAACAGACTGATCACTAGTAGTGAAACTGAATTTTTCATCAAAAATCTCCCAGCAAGCAAAAGTGCAGGACTGAGCCGCTTCACAGGTGATTTCTACCAAACATATAAAGAATTAATACCTGTCCTTCTTAAACTCTTCTAAGCAATTGAAGAGGAGGAAACACTCCAAATTCATTCTATGAGGCCAACATTACCCTGATACCAAAACCAGAAAAAACATTACAAAAAATAGTCTTTTTTATTTAAAGTCAGTTGATTGTAAATGTTAACCACATTGAAAAAATACAAGATTAGTGCTTGATTAAATTTCTAGGGCAATAGTTTAATCAAATTGACACTTAAAGTAACCATCACAGTAGAGGAATTCATAAAGTATATCATTCCAATTACATAGTATCATTCCCATTTATGTATAAGAAAACTGAGAATAATTGATTTTTATATAAAATCCCTAATTTCACTAAACTTATTTGTGGCTGAGCTAAGATTTTCATTCAGGTCTAGGAGTCTCTCAAATTCAAAGCCTTAACCAGTGTATTATAAAACTAAGACCACAAAAAATATTTTTAAAACTATATTTGAAACACATCAGTATTTCTTTTAGTTTTATATTTGTCTCCCTTTTCCATGTGTAAGAGAGATTGAATAACAAATAGTTGGACATAGTCAGAATTCCACTATGAAGAACTAACTCTTCTGGTCATAAGCAGGTAAAGGAAATAATTATAGTGCTATTAACATTTTTCCTTTAAAGTGTGAAATACAAATATTTGATCTAAATTTTCTTTGATTAATTCTTAATATTTAGTGCCAATTGCATTTTAAGCCGCTAAATGTCAAGTCACTTGAGACATGAGATGACAAAAAGGTGTTTTACTTTATTTGTAAAAAGGGTTGAAGAGCACATTTTTCATATTCTTTTTCACAAAGTAAACAACTTCTGATTTATTTCAGCTTTTCATATAAAATACTGCATTATCATATTGTGAGTAGTAAGGTCACTCATGACATGCTTCTGCAAAGTGTTTTATTCTTAGCATTAAAGAAGAAACTAGTAAAAGGTCATGCTTGTTGACTTCATTCGTATTCAAGTTGTCTAAGTCATAAACATTCCACCTTAAAAGCTTTCATATTCCCTGAACTGTTCAGTTACATTATTTCCCTATCAATCTGTCACATTTGTATTATGTCAATTATGCATTTTTCCATCAATTCATCTTTGGCAATCCTTTTCAAACATGAATTAAAAAAAAATAAAAATAATTTCAAAATTCATTTCACCCCTTTTAAAATTTTTAAATGGCAAGGTGGATTACTTAAGCTTTGTATTATTTGATAGAATAATTAAATTTTAACAGTATTATGAAAGTTTATTTGAGCAATGATCTGTAGGTGAAGTAAATTCTTAATGTTACATAAAAAGCCAATAATGTTTTCAGTCTTTAAAAATACATTATTAAACAAATATTATTTTTGTATATTATTTATCATAATATAAATATTACGTGAATTAGGTTGAGAATTAGGAAAAAAATGCAAAAGGAATAAGTCAGATTTCATCCAGGAGCATGATTTCCTCATGATCTATCTTCAATATTAGAAAAAAGAAATGTTAAAAGTAAAAGAATAAAAAGACTTCAAAAATGATAAAGCTAATTTAGTAATACCAACATCCTATAAGTAGAATTTCAGACAAAAACATTACTGAAGTTAAAGAGGGACATTTCATAATATAGCACCAAGTTAAACTTCCTTATGTAATAACACCAAATGTATATGCATTAACATGGTTTAAAATATATAAAGTAAAACTGACAGAAATAAAAGGACAAAAATATAAATTCATAGTCATATTTGGAAACTTAAAGTAAATTTCTCTTAGTAAGTGATAGGCCATGTAGACTAAAAAAAAACAAAAACAAATTGAACAACATGAAAAACAAACTTGAACAAAATGACAGATAAAGCACATCAACACCTCCGCAATGAAAAGTATTTTCAAATGCACTTGAGACACTTACCAAAATGAGTCATGTACTGGTCAATAAAAGCAAGGCTTAACAAATTTCAAAGGCTAGAATAAAATATAAAAAAAAAATGCTCTTTGACAACAATGAGACTAAGCTAGAATTAAATAATAGAAAATCCATTAAGCAAGCAAGCACTATGCTTCTAAATAACCCATAGGTTAAAGGAGAAATAAAACAAAATTTGAAATTTTTCCAAAATGAAGAAAATGGAAATATGAAAAATAACTGTTGTGGGGGAGCTAAAGCAGTGCTTTAATTTATACTCTAAAAATACATGTTTCTAACATACATACATACAAGTAGAAGAAAGGAAATAATTGAGAGAAAACCAGAAATCAAAATTTAAAAATATACAGAGAGATCAGCAAACCAAAATGTAAATTCTTTGAAAATTAAATAAAATTGTTAGTCTTTTAGTAAGTCTTATGAATAAAAGAAAGGAATATAAATTGCCAATACTGAGAATTTAAAAAGTAATTACCACCATATATTTTGGTTATTAGAATAATAAAATATATTATGTATAACTAACAATAAACTCAAAAATTTTGATGAATGGACATATTTCTTGAAAATACATAACTTGACAAATGCAAGAAAGTAGTAAACAATGTGTGGTCCTCTAGTTATTAAAGACACTAAAAAATGTAAATAAATAGGACATGGTATTCAGTGATAAATTATTTGAAATACTTAAGTAATAATATCATCAAAACAAACTTACAAAGAATGTCTTTCTTACTCATTTTGTGATACCAATAAACCATCCTGAAGCCAACAAACAAGACAATAGCATTTGAAAAAATAGTTAAATAAAGGCCAGCCATCCAGTAATATGAGAGAAACAGGTCGCAGACCAAATATATTTGCTCTAACTCTTCCCACAGAAAAACACAGTAGATTTTCCATGTTAGTGAATTGATTTTTATATTGGTTCTAGGGAAATCAATTTATATCCCCTGCATTATGGATAGAGACTTTTTGTTTCTTCCCAATATTTTTATTTAGATAAATAATTACATCTACTACATAATCTTGTTTTGCAGCACCTTTTTACTCACTTGAACCTAAATCAAGATTACTTCATAGATGCTTTATATTTTGCTTCATTCCCATTGTCAAAATTGTAGAAATAGCTAATTCCAGATATCATTATTTAAAGTACAGATTTCACTGATGAAAAAAAAATTCTTTGCTTGATCAAACTTTCAGACTCTTGAACCTTCTAGGCTCATCTGTGCCGTTCCTTGTAAAATCCAGTTTTAGTAGAAATTTTTCTCTCAATTTAGCAAGAACCCTCTACAGTATCTGATCATCCTTGATATCTGATCTGGCTACTAAAACTAGTTGCATTGAATGTAGGAGTGATGATATCTCTTTGAGATTTTGATTTCAATTATTTTCTATAAACACTCAAAAGTGGAATTGCTAGACCATATCATAGTTCTATTTTTAATTTTTTTAAGAACATCCATACTATTTTCCATAGCAGTTGTACCATTTTGAATTCCAACCACTAGAGTACAAGAGTTCTAATTTCTCTACAACCTTTGTAACACTTGTCTTTTGTTTTTTGATAATAGCTGTCCTAAGAGGTGTGAGGTAATACCTCACTGTGGTTTTGATTTGCATTTGCTAATGATTAGAGATGTTGAGAGTCTTTTCACATATCTGTTGGCCATTTGTCTGTATTCTTTAGAAAAATGTCTTTTCAAGTCTTTAACCCATATTTGAATTGGGCTATTAATTTTTTATGTTTTTGTTGTTGTTATTGTTACTGAGTTATAGCAATTCCTTATATATTTTGGAAATTAACCCCTTATCAGATACATGGTTTGCAAATATTTTTTTTTCCAATTTCTTTATATACTGTTAATTATTTCCTTTACTGTGCAGAAGATTTTTAGTTTAATTTAGTCCCCCTTGTTTATTTGTTGTTGTTGCCTTTGCTTTTGAAGTTATATCCATGAAGTCATTGCCAAGACCTATCTCAAGAAGATTTTTCACTACGTTTTCTTTTAGAAGTTTTATGACTTTAGTTCTTACATTTATGTTTTTAATCCTTTCTGAGTTTGCTTTTGTGTATAAGGGTCTAATTTCACTTTTTTGCATTTAGAAATCTAATTTTCCCAGCACTATTTGTTAAAGAGACTATCCTTTTGTGTGTGTGTGTGTGTGTTTGTGTGTTTGTAGTCTTGGTACTCCTGTTGAAGATCGGATGACCATACATATATGGATTTAAGTCTAGGCTCTCTATTCTGTTCCATTGGTCTATTTATCTTGATGCCAAAACAACTGAAATATTTACTGTGAAATATAAATATATCTGTGACTTATTTTTGTGTGCATCAGCAAATTAAGAGCAGGAACATGATGTGTGTGTGGGGTGGGGTGAGAGAGAGATGTGTTACCACTGAAATCTGACAATTTCATTTCCATGTTTAGCATAACGTCCCCTTATACCTTTCTGTATAATGTTAGGTCAGTTCATTTTCATTGAGTCTCTCCCATGAATTATCAGAAGTTTTGACTAATATCAGGCAAGTTGCCAGAAATCCATACAGATTCATAATGCACAGTGGTTACCTGATACTTGAGTAACTGTGCCAAACCCAAAACTGGGAATGAGAGGCTCTCTTTTGATTAAAATAAATTTGGAAAATAGAAACCTCTAATGGATGATCATTTAACTCAGGAGATACCAGAGGGATTGGACAAGAAGCTTTAGCAATCCAGCCACCACCATCTCTTAGGTCAAAGATTTCAGTTAGTACTTTGTTGGTAAATGTTCACCATTTCCCAAGAGCCAATAAAATTTTCTTTACTCATTTTATTTACATTTATATTTTATTTATCCAAATGCGGTTAGCACTTACTGTGCTAGATGCTCTGTTTTAAAAGCTTTACAAATATTAAATTATTTAGTTTGTTTAATCATTATAACGTTATGAAATAGTTACAATTATTATCCCTATTTTACAGAAAAGAAATCTGAAGCACAGAAAAGTTAACCACATGGCTGGAGATCACAGAGCTGGTAAGTGACAAAACAAGGATTCAACCTAAGTGCTTTAATACCGGATTCCATATTATGGACAGTTTTACCTTCCAAAATCCTAACTCTCTTCAAACTTCCAGTACCTTCTCAATACTTACCATAAAACTTCACCTTCTCTAGCACGGTCCTCTAAGTCTTTCATATATATGCTTTAACTACTACTTATGTCTCATCTCTAATTATTTCACTCCTTATTTCTATGTCATAATGATGCCTCATCTTTTATATATATGCAATTTTTATTGATTACAATATTTTAAATCAATTATTTGCTTGAATCATACTAAGTATTACTTTGATATTGAACTTGAAGTGTTTAAACTTCCTTTTTAGTTTTATGTACATCTGACTCTCACATGTCCAACTTATTTCTGACATATTATTAATGTTTATCCTGACACCCTCTCATTTTCGTATGCCATGAAACTGAATTGTTTGTATCACTCTGACTTATAATCCTGATTTTAGCCTGTGCTTGTGTCCTGTTTATGCTCAGTTTCTCTTTTCAGAGCATAATATTCTCATCAAGCCTCTAGTTTTCCTGTTAGCTTTGTCCCAGAATAACACAGTTAGTTATTTTCTTAGAAGTGCAGAAATTAAATGAGAAACTGTAATAAAACTGTACCATCATTGGACTATAGGAATTAAAATGGTGTCATGGAGTAAATATTTGTTTATCCCGTTGCTAATCATTATTTATAATCACTCAGCAATAATGAAATAATCCCAGAAATGTCATTTATTCCTATTAGGGATTGTCGTTTTCTCATGATCACTTTTTAATTGTTTATTTTGAAAGCAATATTGTACAAATTTCAACTTTTGCTAAGCAACACTCAAAGTAATTATTAAAACTCTACTATGTTTCATTAGAAGGAAAGTGTGCATTTTCAATATAAATTTTCAAATATGAATTAGAAATAGCCTGAAAATTATTTATAAATGAATATTGATTAATAATGTATGATAAATATTTTTCTACTGATAATATTATGCTAACAGAAGATGCTGTTTTGCAGGTATTATTTTTATGATTTGCATTTCAATGAAACCTTTTTTCTTACATGTATAGACCTTTTTCAGAAAGCCATTTGTTTTATTGTTTCATATGTTTTATTCGTACATTAATTGCAGGGAACCAAGCATATTTAATGTCTATTATTTTACTTATCAAGATATAGTACTCTAAATTTGGACTTTTCTATTTTATTTTGATGACATGTGTAGCAGAGGAGCTTTTAATCATGTACAGTGTGATCTTGAAGAGGTCAATAAGAAAAACTCTTTTAAAGCTGTTTTTGCACATTGGAGTTGTAAACTTGAGTGAAAATCAGTACTAAGAGGTGAACTAGCATACAATATTTAATAAATTTTAACCAGCATACATAGCATACTCCTTTTGCCAGTGATTTTTCATACATGTATACATAATGCAGACTTCATAAGTATTATATATTAACTCACACAAATTCAAACCTTGACAACTGTATGTATGTCAAATATTTAATTTTGGATTTTTCTTTCTAAGAGAAGACTAAGAAAACTAGAGTAAATTGGAGAAATGAAACAACCATACTGCTTTAGACTGAATTGTTTGTGTCTCCACAAAATTCTTATGTTGGAATCCTAACCATCAGGGTATTAGAAAGTGGGATATTTAGTAGGCTATTAGGTCTCAAGGGTAGAGTCCTTATAAATGAGTTTTGTGCTTTTGCAAAAGAGGCCCCAGAGAGATCCTTCATCCCTTCCACCAGGTGAGAACACGGTGAAAAGATAGTCATCTGTGAACTAGGAGCTGGGCTCTCACCAGATGATGAATATGTCAGTACCTTAATCTTGGACTTCCCAGCCTTCAGGACTATCAGAAATAAGTACTTACTGTTTATAAGCCACCTAGCCTGTGGTATTTTGTTATTGCAGCGTGAATGGACTAAGACATACAAATAATTCAAGCTTCTTTCAAATGCTTTAAAAAAAATCTAAGTATTCCAATCTAAAATTTCCTTAAAAATAACTCTGTGGGAAAAAATGATAAGGCATAACAATTCTAATGTAACAATTTTTTTTACTTCATTAGATGTAAAAATGACATGTAAGAAAGTAAATTTATGTATTTAGACAGGCATTGCAGCCTAATAGTTATGAACTACATTTACCATAAATTCCATTCAGATTTTAAAATGTGATCCATTTGATAGGTTTCACTTGGCAGAGTCTTGAAAGTATTATATATATATATTCAACATTTAAAAGATAAATGCTTAATCTTTCAGATTTGGAATGATTGACATAAAATATTGCTGTCTCAAGTTTCAAAAACATAATTCAACACATTTTGATTATATTAAAAATCAACCTAACAATATACTCAAACAGTGGTGTAATGTTTGGGAAGAAAAAGCAAAACTAAGCAACCAAAGTATTAACAACAAAGACTAGTGCAACAGGATTTTAGTTTTAAATTTGTCTTTGTTAGCTTGGAATAATATGTGATAGACATCACTGTTTTCTAAAGAGAAGTGCCAGACCCATTCATGAAAGATGTACAAAAACTAAATCAAAAATATCCTGATAATGGCTTCCTGATTACCCATTTCCAGCCTATGTATGAGGAAAAAATAGAAAAGAACAAGTCCAGGGTCTGTGATGTGCTGGCTTAGTGGATTTTCACTACCTGTCCCTCTTCTTCTCTCCAGAGATCTTTCTGCCCCACTTTAAACAAAGTTGGTTGGGAGAAGGAAGTACCTTCATAAAGAGAAAACTAGTGTCTTTCCTCCTGGTTGTATATTTACTGAGTGAGCAATAGAAAATTATATAACCACTTCTGTGTACCAGAAAGAGAACTAGTGAGAGATTTTTTTTTTTTTGAGAAGTCACCATCTGTTTTCTGAAATAGGATGTCATGTATTACAACAAACTAAAAATAAACTGGAGAATTTTGAGAGTAATAGACTTGAGAATTTTGAGTGGCCAGCTGGAACTTCCTGAGATAGCTGGAATAAAGAAAGAAAAGCATTAGAGAAGTCTGTTCCACATGTAATTTTCATGTCAGGAAATCCAGAATTTCCAGTGGGAAATGTGTATTTAGAAAAGGAGCTGGATGTTCACTATCTTGATGGGGACCCAACCAAGGTGGCCTGGTTGGGACAGAGTAACTGCAGCAGTAAGAGGTTACAGTGTGTCACTGTGTGGGGACAGGCAAGAGTGAGGAGGTTCAAAGAGGTTCACCAGGAAGTGCATCACAGAATTTGAAAGCTGAGCAGTTCAGAGGGTCCTGTGTGGCCAAAGAATGACCCACATATCAGCTCCCCACAAGTGACCGAAGAGGAGGGCATCTGATGCCAGGCAGCATATGACTATGAAAAAATAGAAAAAAAGCATTTAGTAAAAAGCCAATAGTCACAATACATATAGTTATACATATACATATATACACAATGTGTATCTTCCCTGAATTCAGCCCACTCAAAAAAATTACACCAGACTTTAATCTGAAGCACTCAGAGAGAGATTTTCAGGTGGGAATAAATATATCTCTAGTAGTAGTTTATAAGATGCACTCAGTGCTTCCTCATATACCTCCATTGACTTGGGACATTTTTCATGGTTTGGAAAATAATCTGGGGTAGTTATACTTAAATGAATAATACTAGGAAAATAACTGGATTTAAATTAAATTCTCTCACCAGTTGCATACATCATACACTTTTCACCTCTATACACTAATGTAATAGAAATCTAGATCTGTGAAAGTGTAAAAGAATCAAATTACTTTGGCTCTTGTAACATGTTTTAATTTTATTTCCTGTAAAATTGACTTCATTATGCATATAATCATGAAAAAGAGTACCAACTCATTCAGTATATTCTGGGCCATTCATATGGATGCATAATTAATGGATTCAAAATGTTTTTAAGTTGGGGAGATTTTATTGAGTATGTCATAAAATCCTTCCAAATTAAAAATCTGACTATTTGGCAGAAAACGTCCAAACACTCTTGCACAAACAAAATAATATACATGCATATAGTTTTAAATGTACTCGTATGTATAAATACTGAATGATCTGTATTAAATCTCTTGGCACCCATTTGTCAAAATCCCACTGAATAATCATCCCCTGCTGTGTGTATGATATGTGTGTGGCTTTTTATTTACAAGCATAATGACATGCACAGGAAGAAGCTAAAGTACTTCAGCAGGCTATTTAGTTTGCTATCTGTGAAACTCATTTTAGTTAAAATTGTACTATTATTATAATCATGGATATGTAAGAATTCTTTTTCCCATAAAGGAAAGTGGGAACAGAAATTGAATTTCTTCTGCTGAATCTTGTCATTTCACAGTGTGATTTCTTACTAGGTTTGCAGCATCCATCATTTCTTCTTTCCTTAACATAGGGTGAGTGCACTACAGTAATACTGTGTTTAAAGCCAGACTCATGATATGGCGGCTGTGGCTGAAATACCCATTTAATCCAACAGATTTGAATACAGTTTGTAAATCAGTGTAGTGAACGAATAAACTGTTGTAGTGTGAGATTACTTGTCACAGTAGTTTATATTAAGGGAAACATCACTTTAAACTAACTCTTCACCATCTGTTGTGTACTCTAATTTAAAAAGATCATAATTTACAATTGCAAAAGTAGGTAAGAAACAAATGATTAAAATGCATATTATGTGCTATATTCAGCTGAACATACATCTGTTCTGTTTATCTCTGTAATATTAGATGCTAATTGGGAGACAAGCTCCTCTCCTCACATAGGAGGATAGATTTGGGGAGAGATGAATGTAGGAATTATTACTTTTAGTACTGTTTAAAGCTTTTATTGAGATATAGTTGGTGTACAACATAAATTACCGGTATACAACATAATTTTTAAAGGTTATACTCCATTTATAGTTTTTATAAAATATTAGCTACATTCCTTGTGTTGTACAATATATCCTTATAACTTATTTATTTTATATATAATAGTATGTACCTCTTAATCCTCTACCCTTACTTTGCTCCTCCCCACCCCTTCTAACTGGTGACCACTAGTTCTCTGTATCTGTGGATCTATTTCCTTTTTATCATATTCACTAGTCTGTTTTATTTTTTATATTTCATACATAAATTATACAGTATTTGTCTTTCTCTGTCGGACTTATTTCATTTGGCATAACACCCTCCAAGTCATATTGCATTCTTTTTTAAGGCTGAGTAGTATTCCATTGTGTGTGCATGCATACGTATGTGTGGTATACATATATATACCATACACACACACACATACACATATTCTTTATCCATTCATCTGTTGATGGAAGCTTATGTTGCTTCCATATCTTAGCAGTTGTCAATAATCCTGTTACGGACATTGGATTATATGTATCTTTTCAAATTATTGTTTTGGGGGGTGGGATATATACCCAGGATTGGAATTGATGGGTCATAAGTAGTAATTGTTTTTAAGATGATTTCCTTTTACAGAGTTTTACCACAAATTAAATTGGGGCCCAGTTAATAATAATTAATAATTATATATGATAATTATTATTGCATTTAACAAAAATTCTCTATCATGAAGAGGTTGCCAAAATTACTCAAGTGAGACCATTATTTTAATTACATTGTATTTAGGTTGATCCAAATGAAATTTTGAACATTGGACCATTTTTTCCTACATAAAAACCAATTTCTTATGGTTTAATCTGTTAACTAGGAGGAAATTGAGTCAGTCTGAAATTTAGCAAATGACAGAAGCCTTTTACATTAGACAATAAAACAAGTAGGGGTTATTGCATAATCTAGTCATGATAGTTAAGTATTCATTTAGTTTTTAGATATTGAATAACTCCCAGATAACTTGATTTTGTAAAGATATATAGAGTTCCACTGTACTTTTATAATAATATATAATCTTCTACTTTCAGTCCTACTTTCTCCCTTTTATATAGACAGGATCATGGGGAATTGTATTACATTTTCAGATTATATTGCTAATCAGTCATTACTTTCTCTCTCTTTCACACACACACACACAGACACATACACACACATACACACACAGGTAAATATGTGGTTGCAGTAGGAAAGATCAGAACTCTGACCTTGACTTGGCTGAAACAAATGTTAGGAAGATTTTTAAGCAATAGAGTGAGAAGGAGAACAACACAGGTCATTTGTGTTTGCTAATTTGCTTTACCCAAAGGAAAAGTCAAATTTCTTTTTGTGACAAGGAGTAATTTTACATCTTGGAGCAAAGCATTAGTGAAGTTAGTTTTCTCACCTCACACAGAGACTGGTAGATGGAATCCTCTCTCCCTTGAAGATTACATTTCAAGGGGATACTCTCAGGTCCTTAAGAAAGACATTCCTAGATTGTTGTTCATAAAAAGGCTTACATATCTAAGGGATAGCGGAAGGATTTGCAATGATTTGTTTTCTAAAGTAAGTGCTGTAGGAAATAGAAAGTCAGGGGTCTAGAGTCAGAAAGAAGCTTTTCAAAAGTTTAGTCAAGCTGAGGGGAACCTTAAGTACATATTAGTCACTAGTTTAAAAAAAAACCTGCTAATTGTATACTAGACCTATATTTCAAACATGAATTTTGCAGAAAATATTGATCTACCTCTTCCATCTCCACATTTTTTAATGAATGGGGGGGGCAAAAAACAACAAAACAAAACAACTTATTAAAACACATTTGAAGCATTTCCAGTTTCCACTCCAACATGCAAAGAACTTGTAAACCACCACTTTCCCCCTCACAACAGGAAAAAAAAAGCTAAAGAAACTGAAAATAAACATTTCTTAGATTCTTCAGAGAATTGAGGTCACAGTATAAACTACCACCCTGAAAACTGGAAAGAAATGTGAATACAGAAACTATAGATCAGTTTACCTGAAGCTGAAGTCTCTGGGGCTGGAATACTTACAGAATAACTTAAGTAAACTCCTGTAAGCTGAGTGTGGATCAGTTTGAGGGTTGAAAACTCCTCGGGACCCAGTCTAAGCATCACCCCTCATAGACAGTTTTGTGGGTTTTACCTCTAGGAGCCCCACCAGGTTCTTATGGTGAAGATCAAAGAAGAACCACCATGTACTTGGCCAAGGGGAAGGGAAAAGTCACCATTTTGACATATATTTAGAGACAGTGTGTTTTGAAAAAACCTCCAAACCTCCACAATAAATGCCTATCACCTAAAGACTTCACTAAAGTCTTATCTAACTCAGGGGAGAGAAAATTAACCAACTCCAGCCACCTCTAGTGTTCTTTCTCAATTAAGGGACCAAAACTGTTGTGAAGCTCTTGTGAAGTCATGATACAGGACCACAGGTCTGCTGTGAGACTGAGATTTAATCATAGGATTATAGAAAGTGCTCCCTTCCCATACACCACAAACTTTGCTACCACATTAACAGGCCACTTAAGGTACTTAACCAAATGAGAAGAAAATGTATTTTTACACAGTCTTCTGCACATAAATGTTTATCACAGTCTTATTCATGATTATTCGAAACTGGAAACAACCAAGATGTCTTTCAATAGGTGAAAGGATAAACTATGTACATCCATAGTGGAATATTATTCAGTAATAAAAAAGAATGAGCTATCAAGTCACGATAAGACCTGGAAGAGCATTAAATGCATACTCTGGAGTGAAAGAAGTCAGTCTGAGAAGACTACAATAATGAATGTGTTTAACTGTATAGCATTATGGAAAAGGCAAAACTATAGAAACAGTAAAAAGATGAGTGGTTGCCAGGTGTTTTCTGGAAGGAAGGAATTCTAGGAGAGGAAAAATACTTTTCCCTTTATCCTTCTAGGTTCTTGGCTGAGACAATCTCTGTAGTAAAAGAGTAATAGGCGAAAACAAACAGAAATTCAGTAACATGTATATGCCTCCTGCATACGTGGGATTTACCCACAAAAACTGAAGAACTCTCCCAAATGTCCCAAGTCACCACACTGAATACCATCTCAAGTGAAAGACAAATGAAGATGTTAGGGGTGAGGGGAAGCCAGTTATAAGAGGTTACTAGGAAAATCACAATAAACAAAGGTAAGGGTATTTTGCAAATTTAAGTAGTTGGCTTCTCTACTGATAAGAGTTTCTAGAGATTTATAGTCACCCTTCTCTTCCTGGTACAGAAAGTGAGAAAGTCTTATAAATGGAGATTTCCTTACAATGTAAATATCTCTTACAAAAGGGAAATTCTACTCAGTTTTCAGAGCTCCTATGTCTGCTGTTTCTTAAAAATAACCAGTTCAAAATATTCAGTATGCCAAAAGTGCCATTTTTTGGAGTGGTATAATTTGCTCCCCTTTGGAAAGGATGAGCAGGTGAAGCACAGGGAATTTTTAAGATGTGAAACTATTCTGTGTGAAACTGTAACTGTAGATACATGGCAGTTTGCCAAAACTCATAGAACTATAAACACAATAAGTGAAACTTTAATGTAAATTATGTATAATATTTAATAATGTATTTTAATGTAATTAAATGTAAATTATGGATTATACTTAATAATAATGTATCAATATTGATTCTTTATTTCTAACAACTATATAACACTAATGCAAGATGTTAATAGGGGAAACTGTGGATGTGGGAGTTGGATATGTGGAATTTTGTATTCCATCTGGTCAATTATGTAAGTCTAAAAATGTACTAAAATATAAAATTTATTAATTATAAAATATAGAAATACAAGAGGATTTGCTAAATAATTTATTTGAATGAAACCCCTTCTGTCTTATGAGAGAGTTGTAATTTACCTTGAGAATTCATGACATTTGCTTTTGAAAATACTTTGATAATTGTTTTTGACTATAAAATATAAGGCTTGTAGGGCACGGCTTTCAAGGGAGCAGTATAACAAAGAGATGGCTAAAATGTTCTGTATATGAAAAGAACAAAATTTGGAATATAACAGAATATAAAATGGGTGATTCTGAGAGATAAACACCCAAGTGAATCTCTAAAATGACAGTTGAGGATGAAGAGGGCCTGAGGGGAAGGATTGGGGCGAGAGACTTACAATGTCCCAGTAGATAAAAGAATCATAAAAGCAGAGATAGTTAAATTATTTGCTACCTGATGCTGTAAAGAAACATATTCCATTCCCTCAATTTTTCAGCCAAATCCAAGAACAAAAATACAGCCAACACCCGGGTTATACCAGAAATTATTTATCTTTATTAGTCTGTAGTTTATTTTATTCTGTTATGACAAATCAGTGCTAATCCATTTAAGACACCAACACTGAAGAGAATCTGTTTTGCTCTGTGATTGCTTTATGGATATTGAAATATCTGTTATGACAAAGTTTTCAGTATTGTAAGTTTAATGTTTTGTAAGTAACAGCTTTTTTCTTACATATGGTGACTTAACATTTGTAAAAGCTACACACAGCTAAGTTTTGATACAATATGCAAGTTATTCTAGTCCACCATACTAACAATATTTCTGTTTTTTATTTTGGAGAAAAATCTAAATCTACTTTTATTAAATGACAAGTGCAAAACTCTGAGAATGTAATGAAATATTCTTGTTATTCCAGAGTTAACTGACTTGAAGATAAATATAGGTGGTTTGTTTTTCAAGCAAACTAGTGTTTTGCTTCACATGCCAGGTTCAAGAGTTACACATGGTTAAATGAAACCAGTGAGCACCATGTGGGAAATTAACATTAATAACATTATTTATTCACTCAAAACCTCAAGGTCATTTTTCTCCCCCCAAAACTGAATTTTTTCATTCTCATCTGTCATTTACACTCTATTTTCTTCTTATTTTAGACCCCCCAATCTTTAAAAAAATGGAACCAAATAAGAAATGAAACTGCAGGCTTTTGGATTTTAAAAATAACAGCAGTTTCATTTATTTTTGTGTAGAGTGTACATTTCAGAGTAAAACATCCTAAAATATTTTCAGGTTCTGTAATTAGGTGACAGCTGGCTTGTGAAGTATCAAATGCCAATTAGCAGAAAAACTTTCATAAGAGAACAATTGTAATAAATCTTATAATTTTCAAAAGGAAAAAGTGAGGAACTTTTCTGTTCACATCAACTACAAGTTGATATTTTTAGGATACAAAGAAACTTCTTTCTCTGATTATGCTTGAATTTTTTAATGCCCATCATGTATGTATATACATGTGTCTGTATTAAAAACTCAAGCTTAATCTGGGAAAGAAGCTTCCTTGTATCCTCTCTGTGTGTGCATTCATGTGTATGTGTTTATAAACCCCTTTTAGTTTAGAAATATATGCTCTGTGGCTAAGAGGTTCATTACCATGATGCAGTCTCTGTAGTATCTGTCTTGTAGATATGTAAAATGTAAATTATTTGCTCACTCTTTTCTCAAGATAATTAAAATTGTGAGGGTACATAAGTGACCATGGGGAAGAGAAACAAAGGTTAGTGTGTCTCTATCATAGGAATAGGGAGAGCAGTGATAGAAAATGTGACTGGGGAGATTGTCAGAACTTTCCAGGTTGTCTAAAGGTTAGGGATTTTTTGTTTTCTGAATATAACTGAAAAGCCTACTAAAAGATTTTTGAAATTTCTAATGCTTGGACTTTGAAGGAGTTGTGAATTTTCTATGTATTGATACTTTGACAGGAAACTGGGCATGAGGCCACAGTGTTCAGAAGGGATGACTCAGAGAATATTTTCTGGGGTCCTAGGAGTAATTACTGATGCCCAAGGAGTGGTATAAGAAGTAATGGTACTCCACAACTGAATTAGGCACAGGTTTTTATTTTTAACTCATCAGTAGAATTGTTAGAGATATCTATATATCAATCATTTCAATTTTAAAGTAATTACTCTATGTCTCAGAGTTCTAATTGGCTATGAAACGGTCTCTTTGCACCCTTCCCTTTGTCTGTTTTTAGTTTATGTAATTTCCTCATTTTCCCCCTGAATAGTAGAAATTTACAACTGAGGGACTTTATACTAAAATTAGGATAGAAAAACAGAGCTTGTAAAACAGAAGGAATATTGACTCAGATGTCATAGAACTTATAACAGTGGGTCCATAACAAGTGTTTCAACATTGGTAAATTAGATAACTTGATTTGAGGGGAAGAAATAAGCAATTGCAGGTTGATTGGCAGGTATTAGTCTCTAAAGAATACCATCTACCATGCAAATTCTTATAGATCATATTTAAGGTTTAGGTATAGGAATATTCTTATAGAATGTTCAAGCTGTAGATAGTTTATATTTATTACTTTACATTTCTTAAGGTCAAGAGAGTACATTTTCTTTTAAGTTTTGAATATTGGGTTTAAAAACACAGATAATATATGATATGCTTCGTTATCTTAAAATCGATTAAGTGCTGATTGACCAAAGGAGTGGGTCAGAGGCAAAAAAGGATCTAGTAATGATGTGGTAGGCAGCCTCTGAAATGGCCCCTGATGATTTCCACTTCCTGATATTTACCACTTTGTGTGAATCTCCTCTTCTGGACTGTGGACTAGACCTGATTATTGATACAACAAAAACAACACAACAAAAATATGTCACATTAGAGATTGGGTTATAAAATCTGTGTCTTTTTTCTTACCCTCTCTCACGATCTTTCTTGCTTTGAAGGGAAGCTGTGCTATGGGCTGCTCTCCTGGGAGGCCCATGAGGCAAGGAACAGATGACTCTTGCCAAGAGTCAGCAAGAACCTGAGGCCTTCAAAAATACTCTTAGAAGTGGATCTTCCCCCAAGTCAAATCTTGACATGACCACAGCCCTTAATTGCAGCCCAGAGACAGAGGACTCAGTTCAGCTACTACTGAATTTCCAACCCACAGACACGTTAAGGTATTTTGCTGCTTTAAGTTGCTACATTTTGTTTATACAGCAATATATAACTGTTACAATAGGGAAAAGCCCATTTGATTTCAAAATATATTTTGAATGATTATCTAAAAATAAGTATAATTAAAGAATGATATCACCTGCACTAGTTTTTTAAAAAGGGTAGCTATATCTGTATTAAGAGACATGGTTGTTTCCTTGGCTTCCTCTTTGTATCATTCAGAACAGAATTGTAGAGATACAGGTATAGATGTGTATTTTTTCACTCGATTATGCCACTTGCACTGCAGGTTAGTGCAGAGTGGGTATTGGACACATGTTCATCATAGGAAGAAACCCAGATTATTAATGAAGCACCCATCAGTCTCAAACATTGCTGATCAGCATGCCAGAAAGAAAATACCATTCTTTAGAGTCTTCTACTAGGAATTAAATATTTTGGCCCAGAAGTGGCATGTATCTGATAACAACATACTGATCATAAGTAGCACTGGTAACTGTACTCAGCCAGAAAGGAGACAGGATTTATAATCTTACCATACACCAGGGATGGATTACAACTGGAAGTACTTAGCACCAGTGTAATTGGCTACTACATTGTTAAAAGCTTCTTGATACTCTCCCATTGTAAGATTGATTGATTGATTGATTTTAAAGATATATCAGAAGAAATCTTCTAGGCCTATCTTGGAGTATTATAAAAATTCATTGAAATTAATTGAAAAGCTATGCATGGCACATTGAGTTGAAATATTTTTCACAGAATTTCTGGTGGTATTTCATACCAGAGTTGAGTAATTGATCTTTAAGGAATATAGCCTACTATACCTTCCAGCACATACCTCCTTTTTCTGTTGTTGTTGTTGGTTGGTTGGTTTTTGTTTGTTTGTTTGTTTGTTTGTTTGTTGTTCTCTTCTTTCTCTTAAGTAACTCCCAAGGTTGTGTGTGTTGGGCTTTGGACATGGGGAACACAGTGGGCATCTGCAAGCTAAGCCATCTTTCTTCTTTTTTTTTTCTCTTTATTCCATTTTATCTGTGCAGGTTTCCCCAGTACTCACTTCTTGTTTGTTTGTTTTTGTTGTATTTATTGATGATTCTCTGGAATTACCATACTGTATTAATCTGGATATGTAACAAGGCACCTATCTATTTTGTTCTTAATTAATTCAACAATGTGTAGTGCCTTTCTATTTTAGCAGCATTTTTCTAGTGACAGAATATAACAATAAAAAACTTTCAAAATTTCCTGCCATCACAGTACACATCTTTATGAAGGAGATAGACAGTAAACTAACAAAAAGTAAAATATACAGTATGTTAGCTGGTTAAGAGTCCTGTGAAGAAAAAAAATAAACAATGAAGAGTGGAGCCAGTTTTAAAGGCTTTGCTAATATGCTGATATTTAATCAGAAAAGTACATAAGATGAGGCAATGAATGAGTCATGGATATAAGAAGAAAGAGCATTCAAGGATGAGAGGACAGCAAATGCAAAGACCCTGTGGTAACAGCATCCTTATTATATTGATATTGTAAAGAAGTTTGGATAGGGAAGAGTATGCCAGGAAGAGAATGGTAGTAATTAACCTATGACAGATAGTGTCCTGCTTATGTAGGGCATTATATCTCACTGTATTTATCTTTATTTTACCATTACACAAAAACTCCTTAGAGGATATTGGGCAGTTTGATAGATATATTTTAAAAATATCAATGTGACTGTGAAGCAACAAGTATATATCAGACAGCACAGGGTAATATAGCCATTATTTTGTAATAACTTTAAAGGAAATATAATTTATAAACATATTGAATAACTATGCTGTGTGCCTGCAACTGACACATATTGTAAATCAACTATATTTCAATTGAAATAAATATCAATATGATGGTAATATTGAGAATAGGTAGTGGGGATATGATGGTAGCTTGAACACATGGATGGAAGCAATGGAAGTAGCATGATGTTATGTTACAGATTTATTTCAAAAGCAGATTTATTTTGAAAGGTTGGCTGTAGAGTGTGAGAAATAGGAAGAGTCAAGAGACTTCAACATTGTTTGTTTGCCCCACAGCAAAGAACTTAAACTGCAGAGGAAGAGACTGGAAGAGTAAGTTTGGATAAAAAGAGTGAGAATTTAGATTTTTGTATGTTAGGTAGAAGAGGCCAATTAAATATACAAGTGGAGAACTGAAAGCATAGATATATTTATATAAAACAAAGTGAAGAGTTACAGCTGGAGACCTTCTTTGGGGAAGTTGTCTGTGTGTAAATTATTTTTAAAGCCATTAAGACTGTATATCATTACTGAAGAGTGAATTGGGTGAAGTCAAGGAGACAAGAGGTCTAAAACTTAAAACCCCAGGGAATTCCAGCATTTGAAGATGAAGAGATATGAAGGAACTAGCAAAATGCACTGAGGGGCATGATTAATCAAATACAAATAAAATCAGAGTGAAATCTCCCCTAGACAGATTTTTAAAAAATCAGGTAGTCAATTGTGTTAATTGCTGCTGACCAGGTAAGATGAAGACTGAGAATAGACAACTACATTTTACAATGTTGAGACCATTGGTAACTTAGACAAGAATGGTTAAGTTGAAGTTGTGAATTAAGAATCTGTTTCAAATGGCTGATGCAGGAGTGGGAAGAGAGGAGTTGGAAGGGGAGCAGAAAAAGTGATGTAGTAGCTAAATGAATATTGGATCCAGAGAAAAGAATTGAGGTGAAAAAAATTACACATATTTAGAGGGGCTGGAGAGATTCGTCAGTAAATGGAAAAAGCTAGTGTTTATTGCAAAAGTGAACATACTCTGTGGAGCAGTAACAGGAGAGAAGGGAGAAAATATTGTTGAAGTTGCAATGGAGAACAAGGGCGGTACTGTGAACATAGAGTTCCAAGGTTCACAGCTGAAAGTGGAAAAATGTGTGAAATTTGAACACAGATAAGAAGGTATGAAACATTCCTGTGAATTTGTAGGCTTGGAAAATATAGAATGGTGACTGGGCAGCACTTAGAACAAGTTAAAGTGTTTATCAGTTTTCAATGAGGGTAGTTGGCATGTTGTGGCATACATTTTTGTTTAGTGTAGGGTTTTGGTTTTATTACCTCAGTTCAGGTACTTATCCAAAGCAATAAACGTACAGGTGAAGAATAGGAAGAGGGTGGAGATTAAGTGGTTTTGAGGTTTTGCCAGGTAGTTGTGATGGAAGTAGACAGTGACATAGGAGGTGAGGATACAGTGAGGGGAATAATGTAACAATGGACTGTGGGATTCTCACTTGGATGGGAGGGAATTGAGGATATGGATCAGTTAAGCAATATTGAAAGGTTGATACAGTAAATGTACTCTTAGTCCCAGAGGGTCAAATGATTTTGGAGATAGGATACTATCAGGAGTAAGCGGTGAAGTTAAGTAGTGCTGGTTGAAGAGTGGGATGCTTGCAGTGAAGATCTAATTATGGGTATAGACATCTCTACTGTAGTCATCTAGTAAATGGTTGAAGCAGAATAGAGGGCAAGATCTATGGAGCAGGCAAGGTCAAGGTATTGAAATGGCATTTCCAAATGTGACAGCCAAAACAAAGAGGAGCTATATAATTTCTGTCTCTATTTTTTTAACATTTTTTATTGGTTTATAATTATTTTACAATGTTGTGTCAAAATTCCAGTGTAGAGCACAATTTTTCAGTTATACATGTACATATATATATTCATTGTCACATTTTTTTCTCTGTGAGCTACCATAAGATCTTGTGTGTATTTCCCTGTGCTATACAGTATAATCTTCTTTATCTATACAATTTTGAAATCCCGTCTATCCCTTCCCACCCTCTGCCCCCTTGGCAACCACAAGTTTGTATTCTATGTCTATAAGTCTGTTTCTCTTTTGTATTTATGCTTTGTTTTTTGTTTTTGTTTTTGTTTTTTTTTAGTTTCCAAATATGAGCGATCTCATATGGTATTTTTCTTTCTCTTTCTGGCTTACTTCAGTTAGGATGACATTCTCCAGGGGCATCCATGTTGCTGCAAATGGTGTTATGTTGTCAGTTTTCATGGCTGAGTAGTATTCCATTGTATAAATATACCACCTCTTCTTTATCCAGTCATCCATTGATGGACATTTAGGCTGTTTCCATGTCTTGGCTATTGTAAATGTGCTGCTATGAATATTGGGGTGCAGGTGTCATCCTGAAGTAGGGTTCCTTCTGGATATGTGCCCAGGAGCGGGATTCCTGGGCCATATGGTAAGTCTATTCCTAGTCTTTTGAGGAATCTCCATACTGTTTTCCACAGTGTCTGCATCAAACTGCATTCCCACCAACGGTGTAGGAGGGTTCCCCTTTCTCCACAGCCTCTCCAGCATTTGTCATTTGTGGATTTTTGAATGATGGCCATTCTGACTGGTGTGAGGTGATACCTCATTGTAGTTTTGATTTGCATTTCTCTGATAATTAGTGATATTGAGCATTTTTTCATGTGCTTTTTGATCATTTGTATGTCTTCCTTGGAGAATTGCTTGATTAGGTCTTCTGCCCATTTTTGGATTGGGTTGCTTATTTTTTTTCTTATTGAGTCATATGAGCTGCTTATGTATTCTGGAGATCAAGCCTTTGTTGGTTTCACTTGCAAAAATTTTCTCCCATTCCGTAGGTTGTCTTTTTGTTTTACTTATGGTTTCCAATGCTGTGCAGAAGCTTGTAAGTTTCATTAGGTCCCATTTGTTTATTCTTGCTTTTATTTCTATGCAACATACACAAAATAAACTCAAAATGGATCAAAGACTTAAACATAAGACAAGATACAATAAACGTCCTAGAAGAAAATATAGGCAAAACATTATCTAACATACATCTCAAAAATGTTCTCCTAGAACAGTCTACTCTGTCCCTAATTTTAAGATTTTGCTTAAAGGTACTGTATGGCATAATGACTGAGCAGGTTTTAAACTCAATGAATGGTGTGGGTTTGAGAGACTTGGATGAGCCACTTAGTCCCTCTATATCTAATTTTTCTCATGTATAAAATTGAATTAAACATAATACTAAACTCTAGAGGATGAGGGTGTGAAGTGAAAAAGCTAATACTTTTGCCTAGCTATTCTGAAGCTTTCAGTAAATGTTAATTATTATTTGTAGCATTGTTATGATTTCCCTGAATGAGTTTGGTTCATATAGCAGACATTCTGAAAGGAAAAGATTTCTACACAATGTAGTAAAGCCTATTGGTACTACTTTAAGTTGTGAAATTTAAAGCCTTTCTAATGACCTTCAATATGCATGGAAACATAAAAACTTCAGAAAGATTTCAATATTATTCTCTTTGGCAAAATTTGAACAAATTAATACTCTATAGATTTGTTGCTTTCTCCCATATGCCATAGGCACTCTTGGAACAAACTAAACAGGAAAAATGGGGAAAGTGGTTTAGGAGTAAAGAAATTTAACTATAAAATAAGAGAAAAAAAAAGAGTCTGCAATGGGGATGGGACAGAAAATAAACTTAGTGTCCAGTTTGTAAGGATTCCTTCCATGATTTAGTGGTAAGAAATGACTAGCTGGAAGCACAGCAAGGTGAGTTCTGCATATTTTCTATTCTACTTTGCATAATAATATATAAAAATTCTACAGTTGCTAAGTGTGTTATGCATTCTCTAGCATGACCTTAATTTTTCAAAACATAAATTGTCTTCAGAAAGATCAAAGTCTCTTCAGTTACGCTGAATAATTAGCACTAGCTTTAAAGTGTTTTTGCATCCTAAATTGCGTATTATCTAATAAGGGCTTCCAATTTCAGAAATCCATTGAAGCAGTCTCATTTGGTTAAATAAGTATTTATATTTTTATACAGTAAATTTGAATACATGTTACCTTGATATATAAATTATCAACATGTAAGAAATTTCTTTCTATAATATTTGCCTAGGGATCCTGAACTTAAGCTTAAGATTGACACCAAAGCCACAAGAGTTTTATTATTGCACTTTTTATTAATTGGAAAGTCTCAGTTGCTCCTAAAAATATATTTCATCTTCCCAAAGGGAGAAAAATGTAATAATGAGAGTTTCTCTCATAGAGAATCCCATGCCTCTAGCATATTTTATAATAAATCTCGAGACCATGAAAAGGAAGGATCTGATGAATTTTAATTATGATGAGCAGCAAAAAGATATGTATGATTCCTAAGGCAAAGAGTGTTCTAATCAAACTAAAATAATCATATTAAGTCTAATACCTAGGAAACCAGAAAGCATTCAACACAGTTTGAGGAGTACCAAGGTAACTTTTGACAGTACCTCCACAAATGGTTTAATAAAAGATACAAGTAAATCAAGTTATAAAACTCTTCTAATGGAAAAGCATAATCTGAATTAAGATACTTAAATTTATTGGCAAAAGTGAATATTGAAAATGCCCATTTCTTTGAGCAGCAAAAGAAAGTGAAATGCATGAACATCTCAACAAGTGTTGTATCTTTTAACACCCAGGGTAGCTGGAGTTATAAATCAATATGTGTATTAGTCATTTGAAAACATTTTTAGTTCCTGTGAACAGATAGATATGCTGATACTATTGTTCTCATTCCTGGAAGACTAAAACTAGTCTCTTTACCTATGTAGTATTTTTACTTACTAAGAATAAAATCCTAAGTGTAACTCAACACAGGCTTGGCTAGAATGAACAGATGAAAGATATTTTCATCACAATATCACCAATATCATATAATCAGTAATCAAAGAATCACCTACTCTTTTCCCATATTACAATTTTTTCCTTCTTGTTTCAGTTTTATTGAGGTATAATTGGCATACAGTTCTGTGTAAGTTTCAGGTATACAGCATAATGATTTGATTATGTACAGCATGAAATGATTACCATAGTAGGTTTAGTGAACATCCAACATCTCATATAGACACAAAATTAAATATAAAATATAAATTCCTTCTGATGAGAATTCTTAAGATTTACTCTTCTAAAAACTTCATGTATAACATACAGCACTGTTAATTATATTTATCAACTTATACATGATATCCGTAGAACTTCCTTATCTTAGAGCTGGATGTTTGTATCTTTCTACTGTCTTCATCCATTGCCCTTCTCTCCACCCTTGCCTCTGGGAAGCACAAATCTGATCTCTTTTTCTATGACTTTGTCTTTGAAATGTAAATGACTTACAACACTATGTTAGTTCCCAATGCACAACATAGTTTTTGCTGTGTGTACGTATGTCAGAATGATCATCACAATAAGTCTAATTAACATTTGTCACTATAGACAGATGTTGCATAATTAATGACTGTATTCCCCACACTGTACATTTCATAACCATGATTCATTTAATTTGTAACTGGAAGTTTGTACTTCTTATTCTCACTTACCTATTTCTTTTCTCCCCACAACCCCCTCCCCTCTGGCAACCATCTGTTTGTTTTCTGCTTCTGTTTTCCTATATTTGTTCATTTGCTTTGTTTTTTAGATTCTGCATATAAGTAGAATATAATCATACGGTATTTGTCTTTCTCTGACTTACTTGACTAAAGATAATACACTCTAGGTTCATCCATGTATGGCAATGGCTTCCTGTACTTGGATATCTGTTTCCTTCCCCAGGTTAGGGAAGTTTACAGCTATTATCTCTTCAAATAGTTCTCTGTTCCGTCTTTCTCTCTACTCCTTTTGGGACCCATATAATATGGATGTTACTATGTTTGATGTTGTCCAAGAGGTCTCAAGCTATCCTCATTTTTTAAAATACTTTTCTTTTCTTTTTTCTGTTCAGCTTGGGTAATTTCCACTCTGTGTTCCAAATCACTGATCTGTTCCTCTGAATCTTTTATTTCAGTTACTGTATTCTTCAGCTCTGCTTGGTTCTTCTTTATGTTTTCTGTTGTTGTTGACATTCTCACTGGGCTCCTCCATTCATCCCTTGAGTTTGCTGAGCCTCTTGGTGATCATTGCCTTGAACTCTTTATGAGGTGTATTGCCTATCTCCACTTCATCTAGTTGTTTTTCTGAGATTTGTCTTTTTAATTTTTATTATTTAGAACATACTCCCTTATTTCTTCATTTTGCCCAATCTTCTGTGATTATTTCTGTGTGTTAAGTAGGCTGGTCACATTTCCCAGTATCAGAGAAGTGACCTTATGTAGGAGATGTCCAGTGGGGCCCAGTAGCACACTCCCCTCTGGTCATCAGAGCCATATTTCTAGGAGTGCCACCTGTATAGGCTGAATGTACTTTTCTGTTGGGACCAGGCTGACTACTTTGGGCTGGTAGGTGGGGCTGGGTCCAGGTCCCATTGGCTGTAAGGCTATGCCTTATGTGGTGGCTGTGGGAGGATGTGAGTTGAGGATTTTCCTACTCTGCTGTCTTGGCCACCTTCCTGTAAAAGCCAACTTTCATTTTGTTTTGTTTTTTTACTATATAAATAATCACTCTGAAAAATTTTGAAACAGAAATAACTCACAGAAGTAAACCAAGTAATATGATTAGAAATCAGACAAAAAATTCTGAATTTTCCATTTTTTCTTTTCATATGAACAGCACTTAAGGCAGAAAATAAACAGCCTTCAGTAACAATCAACACTGGCTAAAAGTCAGTAAGATGAAGAGCCAAACAATGGTAGTGAAAGTGTAAATTGTTTAAATTTTCTTTTCAACCATTTTAAAAATTTTTTAACTTTTTTCCCATTGATGAGGTAATAATAACTTTACATATTCCACTTCTCAAAATCCAGTTTGAGGAAATAATCATAGATGAGTATTTTGAAAATGGTCATGATCCATTCTTTTTTGTTGGGAAAATAGAAGCACTTTAAATATCCATATTTTTATGTAACAACACTGTCAAATAATTTATTATACATCTGTTTAATGATGTACTTTTTCTATCATTGAAAACCATTTATTATCATTCTCTTTTACCTTTTCCCTAGCTAGCTGCATGTCTAATTTTTTCAGTTTCTTCTTGTCTCCATTAAATGTCATGTTAATAGAAAGACATTTCTTGACCACTGTTGGTATTAAAAAAAGTAACCCTTTCCAGTTATCTTCCCCCAGTGACCTTATCCCACTTTATTCCCTTTATAAAATGAATGGAACTTAACATTACATATCAAGTTATTTTACTTTCTCTTGTTTATTTCCTATCTTCTCTAATAAAATGTGCACTGCTTGAAAGTATACTCTTGGTTTTATTCAAAACTGTCACTCCGTGCCAGTAATTATGACTAATACCTGGTAGTTCAATAAATATGTATTTTGTGTGTGTATGGATGTAATAGAGTTCCTTATTAATGGACATCCTTCAGCTTACTTTGTGCTTAAAAAAAATCTGGTGAGCCTCTAAATATGTTTTAAAATATGAGAAATACTCAATTTGGAAGATAATTTTAAGTGGTGAATAATCAAGAGAAATGACACAATTACATGTCATTCTTAGCACCTGTGTTCATATTTTCAAAGAAGCAAACAAAAACTTGCAATTTACAATTTAATATTCATTTCCCTAATTGATTATATACATAATTTAGTTTTAAATTATAGCTACAAATTTACTTTAAAATCCCAAATGTGTTTTTATCAACTAAAATTGAGGAAAATATGCTAAATGGCCTTATTGCATTCTAGTCTATGAACATGGCATCATATACTATATCTAGGGAATACTGAAAAACATAATATGACATTCCTTTTTTAATTCCTGGGAAAAGTATGAATGATCCAGTCTTTTTAATAGTCATGTTTCTCATTTACATTCAGGAAGTTGACTTTCTGGGTAATTCATTCATCTTATTTAAGTTTGGCTAATGTGAGTGATTCTTTCTGGATCTAGCCATCTTCAAGTATACTGAAAGAATCTTATCCTTTTTCAGATAAGGTACAACTGAGAAACTATTCTCAACAAGGGATAACTTCCAGTAACTAAATTTATATTTACATATACATAGTGATAAAAATTATAAAGGATTCTGAGCAGTACATAACAATACTAACTTATAGCCCATATATTTCAAGTAATATGCAGCTCAAATATTTGTGTAAGAATTACATTTTAAATTAAGAATTTGTGTTTTTTAAGCATTGCTTCAATGGTGCTTTTGCATTGAACTTGAGAAGGAAGTTATGGCTAATCAGTATATATACTGCTTTTTTCTCTGTGTGTATGCATATTTGTTTCTTTTAAATATATTTACTTAATATATATAATTATATTAGAAAAATATTTGGAAAAAATGTTCCCCTAAACTATAGCTTTTCCCCCTATCAGCCCAAGAAATAGATGGATTTAATCACCCTTGAATACATAATTGTATCCCCTAAACAGAGCCACCTGAAACTAAGGTATATAACTGAGAATGAGTTGGCTAAGGCTGTGGGTATACTGTTCCTCTTTTTAATTCCTCTGAGGTCAGCAGATGTCATACTTACTCTTTTTATGAAATGTGATTCCTCAGAACAGTCCTGCAAATCATATGGGGTTAGTATTGTATAGTATAACTGATTTGCTTATAAATTTTCCTGTTGTATCCAAGGTGTATACCAACTATGTGAGTTGTACAAACCTTGCTGTGGTCAGTATGGCAGAATTATTTCATTATGCAGTTAATAATGATAGAGAAAATCTGTAGGCCTCATAAAAACTATAAATATTTTGATAGATGTCATTCTCTTTTGTTCTTCAGATTAATGAGGTTTTTATTCATCTCTGTAAAAAGATCTATATACAAAAACGCCTTTAAAAAAAAAAACAGAAAAGTAAGTCATCAGTAATTACCTTAACTGCTTAAAGAAGACAGGCAGAATCAGGTTAGTTCTTTCATCAGTCTAAAAGATCTATTGCTAGGCTTAGAGTAAATTGTACTGTAAGCAGTAAGGGAACATCAGATTTATGTGGATAATTTATTGCTTGATCTCTCATACATTTTGTCATTTCTGTAAATATTTATAAATCCCTATTTATTTAACACTGAGATAAACTCTAAGGGGAAAACAGCATGTGTTTCAAATGGTATAGCGAATGTTTGTGTAGTCTATGAGTCTGGATCCCTGGGTACTTATGTAGAGTTCTTGCACTGGATGTGAACTTTGAGTGAGATTGTCATGTAAGCCATTGAGATGAGTGTGAATTTTTTAGTACAGTATATCTAGCTTCTTCTGAAAAATATGAACATTTCAAGGACAAATTGTATGACATCTACTCTTAAATGTGTATGAAAAGAGAGGTTACTGGTACAAGCAATCTTTCTCATGAGACAGTGAAGATTTTGTAATTGATCAAAAGTTTCTGTGATACATTGTAGTGTCTGAACAAGTTTGTGTAGCCTCCTTTTGTGAAGGACTTTCTGTTTTGGCTTCTGGGTCTAAAATACATCCTCATCTTTGGAAATCTACTTATTGAAACTTTTAATAATGCCATCTGTCTTCCTTTTCCATTGAAAAATGAAATCTATATTCAATTATACAAGATATTTTTCATTGTTTAACTGTGTCACTACCTATTTCCTATTACTTATGCACTTGAAAATGAATATAGATCTTATCTTAGGTCTATGGTGATCTCATGCTCAAATGAACTTCAGAAAGCTGGTGGTTATCCTTTTCCCTTCATTGATAAACTGATACTTTAAAAAAATCACATCATATTAAAGAGTAATTCACTTTAACTTTTTGTTAACTCAAAGTTTTCATCGTCTCTTTTTTTTTTAATCTGCTAATAGCTTTCTTATGTCCTGGTGCTATTTCTAAAATGTTTAGAATTGAGGATTTCTCTCTCTCTACTATTTCTGTAGAATAAACAACATTATACTGCAGGAATCTAAGGTCTTTTATCTCTTAAAATAATTCTATCTGAGCCATAATGCCATTTTTATGGACATATGCATTTAATGAATGTATAATTATGTCATTTATCTCTATCCACATGCATATATATATTTATTTGTTATAAAATTACATATATTTGTTTATAGATAGAGGTATATGTATATATATATATATATATATATATATATATATATATATATATATATAGTATCTCTATTTCTGTTTTTATTCTCTGCTCTAACATTAAACACAGCACTGAATTCAAAACAAATAATTCATTGAAGTTGGTACATTAGGTTTTTATTTTTAAACTATGCTATAAAGGTATTTAAACTGAAGGCCACTTTTACCTCTCCATAAATCTCAACATTCTCCTGAAGTGAGATTCAGTTGTCTCTTTTGCCACTTGGCCTAATGGAGTATTTATTTAAGATGGCATGTGAAGTATTTCAGAGTTTTCCTTATGCTCCTTGAATCTGCCTATGCCTATTCATAATTACAAAGGCATTAGTGATCTTCTAAAAATATAAGCCATATTGTGTCTCTCCTTTGCTCAAAGCATTCCAAGAGCTTCACATCATCCTTGGAATCAAATCTGAAATCCTTGTAATGGTTTTAGTAGGTAGATCTTACACTGTTCAATCCCTGCAAGCTTTTCTAATTTCTGACCATGTTTCCCTGGTCTGTTCCAGATGAGCTACGTGAGAGAACTTAGTCTGTGTCAAACACACCAAACTGATTCACACTTTACAGCCTTGCCATTGCTGTTTCTTTTACATGAAGTTCTGTCCAATTTCCATATCTCCTAACTGGCTCGTTTCTTCACATTATTCATATCTTTATTTATGTAAGAAATATACATGTTTGTCTCAGAGGTCTTCTTTACCACATGTCTTAGTCTGCCCAGGCTGCTATAACAAGATGCCACAAGGCTGGATGGCTTAAACAATGGAAATTTAGTTTCTCACAGTTGTACCGTCTGAGAAGTCCAAGTTAAAGGTGTTGGCAAATTCAGTTTCTGGTGAGGAATTTCTTCATGACTTGTAGATTATTGCCTTCATGCTGTGTCCTCACACAACATTTCCTCAGTGCCTGAACATAGAGAGAACAAATTCTCTGGCAAGTCTCTCCTTATAAGGAAACTAATCCTTTTGAATCAAGGCCCCGCCCTTATGACTTCATTTAACCTTGATTACTTCATTTGAGGCCAAATACAACTACACTAGAGGTTAGGATTTCAGCATATGGATTTGAGGAAACACAAATATTCAGTCCATAACATCACTGAAGTAGTATACTTTGTCATCTGCTGTTCCATTCCCTAATTCTGCTGTGATTCTTCTGAATTCAAAACTATTTAAAATGGTACTACACATTTGTTTTCTTGTTTATGAAATCTCAATGAAGCCAGGTATTTTGTCATTTTTAAAAATTCGTATTCCTAGGATCTAATACTTGACAAGCATTTATTAGAATAATTAAATATTTTAAAGACAATTTAATTCATTACTGAATAATGATGGAAAGAGTCAATAGCATTTGGAAAACAAAGTTAGACACCAGAATATGATGAGCACTTAAGCCTTGTGACTTGTTAAGTCTTATGTTGACTTCCCAAATGAAATGGAGGATTGGGGATGTAGTCATATAATTAATATTTAACAGAAATTTTCTAAAACAGTAGTTCATTTTTAAAGCATCATGGAAATTTTACCCATTCTTTACATACACATGAAATCACATGATGAGCCATGGAAGCTCACCTCACTCCTATTATAATTTGTGTTTCTCAAATTTCTATTAAGAAACTCTTCTAACTTTTTAAGCTGTGTTTCTACATAGTTCTCTTTCAAGGTGTCAACAATATATCCCCTTTGATGACTATAGGATGCAAAGCACATTCTTATATAATTATAGAAGTTATTTAAAATGCAAATACCCTTAGGAGAGAGGTAACAGTGAAATTACATAAGAGAGAAACAGTTTGTAAAGCAACTTTTTTAGAGTTTTACAGGCCAAAATGTTAGAATTTTCAAAGAATGCATTTTTGAAAGTAATGAAAAACAAGTGTTTAATTTTTTCATTGTACCATTTGCATTAATCAAAGAATACATTTTTATTTAGACATTTTTTATTTTTTGTTTTGTCTTAGCACTGGTGTTCTCATTACTATGTATTGCCTATATGTTTAAAAAATAAAGATGTCTTCTCTTCACTTTCCCCCTCACATAGTATAAAACAAATTAATTAGTGCAAAATATTCATATTTGAACATATATTTTTCTTCCATGACTCTACAGTGCACTCACTAGGGGGAAAGATTGGTTGGGAAAAGTCTTTAGGATGGAATAATTACTTCTGATATGATAATGGATCCCTTGAATCTTGTGACAGTTTCATCACTTGGTCCATTGATTTCAGGGAACGTTTCTAGTACTTAAACAAAGCTACATTTTCAGTGGATGTTGGAAAGGATGTCAAGGAAAGCCACTCCTCTAAGCATCACGTCTAACCTTCAATATCTCATTATTGACCAGATGCTGGCTCATTCATTCAAATTACTTAATTGAACAATTCAATTCTAGGCATAAAGTAGACAAATTAATTTAGTGATTGTCAATAAGCTGACATTCCCTGTGAAAGTTTAGAAATTTTCCATACATTTTGCAATAGTATTCAGTTGACCCATTTTAAAAACCAATTATTTGAATAAGCCTTACCTTAGTTAGCTTTAAATTCTGCTTCCAAACACTATTTGTATTTTATGGTAGTTTACATTTTCTTTTCCTTATTCATGAAGAATTTTACTCTTGTGTTAGTATCTTGACTTGTTTCATCTTACAAACTTTATTTTAGCTTTATTGCTTACTAGTGTGGATTCAACTTCACCATATAAATCAACATTTTTAGAAAAGTGTTCAGTTTAATCTTGATATAAAAATTTTAGATGGCAGATGGGACATTGCAATCTAATCCATGCTGAAAACAGTGCAGGGTTTATGTTCTCAGTGCTGCTGTCACCACCATTTCCAAAGTTCCTTCAGTTTTTCTTCACAGATTCTTGGTTTTATTCACAAAGAATTAAGAACTTATAAAAATATTTTCCTTATTGAAAAAAAAATAACTCTTTAGGAAAGTGCTTAAAGTTAAAGGAAAATAATCATAGTTTCCTTAGATATCAGTTTTAATTTGTCTTTTATCTCAAGATCATAAGTGATATGAAGAATTTTGCCTATATATTCAATAATTTCCTAAGAATATCACATATAAACAAAATAATCTCTGTAAAGTGTACACATACATATTTAGGAGAGTTCTTTGAGCTTTTTGTAGGACAATTAATGATAAATTAAGTTTGAAGTTATAAAATAAAAAAATTTATATGTTTAATATATTAGTAAAAGTGAAGTCTAACAAAGAGCTAAAGTCAAGAATGGCATAGTTTTAAGTTTGGCTAAGTGAATTATAAGTTGTTTATACTTTTTTTATGGAAGAGTATATACTACATAATTAATTTTATATAAATTTCTAGTCAGTTGCAAAGAAGTCTGTGGTCACAGAAAGCAGGTGAGTGGTTGCTTGCAGAATTTGAGTGGGTAGATGAAGAAAGGTGGAGGGAGAGATGAGCACAGGGGCATGAGGAGATTTGGGAAGGTGAGCTACATATTCATGATCTTGATTTTGCTAATGGTTTTGCAATTGTACACACATGTCAAATCATATCAAATTGTACACTTTAAATTGCTGCAGATTATTATATATAGATTATATCTCAGTGATGCTGGAAATATACTGACAACTGAAAGGATAAGTAAATACTGAGGAGCTTTAACACTGCTCAATAGTTAATAAAATAGATGATACATTAGTCAAGGTATAAAAGATTTGAAAAACTATTAAATAATCAGAATGACCTAATGGAAATACAAAGAATGTTGCACTTGAGGGAAAAAAAAGGACAGAATACATTCTCAACCACACATATACAATTTACCAAAAATAACTATACACTGGGAGATGGTATCAATGGTGAATACTTCTACATATTTAAGGCAAATTTCATATTGATTTGAAATAATTAGTCCAGAGAATAGAAAGTGAACACTTTCCAACCACTTATATGAAGCAACTATAACTTTAATTAAAAATCTATGATTTTACCACAAAGGATTATTAAAGTCCATTTTTTCATGAACATAGATGCAAAAATTCAAATCAAAATATTATCAAAACAAATTAGAGCTATAAAGCAATAGGGCTTTGACCAAGATTTACTTTTGAAGTAAACTCCTAAATTTATCTGTTCCCACTTCCTTTCCCCTGGTAACCATGAAATTTGTTTGCTGTGTCTTCGAGTCTTTCTGTTTTGTAGATGAGTTCATTAGTATGGTCTTTTTTCTTTCTTTCTCTTTTTAGATTCCACACATGAGTGATATCATATGGCATTTTTCTTTCTCTTTCTGACTTCAGTTAGAATGACAATCTCCAGGTCCATCCACATTGCCATAAATGGCATTATCTTATTCTTTTTATGGCTGAGTAACATTTAATTGTATAAATATACCACAACTTGCTTTATCCAGTCCTCTGTCATTGGACATTTAGGTTGCTTCCATGTCTTGGCTATTGTAAATAGTGCTGCTAGATCCTATATCTTAGTAGTGCCAGGTACACAAATACATGGTTCCAATTATTTCAAAGAGGTGTTAAGTATGTGTCTCATCACAAAAATTTGGATATATTATAATATTATACTTGAAAATTATGTGGCTTAAAAAAATTATATCCTGTAGTTAGCCTTTTTTCTCTTTTGTTGAAAGATTTATTTTTTTGTGGAAAAATACATAGTAGTAAGGACAATGTTTCATGACATTCCAAAACACAATTTAAAGCCAATTTGCAGTTATCAATCACTTTTGATTACAAACATCACTGATTTGCCAGACTTTCATTAAATATTTAAGAACATATAAATTCCATCTTATTTTTTAAAAATTGTTAATTATCTTTGGATTGTCTGCAAATCAACTGGAATGCTATTAACTAATTCACAGAACATTGCTTTTGAATGTCTTCACTTAAATGATACAGCATTTATTTCATTGTAATAATAGATAGTGAAGTTCTTTGGATTCTTTATATGATAGTAATTTGAACTGATAAGCTTGAAAACTATTAATGAAAAAGGGTCAAGTACCTGGTAAAGATGCCAGAAATTCTGACATTTTACTTAGTATATAACCAACACTACTGAGAATGAAAATTAATAAGCAGTTAAATAAAATGAATTAATTTTGATACTTTTACAAAGGTATCAATACTTTTAACACTTTCAAAAGTAACCATCCATCATTCATGAAAGAAAGGCAATTAATAATTTCCACATAACAGTATCCTCTTTGTTAATATGGTTTCCCAATATTTGAGTGTATATAGCTTGCCAACTTTGAGTGGCAATTTAGTTATTGGCATAATTCTAGTAAGATGTTTTGCAAATAGCTCAGTTCTTGTCCATCTAATTACACAAATTTGGGAGATGAATATATCAATATGTGTACCTGAAATTAAGAGGAGAAAACAAACCACAAATGCTAAGTAATGTCAATAGTTGAAATTGTCTTGAATGGTTGTATCTCAAATTTGACATATTCTCAAGAAAAAAAAAATAATGAGGGCTATCAGGACTGAATTGAATAGTTTTTAAAATTACACTACAGAAACATTTATAATATAGAATGAGATATCTATATAGTAATGTAAACTATAAAGTTTGTATTTAATATAGTAATACAAACCATAATATTTGCAACATGCGTAGAACTACAAACCAGTGAAATTCAAATTAAAAAATTAGTAGATTTAAAATAATTTAAAATTGTACAAATATTTAAGCATCATATAGGTTTAGTAATAAAATATAAATTTTATATTTTACATTTCACTTATAGAAGTGCTTCTTTTGTTCTTAGGACATAGATCATAATTAAGAAAATTATTACTTTAATTTTAAAAAATAATTTTAAATTGAAGTACATTTGAGTTTGACACATTTTTACTAACTTGCAATATGATTTCTCAATTCTTCCTTTATATGTATTTATTAAAATACTGCAAATTCTTATTCAGACACTGCACAGTAAAATGGTGTCAATTGACAATTGAAAACACAAACTTTTGGTCAATAAAATAAAGTTGATTATTCAGTGTTAGGGTGATTATCCAGATGATCCAGATGTGCTCATATTAATTTTTAGATTAACATTAAAATTTAAAAATTAACAATAAATTTAAAGGTTCAAGGATTTTATGGAGGTAAGAAACTACATATATAAGAAACACTGCTCCAGGCAATTCAGATCAATACATTGTACTTGTGTCTAAAATTTCCAGATCATTATGGATACAGATGATGTTCGGTGCTAATTTTTACATTTCTCTCTTTGAGTCTACACTTTGCAAATTTTAATATAGATTTCTTATTTCTCCAAATTTTCCTGGTGGAAAATTAATTAACTTACCAAGTATTTATTGATTGCCTGATATAACCCTGGGTACCATGTAATACTGAAGCATTAGATAATTTAATCATTTAAGCTAAACTCTCAGCCTTAGAAATCTTTTTGTAGTTTTGACATGTAGAAGCCTGCCTCTGACTCATCATTGGTTTTTTTGAAGAGATAATTGTTTCATGTTCTCAGACTCCAGGGTTCCAATTTCCCTTTCAGGACAAAGGCTTTTGAAAGTTAAAAGTCAATTTTGTTTGCTTTCCATGGTAGCATCCCTTTCATTACATAATAAGCATTTAGTAGTCTAATACCATAATATATGCAAAGAAGACGAGTACATGTGGAAGAAGAGATTCTCTCAGGTAGTGGGAAATAACAGAATATGCATTTTTGCTTATGCATCTAAAATATTGTACACATGTGCATGAACAATACACAGAATGCTCACTGTATATATGTATTAATTTAGTCTGTTAAAATAATTAAACCACTTCCAAGTACTAGATGTCCAGTTGCAGGAAGATTATAACATAGAACTTACATTTATACATAATATATAAATTCTGAGTATATGAAATGTCTGTTACAGATTTCCACCCCACATTCTATTTGTAGATGTAACCTAGCCCATTAAATGAAGGAGAGTATTTCTTTTCTCCTTATATATGAGCTGACTTTTTGAAATATTTTAGCAGACAGTATCTTGTGGAAGTGATACTGTGTAACTTTCAAGGCTAGATTGTAAGAGAGCCACAAGTTCTGCCTTTGCATTTTGGAACACTCTTGGGAACCTGTGTATCTTCCTCTGAGGATGCCCAGGCAGCCACCCAGGGAGGCAGGACCTGTTAGAGAGCTGAAGCCTCTGACAGACTAGGTTGGGCTCTCAGTCAGCAGCTAGCACTGAGCACCAGCTGGGTGAGTGTCCATGTTCAGATTCCAGACAGCCAGTACCTGGAACCAGGAGAAGTTCAAGAACTGCCTGGTCAACTCACAGAATCAGAAGAAGAAATAAATGGTTATTATTTGGGCTGCTAAGTTTTGGGGTGATTTGTTATACAGAAGAAATAGATAACTAAACAAGTCATGAATTTATAGCTCTGGCTTAAAAAAAATGCAGTGAAATCTTTTCATGGAAAGTATTTGGAGGATCATCTTATACATTTATCTTCCACTGCTGTTATCTACCTCTTTACCAGTAATCCTAAAATATGTGTTATTTAAACCAGAGGTTAGGAAACCATAGCCCAGGGAGTTGTTATGGGTTGAATTGTGTTCTCCAAAAAGATTTGTTGGAGTCCTAACTCATGGTCCTTGTGATCTTATTTGGAAATAGGTGGGCCCTACTCCTTATAAAAAGAGGAAAAGAGACACAGAGACAGACACAGGGAGAACACCATGTGACAGTAGAGACAGATTAGAGAGATACCTCCAAAAGCAAAAAGGTATTAAAAGGATTGTCAGCAACTACTAGAAGATAGGAGAGAGGCCTTGAACCAGTTATCTTCAGGACACCCAGAAGGAATCCACCCTGCTGACACCTTGATTTCAGACCTCTAGTCTCCAGAGCTGTGAGAACATAAGCCGTTGTTTTATCCACCAACGTGTGCTAATTTGTTATGGTAGCTCTAGGATACTTATATGAGGTCAATTCCAGCCCACCACCTGTTTTTGTAAATAACATTTTATTGCACTGCAGCAAAGTTTTTCATTTATGTACTGTCTATGGCTGCTGTCATGCCACAGTGGCAGAGTTCAGTAGTTGCTGCAGAAACCAAATGGCCTGCAAAGCTTAAATTATTTACCATGTGGGCCTTCAGAGAAAAAGTTCACTGACATCTGATTTAAAATACATAGAGGAGTTGCTCTATATGGTCAGAAGTGGGCAAGCTTATAAGTGAATGTTTCTGACTACATATGTATGTACATGATCATATACATACACACAAGCACACATACACTCACAAACATAATGTATAGTATGTAAACATATACACAGGAGTATATATATTCACATGCGTGTGCATATATGTAAGTGTACATCCATGTATATGTAACATGTCAAATTCTTTCCATTGGAGATTTCTGAGGGAAAAAACATTTGCAGTGTCTTCCTCTGCAGCAAATACTACAATAATAATGCTCTATTGTAACGGGGATACTTACCAATCAAATAAGTCACCTATTATAGTATTTGTTTAGTTCCTTGTACAGATTTTGTGATACATAAATAGGATTTTTTAATATTACTTTGTCCTGGAAACATTAAAATTTTAGCCTTTTTTTATGATGATAGTTTTAAGTATAGTGTTTTGATTGCTAAGTAAAAAGTGTCAGTGTTTTATGGTATCTCTTTACACAAAATCAAAGAACTGAAACCTCGTAGTTGCTTTTAAATCACATTTGAAATCAGTAATATTTGAATTAAACTTGAAATTGTGAATTTCAGCTGGCTCTGATTTAGTAGCTCTAGAAAATTGGAGAAAATATTTTGACATAAAATCTGAAGCTCCAGTCAGAATTTGCTGAATATACGTAATCATAAAATAAAAGAAATATGCTGTATTATCCTAAAGATAACCTTTGTAAGATTGGAATGGTCTCCACATTAATGAAACATGGAAACCTCAATCAAAAAAGTATAAATCTTAAGGAAACCCAAATCAACCCTACATAAGTTTTATATCTTCTGAATATACATTCTCTTTGTACACCATCAAACTTTAAAGTGATTTTTTTGAACTAATGCCTTCTTCCTAGTATAATTACTGCTAACATATGTCTCTGGAAGAGTCAGTCTTTATGGAAATAGTTCTTTGACAGTATATTTTACTTTATATCCTTTGGTGATAGTTTCCTTCTTTTAATCAAAAAGTAGAAAACAGCATTGTCTCCTGTATTTGGGATGGGTTAAAATATGTTATGTCTGTGTGTATGTGTGAGCAGTATTAAGGGAGATAGCACAGAAAGAGAAAAAAGAAAATTCTCTATGGGAGGATTTGGCTCTTATCTTTTAAAATGGTTATAGTTTCAAAAATTCTGGCTTATCTACTAGATGATGTTTAGTGAATATCTTTTTTGTATGTATTTTTTTTTATTATAGTCAGTTTACAGTGTGTTAATTTCTGGTGTACAGCATAATGCTTCCATCATACATGAACATACATATATTTATTTTCATACTATTTTTCACCATAAGTTACTACAAAATATTGAATATAGTTCCCTGTGCTACATAGTATAAACTTGTTGTTTATCTACTATGTATATATATTAGTTAGTATCTGCAAAACTCGAACTCCCAATAGCCCTTCCCACCCCCCTCCCCTGCTGGTAACCATAAGTTTGTTTTCTATGTCTGAGTTTGTTTCTGTTTTGTAAATAAGTTTGTCTTTTTTTTTTAAGATTCCCCATATAAGTGATATCATCTGGTATTTTTCTTTCTCTTTCTGGCTTACTTCGCTTAGAATGACATTGTCCAGGTCCATCCACGTTGCTGCAAGTGGCGTCATTTTATTTTATCTTTTTTTAATGACTAAGTCATATTCTGTTGTGTAAATATACCAACAGCTTCTTTATCCAGTCATCTGTCACTGAACATTTAGGTTGTTTCCATGTCTTGGCTATTGTAAATAGTGCTGCTATGAACACTGGGATGCATGTATCTTTTTGAAGTAAGGTTCCCTCTAGATATGTGCTCAGGAGTGGGATTGTTGGATCATGTGGTAAGTCTATTTTTAGTCTTTAGAGGAATCTCCATACTGTTTTCCACAGTGGCTGCCCCTAACTACATTCCCACCAACAGTGTAGGAGGGTTCCCTTTTCTCCACAGCCTCTCCAGCATTTATCATTTGTAGACTTTTAAATGATGGCTATTCTGACTGGTGTGAGATGATATTTCATTGTAGTTTTGATTTGCATTTCTCTGATAAACAATATTGAGCATTTTTTCACATACTTATTGGCCATTTGTATGTCTTCATTGGAGAATTGCTTGTTCAGGTCTTCTGCCCATTTTTGGATTGGGTTGTTTAATGAATATCTGGTAGCACTTTTGATTTACATATGTAGTCTATTTATGAGCAATATTTAAAATAAATGTCAGTGAACTTACACCATATTCTATCAAAAAGTTACAATTCCTCTATGAAGCAGGAATAAGATATTCAGTGGACTTTCACTGTTCACCAAGCAATGACAAATGGAAATGCAAGTTAAAGGTTGAAAGAAATTAAGAAAGCTTCATTATAAAGGAATCTTAAGAAAGGAGAGCATTTTAACGGGAATGAGCCAGTTCTATTGCCTCTAATGATCACTCTAGCCCTCCCTCCTCTTTTGTACTACCATCAATCTAGGAGAGGGAAAAGAGGTTCCTTTGAATTATGAAGGAAGGGACATTGTGGTTTTGTTTCCATTTTCCCCACGGTGGAGGGGGGGTGGGTTGACTGTGCTGTCCTTTCAGTGAAGATGATGATGTTCAAGAGATTAACTCCTAGAGATTGCTGTGCCTAAAGGAAGGGGAGACTGCCTTTCTTTGAACAGGTATCTGCTTATGCAGTGCATTTAAGGTTATGTGGAAAATGTGGTATAACCTATAAACAGTCTCAGTCTAAATAAAACAATGATACCATAACTAAATTATCTTCAGTGAATCAATGTAAAAAAGTTACCAAAATGTAAATACGTTTAAGTATTGAACATTTAATTTTATAGACCATAATTATTAAATGCAAAACATGTTCAGATTTAAGAAATATAATCAACAAACTAATAATACTTGTATGACTGTAAGCAATGGGCTATCCTTCAACCAGTGTCTTTAGTCTACCAATAGTAAGATTTTTCCTTTTAGGAAGAACAGATCACTAAAATCATGGTGACTCTCAAATGTTTGAATGTTTGGAGCAATGTACTTTCAAATGTTCCAAGACTCTGCTATCCCAGACTGGTATTTCCAAACTCGATGATTTGGGCTCATGAGCCTCATTCCCAGCATTAACTGCAATCTTACCACTCTCCTCCAATAAGATTACAGTCCTACCAGCTGAATGTGTTTTTAATATATTTTAGTTTTTACTTAATGATTCACGTTCTCTCTAAAGTATTCAGCATTACTGATTTTCCCACTGTTTCTAAAAGCACATCTGTTCTGAACAAATAAAAGTATTTTGGATAAAAAGATAAATATTTCCACACAATATAAGTAAATTTTAGTATACATTTGGAAGCAAAAAGGCAGTTGAACTAATATTCAATATTTAATTTTATCTGAGAATTCTCTGTTCCTTAAAACACTTTGGAAAATACTTTGAAGACAAAAGTCATGCACTTGTAAACAGATGCTATGTAGTGTCTCTTTGTACCTTAGTATTTAAAATGTCTTTTTACATCCCTGCAGAAAAACAGTGCCCTCTCGATTGCTTTCCGTTCCCTGAGCCTAGCATTTTCATGGTTACTGCAGGCTCTGAGCTCCTGCTTTGCTGAATTAATTTAATTTAGGAATCATATTACATTTCACTTGTGTTTTCCTGCTTATACCTTAGTGAAATTCAAGGCCTTTTAATTTCATTTCTTCCCCAACAGACAACTTACATAGTATTAGTTTGCAATAAAGATTACAGAAAAAAATTGGAAATTGAAGTTAAGTATTCTAATTCCAATCAATTCTTCATCCTTTAGAGCTCTGAAACTTGAGTTGGCATCCTTCGTGCTTCACATCTTCCGTTTCACTTAAGAAGCCATTGAGAAACTTACATATATAGCTGTCTCCTACTTGATAAAAACTTTTAAATTTATTTTTATATTTAGTTAGTGGCTCATATTTTCTCCAAAATGTTCAGCATTACTAAAAGTTAGATAGCTATAGAGAACTAATGGGTCTAATAATACTCTCTTTCCACGTCCTAAAGAAACATCATGATAGGTAGGTGTCTTGTTTTTTTCTTTCATAAAACAAGCAAGCATACAAAAAAAAAAACCCCAACTTTCTCAAAAAGGGATAAGATATAAAAGACCTCTATCCCGGTTTTTAGTGTTGCCTAGAATGTATTCAATTGAAATGTCTTCTTTGCTATTGTAGTTATTAACTCATGCACAGCAGTGGGAAAATTTCTATAATCATAATACACGGTCCAAGTTTCTCTCTAAGGCAAAGAGCATCTATTATAATACAGTGGTTTAAGAAGCTATAGGAAAATGACAGGAGGAAGCCAAGGGATTAAGAAAACTCAAGAGATGGACTTTGGGAAGAAATCAGATTTATCTATGTATGAGTATAAAGCACAGAAAGCTAAATTTATTTCTGGACTGAATTACATCACCTACCCTGTAATAAAAGCATTATGATTGAATGATTTAGGCACATCTCTAGATGAATCCAATATTCCCAATACTATTATCATTCTCATGTATATTCATCTTAATCATCTGAAATTTTCAAAACATGATAGATATATGGAATGTTGGTCCTTAAGGAAACTAGGAGGGTATACCCAATCCTCTTATTATAAAAATTAATAAAGTATAGATGATGAAATATTTTCATCAAAACTATGCAGAGAAGTGCCCAAGTAGAATCCTGATCGCCTGCCACTGACTCCTGAGATTATTCTAAGGTTTTTTTGTTGTTGTTTTTGCAGCTGAGGTTTAAACTATTATACTGTTCTCTTAGTTATAATGGAAAATGTGTAATTTTTAACCTATATATATCTGTGTTTAGCACAAGTTATAAAATATGTATTTTTAGAAAGGTGTATGTCTTAGTTCTATACTATAACAAAAATACCATAAACTGAGTGGCTTCAACAACAAATAACCATTCTTCACAGTTCTGGAGGCTAGGAAGTCTAAGATCAAGGTGCTGGCAGATTCTGTGTCAGGATTTCAACAATGGTTTTAGGCTTTTGTAAAAGAGTAAAATAAAGCTTCAGATTGCTGAGCATGATATTTATAGTTATGGCATTAGGTATTTACTATTTTGATGTTTACACAATATTTTTTATATTCTTTTCTCATTAGACCTTCCTTACCAGCCCTGTATGTACTATAAAGAACGTTTGTCACATGGCAGTTTAGACAAAGGTGTTTACCTTTCCTTGTATACTGAAACTTTGCTGATGTGAGAACAACACAAAGAAAATGTATAAACCTATAAAAATAAAGAAATTAAATAGATATTTTCAGTAAGTAGTGGAAATAAAAGGATTTAGCATTGCTGAAAGATCTAAACTCCAGGGGCCTGCATGGACTCAGGGAACGGTTACTTAGGACAAGAAAGATAGTTCAAGCCACATATTCCCAGAAAGCCTCTGGGATTGGGGCCAGCAGGTGTGATGATGAAGGCAAGATGAGTCAGTTGGCTAAAGACAGGGGAAACAGATGAGGGCATGCATAAATGTAGTGAGATCCTCAGGTCCCTCCCCTTGTTTGCACACCTGCATAAGAACCTCCCTGCCCACAAATATTGATAGATTTTCTATACATAAATTGGAATAGAGAGACTAAAGTCCTAGGGAATTAAGACAGGAAAAGCCAGAGAAACAGGAGAGTTACGTTGCCTCTATCGTTTAATCCATTACATTATCCAAAGTTTCTTAAGAAGAGAAATTACATATGTTTTAAGAAATTCTATGTTTATAAATGACCTCATCTAATATGCATTACTTTTTGGAGGAGGAAAGTTGGGTATAGATTTTTAGATAAAATTTTTTTCAGAATTTTAAAGAGGTTTTCACATTGTCTTCTAGTATGCAGTGTTATTAGTAAGAAATTCTTTCCAATTTGAATTCCTAATCTTTGGCAAGTAACCTATTTTCTCTGTCTCTTTCTTTGATTTTGGTTTTAGTTTCTGTGACTTTTGTGTTAGATAACTTTCTCAGATGTTTGGAAATCTTTGTTGTCCTGTCATTCAATGTTTGAAAGCAGCGTGCATGGGGAAAGACAGTCACCTGCTGTGCTGACTGACTGATGGCCGGGAGAGGAGTCAGCCATTTTGTTAGAGAACCCCAAACACTGGAATCTATAGTTTTAATTTTCTGTTTCATCTCAGGCTATTCAGTTTCTCCAAAGAAGCATCCTCAAATCTCCTTCCAGGAGGATACACACTTAGCTAGACTTCAGTATTCTTGAAGCCTAACAATGCAAGAGGTTTGGAGGAATGAGTACTTTTACTTATTCCCTTTTATGGCTGAATAATATTCTACTGTATATGTGTGTATGCATATATATGTGTATGTATGTATACATGTGTGTGTGTATATATATATTATATATACATATAGTATATATATTTGCTATATATTTTTTGGATATATACCCAGGAGTGGAATTGCTGGATTATATGGTAATTCTATTTTTGCTGAGGACCCTTTTTACTGTTTTCCTCAGTGGTTGCACCAATTTACATTTCCACCAACAGTGTACGAGGGTTTCTCTTTCTCCACATCCTTGCCCACATTTGTTACTTGTGTTCTTTTTGATGATAGCCATTCAGACAGGTGTGAGGTAGTATTTCATTGTGGTTCTGACCTGCATTTCCCTGATCATTAGCAGTGTTGAGCATCTTTTCACATGCCTGTTGGCCATCTGCATGTCCCCTTTGGAAAAACGTCTATTCAGTTCTTCTGCCCTTTTTTTAATCAGGTTTATTTTTTTGATGTTGAGTTCTATGAGCATATTGATGGTTTTCTTTGCTGAGGAGAAGCTTTTTAGTTTGATGTAGTCCCGCTTTTTTACTTCTGCTTTTGTTGTCTTTGCTTTTGGTGTCAAATCCAAAAAATAATTTCCAAGATGGATGTTCAGGAGCTTACCCCCTCTGTTTTCATCTAGAAGTTTTATAGTTTCAGGTCTTACATGCAAATCTTTAACACATTTTAGCATTAATTTTCCTGTATGACATAAGGTGACATCTAGCTTCATTCTTTTGCATATAATTATCCAGTGTTCCCAGCACTATTTATTGATGAGACTATCCTTTATTGTGTATTCTTGAGTTCTTTATAGATAATTAATTGACTGTATATGCATGGGTTTATTTCTGGAATGTCTATCCTGTCCCATCCTGTGTGTCTGTTTTATTACCATAGCTTTATAATGTATTTTGAAATCAGGACATGTGATGCCTTCAGCTTTGTTCTTCTTTCTCAAGATTGCTTTGGCTTTTTGGGGTCTTTTGTGGTTCCATGAAAATTTTAGGATTTTTTTTTTCTATTTCTGTGAAAAATGCACTAGAGTTTTTTTAATTGTTCAGCTGTGCTAGTAAGAACCCAGGCTGTATCAATCTTTATATTCCAGTTACTGAAAATGTTGTCTTGTCACGTATGTCATGGTCAAAAGATGGCTACTGCAGCTTCAGATACTAAATCTACGTTGAACACAGGAAGCAGGAGTGAAAAGGGAGCCAACAGTAACAACAGCCACATTGTCTTCCTTAGTCAGGAAAGCAAAAGCTTTATCAAAACCCCATACTAGTGTTCCACTACTTGGGCTGCCCAGTGTCGTATGGCCATTCATTGCTGTAAGGGAGACTATGAATGTATTAAGATGAGGCTGCCTGAAGCAAAGTATTCTTTTTTCAGGGAAAACTGAGGAAATGAATAATGAGTAGACAATTAAAACACTGATCATCTGCCCTTATTACATTTATGGATTTCAGAGACAACACAAATAGAATCAGTGTTTTCAAATATCTTATAGGTGGGAATAAGTAATGAAATAAATTTAATGTGACATGCAGTATGAAAGGAGAAAGTAAAACGTTTGTTTCATGCATACTTGTCCAAGACAGTTTACATACATATTTCTCTTTCAAGTAACCAATTGAGATTCAAACCCAGATTTATTGAATTGTAATTCTCATGTGCTTTCCGGTACATGACACGTAGGGATTTTTTGTTTGTTCATTTTAGTGGAGTGAAGTCTAAGCTCACACAATTATGGTTCTAAAAATGTACAAGCACATGTAGAATTTTGTGTTAAAAATCATTGGGAAAAAGTTTAGGGGGCTTAGTTTACTATAAGCTCACTGTAAGTCAAAAGCAATAAGATTACCAGAAATTTCATGTGCACTCTGAGAGTAGCTCAGTAGAATAACTTCCAGTTCAGAAAGATTCATCATATGGTAATTAGCTAACTTGCATGCAAGCCTCAGTGTGTATGATTTTCATAAGCCAGACATTCTGATGTGCAGAAACCAGAACTGTCTGTTTTGACTTATGCTGGACTTCATGTTTATCTCATTTCTATTTCAACCTGCTGCCAAAAATTTAATTTAATCATTTCCAGGAAAACAAAATCAAATTTAAGGATTCTTTTCAATCATTTTAGATTTGAAACTTCCCAGCCCACTCTCCCTTCTCCCTAGGGTTATGTCTGAGTGCCTGGCTTATATATTTTTATGACATTGCGGGAGGTGTTGTGAAATGGTTAGACTTAGATCAGTACTGTTCTGTTCTCTGAGAGTATAGACTACTTGTTTGATTTTCAGGATTTCCTCCCCCTGGTGTCTCATGAAAGAACAAATATCCTACTGGCTTCTGAACTTAAGATTTAGTAAATTGTGTGCAATTCTGTCCCTACTCATTTTTGTGAGCCAACTCTATTGCCTTCAGACCGTGGCTTCTTCCTTTCAGCAACTTTTAACTAACTTCTCTGCCCTACATGGAGAAATAGGGAAGATTACACTCCAATAAATCTTTAAATCTCAAGAGAAATTCTGACACATCCTAAGGAGGAATTGTTTGCTCCTGACCATTTATTTCCCTCTATGAAGCTGTTGATTGCAGTGTCAGAAGGCCTAGAACACATCACCCTTCTGTTCAACTTATAATGAAGAATTGTGGCTATAGGGACTCTTCTGTGAAAGCTGTGAAAGTTTCTATCTTGCTGATTCTTCTAACTGCCTCCAATCCAAAAAGAGAAAGAAAAAAAATTCTTAATCAGCAATGAGAATGAAGATATTTACCTTTAGGGGTAGGGGATGTGTTCTTGGTCTTATTAAATGTCAGTCTCTAATGTTGATTAGTATATTGACCTTTTTGACATGTGAAAACCAGCCTTTAGAGTTTTGAGGAAGGAGAAATAAGCAAGATCATTTGGGAGGAAAAATGTGGGTCAGGAGAAACACGGGTAGTAATAAAGCTATCAAAAACCTAAAATATGGTTTTAGTGACTAACCAGTCCTGAACCAAAGAAAACTTTCTCTACTTTTTTGTCCTTGTAACAAATTAATAGGTAGTTTTCCCACTCTTTAAAATATTTTTATTTTCAAACAAAAACAATAGATAATATATTGGTGCTTTTTAACACTGATTTCTAGAATGCTGAAGCTGTGAATTTTGTGCATCCCTTTTAATTAATTTAGTGAATCCCCACCCCTGTTTCTAAAAATGTGCATTGAAGACTGCATCATGTTTGTCTAAGGACATGAGGTTTGAAAATCTCTGTCCCCAGACTGTCTCTTCTGTGTTGATATAACACTCAGGTCACTCACTGTCAGGAATATTCTGTGTATTGCCCTTCATGAGCATCATACTAGGGCTAGGAAGTTTTATTTCCTCCGGGAAATCTCTTTAAGCTTTTGTAAGTGGTGCATTGTACTATGCAAGAAGCAGACCTCCAAGGAAAAGATAAACTTTGTCTATTTGGGTGTCTAACACAGACTAAGAACAGACATTTTTCTAAAAGAAATGTAATCATAAGATAGATCAACTACAACTATAATGAACAACTACAACTATAATGAACACCTGAGACCTATTACTTCTAAGGCATGAAAGTTACTGATCTTTTTTTTACAAGAATGTGAAAAATACAGCTCTCTTTAGATACACTGTCATGTACTTTTTTGATAACTTCTAGGACATTTTAACCCATAAGAAGATAGTATAAATTCTCTATTTTTTTCTTACCATTTTAGAATAGTTTTCTCACAATCCATTGGTGATTATTAAAAGATCACTTTAATTCAATTGTGCTAATGTTTACCTCACCTCATTACCAATTTAAGGACACGAGGGCTGTGGGAAGCCCAGACTGTGCTTGTGAGGAGTAGTGTACACTGCATAGCCCCTGAGGCAGGGCAGGGGGAGGTCTGCTCTAGCAGCTGCCGCATTTCCCATCACCACCTCAGCGTGCTCCCCAGAGTGCGCTGAGCAGAAGCTCCAGCCCTGCTCACTCCCTGTCACAGTTTATTCTGGGGAGGCCAAGAATGAGAAGACGACCTTGGGTTGCAGAGGTGACCCAGTCCCAGAGTGGAGTCTGGGTTGGGTATGGCAGCCGTTGTTGGCACTTAAGCAGTACATCAGAAGCAGCCACTCAACTGCCACTCGCACCCCACTGTATGCCCAGAGTCTGCGTGTACCCCACCCAGCAGTGTGGCTCCATAGCAGGGCAAGGATGGCAGAGGCTGGGGGCAATGATCAGTTGCAAAGGACAGAGGACTTGCAGTGAGACTGTGTCTGAGCAGATCAAGGGAAGCAATCGTGGGTGCCTGCACAGGCATGGGAGACAGCTCAGACCTCTGCTGCCACCATGAGCTGAGAGTCCATACAGATCCCCTCTGCTTCAGCCCTCCCCCTCTCTGGGCAGAGGCCCTGGTGATGCAAGAGGAAAACACATACTCAAAAGGAACAGAGCCAACTTGGGCTGAACCTCAGGGCTTCTGCTCTAGCAACTTGAGACTAGACCCTACCCCTGATAGGGTGATATCAGCCCCGAGCAGAGGAGAAGTTCTGCCTCACACCTGACTCCAGCTCTACCTCTTCCATCCCCAGCCCAGTCCCCTACCAAGGTGGTAGCTGCCAGCACACCCTGACGTGACTTGTGTCCCCACCAAATCTAGCTCTCCGACCAAAGGCATCGGGCACACATAGCCTGTGTAAGAATGCTCCCATGTAAGGGTACCTCTTCAAGACCTCACTAGGTAACTGTTTCACCTCAGTTTTTAGAGGCAGAAAAACTTAGGTAAAATGAAAAGGCAGAGGAACTTTCCTTACTTGGAAAAATAAAACTGCTGAAAAAATAAATAATGAAGCAGAAATAAACAATTTACCAGATAAGATTTCAAAGAATTGTTTAAAAAAAAGATAACTGAATTAGGGAGAAGAATAGATGAGCACAGTGAGAATTTTAACAAGAAACTAGAAAATATAAAAAAGATCCAAGACTATATTAAATTTAGGCAATATAGTGGGTGCAGATATAAATGAAAAATTAACACTTTTCTGTATGCACAGTAGTAATATTCCTATTTTGCATGAGATAGTGTTGATTTTTAAAAACCAGTCACTTTTCTCTGATTTTTATCTTCTTGCAGCTTAGGGCTTCTAAACGTATATTAAAAAGATCTTTAGATTCTTGACATATTATTTTTATGCATGAATAAAACATAAAGAAATAACTTTGAGTAAGTTATTTCTAAGGGAAAAACAACAACTTCATCACAACTTCTACCTGGCTAGTTGTTAAGACCATCCTGCCTTTAGAGACCGCAAAATGTGAAACCAAAACAAAAACATCATACCCACAGTCTTGCCTAAGAAATAGAATAATTCCCAACAATGTTGATGTCCCTTTGTGCACTTCTCTGGTCGCATCCAGAATGGGAAATGGAATATTCCCTTGTTTTTTCTCTACAATTCTACCAAATATTTATCCTAAATAACTTATTGTTTATTTTTGTTTGTAGCTGATGTAACTAGATAACTATATTACATGTATTCTTATGTGACTTTTTTTAAACTTAGCATTATGTGCTGTTCATCCACACTAATGTTTGTAACTATTATTCATTTTCCATGTTGATTAGTATCCCACTGTATGTGTATATTTCAGTTGATAAATTTTCCTCTTGATGGGCATTTGAGCAGTTTTTAGTATTTTTTTTATTACAGATACATCTGCTATAAACATTCTTGTTAGCTGTCTCTTGGAAAGCTTATCAGGGTTCTCCAGGATGGATACCTAGAAATGGAATTTCTACCTCTAGATTGATGATGTCCAACAGAACTTTCTGCCATAATATAAATATTTTATACATCTGGGATGTCTAATAGGTAGCCACTAGCTGCATATACTATTGAGCCCTTGAAATGTACCTAATTCATACTGGAGACCTGGATTTTTAGTTCTATACAATTTTTTACATTGAAGTATATTTGAGTTACAATATTATATTAATTTCAGATGTGCAACATAGTGATTCAGTATTTTTATAAATCATACTCCATATAAAGCTATTATAAATTCTGGGCTATATTCCCTGTGATGAACATTACACCCTTATAACTTACTTATTTTATATGTACTTTGTATCTCTTAATCCTCTTCACCTATTTTGACCCCCCCCCACTCCTCTCCTCTCTGGTAACCGCTAGTTTGTTCTTTGTATCTGTGAGTCTGTTCCTGTTTTGTTATATTTGTTTGTTTGTTTTATTTTTCGATTCCATGTATCCATAAAACATACAGTATTTATCTTTCTCTGTCTGATTTATTTCACTTCAGGTCCATATATAATTTTATTTAATGGAAATTTAAATAGCCACATGTGTCTAGTAGTTATAGTATTGGACCATACAAGCCTACATGATAGACTTTCCTATTTTATTGGTGTCAAACACTGATCTGTTCTTCCTCCTTCCCCTGAATATCCCATGGAAGGTCAGTCATCCTTTCCTTGCTTCCCAGCCCAAAGTCTTGGAGAACTAATGCTGTAAAGATGTTGAGGCAAAGAAGAGAACTCATATTGACTTTCTGAGCAAAGGTAGAGGTGTGTGCCACAGCATAGTTTGCATCACTGCATCCATTTTGAGATCACTACAAGGCTGTGCAACACAGGAATTAAAGCAGAAGATAATCATTTTGTTTGGAGAATGTATAGTTTTATTTTCTATCATTTGCTCAAATTGCAGTAAAGAAAGCTAATATTGTCCATATAAAGATTCTTTCATGATCTCTAATCTTTATTGGAGCTTTCTGCTCTGGATCCTAGTAAACAAACTTCCCAAGTTACTGTCCCTTTGGCCTCGGATATGCAATACCAGTGATCTTTGGTTCTGCACTCTCTGCTCTCTCCATGATGTCCCTCCACATTGCTCTGCCTCTACAGCCTCAGACAATGCCCACCTCTTTTGTCTGGTGGGGCCACTCTCTTTGTAGTGGGACAGGCTTTGAAGCTCTTCAAGAAAGCTGATTCTGCTGAATCTCATACTCACGGAACTCAACCTGGTTGTAGATGTGTTTCTACTTGATAACTAAATGCCTTAGATTCCTATACAGGGGAATGTAGCTAGTACGCTGTTTGCTAACTGAAAGACCTGTATTCGCCGGGTCCTCATATGCTCTTGCTTTTATTTATTTTTCATAAACTTTGTTAGTTCCATGTTTGGCTCAGGACTGATGAAATGAGAATTTAAGTTTGTTGTGGTGTCAGTTTCTGCTGTCATTCCTGCTCCTGCCCTTTTGTCAGGCTCTCATCGTGCTGCAGTCACACAAGAACTTAAGCTTGGGATGAACACACTGGGAATTCCATGAACAGAGTATGTATGGTAGGCATGCTGGATTCTCCTCTCCCCAGGGTATAACCACCATGGATTGGACTAAGACAGCTCAAACCCTTTGGGGGCTTTGATGCTTGCTTCATCCTAATCTCCTTTTTCATGAAGCTCTACGGCCACTGAGCTCTTCTTTTTCTCTGTGGCTAACATAGGATGCCCGTTGTGTCTTCAACTGTTGCTCTTAAAAAACTGATAAGCTCTCCCCTTTAGGGAAGTCCATTTTTAAGTATGCTTATGTTTCTCAAGATCCTTGGATGTAGAAGTTTGCAAACTTGAAGGGAAGTACCTTGGTTAACTCTAAGGCATTTTAGGCTTACATAGCCCCTTTCCTTGGTGGACTGACCACATCAAACAAGGAATTAGGAAAAGAGAAGACTTGAATAAATTACCCAAGTGCGCAAAGCTTATAAATGGCAAATCTGAGATTCAAATCTAGGCCTTATGGTTCCAGAATCTGTGCTTTGTGAGGTTCACTTCTCTTCATACTGATGCTCTTTTATGTCACTTGTCACAGTTGCAATTTTACATTTGTGCCTTGTTCATGGTAAGCACTCAGGATTTGTTAAGTAAACAAACTAGGTAAGTGGAGTAAGATGCAGGTGAATATAGTGGCAGGTAGTATTTAAGGTAGGCAGACATGGGTATATCAATGTCATGGTTTGTCAAAGATAGATGATATGTAAAGATCCCAATACACAGGCAATAGGTCAGTGTAAGTGAGATTGTGTAAAATATGGTGCCATTTTAGCCATGGACCTGGAATTCAGGATAGAATTTTATTTTCCAGATGAGTAAGACTGAAATTCACAAGTAACCTAAAGTAGCTGAAAGTATATGAAGGTATACTTGGACTGAATGAAAAGTATCAAGGTTTCAGTTGTGAAATGAGGTAATGAAGCCAGAACCAGATAAGCATAAATTTTTTCTTGTATTTACCTGCTAAGACAATATTTGTTCTGGAAGCCTAAGGATCCAGGGAATTGGAGCTAGACATCAGTAATTTGTTAATGTATCATCTCAACCTTGCATTACTGATGAATTCTTAATCAGATTCAGTGCTTGTGGAGTTGAGAGTTCTGCTGATTTGCAGTTTCTGTTTGTTGAACAACTTCCTAGATTATATCACAAAGATTCATTCTAATATCTCATGTCTTAATAGTTTAGTAAAATGCAACTTATTTCATATTTTTAAAATGCATTTTGTGAAAAATGACTGGGATGAATCCTCATTCGTTATTTAATTTATTTGATATTCAGTTCATTCCTTAATCGTTCAATAAGCAGTTATTTTGTTAGCTTTTTAGAATAAGATAATGAAAAATGTAGATGCTGTTGCTATCCTTACAAAGATACTAACTGTTAATATACAATATGATAGAAATTTGCTGGATAAAACTAGAGAGGACAGTTTAAACCAAAGTCCATAAAGGAGAAAAACCATGAAGAGTTTGAGAATCTAAAGGAAGTTCACTATAAATAAATTATAGGTTACAAGGAAGGCAAGACAGGGAGGCTAATGAGAGATGAGACTGTATGGGTTAAAAAAAGCTCAAATTACTAACTAATTGTGTACCATCTGTACTGAAGATTATCCAAATGTCAGAGGATATTACTAAAGGTGCTTAAGGAAGTGAATGATATCATTACATTTTATAAAATTGATTCTACACATCTGTGCTGGAAATAAATCTAAAAGGATAAACAAAATGTGCTGTATATGTATATGTATATGTATATGTATATGTATATGTATATGTATATATTCACACACACCACACACACACATACATGCAGTGGAAAATTATTTGACCTTAAAAAGGAATGAAATCCTGTCACATGCTACAATATGGATAAACCTTGAGGCCATTATGCTAAGGGAAATAAGATGGCACAAAAAGACAAATGCTGTATGATGCCACTTGTGTGAAGTATCTAAAGTAGTCACAGTCATAGAAACAGAAAGTAGAACCGTGCTTACTAAGGTCTGGGTGAGGGAGAAATGGGGAGTTGTTTAACAGGTAACAGTTTCCAGTTTTGCAAGATGAAACAGTTCTGGAGATCTGCTGCAGAGCAATGTGACTGCACTTATTGGCAGTGAACTATACACTTAAATGGTTAAGATGGTAAAGTTTATGTTACGTGGTTTAAGACTATCTTCTGAGCATTTTGAGCTTTATAGCAAAATTGAGAGAGATTCCCCAGATACTCCCTGTCCCCATACGTGCATAGTATGATCTCCATTATCAACATCCCCTACCAGAGAGGAGTCATTGTTACAGTTGATGGACTTACACTGACACATCATAACTACCCAAAGGCCATAGTTTACATTTCACTCTTGGTATTGTACATTCTGTGAATTTGGACACTTTTATAATGACATGTACCCATCATTAAAATATCGGATAAAGTATTTTCACTGCCCTAAAAATCCTCTGTGCTCTTGCCTGTTTAACTCTCCCCTCACAAATCCTGGCAACTATTGATCTTTTGACTGCCTTCACAGTTTTGCCTTTTCAAGAATGTCACATAGTTGGAATATACAATATATAGCCTTTTCAGATAGACTTTTTTTTTTCACTTACTAATATGCATTTAAGGTTCCTCCATATCTTGTCATGGCTTGATAGCTCCTCTATGTTTGGTGCTGAGCAGTAAGTATTCCATGATCTGGATACATCACAGATTACATATCCATTCACCTACTGAATGGTATCTTGGTTGCTTCCAAATTTGGCAGTTATATAAAACGCTGCTTACACTTCTGTGTGCAGGGTTTTGTGTGGAATGTTATGTTTTTTTCCTTAACCATAATATAATCTAATATTAAAAGCTGATATAACAATGCTCAGACACAAAAATCCAAAGAAGGAAACATGGTGTTCTAACCTTGAGTAGCAATAGTGCACATGAAGAAAGGTAATTATATTCAATTTTTAACTTTTTAGAAAGTAGAAACAGTTTGACCCATGTTATTTATTACTCTAGGGAAATAAGCTGCATAATTAATTTGGATAAGGAAAGAATAATTTCACTTCTGATATATTGCTTTTGAAGTGTACATCAGACATCCATGGACCATTGGAAATATATGTTTGGACTCAGGAAATAAATTTTAGGCATAAAAATACATTGAATTCTGGGGAAGGTCAGTAGAATTCAACAGTTACCAATACTCTTTCTACAACAGCCTTTTTATGACAATAATTCACATTAAAGATGATACCTAAACAGAAGGCAAGAATCTCCTAGAGGGTAATGTATTGAGTATTGAGTGATGGGGAGGGGTATGTAATTTTCAAATGCCCCTTGATGTAATTGATATAAGCTTTTCCCTGCCAAGTGGAAGTTGCATCTCATTGCCCTATTTTAAATAACTGACTGATAATAATTAAAGATATGGCAGTAAATTAAATTTTTTAGACAGATTTTATTGTATGAGAAAGGGCCATGGAAAATCCTGAGGCACAGTACAATTTAAGAAATGAATAGAAGAAAAAATTCCTTTGTTTTGAATAGAATTACAAAATCCCAACAATCGTATTCCTTAAGTTTTCTCTATAGATATTTTTGTTTGTTTATTTTTGTTTTACAGCTGTTTGTTTTAAAACTGAGGTTAAGTGGGGTAAAAATTGGGAGGAGAGACAGGGAAAGGCAGGGAGAGGAGGTATTCTATAAATAATGTTTCTGTTCTGTTCTTGACTGCTTGGCTGTTCGTCCTTCTTCTTACCTTTTAGATCTGTGGAATTAAAGCAGGTATAGAATGACAGTTTCCCAAAGGTGCACTGAGGTGCCCCCAGGGCACCACAGCAGCTACATAGGGGTGCTGTCAAAGAAAAATTGTACCCAATAAACAGGCAAGGAAGATTTTATTCAATACTGTTGCAACAGAGAAGAGAGACTAAACTCAACTCTGCTGAAACCAAAGGCAGGAGAATTTTAAAATATTGGGGTAGGTGAGTGGAGAAATACTGAAGGACATGAAGGGTGAATCTGGTCAAAGTAATTAGGTCATCTGTCTTTTCTACTTTAGCAAACAATGATGTTAGGTTTATATCCTCCAACAGAGACTGGAAGATAGGGGCATTGTGTTTCTTGATGGTTACATTTCAAAGGGATGGCTCACAGATACTTGAGAAAGACATTTCTGGGTTGTAAAAAAACTGGCAAGAGGCTGGGTGATTTACAACTCAAAGGGGCAGAGAAAGAACTTACAATGGGAAGTTTTCTGAAGTAAATGATGTAATGAGGTCCTCTGCCCATTTTTTAATCAGGCTGTTTTATTTTGTTTTTGGTTTTGTTTTTGTTTGATATTGACTTGTATGAACTGTAGTTTGTAAAGACTTGATGAGGGCTAAAGGATTCACTTCCAGGGTCACTCACATGGCTGTTAAGAGACTCCATATAATTGGTCACAACATGACTTCCCCTAGAGCAAGTGAGGAGAGAGACAGAGAGAAGAAATGAATCAGAAGTTACACTGCCTTTTATAACCTAATCTTGGAAGTTCCATACTCTCACTTTTGCCGTATTCTGTTTTTCACACTAAACAGTCTTGGTACAATATGGGAGGAGGCTGTATACCAAGAGCCATGGATCACTGGAGGCCAATTTGAGGCTGGCTACTATAGTAACCTATAGGCAGGAATAGAGAATGTAGTCAAATTCACAGAGGGTGATTTTGCCAAATGGATAAACTGGAAGCATATTGGAAAATGAATTAAGAATTTTGGCAAGAGATTAGGTAAACTGCTGGGATATGAAATTTGGTCTATAAATGAAAAAGAATGAAAGATCTGTTAGGTAGGAGAGAAGTATAGGAATATTGGAGTTGGATAACTAAAAGGAGTCTGAAGTTATTTCAAATTATTATTTGAATAATATTTGGAGATTATTGGAAAAGGAATTGTTAAGTCAGGATGTGGAAATTGACATGGTATGGAAACAAAGACCGTAAGTTAAGGGTTGGGGTTTTTTTTTATATTGGAAGTGACAGAGTTCAAGACATAGATGAGGAGAGAATATTTTTAGTCAGGTGATCTAAGTGTCAAAGAAACATTAAACAGCTCTCTACTCATGAGCAAATAAGAGAAACAGGTTGGAAAGCATCAAAGTAGAGGAATTCTAGGTCACAGTTTTAGTGTTCACTGGATGTAGGACTTGAAAAGATGTCATAGAAAGCCATTTCCACATCAACATTTTTTAATTAAGAACAAAAATGATGGCCCAAGGATGTATGGAAAATTGTTTTCCATAGAATCGAGTTTTCAGAGAACATGAGTTACAGGACGGGGTAAAAAGAGGGGCAAAGTTAAGAGGAGAGGAGTGCAGGGTAGAATATGATGACAGTCTAAAGGCTCTCATATTCAAGAATGCGCAAAGATACAAGGCTGTGAGATGATATGAATTTGACTGGCTAAAAATTTAACAAGAAAATTAATTTCAGCATCCCACCAGTCTACTGGTGTCTGAGGGTGGGCTATGTGGTAGCCTATGTAGGCTACGACTCTGAATTTCAAACTTCTCAGGATTTAGCTGCAACCCTGGGTGGAATCTTCTCAAGAAGTTCAACTTGGTAGTGAATGCCGGAGCCCTCATAGCTCATGATCTAAATGAAAATACTGTATCATGTTTGACGGTTGAAGGGAGTAGCATTTCTGCAGCAATGGTTGAGCCTCTAGTGTGTGATGATACTCTTTGAAGTGTATATGAAGCTTAGTGGAACAATATACTTTGCATGATAGATGGTGGGTGGGGGCACTAATATAAGAAAGACATGATGATTCAGTTATGAGAGGTGAAAGATTAATTGATTCTACCATATGCAAGTTTGAAAAAGTTGCAGAAGTTTTGTAAGTCACTAGCTTTCACTGAGCTTGATTTCTTACTGTCTGCTGCAATATTAAACTTGTTGACAATGGTGGTGGTAATGGAGAAATGAAGAAAAGAAATTGCCTATTTATGTGCATTTTAGAAGGATAATTCAAGCACTGTATCTCAAGTACAGCACCCATTCTATACAATGTTCTTTGTTTTTTGACATGTTTGAAAGACCATAATTTTCTTGAAAGGAGAAGATATGTTTAATTTGTATTTGAACTTTCAGTGCCTAATACAGTACCTAGCTCATAGTACGTGCAGAGGGATATTATTTTTATTGCTCAATTTAAGATACAAAAAATTTAACTGAAACTTGCCTAAAGTTAACAATAGTCAATTTAAAAATTAGAGAGAAAAAAGCTATTTACACCATAGACTTTGCTGACTCAATATTTATTCACCGTATTTATATTTTTCTATGTATGGGTTTTGCTGTCAGTTTAGCTTCATTAAGCTTTGAAGATTAAATTCTACCAATGGCAATTGAGAATTGTTCTCACTTAATTAGGAAAGAGCTATTTGAATCCTGATCCCCACCTTGAAAGTCATCTCATAATTTCTTTTAGAGATAGATATAAAACACATCTTAAGATCTTATTCCTATCATTTTGCTATTATCAGTAATTACTTACCTTAGTAAAATCACCATGTTCAGGTAAACTTGTATGCAAAAGGTTGATAATTCCCTAGGCTTATCTCTCTTCTATTACTTTTCTTCATTTTATGCAAATTTCTAGTGTTGCAAATATAACAGTGATGTGAATTAAATGAAAATAGGTTGCCAATTGTTTGGGGACTTTTATTCTTCAATTCATAATGGTCACAAAAACAAACATACACTTATGAATTTCTCTTTACAAGCTTTTTTCAAAAAATGCATCAGTATTTCTATCCTTTCCACCACCCTCAATCTCTAGCTTGGAATTTCAATAGGAAAATAAAACCTACAAAATGAAAACGAAAATCAATCTTTTATTTAGGAACAAATTAAATTGCAAAATAACAGGATACCAAATTCTGATTTTTTTTTTTTGATCTTTCAGTATTTGATAATGCCTAGTGAACATGTTGATACATATGAAAATAAGAGGCTATGGACCCATAATGCCAGACTTTAAAAATTTGTATTTTAATGTGGAATTGCATTTCCACTATTGTCCTAGCTTTCGGTAATATTTCCAGCTGTTAGAGAATTACAGTGCTACTTATATGAATGACATTTATTTTAGAATATACATTTTTTTGTAGTTAGTAACCATCTTCCCCAGTTGTCATTCTTGACAATAAGAAAAACTATTCTAGATTAGCTTTAAATTGCTTAACTATTATTGTTTTCATGTTTATGTATTTATTTGTTTATAAATATCTCATTTAATTGTCTTACTTTGAAAAGGAAATATCTTCCTCATTTTATCCCTCAGGACCTTAGGTAGCCAAATCAAAAGAAGTATGTTTGCAATAAACTAAGAGTTGAGGTCTGCTTTTGCTTTTGTTTTTTTGTTTTTGTTGTTTTTGCCTGAGATTGGGCTAGCTAATGGTTGAAGTCATTTGAGATCTTATAGTATCAAAAATAACAGCAGCTCTTCCTGTTATGTACAATGAGTGCAGCACATGCTGAGTACATCAATATTTTAAGTATTCTAACTTGTTTTATGTCACAATTCTGTGAGGTAAGTAGTATAAACCTCATGAAAAGAAGAGGAAATACATCCTCAGAAAAGTTAGTTTTCTCAGTGTTATCATGACTAAATAAATGGTAGAGTGGGAATGTTGACTCAGATGCAATGCATATTATATTTATAATCTTTGCTATACAAACAAGTAAAGATTATTATGAAGAGAAACACAAATCCTAAATAAGAAAGAGTCTCAGAATTAGACAAAGGTTTCTTTCCATCAAACTCAAGGAGGTTGTTACCTTCCTTTTAAACAATGAATGGTGCAAGAATGAAAACGTAGCTTCTCTTAAATGTTGAGTTGTAATACATTCATCATTCTTTTGATGTTAGGAAAAATACTGTTATTAGTGCATGTATGACTTTTAACTTTCACATTTTTAATTTTTTTCTTTTTTGGGGGTAATTAGGTTTATTTTATTTTTACTTATATTTTTAATGGAGGTTCTAGGGATGGTACCTAGGACCTTATGTTTGCTAAGCACTTGCTCTACCAATGAGCCATGCCCTCCTTGCACTGACTTTCACATTTCTAAAAAGCGCTGACTACTACAGATTTGTGAAAGGCATAGTGAAAAAGGATTTATAACTGTTGTACTGGAACATGAGGATGCCAGGATGGGAGAGAGGTCTACTGTGGAAAATGTTATATATGATCACTTACATGTGTACTTGTATGTAAGTACTGAAAGGACACCTACTCCGTCTGATTTCATAAGTGACTTAAAAAGATCCTTAAGTATTTATATCATCTATTTTGATGGTCCAAAATTTTGGAATTTTTATAAAATGGATTCAAAGTCAAGGCTAGGAAATTAAAGAGTCAATGAAACATAGAATCTGTTTCTTATGGAAGCCAAAGAACAAAGGTGTGAAACTAAAGAATAAAGGTTTACTAAGTCCTTTTCTATCCATTTATTTTCTATTGGTTCACACAGTCTGGATACCATACTTGACAACACAACCCAATGTAAAGGAATAAGATAACATTTGCAAAGAATTGGAATAGGTTGAATATTACCTTGTTTCATGATCTACAGTGCTGCGTAGACTAAAGAATAACCTTCTTTGAAGTAAGGCTCATAAGCCTCTCTCCAAGACATGTATTGTATCACAATTCTCATCTCTGCTTTATGATGATAGAGCAGATAGGTCAACTGATATCTGCCTTTCAACTGTGGATGAAAGTAACATTGACTTGCACCTCATTCATCTTTTTGCAAGAATGCAAAAAAGAAGCTGCATGAAAACTCAGCAGTGGCTGAGTACAGTAGAAAAATTTCCCCAAATTTGGAATTATATTCAGTACTCTCTGCATGGTAGTAAACTCTTATTTTTTCAGGGTTATTTAGCAAAAGTGAAGTGTCATGTAAGTTGTAATATATTTTTGATATCATCAGAACTTCAGCTGTATTCAACAACTCTCTTTATTCATCCTAAATTTGAAGTTCATTAGGGATGATAAACACAGTACTTTTATGAAACTTTATGCAATTCCTCAGTGTACATATCAGTATTTTTTACAGTTAATTGTTATTTATACCTAACACTCTTCCTCTATTGGTCAGTAAAATCAAATTATAGTTTCTGAATTATGTTGTAGTATGATATAATGTATAAGAGGACAAATAGCCAAATTTGAATCAAATTGCCAAAATTTGAACCTCAGGACTATATTTACTGAGGGACCTTAATCAATTTACTTAATTACCCTATTCTTAGATTTCCTTAATTTTCACTCAAGTATGATAATAAGGGTACCTACCTCATAGAGTTTTTACTAGAATTAAATTTCTAGACATATGTAAAGCACTTAGAATAAGACTGGGTTTAAAGTAAACACTAGAAGTTTTCTAATAATAATTCCATAATTGTACACATTTTACTCTGTTATATGCATTGCTATGCATTTAACTATACATTATAAACATACACATTCAATTATATGCTATAAACACTTCTGTATATCTAGCTACACACTACTGATAGTCTGTAATTTTACATATTTAACTATATGATATGAGAAAGGTTAGATGTAGTATTTCTAAATCTGTCTTTGCCAATGAAAGGAGAATAAGAACTAGAAGCTTACCTAGCATCTTTATGATAGATTTAGGGGGAAAGATAATTCTGGCATAAATTATTAAATTCCATTGTTAAAACACACAGAAGCTATTCAAAATGGATTCAGAATTTGAGAAAACTTTATGAAGTTAAGGCCTTTTGCATTTGTTAGTCACAACTGTGTATTTTTCCTCCAAACATAGGGAAAAACAGCCTTTATGCAGCAGTTGAAAAAAAAGTGAAATAAATTTGAAAGTGAAAGAGATGGTATAGTTTACGCAGGAGATATTTGGCCCCAAACAAATAGATCTTAGATGAGCTTAGATTTTTAGAGGTCACTATGGGTTGAAAATCTAAGTAAGGACTGGAGGATAAAGTGAAGTATATAAAATAAATGAACCATAGGGAAAATAAATTTGAGTAGGGTGATACAGATTAAGAGAGGATCAAATTAAAAACTTGAATTGTCAAACAGATAAATAACTTAAAATATATTCCACACGATCACAAAATAATCTTAACTGAAGAGTGACAATAAATAATCTCTCCAGCACAAGTAAGGTTTATGGGTTTAAGTATCTATACTTAGAGCTTCATCTATTTAAATAGATAAATTGAGAAATCAGGAGTATCACTTAGCAAAAGTATGATTAATATAAATATATATTTATATGATTAAGGTTATATGTCATATATTACATATTAGTATGTTTATATTACTGTAAATAATAGTGTCTAGCATCATAATGTGCAAAAGCACCTTTTAGACTAAGCATATGACATAATCTTTTGCTTTGAAGATATTACCTTACAAGCACTGAGTTCCAAGTTTTAAAAATAGGGCAGAAATGGTTTAATTAAGAGAAATAAGATTAAACTGTGTGATATGAATCACAGTGTGAAAAGATTATTAAAATGGGAGATTCAGAAATATCCTGATACATCATACAAGATTAGAAAGTTATTAGGAATTGGTCATGTAGCATTTTCCAAGAGTGAAACATTACAGTTGAAAAATTTTTTAAAAGTTCTTTAGCTCTAAGGGACATTTTCTTTTTTTTCTTTTTTTTTTTTCCAAGACTTAAATTTCAATTTACATCCCGGGAATGAGTGTAATGATTTTAGAATGTGCTTTGTTGTTGTTTGTGTGTGTGTGTTTGTGTAAGTAAATTTGGGTAGAACATTAACCAAAAATGGAGTGTCTATTTAGATTATTTGTATTTTTCCCAAAGTTTTTTTGCTAATATATCAGTAATCATGACCAGAATCTGATATTTACTTGAAATCTCAGGTACTCCTGCAAAACATTTATTGAAAGTCAAGAGTTAGGGTATTCATTACTTATCTTTCCATACTTTTTAATATGAATTATTAACTTTAAAAAATGTTAAAATAACATATATCAGAGTTTATACATATATATTAATTTATTATATAATTTTTGGTTATTTTAACTTTAAAGTACTTTTTTTGTTGTAATTTTTAATAGTCTACACTCACTGCCTTCACTGCCTTGGATTTAATCCACAACAAACTGGCTTTTACCTCCTCATTTGTAATTAAAAGAAAGTATATATATGTGTATATATTTAATATAATATATATTAGGAAGAGAGAAAGAGGTGATATATATCCAGAATATCTCTTGGTACTGAGGAACAATAGTAACAAAAATAGACAAGATAGGTACATTTTCACACAGAAGTAGATAAATAAGCACAGAAAATGCCTAGAGCTAATGAAATGGTGTGGAATAATTAATGTTAATTTTGTTAAGTATTTGAACAGACCTCTCTGAAGTTGTGATATTCTAACTTTTTTCAGAGAAGCTAAAAACACTGCATTATTATGTGAAATATCCTTATTTGTAAAAGTTGGGAGCTAATTGGAAAGTTGCCAAATCACCATACAGGCTATTACTTCATAGGCCAAATTGAGTATTGTTACTTGGGTTTGCCTATTGGTGGGTATTGAGCCAAAAGATACAATCAAGCCAATGATTGGAAGAAAGAAGGATTTATTACTTGGAGCAAGTAAGGAGAACACCAGGGATCTTTCCCAAAGCAGCGTATCCCTGAACAGCAAAATTGGGGGAGCTTTCAGCTAAGGGTACATGAATATTAATGAAGGGATTTGGGTGGGATGTGCATATTCATGAAAGGGCTTGAGCAGAGAAGAATTAGCACAGCACTGGGGCAAAGGTTGACAGTCCAGGCTTTGGTTGATTGAAGTCGTGAGGGTCAGAAAAGGTCAACATCATCATTCCTTAGGTTACATCTGTTCTGGTAGTTGAGGCTAGAGGGGGATTGGAATTCAGCAGAGTAGCTCAAGAAAGTGCTCCAGGCTAATCTTTACCATTAAGATAGAACTGGGTGTATTAGCAGCTGATTTATTATCTTTGCTGTTGTTACTTCTCTTGCCTGTTAACAGTTGTTTGTTCCTGCATTCTTTTGTCTCCTTAAGATCATGAATTACTGTGACCTATTCAAGAGCAATCATTATGGCCAGGCTTAGATCACAAAATGGCTTAGGGCAAAAATGGCTCCTCTTATGTCAGGAAAGCCATACATTCTCTTTCTCTGAGGACCCCTTACCCTATCTATTTACAGTATGTCTATGAACCTCTCCCCTCTATGGAGACTGGATTGCACCAATTGCTCCAAACTCTCTTTTGAAATGATACGTTTATTTGTGTTATTTAGATCTACAATGCTTCCTTCTACCTCTTTTAATCTATAGATTATAAATGTCAAATGATTAATTTAAATATGACCTCTTATGATATTGTGATTTATAATAAGAACTCTATGTTTGGTTTTTGTCCCTGTTCCTGGCATACAGCTCCTAAAATCCTAGTAATTTTTTGAGTGATAAGAGCAATAGGAGTATCTTTAGTTACAATATTCGGTCTTTTGTCCTCAGTTCCTGAAATATTGCCAAAGACAAAAAAGAGAAAGGAGTGTCTTTTGCTATTCATAACAAGCCACTTTCACCCACACCTGAGTTTATGTTAATGAGATGAGTTTTGGTAAGCTTCTAGATAATCACAAGATGTGGGCTGGTTACCAGTGGAACCAAGTATATGACTAGAGGGTTGAAACTTTTAGTACTATCCTTGACCCCTGGGGAGGGGCAAAGTGCTGGAGGTTGAATTAATCACCAGTGGCCAATGTTTTAATCAATCATGCCTCCCTAAAAATCCCTAAAATGCAAGGTTTGAAAAGCATCTTGCTAGTTAAACACATGGAAGAGCTCAGTTGGTGGTGAGCCCAGAAAGGACATAGATGCTTCCCTTGCACATTCCCCATACCTGGCCCCATGGATCTCTTTTATTTAGCCGTTAATAAATTGAAGCTCTAGTGAATAACTTGTTCTCTTGAGTTCTGTGAACTGTTCTAGCAAACTACTGAGCCTGGGGAGGGAACTTGTGACTTACACGTGATTAGTTAGAAGAAGAAGTAACAACCCGGGCTCACAACTTGCATCAGAGTTGGGGAGGAACAGTTTGGTGGGAATGAATCTTTAACTTCTGAGATCTGATGCTAGTTCCAAGTAGATATTGTTAGAATTGTGTTAAGTTATAGGACACCTAGTTGGTGTCCATAGAGGACTGTGGAATTGCTTGGTGTGGAAAAAATATGCATCTGGTGTCAAAAAGTATTCTGTGAGTAATTAGGAGAAAAACAACTGTTTTCCTTTCATTTGGTAAGCAGACATGAAGTAATGAGTGTACAGTTGTGAGTAGAGGAAATAGAAACATAGGTTTTTCCTTTCATCTGGATACTTTGTAGATCTCTGCAATTTAATATGCTGAATATCTAGTTCATTCCTGTCAGTTTTTTACAACCCAGTGGCTGCAGATGCTCACACTATTCTTCTTGACCTTGAATAGTGATTCTACCAATTACTAACTGTGAACTTGGGCAAGTCAGTTTACATTCCTGTGCATTGATTTCCTCATATGCAAAATGAGTATGTCAGTCAGAGGCCAATCAGACAATGGGAACCAATAGTAATTGGAAAAATAAATCTTTACTATAAAGAATTATGAACTATAACAGGAGGATTACCTATAAAGGGTAAAGAGAGCTCTAAAAAAATACTCTAGGGCTGAGGAAAGTACCTGAGAAATGAATAAACCTGGAATCTCCCTTCCCCCAGGTTGTGATTCAGATCTCATTAGAGAAGATACGGTTATAGGTAAATAGATTGTGGAAAAGTTCTCTGGGTGGTTCCAGGCCAGAGTTGATCCACATTCTGTGGGCAGAGGCTGGTGGATGGAGAAGTACTGCTAGATCCTGTAAACAGGGAGTAACTCTCTAGTGTGCTGGCAGCTTGAGACAGGGAAATCTGCCCTGGAAGATATCTTAGAGTCTCACTGGGAGTGGTCTCATGGAGGTGCAGCTGAAATTCAGTGTAGGAGAGCATCCCTGAATGTTCACACAAACCACTGGTAGGCATGCAATCAAAGCAAGAAGAAAAGAAAGCAAAATAAAATTTAAAAGAGAACAGGACCTGGAAGAGAAGTTCTGTCTTCCTACGGTGTCCCTCCAGCACTGTCTCTTGTCAGAGCTTAAGATGGTGCCAGCTGCAAAGAAAGTGCCCACTCCCAGAACATACAAGGAAGGTTGAATGTGGAGAGAAAGAGCAATAAGTTGATAAGTGATGCATTAGTTTCCAAGGGATTTCACAACAAATTATCATTAACTGGGTGGCTTTAAATGGCCAGAAGTGTTCTCTCATAGTTCTGGGGCCAGAAGTCTGCAGTCAGTATGTCGGCAGGGCTGTACCTCTGGAATCTCTGGCAGGGAATCCTTCCTTGACTCTGCCAGCTTCTAATGGCTGTCAGCATCCTTGTGACTGCATCACTCCAGTCTCTGCCTCTGTCTTCTCATGGCTTTGTCTGCAGCTAGCCCTCACATGGACACACTTAGGGATAACCTGTGTAATCCAGGATGATTTCATGTCAAAATGTTTAACTTATCTATATCTGAAAAGATCCAGTTACAAATAAAATCATGTTGGTTTGCAGGTTCCTGAGGTTAGAACATTGACCTGTCTGTTTGGGGCCACCATTTAGCCTTCTTATTTGGGGATTATAACAACAGTGTTTAACTTACCACCTTCTTAATAATAATAAATGAATTAATCAGATAAAATACTTGGAACAATGTCTTTAATCAGATAAAATACTTAGAACAATGTCTTCTTCATAACGAGTTCCCAAAAAGTATTTGTTGTTGCTGTTTTCATCATCATTGTCATCATCATCACATCATGATGGTCACTGTTCTAGCCATGTATCATCTCCAGTCACTACTCTTCCATTTGATAGAAAGGATAATTATGGGATAATCAGAAATTGTACCCTGACCCTGTATTTGTCAGATGAGTGACCTTGAACTTAATTTCAAAAAAGGAGATTTTTTTTTTAAATTTAACTTTTATGCAGGTAGTCTTATACTAATTGACAATAAACCTCTAGAAGTGACATAACTTATTTACTGTCACTTAATCAGTGGTGATGACATCATTTAGTTTAGTCTTTGTGATATAGTGTTTAATTACTATTACCACTATTGGTACTAACTTCTACTTCTATTATTACTATTATCTTCACTAATGATATTGCCGGCTACCTTTAAAAAACACATATTAGGGACTTCTCTGTCTCCCTCATTTCCCTTATTCTCTCTTTTTAATTAATTAACAATTCTTGGAAGTCTGTTAGAAGGAAACACAATTTCCTGAATTGGCTTTCTCTCCTAATTACCTTTGTAATTGCCATTTCCTATTATTTTGTACCCTTGTAATAAAATACCCTCTTAACTGGTCTCCCTAACTTTTGTGTCACCCTTCCCCAATCTTTATTCCACATAGAAAAAAAAAGTTTGTGAAACATAGATCTGTTGTCACTCTATTGCTTTCAAGTTCTTCCGTGATTTTTAAGGTTCTCCAGTATTTGGAGCCAAACTATTTTTTAGCCTTATCTTCTAACTACATAAACTAGATAAATTATTCACAGAAGTTCTCCTTTCATATTATTTAGAATTTAAATCTAGCTCAAACATCACCTCTTCTGTAAAATATTACTCCAGATCTCAAAAGGTAAAAGAACTCTTATCTTCTCTGCTCAGACCAAGTATGACCTTTGATTTCACTACAGAGAGCACGTAATTAATGAAACCATAGAACTAGAACCTAGATCCCCTCTCCCGAAGAGTGTTTGGATGCCCATCTTCACTTTTCTGGAAGTAGGAACATAAAATGTTATACATTGTTGAATGACACAGACCAAACAAAAAATTTTTTTTAAATTAAGGGTTCACATTTTATAAATACTTATAAGATTTATAATATGTTGCTCCATTGTTTCTTTACCCGGGACTTCTTTTCCCAAATAATGAATATGAAATTATTCTGATTTTCTCTATATTTACCAGAAATAAAGTGAAATTCCATTACTCAAATTTGCTTTACAGTGAATTTTTGTAGTGATTAATGCCCATTTTTTTTTTCCAACTAGCCTGCTATGAACTTAGTATGTAATGTATTTGCTCAAAAACTTATTGGGCTACTACTATGTGTCATGCAATATAATAATAACTGGATATATTCATATAATATTATATAACTTTATGATTTGCCAGACCTAAAGTGCAAGGATAAGTAGCACTCAATAATCTATATATCATATCTAAGATTTAAATCTCACAAAATTTTGTTCTTTAGCTTCAGCTTTGCTTAGAGCTTGCTTTCCAGCTTAATTATCTAACAGCATTCTTATATGATTCTGATTTGTATTATTTATTTACTTTGAGCTTCCTTCTCTTTCATTCCACCACCTTAGTTTGTGTTTGATTCTTTTTTTCTTAATCAATACATTTCTGATCCAACTAATATGCATTAGTTTCTTGCTCTGTGCCAGGAAGTGCATGGCGCTTTCTCATGCAACATCTTATTTAATCTGCACAACAAATCTATCACAGAACATATTATTTTGTTATTAAGACATGTTAACAGAAAAATTAATGACTTTCAAAGTCAGACAGTGATTAAAATTACAGAGATAACATAAGTACAAAGCAATATGATTTGCTCCACTCTATTATGTGCTCCACTGCCCTCTCCCTTAAATTTTCTAGAGATATTTCAGAGTATGGTTTTCTCCAATATGTCAAGTAGAATATTTTATCTGAGCCAAGAGCAGGGCTCATATGCAGTAATTAGATTTATATTCCTTCTCCAACACACCATTTAACCTTTAGAGTTTGAATGTTACTAACAGATTCGGCTATGTGTGTTTTTCACATTTGCATAGAAGAATTTACCTAGAGGTATGCAGGAGGAAAACACTAAATAAAGGTGGTATGATCTGGGCCTCCTTTCTTTGAGGATTAATTTTTAATTAACATTGTTATTGAGATAATTATAAATTCACATATAGCTTCACTAAATAATACAGAGAACATGTGTCCACTTTACCCAGGTTCCTCCAACGGTAACATTTTGCAAAAACTACAACATACTACAGCAACCAGGTTATTGACATTGATACAGCACACTAATCTTTTTAGAGTTCAGTGTTTTAACTTACACACACTTGTGCATGTGTGTGTGTTTGTGTATTTAGTTCTATGCAGTTCCATGTATAGAACAGGTTTTCTGTCCACCATCACAGTTCAGACACTGAACATCTTCATCATCACAAGTATCCCTTGTATGGCCCTTTCATAAAACCACACCTCCCTTCCACCTCCTCTACCCCTGCCATTTCTAACCCTTGGTAACCACTGAACTGTTCTCCATAAACGTCTTGGCTTAATAATATTGAGAGAGTTAATGGGCTAATTGCTGTGGTACACTCAAGTAGAGCATCAGTTCAAGGTCCCCATGGTGGCTGATGCTAGAAAAATTTTGGACCTTGTTATCCTGGTGGCAGCTTGCACCACAGAGGACTGGCAGTAAGAATGAATCTAAAGCCTGGTAAATGTTGGAGTCTACACATATATAACAGTGTTGATTTTGAGCACATTAGCCCCTGAGGAAAGCACCATTTTTCCTTGTATCACAGGAAATTCACTCATTCAACACATACTTATTATGCTACTAATAAAAGGAGATGGTTCCACCAGAGATAGGCCAGAGGTAGTCATGGCCTTTGGGAAAATGATTTTAATCAAGTGAATCATTAAGCCTTCAGCAAAGAGTGACCCAATGCCTCCAACTTCCATGATAGAGGTGCCAGAAGCATCAAGAATGAGGGACTTTGTCAGAACCTCGAATGCTCTGGACAGATCAGGTGTTTGGCGAAGGACACCCTGATAGTGAGGGTAGACACTATGTAAGAACATACCCTTCAAGTTTCAGGCACCTTGGGACCACTAACTTCTTCAAATAATCTGTATTCTTCTTTTAAAGGGGTGTATTACAGAGGACGTCTTCTCTTCTCTCTGTGGTGGTGGCATGCATTATGTTCCCACATGCACTAGCAGTATTCATTGTCCTCCGTCATTTCATACTTTTTGGCCATGTTGATTATAACAGCAGTAGCAAAAGTTGGAACAGAAACAGTGGCAAGAAATGTTATGTCATGAAACTTTCAGGACAGCTGTCACCAAGCTCGGCAGTATTTCAGTTCCAAAGGTATATCTGCGTTCCTGCTCTGTCAAACACTGAGTGAAACCAGGGCTGGTAACTGGATATCAGCAAACAGACTTTTAGATGTAGGGAAATATCAAGGGAGGAAGTTCTGAGAAAAGTCTTCTTGCTAATTTGGATGGGAGTTCAGAATCTTAATGTAAGGGTGGCCTCATTTATGCCCCAGGATGGTGATACTTCAGCATACTAGAAACATATTTCAATAAAGAATTTAGGCTAACAGAGGGCTGTATTAGCATATTTTCATATATAACAGTGGCTTTGATCTGCCTGTGTTGACTGATTTTGTTTTGTTCTGTTTTCTGATTAGTTAACTTAGAAGTCATTTCAAATTTAAAATGCATTTGTACTCTATCACTGTGCTGATTCTATAAACCTGTCATTAGTCAATGTTATGTTAAACAAATAATCTTAGATTTAATAACAGAATGGGTATATTTCGGGGTGCACAAAATAAGGCCAGCCTTGTGCCAAGATTGATTTTTTTTTTTTTTTTGGTGAAGAACTGTAAGCTCATTGTACTATACAGCAGACATCATATAGTATGAAAGCATGAAAAAATATTCCTAAAGGAGTCAACTAGATTAGAATCTAACCCTCTGAAAAACCTTCAATTCCCCAAAGAATTTTTATTTAGCTTGATTTCAATGATAGAAGAATTATTTAAAAGACAGAAGCTAAAAAACCTTAATCATAAAAAGAGAGAGTAAAATGGTGGTTACCAGGGGCTGGGGGTAGGGTGGATGGGAGAGATGGGGTTTAAGGGTGCTGAGGTACCTAAGCATACTTAGTAGATAATTAAGTCCTGGAGAGCTAATACACAGTACAGTGATTATAAGCAACAACACTGTATTAGAAACATTAAACTTGCAGAGAAGCTAGATTTTACTTATTCCCAGGACTGAAAGAAATGATAATCACGTGACATGATAGAGGTGTTAGCTAACTCTCTGATGGCAATCTTATTGCAATATAAATATATTGAATCAATATGTTGTAGACCTTAAGCTTACACAGTGTTGTATGTCAAATACAATTCAGTGCAAAAAGAGCACCTTTATTAAAAATAACAAAAATAAAAGGACATGTAAAAGATGAAAGCTAATGCTAATTGCAGTTTTATTTGTTGATATCCAGGTATTTGAACCTGAAATATAGGGTCTAAAAATAGGCATTTTGAACAGTTAAACAAATCAATTAAATGGATATCAAAATAATAAAAAATGACAAGCATTACATAAAATAATGGCCAGATGTATCCATCACTTCGAATTCCCTGTCACTAAACCATACTCCTGTGTAGAGAAAAATCCCAATGCACTGCAGGTGGAATTAGGGTGTAATAGTTAGACTCAAAGGCATGGTGAACTACAGTTACAAAGATATGTCTGTGAGATCTTGTTTTGCTCCAAGGGGTGCCAGACTCATGGAAATGACTGACTTGGGATTTTGCTGGAGAGAAATAAAGAGACAGGAAGGAGGAATTGCACCGCCTGACCTCTGAGAACTAATTGTTCTTATGACATTGCGAGAAACATAGGAAAACATGGCAGACCCTGGCAGGGAGGATGGCTGTCTGACAGCAAAGCAGCAGGAAGGGCATTGTTGTGTTTGAGGAGGGCTCCACTGAAGAAAACCCCAACAAAAAATGGATTGAACACCTGCTCTGGGCAGTCACTGAGGTGGTACTGAGTGATGAGATGAGCAACTGCATGTGCACGTGGCAGATGCTGATGTGAGCCTTCTTAAAGCATTCTTTACAATGAAGTCCCACTGGTAGTAGGAATGTATTATCTTGCTATGGAAAAGGCCTCGGATAGCTTTTCTAATGGTACTATACACTTGCACAGAGTAAGAAGTATTGTGTAATAAAATGTATTGTTATAAGAATGTGAACAATAGACAGCTTGCTAATCCCAAAGACACCTCGGTAAAATATCTTCTTTATCACTTCGCATTGCAAATTTTTTTACCAAAAGGAAAATAGAGCAATTGAGGCAAATGACAAGCTTCTTCCTTCTCTGAATGGGCTGCAGGAGGAAATAAGGTAATTATGTATAATTAAACATCATCCTTAATTCATTCCTCCCCCTCTTTCTAATATTATAGACTTGGGGAATATAAAATTTACTTGCTGCTGTGGATAGAAAGCAATGGTGCTCTATAAAAAGCCAATACTCTATTCCTTGAAGAATGTTTCCTTTTAAAATGATATCCTGAATTGCAAGGACACTTCTCTGACTTACCTAGGACAAAGTTAAATCTTAGTCTAAGTGAGGAAAGGACTTTGCATCTGCAAACCTTTCTGCATTTCTGAGGGAGAAAAATTAAATACCATAAGAATATGTTCTTATAGAAAATAGAGAGATGAGGTGGGTATATTATTTCTTAGCCCTAAATACAACTCTCATCCTTCTAAGGGTTTTGGTTTTGTAATCTCTGATCAGTGATCTTTGATGCTACAAACCACACCCATATAAGATGGGAACTGAATCAGTAAATGTGTGTGTTCTGCCTGCTCCACTGAGCAGCTGTTCCTCAGTCTCTCATTCTCTTGTTCCCCAGGCTTCCTTATTCCCTGAGACACAACAACATTAACATTGGGCCAGTTAATAACCCTACAATGGCCTCTGTTCAGGTAAAAGGAAGAGTCTCACATCTTTCACTTTAAAACAAAAGCCAGATATAATTAAGCTTAGTGGGGAAGGCATGTTGAAAGCTGAGACAGGCCAAAACTTTCCTCTTGTGCCAAACAGTTAGCCAAGATGTGAATGAAAAGGAAAGTTATTGAAGGAAACTAAAAGTGCTGCTTCAGTGAACACATGAATGGTAAGAAAGCAAAACAGCCTTATGGCTGATAAGAAGAAAGTCAGATACAAGATCAAACCATCCACAACATCCTCTTAAGCAAAAGCCTTATTCAGAGTAAGGCCTTAACTCTTCAATTTTGTGAAGGCTGACAGAGGTGAGGAAGCTGCAGATTAGTTTAAAGCTAGGAGAGTTTGGCTCATGAGGTTTAAGGAAAGAAGCCATCTCCATACATACAAGTGTCAGGTGAAGCAGCCAGTGCTCCAGATCTGGCTCAGGTCATTCACGACGGTGGCCACACTGAACGACAGATTTTCAATGTAGACAAAACAGTAGGTGTGAACGTACATGTTTCCAACACACTTATTAAAAACCCTAGATTCCTAGATTATAAAGATTAGTAAATTCCCCCAAGGCAATCATAGATTCAGCTTTAGCTAGCCCTAAAATTTTCTGTTTCTGCTTTATTTTGTTGGAGGGTTGGGACTAGAGATCTGTCTTTACTTTTTTAGAAAATCAGGTTTGGACCTACATGAATTGGCGAGTTAGAACTGGGACTCCTCTATAATGATGTGACTCTTAAAGAATAATAACCTCTGTAATAAAATATGAAATCTGAATATAAGCACAGGAAGATAGCCCAGAAAAATCCCATGAGAATTAGTAAACAAAGCCTCTTTAGTCTTTGGTTGAGTCCTGATACGCATGTGAGGAAACTACATAAAGCTGGGGAAAGAATATAAACTTACCTCTAAGTAGAAGGTTGAACAATTCCGAGACCTCACAGGAATCTGGGAAAAGACTGTGTTCTAGTGAACCAGAAGGAAAATCATTGTAATAATTTGGGCACGAGAGAGAACTCTCAGAAGAGTATTATGTTACTAGTGATTTAAATTAGCTCTAAACTAATGACTACTCTGGACTCACCGTAACAAATTTTAAAAAGTAAGTATCAAAGAAATCAGACTTCATGTAACTTAACAGCATGCCAGAACAGAATCCAGTACCCCAAAATGGAAAATTCACAATGGTCTGTGTTTTGGGTTTTTTTTTTTTTTCTGATTAACAGACTTTATTTTTGAGGGCAGTTATATATTTATGGAAAAATTGAATGAAGAGTATGGAGAGTCCCCATGTATCCTCTTAATGCCCCACCCCGCACACAATTTCCCCTACTATTAACATCCTGCATTAGGGTGATACTTTTGTTACAATTAAGGAACAAATATTGATGCAGTATTAACTAAGGTTCATAGTTAACTTTAGGGTTCACTTTTTGTGTTGTACATTCTGTGAGTTTTGACAAATGTATAATGACATGTATCTACCAGTACATCATAAAGACTAGTTTCACTGCCCTACAAATTTTTCTATGCTCCACATATTCATCCCTCCCTCCCTCCTTCTAAACTTCTGGCAACTTCTGATCTTTTTAGTGTCTCCATAACTTTGCCTTTTCCATGTCACATTCTTAAGAGTCATACAGTATGGAGCCTTTTCAGGTTGGCTTCTTTCACTTAACAGTATACACTCCTCCTCCTTGATAGCACATTTCTTTTTTGTTGGATATTATTCCATAGTGTGAATATACCATGGTTTCTTTATCCATTCACCTGTTGAAGGACATCTTGATTACTTCCAAGTTTTGGTAATTATGAATATAACTTCTATAGATATTCATGTACAGGTTATTGTGTGAACTTAAGTTTTCCACTCACTTGTGTAAGTAATAAGCAGCACAATTGCTGGGTTATATGGTAAGAATATGTTTAGTCTGGTAAGAAACCACCAAATGGTCTTCCAGAGTGGCTGTGCTATTTTGCATTCCTGCTAGCAGTAAATGAGAATTCATGTTGCTCCACATCCTGGTCAGCATTTGGTGTTGTCCATGTTTTTGATTTTAGCCATTTAAAAGGTGTTCTTTTGAATATAGTTCCCTGTGCTATACAGTAGGAACTTGCTGTTTATCTATTTTATATATAGTAGTTAGTATCTGCAAATACCTTGTAATAGCCTATAACGAAAAAGAATATGAAAAGTTATGCATATATATGCATAACTGAATCACTATGCTGTACACCAGAAATTAACACAACATTGTACACTGGCTATACTTGAATAAAAAAAATTGTTGTTTTGATTTCTACTTTCTTAATGACATGTGATATACAGCATCTTTTCACATACTTATTTGCAATCTATATGTATTTTTTGGAGAAGTATCTGTTCAGATCTTTTGCCCATTTTTAAAAATGTTTGAATCAATGTTTTTAATGAAAACATTCAGTGATTCAGTGGACCACTGCCATCTTCCATTCTCTCTTTCCCTCCAAAGAAGTAATCATAACCTTTATTTTTTTAATTTAATTTAATTTTTTATTGAAGTACAGTCAATTATAATGTATTGGTTTCTGGTGTACAACACAATGTCCCAGTCACACATATACACACATATATTCATTTTCATATTTTTTATTAAAGGCCACTATAAGATATTAAACATAGTTCTCTGTGCTATACAGAAGAAACTTTTTTAAATTCTGTTTTTATACATAGTGGCTAACATTTGTTAATCTCAAGCTCTCCACCTTTATCCCTTTCTACCCTCGTTTCCCTGGTAACCATAACATTACTTACTATGTCTGTGAGTCTGTTTCTGTTTTGTAGATGAGTTCATAGTGTCCTTTTTTTTTTTGTAGATTTTATCATATGAGTGATATCATATGATATTTCTCTTTCTGGCTTACTTCACTTAGAATGACAATCTCTAGGTCCGTCCATGTTGCTGCAAATGGCATTATGATTATTTTTTATGTCAGAGTAGTATTCCACTGTATAAATATACCACAACTTCTTTATCCAGTCATCTGTCAATGGACATTTATGTTGCTTCCATGTCTTGGCTATTGTATATAGTGCTGCTGTGAACACTGGGGTACATGTGTCTTTTCACATTAGAGTTCCCTTCGGATATCCTACACAATGGTCTGCTTTTAATAAAAAAAAAATGCTAGGCATACAAAAACAGGAAAGTATAATCCATAATCATGAAAAAAAACATGGAGCTAGTAGAAACGGATTTTTAAAGCAGTCATCATAAATATGCTGCATAAAGATAAATAGATGACTGAAACAAGGAGAAATAGAAGATAATAAAATATAAGGGCATGTGATTCAAAGTACTTGGGACATGAGAGGTTGGAGGGCCACTGCAGAGAGAGTTGCAAGAGATACAATATCATTAAAGCCAAAATTTCAATTAAAATGAGAAAGTGAAGAAAATAATTCAAAAAGACACTAATGACTTAGATATTGTTACTGATGATTGACTGTGTGAGTTCTAGGGTGCACATTGGAAAGATCATGGGATCTGCTGTGGGTATGAGATGAGGCAGGAAACCAACATGCAGAGGCTTAACAGGATAAGAGTGTTGAATTAGTGATGACATATCAGGCAGACTTGGTTTTCAGGTTGTGAATGAGATAAAAATATACAAGCCATGTTGGGAATAGTCCTGGTGGTCTATACAGAAAATACGATGGATAATTTTTTATTGTAACCTCAGAAATGGTCAGCCAGGCAGCTTTCCCTGGTTACAAGCTAATACATAGCTCTAGTGATGGGGATGCAGGATAAGCATGATACATAGGTTTTAGCACTAGGATCATGTGTGCTCCCTTGGCTTCCTTCCCACTGGGAGTTGTATCTGGGAGACAGTGTTATGGGAATAATGTGGAGGTGCACAGACATGCTTTACTTTCTCCTATAGGTATTGCTGCTGATGAAGGTGAGGAATTTTCATAAGAAACACTTTAAATCAATGTGCAAGTTGTTGTGTTTGGCTAGATTTAAAAGTACAGTCTTTTAATATGAATAAACTCAAATTTAATTCAGGTAAGAATGATCTGGAATATTTCTGTTTATTCTCATATTAGAATAAATGGTCTGAGCTTGAAGATTTCTGAATTCCAGTCCATCTCTTAGACTTTGTAATATATATCCAGTTTTCTTTTTTTCCCATGTTTGGGCAAAGTATTTTCCTCAAAAACATAATACTGAGACAATCTTCATTTGAACAAGGAGATATTAAGATAGAATGTTGACCACACCAGTGGAATGGTTATTCTCAATCCTAAAGCTAGAATTATATTTGCTCATAAACTGAGATGATTTAAAAGTTTCAAAAAGTTACATACATATGGTATATATGTAGAGATATAATCCATTATCATTCTGGAAAAGACTTGGTGATTTCATCAGGGCAAAGATAACATAACACTGAATTGCTTTTGTTATCAAAAATCACTTGGGCATATTTTTGTGGGTCTATCTCCAGGTTTGCTAATCTGTTTCATTGTTCTGTGTGTCCATCTCTCTGCCAATACCATGCTGTCTTATTAGCTACATAGTAAGCCTCAGCATTAGTAAGAATGATTCCTCCCACTTTATTCTTCTTTTTCAAAATGATTTTAGCTATTCTAAGCCCTTTGCTTTTCCATATAAATTTTAGAATAAACTTTTCTGTCTCTACAAAAAAAAAAAAAAAAAAAAACCTAGCTGAAGATTTTTATGGGAGGTGCATTAAACTTATCAATCAGCTTGGGGAGAGTTGATATCTTTAGTGCATTACATTTCCCAATATATGTACAGGATGTGGCTCTCTATTTAATCTTCTTGGATTTCTTTCATAGTATTTTATAGTTTCTAGCATACAAATTCAGTACATGCTTTGGTAGATTTATATCAAGTATTTCATTTTCTTTGAAGTTACTGTAAATGATGCTATATGTAAGGAATATTTTTGACTTTACGTTTTTCATAGTTTCTATTGTATACAGTGTAAAGAAGACAGAAGGAAAAAGACAGAAAGGGAATGAGAAAAACTGAAAGTAGGAAGATCAGTAATAATCTTTCAATAGTCTAAGTGGGAGATTATTATGGAATGTGTTACATTCATAGTAGGAGGAGTAGAGATAAATTGATTTTATTGTCAGCATGAAATGTCATTATGAAATATCTAGATAATTAAAATTATGGTTTGGAATTAGGAGAGACAACAGAAGATATAGCTTTGTATATCATTGGTATTTAGAGTAGTTGAAACTCTGTATATATATATGTTTGCTTGTGAAGAATATACAGAGTAAGGAAAAACAAAAACCAAGAAATTGATCATGATAGGAGATGTATTAAAAAAAACAGTCTGTGAAAGAATATCCAGCCAAAGAGATTAATCAGGGGTGGTATTAATCATGTGTGAGGGAAGAACAAGGGGAGAAGTATGTCAGAAAAGCCAAGGGAAGGATCAAAAGACTAGGAATAGACTTACCGTATGACCCAGGAATCCACTTCTGGGCATATATCCAGAAGGAGCCCTACTTCAGGATGACACCTGCACCCCAATGTTTATAGCAGCAATCATTTACAATAGCCAAGACATGAAAACAGCCTAAATGTCCATCAACAGGTGACTGGATAAAGAAGAGGTGGTATATTTATACAATGGAATACTATTCAGCCATAAAAAATGACAACATAATGCCATTTGTAGCAACATGGATGCTCCTGGAGAATGTCCTTCTAAGCGAAGTAAGCCAGAAAGAGAAAGAAAGATACCATATGAGATCGCTCATATGTGGAATCTAAAAAAAAAACAAAAACAAAAACAAACAAAGCATAAATACAAAACAGAAATAGACTCATAGACATAGAATACAAACTTGTGGTTGCCAAGAGGGCGAAGGGTGGGAAGGGATAGACAGGATTTCAAAATTGTAGAATAGATAAACAAGATTATACTGTATAGCACAGGGGAATATACACAAGATCTTACGGTAGCTCACAGAGAAAACAATGTGACAATGAATATATATATGTTCATGTATAACTGAAAAATTGTGCTCTACACTGGAATTTGACACAACATTGTAAAATGATTATAAATCAATAAAAAATGTTTAAAAAAATAAAAATAGAACTAACATATTATCCAGCAAAAAAAAAAAAAAAAGCCAAGGGAAGGAATTTTAAGAAGAAAAGTGGTGAGCGAAGTCAACTTCTTTAAAGAGTCTAATGTAATGTGTCATGGGTCACCACGTTTCCATGATGTAGCCTTGATGTTTGTAGCATTCAGAAGTTAAGACTGCAGGTCTAGCCCTGTCCCCTACTCACTATGTGACCTTGGTCAAACTGCTAATTCTTTATCTTGCCTTTTTCATTTGAAAATAGAAAAATAGCTATGTTTATCTTACCTAATTTTAATCTTCATAAAAATTTTTAACACAAGTGTTCAGAATAATGCCAGGCATATAGTAAACAGCTGAAAAATAATTAGTTATTACTGTGAAATTGTCAAGTGATAACTGGAGAACATAAACAGACCTTTCTCAGAACAGACATAAATAGGAACAAGGCAAGGACAAGGCCCTCCATATCTATAAAAATATCAAGGCTTCCTCCGACCAAAGTGGATCATTACTGCATCTTTACTAAGGGTAACTTTAGTCCCTTTTTAGTTCTTCCACCTCCTAGATAGTAATTGTTAAGATAAATATCCAAATTGACCCTTCCTCTTAACAGATCTAATCCAGGCCTCCAATTCCTTAATTTCTCTTTTCAGACATCCAGGAAAATTTCAAACCCTGTAAGAAGTTACTGCAAACTCCCCTTTTCTGAGAAATCTCCATAGCCTTGGATTAAGTTCTTTCTTACTGCAGCAAGTTAATTAAAACTGAATTTGTTTGACTATAAGTGTGTTTCTAAAGATGCTGGCTAGTGAATAACATCAATATTATAATTATTATCATTATCACCTTTGTTGGTCAACAGTGTATTGCATATACTTTAACATAATACTTTGCATCAAAAAGTGCTCAGAAGTATTTGATGAATAATAAAAAAGCAGTGGTCAATTAGGAAGCACTTGGCTTCAAGTAGGGCAGTTTCAGTAATGGAAAGGCAAATGGAACTGTAGTGGGCTGAAATGTGGCCAGAGGAGAAAAAGAGGAAATAATAATGAGGATTGGCAGCCCACAACTGTCCATCCACTAGCCACGCCCACCCACCGCATCTCAGAAATTGGGTTGTGTGAGGTAAGAATACAATAGATAGCTACTTGAGGTATGCCCTGTGCAGACATGTTAGACAATGAACTTTAAATCAGAAGGACCTCAGTATCTCATGTCTTTTGAGGTTACTGACTTTTTAAAAATATTTTTCTTCTATTGGTATGACACTCTTGTGATACTATCACATTTGCAACCCAATAATTTTGAGTCCTCCTTTCATAATATGTAGGGTCTAATTTTATATTCTCATGGAAATCAGAAAATCAAGTTTGGTTGACATGTATATAAACTGGGTGTAAGCTGAGGTAACTTTCTCTCAGGAAAATGCTTAAGTATCAGTGTGTGATTTTGTAGTTTTGATTCAAGCTCATTTTAAAACACCTTGGATCTTGACAAAGTTCCAAATAAGAATTTGTTCTACATATCTAATAGTTAAACAATTTGAAAAGAACAGATTGAGCAAACTTCAAGGGCTCATCAAAACTCACAATACATGAAATAATTAAATTAAAGTTAATTAATTCAAAATAATCAATCCTAATGGTCTTCTTACATTATGAGTGTTTCTTCTGTTTCTCAGTTTCTTCATCTGTAAAATAGTATATACATATTTATTTCATAGTATTATGGTGAGAATTAAAAATAATATATATTAAATATGCTATATCTGGTGTGTGCCTGCCAGTTAGCAGACTCTGTCAGTACATGTTAGCAGCTTTCCATTTCCTGACTAAAAAGTGACCAAAATACGGGATCAAGTCTCAGCTTATTAAGCCATGTTTATGTCACACATTAAATGGGTAAGCTGGTAACTTTCTTTAATGCAATAGAGTCTAGATGATTTCTAAAAGCATTTAGACAGAATGTTATTTAAAAGTCAGTTCCTTCTTCAAACCCAATTTACTGTATTAAAATTTTTTTTGCTATAGTTTTCCTGAACACCAGAATTAGATGCTAATTGATGACATTTATGTGGATAACATTGGGAAATATATCTTTGCTGTAGACAGTAGTAAAATTAATTTAGTACATATTTGTAATCTAAACAAAACTTTGCTTGGAACACTAGTCAAAAAGTCTAATTTATAAATTTTGTGAAGTGATGGTTTGCATATTTTTTATTATTTTTCTATGACTAGTACAGAATTTTCTATTAGATTCAGGTATATATTTCACATTTTCAATTAAAACTGACATTTTAAAGCCTCTTTTTTGAGTAGAGGCAACATAATAAACTGTTTTTATTCTTTAGCTTGAAGGCAGGTTATTCTGTTTGCTTAAATTGTTCACTCTTTAGAGCCATCCAGCATTCTGCCTGTTTCTTCTGCCTAAAATAGCAGTCAATTTTAATTTACTTGGTGCACAGAAGTCTTTGGCATTTGTGGAAACTGGGCACACAGCCACTCCTCAAAACACCACTGATCAATTTGCCTAGAAAGAAGTAAAGAAATGGAAGATATTGGCTTTGAAGAGCTTTTGAATGTTATCCTAAAGTTGAACCACTAGAAATTCAAAATTAAAATGTAAAAACAACTTTAACTCAGCTAAAATATAACACTATGTTTTAAAATTATTGATTTAGTAATTATTTGGAATTTTTTATTGGAAATGAATGATGAGTGGTTAAATGCCTAATTTAATTTGTTATTTATTTTTCATATCTACATAAACAGTATTCCCTAGAGTTTTAATGCAACAGTTCTGGAGGAAAGTTCATGGGTTTTGGCAGCGTTCTTGGACTAACTCTCTAAGGAATCATTATGGTGTTAGAGTTGTATATTGTGTTTCAAAGAATAGCAATATTTACTATGATATTATCTCTGAACTATAAACCTCCTGATATTTAAAATACTCAGCTTCTTCTCTTATAAAGCAGGATGTACATGAGTAATAAGACAGATGTCCTTGAATATATGTAAATTATTTTACTATTCTCTCTTAAATAAAAAGTTACACAAAGCCTTTCAAATATTTTCATTGAGAACATCTTAGAAAAGATACATTTTCTCAGTCTATCCACCATATCTTCCTTTGTTCAACAACATTTTGTTCTTTCATATCAAAGGGGAAAATTTAATATCTATTGCATTAAGAAGAAATCTTGTGATTCTCAAAAGGGTGTCATACTTAATGCCAACAAAGAACGTAAAAGTTAAAATTTCATCCTAAACAATGTTTTACAAAATAAAAACAACTTTAGTTATATACTTTATTGTATCTAGTTCTTTTAAGTGTGAATACACTGCAAGGTAAACTAAATGGTGCAGGATTTTTTTCCCCTTTGTTATACATTTTTGATGATCAGTTTTATTAAGTAAAAAATTTTAAAGATGCATTAATTATATAATGTTGACTGGAAATGAGAAAATAATACATTTTTTTCTACAAGTTAATATGACTTGCTATTTCTCTGAGATTTTCCAAGTTGAAAATTTGTGTTGTCATGCATTTCAGTCTTCCTAAACCAAGTGTCAATTTGTGTCACATGGTCAGAATTGAACTGAATGGACTGACCTGAACTTGGTCTACTTGCTGTTACAACTGGTGTGCATCATGCTGAAAGATGAAGTGGCAACATATTATAGGAGAATTTGAATATGACAGAAACAAACACGAAGGTATCATAGCATCCACAGAAGGAGGTATCATAGCATTATACACACACACACATATTTGAGGTCTCATTGTGGTCACTGCTTAATTACTCAAAGGTAGTTAACAGAGTTTATTGAAAAATCCATATTATTTGCTCAGGACAGGAAAATGTTAGGGTGAGAAAAATTTTCAGGGGTGTGTGATAGTGGAGGAAGATCCTCTGTGCAGACTAAAGTAGATTTTAATCTGTGGATATCATTAACTTGTATTTTTATGAAATCTTAAAAAGTAAACTAATGTAGAAAACAGATAAAAGGAGGGACAGCTCAGGTCAAAGAAGTGAGGAGGCCAGGGTTTTTATCTGCTCTCCCCACCCATCATCCTCTGTATTGACTTTTCAAATACATTTGGAAGTCTAGACTTCCAAAGATTAATTTGAAAAACAATGGCCTAATCTATCATGTAGAATTTATATGCACCAATTTTTAAGACAAATGAATTCTTTTGGATTTAGTAGATGTTCAGATTTAAACAAGTCATTTAACATTTACTGCATTTTTCCTTGTTTGTTTTCAGGTCTGTATTAATCCCTACCACCTGTCTGTCCCCGTCTCAGCACATATACATTTGCAAAATTGCTGTGAGAATTACAAAGATAAAATAATTTGAACATGCTCTGACAGGAGGATGAGGAGGGGCCATGGGGATTATAATACTTTCCTGAATAGAGTCCCTAGTGGAGAAATGAAGATATTTTGGTATGAACCTGTGTAGGTGGACAAGTCAGGTCAGCTTAACACAGAGTTTGTCTCTTGGGAGGAGAGTGACTCATCCCCACTATCATCTCATCTGAGAGCCATTTCTGATCCACCAGGATGTGCTGGTGCCACATCTTTCCCCTAAGAGCATCTTGGTCATTACCCTAGACATGGTATTATTACTGTTTGAGTGTCTTTCTTCTCCACTAGACTATGTGGTAATTCATGACCATTTACATTTATATAATCACATATCACAGCCTCTTCAAAGCAGCTGATAGCACAGCTCATAGACCAGTCTATGCTTGTTGAAAGACTCGCTAATTGAAAAAATAAATAAGTGATGTGCTCAGTGTAATTACATCATTAAGAATATCTCTTGCATTGCAAAACATGATCAGTGACTCATTAAGCAAGAAAATATAGTAACTTAATATTGCTTTTCTGAAGGCCTTTATCTTCTTGGATTTTCTCTCAACCAAAAGTTGAATCATTTTTAAATTATTTGAAATTAATTTTTAACTAGCTTTGGGGTTATATTAAGCATATTAAGCTTTGGGGTTATGGAAAACAACCGCTTCCTGTTTCTTTCTACCTCACATCTTTACTGTCAATAAACATTTTCTTTTCTCATATTGTCCCTCAGAGTTTACTTTCTCTTTTGATTAATTTTTTTAAATTTCATTTATCATTATTCACTAGCTCATCCATTAGTTCATTAAATATTTATTTAGCAGCTGCTATGTGACAATCACTGAAATAAAGTCTGGGAAAATAGAGATGAAAAAGACATGACCCCTGTCTTTAAAAGCTTATAATCAATCAGAGAAGACAGAAAAAACCCCACAGATATCACTCCTTGTTTCCCCAGCCTTCAGAACTGAGGGCTAAAACCAGAGTCAAAAAAATGGTAGCAAGACACTGTCTGTTTTTTCTCTTGCCAACAATTATAGAAAGGCTAGTTTTTTATGGAAGTATTTTAGGGAATCCCAAAGACAGTTAATGTTTGCTCCCAAGCTCAGTTCTTTACGTTACAATGCTGATAGGGCATTTTATGCCTTGTTATCCATTTTTTGTGGAGGAGCCAGATGTCCACATGCAGGACATGGCATATGTTGATGTTGAATGTACCTGCGAGGCTGTGCTACAGCTGCTCTGTGCTGTGCCATGGCTGGGAATCTGACAGAAGGGCATCTGAATCAGCCCGTGTTGCCCTCTGCTCTTACGCTTATAGTAAAGAGTATTCAGTAGTGACAAAAGGCATGAGAATTGAAATACAACTAATCTGAGACCACACCTTGCCCCCTCCTTTTACAAAACATAAGCAAAGCCTTCAATATGTTTCCTTAATCTTTCTAAGCCTCAACTTTATCACCTATATAATAAGACCGTCTACTTTGTGGTTTTAGTATGCAGACTTAATGTATTTGTATGGCTGCAAATACTTAATTGTAAACTTCCTAAACTCCAGGATTACTGGGGATCTAAGCTTCCCTTTAGATCAGGTGCATGTACTGTGTACTATCTCAGTGAACAAACTGGGTAAACGTGAACAGCTGTTAGCTTGCCTTACCACTGACTTCCTCGTACTTGTTCCCTTCAAGTAAGGGTATCAGGCTTCACTTCCACAAGCTTTTTCTTTTTCTACTTTAATCATTTTTTCTTAATTCTGAAAGGCTAAAGCAAAAGTGAGCTGGAATCAGTTACATTCTGGCTACTAGATGATAAGGAGTAATTCTGTTTAGAGGGTAGCATGGGAAAATATAATATGCAATAAAATACATGTTTGTAAGAATCATTTGCATACATGTATTTTCCTGTGGGGGGGGATGAGATTTAGCTGGACATATCTTGCCCATCTTAAGGAAGTCAATAATTTATGATGCCTTCCCAACCCCAAATATGACACTACTATATCTCCTCTTTGTAACCCTAATCCTAAACCTTCCCTGTCAAGAACTGTGAAGGTTCTGAGACAAGCTAACAAGTCAGCCTACCACATTTTCGATGCTGGTGGAAAATACAAGACTCATGTCAAAAATAATGTTGAATTTATTACTCATAAAAATATGAGTAGCCAGAATGTCAGCAACTTTCCATTAATTCCCTCAGTTCCAGTTCTTACCATATGACATACAAAGGCCCGCATGGCACCTGTACAGTATAACGTGTTACATTATAGGAGAGCAACACTAAGCTTAAGGAACCTAAATATTTTATAATGGGCGGTAAGCTGTCCTGCCCTTTGCTCTTTAGGAAAGGCATTCTCTTTATTACACTGTGAAGTAAGTAGCCTGTCCTTGACTCTGGAGGGAGACTCTATCTTCCAAAGCTGTTTGCTATATACTTCTTAAAGAGATGACAAAGGACACAATGTCTTGCTCACAAGATGTGCAGAAACATAGGAGACCCATGGAGACTGACTCAGTCCTTGAACCCTGTCTGACTTTTTAACTTCTTCAATAATTACAACAATTTTAATAATGCATTTGTACATCAGTGCATAAATAAAAGAAATCTTATCAAGTAGCATGTTTTCTGGGGTCTGTGGGAAACCATAATTCAAAAGTGTTCTATTGAAGTTATAACAGTTTTTATGCACATTGTTAACACTTTGTTTTATGTTCTTTCCCCTCACAGCTCCTTCCTTCTGGAATAAAAAGAAAAAAAATGGAATTGCATCTTCCCTCTGAAAAGGTACATGTTTATTTGTTTTATTTCTATTTTATCCATGATCCAAAACAAACTATCCTATAACCATGAGAGTATTTCCCACGTCTCAAGTCATCTTTTGATAGTTGATTCACATTTGTTTACACATTCTGGTTTCTTTTGCTAGATGCTTCTGTATAATAGCCTATTGATTTTATTCCTAATCTATGATGCAACCGCAAACAAACATCTACACATTAAATATCTGTTTATTTTCTTGTTTTAACCAAGCAGTATTTTCAGGAGATTGCATTATAAAAAACAACTAGACTGAAGAGCACGGCCAGTTGCTGGAGGGAATGAACATAGCGTTCCTGTTACTGAACAGTATGTCCATTATTGTAACTAGAACAGGTTGCTTACAGTAGAAGAATTCGCACAGTTGCTCATTGGTCATAATGGATCTGGGGCTGTGGGGAAGGCAGTGATATTGTCCAAGGTTGGTATTTTTTCTTACATGCATGGCATTTCTAAATAAATGAGAAAAGCTGTAGAATAACTACCCTGCCCTTGCTTATTATAAACCGTTCACATTTTGGCATTAGAGATATGAATAGGCCCTCAAAGAAAGAATGGATTCTAATTCAACAACAGAAAGAGACCACTGGCCAACGGAGGGAAAAAACGTATGAAACTACATTATTTATAGGATTGGACTGCTCTACCAGTTAGAAGTGAGGGAGAACATCTGCTACTGATTTGGTTGGAAATTTTTGTTTTTCAAAGTTAGCAGGAGGGAGTAAAGATAAAAAGAAAAAAAATACTAATTATTTGGGTTCATCCAAAAAGTAGGTACATTTTCTCCAATATACTGGAGTGACTATAGCTGTTTCCTAATCAGATCCACAGGTGCTTAAATCTGAACATCCCAGTTAATCCAATGACAATTCTTTAATGTATGTTTCATATTAAGTGCAAGGTAGAGCATTGTGCCATGAGCCTAATTTCCTAATTTTGTTTTACATATTACAATATTTGAGAAATTACAAAATAAAAGTAAAGTAGATTTCAAGCCCAAACTAAACTTTTTTGTAGTGTGTGTGTGTGTGTGTTGGCAGAACAGTGGCTGAACTTAACTTGAAATTCTTAATAGACATGCTCACTTCCTTCATGTTTATGTGACTTAAAATCTTCCTCTTAAAACTATATGCAGCAAGATATCAAAATAAGAATTTAAGATCATTGTTGGGCTATATAGAAAGCCCATCAGGTCTGTTTACATGACAGAGATGAAGTGATCTTTTGGGAAATGTGTTTTGTTTACTTTATGCTCTAGATCTAATGCTGTTCTCATTTAGAGATTGTGGCAGATTCCAACAAAATAAAACCCATAAAAATAGGAAAAAATTTTCACTAAGATCTCTCAAACCTTGGAAGCACAAAGAAGTATATTTTGATCTATGTATGTTATGAAGCTTTCTGACTGCAGCTGGGGAGTCAGTAGCCTGATCAATTGGCTCTTTGCATCACTGTGACAACATCAGCAAACATTGTGTGAAGGATATCCTCCATTTGCTTCTACAGACCAACTCCTTACCCTTCTCTGTTAGCCAAAAACTCTGACCTCTATCACACAGGCTCACTGGCCTCGTACACACAACTCATAAATTTTCTCTTTGATTTATTTGGATAATAACATTTGATATTGATAGACTACAATGCTAGCTAGAAATTTAGGACCCCTATCATGAGAATCTGGATAAAAATCAAAACAATTTTATTTATAAAAATAATTTAGTAAGTTTTAAGTTAGGAGTAAAAAAGTTGAACATTTGATTAAGTACCTACCAAGTAAAATATAATCTCAGCAGCTCTGTTTGGATGGGATATAGCTTACATTTGAAGAAAATATAGAAAAAGGAGAGCAATTCTGGTTTTGTTTTTTTTTTTTAATCTTGGTTCAAGAAAATAGTTTAACTATTTTATGTCTATTTTAAATAACAGCAAAAAATGCAAATTACAAGCACACATTTTTCTTGTATCCAGAGTTCTATTTCAGAATAGAACTGCAAAAATAGTGCTACCCCACTGTGTAAAGGAAATGAGAAATTCAGAGACCATTAAGGGGGATTGTGAATTTATATACTGCATTAGCACCAAAGGATACAACATGGCTATGTCTTAAAAATTCAGTGTTTAATGGCACTTGGATTTGCACCACTATCTGTCTGAGATATTAAATCCATGGTGGGGTCATAATGTATCTTATCTTGCCAAAGAGTTTTGAGATGATTTTTTTTCCTTGTCAGTTTCTCACTTTGTTTACGCAGTTTTATTTATTTAACAATGAAGAAATTGTTTACTTTGAACCCTCTGAACACAGGAAACACAATAGCACTTAAGTTCTTGTCTGACTAAACCATAGTGAAGTCAGATAAAAACTGTCTATATTGTTTGAGGGTGCTGGTTCCAGATGTTTTTGTCCAGCATCTGTTATTACTGAGAATTAAGTAAAAACAGTAGAATTCTGTCTCTCCTTTTTTACTCCATTCCATTTTCATGTTGCCTAGCCTCTGCCCCACTTTCAAAATAGAAAAGAGTAAATTGGCACATTTAAAATCTATCTATCTATATATACACATATATATGTTCAAATGTTAATTTTAGGTCTTTTCAAATTTCTTATAAAAACAGTGCTTCTGTTTGTATATGTTTGTGTTTCATGCTTTTAGTATTTAGTCATTCAGATTTCAAAAATTTGTGAAAGATGTTTTTTAATAGATTCTGAAAATAAATGATACCCAATTTATGAAGAGAAGGTCCAGATTCAAATACAGAATATTTTATTCAATAGATTTATTCATCAATTTCTTCTTCTTTCTTAATATATTGGTGAAATTTCATTTTCTGCTGTGTGTAGTTTTTTAGTGAAATATATTGGTATTTCTATTGTAGGGGAGCAAAATTTGACACTCCCAAAATTTGTTTTTGATATGAGTATTAATTTAGGCTGATTATTTTTAAGAAACAGAGGACTCAAAATTTTTTTGTGTTATCTCTCTCTTAACTGCCTAAACAAATTAAGATAGAGGATCTGTTTCCAGAATAGAGCTATCACCAGAGATATTTGCAAAGAATATTGACTAGGTAGGGTGAGGGAAACAGCAGGGCCTAGAGATCACAGTTCACTTTGTGTGCCATTGTTTCCACTTGGCTCAGCAAAATTTGTTTACCAGACATTTGATTTTCCATTCCCATGTGAATTATCTTCCCCGTCTTTGAAGTCTCAAACCACTATCCTCATCATTTTCTTTTGAATTTAGCTGAGGAAGGTATTTAAAGTAAGGGTTTCATCCATTTTGTTGGTTAAATTACTCAATTTTCCTGGATCCCTCCAATATATACACGTTATTAAAATTTTGTTGAATTTTACCTTGTTAATCTGTCTCGTGTCAATTTAATTCTTAGACCAGGCAATGAGCTTAGAAGGGTAGAGGAAAATGTCTTTCTCCCTGACAGTATCAGGTATAAAGGCAAAAATTACACACTTCTGAAATTTTCACTATTGTTCTGGTTTCACACTGGTGCTCTGTGCCACGTGCATTTTACGCCTCACATGATTAGTAGTAATTCAAGCAGTAATGAATAAACTGAATGGAAATTAAGGAAATAATTTTATTTACAATAAAAACACTTGGAACACATTAGTCATGAAATCTGTAGCTCACTCTGAGTATTGCCATCTTTACAATATGAACTCTTTCAATCTACATGCATGAGATATACTTCATGCAGGTCTCCTTACAGTTTCTTTTAGGAATGTTTTGTAGTTTTCAGGGGATAAGACTGCAAACCCAATTTTATTTTTCTCACAAAATGAAGGCCGATAATTTCATTTCTTTTCCTTGTCCAATTGCTTTGGTTAGGACTTCCAATACTATGTTGAATAAATGTAGTGACTATGGGCATTCTTGTCTTGTTCCTGATCTTAAAGGAAATGCTTTTAGCTTTTCAGCATTGAGTCTGATGTTAGCTGTGGGCTTATCTTATATGGCCTTTATTATGTTGAAATATGTTCCCTCTATATCCACTTTTGGAGAGCTTTTATAATAAAATTGATGTTGAATTTTGTCAAAAATTTTTTCTGCACTTACTGAGATGATTATATGTTTTTATTCTTCAGTTTGTTAATGTAGTATATCACATTTATTGGTTTGCTAATATTGAACCATCCTTGCCTCCCTGGAATAAATCCCACTTGACCATGATCCTTTTATGATCCTTTTAATGTATTGTTGAATTTGGTTTTCTGATATTTTCTTGAGAAATTTTGCATCTATGTTCATCAGAGATACTGGCCTATATTTTATTTTTTTGAAGGGAGTATATCTTTGTCTGGTTTTGGTGTTAGAGTGATGCTGGCCTTGTAAAGTGAATTTGAAATCATTTCTTCCTCTGCAATTTTTGGAATAGTTTGAGAAAATAGGTGCTAACTCTTCTCTATGTGTTTGGCAGAATTCACCTGTGAAGTCCTGGACCTTTTTTTTGTTGGGAGATATTTGTGTTTGTTTGTTTTGTTTTATTACTGATTCAATTTCATTCATTACTTGTAATGGGTCTTTTTATACTTTCTATTTCTTCCTAGTTCAGTCTTAGTAGAGTATACATTTCTAGATATTTGTTCATTTCTTCTAGGCTATCCATTTTATTGGCATATACTTGCTCATAGTAGTCTCTTATGATCCTTTGTATTCCTGTGGTGTTGATTGTAACTTCTCCCTTTTCATTTCTGATTTTACAAAAGCAAAAATAAACAAATGAGACCTAATTAAATTTAAAAGTTTTTGCACAGCAAAGGAAACCACTGACAAAATGAAAAGACAACCTACTAAGTGGGAGAAAATATTTACACGTTATGATTGATGAGGGATTCATATCCAAAAAATATAAATAACTCATACAACTCAACATCAAAATAGCAAATAACCTGATTAAAAAATGAGCAGAAGAACTGAATATATTTTTTTCCCAAAGAAGGCATTTAGACAGCCAATAGGCACATGAAAAGATGCTAACCATCACTGGTCATCAGAGAAATGCAAATTACAACCACAATGAGATATCACCTCACAACTGCCAGAATGTCTATTATCACAAAGACCACAAATAAAAAATGTTAATGAGGATGTGGAGAAAAGGGAACCTCAGTATAACTGTTAGTGAGAATATAAATTGGTGCAGCCACTGTGGAAAACAGTATGGAAGTTCCTCCATAAATGAAAAATAGAACTACCAGATGACCCAGCTATTCCACTGCTGGGTATATATCTGAAAAAAAATGGAAACATTAATTCAAAAAAGATATATGGACTGTAATGTTTATAGCAGCAGTATTTACAATGGTCAAGATATGGAAGCAACTTAAATTTTCATCAACAAATGAATGGATAATTCATCTGTTAATGTGCACTTAGGATGCTTTCATATCATAGCAATTATAAATAATGTTGCTCTTAATAGGTGTATGTATCTTTTTGAATCAATTCTTATTTTGTGGTTGGCTTTATTCCTTTGATAACTATGTAAGTTTAAAAAGCTAAAGCTCTAAATGTTCTTAGAAACAATGAACAGTACATATATGTAACTTTTAAAAATATGAGCAGTATAATGTGTATATGTATTTACATGCAAGGTATTGTATATGTGCAGTCAAATTGTAACAATTTTACCTAATAAAGCTGAAAAATGAAAAAAAAAAACAAAGAATGGCTAAAGAAGATAAAAAATGAATAGTATACACACATACATACACATATATAATGGAATACTACTTAGCCATAGGAAGGAATAAAATTTTGCCATTTGCAACAACATAGACCTGGCAGATGAAATAAGTCAGGCAGAGAAGAACAAATACTGTATGTTATCATTTATATGTGGAATCTAAAAACATAAACTGATGAATATAACAAAAATGAGACAGCCTCACAAATGTAGAGAATGAACTAGTAGTTACCAGTGGGGAGAAGGAAGAGGGTAGGGACAAGACAGCGGTAGGGAAATAGAGATACAAACTACTATGTATAAAACAAATAAGCTACAGGGATATACTATGTATCACAGGGAATACAGCTAATATTTTATAGTAAGTATAAATGAAGTTTAACCTTTAAAAATGGTGAATCACTATGTTGTATACCTGAAACTTATGTAATATTGTGCATCAGGTATGCCTCAGTTTAAAAAAAAGCCAATACTGATGTTCTTATGGAATTTCTGGGGAACCTGAATAGTCAAAACAATCTTGAAAAAACATAGTTGTAGGACTTACATAACTCAGTTTTAAAACTTATGGGTAGACTACAGTAATTGAAACTGTGGTACTGGTATAAAGATTTCCATATAGTCAATGGGATAAAATTAAGAGCCCAAAAATAAACCCATACTGTCTATGTCTAATTGATTCTTCACTAGGATCCTAAGATGATTCAGTGGAGGTAAGATAGTCTCTTTAACAAATGGTGCTTGGACAATTGGTTATCCACCAGCAGAAGAAAGCAATTAGACTCTTAACTCACAACATGTAAAAATTTAATTCAGTATGGATCAAATACTTAAATATAAGAGCTAAAACTTAGAAAAAAACTTAGGAGTAAATCTTTGTGACCTTGGATTTAACAATGGTTTCTTAGATGTGATACCAAAACCATAAAAAAAAGAAAAATAGGTAAATTGGAGTTGATAAAAATTTAAAATATTTGTGAATCACAGGACACTCAGTAAACTGAAAAGACAGCCCACTGAATGGGAAAATATCTGCAGATTATACATTTTATAAGTATCCATAGTCTAGAATATATAAAGAACACTTATAGGTCAACAGTAAAAAGACAAACAACCCAACCAATAAATTGACAAAGATCATGAGTAGACATTTCTCCAGAGAAGATTTACAAATAGCCAAGAAGCACACGAAAATATGTTCAACATCATTAGTCATTAGAGAAATGCAAATCAAAACTACAATGAGAGACAACTTCATATTTAATAGGATGGCTATGATGTTTTTTAAAAGGGGGAAAATATTCAGTGTTACTGAGAATTTGGAGAAATTAGAACCCTTATACATTTCTGGTGAGATGTAAAATAATGTAGCCACTTTGGAGAACAGTTTGGCAGTTCCTCAGTAAGTTAAATACAGGCTTTCCATGCATAACATAACTATAGTTAATAATAATGTATTTATACTTGAAATTTGCTAAGAGAGTATATTTCAGGTGTTCTCACCAAGAGAAAAAAGAAAAAAATAGTGTAACTCTGTGAGGTTATGGATATATTAATTAATTAGCTTGATTGTGGTAATTATTTCACGATGTATACATATATCAGAACGTTAGATTGAATCACCTAAATATATGCAAATTTTACTTGTTGATCATACCTCAATAAAACCAAAAGAAAAAAGAAACAGAAAAGTCTGTCAAAGTAAAAATCAAATCCATACAAAAGAAAATTATCCCTGAAAAATATCTCCAGTTCTGGACAGTTTTACTGGTCTCTTCATTTCTTTCAAACCTTTGTTTCCTGCCATGTAGATTGTTCCAGGGCAAAGTAATGCAAAAATCTCCAGTATCACTCTGTGAATATTATATACATACCAAACCCTGATAAACTTAAAGATGAAATATTGCCTGTAAGTATATATGTAAATATTTTCAAGAAGATAATGAAAATCAAGTCCAGCACAAAAGAACCATAATCATTGGTAGGAGTGTAAATTAATTTGGATGATAGAACATAAGCCTTAAACATGTTTTTCCTTATAGTGCAGTTTCTTTACTTTTAGAAATTTAATCAGATATGGCCTTAATTATCAGATAGAAGTATTTTTATCACATATTTATAATAATTGCAATGAATTAATGATAAATTAGAGAAAATCAAATTATCCCACAGGATATTTCCCACATTGCCTCCAATGAGTCTGTTTTGATTAGAAGCATTAAATATTTTTAGGTAAGTCATATATGAAAAAATACGTAATTTTTATAATTAGGAAACCATTAAAGTATTTTCAGTTTCAGTTACAATAACTTTATACTCAAAGGGAAATAATGGTAAGAGGGAGAAGATGGGAACATCCCCTAATTATAATGCATTAATTATGGACTGACTTTGGTGTTTCTGGGGAAAAAAATACAGTAACATTTCAAAAAGGTAAGGCAGCTGCCTGATTGGAGACAGCTGCCTGATTGGAGACAGCTTTAGCTATTTGGAACAAAAATAAACTGATAGAGTAGCTATTTGTCAAATAAGCCTTGAACTTACCCCACTCTGCTCTTTGCTCAAACTGTGCTGTACATCTTCCCTCTCACATGTACTCATCAAAATTGTACCTATTCTACTCACAAAACACTTTGCACTACTTACATAGATTCCTAGATTATAGCTATTTGTGAACATAGTTCACCTCACTTTCTGACTCTTAGAAGACAAGAAGCCTTATTCTGTTCATTGCTGTGTCTCTCACAGCAACAGGTAGCACTGTGCCTGGCATTTAGCAAGTGATTGATAAATATGTGACAAATAAGTAAATGTTGACTAAATTGGGTCTCTTGTCAGGGTCTTGTTTTTTGTTTTTTCAGTTTTTTATTCCAGTTTTCTGAAGTCTTCAGGGAACTCAGTAATTCAGTGAAAGGATTAGAATTTCTGGGATGAAAGCCTGACACAGATATTGCTAAATCACACAGCACACCATGCATGGAGGCTGTACCTATATTTATTCTGTTTTTCCCTTTATTTGCCTATTTCCTATCAGTTCCATTTCTGCCATGCTGGCTTCAGCTCTGTGCTGCGAAGGCTAGAATTCTGCATTCTCCATCTCCTAGACTTCCATTTAGGTTCTGCCAATGGGAGTCACTGGCAAGAAATTGAAATTGTGGAGGGAAAAATTATTTTCCTATTATTTTTTTCTGTTTTAACAATGGTTCTGATGAGAGTGGACCACTGTACACAGCAGCAGGAAGCGTCTGAACCCAGCATCCCTAGCATTGAGGGCTGTGCTAGTCCTGCCGGCTGGTTGGTGGCTTCTGGTGGTTCTGGCAGAAGCACTGGTATTTTCATCGGTGGCATGGGGTCTTATTCTGAATATCACCTCTAGGTCAGTGTAGAAACTTGTCTTTGTTCTGTTATAACAAAATACCATTGACTGGGTGGTTTATAAACAACATAAATTTATTGCTTACCATTCTGGAGGCTGGGAAGTCCACGATCAAGGCACTGGCTGACTTAGTGTCCCGTGAAGGCCAGCTTCCTGCTTCCTAGATGGTGGTCTTTTCCCCAAGTCCTCATGTGGTTGAAGCGGCGAAGGAGCTCTCTCTGGTCTCTTTTATAAGGCTACCAATCCCATTCACAAGGGTTCCACCCTCATGACCTACTCACCTCCCACAGGCCTCTCCTCCAAATACCGCACACTGGGGATTAGGTTTCAACATATGAATTTTGGGGTGACATAGACATTCATTCTATAGCAAAACCTAACATATGGGATGTCAAAAGAAAGTAGTGCCAAGAAAAATTGATGACCCACACATACTTGGTTAGCACTGTATTATTTTATTTCCATCACCAGGCTGAGTAGGATGTGACCTAGTGGCTCTGAGGATGTGTGACAAGTATTCACTACTTAATTTGAGTCAGCGAGTCTTTCTTTCTCTCTCCAGCTCAGCCACCACTGTCTGACCTTTGACAGCAAGTTAGCTTCCTGTAAGAAAGCTGCAGTTGCCTCACTGCTGACTGGGTCATCCATAACGAAAGTAGATCAGTGTTTTCTAGAGGTATGCAGGGAAGTCAGTGCTCAGAGATGCAGGGCCAGCTGGGCTTTCATGCTGAAATTATTCTTCGGGGTTTGGGAGTACATCAGGCAAGGGTGTTAATAAACATCATATAGGTGCTTCCGTAGACTTTCTCTTATACACAAACAGCATGTTTACATTGCTTGTTTTTGAGGGTAAAGACATTTTCTTTTTTCAGGAAACAATCCTCAAAAACATGTTCAAGTATAAGTTTCCATAAATATATTTGTAGCATTTCTTAATAAAAGCATAATTACAATTTGATAAAGCTGGGCGGAAACACCCTGTCAAAGCAAGTTTACTTTTGGTGGAGGTGAGGCGAGTGTTTTACATACTGACCACGTCACATGATGGTTCCCACAGCAGGAGTATAGTTCCACCAGTGTCATGGTGAGTGATCTCTCTCAAGACTGTTTCCTCTCTTTTGTTCAAAAGGCTGAAAGCTGCTTTCTGCAGTTACCCATCTCAGGGCTACTTCTCAGATCACCCATTTATTCTTTTAGTCCTTCTATCATTTTTTAGACCTAAATCTTATTATTAAATTCTCTCTGCTCTCTGACCTTAGCGTGGTTCTTTCCTTCTTTCCCTCCTTTCATTTCTGTAACTGAACTATGACACACAATACTAGTATGAAACATCTCACAGATTTAAAATTCTTCTTAGTGATAACATTTAGGAAATAAGGAGAAGCAAATTAATGTAATAAAATGATTCAAGAGTTTGACTGACAATGGGTTAAATATATTGAACAAATATTTGAGACATTCCCATGAACTAGGCACTGAGATAAGAATACAGCATAAGCTTTATCACACCTCTGTGATGATGGTACTCATAGAATGCATATTTTACATATACTGACACTGAGAAATAAACATGCTAAGGAAACTCCCCAAGGTCATACAGTTGGAGAGTTACATAACCAAGACTCAAATCATGGGTATGCATCTTCATTAATTGATAATCATAAATAGTAATAAGTAATTCACATTGATATTGATAATGCATATTTATTAATTAACAATTATTTATTAAATGCCTGTTATCAGACACTAAGGCTGTATGTATTACAGCCTTGATGGAATTGAAGAAAAAAATCTGAATGCAGCGTAACACCCAGACCCTTACAAACACTCTTACACCACCTTTCACAGCAGGGCAAACCAGAGGCACAGTTAGCTGCTCTTACCTCAGTCCTGTTCTGATAATAATATATTTTTCAGATCTTTATTAGGAATAGGGAAACATATCAAAGTAGTATTCTTTAAAGACAACTGAAGGCATCTCATGAATAGTTGTCAGTTGGTGATAACTGTATTTTCAGAACTTTGTTTCACTATGATATCATTCCCCAGAGGGCATTTTGTAGCCTTCTGGTGGTTCCTCCAATACTTTCAGAGGGTCTGCAATGTCAAAATTATTTATACAGTAATATGATGACATTATGTTACCTTTTCTCTGTGCCTTTTTCGTTGTTTGATAATTTCATTGATGGTGAAACAACAGTGGTGGAAAAACCTGCTGATAAATTAGCCCAAAACAAGGCAGTGGACCCCAAATGTACTAGTGTTATATATTCCTCTTCAACCTAAACTATGAAAAATTTAAAACTCAGTTTCACTTAAGATTGTCTTTAAAGATACACTAAGAACAATTTTATTAAATCTCAATGTTTGTGTTCCTGTGTTTTTAATATTTTGTAACAAAATGAAAAATATGCATAAATCATTTCTACTGTATAATGAAGTGTGATGCCTAACTCAAGGAAAAGCACTTGTGCAGTTGTAATAGTAGCTGATTTAACTGCTTTTTTTCATGGAAAGTTGTTTTTACTTGAAAAAGGAAAACTAACAGACAACCCACAGTTAACCAGACTTGAGTATTTGACATACATTTTCTCAGCAATGAACAAAGAGTCTGTAACTTCAAGGAAAATAACTGACAGTATCTTTTTCAATGATAAAATGTGGGCCTTCAAGTGAAAATTAGAGTTTTGGAAAACTTGCATTATTCCCCTGGGGGCTTGAAAGCTTCCAGAACCTTAAATACTTGACAAATAAGATTGGTTGTAATATTTAGAATATGGATTTTTGTTGCTGTGTAATGAAATGCGTCAAACATTTGGAAGATCTGCATAACTCAGTGAACTGGTATTTCTAAAATAATCAATGTCTGATGTTACCAAAATTATGCATGAATAAAAGATCCATGTAAAGTGCAAGACACATCAGTCAGTTTCATGGAGTTTTAGATTGCTGACTTTTGCTGTGGTATCAATTATCACGTTTCCACAATTTTCATACCTCTAGTATCTATGTGATGCTGGTTTCTGTATTTACCTCAACCAAGACAACCACGTCCTCCTGCAGATTGAATGTAGAAGCAGATATGAGAAAGAGACTGTCTTATGTTTAGCCAGTCATTACAGATATGTGAAAGTATTTAATACAGTGTCATCCTCCCTAAAGGCTTTTATTTGAAAAATAATTATTTTTATTAAAAATATGTGTGCAAATATATAATGTAGTTATTATTTTACAAGTATTTCCCTCAGTGTTCATACATAACATGATAAATACTAATAGGTATAGCACACATGAACATCTCCTTATAGTCCTCGATAATTTTTAAGCAGTTTGAAAGGGTGTTATTTTGCAGCCTCAGGAGTCCCCTGGGTGAAATCTGAAACTGAAACACGGAGGGCAAGGAGAGATCAAAGGAAGAGGCACGCCACCCCAGACTGGTAGATGTCTAACAAGCATGAGAACTTACATACAAGGCTTGTCTTGGGTGCTACAAGTAGATCTCTACACACCAGGCCAGAATCTTAAAGTTTATTTAGAGGCCTAACTGGGGCTCAGCTACGTATTTAGTCCAGACGATCTCAGCATCACTTTACCCTCTCAAAGCCACGTCCTTGAAACAGCTCCCAGTGTGGCAGTGGTGGGCAGAATGTACATTCCTATGACTGAAGAGTGGGTGAGGAGGTGAGGAGCCTCCAATTGCCCAGGTCCAGCTTTTGGGTCACCTGGCAGTCACATCCTCTGGATGACTTCCTCTGACAAGAAAAGTCATTAGTAGGTGATGGGATTAATGTTTGCCAGGATTAGATGTTTCCCTCAGTTTAATTAGTGTAGTTATTCTTGGGAGAGAACAGCAGTCCTCTTCTATGTGTCTTTGCTAAATAACAGAGCCATAGTCCCTCCTCCCACAGGTAGAAAGGAAATGAGTGTCTGCTGTTTGCGTGTTGAAAATTAACACATTGAATGAGCTCCACATGGCTTCCGGGAATGGGTAACATCTGAATCAGGAATTCGTATTTTCCTGTGGTACTTGGACCTGGCTCTGTAGAGGCTTACCTTCTAACCCCTGGCTATTTCTAGTTTCCTATATTTATTCCTTTCTCCTATTTCTTTTTTTTTTTTAACATCTTAATTTATTTTATTTCTTTACAAGTTAAAGATGCATTGAAAAATAAACCAGTGAAGAGAAATGAGAGGGCCAGAGCAGGGGCATCCCAGGCTGGGAGCAGGCAAGCATAGCCTCTGAGCCTAGTCCTTGTCCTGCCTCAGCCAGGTCACATTGGAAGAGAACAGTCAGCCACTCTGTCAATGCCAAAGCCTGAGTGATGCCCTGGCAGGAGAGACCAGCCACTTTTGCCACTCTCCCCAACAACCCCCAGCTTGGAGAGCAGTGTTTCCAGCAGGAGCCCAGAGTGGGATGTGGGCTGGCTCTGTGAGGTATTGCGAGTTGATGACCAGGTCTCCTATTTCTTTTTAATTTTATTTGCAGGAATTCTCTCCCTTCTCTCTTTCTTCCATCCCTTCCCTATTCCACCCCTGCCCCGCCCTTTCTTTCTAACATTAATGCAGTATTAGTGGAACCAGTTTAAAAAGGCTTATGTATATGATCAGGCTATTAGGTAATATTGGATCTTTGGAAAATATTTTAATTGTATTATCTCCAAGATTATCTTCATTTTTTAACCACTCTCATTTAATGGTGGAATAGGCAACTCTAGTTGTAATAACTATATTATATAAAAAGTGACAAGAAAATCACATAATCCTTTTGATGCATGTAATAGACTCCCTGACATAGACAATCAAGAGATAAGAATACTCTTTTAAGCCTAATTTATGACAGGACAATTACAAAATTAGAGATTAGTTTAAAAATGCATGCATGTAATGTAATTCAATACGACCATTAAAAATCTTTATATTCGAAGAATATCCAAGACGTAATATTTGCATGATATGCAAGTTACAAAATGGTATGAATATTCAGTATGTATATGGACACATAAAAAGGCATTAAAAGTGAAGAAAATACACTAAAATATGCTGATCTAGGGTTTGAATATTTATAAGTGTGATAAATCTGTTGCTTTTGAAATCTGATTGGAGAGTGATAATGAATACTTCTAAAAGACAGCAAGGGACAGAGCAGGATACTTCACTACCCAGTTGGCTCTGATGCAGTGTTCTAGTCTGAAAGAAAAACTGGGAAGCTACTTTGCCAGTTTTACTACCTAGGCTGTCAGAATTCTCAGCTTATCTTGTGCAAGTTATAATTATTTTTCCAAGAATCCCCATCTTTATTCAATAGGAAATGGTACTTCAGATCACAGTCTTTAGATCACAAATGCTCATTGCTATATGTGGCCATTGTTTATAAGTCTTTGTCATCTGCTTTTTTTGCCTAGAGATAGAAATTATTTTTCCCTTTAGTATTCAGGAGTTTTGCTATATTAACAATATCTTATTTATTCTGAATTTTTATTTTCAAGTATAGAGTGTACTTTCTCAATATGTACTTTCAACTCTTTAGTATTTCAGAAAAGCTTCTTTTTTACTATGATTTTTAGTATTAACTACAGTACTTACTTTGGATCTCTTCTTCAGGATCTCCTTTTATCTCCATGTTGTCTGCATTTAGTATTTCACTTTCTCAAGTTATTTTATCTCTGTATTACTTGATTTTTTTTTTCCTTTCTATCTTCTATTTTTCTCAAGGCACTGGCATTTTGTTGTTACTGTTGTATTTAGGCACTTCTCTGTTGCTATTAAAGTTTACATTTCTGGAATGATTTTTCTTTTATTTTCAGGCATCTCCTGAGTTCTTTCGGTGGCACTTCTTTGTCTCTGTTTTTTCTATATTGATTAGTTGATTCCATTCAAAAAGTTATTTTTCCCACTGTTTTGCCTGGTCCTGGAAAGAGCCTTGGAAGCTCAGTTTAAGGGATTTTTAAGGGTTAGATTGGTCCAGCCCTGTTATGATCACCCAAAAGCTTCATACTTACCATCTAAAGGGTGAGAGAAGCCTTCTCAGTTGCAGCTGCAGTTCTGTAATCCACCTGTCATGTTTTAAAACTGACAAATTCCTATTGCCTGTTTAGGGTCCTCCTTTTTTTGTCAGGTGCATCAGATCAGATGTTAGCCCGCTTCTCCCTGCCTCTTCCTGCACTGTGGCTGATGACATTGCATCTGCGGCTGCATGTGCTTCTCTCTGCCTGCTTGCAATTTGGAGTTTATGTGATTCATTGTCATCTAGTTCTATATGAAACATTTCATGAATTTTGTTTTGTTCCATTTAGTTTTTCTGTTTGAGTTTAAAGATTCAGAAAGTATAAAGAATGATGTAGCCACTATAGTTTTCTCCAAATCTGCTTCATATAGTTTAGATGAAGTTACTTGAGAAATAAAGTTTTAACCCTTGGCCTTTACTTAGAACATTTCTTTTTATGGAGACAACACATGAAAATAATTATTCAGATGCCTTCAATCATGTTCAGTTGATTTTGAGTAATTTCTGTTGTACCAAACGTAGCACAATATTCTTTCTTTCCATGATATGAAGTGAATTTGAAATATTGTGAAAGTGAGCCCCGTGTTTGTCTTTCCTTTAATAAATAACATAAAGAATTAGTGTGGTCCTATTCCAGGATCAAGTATGAAGTATATGTTATCTATCTAAAATTAGTGGATGCTGCCCAGCTCTATTGAAGTTTCCTCTAGGTGGACAACTTCAGTACACCACAGAATGTTTGCTCATCGGGGAAAAAAAAAGAGAGCAGCATGATTGGCAATGGTTTCACGTTTTCTAGTGACCTTAACAGTCATACCCTGATCCCTTCGTTAGTCAGGGAGATGGCTGTCGTGGTGTCTGGGACTCGTACAGCTGGTGTCATCTAACTTCCCTGGAAGCCAGAAAGAGAAATACTCACATTGTTAAAAATATTAGTCCTTATTTCTGATATGCTTTTTAAAGTAAGCACCTGCTTGTATTCTACTTAATTCAACTTCTTTTTTTTCTAGGCACTTTAAAGAATCTTAGCAGATTATTAACACTCTTATTCTTCTTGCACTTTTTAAATTGTATTTTTGAAACTATATAAAGGATTTTTTTAGAAAAGTTATCTTCCCTAACATCTTATCTTTTTCCTTAGTGTTTAGAAGTTTCCTAACTCGCTGCTTTCTGCATTCGTTTTTTTCTGCCTCTTCAGTCAACTTCTTCCTCAGCATCAGAGCTAATCTTTTCTCATAACCATGTTAATGTGTAAAATAGCACTAGGAATTATGAGAATGATGCATTACATTTTGTGTATAGCTGTACCCACATAATACAGTTAATAATTTGCTATTTACAAACATGTTATATCTATTTAGTTATTTTTAGAATTTTTGAAGCTAGAAAAAGTCTCTCTCAACTTATAAACCATATTTTGTGTTTTGCTGTTTTACTGTCTATATTGAACTTTTAAAAATACAAATTTAGTATTTTATTTTAAAATTACTCAAAGTCCTTATTTAATGTCCCTTGGACATTCATGAGCATGGTAAATATGTCTGTCTCATCACTTACTTTTGTGCTTTTTAGATGACCTAATAGTGGATAAGTAAGTATATGATTCAAAAGTAACAAAAAAAGTTTAGAGTTTCTGTAATTTCAAACATACATATAATATTTTAGCATTCTAATGCATTTTTCTGTAACAGATAAAAACATGTTTTGGTAAAGTACTTTTTCAGTGTCTAAAAAAGGAGTTATCTATATTTATAAATGCTCAATTGGATAAGCTAATCATTATAGCCAACTTTCACTGCTGTCCTTTAAGAAATCAAGCTTCCCAGATTGAGGCCCGAATGCCGCCCTTCTCCTGTTAACTTTTGCCTTAGTCACATGACTGGTTTAGGCCAAATTTTCTCACATTTACTAACTGCATAAACTAGGAGAAATTACTTAAATTTACCAAAGTTCAGTTACTCAACTTTTAAAAATACAAGTAGTATCTACCCAGAAATTTGCCAATGTGATTACATCTGATAACTCCTTATACAGTTTAATACTTTTGCCCTCAGTGACTGAGTTAATGGCAGTTACAAAGCAGACACTGGGAGGAATTGAGTCCAAAGCATTAAAATAATGAAATGACTTTGTTTAGCTAGAAAATAATTAACTCAATATATCAATGTTAATAGATTTAATCATTTAATTTGAATATACTAAATAGTGTGAATATTACTTTTATCCACTTGTGCATGTGTATTGGTTGGAGCTACATTGGTTCTCATGCATATGTGTTTCCTGACTGTACACAGTGTCTCAGATAAGTATTTCCATTCTTTTGTAACTCTGCAGAGAATTATATTTGATAACATCAGTATGAAATAGGGCTGAAATACTGACCGTCTCATTGACCTTTTAAAATGATATCTGAGTTTCTGATTGAAGGCATGGTGTCCTTGTAAAGATGGCAGGGTGCCTGAAGATATCTACCAGGATGAACTGTAAGAAAGACAATGTGTTCATCAGAGGAAGCCTGGCTAAGTTTTGGTGGGAGCTGACTGTCAGGAGTCTGGTATCATTTTACACTGACACTGGATATTTGATTGGGCTTTCAGTAAAACTGCTGTGCTGTCTTGAACCTACTACTAAAAATAAAACAAGCATTCTTGGAGGGTGGTATTGGAGGGGCACAACCTTTTTCAAGGCGCTTAGTACTTCTACCTATAATGTAGCTATTTGTAGGTATGTATCTATATCATCTTTAACAGTTTAAACTACTATAGCAGGATACCATAGAGTAGGTGGCTTATAATCAACAGAAATTTATTTCTCAGAGTTCTGAAGGCTAAAGTTCAAGATTAGAGTGCCAGCAGGGCCAGGTTCTTACAAGAGTCCACTGCTGGGTTGTAGATGGTCATTTTCTTATTGTATCCTCACGTGACAGAAAGCAAGCTAGCAAGCTCTCTGGGATTACATTTTAAAGACCACTAATCCTATTCTGGAGGACTGTACCCTCTGGACCTAATCACCTCTCAAAGGCCCTACCTCCTAATACTATCACACTGGAGGTTGGAATTTAAGCATATGAATTTCGGGGAGATACAATAGTCCATTAACTGTTTTTTTTTTTTTCATATTCAAGATAAGTAGCAATTTGAAGTCAAATGATATTCATTTTGTAATCTTCTAATAATTGCAAATATTATAGATATTCAGTAGATATTATACAATATTATGAAAGTAAAAGTGTAAAGAACTAGAAAAGGAAAGGTGTGAATGAGGGAGGGATAAAGGGAAAAAAGAAAGAATATTTATATATATATATATATATATATATATATATATATATATATATTCTATACATATCAAAATATTCCTAGAACTACAAAGAGGTACATAAAATATCTTGTCTAATTCATTAAATGTTTGAGATGCTGCCTATAGCCAAGCAATTAGGAACAAACACTTAAATTTAAATTTATGCATCTTTTATGAAAAATTTGCATCTATTAAAAAGTATCAGTTTTCATATCCATTGATCCTGTAATGCCACTTCTAAAATTTACCCTAAGAAGATTGTATAATATACATTCAAAGATGCAAGTCCAGTAATGTTTACTGTAACATTTTTATGTAGTGGGGGGAAAAGCTACATGCTCAGCAATAAGGAATCAATTTAATATGAAAGGACAAGAAGTAAACAGTTGGACTATATGTGGCCATAAAATTATGTCTTTGAAGAATATTTAATAATATGGTAAAAAAAAAAAAGATTTATGACATAGTAATTGAGGGAAGTAAAGATCAAAGGTCAAGTAGTTTTAAGGCCACACAATGCATAAATGAAGAACTGAAAATAAAATCAGATTAATTGTACATGTACATATGAAACCCGAAATCAGTTGCAGTTAATTGTTACCTGCTTGTTTTCAAGTTCATGAATCTAAAGTTCAAAATGTCCTATGGGATGGAAATATATATATAGAGAGAGAGATGTTTCTCAAATTACCACATTATATACTTTAAACATATGCAATTATATTTGTCAGTAATTCATCAATAGTTAAAAAATACAAAAGAGTAAAAAATTTAGGAGAAATAAAACCAATATTCTCTGTGCCAAAGTTAAATAATGTATGAATAAGAACATTTTAGCATATAAGCTATTCAAATATATATTTTAACTATTGCAAAATTTGAATAATGAAGTTGCTAATGACCTTCAGTAAAAGATCCTATTGAAAAAAAACTTAGGAATATAAAATACGAACAAAAACAGCTGTTCATATCATTAGAGAGAAACCGAAGTGATTGAACAAAATCTTCCACATTTTTTACATAATAAGTTACTAGTTTTAGTGAAAAGTAATGAGGAAAAACAGGAGAGTAATTTCCTCTTGAATTATAGCCATTCTTTGAAAAAATAAAGGCCATTACACTGGATATTTGAAAAATAAAAACAAAAACCTATGGCTATGTCAACAAACAACACAAAGTTAAAAAGAAGTACCAGACATCAAACAATTTATTTCATTTTAATGTCATTTCTCTCCCTTGATGTCTCTACACAGTAGATACCTTGTGATTTAGAGCTTCCTGCCAAGACAACTTCAGGGTCATTCTGGAATCAAGCCTTGACCTTGTTACACAGATGAGTTTTTAAATTAGAACTTGCTCACAGAAGTGCAAAGGCAGCGTATTGTTGAAGCTGTGCCTGAGTGTGACCAAGTCAGTACACGCTAAGACTGTAATTGCTTGTTTGTGCTTCTTCCTATCCTGATGCCCTTACCTGCATCTACTTGGACTTTCTTTAGGGTAAACCTGCACTGTGCTGTAAGAGTGTCAGTATTCGTGATTATTTTTTCATCCTTCCAACAAAATCATTTACCTCTTTCCAGCTAGTACAGCTTTAGACCTAAGTAATCTCTGTTTTCTTTTGTTTTCTTCTTTGAAAGTCAAGTTAATATAGGAATCTTTAGGAATACTCTGAAGACTCAGTGTCCCTGACATGATAACCTGATTTAAAAAAAAGAAAACAAAACACTAATTCAAATCTGTTTTTGACTAGTCATCCCCCAGATATCATGACGGAAGACATAATATCCTAGTAGTCTTTATTTAGTGCCATTCCACATTGTTGTTTGTGCTGGTTCCTTGTTCAGGGCCTGTCAGCAGTAAATAAATTATTCCCCAGCTAGTAAATCACAAAACTCTCTTGAGCTTCTCAGAGAAACAAAGCAAAATGATGAATCTCTCGCCCTAAGAGGTTTATTCATAAATATCCATTTTGTTTGAGGCACTTTGGGTCTACTCGATGGAAGACCAGTTTTCTTCCATAAAACACTGGAAGAGTGTTTATCTGGAAAGAAACACAAATGAAAGAGTGTTCATTCTCTGGTCTCCATCAAATTTCAGGATTTCCATATGATGGCATTAATAGTATGGAAAAAAACTTTGACTTGTCTTTGGCTACTTGAAGTGAGGACAGATATTTAAAAGTCAGAACGGAAGAAATAAACCCCCTCCTCCAACAAAAATTGATCGGTGATTTTTCTTTCTCTTTCAGCTCTTCCCACTTTTAAGAAACATTCCTAGATTTTCTGGGCGAGGAATAGCTCTCATTTGTTCATATTTGAAGTGAAAAATAGAGAAAGTACTGGTAGTCAGGGCTATAGATCTTAAGTGACTCACGTAATAGTTTTAGTAAGTGCCTTTTTCTTTAGAGATTCAAGCCCAGACTGGGAGCAGCTAAGAGCATTTCCTCACTGACAATGTCTGGACTCACAAGGGAAATATATTCTGTCACTGTGAACTTATTCCTAAGTGGGATAAAATTTTCTGACTAGCATTTAGCTGCTTAAAATTCAGTTGACTAGATACAATATTTTATAATTGCAAAGCATAAATCATGTCAGTGAGGCAGCCCTAGGTATTACTATATTAACTAAGTTTTAAAAAAGAGAGACTTGCAGAAAAATTACAGAAAGTATTTTTATAGTTTGTTCTAAGTCCGTACTATCTACAGGTATATTTAGAAACAGCCAGCTGTGTGATATAAAGAAGATACAAATTGTGTATTATGTAGCATAGTGATAATCTAGAGCTGTCTTTTAGCTCTAGTTTTATCCTCAGCCCTTTGGCCCAAGAATCTTAACCAATTAAAATCAATGCATTATTTATAAGTGATTTTGAAAAAAAAAACTCAAATAATTAATATTTTATTTCAACTTAGGTTAAAGTTGAAATTTAATTTCCCTTAGTCAAAAAGTTACTGAGAAAGGAAACGAAGAGCTACATGTGTCTTTTATTGTGCATGCTGAAAATTTCTCAAGAATGAGGATCACATGTGAATTAAGGACAATGAGAACCCAGCTTTGGACCCTTACAAATATAGAGTTCTGTTGATTTTAGTTTCCATTTTCTGTGGTCAGAATGTACTTTGTTCTGTGGAACAGTATTGATGAGGTTGTAGTTTTGTTCTATCCATACAAAACATTTTATATTTGCAGACTCCTTGGTTATTTGTTTGATTTCATCTCATAAGGTGAGTGACAAAAGCTATTATTTTCATAAAGAAAAGGCCACTGTCAGCTTTAACTCAAGGTCAGTGTGCTTTATTCATGGTCACTGGGGTTTATGTTTTCATTATAGCATCTGCCTTAGAACATAACTGAGGAAGGCATTTCAGAATTGAAATCCCAAAATTAAGTTAAGCACTTGTAATTCATGTTGTATCAAATCATACCTTTGGGGTATAGGAAATGCCATTCCGGGTCTGACAAAGACCCACTGATATACACCAAGATATTTTATTGAGCACTTGAGGAAGTCATAACATTAGCCAATGTGTGGTCTTGCCTGCAGGTGGTTCACCCACTGGCTATATATTCGAATCACCTGCATAGCTTATGAAACCTACTAACGCCCAGCTACTGACAAGGATTCTGATTTGCCTTGCATGCCCTCTGGGTTGATCCAGAGTATCAAACTTTAGTGTGCACATGAATCATTGGAGGATATACTTAAAATGGAAAATCTCAGTTTGTATGTCTGGTGTGGCCCCTGCTATTCTGCATTTCTAACAAGCTACGAAATGTTAGTTTAAAAATAAAAGTTATAAAGGTAAATACATATAAATAAATGTCCCAGACTCCCATTCCAAATAAATATAAGCAAAACTATGTCAAATGTAATTAGGTTCTAACCAGTGAAATAATAATTCTTAAAAGTACAGAAAGCTCCTTATTAGCCTGTGATCAATATCAGAATAAAGGGCCAAAAAGGGAATCCAAAGTGACTTAAAAAAAAAAAAGGTTAAAAAAAAGGTGGAAAAGGAAGCTAAACAAGTAGAATTTTTTTAACTATTGAGAATTAACTTTAGAAAAAAGTCAACAAGTATAAATTGATCTTTAGTAAAAATAAAGTCAAGATTATAACTAGAAATGTATATTTAACACAAACAAACTAAGAATAGATTTTTTTGTGGTAGCATTTTTTGGGCAGAATTTATGATAGTATCATGATAGGATACTTGTATAGTTGATTTTTATAGCTTGATATCAGTTTAATTAAAGTGCAGAATTTTCACAATTTTATCAATGAATTTCCTCGAATTTTTGATAGTCAAACCATCTTCTTTTGAAAAGTTATCCTTATTTATATTCATTTTTGCTACTCTTTCCATCATCAGATCTTCATTTGCCAAAATCTCTATGTGGTATAATCTGTTCCCTCAAACCATTTCAGCAAATTTCAAGTTACACAAAACCTTTTTCAGGTATTTGTAATTTTATTCTGTTGCTGTTTTGTTGATTTTTTTTTTCCTTCCTGTTTCTGTAGTTTCTCCAAACCAGGTAGAAAATGACCTAGGTATAAATTATTTGGAAAATGCGGTTATATTTTCAGTTTGAGTAAGGGGAGAAATGACTGAGAAGTGATTAGTTTCATAAATAGTCCAGTTTTTCATAAATATTTTAGTGTTATGGCAACTCTGATTTCATCAGCACACTGGTACTTGCATATCACCACTTATGTAATGAAGGCTTTCTGCTGTAGAGTTCCCCATTCACATTAATCCAACTGCACTGTGAATCTGCTTATGGCATTAAGCCAAGTGGAAGGAACCCGTGCATTGAATTTGCCAAGTAACAGTAGCTTGAGAGTCAAAAAAAAAAGAGGATATTGGCTCAGTCCAAAGACCTTTGCTTCCATTTCATCTGTTTACCCTGCATTTGCTCTCTTTACACAATCAGGCCTATTAATTTTAAACACTCTTTGTCCTTGCTTTCCATTTTTTGTTGATGTCTTTGCAACTGAGTAAACTTTGACCTCTATTCCATGGATTATTCACTCTGTTCTGACAGTGCATGGATGCCCCTAAAGGCTGCTGCTGTCTAATAGTGAGAGAAATGTTATACTCATTTTCTAATGTCATCAGCTCTTCTCCCAGAGACCTCCACAACTGCACTTCTGCATAACTGACCATTGCCATATTTTATTTACTTCCTTAAATGGTAGAGATAATTGATCCTGCAGTTCATCCATCCCTCAGCTAGAAATACCTGGAATTTCCCATCTAACCTTCAATACTATGCATTCCACTTCAAGATTTTATTCATGTTCATAGTTTGAGAACATTTACTGATGCTCTCTAAACAACCTAAATTTCTGGTTGAGTAATCTGAAAGAGGATGAATTTTAAAAACACAGCATCATTGTTTTTATTTATTTATGTTTTTATTTTCTAACCAATATATGTGCAGTTATGTCACTGAGCCAATAGTTTTCACTTTTCTTATCACCTTTAAATGTTGTGAAGACTCACAATCTTCTGCACTGAAGCACTTCATTTAATTTTGTAAACACAGCCAGCTGTTTATAAATGCATTTCTGGAAGAAAATGTACTTAGCTATACATCTCAATTTCTCTTCATTGTTCTGGCTTTTTGGAAAGTGAGGTTAGTATATGTTTGCATAACCCTGTGTTTAAATTATAGAAGAGATGTAATAAGATAAGTGGTAGTTATATTGAGAAAATATTCCAGATATTTCAAGTTTCATAATGAGTTTGGTTTTTACTACTTTAAACAGACTTTTTTCTTAATTACCCTGAATATTTATTTCCCTGTGTCCTAATGTCTACAAAATATCAACATATTATACATTTGAGAAGTAATACATCCATTCTAGAATTTTAGAACAGTATAATCTTCATCTTAGAATGCAATGATAAAAATGAAATGTTCTGAAGAAAGCAGACAAGCAATTACCTAATAGCCATGTCTAGCCCTACAAATCAATTTTATAATGTACCAAGAATACTCTACAAGTATCATTTTAATAAACCTTTACTAAAAAAAAAGAGTTATATGCGTTCACATGAGGAGAATAAAATAATTATGCAGTGTTAAAATATGGGTTACCTTTTGAGTCATTTGCCTGTTACACAGCACTTTGATTTTTTTGTCATTTAATTAGGGATAATGCCATCCCTTTAAGAATACAACTTTTTTTCCAAGTGCTGCATACAAGGATCAATTTTTCTAATTTTATAAAATTTTAAAATTATATTATTTATGAAAAGCTTTCTTATTTGTCCAAATTTGATATTTTTAGATTTCTATAGTCTTTTCTTTTGGTATTAGTTGAAATGACTGCAAAGATCTAAGCTCATGATTTGGGTTTATTCCATTTATTAGCTGTTTGTCATTTATTTAAAGAAAAGTCCACATATCTAAAGTTTGCAAGTTTTTATAATGCTATGTTTAATTACATCCATAGTTGTCTTCTGAATATCTCTTAGCCCTCACTGAATAAATAACTCAGTGAATTTTTATCCCTCTATATTTTGTTTACTTGTTTCATCACATAAGGAGATTAAATTTTGAATCCTAAACAGTTCCTGAGTTCTCAGAAACCTGTGAACAAGCAGAGGCATCTGAATGCAATAAATTGCTTGTTGACTCAATCTCAGGAGTGACTCTTCATCTGATGGACCTGTTTGTGAGGCCTGCATTTGTTGTTAAGCTATCAATTATATATGTGGTTCTCCATCTTTAAAATTGCAGGAGATGGATTTAGTGCCTAGGAGCCATGATTGGATTCAGAAGTTGGAAGGCAGAGAGCCAGAGTACTGTTCTTATGGAAGTGAAAGCTATCTGCTGAGTCAGCCACAGTCCATGCACTTTCTCTGCTTGGTTTCATCTAATGCCGTTTGGTTTGGGCACAAAGGGATTCCCTTCAGGTGAACTAAGGGAGTGACGAAGTCTCTTTATTCTTTTCAGCCTATCTAAGAGTTAGGAAATAAACCAAGATGGAAGGAGTGGTATTTCATTTCAAGCTTTTAATAACTAAAATCTTACTGTTTTGAGTTTCTGTGGCTATAGTTGTATTTGAACTACGTATGATCAAGTCAAAGAATCTAGACAGATTTGGGCAGCTGGTTTCCTTTATCACTATTGTCTTATCCATTAATATAGAGCTAAGATTAAAGTTATTGACAAGAGGGATATTAGTACTTAAAAATAGCTCAGTATTATTGTAAGAAATATTGATGTTAGTATTTAAAAGGCTGAGTCTTAACTCCATTAACAAAATGAGTCTTTGCTCTGAGAAAAATAATTGGTTAACTTTATGTAATCAGTGAGTGAAACACAATTAGAAAACTTGGGAAGAAAATAATTCTTATAAAGGCCAAGTTTCTATCAAGTTTTTAGACTAAGTCCCAGATTATTAGATGACAATATCATGGGCCACTTTTTTCTGGCATTCATATAAAACTCAAATATTACTGTTTCAGAGTTAGAGAAAAATGAGAACTATAAAAAATATTTTATAACCCATGCATATTTTTTGAAGTTTTAAAAATAGTGCTTTCCTCAAATTCTGTACTTTTGAATACGATCTATCTTTTTAATGCAGATTTTCTAGATAAAAGAATATTTTCCCCTAACTTTAAGTTTTTAGAAAAAAAACACTTGATTAATATTAGTTTTAGATATTACTTAAACATAGAACTTGATAAATTTGTTGTAGGTTTCTTTTGGCTAAAATTGTGTTATAATACTGATTTGTCTGAAATCTGGGTAAACAAAACTGAAACTCATTTCTAATGTCATCTGGATATTTTATTTCAAAATACTAAAATATTTTAATACCAACTTTCATCCTATGTTGAAAGAGCTTAAGCAAGCTTAACTGCTGAAGCAGTTTTCCATTAGAAAAGTCACTAAACTTGATTTGATGCAGAAAACTTGATGATTGTTTTAGACAACAATTTTTAAGATTGCTGTAGAAAGATACAGTTTTAACTAAGGGTTAGAAACTGTCAAGGGTAAGTTTAGGGTTAGTTTTAGTTGTAGAATTGAGTGGGTTAATTTATTGAGCACTCAGTGTTAGAAAAGATCTTTCTGCCTTATTCATATCATTTTAGATCTTTGGGCCTCATTTTCTTTCTTTGAAAAATATGGAGTATGATACAGTTATTTATTTATCTCCAGTTTAAATAATGTGTATTTCAAGAGCCCAAGCTCTTATCAGCATTACAAAATCTAAGTTCACACATAGTATTAACAATTAAAAAAAAAAATCTGAATCTATATCCTGATTTTACTGCTAATCACTATTTGAACCAAACTAAGGTCTCTGCCTCTCTGGGTCTTCTCTCCTTCACCTTTAAAATGAGGATGATAAGTGATCTTTAATGAATAATTCTGAGTTTATACTCAATAACGTATTTGGATAAATTTTGCACCATTTTAAGTATTAGTCCATTTTGGTCCTATTTGGTCTTCTTGTGATTTTTATCATATGGATAAATGTCATCATTTTATGAACATAAATAATCTTTGCCAATGTTAGAAAGTAGATTGGTCATCACTACTGATTCCATGGGCATTAATAGTATAATACAGAAATACTATGAACAACTCTTTGCCCACAAATTTGGTAACTTAGATGATATGAACTAATGTCTTGATAGACACAATCTACAAAAGCATACAAAGAGGAAAAAGATGACCTGAATGGCCATTTGCCAATGAAAGAATTATAATTAGTAATTAATAAACTTCCAAAAACAAAAGCACCCATACTGGAAAAGAAACCCAATAAGACATTGTAGGATACTTATCAGAGGCAGAAAAAAAAAAATGAGTGTCTAAGATTTGAGGGAATAAAAGAGAAAAGTGAACATTTTTCCCTAAATGGGAGTATAGACTTCCCTGACTTTACAACAAAACTGATTATTAAATATTTATTAACTTATAAGTAGCAACCACAAGGAAGAGTTTTAGAGTATATATTAAGACCTTAAAAAAAATCATCATTTTTGTTAGTTTCCCGTCGTGTATCTCCAGATTTTCTTACCAAAAACAAGTATATTGATTAATTTAGATAAAGTGTACCCTTTATTTAAAAGGAACGAGTAGTAAGTATGGAATTCTGAAACATAATAGGAGGGCCCCATACAAAAATTTAATTGCACTCCCTGATTTGTTTTCAAATCCCATGAAGCCTATGAGGTGTTTCTGTTTACCACAATATTAAGCATTGGTTGTACCATGTGGTGGCACTTTATCAGGTGTTTAATCATAAAGCTTTTATTGAAAGAAAGTGTCTTCATGGGTGCATAATTTAGAAAGACTGACCAACAAGTTATAATACAAATAAATTGTTTAAAAAAAAGTTTTCTAATTCATTTGTTCCTTGCTTTGATTAGATCTGTCTATCTTTAAATACAGAAGCATCCAAAACACCTTTGCTACTTCCCAGAGTGCCTTTATCATAGGGAAGCAGAGTGGGCAGATTCACGAGTGGTGTTCACAGAACTGCGGTAGGAGGTGTGGGGGTTAGAAGCGGGAGCCTTACTTTTGTCACTGGCAATTAGCAGGCATTGTGAATTGAGGCTACCCAGTTAGTGCTCTTTTGTTCTCAGCAAATTACAGCTCAGAAGGAATGCTGGCACTTTGGTTTGCTAATCTGTGTGGCTTTGTGTGCTCTGATCTTTCAACCACAATCAAATAATCATTTCCTCTTGTTTGTCTTCATTCATTTCCTGCCCCCCCCCTTGGATTTAACTATCAAATGTCCTTTGCTTTTGACCAGAGACTCTTCAACAAAAGCCCTGTAGTTCCTGACATCATTATTCTTTTGTAAAAAGCAGTGGTTGGGCATATACTAATGTAAATAGTTTCTTTTTCTTGGCCAAAGGCAAGTGTTCTGTGTATTGTACTGGTATTCTTATACACTGTGTATCAGACTTCATTCCAATACAGTATCATAAAAGGATTTAGGAGAACAGGAGTTGTGAACAGAAAATTGCATCGTGAATAATGTTGTCTTGACATCTTATCAAATCTGAAATCTTCACTTGGTTTTTAAGGGCTTTAATTTGTTTATTTTCTTCAAAACAAGCTATGAAGTATAAAGGTATCTATCCTCTACTGTCTGTCTGTCTGTCTGTCAGTCATCTAGCCATCTATCATCTGTCTATATGTTTCATCAGTCATTTTTAAATTACCATTTTTGTTAAGGCTTTTTGTTGGTAGCAAGTTTTTTTTTCCCCCTGCTAATACCTACTCCCTACCAAGTCACAGTGCCTCCCAAGACAACAATTTATAAAGCAAAAAGGGGTATATTTTAAAAGTGATGCGTGGGAGGTATTAGAACAAATGCTGTTATACATGAACAGAATTTTTGCACATAACTCCCTCACAGTTCTTTAAAAATGTACGCTTTCACATAAAAATATCTGCTTGGAGCTAAAAAAAGCAGAAAAAAACCTTTTCTTCCTTTTTAGGTGCAATCTTGTCAATGCAACTTAATTTGATATTTCAGGTTGCTCCCCCCAGAAAAATATGCAGGAGTCCCAAGATTGTGTGTATGTGTTAAGAGGTTCAGAATATGCCACCCCAAAGTAAGCTACTTTGGCATATTGACAGTTAGGAGCTGAGGACACTTGAGAAACAACAGATGCAGGAAGGACTCCCTGACCTCCTCCTTTCTACTTAAAAGTAGGTTATAGAATTTCCTATGAGAAAGTTGTTCTTCCTGTACTAGAAAGAAAAGAACATTTCCTCTATGGGAGGTTGGAGGCCAGTGGTGAAATGGATGTGTACACACAAACCTTAAAATAACCTTTATCTTCCATTAATTTTCCCCATAGATTTCTTAAGTCATTTTCCCAGAATTCATCTCCACTAGAAATGTAACCCCCTTTTCCTTTGTATCATCACATCTCCAAAATTTTATCATTCTTTGTTAAAAAGCTATATAAGCTCTTGGCCCTAACTGCTTCTTAGAGTCTTCATTTTTCCTGTAAAAGCTCTTGTGTACATGTAAAAACATTAAATAAACTTTACATGTTCTTCTCCTGTTAATATGTCATTTGTCATTCCAATCCATAGGACCCAGAACCTAAGGAGGTGGAGAAAATGTATTTTTCATCCCTACAATTACGGTGGCAAGGATGGAATATCATTGGCTGGGACTCCCCACTCTCTTAGGACACCTAAAATAGTCAGCAAAAGGTAAGTGACTCTTGTGCTGTTTGTTTTATGCTGCAAAGTTATCGAGCTGGTATCTTCTTTTCTGGGCACAAAAGCCAGACCCCAGCCACCAGGCGTGACGGTGAGGCCTCTGAGTGAAAGGACACAGGGCCCCACTCTTACAATGCTCTCTGCTGGTAGAACAGAGAAGACGCCCTTCCGAGGATCTCTTTGTTTTAATTGCTCTTTTCCATCCCAGAGATAGACATTGTTTTCCTTATGGGTCATATCAGCCTGTTGTTTGAGCTGGTATCACAGATAGGTGAGTATACTGTTCTCGCTGGATTGGAGCCTGTTTGGACAAACTTTGCTGTGGCTTGCCAGTAAAAATACTAGGTGAGGTTCTCCTTTTACCTTGTTTCATATTCTGAGAGCCTGGCTTGTAACCTCCTCCCCTCTGCCAACCGGAAAGGAAGCTGTTGGGCCTGCATCAGGTAGCTAGCCACCAGACGAGGAACCTAAGACACAGAGTGTGCTCGCAGCATTTTCCGACTGACTCTGCCAGCTCTGGAGGAGTCTGTCTTAGTATGAGTTCTCAGCCCTTAAAGGGCCTTTGTCGTCTCTACCCTCATTGCCTTGTCAGTGCTGGAAAAGTTGCATCTCCATACTGGCTGTCCGGTATCAGATTAGCAGATCTGTGATTGGAAGCGTCTTAGTTTGGTGTGATGCTGGAGACACAAGTTCTCACAAACACTGTCATTACCATTTGTGATAAAAAGGTTGTGGCTTTTGTTTTGAATCTGAGATATAGTTGGTTTATAATATTGTATTATTTTCAGATGTGTACAATTTAACGATTCAAAATTTTTATAGATTTTCTCCACTTACAGTTATTATAAAATATTGGCTGTATTCCCTGTGCTGCACAATATATCCTTGCAGCTTATGTATTTTATACATAATCATTTGTACCTCTTAACCCCTTACCTCTTCTTGCCCCTCCCCACTTCCCTCTCCCTACTGGTAACCATTAGTTTGTTCTCTGTGAGTCTCTATTTTGTTATATATATTTGTTTTATTTTTAAATTGCACATATAAATAATAACATACAGTGTTTTTCATTTTCTATCTGACTTATTTTTCTGAGCATAATATCCTCCAGGTCCATCCATGTGGTTGCAAATGGCAGAATTCCTTTCTTTTTTATGCCTGAGTAGTGTTCCATTGTGTATATATATCACATCTTTTTTTATCAATGTATCTGTTGTACACTTGGGTTGCTTCCATAGCTTGATCATTTTAATTAATGCTGCTATGAACATTGAGGTGTATGTATCTTTTTGAATTAGTGTTTTTGTTTTCTTTGTATATATACCCAGGAGTAGAATTGCTGAATCATATGGTAGTTGTTTTTAGTTTTTGAGGACCCTCCATACTGTTTTCCACAGTGTACCAATTTACATTCCCACCAAGTACTGAGGGTCCTATTCTCTGCATTCTTGCTGATATTTGTTATTTGTGTTCTTTTTTAATAATAGCCATTTTGACATGTGTAAAGTAGTATCTCACTGGGGCATTGATTTGTATTTCTCTGATGATTAGCAATGTTGAGCAAATTTTCACATGCCTTTTGGCCACTTGTATGTCTTTGGGAAAACGTTTATTTAGGTTTTCTGCCCATTTTTAAATCAATTTTTCTAATATTGAATTATAGAGCTGTTTATATATTTTGGATATTAACTCTTTATTGATCATACCATTCGCATATATTTTCTCCCATTTAGTAAGTTGTCTTTTCATTTTGTGAATGGCTTCCTCTGCTTTGTAAAAGATTTCAAATTTAGTTAGGCCTTATTTGTTTATTTCTGCTTTTGTTTCCTTTGCTTTAAGAGACAGATCCAAAAAAAATATTGCTACAGTTTTTGTCAGAGTGTTCTGCCTATGTTTTCTTCTAGGATTTTTATGGTTTCTGGTTTTACATTTAGGTTTTTAATCAATTTTGAGTTTACTTTTGTATATGGTGTGAAGAAGTGTTCTAATTTCATTCTTTCCCATGCAGCTGTCCAGTTTTCCCAGCACTGCTTATTGAAGAGACAGTCTTTTCTCCATTGTATATTCTTGCCTTCTTTGTTATAAATCAATTGGCCATAAGTGTGTGGGTTTATTTCTGAGCTCTGTATTCTGTTCCACTGATCTAGGTGTCTGGTTTTGTGCCACTACCATACTGTTTGGATTAGTGTAGCTTTCTAGTATAGGCTGAAGTCAGAGAGAGGTCTTTGCTTTCTTGATCTTTCTTTATGAGTGACTTTTTGGATCATGTGGGCTGCACCACCTCCAGGAATCTCTTGCATCCATGAGGAAAATTTATTCTAAGTATGGAAAGTTACCTTTAAGTCTTTCTATGGAAAGGCTTACGGATTGGGTCACTATTGAAAGGGGTACACCTTTAAAAATTCTATTTGTTAGTGGCCAGGTGATCCTTTGATTTGAAAAAATTTTTATATTTGGAAAAAAAAATTTTTAAAGAGCTCTCATCCTAAATACATGTCCTATTGGTACCTATGGAATGATCAAATTGAAAGAAGGATAAAAAAGATCATTTGGGTAGCCTTATGGACACTTTAAACAAGATTAAAGAATGGAAATGAGGTTCAAAACAAAAGTTAAACTCCACACCACAGTAAATTCCCCTTCTCCATGCTCCTTCACTCTTATTTATCCCAAACTCCCTGTCTGATGCTTCAGAAGATCTTTTAGATCTCTGGACCCCTGTCTCAAATCCCTCTTCCCCAAATTCAACCCTTAACAAATTCCTTTAATCCTTGAAACTCTTTCAGCTTCCCCAGAGAATCCCTTAAATACCCAGCTTACCACTTTCTTCTCTTACCCTGCAAAAATTACAGAAAATACTCCAGCCTGATGTCCAGGACTGGGTATTCAGGTTACTTATGTAAATACTGATGGCAAAGAAATAACTTTGGCAGAGGTCTCAGCACCATGCAACAGGATCTATTTTGCTATTCTGTTTTATATATAGTAGTGTGTATATATACTAATCCAAACTCCTTATTTTTCCCCCATTCCCCTTAGGTAACCATAAGTTTGTTTTCTTTGTATGTGATTTTGTTTCTGTTTTATAAATAACTTCATTTGTATGAGTTTTTTAGATTCCACATATAAGTGGTACCTTATGGTATTTGTCTTTGTCTGACTTACACCACTTAATATGATCATCTCTGTGTCCACTCATATTGTTGCAAGTGGGATTATTTCATTTTTATGGCTGAATAATATTTCATTGTATCTATCTATATCACATCTTTTTTATTCATTCATCAGTTGACAGGCATCTAGATTGCTTCCATGTCTTGGCTATGGTAAATAGTGCTGCTATGAACATTGGGATACAAGTATCTTTTTGTGTTAGAGTTTTTATCTTTTCCAGATATATCCCTAGCAGTAGGATTGCTGGATCATAGGGTAACTATTTTTAGTTTTTTAAGGAACTTCTATATTGTTTTACATGGTGACTGCATCAATTTACATTCTCACCAATAGTGTAGGAGGGTTCCCTTTTCTTTACATCCTCTCTGTCATTTATTATTTGTAGACTCTTTGACGATGGCCATTCTTACTGGTGTGAGATGATACCTCATTGTAGTTTTGATTTTCATTTCTCTAATAATTAGTGATGTTGAGCATCTTTTCATGTGTCTGTTGGCCATCTATGTGTTTTCTTTGGAGAAATGTCTGTTTAGAACTTCTGCCAATTTGGGGGATTTCTTTGGTTTCTTTGTTTTGATATTGAACTGTATGAGCTGTTTGTATATTTTTGAAATTAATCCTTTGTCAGTTGCATAACTTGAAAATATTTTCTCTGATTCCACAGGTTTTCTTTCATTTTGTTTGTGGTTAACTTTATTGTGCAAAAGCTTGTAAGTTTTATTAGGTCATAGAAATCTTTTAATTTCCACCTTAATAAAAGGTCTTCTCTCTGATATGAAAAGACAAATCCAAAATGGTGTGGTTGGCTATGCAGAACAATCTCTCAGTGTTATTACTGAAGTTGCTATTTCATTTTTTGAAAATAGCTTGCAGGAAAGCAGGAGAAAATAGGAACTGAAATCAACAATCCTGCCTTGCAAATTGAGTGTTTAAAAAACATAAATATGACTTTAAGGGTAATTTAATACTCACCAATTTTTCTTGCCAACCACAGAGCCTCCCCTATCCATCTCAAGCTATCTGCAAATACTGTAAAAGCTGGTACATTGGAATGCACATAAAACAAAAAAAGGCTTACATAAAATTTCCCTAGATTCCATGTGCCTCAGAGACACTTTTCACTTCTATAGGGTAATTTCTGATCAATTGATGGGGTCAGTCAATTCTCAGTTGCACCCCAGAACCTACCATTAAACTTAAAATGGAGTATCAGAAACTGTTCTCTTAGTTGATATTCATTCAGCTTTCTCTACCACTGGCTTAGAGGATTATCTCTGTCACCTCTGATTCTGTTCAAGCTGTCAGAGTCTCTGGGCAACCTATTTTACTGTCAGATCTCAGGTTACCCCCCCAAATCTTTAGGCCCTCTAACCACCCATCAGACCTTTCTAGTTTCTCATTCCTCATCAGCAAGTGTTTTAGGTAAAGACTTATGTAAATTTAATGCTACCAAACTATGTAATGAGAAAGGTGGTTTTTCCCCCTGTGCTCAGGCCAAATCTCAAACTTCCTACTTCCCCTAGTAGAGACCTATCTCTATTTAAAATCCTCTGAATACAATGCAGCCTTAAAAGATGTCCTAATTAGTCTCTGATCCTCACATGCAATTGAGGTTGGATTGCTACTCAGTGTAGAGCCCATGCATATTGTCTGGAAAAGGAATAAACCTGTCCCAGCAGTTTTAATTAGGGTGGCAGCTGTGGCAACAACATCCTCTTGAGAGAGCCCAATATCCTCTCTCTAGAAGCAAAAAAGGAATTGAATCTACAGTAGAGCCAAGTTCTTTACTTTCTCACCCTGCAGTACCTCAGTCTTGTCAGTAATGAAAGAAGGGAAACTTGATTCAGATGAAAATCAAGTTATTGCTTTGTACAAGATGCAGGAGCCATCAGTGCTTTTGTAATTCCTCATCTTATTGGAGTCCCTAATCCAACTACTATTCTTAACTCAGGTCCTGCTGATGTAGCTAGAGTGTTAGAAACTGACTCCGGCATAGCTTTCTAATCCCATTGCCCCTGACTTACAGTTTCCCTTTGTGTTTATGCTTAGAGGAAGACAACTAACATGGACTTGCGTACCTCAGAGACATTGGGAGTCTTCCTCAGTATTCTTCCAGGTCCTTAAAGCCAGCTTAGACTCTGTAGGCTTTACCCAAGGCTCCACTCTTAGTCAGGATGTTGGTGGTCTTTTACTTTGTAACCGAAGCAAGGTGTTCTTACAGGTTTCCACATTCTCCTAAAGGCACTAGCTAAACAAAACCACAGATCTTCCCAAAATAGACTTCAGTGGGTAAAGCCAGCCGTTACCTACTTAGAACATGAGATATCTCAGGGCACTCAGAACTCATCCCAAAATGTCTTGAGTTAATTTTGTCTGTCCCTCTCCTGCAAAAAAACAAAAACAAAAACAAAAATAAAAACAAACCTACAACTATGAAAATGTTTAAGGGCAGCTTCTGTTGTTCCCAATAGACTTCTAACAGATAGGGTTCACATTAAATCTGCAGACTGCTCTGGGCAGGACGACCATTTTAACAATATTAATTCTTCCAGTGCAAGAACCTGGGATAGCTTTCCATCCTTTAAGTCCTCTTTAATGTCCGTTGTCAGTGTTTTGTAGTTCTCCGCATGTTAGTCTTTCACGTTCTTGGTCAGATTTATTCCTAAGTATTTTATTTTTTGGATGCAATTTTAAAAGTGTTTATTACTTTCATGTGAAGCCAGGCCCCTGATGTCTGTGTGTGGCTGTTGTTGTGCTGCTGCCTTGTTGGGTAGTAGCTCTAGTAGTTTGTGTGTGGAGCCTTCAGGGTTTTCTATATATAGCATCGTGTCACCCACATATAATGACACTTTGACTTTTACTTTTCCAGCTTGGATCCCTTTTATTTCTTTTTCTCATTTAATTGCTATGGCTAGGAACTCTAAAATGATATTGAATGGAAGGTGAGAGTGGGCATCGTTCTTTTGTTCCAGATTTTAGCGGAAAGGGTTTCCATTCTCTTGGTAGGGTATTATGGTGACTGTAGGTTTGTCATAATAGCTTTTATTATGTTGAGACATGTTCCCTCTATACTGACTTTAGTAAGACCATGGGCGCAATGCGGCCAGAGGGCTGGGAAGATGGCAGAGGCCATAGCCCTGGTGGTGTGGGGAGGGGGGCTGCCGAGTAGGAGGCAGTCATTTGCCCCCATCTCCTCCGCAGCCTGGCAGGGTGTGGTCTCTGCTGCCCAAGGCTCATCTTTAGTTCATACTGCACCCTAGAGGCCTGTGTGGTCCAGTCAGGGAGAAGAGGGGACAATGGCAGGTGTGGCAGCTGTGGAGGTAGAATAAGGGGGGCTGCCTTGTGAGAGCTGAGGGATTTGTTCCCACCTTCCCCACGGCCTGGCCTGGGGGCGGCCTTTAATGCCCCAGGTTCGTGGGACTCATGTCTCCTGGTTAGCTTGCTCCCAGAAGGATTGCACAGTGTGGTCAGGGGTTTTGGGGGCCAGTGATGGGGGCGGGTATTGGGGGCCTGCCCTGGATGCTCTGCTCTGGTCATCTTGCTCCCGTCTCCCCCATGGCCTGGCGTAGTGGTAGCCTCTGCTGCCCCAGGTTCACGGGATGCCGGGTACAGGTCAGCCTGCTGCTAGGAGGCAGGCGTGGTGCAGTCAGTGTGGGGGCTGGCAGCAGTGACAGCGGGAAGTGGGAGCAAATCCCCGGGCTCACACAGGGTGATCTTTGTCCCCGCCACCTCTACCACCACTGCCGCTGCCTGACCTCAGGGCCCCAGCCTCCCAGTAGACTGACTTGTAACATGAGTCCCATGAAACTGGGCCGGCAGAGGCCACCCCTGGACTGGACGCAGGGAAGATTGAAGCAGATCTACAGGTTTGTACAGGACAGCCCCCCTACCAGCTACCACTGCCCACTGACCACACCCCACCCGCCTCCCAGGAGCAGGCTGAAATGAGGAGGTGCCTCCAGCAAAGCTGGGGCAGCAGAGGCTGACCCCAGGCCATGTCACAGGGGAAATGGGGGCAAATATACCAGTTCATGAAGGGCAGCACCCATCTTCCTGCCACTGCCCCAGAGTCCCAGGTCACTTGTTTCCAGGTGATGTGGCTCCCAGGAGGCAGGTGCAGTGCTATCAGGGGGCAGTGGTGGCCAGGGGATGGGGGTTGCCCCGGGGGAGCAGGTGGACTTGCTCCCACCTCCCATGTGGCCTGTCCTGGGGGCGGTCTCTGTCGCCCCAGGTTCACTGGGTGCATGTATTCATGTCAGCCTGGTGCTGGAAGGAGGGTGCAGTGTGCTCAGGGGGCAGTGGCAGTGGTGGGGCGGGGCAAGGTCTTGTGAAGGACTGGGCTCCAGCCCAGGATAACTGACTCTCCTCTTTTTTCTCTTGCTTCTTCTGGTAATGGCTGAAGTGGTTTTTCCATTATAGGTTAGTATGAGACATTGAGCAGAGATCTCTGTGTTATACAGAGGAAACTTTAAAAAAAACCTGTCTTTATATATAGTGACTTACATTTGTAAAGCTCAAACGACCAAATTTCTCTTTTCCCACCCACTTTCCCTGGTAACCATAAGATTGTTTACTGTGTCTGCAAATCTCTTTCTGTTTTGTGGGTGAGTTCATAGTGTCCTTTCTTTAAGTTTCCACATATGAGTGATATATGGTATTTTTCTTTCTTTTTGTGGCTTACTTTACTTAAAATGTGTTCTGATGTATGCGGAAGGGACAGTGATATTTTTTGGTGACTAGTTAGACTCAATTGTGTGAGTAAGACATCTTATCAACTCTGTGAAACTCAGTGCTGTTTCATCACATTGTGACCAACCTCAGGTTTATGTCAGACCCTGCTGCGAGGAGCGCCCTGCCAGGTGGGCCGTGTTGCCCCCTCTGGATCGGAGGACACTGACTCAGTCACTCTGGTCTCACAGCTGGTTGAGGACATGAGAGGGGACTCTGCTGGGGTGGCTCCTGGGACATGGATCCGACCCCACCTGAGCTGCCACCCTGTAGTCCCTCAGTGCCCTACTAATCACCGATTCTCAGCTCTGACTCTTGGAAGCGGCCACTTCCCTCCACATCTGCCAGCACCCTCCGGTCTCCCAGTTCCCATCTGAAAGCTGCTCTGCCTTGCTCTGTCCAGCCAGCCCAGCTCGTCCAACCTAGAGCAGCCGGAGCAAGTCCACCCCCCAGTCCTGTAGGGCTTCTGTGGCTCTGAGCGCATGGCCAGCTGTCTTCGCCCCCTCTCCCCATGCCCCCACCCAGCAGCAGAGAGTAGAGATCCTGCCTCTGGTCCCTCCCCCATGATCGATCATCTGAGGCCTGCCCCATGCAGGACCCTGGGGTGGAGGGGCACTGCTGCTGTGGCTGGAGGTCAGAGCCAGAACGTCAGGTGGAAACCTAAGTTTTGCAACCAACTGGCTGCCTCAGGCCAGAAGCAGTCTTTGGAGAAACACTGGGAGCAGAACCCCCACCTGGTTTCTTTCCATCCGAAGGCACCCCACTCGGTGCTGGCACCAGGAGGTCGGGCAGGGTGTCATGGTGCTGGCTCTGTAGTTCACAACCATGGAGGCACCTGCCTAGTGGACACCAGCCCGCTGAAGGGTGTGAGGACTCCGTGCGATGTGGTTCGCGGGGCCACCATCACTCGTGGACATGTTTTGCATTCCAACATGTTATTTACTGACAATTCACATGCATGGGAAGCTCTCCTCCCATGTTCCCCCACCCCCTTTCCCCCCAACTCACCCCCCCACCTGAGTGCACCCCCTGCTGCCGAGGGAAGAATTAAGACACCTCACTGAGCAAACCCTCCAAGGTCCTTTTGATTGCAAGGACCTCAGCCTCCTGCTTGCACCACTCTTCTTGCTGCTGCAAGGCCTCCACTTCCCAATCCAACTCATAATACCTCACCTGCAGCCTCTGGAGCTCAGCCAAGGACTCCTCTATGCTCAGGGCCGGTGGATCCCCTGGGATGTGCCCACGCCCCTCCCTCCCTGCCACGACCCTGGGCTCCTGTTCTGCTGGCACCTTTCTCCTCTCCAAGATGAGTCTGAATAGGAAGATGACCCCACAGGTGTTACAGAACCAGGACATTAAGTGGAATGTGGTCCCAGGCCAGGGGCCTGCCAGCACCTCAGCCCAGTGACCCATAAGGAGGAGGACCATGCTCTCAAGGGTCCTGGGCACCAAAATGGTGATGTTGGAGTGCCTGCCCTTACCAAAGCCCGCCGTCGCCTCCTTGGAGCACCACTGACGCGACTACTCTGGCCGCAGCAGAGGTATATGGAGCCTGGCCTGGGCTGGTGGCCTGGGATGTTTCCAGTCCGTGTCAGGTTCAGGACAGCCTTTGGGTCCAGGTCCCTGTTTCTGCTCTGTCTCGGCCTCCCGTCTGGCTGGCTGGCTGTAGGGCAGGCTGGACTGATGATACCCATTCTTCCCTTCGTGGAGGAGGTTGGAGCTGAGAGGGAAGGAGTGAGGTCCAAGGGAGCCAGGGCCAAGGTAGCGGACGGCTTGCATGAGGATCGGCAGGATGTCTTCCTCATCCACGGTGTAGCAGCCTCTTCCTGCCAGCTGACCCAGGACCAGCAGAGGTGCTGATGACCAGAGGCAAAACACGACTTGCGGCGCATCCACTTGAGGCTTGGGGCCGGATACCCGCAGCTCAGTTGGAGGAGGTCCTGGGGAGTGCGGCACAGGAGTCAGCAGCTGCCCTCTGTCAAATGTCTCTGTGTGGTCGCTTGGCTGGCTGGTTGGCAGCTGTGTTGGGACAGCAGAGGCCTGGGAGGGACAGTCCCAGGATGGGCAGGGGTCCACTGTGCTCCTGTTGTCGGAGCCCGATCCCCCACCGCGGGGCTGGAACCAGAAGGAGAGGAGCCAGGCCAGCCCATGCAGGTACAGGGGGCCCCGGGTGCGGGTACGTGGGCTTGCTGGCCCACAGAGGGGCCCAAAGGTGGACCCTAGGATTACAGTAGAGTGCTTGGTGTGGGTGAGGGTCCCAGGGCAAGAGGAATGGGCATGGAGTGTGTCAGAGGTGGGTATGGAGAAGGCGGTTGAGGACATGGCCACAAGTAGCAGGAGAACCAGAAAGGCCATCTCTGCTATGGCTCACCTTGGCAGTGGTGCTGGCTTTTATAACCGCCCGTGGTCCATCATAATGCCTCCCTGTGAACCCTGTGGCCTCTCCGGCCAATCACCAGGCTGCTCTCAGCAGGCCACGCCTCCAGCCAATCCCCAGGAGGCTGTCACCATGTCCCTCTGTAATGGAAAAGAACAAATCGGACTCCGTGTTGGCTCTGCTCCTGTGGCTTTCACCACTGTGCCTTGTTTTCCAGGCTTAGTCTTGCTAGCTCTGCACCTTTTGTAAAACAGTGTTGCCTTTAGCCTGCAATGTACAGGAGAGCTTGTTCTAGGATGTTAGCACTTGCACACTGATGCAGAGATGGCAGGTTGCAAAACAAAATAGCCTTTGTTTGTTGGAGGTTTACAGGGACACCAAGGCCTGACTCACATGGACAGCTGCAGGAACAAAGGCTTCCTGTGGCAAGAAGTTTGCAACAACCATCCACACCACCTCGTGTTTTCCTGTATAAAAGGAGACTGTTCTGACTGGAGTAGAATGGTTCTCCAAGACATTAGTCTGCCATCCTGTCAGTCAGCCAGCTTTCCGAATAAAGTCACTATCCTTGCCCAGCACCTCATCTCCCATTTTATTGGCCTGTTGTGTGGTGAGCAGAATGAGTTTGGACTCAGTAACAAGTGGGATTTCCCATCACCTAAGATGGGCACCACGGGAGGGGCAGGCTTTAGGGGCCGGAAAGCAAGGGCGAGCTTTACCTCGGGTGAGCGAGTTTTGAGGTGCTATGACACATCCAAACAGAGCTGTCAAATGCACAGTTGGGAGATACAGGTCTGAAGTTCAAGAAAGAACTTAAAAGGACAGAGATGGTAACTTGGAGGCTCCTGAATGTCCCTTCTACCACAGAGGCACTGAGCATATGGCTATTCATGGAGCAGTTGCCTCTGAGAGAAACCCACAGCCTGGCTGAGTGATTCCTACACATAGGGTAACAGAAAACACCCACATCAGAAGGGGTAGGAAAGGCACATCCCCACCATAAACCCCACCCCCAGCGCAGTGCTCTGCAATTGAGGGGGCCCCCAACTCCCAGCTTCTCCCTTTGGAGTGAGGGGTCTAAACTGAAAAACTCACACCCCCCCACCTTAACTAAGGCTTCCATCCAAGGGACAAGCTCTCACGTCACTGCGCTCTGAAAGTGAGCAGGACCTGTGTCCACCAGTCCCACAGGAGTGTGGCAAATGGAACCAGTGGGAGCACCAGCACCTGCTGGGCTCCTCCCAGAGGCCCCAGCTCAGAGCTTGCAGGTAGAAATGTGATCTTCCTGCTTCCACTTGCCTGGAAGGGGTTTGGCTACAGATTTTTCAAAGGGCAGCCTGGGGCCCTGCATCTAATTAGCACACACACAGGTGCCAGCTGTGACCCTCCCCAGAGCCCCGCCTTCTCCCTCTGGCTCACGCCAACAGTAAAACCAAGCATCTCCCTGGAAGGAGTTTGCCCACACATCTAGTGCCCCAGCTTTTATAGCTGCCATTCGAGAGATGGGCCCCCAGTAACCCAGGTTTGGTAGCCTGTAGGACTTCCACTCCCGAGTCCCACAGGACTAAAAGAAAGGTGCGCTTTTTAAATGGACACAGGAATACCCCCCCTCAGTTATACCCCACAGCTCAGCATGGGGTGAGCAAGTAAAACACTCATCTCCCAGTTTCTCTATAGAAAGGGCTGTATTACACACTTTCTCAGTCTTGTCTGAGGGTCCAGCTTCCAATCAACCCACATTTAGGCGCTGCCTGAGAGTTTCCCCTTTGGAAAACTGATGGGTCTAGGGAGCCGCTAAAAGAAAGATAGCAGTTTGGACAATCGCAGAGGTTAATGAAGATACAACCAGGAGCTCAGGGCTGGCTGACTGCCAGGGTTCAACTCCTCCAGGAGACCATTCCACCCAGACTGGGAGAGGTGGTGGTTTTATCTAATGTGCAGAAACCAACAGAGAGGGTCAAGGAAAATGAAGAAACGGGAATAGATTGCAAATAAAAGAACAAGCTAAATTTCCAGAAACTCACCAGAATGATCAACCTGAGAGAGAGAGAGTTCAAAATGACAGTCATGAAGCTGCTCACTGATTCAAGAGAGCAATGCATGAACAAAGTGAAAACTTTAACAAGAGATAGAAAATATTGAAAGGTAGGAAACAGCAGTCATAGAACTGAAAAATAGAATAAAAATAATTGAATGAAATATTCAGTCGAGAGGTTCAATAATAGACTAGATTGAGCAAAAGGAATGATCAACAAACTTGAAAACAGGGCAGTAGAACTTATTCAAGCAGAGAGCAAGAAGGAAAAAGAGTGAAGAGTGAAGATACTTAGGGGCCTTTCAGGAACCACCAAGCAGGTGAACATGTAAGTTATAGAGGTTCCAGAGGAGAGGAGAGAGGAAAAGAGGCAGAACGCCTATTGGAAGAAATAATGGCTGAAAACATCCCTAAACTGGGGCGAGAAACAGACGTCCTGACCCAGGAAGCGCAGAACTCCAAATAAGCTGCATCTAAAGAATCCCACAGTGAGACACATTGTAATTCAACAGAAGTTAAAGACAAGGAGACAGTCTTAAAAGCAGCAAGAGCAAAGCAACTTATTATGACACAGGAATGCTCATAAGACTGCCAGTGGATTTTTGAGCAGAAATTTTGCAGGCCAGAAGACAGCTCTTAGGATGAGATAGATTCAAAGTGCTGAAAGAAAAAACCATCAACCAAGAATCCTCTACCTGGCAAAGCTGTCCTTCAGAATTAAAGGAGAGAGAAAGAGTTTTACAGACAAACAATAGCTGAAGAAGAAAGAGGAAATGAAATGATGCAAATTGGTAACAGGAAAACAGAGGAAAGCATAAAGCTCACCGGTAAAATTAAAAATAGAGTTCCATTCAGAATACGCTCCTATTGTAATGCTGGTGGTGGTGAAATCACTTATAAATCTAGTATGAAGGTTAAATAACAAAGCATTGAAGTAACTATAATTATAATAATTTGTTGATGGATACACAGGTAAAATTAGATAAATTGTGACATTAAAGACCTAAAATGGCAGGGGTGGGGAGTAAGAATGCTGAGCTTTAATGTGTGTGCAAATTTGTTATCAGCTTAAAGCAGACTGTTACGTTTTCTGTAATTCTCATGGTAAACACAAAGCAAAAATACACAGTAGACATATACAAAATGAGAAAGGAATTTAAGAATAGCACTGCATAAAATTACCAAGTCACAGAGACAGAGAGGAAGAGAGGAAGATAGGAACAGAGGAATTACAAAACAGCCAAGAAATAGTGAACTAAAGGCAGTAGTAAGTCCTTACCTACCAATTATTACTTCAAGTGTAAATGGACTAAATTTTCTACTCAAAAGACACAGAGTAGCTAAATGGATTAAAAAAAAATAAGACCTAACTATATGCTACTTACAAAAGACTCACCAGCTTTCAAGACATATGCAGACTGAGAGTGAAGGGATGGAAAAAGTTATTCCATGCAAATGAAAACCAAAAGAAAGCAGAGGTAGCTGTACTTACATCAGAAAAAATAGACTTTAATCAAAATACTATAATAAGAGACAGAGAAGGTCATTTCATTATATAACAATAAAGGGTCAATTCAACAAGAGGCTATAACATTTGCAAATATCTATATGTCCAACATAGGAGCAGCTAAATATGTAAAGCAACTACTAATAGGCCTAAAAGGAGAAATAGCAATACAAAATTATGGGGAGGGGGGGACTTTGATACCCAAATTTCATCAATGGATAGATCACCCAGACAGAAAATTAATAAGGAAACACTGGCCTTAAAGAACACGTCAGAACATTTCATCCAATAGCAGCAGAATACACATTCTTCGCAAGTGAACATGGAACATTCTCCAGGATAGAGTCTATGTTAGGCACAAAATAGGTCTTAAGGAATTTAAGAAGACTGAAATCATATCAAGTATCTTTTTCTGGCCACAATGGTATAAAACTAGAAATCAATTATAAGAAGGAAACTGGAAAGTTCACAAATATGTGGAGATTAAACACCATGCTCATGTTTGACCAGCCCACAGCTAACATCATACTCTACAGTGACAATCTGAAAGCTTTCCCTCCAGGATCAGGAACAATCAGGACATCCATTCTCACCAGATCTATTCACCATTGTACTAGAAACCATGGCCAGAGAAATTAGGCAAGAAAAAAGATATAAATGGCATTCAAACTGGAAAGGAGGAAGTAAGATTTTCTGTTTACAGATGGCATGTTGTTATATATAGAAAACCCTAAGTGTCCATCAACAGATGAATGGATAAAGAAAATATGAGATATATATATATATATACACACACACACACATATATATAAACAAAGGAAGAAAATCTTGAAATTTCCAACAACATGGATGAAACTTGAGGGGATTATGTTAAATGAAAAAATCAGACAAGGACAACTAAATACTGCATGATCTCAAATGGAATTCAGAACAGTCAAACTCATAGAAAGAGACCAGATTGGTGTCAACCAGGGGTTGGGAAGTGGACAAAATTAAGACATGTTGATCAAGGGTACAAACTTCTAGTTTGTAAGAGGAGTATGTTCTGGGGATCTAATGTACAATGTGGAGACTACAGTTATAATGTTGCATTCTATAATTGAAATTTTCTAAGAGAGTATAACTTAAGGGTTCTCATCACATAAAAAAATATGTGAGAATTTGGATGTGTTCATTAACTCAGTAAGAATCCTTTAACAATATCCATGTATTTCAAATCACAGACCCTTTAAAAATTTTACAATTTTATTTATCAAATTTGTGTTAATAAAACAAAAAAAAAATAAGGATTTAGCAGTACTATCATGGAGGTGAGTTTTAACCTGCAGACCAATCACAGACCTCTGGTTACTTTACAAAACACGAATAAGAAAAACAAAATCAAAACATTAAATTAGCATTTAAAAACATTTATTTAGGGACAACAGAACCATGTCAACGTAAGTTTATTCTACTGCTACAAATGAACATAACCTCACAAAGAAAGAAAACTAATAGATTTCAGCTTTTTTTAATGAATAGTGGTTGAATTTCTTTGTAATAGCAATTTTCATATATGTACATGAAACAAATATATGCAATTTTTGAAGGTATAGAAATAATTTTAAGAATAAATATTCTAGTTATTACTTAATACCCAGTTAGAATTCATGCCCCCATCTTTAAGCTTTTAAGTCATCAGGCACAAAGCCAAGTCAAGTGTTTATGGGCATTTGAAAATGAACACAAAAATAATGTGACCATATGAATTGGAATACATTAACTCTTAAATAGTATATGTAATAAAATTAGTGGAAAGTATTTAAAGTCATGTAAGGTAAATATTTATGTATAGAAAAACAAGATCTTTTACATACAGGATAAAGATTTATGGAATAAACAGAAGAGATTTTGAACTTGTATTAAACATTGTTTAACTGGATAGTAAATCCTGTGAGTGTAGAAATAATTTTCTTATAATTCTGAGAGAAGGAAGTCATATGACCTTTAATTCATGGTAATAGAGTTGGCTGGAAAAATGCCAGTTTGACCTCTGAGCTTTCCTTCCCACCGATCAAAATGTGAGTCTGTTTTTGATAAAACTGTGATTCTGTCTCCAGCTTGAAAATTCAAGTCCCCCGGCTGTTGTCCTTCAGAAGAATACAGTGCTGTCATTTCTGTAGGCTGGTTTCAATTGCCTAAAATAAGAAAAAGTATTTATTCACATTTTTATGAGGAAACTGGAAGCATGTGTCAGCAGGATATCCATTAACAACTTGGGGCTTGGTGTGTGGACGCCTTGGAAGCACGTGGGCTGTGTGAGTTCACCACACTGAAGAGCACACGTTTGGTAATAACATTCCCTAAATCCACACGCGTCAAACTGCGTTTGATTATGTACTTAAACATGTGTTTAGCAAACATTTGTGGTTATGAGTTTAAATTTTGAATAATCTATAACATTTCTCAGTTTTTCCTGTTTTAATGGAATAGGATAGTTTCCATGAACTATAGTTATCTGATGAAAGTCGAGCCTTGTGCTCCTGATTGGGTCATTACAGCCTTAACATGAACACCGAGCTGTGCAGTCACTGGCTTTGAGGACTCCAGCCCTGGTGCCTGTGCCATTGCAGCTGCACTTACCTCCCCCAGGCTTTTATGGCTGTTCTCCTGCTGTGCTTACTGGATCCCTTCTCTCAAAACAGATGAAATTCAAGTTTGCGCATCAAGAAGCACGTCTACACGTGTTTAACAGGAACTTCTACACTGCGTCTAGAATTGTGGATGTTGTACTGGGAAGAAATACCTGAGAATTGAGTGGGTAATGAGTAAAAGACATCAAATACCATAAGCTGTGTAGCATCACAAGAATTCTACAGAAACACACTTTCTGTGTCCTCAGCTACATGGAATCCAGCATTTCCAAGTTCTGTACAATTTTGTGCCCACATTAGGCCGTTGGATGCTTGCATCTAAGAGCAAACATACAGAAAATATAAATAACCAAATTCTAAAGCCAGTTACTTATTTGAGCCTATAATACTATAATAATAAAAATAAACTGAACTTGGCCTGTCAGTAAGAAATAAAAATAGTCATCACTTTAATTAAACTACCTTGACTGAAGCACTGAATTTGTATCTCACACAAGATGGTGCTATAGCTCTTTCTATAAAGCACGTGTCTTGTAGTTGAGTTCTCCCAGAGAAATAACCTTAATAATAACTAATCCCACTAGCAATATTACCGGAATAGTCCTTCCATAAAATGAAGTTCTTTATATTTTTATATTTTATACTGTATTTATTCTTAATCTATTAATTTTAAGACATAAAGCTAAAAGTATGTCACTAAAAGAATAAAACTTGACAGAGCCTGGATCAAATCAAAACCAGTTGAATGACTACCAACATACTGATAAACAGTCGTTGCTGAGCACCAGGGAAAGTAGCTGTCACACTACGTTGAGACCAGTCCTCATGCCATGCCACATTGTCACCAGATCAGAAGAATGCAAGTTGATGTTGAAGAAAAATCATTCTGAACATTATTTTCTTATCAATAATTATACTCATGACCTCCCTATGGTGCTCAATCTCAAGTAACCGAACTTAACTAGTGAAAGCCGTCAAGTCACTCCTCCTCCCTCTTGTCCCCCAGACACGATGGACAACGGGAAGCAGCAAGTGAAAGGTGCTTGTGAGCATCGGGGAATATTCTGAAAGCCACAGCCGTCTTAGCTGCCACACACATACCCTGTTTGGAGCACTAACTGCAAAATTAAAGATGTGTAGGAATGCTGCTGGCAGGGTAACAGGTGTCCCTCCCTGTGTGCGCGGTCAGTCTCTCCTGTCCACTGAGCCGGGCACTGTGGTGGGTGCTGGACATGCCCACGTGTCCTCACTGCACAGAATACAAACCGAGACTTGCCAATGTTAAGTGGTCTGTCCCAGGGGTGGGAGCTGACTCTGGGAGGTCTGTCTCCAGCGCTCTTAACCACTATAGAGATTACACCCCAGGGTCCTCAGCAACCACACACATCTTAAATTGCATTCAACAGACAGCCGAGATTCAGCAGAGCATTTTGCTTCAGTGGAGCAAAATTTCAAGGGGAATTGGTCTATTCTTCTGCATCCCTGTGCTATAAAGACCGTGCGAATAGTAACAGCTGATGCTGATGCTCCTTGGTAATCACTGACACCTGGAGTGGTGCCTAGTGGCTGTAGGAATATATTTTATGCTGAATAATTAGAGAAGAAAAGATATTAGGAACTGAAGAAGAGAAAAGGCAGAGGGGATCACAGACTTGATTGACTCCCTGCCCTCTAATTTGCTCTAACTGTCGTCTCCAGATGAGACAAGGGTAAAGCAGTAAAGAGATGGACGGGTGTGAGGAGGGGGCAGCGCTGCTGGGATGCAGGAGGCCCCTCTTTCCATCCAGGCTGGAGCCAAGCCGAGGCTGACGCAGGGGCTCATGCTGGCAGAGCTGGGGAGGGACTTGGCTAAGACAGGCAGATGTGGGTGTGCCAGATGCCTCACCCAGCTGACTCATCAGGCAAAACCCCCATCTCCCAGGGGACGAGTCTAGGAGTCAGGAGTTTAGTCTGTTGGGAAAGTTCATCCACCTGGAAACAAAGCAGGGAGCCTGGACTGAGTGAAGGCAGGTGCTCCCAGAAGGGGACAGCTCATGAGCCACTAGGTGCCAGGCCTGCTGCTAGCTTTGTCTTCAGTGAGCTGGGATGCTGTAAAGCTCCTCTTTACTGTGAATATTAGGGATAACTTCCATAGGAGATGTTTAACATCCACAAAATGATTCATTAAGAACTGATGAGCCAAGGAGACATGTTCTTCCAGGAAGGGAGGCCACCCTGGAGGCCACGGAAGCCCAGCCCACAGGGTCACTGAGCAGCCCTCACGCACAGGTGCCTGCCCTCCTGAATGATGCGTGTTACTTCAAGTTTTGCATTCTTGCACTTAAAAAACCAAATCTGGGGATCTTTAAAGCAATTGATCATTTTTGTCATAATATTCAAGTTTAATTCAAATAGAGGTTATTTTTCTCTCCCAAATCAGGGCCACATTTAACAGGAGGCAGATCATAATCAGCCTCAGTGACTGGCAGCTACTTTAAGGCTTGCAACTAGGAAGGCTGGGTCCATGGGACTCCACTGCCTTTTTACTTCTTGGTGAAGCCTGCATAGTGTAACCCACATGCAGCCAACACATCTGGCCCCAGACTCAGAAGGATCTCAGCCTTTCAAAGTTGCCCTTCAAGAAGCAACCAGAAGTAAGAGAACACAGCTTTGGGGCTGTTTCACATTTACTGCAGTGATGAGCTGGGTAGGCAACTTGATCCTGGCACCAAGGTTCCACCCAGGCCACATGGGGCCACATCCTCTGTAGGACCACGAGTGTCATGTTTAGTGAGCCAGACAGGACACCTGGGGAGGCCACCAGATGTGGGGTTCTCAAAAGGCAAAGTCCGGGCTATTTGTGGTTGTCACAGCTGGGGAGGGGGCACTACTGGCCCCAGGTGGACTTAGTCCACAGGTGCTGCTCAGCCCCACACAGCCAGGACAGCCCCCAACACGGAGCTTCTGTGTTCCCACGGACAGTCACAGGGCAGGTGAGAGGCCGGGGTGGATGCTGATGGAGGAGGCACAGGCCCAGGTACCAAGCGCAGAGACCAGGGCTGCCAGCGCTTGCTGTGTCCCTCTGGGAGACCCGAGGACATGGTTCGAGCTTCCAAAAGTGCAAAGCAAATGTGTGCACATCTGGAGAATGATGGTCACACAACCTGTCTGCGGGCTCGGGGCAGGCTGGGGAGCTGGCCTGTGGGGGGCCGGGCATCCTGCACTGGGCGGTTTTCCCCTTGGGCCTCAGGCCCGTGGCTTGTGACTTCTCTCCACAAGGATGATGGAACAGGGTGTAAGGACATCCCTGGTAAGAGTTTTAACTGCTTTCACAGCTGCTTTTTTTTTTTTTAACACGGTAATGGAAAGTAAGATTTATCTTTTAATTAGACTTTAAATCTTCCCTTTAATTTTCTTCAAAATCCTTTGTATTTTGAGACAGGACTAAAATATAAATTAATATTAATATTAACTTGGTACCTACTGTTTCTACAACTTGTCCTAATCCTTCAAATATAGAAATAAAACCCAACCAACCAACCAAGCATGGGAGGAAACATTATCCTCAGTGAGTGGAAGTACAGGGTGTGAGTGTGAGCCTCTGTCTCCAGAGCCCACTTAGGGTTTTGTTTCTTATTACTAAACATTTTCCCTGTTTGCCTTTAAAGAAATATTTCTAATATGTTTGAGACACCTGGACTGCAGGTGCAGACTTCAGACAAGTCTGAAGAAAGGAACTCCAGTTCCCAGGCCTTTGCAGGGGGTTCACAGCCTCTGCGCACTGTGGCCAATGTCCCTGGGCCCTTGGGGCAGCGGGCACCTCCTAGCAAGTTCAGCCTGTCGACTCGTCAAGTTCAGCATCTAACTGCATAGCATGTTTTAAATGAAGTGCTTCTCAAAACAAGGTGGCTAGTCTATAAATCAAGCAAGGGGTGCTGAACAGTTGCCCAGATATTTCCACAACCTGACAGATTAAGTAGGAATTTTGTGATTAGAAGATGGTTATGAATCATTTTCAAAACAGAGATATTCTTATTTACCAACTCTTTCATGACAGCTGGGAAGTTCAGGACAGAGCTTATTTTTGTTTCTGTTACCTGCAAAAATGAAACTGATAAGTATAAGGGGGAACATTTAGAAAACTTATTAGTATAGTATACAAAACACCCCAGAATGCCAAATCTTGTCTTGCTGAGCAAATATTTTAAGTTACTGTAACTGATAGAAATATCATTCATCACCTTCAAATCAAGAGGAGTACCTGAATAAACACAGGAAATAGACCAAACTTAAGGCAGATAGTGAATGTCTGGTCTGCTGTCTGTGTGACCAGATGCGTATAAATGGCAGCTCAGGGCCTTGCAGTTACATGTTTATGAAAAACATGCACATCTTTTTCCAGAAGTGATTATAAAATACCCAAATAAAAAACCCTGCAATCCCCAAGCCAGTGATTTTCAAACATCCTTTCTTGCTTAACACCTAAAATAATTTTTAAACAGCAAGTATTCACTAGTATATTTTTAATTGGTATCTAAAATTGTTGAATATAAGCTTAAGTGTATAATGTTCATCATATTTCACTATCAATTACTTAATCATATTTCTCCTTTTAGGAATAAAAGGATCTTAAAGTGATAGTAATTTGAACTCACCATCATTCATTAAAGAAAATCAGTGAGATTTTTTTTTAATAGAGATTACATACTGTTCATTTTTAACCTTCAAATCATATATTCATTCCATTTGTCCCCAAAGTTTTTATTCATGTATTAATACTATATTTTATGTAAGTTTACAACAAAAATGTGTACATAAATTTATTTTTAAATTTTAAGTAACACAATCCTCTATTAAATAATTTCTTAGATTGAGTTTCATTTTGGTACACATTGATCAAAATGTGAAATATATGATGAATTTGTTAATTTACTCAACGTGAAAGTAAAATTTTATTTGAAATACATCCTAATATAGGAGCAAGACTTTTAAGAATTCACACACAGGATGACTATTTCTTGTTTCTGGAATGAAGCAGTTCAACATCAAATTGTATTTCAGTGTTCCTTTTTAAAGATATAGGTGCTGAGAGAACTGATTTTTATAAAAACTAGAGAGGGCAAGAAAGAGATATTTTACAACAATGTAACAGAATTCTTCTATATCCCCTCCAAGATAGAGGTAAAAAAAAAATCACAAAGAGACCTATCATCAAAAAAAAATAATAATAATAAAGTACTATTTATAAAGTAATAAACTATTACTACTATAATTTTATTTTGGTGATAGCTATGTGATTTTAAAAATAATATATAATGATAATATTAATTACTACTCTTATTGTAAATTCAGAAAACAATGTCATTAGGTCCCCCTTCAGTTTTGCTGAAAGCAAAAAAAATGCAAATCACCTAATCTACAGAAGTGTTTACTGCTCATCAGACTGACTACACCAATATCAACATCCATAATTCACATTGGATCATTATCCTTACATTGTGGGGACAGCGCAGTGCAGACGATGAAGATTTGGTGGTGCTTTTAATCGAGTGTGAAAAAGCTCGCATGAGAGGCTAGCAGAGGACAGCCTCATGTCACGGGTCTGCTTTGAGTAGTAACACACGTGGGAAATGGAGATCTGGAAATCCTGTCTCCCATATTACCTGTGCCCACGTGCCCTGCGCAGTCTCTGTGTACCCCAAGGTGTGCTCCAACGTGAAGGCCACTGGCCTAAGAAGTTTATGTCTATAAAAATACAGAATTAAGCATTGAGGGGGCAGTCATGGGGGTGGGGTGGCGGGGGAGGCAAGCAGTGGGAGTGGGGCTGATGGGTGTGGCTTGGCCCGGACCGGTGGTGGTTCTAGTTGGGTGCCCGGACCGGTTGGTGGTGGAGTGGGGCTGTTTTGGGGATGGGGACCGGCCTGGGCTGGCGGTGGGTCGGAGGGGTGGGTCTGCCCCTCCACCGGGCAAGCCCGGCTCCTCCAGGCCTCGGTTGCCAAGTCCGGTACAGCAGGAGCCCTGGCCCGGGGGTCCCTGCTGCGGAAGGGAGGAGGAGGGGCGCGCACGCGCATGGACGCGCACGCTGGGACGACGGAACCAGCGCAGAGCGTGTGGAAGCTGGCGGGAGCCGGGTGTTCCTGGATCGGCTTCCCAAGGAGGAACACGGCCTGGGGTCCGGGCCGCCGCTTGTGTTCGCCGCCGCTGCAAGCCGCCAGGCAGGTAAGGGGGCGCTGGTGGGGGCGCTCAGGTCAGGGAGCCGGAGGGTGAGGCCTGGGCTGCGCAGTTGGGGAGGCGCACAGGGAGGGGTGTGTGGGTGAGGCCCGGGCCATGTGGCCCGTTTGGACCCTGAGGGGTGTCGGGGGTCCGGGGGCCTGGTTCGTGGTGCCCCCCCTCACATCAGTAGTGACTGAACCCCGCATCTTGGCCGTCTCTCTTATGCGGGTTTGGGAAAGCAGGTGCAGCCCCGGGAGGTGGGAGGGCGCCGGATGGGCCACGGAGCACCTCCTACTGGCCCTCAGGCCGTGGCCTTTCTGTGTAGGTGAGCCTGCCTGGCGACCGCAGGCCGCCCGACCCTCCTGGGCACAGGCGGTCTTGGGCGGAATAATGGGCGAGGCCTGGGCCTTTGGGAGCTTGTTGGCCTGCCCCATGAAATCAAAAGTTTTTGGCAAGTCTATTTTTAGAGTTTTGAGGAATCTCCATACTGTTTTCCACTGTGGCTGCACCAAACTGTATTCCCACCAGCAGTGTAGGAGGTTCCCTTTTCTCCATGGCCTCTATTTGTTATTTGAGGACTTTTGAGTGATGGCCATTCTGACGGGTGTGAGGTGATACCTCATTGTAGTTTTGATTTGCATTTCTGTGATAATTAGTGATATTGAGCATTTTTTCATGTGCCTGGTGACTATTTGAATGTCTTCATTGGAGAAATGCTTGTTTAGGTCTTTGCCCATTTTTGGATTGGGTGGTTTGTTTTTTCGTTGTTCAGTTGTGTGAGCTGTTTCTACATTCTGGCAATTAAGCCTTTGTCTGTCGAAACATTTGCAAGTATTTTCTCCCATTTTGTAGGTTGTCATTTTGTTTTTCTTATGGTTTCCTTTGCTGTACAAAAGATTGTTAAGTTCATTTAGGTCCCGTTTGTTTATTCTTGCTTTTATTTCTATTGCTTGGGTAGACTGCCTTAGGAGAACATTGCTGAGGTGTATGTTAGATCATGTTTTGCCTATGTTTTCTTCTAAGAGGTGTGTAGTGTCTTGTCTTTAAACCATTTTGGATTTGTTTTTGTGTATGGGGTAAGGGAGTATTCTAACTTCATTGATGTACATGCAGCTGTCCAGTTTTTCCTACACCTGTATGTTCTTTACTCCATTGTATGTTCTTGCCTCCTTTGTCGAAGATGAGTTGACCAAAGGTCTGTGGGTTTATTTCTGGGCTCTCTATTCTGTTTCATTGGTCCATACATCTGTTTCTGTACCAACACCATGGATGGCTGTAGCTCTGTAGCATTGTCTGAAGTCTGGGAGAGTTATTCCTCCAGCTTTGATCTTCTACTTCAGGAATGCTTTGGTAATCCTAGGTCTTTTGTGATTCCTTATAAACTTTTAGATGATTTGTTGCAGTTTTGTGAAAAACGTCCTGGGTGATATGATAGGGTTCACATTAAATCTGTAGATTGCTCTGGCAGGATGACCATTTTAACAATATTAATTCTTTCAGTGCAAGAACCTGGGATAGCTTTCCATTTCTTTAAGTTCTCTTTACTTTCCTTAGTGTTTTGTAGTTCTCCGCATATAAGTCTTTCACTTGCTGGGTCAGATTTATTCCTAAGTTGTTTGTTTGTTTGTTTGTTTTTGGATGCAATTTTAAAGTGTTTATTACTTTAAGGTAAAGAAATGCCCCTGATGTCTGTGTGTTGCTGTTGTGTCCTGCTGCCTTGCTGCTTTCTTTTCTTAGCTCTAGTAGTTTTTGTGTGGAGCTTTTAGAGTTTCTTCAATGTAGCATCATGCCATCTGCATATAATGACAATTTTACCTCTTTTCCAATTTGGATCCCTTTTATTTCTTTTTGTTGTCTAATTGCTATGGCTAGGACTTTCAATACTCTATTGAAAAGAAATGGTGAGCATGGGCATCCTTGTCAAATTTTAGTGAAGAGAGGCTTTCAGCTTTTCACTGAAGAGTGTTATGCTGGTTGTAGATTTGTCATAAATAGCTTTTATTATGTTGAGATATGTTCCCTGTATATGCACTTCAATAAAACCATGGCCGGGGGCTGGAACTAAGGCAACAAAGGTAAGGGCGGCGTCGGGAGGAGGGGGGCTGCTCCTTGCGAACTAGTCATTTGCTCCCATCTCCCCCGTGGCCTGGCCTACGGCGGCCTCTGCTGCCCCAGGTTCCCCAGATGCACCACTTTAGGTCAGCCTGCTCCCTGGAGGCCTGTGCGATTTGGTCAGGGAGCTGGGATGACCACAGCAGTGGCAGCTGTGGTGGCAGGAGGAGGGGGGCTGCCCATTGGAAGCTAGTCATTTGTCTATGTGTGTGTCTGTCTGTATGTCTAATGGAGGAGGAGGCGACTAGTATGCTTCTCTGTTTGCTTGCCTATGTATCTATCTATCTACCTATCTAGTGGAGGCATAGCAGTAGGCTAGTGTGTCTTTTTATTTGTGTGTCTGTTGGAGGAGTAGGTTAGTGTGTCTTTCTACCTATCTAAATATTTGAGGAACAGGAGGATGGGGTGTGTGTGTGTGTGTGTGTGCTGGTCTCTCTATCAATGTATCTGTAACTAAAGGGGGAGGAGTCTACTGTGTCTATCAGTCAATGTGTGCATCTAATGGAAGAGGAGTAAGCTAGTATGTCTCTCTATCTATCAGATATCCATATATGTACCTATATCTAATCGAGACGAAGGAGACTAGAGTGTCTATCTCTATGTGTGTAAGAGGAGGAGAAGACTAGTGTGTATGTCTGTGTGTCTGTGAGTCTCTATTTTCTAATGGAGAAGAAGAAGATTTTAAATGTGTCTGGCTATCGGTCTGTCTCTCTACAGGAGAAGGTAGAGGCTAGTGTGTGTATCGTCAGTCTCACGGACTATCTATCTAATGGAGGAGGAGAAAGAGCCTATTAAGTTTGTCTATTATCTAATCGAGGAGGAGATTGATGTGTCTCTCTAGCTACTTAATTAAGGAGTAGGAGGAGGCTAGAGTGTGTGTGTGTGTGTGTGTGTGTGTGTGTGTCTGTGCACCTGTCTGTCTATGTATGTATCTGTCTACCTATATAATGGATGAGGAGGAGGAGGAGGTTAGGATATATGGCTGTTTCTAAATGGAGGAAGAGGCTAGTGAATCTATTTGTCTCTGTGTCTAATGGAGGAAGCCTCCCAGTGTTCGACCCACCTGGAGGGAAGCCAATTGCCACCCTGAAGCAGTAGAGGGCGCCCCCATTGCAGGCTGAGGGGGACACTGGATGGAAATCCACAGGCTTGCCTGGGCAGCCCTTGCCTCCTGCTTCTTCCCTCGCTGAGGCCGCTCCCGCCCCGCCCCCGCCACTCTCCCTGAGCACCCCGCACACGCCTCCCGGGAGCCAGAAAACACAGAGATGAGCACCTCCTGTACCTAGGGTAGCGGAGACCAACCCTAGGACCGGCCAAGGGGGCGATCTGAGCAAATACACGGGCTCGGTGGGGCAGCCCCACCTCCTCAATGCAGCCCCTGATCTCACTGTTCCCGCCTCTGGGGCGCAGGCTGACATGGAAACATGCATACTGTGAACCTCGGGCAGGAGAGGCCGCCCCCAGGCCAGGCCCTTGTGGAGATGACATAAAACTCAAAGGCTCACCAGAGGATGTCCGCTCCCCGTGAAATCCCTGTCCCCTGAGCTCACCTCACCAGCATCCCAGGACCTTGCTGTCAAGGAGACTTAAATCCCGCAAACCTGGGATAACAGAGGCCTTGCCGAAGCCAGGAGAGGGGGAGATGGGAGGAAAATGACCAAAACATCCAGACATCCCCCTTTGCTACTGTGCCACCTCCGTATCTGCTGCCGACCTCTTCCCCTGACCACACCACACCCGCTCCCAGGAGCAGGCTGATTTCAAAGGCTTGAGTCTGGCAAACATGGGGCAGCTGAGGCCGCTCCCAAGCAAGGCAGTTAAGGAAATGGGAGTGAATCTTATGGCTCGCCAGTGGCACTCCTGTCCCCGGTCGCCACCACTTAACCCAGTCACAAGACCGCGCTCCGCCTACAGTGAGTCTGTCTGACTGAATGCCTGACTGCCTATCTACTGGAGGATGGGAGAGGATAGTCTACGTGTGTATGTGTCTGTATATCTAATGGAGTAGGAGGCGACTAGTATGCTTCTGTTTTTGCCTGCCTATGTATCTATGTATCTATGTACCTATCTATCTATCTATCTACCTATGTAGAGGAGGCATAGCAGTAGGCTAGTGTGTGTTTTTATTTGAGTGTCTGTTGGAGGAGGAGGTTAGTGTGTCTATCTACCTATCTACATATTTGAGAAATAGGATAAGGTTAGTGTGTGTGTGTGTGTGTGTGTGTGTGCGCGCGTGCTGGTCTCTATCAATGTTTTTGTAACTAAAGGGAGAGGAGACTGCTGTGTCTGTCTGTCTATGTGTGCATCTAATGGAGGAGAAATAAGAGTATGTCTCTAAGCTAGTATGTCTCTCTATCAGATATCTATATATGTATCTATATCTAATCGAGAAGAAGAAGGCTAGAGTGTCTATCTCTCTGTCTGTCAGAGGAGGAGAAGACTAGTGTGTATGTCCGTCTGTCTGTGAGACTGTCTCTATTATTTTCTAATGGAGAAAAAGATTTCCAATGTGTCTGGCTATCGGTCTGTCTCTCTACAGGAGAAGGTAGAGGCTTGTGTGTATATAAGTCAGTCTCACAGACTATCTAATGGAGGAGGAGAAAGTCTATTAACTTTATGTATCTATTATGTAATCGAAGAGGAGATTAGTGTGTCTCTCTAGCTACTTAATGGAGGAGTAGGAGGAGGCTAGTGTGTGTGTGTGTGTCTGTCTATGTATGTATCTGTCTACCTATATAATGGATGAGGAGGGGAAGGTTAGGATATATGGCTGTTTCTAAATGGAGGAAGAGGCTAGTGAATCTGTCTATCAAATTTATCTGTCTCTCTGTCTAATGGAGGAAGCCTCCCAGTATTTGACCCACCTGGAGGGATGCCAATTGCCACCCTGAAGCAGCAGAGGGCACCCCTAGAGCAGGCTGAAGGGGACACTGGGAGGAAATCCTCAGGCTTGCCTGGGCAGCCCGTGCCTCCCGCTTCCGCCTCTCTGTAGACGCCTTCGCCCCGCCCCCGCCGCGCCCCTTGACCACCCTGCACCCGTCTTCCAGGAGCCGGAAAAGACAGAGATGAGCATCTCGTGTACCTAGGGTAGCAGAGATCAGCCCTAGGACCGGCCAAGGGGGAGCTCTGAGCAAATACACGAGGTCGGTTTGGCAGCCCTGCCTCCTCAATGCAGCCGCTGATCTCACCGCGCCATCCTCTGAGGCGCAGGCTGACATGGAAACATGCATACTGTGAACCTGGGGCAGGAGAGACCGACCCCAGGCCAGGCCCTTGAGGAGATGGGATCAAACTGATCGACTCAGTCTGCTGTCCGCTCCCCGCGACGTCCCTGTCCCCTGAGCTCACCTCCACAGCCTCCCAGGACCTGGCTGACAAGAATTAAATCCCGCACACTGGGGTTGCAGAGGCCGCCCCGAGGCCAGGAGAGGGGGAGATGGGAGGAAAATGACCAACTCGCCGAGGCAGCCCCCTGATGTGCTGTGCCGCCTCCATATCTGCTACTGACCTCCTCCCCTGTCCTTACCACACCTGCTCTCAGGCGCAGGCTGACATCAAAAGTTTGAGTCCATTGAATTTGTGGGAGACAAGGCCGCCCTCAGGCAAGGCAGCTAGGGACATGGGAGAGAATCCTATGGCTCACCAGTGGCACTCCTGTCCCCGGTCGCTGCCGCTGAACACAGTCCCCAGACCGCAGCCCGCCTCCAGTGTGTCTGTCTGACTGCATGCCTGACTGCCTATCTACTGGAGGATGGGGGAGGATAGTCTATGTGTGTGTCTGTCTGTATATCTAATGGAGGAGGAGGCAACAAGTGTGCTTCTCTGTTTGCCAGCCTATCTATCTATCCATCTATCTATCTACCTACCTAGAGGAGGCATAGCACTAGGCTAGTGTGTCTTTTTATTTCAGTGTCTGTTGGAGGAGTAGGTTAGTGTGTCTATTTACCTATCTACCTATTTGAGGAAGAGGAGGAGGATAGTGTGTGTGTGTGTGTGTGTGCGTGTGCGTGCTGGTCTATCAATGTATCTGTAACTAAAGGGGAGGAGGCTACTGTGTCTAACAGTCTATGTAGGGTTCTATTGGAGGAGGAGTATGCTAGTATGTCTTTCTGTCTGTCTATCAGATATCTATGTATGTACTTATATGTAATGGAGGAGAAGGAGGAGGCTAGAGTATCTATCTCTCTGTCTATCAAAGGAGGAGAAGACTAGTGTGTCTGTCTCTCCGTGTGTCTGAGAGTTGTCTCTATATCTAATGGAGAACAAGGAGGATACCCATATGTCTGGCTATCTGTCTCTCTAACAGGAGAACGTTGAGGCTAGTGTGTGTATCCGTCAATCTCACTTTCTATCTATCTAATGGTGGAGGAGAAAGAGTGTATTAAATTTGTGTATCTATTATCTTATGAAGGAGGAGATTAGTGTGTCTCTCTACCTACTTAATTGAGTAGTAGGAGGAGGCTAGTTTGTGTGTGTGTGTGTCTGTCTGTCTGTCTGTCTGTCTGTCTATGTATGTATCTGTCTACCTATACAATGGATTAGGAGGATGACGTTAGGATGTATGGCTCTTTCCAAATGGAGGAAGACGCTAGTGTGTCTGTCTATTTATATGTCTCTCTGTCTGTCTAATGGAGGAAGCCTCCCAGTATTCGACCCAGCTGGAGGGATGCCAATTGCCACCCTGAAGCAGCAGAGGGCGCCCCCATTGCCGACTGAGGGGGACACTGGATTGAAATTCACAGGCTTGCCTGGGCACCACGTGCCCCCCGCTTCTGCCCTCTCTGTAGCCGCCAATGCCCTGTCCATTCCCCCCACCCTGACCACCCCGCACCTGCCTCCCGGGAGTCGGCAGCTATGGAGATGTGCACCTCTTGTACCTGGTAGCAGAGACCAACCCCAGGGCCGGCCATGGGGGCGATCTGAGCAAATACACGGGCTCGGTGGGGCAGCCCCGCCTCCTCAATGCAGCCCCTGACCGCACAGCTCCCGCCTCCGGGTCGCAGGCTGACCTGGAAACATGCATACTGTGAACCTGGGGCAGGAGAGGCCGCCCCCAGGCCAGGCCCTTGTGGAGATGGAAGCAAACTGATCGGCTCAACTGAGGAAGACCGCTCCCCACGACGTCCCTGTCCCCTGAGCTCACCTCGCCAGCATCCCAGGACCTCGCTGTCACGGAGACTTAAATTTCGCAAACCTGAGGTGGCAGAGGCCGCCCCGAGGCCAGGAGAGGGGGAGATGAGAGGAAAATGACCGACTCGCCGAGGCATCCCCCTTAAGTGCTGTGCCGCCTCCGCCTCTGCCACCGACCTCTTCCCCTGTCTTTACCACGCCCGCTCCCAGGAGCAGGCTGATTTCAAAGGCTTGAGTCTGGCGAATTTGGAGGAGTCGAGACCGCCCCCAGGTAAGGCAGCTAGGGACATGAGAGAAAATCCTCTGGCTCTCCATGGGCACCCCTTTCCCCGTTCGTCTTCGCAGACTGCATTCCCTTACCGTGCCCTGCCTCTAGTGTGTCTGTCTGTCTGACTGCCTGCCTGACTGCCTATCTATTGGAGGAGGGGAGAGGCTAGTTTATGTTTGTGTTTGTCTGTTTATGTAACATAGGAGGAGGCGACTTGAATGTGTCTCTCTTTGCCTATCTATCTATCTATCTATCTACCTATCTACCTATCTACCTATCTACCTACCTATCTATCTATCTCTCTATGTTTTGGAAGCCTATAAGCAGGCTAGTGTATCTTTTTATCTGTCCATCTGTTCGTTGCATGACAAGTTTAGTGTGTCTATCTACCTACCTACCTAATTGAGGAGGAGAAGGCTAGTGTGTGTGTGTCTGTGTGTGTTTGCATGCGGGTCTGTCTGTCTATGTATCTGTAACTAAATAAGGAGGAGGCCAATGTGTGTATCTATCTCTCTATGCATCTAATGGAGGTGGAGTAGGCTAGTATGTCTGTCTGTCTATCTATCTGATATGTATGTATGTACCTATATCTAATCAATAAGAAGGAGGAGGCTAGAGTGTCTATCTTTCTGTGAGAGGAGGAGAAGACTAGTGTGTCTGTCTGTGTGTCTGTGAGTTTGTCTCTATCTATATCTAATGAAGAAGAAGGAGGAGGCCCGTGTGTCCGTGTATGTGTCTCTCTCTCTAACAGGAGAAGGTAGAGGCTAGTGTGTGTATCCGTCTATCTCACTGACTATCTATCTAATGGAAGAGGTGAAAGTGTCTATTAAATCTGTCTACCTAGTATCTAATGAAGGAGATTAGTGTGTCTCTCTACCTAACTGAGGAGTAGGAGGAGGCTTGTGTATGTGTGTGTGTGTGTGTGTGTGTGTGTGTCTGTCTATGTATGTATCTACCTATCTAATGGAGGAGGAGGAGGTTAGGATATATGTTTGTTTCTAAATGGAGGAAGAGGCTAGTGTGTCTGTCTATTTGTTTGCCTGTCTAATGGAGGAAGCCTCCCAGGACTCGACCCACCTGGAGGGATGCCAATTGCCACCCTGAAGCAGCAGAGGGCACCCCTAGAGCAGGCTGAAGGGGACACTGGGAGGAAATCCTCAGGCTTGCCTGGGCAGCCCATGCCTCCTGCTGCCCCCCTCTGCATCCGCCCCCACCCCCTCCTCCTGACCGCACTGCACCTGCCTGCAGGGAGCTGACTGACCTGGAGATGTGCCTCCAGTGATCTTGGGCCTATTGAGGCTGCACCCAGGCCAGGCATTCATGGAGACTGGAGCAAAATGATCAACTCACCGGGGCAGGTCCCTTGCTCCCTGTGCCGCTGGCTGTTGTTGTTGTTATATATTATTAAGAATTTCTATGTGTCAAGAATCCAGGTGTTGCTTAGTTGAGTCCTGCTTCAGGGTCTGTCATGAGGTTGTAACTAAGGCATCATCCAGGGCTGGGGTCTTCTGTGAGCACTCAACTTGGGACGTGTACATCTCCAAGCTTACATCATTGTTGACAGGGTTTAGTTCCTCTAGGCCTGTTGGACTGAGGGCCCAAAATGGCTTCTCGCTTTGTAAACGTGTGTAAGTCAAGAATGCATTAGAAAGTCTAATTGTAAGATGGAAACCACAGTTCTACGATATATAATCATAAAAGTGATAACCTCTCACTTTTGCCATAGTCTATGGATTAGGTCCCACCCACACTCATAAAGTCAAGGCGTTACACAAATTCATGAATGTCAAAAGGCAAGAGTAATTGGTGGTTATTTTTAAACTTGTTACTACAACTGCCCTTCCCACCTGTGTGTCTCCCACATCTGGGTTAGGAACTACCTTTGTATGGGTTAAACTCACCCAGTTATTGGGTATATCACATTATAATTATACATATTTTTTCCCTGCTAGCATATAAACTCCATGAGGACAGAAATAGTCTTACCTCTGTCATTTCTTTATGTTACTTCACATAAAGTAAACTTCTATTGACTGTTTACTTGTTCTTTTGAATAGGAATCATTTATTTCTATTTTCAGTGCTTAGTACATTAGCTGTTACATGGTAGACATTCAACACAGGTTTGTCAAAAGACTGCTTAGATGAAAAATGTTATTATTGAGATAATTCAGAAGAATTTTATTCAGAAGAAAAGAATTTCACTGTAAATTTAACATTCAGAGTCACTCCTTAAAATACCAGTAACCAGGGTTACAAATATCCACACTTAAAGATAATAGCACAGACAGCATTAGACTGCAGGGGCAGAAAGGGATTTCCCGAAAACAAGAGCTATTCTGTGAATCCCATGTCTCCTGCTTCTCTGATACAGCTGCACATATTCTGGATTATGGCGAGGGAAGTTGTACACCTCAAACCATGGGCTTAACTTCTCAGTATACACCAAGGCCACGCAGCCATGCCCTGTGAAGGAAAAACAAACGCCATTGCTGGCATTCTGCTCTCCATTCCCTCCCATTTACCAGGCAGGTTGCATGGCTTCAGCTTGGGCACCGCCACTTCTGGAGTGGTTATGTTCCCTTGTCCCTGAAAACTGAAGACAGTACTTACCTATAGAAATAATAGTATACATTTGACTGGCTTCATGGGCCAGCCTACAGTATAGATCTAACTCAATAAATGGCCATATTACCTTTTTTGCATTCAAAGTTCTAGAATCAACATTTGGCAAATTTATCTGAACTACCATATTCTGTCTACATTATAGGTTAAATAGACTAGGTTGGAGCCTGAGCAATAATTGTAAACCTCCGTCTGAAATACGGTTCTCTCTGATATTCATTAATTAATTCATTAATTTAATGAACTTTTATGAGGACATTCCCATGCACAGCTAGAGCATCATCACTGTGCGGTTGTTAGAGCCCCAGGTAGATGGCAGCGCCAGAATGAGACACACATACAAACTGATAATTATGATTTAATGCAGAGTTTGTGTGAGAGAAGAGGTGAGCATGCAGTGTTCTGGGGCACCAAAGAGGGACTCTGCCTAATGGAGACTTGACTCTATCTTGAAGAATTAGGAAGCATTTATCCTAAATAGAAGGGTGTGTGCAGCATTTTAAGTCAGAGGAACGCCACATGCAAAAGCCACAAAGTTCTGAAAGGCATGGTGTTATTTTAAAATGACCAGAAGAAATCCAGTGGTGATAAATAATGAGAAATGATGGGAGATGCAGAAAACGGTTGTCAGAGCCTTGACTGAAAAGGTTCTATGATCAAGAGTGAAAATATTTCAAGAAGGGCTTCAGTGAAGTTTATGCAGAAGAGTGACTGGGTATGATTTTTTTGTAGGAACTCTGGGAGCAGAAATATCCATTAGAAAGCTCCTGAAAATGTCCAAATGTGAAACAATGATAGTCTTATTTTGGCAATGGTGGCAGCAGAGTTGAAAAGGAGGTTGTTCATGCAAGAGACAATCCTGAAGTAGACATATCAGAATCTGATGGCCAACTAGGGAGGCAGTGGCAGAGGACAGGAAGGATAACAGTGTTGGAAGAAATGGGAAAAAAAGAGTAGCGGATACTGCAGAGATTTGTGTTTGAGGAGCTTAGGAAATGTGCTCGTGAAATATGAGAGAATGAGCTGAATTGGAGTGATAGATAATGAATAGGTGATGCTTGGAGTAGAATTACAGTTTTAAAACTTAGGAGCCTACATGATTTTCTGAAAATCTCTTCCAAGTTTCAGTATCTCCTTTTACTTGTTTCATATCTTGGGGCCCAAAGGAGTGACTGATTTTCATTTTATTCTCAAATGTGCCTTCTAGACAATAGACACCAATCTCAGTTCAGTGTTCCTTTGGAATCTAAGCGAGGCAGAATGACCATCCCTGCCTTGGGCCCCCACTCTACTCCATGCAGACAGTTTTATTTTTGTTTGTTTTAATGAAAAGTTGTCAAGACCTGTATCTTATATGATGTATGATTTTGGCACCCAGAATAAATGGGTAAATGAATGAATAAGTTGGGTTCTTGTTCAAGATGGTGGTATAGGAAAACCTTGAACTAACCTCCTCCCAGAGACATACACAGTTACACCTACATAAAGAATAATTCATCCTGAGGAATACTTGAGGGCTGATTGAAAAGCTTCTGCCCAAGGAAAGATAGAGGGGCCACACAGAGATGGGTAGGCGAGAAAGAGCCATGGTGTCAGTGGGAACCCCACCCTCAGGCTGCAACTTGTAGTGGGAAGGGATATCACTGAGGGGCCAGCATGCAGACTCATCCACCATGAGAAATAGTGGAAAAAACAGTCATTTAAAGGGCACCTAGACTATGTGTGAAGGAAATCCATTTGCTAGCCCTAGAATATCTGCCAAACAGGCAGGGAGCTGCTAGAAGTCTCTTTGGGCTTGGAGGTGCTCAGGAGTACTATGTTTTACATTCTTCCAAAACCTTGATTGTGCCAGGGGGAACATGGTTCAGGCACTCTAGCCAGCTTGCCAAGGTTACCGCAGAGTGCCCCAGGGCCCTGGCACACACCAGGTACAGCCATTCTCCCAAGGAAGCCCTGGTACAACATGCCCTTGGCTCCCCTGCCCATACCCATTCCAGCACCATCTGTCTCACCAAGGCTGCCCCATCACAGCACACCCCAGGACCCCAGGTCCACATCTTTTCTAACTTGAGCCATTCCACCAAGGCAGCCCTGTTGCAGTATTCCTGGGACCTCTGTACAGGTTTGCACACACTCCATCTCCAGCCAGCCAAAGCTGCCCAGAACATGCAGTCTACACCAGGAATGTGCCTACATATACAATGCCATGCTTTCAAAACCAGGCGAAGTAACTATTTTGCCTAATTCATAGAAACAAACACAGAAAGTCAAACAAAATGAGGAGACAGAGTAATATGTTCTGGGAAAAGAACAAGCTAAAACCTCACAAAAGCCCTGATGAAATGGAGATAAGCAATTTACCTGATAAAGAGTTTAAAATAATGTTCATAAAAATGCTCACCAAACTTGGAAGAATGAAGGAGAAAAGATCTTCAGCAGAGTTAGAAAATATAAGAATCAATCAGACCTGAAGAATATACTAACTGAAATTAAAAACTTACTATAGAGAATCAACAGCAGGAGAGATGACATGGAAGAACAGATCAGAGAGCTGGAAGATGGGAGACAATTTTAAAAAGATAAGAATAGTTTAAGGGACTTCTGGGCCAACAGTAAGTATACTAACATTTTCATTATAGGGGTCCCAGAAAAAGAAGAGAGAGAAATGGATAGAAAACTTATTTGAAGAATAATTCCTGAAAATTTTCCTAACCTGGGGAAGGAGACAGATATTCAGGTCAGAAGTTCAGAGTCTCAAATAAAATGAATTAAAAGGGATCAACACCAAGGCATATAATAAAAATGGCAAAAGTTAAAGAGAGAATTTTAAAGGCAGCAAGAGAAAAGCAGAGAGTCACATATAGGGGGCCCCCATTAAGTTAGCATCTAATTTTTTAGCAGAAATTTTGCAGTACAGAAGGGAGTGACATGGTGTGCTTAAAGTGCTGAAAGGAAAACACAGTCAAGAATACTCTACCAGGTAAGACTGTCATTCAGAACTGAAGGAGAGAGAGAGCACTTCCCAGACAAGCAAAAAGTAGAGGAGTTCATCACCACTAAAGCAGCCTTATAAGAAAAGTTAAAGGATCTTAAGTGGAAAAGAAAAGGCCATAACTAGAAATAAGAAAATAAATGAAAAAAAAAAAACTCACTGGTAAAGGCAAATATATAGCAAAGGCAGTGATCACCACGTTCAGCATGAAGACTAAAAGACAAAAGCAATAAAATCACTGATACCTACAATAAGTACCTAAGGGATGCACAAAATAAAAGATGTAAAATATAACATCAAGAACATAAGATCTGGGGAAGGAGGTAAAAATGTAGTACTTTTAGAAGGCATTTGACCTAAGCAACTATCAGCTTATTAAATTAAGTGCTATATGAATAGGTTGATATTCATGGACCTCATGGTAACCACAAACTAAAATTTACAATAGATACATGACAAATAACACTAAAGGGATTTGTCAAACCATACGGGAAGAGATCAAGAAAAAAGAGAGTGGACCCAAATAAAATCAGAAGTGAAAGAGAAGTTACAACTGAGCACAGAAATGCAAACAATCATAGGAAACTTCTGTGAACAATTATACACCAATTTTTCCAAAGAAGACATACTGATGGCCAGTAGGCACATGAAAAGATGCTCAATATCACTTCAACAGGGAAATGCAAATCAAAACCATAATGAGATGCTACCTTACATCTGTCAGACTGGCTTGTATCAAAAAAAAAAAAAACAAGAAATAACAGGTATTGATGTGGACGTGGTGAAAAGGGAACCCTTGTGCACGGTTGGTGGGAAGATAAATTGGTATAGCTCCTATGGAAAATCATATGGAGGTTCCTCAAAAAATTAAAAGTAGGACTACCATACATTCAGCAATTTCACTCCTGGGTTTTTATCCAAAAGGAACAGAAACACTAACTTGAAAAGATACATCCACTTCATTGTTCATTGCAGCATTATTTACAACAGCCAAGATATGGAAGCAGCCCAAGTGCTCGTTGATAGATGAGTAAAGAAGATGTGGTGTATAAATCTACAATAGACTATTACTCAGCTCTAAAAAGAATGAAGTCTTGCCTTGGCAACAGCATGGATGAACTTAGAGGATATTATGCTAAGTGAAATAAGCCAAAGACAAATACTTTATGATTTCACTCATATGTGAAATCTAAATAACAAATGAACAAATATGACAAAACAGAAACAGATTCATAGACTCAGAGAAAAAACTGGTGACTGCTAGAGGGTGGGGCATGTGGTGGATGAAATCGATGAAAAGGATTAAGAGGTACAAATTTTCAGTTATAAAATAAGTTTTTTATAAGGATATAATGCACAACACAGAGAGTATAGCCAGTAATATTGTAGTAATTTTGTACGGTGACCAATGGTAACTACACTTACTGCTGTCATCATTGCATAATGTGTAAAAATAGGCAGTCACTGTGTTGTGCCTTGATACTTATACATATTGTAAGTCAATTATACTTCAGTTAACAAAAGAGAAAAAATAAACTGCAGTGTTTGCCATCATTCCTAGTCTTTTAATTCAGTATCAGTAAGGAATAAACTGGAGAAGTAGAAACAGTTGCAATATAGATGTATTTTTTGTTTTTCTATTACAGATCAAAGGCTTGCTTACAGGAAGTTAGCTTGTGGGGCTGGATAAGCAGCTCCTGCCTGGCCGTCTCTGCGCCTGGTGCTGGCCTGACGTTCAGAAGGTGGGCAGTTGGGAAGCAACAGTCACCAAGCAGACTAGAATCACATGAGACTGTGCTGGCACCTCATAAGGATGGATGGAAATCCATGTTCATTCTTGCGGCCTCTGACTTGCTGATGTGGGTGATCTGCAGAAGCTGAGGCCCTTCGTCACAGAGCCAGACACACACGCCTGACCCAGGCCCTGTTTCGTATCAGGGAGGTCCGTTCCCAGACTGGCTTTGAAAGCTTTTTTAAATACAACTTGGACATCGTGTTCTACGGTTTTTGTTACTTTTACACAAGCTAGAGAAGCAGCCCCATGTCCTTCAATCACACTTGGTTCTTTCCTAATCTTGGGTAAGCCTCAGAAAGTTTAGCTCTGTCTGTGACAGCGACATCACTGCATCAGCTGTGCTCCTGGGCATTTATGCCGCCCAAACTGCACTGGCTCTTCACTGCTCATTTCCTACTTGTTTATTACTTCACACTGATGACTTGCAACTCTGTCTTTTCTGAGCCTTTTTCATACTTCTCAAGCTCTCAAATTTAGCCTCAATCTTCTAACATGGGCTATAACCTTATCTCTTCTATCCCAGAGAATATAAGAAATAAAATCATGTGAAATTCCTGAATTTCTTTTCCTTCTCTGTGGCCTCAGAGAAAAAGTATCTGAATCCTCTCCTAGGCAAGTTACTTTCCTAGAACTGGTGATAGGACTTCACTACCTCAACAATCTCTTCTTCCTTTTGAATCTTTTCTCTCTTCCCCTCCACTAAACTTATATACATGTTCATATCATCCATTTCCTTAAAAATGTATCTTGAGTCCCACCCCTATTCCTTTTTTAAACCAGCTTCTACCACAACCACTCTATGAAAAGTCCTAAAAACAAATAACCTCCTAACTGGTAAATGTAACAGCCTCTTTCCTGTTGTCATTCTCCCTGGCCTTTCTGCAACCTGTGGCCAAATTTCCATCTTAATGTTGTCATCTTCGATCTCTCCCCAGTCTCCTTTGTCATCTCCTCCTTCTTTCCTGGCTCCTAAATGTAGGATTCTCTCAAGATGATCAATATTCTTTCCTTGGCCTACTTACCCTAAGTTGTTCCTTTTGTGATCCCTTAAGAATTCAAAGGGTTCCTTTACGTGAATAATTGTCCAACAAAGATATAATTCAAGCCACATATGTGACTTTAATTTTCCTAGTAGCCACCACAGAAAAAGTAAAAGAAACATTAATTTATCATACTTTAATTGAATATACCCATGATACATTTTAACATGTAATCAATTAAAAATTACTAATGAAATATTTTACATCCTTTATTTGTAACATGTCTGTCAATATCCATTGTGTATTTTACACTTAGAGTACATCTCAGTTGGTACTAGTCTTATTTCAAGCACTCGCTAGTCTCATGAAGCTATTAGCCACTGTCTTGGGTGTTCCAACTATGGAATCTACAAACCTGTCCTGTATTCTGAGTTCCACAGCTGGAATCCAACTGCTACTAAGATCTAACATTCATCCTCTTGTATAATCTGTCACTCATAGTGGTAGCAATTATCTGTAAAAGTATGAGACAAAGATTTTACCCCATTACTCACATATCTTTATGAATTTCTGCTTGCCGAATGAAAGGCAGCATGATGAGCATAAATCTTGGAGTCACAGATAATTAGACAGATAATTGAATCCAGGCTTCATTGTATGCAATTTGGGACAAGTTACTTAACCTTCGTGAGAGTCTGTTTTCTCATCTAAAATTGGGAACACAGTCTTTCCTTCTGGGTTTGTTATAGGAAGACGTTGCTATTATTTCTCGCACAGTGCATGACCCATAGTAATGTCACAATAAATGGTAACTGGGCCATTAACATGACATTCAAGGTTCTCCATGACCTGTTTCTAATATACCTTCCCAACTTTGTGTCCCACTCTGACTTGTACTCTCATTCATCTATGCCTTCATACTTTCATTCTTCAAAAAACAAATACTGTGAGCTGGGCCCCATCACTAAAACTTTACTTAAAGAGTTTATTTCTTTATTTACTTATTTGCTCATTTGTTTGTTTCTTCGAGACGAATTGATTAAACATTGACTTTGTGCTGACTTCTTTTTAGATGCTTGAGATAAATTACTGAATAAAACAGACAAAACATTTGCTCTTGAGAAATGGACATTTTAGTTGGGAAGATAGAAAACAAAGAGTAAACATAATTAATTAGAGAATGATAAAGAATAGGAGAAGCCTATTGTGCTGTGAGGAAAAAACAAAAACAGAACAGAGTCAGTGAGACTGAGGAGGGGAGGAGTCTCTTACCCACTGTTAGCATCCTGGATGCAACAGTTTCTCTTATGCATTCACAATAGTATGTAACTAGTGCTTTGAACATAATAAGGACTAAACTGAGAACTAATGAAATCAGTGGGAACGCATGGGGAAATGAGATCTAATTTCTAACTAAACAGTTTAGACATGTACTTTATGAACACTTTCTGTGTTAAATTGGAGCCCTTTTGATATTCTCTAGCAGAGTTCTTGGAGCTGGCATTTTAATGGGTACCTTTGTTTCCCCACAATTTTAGTCCTTCTGATGGGGTGCAAGGAAATAATTATAGGGGTGGGGTATGGATCCTGTGCTAATTGGAACTGAGCGCTTATGTAACTATGGATAGTTATAGTTCTATACAAACAACACGGTGGGGCTGGTAGTTAGCCCCCGAATTTTGGAGCAAAGTCAAGCAGTCTTAAATATGTGAATGTATCTTAGACTCTCCAAGAAGACTACTGCATATAATACACAGCATTTCTTAAAATTAATTAACCATAGAACTCCTGGTGTATAGAGAAATTAGAGTTTAGGTAAATGTACATTTGGAAATGATATTCTAAAAAACAAATGGTAATGTAGTCAGAAGTATTTAGATTATAAAGAGGAAGGTCATATAATTTAAGACAGACATTTTTGAGAATGAAATGGCACTGTTAATAACTATGCCAGGAAAGCAGGAGTCAAACAAGTTTACCCCAGTAAATTAGAATATGTGGTCGCTGTAGTTACAGTTTACTGCACATTCGTATCTTTCCCCCAAATACACTTTCTAGTTTCTCCCGCTCCCTTGGGAGGTGGGTCCAGGGAAGCCCTGTGTGAAATGAGGCAGAATAGCTGTGCTCCTTTTGGAGGGAGGTCTTTTGAAATCCTCAGCAATGCAATGCACCATAAAAAAGAAAATTAAAAATGAAAACTTTGAGGAAATATGTGTTTAGCCTTTTCAAGCAAAATAAGGAATTAGGTCTCCCTGAAGATGCTAATTTACTGAGACTTTTCAGCTTAAGGAATTTCTTTGGTTACCTTTCCAGAGATATTATAAAAAAGATCATCTTAGATATATTGATAAATTTGTGGCTGTGTTTGATATGGGGATCACTATCAATACCTATGGAGTAAGGTTTAAAAAACCTTTTTAATGGGCTTGGAATTTTATAATAAAAAGTAAACAATAAGAATATAATGTTCATTAAACAACAAAATAAATTTTGCATTTTAGTAAATACATGAGTGCTCACTTGTATATTTACATTTTGTGCATCTCACTGTAAAAACCGACACTAAACTAAGGAATATATCAAACTACAGTCTTCTGCAACAAGTTCTATTTTTGTTCTTCATGTAAATAGTCAACCAATAACTTGCCATTCTCAAAGTGGAATTCAGTATTCCTTATATTAATTATAGCCTTCCTTCAGCAAACAGTTTTTAAACACAGCATCTAAATTCAGGATCATTGGGCACTAAAAAAAAGAAATGCTATTCAGAAATGCTCCATAAGCTAAATGGGGTAATATTTTTATAGACTTTTGGATAAATGTTGTATGACTCTCAGAAGAGAGAAGTTCTAATTTTATTAAAGAACATTTTGTCCTCAAATCTCCTTTCCAAATTCAATAAATAGAGAAAGCCCCCCAGTGCAAAAGCATGAAGTGCCTACGTATCCACCAGAAAATAATTATGTTAAGGAGACAGTAATATTTGTAACATTTAAAGAAATTCACTATTAAAGAGAAAACTTCTCTGAGTTGGGGTGAAGGACAATCACATTGTAGTTTTTCTGAAACAGCATGAACATCATGATTTGCATTTTCTGTTTCCTTTGACCTGATAGTCTGATTGTCTCTAAATGAAATAACTGGCCTTGATGTGTATAGACAGAGGACATGGTTACCCTGGCAACAGGTACCATGGAACACATGTGACCCTTCTCCAAAGAAAATCTATGCCTCTTTTTTGAAACATAAAACAAAACAAAAGTCTACTGTCTCCTACTTAAAACAGAACAAAATAAAATCCCAGTTTATTAACACTAACAGAAGAACATTCCCAACTAATTTCAGCTTCTTTATTTAGCAAACTGTTTTCCTGTGGATTTTGAAATGGATCAACATCACTTCTTTGTGTTAATCTCATCACCATGAGTAATCCAATTGGCTGGGTAAATTTAAAGTACTGAAAACTCTTTCTGGCATTCACAGTCTGAAGGTCCAGCAGAGGGAGCCCACACATTACTGCTGTTTTTTAAATGTCAGTCTAAAATGATGATACAATTTTAAAAGTTCCAGTAATAGAACTTTCGATATTTTGGGACTCTAGAGATAACTACACGGCAAAGTGTAAATCCTCTAATGTCATTTTGTTATTGTTGATGTTTAAATCTAATGAAGTGCCAGTATTTTTTAACATGTTTATGTAAGTAAAGAGTTTTTAGATCTATTTATGCAACCAATTCAAGGCTACCTAATGGGATAGATCTAAACTTTATTTCAGATTTCCCAAAAGTTTTTAGTCATATCCACATCTCCATAAACACACATCTCCTAAAATGTTGGCTGCAGACAACCAGGGCACACCCATGAAAAATGTCATGGAATAATATTTTAACTGAGAATAAAAAACATGAGGAATCCCTAGCTGGTTCCGTAAAAAGAACACAAGTAGTTTTCACGGCATTGTTTTCATGTCAGGAAAGATGTCTTTGAAAATGACATGCCTTCCATGGGAAGCTGTGGGGCCCCAGGGCCATCCTTGCTCCTAGAAGACACACAGACATGCTAGGTGATTCTCATCATCAGCCAACAGTCACTTGTCCAGTCTTTTCCTTCAAAAATGTTACTTGATTTCCTTCTCTCTTCTGGTTACTGTTTCAAGTTTGGAGAGCAGAAGCATAATAAAAATAGCTACCATATATTGTGTTGTTATGATGATGTAGACACTGTGATGCATTCTCTCTTCCTAAGGGTTACAATAGCTAATTTACTGATGAAAAACTGTATGTATCTCAGAGAACTTGAATAAATTGCCTACAGTCCCAAAGGTAGTAATTGACAGTTTGCATTTGAATGCAAGTCTCTAAGACCCTGCAGTGCCCACTGGTAACCACTGTGGAATACTGCCTTACTAGACTCAGGAGATTCACAGCCCATCAATTTCACTCTTCTTTCTACTGAAACAAGAATTTCTTGTCCTTAGTGCAAAGACTTCTAGAAAGGAAAATGAAAAGTGGAAAATATTTGAGTGTTTATCATGAGCCAGTCACCACATTAGATGCCTTATATGTCTTATTTAATCTTTACAGCAGCCCTAGGAGGCACATATTATCCACATTTTACAGGTGAAGAAATGGAGGCCCAGGAGATTATACAATATACCCAAGATATAACATGAACTCAGGATTTGAATCTAGATCTTTCTGATTTTAAAATCTTCATGGTCATCCTGCTTCTAATTATGCAATTATTTCTTTCAACAGTTTCTCAAAAATAAAAAGTGCCTCAAGTAGTTATTTGGAGTTAGCTCAGTAAGAAGAATTTTTAAGGAAATTTTCTAACCTTCAACTCAAATATTCATTCACAATTAAGTTTCTTTCTTTCTTTTCTTTCTTTCTTTCTTTCTTTCTTTCTTTCTTTCTTTCTTTCTTTCTTTCTTTCTTTCTTTTTCTTTCTTTCTTTCTTTCTTTCTTTCTTTCTTTCTTTCTTTCTTTCTTTCTTTCTTTGTAAATTTATATTAATTTTTACATAGAAACATGGTTAATTTTTACATAGAAACCATGTTTCTCATCATATAATCTAAACAGAACCTGTTAACTGAAACAATCATAGGGTTTAAAAACTGCAGTCAGTGGGCCTTAGTACTCATTAAGTCTGATTCTCTTAGTTTATTAGTGAGAAAACTGAGGCCCAGAGGAATTGACTTGGTTGATTTCCTATCATTACTAAGTGACAGCACAGAACTACCATTCTAACCCAGGAAAGCAACATTCCCCTTACCCTGCTTCAAAAAGGATTTAAGATGACTTGTATTAGAAACAGATCTAATCCTCGAGTAGTGACCTGGGTCATAACCTGACATTGAGTTTGGAAAAGTTAAAGTCAGTTTTATGAGGCCAGTGCTGGATTGTACTCATGGCATGAAAATAAAAACTAAGGCAAGTTTTATTCAAAGGTAAAAAAAATAAAATGGACTCACTACTCAAAATTTAATTAGTTTCAAAATTATTTTAAGATCAAACTAATGAGCCAAAGATAAAATTTATAGAGTTTTTAATTTGGGTAAAACAGCAAGTTGGACCATATAATGAGTATTGCAGTATCAAGTTCAGAAGATGTGATTATGTCATTGATTTACTATGCCACAACACTAATTTTAGCTACACATGTATATTGTACATTTTAATTCAGCATTGCATACAATTTTTATGGCTCCCTTCTGTTATTTGCAGGTGGACAGTTTCCACAGGTAAGTTTCAAAACACACACATGTGTACAAGCACACACATGAACACACAGTTTTTAAAGCAATCCATGACACCTGCCATGTGTTTAGAGTCACAGCAGAAAATTTGGGTGTGTGAGGACAGGACAGCAGCTAAATCCTGTTGAGATCCTGACCCCTAATATCTTGAACAGTTCTGAAAAAGTCCAGTCTGTTGGGGTGACAACATCTGATTGGGAAGACAAGTTAGTTTTTAGAGGCCTTGCTTTCATAAAAGTCCCCTAACCCTATCAGTTTATACAGATGTCCATAATATGATCTCAGCAGTGATAAGACTCATGTATAAGAAAGTATGACTGAGCCTTAACTACATTATTGGTTGAGTATGTACCCCCTAAACTTTCAGTACTGGCCTGCAGCAGAGAAAAATTAGTCAACCACAAAGTAATTGTATGCTAGGAGTGACTCAAAGGGACCTGCAGATGTGGCCTACAGTTTTAGAGGAGCTCATAAGCCATTGGCAGAAATAGGGCCAATGGAAAAATACCCAAGTTCACAAAAATTTAAAAAACAAAGTAAAACTTAAAAATAATATTTTAACCATATTATCATCCTACTTTTAGTCATTTTTTATTTGCTACCCATAGCTTAGTATCTGGTAATTGTAGGCATTCCATAATTGTTGATTGAATGGGTAAAACCTGGCAGCCAAGATTTATTGAGCACTTTCTGTGTGCTACACAGTAAGAACTTCTAACTGCATTATCACACTTAAACCCATGATAATTCTATGAGGTCTGGTTGTGGAAACACGAATTCTGTTACATATCCAAGGTCACCCAGTGAGTGTGGGAGGCAGGATTTGAAGCAAGGTCTGGTGCTCCAGGGGGGTTCTTTTGATCACTAGGATACAAATCCTTAAAACAGGTTAAACTTGGAGTGTTTCTATCAGGAGCTAAACTGTTGGTGAACTCTTGTCCTGTTCACACAAACTTTGTTATTTTTTTAATGGTAATGATTATAGCATGGTCATATTGTTGCTGCAAGTTTTACTGGCTTATGTAAGGTATTTTATTTGGTTTTCTATAAATGCCTCTTTAAGAAACATAGGGACACTGGACTTAAATGTAACTTCAGGTCACTCGTCCAAAAATTCCTGTGAAAATGTCGCTTCCCATGGGTAAAAGATAAATTCAGGATATAGGAATTGATGCACAACATTTTAATTCTTGCTACAAAGCCCAGGCTTCTGCGCATAAATGGGCTTTACATCATGTCATGTTATAGAAGTCTACCACTGTGTCACCTGGGTGTCACCTTACTGACATTCAAATTCCAGGAGAGCTAGAAAAATTTCTTTTCCCATTAAACAGTACTTTAAACAAAACTTAAACCCAAAGTGGGATTTGGAGCTCACCTCTGAGCTCACGGAAATGTGAAGATGGTCTAAGACCAGGTCAAAGTGGTCAAATCGCTTGGAATTCAGTCTGATATTTTTTCCTTGTTAATTAAAAAAGGAATTATTTTCTCTTGCCAGTGAGTGGCCTTTGGATTGGGAATATTGTATAACCCAAGAAACCATCTTAATAAATTAGTAAGGAAATATGTTGGTCAAGCAATCTTGTTTTTTGGCCTTTGGGGAGAATATACGGATAAGTGATCCAGGGGGGAGGGTGGGGCAGGAAATCTGCAAGATGAATGTTGGAGAACAGCTTTCTTTGTGCATTCAGGATCCACCATAATTCATTGTACTGGTCAGATGCTTATAAAACAACTTCTAGTATGTCGGATCCATAAAAGACACTTATCACTTTTAGAATAGTTTACTGCCTAAGAAAATCATTTGTTACATAATTGAATAGATTAATATTTCTTCCTATATGTCCTTCCATGATGCCATAAAACAAATTAGCTCTATTTTTTAATCTTGAATTCCTTTTTCTCACGGGATGCAAGTTGAGACAAAATATGTCCTAACTGGCCATTCCTCTGCAGATGACCTCTTTCATTTGGTATAAATATGGATAAGTGTCTTGCTTAGCCCAAGTCATTCCTTTGAAAATAACTTGAGTTAAAAGTGATTTTCAAGTGACAGTCTTGAGATGGAATCTAGAAACAACTAGATTAAGCTACCTCTTTAATCACAGAATCTCTTGTTTGAAAGGTACCTCAAAAGGCCACACAGTATAACCACATTAACTACAGTTTACCATTAACTACAATCAGTCAATATTCATGGAATACTTGCCAGCACCTATGCTCCAAATTTGTTTAATTAAAAAACAAAGAATTTAATTTGATTCCCTGTGCCTTTATTGTCACTTCAGGACCCTCTAAACAGTTCCTGCTCAATGCTATTTAAGATACAGCATGATAGTGGTCAGGCAAGGAACATGTCTGTGGAAATTTTGATGGCAGAGTGGTATTGTATGACCACTGACAGGCTGTGTTTCCCGTTAACTGCACAAAGGGGCTTGTCAGGAGAAGGTTGTCTGGGTTCAAACATGGCTGTGATGTTTGCTAGCTCTAAGATCTCTGGTGCTGTACAAGTCTCTAAGTCTCTCAGTTTCCTACTGTATCAAAAGGGATAGCAATGCACTGACCTCACAAGCTTGTGTAAAGGTCAAATGCAAAAGCACACATGCACAACTTAGCATGGCTCCTTGCCCACAGTGCGTGCTCAGTTCACGCAGCTGTTACATAGAACACGATTATGTGATTATCATACTGTGGCCCTTGTGACAGCGTAGTGTCTGCCACATAATGGGTGCTCAGCCCACATTTATCAAGTGAGTGAATGAACAAATGAGGGAGACAGCTCCTCTACTGTGAGAAAAGTTGATCAGAATGTGTGCAGTCAGCTCAGACGTTTGCTATACAACACCTCCGGGCACAACCTATATTCCCAAGTAAGTTGATAAAGTTTTCAAAATCGGTCAGTAATCTCTACTCTTTTCTGGAATTCTAGACCTTGACTACAAGGTAGTTGAGGTTTAGGGGCAAACGCAGCATGTGGTAATTTTACCCAGAAGAAAAGCTGTCATTTTTATGTACAGCTAAACATAGGAGTCTTGGCTCAGACCGGCTTCATGGTCCAAAGAGGTCTGGTAGGTTCGAAGCAAATAAAATGAACAGCAGCTCTTGTTTAAATAAGGCCATGCAGAGACGTGGATTCAGCGTCCTTACATTGATTGTAGGTGGTGTTTACATTTCAAGATACAAAGTGGTGTTGGCTAATTTCCACAGTAGAAAGTTGCCCTAGTGAATATTTTCAGTAATTTCTTTTTCTTCCTCATTCTTAATAAAGAAAAAATATTTGAATATCTGATATGAGTGATTGCAGCATGCAAATGCAAATAAGAAGGACAATTTTATTGCAAATCACTAATAATAAAAAAGACATTAATTAAAAAGAAATGACATAAATTTTTGAAAAAGAAGTTTTTCACATATATTTTTGAAATATTGAGGGATTATGGTATTTTGCAGTCTTAAATTAACAAATTCTTAAAAGCTTTATTATATTATCATCTATCACTTTTATCATGGGTTGGTTTATTTCAGCACAACAGCTATTTTTTGAGCACTTACTCTGTACTAATGATTTGGTCCCTGAGGGGATTGTACAACTTGGGGAATAAAGCTAGTTTTAGTTAGAAGACAGTAAGTGCTGTGATGAATAGGAGGACATTATAAGAGAAACCAAACATAGGTCAGAGAGGTTAGAAAAAGTTTCCTAAAGGAGATGAAACTTGAGTCGTGTTTTGAAAGATGAGTAGGACTTAGAAGGTGGAACGGGGCATTTCAGGTAAAGGGAGCCAAAGACACGTGGGAAGGAACATGCTGCTCATGAGGAACTGCAAGTCACAGGACCCTCAGGAGGCGCGCTGTTAGGGGGAGAGGGCAGAAGATATGAGGGCAGCGGGCTGGGTCAGTCCATTTACTTTACTTCATTAGTGTGATCAAATCACAGTGTGCCAGCATTTTCAAACTGTGTTCCACTGCTTGTTAGTAGCTGTTACTTTGGGGAAAGCAAGAGATCATGAGTCAAACGCTTACGGGCCATGTTTTGTTATACAATATTGTGTGTTTCTTTACTTCAAGTATTTTCAGGACCTTTATTATGTCGATGGCCTTTGTGATTTTGCAAGAGGAGGACACAGCATGCAGCGTTTTCTAAACTTACCTGGACACAGCTCATCTTGTAGCTTTGTGTTGCATCTTGCAGGATTTGAAGCATTTTCTGAACTTATTTCAGCAGGTCCTCTTGCAGGACTTGCATTTCATGGAAAACCCTTTTGGCAAAAGTGCATTCTAGTAGAAAGGTAGAGGAAGAATGTGAAAGGGGAAAATTGGAGGCAGATTAATTATGATCTCATTGTCATAGTCCTGGAGTAGCCTAGAGAGGGACAGGGCAGAACCAACCTTCATTAGTAGACAACAAAGACGAAGAGCAGGTGATTGATTGAAAGCATTTTGGAATCTATGTGAAACACGGATCTGGTGATTGCCTTCTCCCATTAAATTAGGAGGTTAAAGTCAGCAGGACTAGGCAATTGATGGCCTATGAAGGGTGAAGAGATGATGAGTGAATCAATACTGACTCAGGTTCCTGATCTGGGAAAGTGGGTGACAAGTGGTATTTTCAGTGAGACCTGAAATACTAGAGGAACAACTTGGATCTAAGAGTGCTGGGAAGTAGGCTTTTAGACATATAAATGTTAATGTGTCCAGGGAACAAGTTGAATATTTAAGTGGATGTGGGAGACAGGAGCACACAGCAGTAGTTCGGTCCGTGTGAGTGGATGAGATTACTCATCCAGGGAGGAATATGGGTCATTTTACCAAAAAGCAATTTGCAAAAAGCTGTCCTTCTCAGGGAATTGCTTTCAGAGAATTATCCATTTAGGAAATTGCCTTTTGGCTAATTGTACACTGGCAAACAATCTGTAGGCAAATTGACCTAGAGCCACCAGGAAAGCTGTAGGGCACGGGAGGATTCAGGACAAAGATGAACCTTTGAATTAAGACATGGCAGATTCAAAGAAAAAAACTCAGAAAAAAGAAATGAAGGACTATGGAATGAAAGGATATATTTTCACTAGTATAATTTGTTCTGCCAAACAAGTATTTATTTATATGAAAATGTCTGCCTCAACAGAAGAATTAATACCAAACTCTTTAAGCTGCAAGATAGGTGGGAAGCTGTGTTTGTTCTGAAATGTGCTTGAATAAATGGTCCAAGGTCAGGATTAACTGAACTTCTTTATCTCTAACAACAGTACCCTGTTACCAGTGTTATCCATGCCTACTGTGTATTTTTAACATAGCTCAGACTAAGCCTAGATCTTCTTGCCTATAATAGTGATGACTGTACACTGCTAGACACATTACATGCACATAATAGCAGCCAACATGCTTCAAGATAGAAATAATATGACTTTTATTTTTGATATCTCTTGCTTAAGTAAAAAATGATGATGATTCTTGGATTCTAATTTTGTACTCTTTAGTGAAATCATGGGTTTCTTCAGCAATGATCCGTCATCTTCAGAATTAACTGTGCCTTGTATAGCTGCTGCTGCGCTAAGACCTGCGCCTAAGATCTCAGATTATCACTAAGGAGTAAGTGTGTGGCCTTGTGTGGGGGGACTGTGTGGCCATTAGAATGAGCAGAAGACAGGCTTTCTAGCCCCAAGTATTGTTTATTTATCTTTATTTTTATTTTAGAAAGAACACTTAACATGATATCTATCTTTGTAGCAAATTTTTTAAGTGTACAATACAGGATTGTTGATTACAGGGACAATATTGTAGAGCAAATCTCTAGAACTTAGTCATCTCGCATAGTTGAGACTTTATGCCTGTTGCTTAGAAACTCCCCACTTCCCTTCCCCTCTATCCTTTGTCAATCACCATTCTAGTCTCATTCTAGGAGTTAGGCTATTTTAGATACCATGGATAAGTGAAATCATGCAGTATTTGTTTTGCCACGACTGGCTTATTTTATTTAGCAAAATGTCCTCATGGTTTGGCCATGTTGTCACATACCACCACACACTGGATTGCTTTTTAGCAAAAAGAAAGGAAAGGAGTATATATCGAGTTCTGTTGCAAGTGGCTGTAAAGCAGGGAAGATAAGCTAGATCAGAGGCCTAGCAGGAAAGCAGAGGACAAGCTGGGTGTCGACAGTAGCTGCTCATTCTCTGAACTCCCTGAAGTTTGAGTTTCAATTATTCAGATAGGCAATGATGATCCATTCCTTAAATGAAAGCCTTGGGTTGCAAACTTCTAAAAAGAGAAGACAAATACTGGGAAACAATGTTTGAATGATATCAACATCCACGAATTAAAGAAATGTTCTAATACTTTATCCACCTAAATCCAGGCAGCCAGACATTGGTGTCCTGCACGTTCTTTAGAGATGAAGTATTTCCTCCACATTGTGCTGGGCCAGTCCAGCCTGGCATCTAAGGGCATGCTATGCCCATCCTTTTAGCCATACAGATTCTGTCTGTCCTTTATGATTTAGCTGAAGGTGCCTTTTGTCCATGAAGATTCTCCTGACTTCTCTTGTTAATATCTCATTGCTCTATATCATTAGTTCATTCCAAATATATTTATTGAGTGTCCATTATGTGTCAGACTCAATTCTTGGTCCAGGGTTATAGCAGTGAACAAAACCAAGCCCCCTTTCTCAAAGAGCTTACATTCTAGAAGGAGAAATTGAGTAAGAAAATAAATAATCTCTTTGTCTCTAGATAGATAGAGAGAGAGATAGAAATGGATAGATGGCTGGAAGGACAGATGGATAGATGGAGATAAAGTTGATAAAGGCTATAAGAAAAAAATAGGAAATAAATAAATAATAATACTAGCAGATAAAGAAAATGCGAGTGAGTGATCAGCGTGTGTGGTGAAGGAGGGCTGACAAGCAGGACTTATTATTATTAGCGTTTGCTGCCATATTGTGAACTGCTTGAAGAGAAGTGCTCTGATCTGTTTCTCTTATGCTCTCATCAGTGCCCGAGCACAGGGCTGGATATAGGCAACAGGCTTAACAGATGTTTGTTTATTGACACAGTTTTTCACTTTTCATCCGGATGTTTTGGCATGACAGAGGTGCAGCTTTAGTTTCCATTGAAATATCAAATTGGTCTAAATAGGCTGGGCTAGAGGTTTGGTTTCATGTTTGTATGCAGAGCAATATGCTCTAAATAAATCCAAGGGGATTCAGTGACAATTTTTGGCAGCAGTTTCTCCTTTGTGCTTCTATTTTTACCTTTCTTGGTTTTCCCTGATGTCCTTCCATTACTGAGAGATTTCCGAGTGCAATTAGTGTGGCTCCACCCAGTGACCTTTTGCCTTTGCCCTGAACAGATGATAAAGCTGAACCAAAGGAAAGGAGGATCACAACAGAGGCCACTGAAGAGCACTCTCTGGGCCTGGGAGGAGTGGGAGCATGTAGGGGTGATGTTCTCTTGTCCATTTATACCTCACCCCTTCTGATCTCACTGAACCTGCTGAAGAAGGGCACAGGCTAACAACAAGAAAGACTTTTGCCTCAGGAGTTACCAGGGGCAGTGCCAGGAAGGAGAAAAGCAGAGAGAGAATGGAGGAGGGAGGGGGAAAAAGGATCTCAGGATAGGGGGTCAAAAACAAACCAGGCCAGAAAAATGCTTTTCCTAGCTTTTGTATGAGACATGGCATCCCCAGAGAGAATTTCTTAAACTCAGTGAACTTTCAAATGGCATTAGAAAGGTTTCCACCTGGAGTCTGGGGAGAATTTATAGTATCCTTGGAAAGGGTTTTTAAACATCTCTAGCCTGCAAAGAAACTAAAACAACAATCTCCTTTGCTCTGTGCTGTTTGTATTTCCCCTCCTGTTTATTAATGCAGTATAACTTTATCAACACAAATGAGAACTGCACGAACTGGGCCTCCGTGAACACAGGCCTTCTGCCCACACTGTCTAATTTCACCTCACCATGATCCCTGGGAGGGAGACACAGTTACTTCTCTGTCACAGAGTAAGAAACCCAAGTCTGAAGAGATTAAGAGCCTTCCCCCAAGCACACAGCAGCTGTGTCAGAACGGAGATTCGAACCCAGGTCTCTGGGGTCACAGTCAGAGTCCATGAATTCTTTATGTCTTTTAACAGGAATCAAATTGTTCAGGTGAGAAATTACAAGTATAGTGCTGATGGCTGAAAATAGAGTTACCGTTCTCCCCAACACACACACACACACACACACACACACACACACACACACACACACACACACAGCCTGGATGTAGAGGGATGTAAATAGAATAACAGGTCATGTTACCGTCCATCCTTGCCTGGCTCCATATGGATCTTCTGCCTAATTTCTTTTTCCTGCTTGGATTCCTCTCAGGCCGTGGGCACGCAGGCTGGCTTTTATAACCGTGATGATTTATAGTCATGTTTTACTTGGTTTGCCATGTAGGAACTTATCCTGAAGATCTCCAACCCCCTGAAGGTGTCAAACAACCCTACCATGGGATTGGAAGGTAATTTTTATGAAAATCAGGCAAGACAGTGAAGAAAAGGAAGTGAGAGAAGATTCTATTAAATAGACTTCAGCGGTAAAGATTAAAAGTGAAAAATAAAATTTGCTTTAGGTGCTCGGCTACTGAAATCCTGATTGGGAGCCTGCCCTTCAACATACAAATTATAAAAGTACACTGAAAATATTATGAGAGTGTGTCAGCTGACTTCTAGTTGAAAGCCACTGTGACCTGGGGAAGTCCTTGAGTTATAGTTTCCTCGTCTGCAAAATAAAGGGATTTATTTTAGATCATTTTGTGTCAAATTTTACATTCTTTTAAAATTTCCCTTGTTTAAAGTTATGTTTTTTGAGCCTCTAAAATGACTCAAATAATATTCTAAATATTCTTTTTAAATATTTTATTTTAAAAATTACTATCTGAAGATTGGACTAAGTGTACAAGGGGACCTAACCTGTATTTTGTGTTCATAATTCACCTAGAATCACATGGATAGAATTATCCTCACTGCCGTGGCTATTTGTAGAAAATGGATCCATTTGGGGGTCATGAGCTTGAAGTCTGGAGGTTCAGGGCAGTGACACTTGCTCTCTTGCTGAGGAGATTTCAGAAACATCGTGCAGCCTAGAAAAGCGGCCCTCAGGACCTGTCACCTAGTGAAACTGACAGAGCAGCCTGTGAGGAGGCCGCCAGCCAGGGACACAGGCACACAGCAAGTGAGGGGCACCAACAGCCTGCTGCTTTTGGTGAGCAAATGCAACAGCCTCAGCCAACAGCCACCAGAACAGCTATCATGCTGAGGTCACAGCACAAGGTTACAGGACACAGCATCCGGGAAGCATTATAAGGACAGACAGGTAACACTTCAGCAATAGCTAAAGATCAGAGAGAAAGAGATCTTTTCAGCTGAGTGGAAGACAGAGACATAAGGAAATATTTATAGCAAATGATTTCCAGTGTAATCTAGAAATGTTCTGTGGCAGTCATTGAAAATTTGTAGTGAAACCACAGTAATTCTTTGGTCTCAGTTCTTAGTGGGGACTTTGGGTATACATGAAAAACAGAGACTTTGACCAAACTGAGCTCCAGACAAGCAAAAAGTAATTCAGCAGATGGCTGTGCATTTCTGAATTCTCAAGTATTACTGAGCCTCGTACCCTTGGATCACACGTTGTATCCCATTGGTGTTAGAGATGGTGGCTTTTCCTTTCCTTGCTGTGTGGCCGTCTGGTGCAGTGTGTATCTGTGCTTTTCCTCTTTTTAATACAGGATTCATCAAAGTAATGTGTATATTTCTTTAAATTCTGCTGTTTAGAAATGTGTTTATCTTACGGGTTTTATGATATTTCCTTTTAGAAATTGACTTGAATAATTTTGATGTTAAAACCTTTATTAGTTTGATTTTAAAAACATTTTATGAACATTCTTTCTCGCTTCTGACTGACCCCGTAACTGCAAGATATGTAATAGTACCTGTGTGGAATTTGAGGGACATTGTCACTTTGCTTATAGTGGGTCTTAGGGTGTCATATGACAATCATCCTTAAAATGAATGAAAACATATTCTTAGAGGGAATTTTGGTCAATTTGAGGCTGTTGTCTTTTGGGAAATCTGATACTCATCAACCAAGGCTGGGGATTACTGTTCTGAAATTGTAATTTTGCATAGCAATGATCTTAAATGTCTACAGTGTTTGTAGCTGCCCCCAGAATCATTCTTTTTAAATGAAGAATTGGCCAGAATTGAGAGCTGTGTCTGTAGAGGAAAGTTCCACAGGCTGGTGATACTTGCAGGAGGAAAACAGGGAGGCCTGGTTCCATCGACTGTGAAATTAAACAGAACACAAGTGAAAGGACAGGGAGGGAGTGAGGCTGGGAGTATTATGACCTGGGACACCAAGCCCGCTCACTGCTAACCAAAGATAAGTTGGGGGGATGATAGACATTTTTTCCTTATGTGAAGTGCAGTTCCTTTGCGGGAACAGATGCAGGAGATCTGAAGGGAAAAATCCCACTCTTCAGGCTATGGCAAGAGATAATCACTGGTGTGCCTGGGCACTACGAGTCCCAGGCCCTCCCCAGTAGGAGGAGTCCCCACTCTACACGGTGGAGACCAATGGAAGAAGGAGAAGCCTCTGCATGCGGGAGGCCAATCTGAGGAGCTGTTCCCATGGCTCATTCCTGACCCCTGCAGCAGTTACCTTCCTCACAGGTGGGTGCCTGGAAGTAGCAAATTTGGCTGGGGAGGGGACAGCAGAGATAGCAAAAGTTGTAGACAGAAATAAGAATATGGTGCTACAGCGGGTAGCAGGGGATTCTCTGAGCGGCAGCAGGACAGGAGGCCAGGGGTATCTCCATAAGCACCTAGCCACCAAGAGAAGCCAGGCAATTGAGGGGCACCCAGAGGGAAGAATTTGGAGGGGCTGTTGTTCCAGGGACTCCACTCTGTTGTCCCTGTTTTGTTCTGTAACTGCATCTAGGCCTCGAGAAAAGCTTTTACGAGTGAAACAGAATTTTGGAAGAATGAATGACGAGTGAGAAGAATGAGTAAAGAATTTACACTGAATATTAGAGGGCTCTGTGTCCATTGACTTGTTAGATTATGCCTTGTTTTGTATGTTTGCTAGCAACTCATTTTAAGAAAACTGAAAATAAAAAATAATGTGTCTTCCTTTCATGCCATTCCATGGTTCAAAAGCATTTTCACATGTTTTACATCATTTATAAATAGAAAAAATTATGAGATAAACAAGGTTTGTTTTTCCAAATTTGTGGATTAAGAAACCAAGCTCAGGATGATGGTTAAGTTACTGTTCAAGGTTACATAGTCCATAAGTGAATCAAGGTTTGATTCCAGTTCTTCTTTGCTTTTATTTTATTATGTTTCTTTTTGGTTTGGACAGTTTACACATTCACATGATTAAAAAATCCAACCGTAACAGCATTAAGAAATCCCCCTCCAACCCCTGTCCATGTTGACTATAGTCACACCCCCTTTTATAAATAAAAGATATCATGCTATGTACCCTTTTTTAAGACTTTTTTTGACGCAGTTAGTAATTTATCCTGGAGCTCTTCCCAGGGCCACGCACAAAGTGCCCCCTCCTTGCTTTGAGTCGCTGTATGCTGCTCCCTTGGGTGGAGGGTTCACAGGTATAAGTTTGAGTTTTATAACATTTGGGTTTTTTTCTATTACAAACAAGGTTTTAGTGAATAGTTTCACATACATCATTTCATTTTATACATATGCTTCTGTAGGATAATTCCTCAAAGTCTTGGGTCAGAGGATAAATGCATTTATAATTAAATAAAAATTGCCAAATTTCTCTTCATAGGAGTTACACTATTTTACACTTTCACTTGTAATATGTAAGACCGTCAGTTTCTTCATAAAATTGCCTGCAAATTGGTATTATCTAACTTTGAATTTATGCCATTATGATTGTTTAGGCTAATTGCTTGGTGTAACCTTAATTTGCCTTTTTGGGGAAATTTCTCCTTTTGATTTTAATTTTTTATTGAAATATATGTGATTTACAATATTACATTAATTTCAGGTGCACAACATAGTGATTCTAAATTTTTATAGTTTGTGCTCCATTTAAAGTTATCATAAAGTGTTGGCTATACTATCTGTGCTGTACAATATGCCCTTGTAGCTGATTTATTTTATACATAGTAGTTGTACCTCTTAGTTCCCTATCTCTGAATTTCCCCTCCCCCTTCTCTCTACCCACTGGTAACCACCAGTTTGTTCTCTTTATCTATGAGTCAGTTTCTGTTTTGTTATATTCATGTTTGTTTTATTTTTTTAGATTCCACATATAAGTGATAACATACAATATTTGTCTTTCTCTGATTTATTTCACTAAGTATAATACTCTTCAGGTCCATCCATGTTGTTGCAAATGGCAAAATTTCATTCTTTTTTATGGCTGAGTAGCATTCCATTTTATATATATAAATCACATCCTTCTTTATCCATTCATCTATTGTTGGACACTTACATTGCTGCCATATCTTGGCTATTGTAAATAATGCTGCTATAAACATTGGGGTGCATGTATCTTTTCCAATTAGTGTTTTTGTTTTCTTTACTTATATACCCAGGAGTAGAATTTTCTGGATCAAATGGCAGTTCTACTTTTAGTTTTTTGAGGAACCTCCATACTGTTTTCCACAGTGGCTGCACCAATTTACATTCCCACCAACAGTGTACAAGGGTTCCCTTCTCTCAACATCCTCACCAACATCTGTTATTTGTGGTCTTTTTTGATGATAACCATTCTGACAGTTGTGAGGTGATATCTCATTATGGTTTTGATTTACTTTTCTCTGATTAGCAATGTTGAGCATCATTTCATGTGTCTGTCGGCTATCTGTGTGTCTTCTTTGGAAATATGTTCAGATCTTCTGTCCAATTTTTAATTACCTGTTTCTTTAAATATTCATTTGTATGAGCTGTTTATATATTTTGGATACTAACCCCTTGTTGGTCATATAATTTGCAAATATTTTCTCCCATTTAATAGGTTGACTTATCGTTTTGTTGATGGTTTCCTTTACTGTGCAAAAATTTTAAAGTTTACTTAGGTCCCATTTGTTTATTTTTGATTTGTTTCCTTTTCCTGGGGAGACATATCCAAAAAAGTATTGCTACGATTTATATCAAAGAGTGTTCTGCCTATGTTTTCTTTTAGTAGTTTTATGGTGAATGGCCTTTAATCCATTTTCAGTTTCATTGTGTACGTGCTGTCAGAGAATGTTTTAATTTCAGTCTTTTACAGGTAGCTGTCCAGTTTTCCCAGCACCACTTACTGAAGAGACTATCTTTTCCCCATTGCATATTCTTGCCTCCTTTGTAATAGATTAGTTGACCATAAATGTGTGGGTTAATATGTAAGCTCTCTATTTTCTTCCATTGATCTATGTGTCTGTTTTTGTGCAGATACCATACTGTTTTGATTACTGTAGCTTTGTAGTATAGTATGTAGTCAGAGAGTATGATACCTCCTGCTCTGTTCTTCTTTCTCAAGATTGTTTTGACATTTGTCTTTTACACTATGAATTGAGATTAATTTTTTCCTCTATCATTTGTCTTTTGATTTTGCTACTTGTTTCTTTCTTTTCTTTTTCAATAATTTTTTATTGAGTTATAATCAGTTTACAATGTTGTGTCATTTTCCAGTGTAGAGCACAATTTTTCAGTTATACATTAACATACATATATTCATTGTTGCATTCTTTTTCACTGTGAGCTACCACAAGATCTTGTATATATTTCCCTGTGCTATACAGTATAATCTTGTTTATCTATTCTATATATACTTGTCAGTATCTACAAATTTCGAGTTCCAGTCTGTCTCCTTGTTTCTTTTTAATTTGGTATTTAGACTTATATTTTTTGGTAGACAAAATGATTATTTTTTTTTTTTTACAATTTAAAAATGATTCTAGATTTTAAATTAGAAGGGCTTTCTCTAACCTAAGGATATGTTTTCTTCTATTGGCATAACAAGGTATAAAAATAAGATCAAAGCCAATATCTAAAATTTCAATGTCTCCAGGTTAGCATGTTTCATACCAGCACTGGTGGAAGGCTAAATTTGTGCCCTCATTTTCCCATGACACTAGCAGAAACTGTAGTGCAAGACCTTTTCAAATACTTTTATGGGTTTTTCCTTTTTGAAACTTATGTAGATATTTGCAGCATATCATCTTGAGAAGGTTATCATCATTTGCTAATGCCAATTCCTCACTTGCCAATCTTTCTTAAATCAACTCTGTTTCAAATCAGCAGCCTACATTCCCACTATTCTTCTGAAATTGCTCTTTTCAAGGGCATCTATCACCTTAATGTTGCTTAAACCACTGGTCAATTCTTAGTCCTCATATTAGTTGATCTGAAAGCTACATTTGTCATTGATCATCCTCCTCCTTGAAACACACTTCATTGGTTTCCAGGACACACACTTGCCTGCTTCTTTCTGAATTCATTGGCTACTTCTCTTCAGGCTGCTTTGCTGACTCCTCCTCATATTCCTAATCTCTTGACACTAGGGTCCCTCGGAGTCCAATCTTTTCTCTTCCCTAGCTACCCTCACTCCCTTGGTGGTTACTTCTGTTCTCAAAGCTTCTGCTTCTCACGTCTCTCACCTCCTGAACCTCCCAGATGATACCCAGATTTACATTTCCATTATGGGTCATTCCACTAAATCTAGGGTCATCTATTCAGATGCTTACTAAATGTCTCTTCAGTAAGTTCCTCAAATTTAACATATCTGAAACTAAGCTCCTATTCTTTCTCTTTTCTAAGTCTGTTCATAGTTTTCTCCATCTCATTTAACAAACTTAACTTCTCACTTGCTCAGACCTCTCTCACACCCAACATTCAAGCCCCAAAGAAATACTTCTGAACTCAGCTTCAGAATATTTGCCTGACTACTCATCCCCATAGCCTTTGCCCTCATCAAAGCCACCATCACCTGGGTCACTGAAAGAGCCTACTCAGTGGGCTCTAGGCTTTTATCCTTGCCCTCATACAAAGTAGCTATCCCTTTAAGACGTAAGACATCACATTCCTCTGATTAAAAATTCACAATGGCTTCCCACCTCAGAGTTAAAACCAATGTTATTACACAGGCCGCCAAGGCCATTCATAATCTTCTACCTCCACCCTTTCACTCTGACCTCATCTTCTAATACTGCACTTCTCCAGACTCACAGACCTCCCCACTGCTCCTTGTTTAATAAGCAAGATACTCCCTCACTGTATTAATTTTCTACTGCAGCTGTAAAATATTATCACAAAATTAGTGATTTAAAGCAACACAAATTTATTATCTTACAGTTTTGTAGGTCGCAAGTCTGACACAGGTCTCACTGGGCTAAAATTAATATGTTGGGGTGTCTGTATTCTCTTCTGGAGGCTGTAGAGGCAAATCCATTTCCTTTCCTTTTCCAGCTTCTAGAGGTCACCCACATTCATTGGCTTTTGGTGCTTTTTCTCCAACTTCAAAACAAAAATGATAGCATCTCTCTGATCCATCTCCCATAGTCACATATCCCTGTGACCATAGCTGGGAAAGGTGCTTTGATTTTAAGAACCCAGTGTGGTTAGATTGGGCCCACTTGGATAATCTCTTCATCTCAAAGTTGGTAACCTTGTTAATATCTGAAAATTCCCTTTTGCTATGTAAGTTAAACACACTTAAGGTTCCAGGAATTAGGATGTGGATATCTTTGGGAGGAGGGCCATTATTTTGCTTAGCATTCTCATCTCTTTTAATATTTGCTCATAGATCACTTTTCCTATTTAGATCCACCACTACCACAGTATTCCCTCTCTTACATTCCTATTTTTTTGTTCTAATAACAGTAATCACCATATAATATACAGTGTGGTATATATTAATAATTGTTTTTTTCTGTCCTCCCTCATCAGAGTGTAAGCTGTGTGGTGTCGCCAAAGTTTATGTTTGTTTCATGCTCTAACTTCAACGCCTTGAGCAGTGCCTCAGGATAGCCTCAATAGATACTTGCTGAATGAATGGATGAAAGAAGGTGTGGGGATTAAAACCCAAGGATCCTACCTTGTTTCTAAGGTAGACTTTCCAAATCAAGGGATGAAATACATTTTGAGCCAGTATCCCCATGGATTGATTGTAGAATTTATAAATTTACTTTTACTGATGGACTTATAATAAGTAATGGAGTTTACTGGACTTTCACATGTTTACAGTGACATAGTGGATCCTTAGCCCTTATAATAGGGCCTTATTCATAACACAGGATATGATCTAATTTGATCTCAGTTGATCTCATTTGATCTATAGTTTATTGATTTCATAAATATCAAGTTGAGGATGATTCCTTCTATTCCTAGTTTTCTGAGTTTTCTGAGAGTTTGTACCATGAATGGGTGTCACACTTGGTCAGATACTTTTTAAGCATCAGTTGATGTGATCAGATGAGTTCTCTTCTTTAGCCTGTTGATATGGTGGATTATACTGATTGATTTTTAAATATTGAGCCAGACTTGTATCCTTGAAATAAACTCCACATGTTCTGTTTATGTTCCTGGATTTTATTTTCTAATATTTTGTTAAGAATTTTTGCTTGTATATTCATGAGGAATATTTGTCTGAAGTTATAATTTTTGTACTATCTTTGTCTTACTTCAGTTTCAGGGTAATAGTGGTTTCATGGAATGAGTTGAGAAGGGTGCCTCCTCCTCTGTTTTCCAGAAGAGATTATGGAGAAGTTCTAGCTGGGGAAAGAAGGCAGGAAAGGGAAATAAAAGACATAAATTAGAAAGGAAGAAATATGCTGTCCCTATTTGCAAGTAACATGATAGTCTATGTACAAAATTCAAGGAAATCTACAAAAAACTTCAAGAACTAAAAAGTGAGTTCAGGAATTTAGAATATAAAATAAACATTCAAAAATCAATTATGTTTCTGAATGTTAACAATGAAAATGTAGAAACCAAAGTTATATAAAAATACCATTTATATCCATTCAAAGTTAGTTGTAAATTTAATAAAACATGCAGGACTTGTATGCTGAAAACTACAAAACACTGATGAAATAAATCAAATGAAGAAACAAACCATGTCCATTGATTGAAAGACTCAACATAGTAGAGCATTGCAAAGATGTCAATTCTCCCCAAATTAACATACAGATCCTATAAATATCTCAGGGAGATTTTTTATAGATGTAGACAAAATTATATTGAAAAGCAAAGGAACTAGAATAGCTTAAACAATTTTCAAAAAGAAGAATAAAGTGGGAGAACTCACTCTACCTGAGTTTAAGAATGATGATGTACCACAGAAACCAAGACTGCGGTGGTACTGGTGAAAGGAGAGGCCCAGAGATCACTTGGATAGAATAAGGAACTTAGAAATAAACCCAGACAAATACAGTCAACTGATTTTTTTCTAAAGATGCAAAAGCAATTCGATGAAAAATGAATAAACTTTTTAATAAACAGTGCTGGAGCAATTGGATGTCCACAAGCAAAAAGAAAAAAAAGAAAAAGAAAGTTTCAACCTAAGCCTCACATGTTATACAAATATTAACTTAAACTGATTAATACGTTTAAATGTGAAATGTAAAACTATAAACATTTTGAAGATGACATAGGAGAAAATTTTCAGTACCTAAAGTGAAGATTTATTAAGGACAACACAAAAAGCATTATTCACACAAAAAATGATAAATTAAACTTTATCAAAATTATAGACTTTTGCTCTAGGAAACCTTATTAAGAAAATTGAAAAGACAAAAGAAGACTTACAGACTGAGAGAAAATATTTGCAAGTGATATATCTGACAGCAGACTCACATCTAAAATATATAATGAACTTTCAAAAATCAATATAAAAATAGCAAATAATCTAATTAGGTTATGAGCATAGAGAAGAAGAGAAATTTCACTGACAGGAGTACATTATGGCAAATTAGTACATGAAAAAATGTTTAATGTCACTAGTCATTAGCAAAATACAAACTTAGATAACAATGATATATTAAGCCACACCTCTTAGAACAGCTGAAATAAGAAATAGTGACAATACCAAGTCAGCATTTGGGAAGGACGTGGGGCAAGTGGATCTCTCATATATTGCTGGTTTGGCAGTTTCTTAAAAGAACTAAATATACATTTATTATAAAATCCAGCAATAGTATTTCTGGGCATTTATTGCACATTTATTGGAAATTTATGTCTACACAAAAACCTGTACACAGTTATTTGTAGAAGCTTTATTTGTAATAGCCCCAAACTAGAAGCAACCAAACTGTCCCTTGGGAGGTGACAGTTAGACAAATTGTGGTACATCCATACCATGGAATATTACTCAGTAGTGATAAGGAATGCCTGCACAACTTGGATGGATTTCAAGGACATTACAATGAATGAAAAAAGCCAATCTCAAGAGATCACATGCAACATAATTCCCTTTATATAACATTCTTTTTTACATTTTTTATTGATTTATAATCATTTTAGAATGTTGTGTCATATTTATATAACATTCTTGAAATGACAGAGTTATAGAAATAGGGAAACAGACTAGTGGCTGCCAAGGGTTAGGGATGGTGTTGAGCAGAGAATGTGAGCACGACTGTGATAGCATAAGGGAGATATTTGTGCTGGTGGAATATTTCTGTTTCTTGATTGCAGTCATGCTTTTACAAATCTATACACTTAATAAAATGGAAAAAGCCCAGTAAAGGCTTGCTTTCAGCTAAGTCTAGGTCTGGGGTAATGGTGTAAATCGAATCACAGAGTTTGTCCCACCTGGAGGAAAGAAATATGAGCATGCCTTGAAGATATTGTGGGTTTGATTTCAGACTACAATAAAGTGAATATCACAATAAAAATGACACAGATCTATCCATGCATATAGTAGCAATGTCCAATTCCTGATTATAATATTATACTATAATTATGTAAGATGCAGCCAGTGGGGAAACAGAGTGAAGAGTACATGGGTCCTCTTGATTACTACCTTTGCAGTTTCCTGTTTAATCTATATTTTAAAATAAAAGTAAAAAAAAAAACCATGTTTTATTCCAGTGCATCATGGTTATCTAAAGAAAATACAGATGCCAAATATGCTTTTTAGAGATATAGTGCCACTTATTTTGAAAAACTATTTTTTATTGAGGAGAAATCACGTAACATTAAAAAATAACTATTTTAAAGCATACAGCTCAGGGGCTTTTAAGTACACAAAGCTGTGCAATCATCATCACTATCTAGGTCCAAATCATTTCATCAGCCTGAAAGGAGACCCTGTACTCATTAAGCACTCACTACCGCTATCTACTCCCCTCTACCTGCAGCCCCTGGAAAGCCAGTCATCTACTTGCTGTCTCTACTACAGATTTACCTGCTCTGGATATTTCATATAAATGAAATCATACAATATAGGACCTTTGTCACATGCTTCTTTCACTTGGCATAATGTTTTCAAGGTTCATCCATGTTGTGGAATATATCAGTACTTCATTCCTTTTGTGACTGAATAATATTCTATTATAAGCTTGCACCATGGTTCGTCTATCCTTTCATCTGTTGATGGACAATTGGGTTGTTTCCACCTTTTGGCTATTGTGAATAGTCTTGCTATAGACATATGGTGGCAATTTAATACAAGAAAGTAGTCCATGCTTTCCTTGCAGAAGGTGTAGAATCCATGTAGGTTATATACTGTGGGTTACAACCAGTAACTCTAAGCTTTTGTCATTTATTTGGGAAAGATGACCTGTCCCTGCAGTTTTCTTAGTCATTCATTCATCCCAGGTGAATCAAATATTGGAGCACTTAGAGATAACACAGGCACTGACTGCTTATTTTGGGAGGAACAAATAAGAACACTTTATGAGATCAGAGATAAAATGTCATCATAAAAGCAATTATAAATTATTAGATGAGAGTCAACATTGTTCTCATAAGTGATCGACATAAATATTTTATTCTTTAAAGGCTTCAAAAACATAAAATAGGAGACAAAGTTCTTCAGCAATAAAACAATGTGAACCATGGAGATGCTTAACCTCTTGGGTTCAGTTTATTTAATATGTGGTCATCTTTGTGTCCTTAAATGCTTTAGAAATTAAATATATAACACTTTAAAGTCACTAAAGTCATTGTTTTCTAATCCTAGAACTAAATAACTCTCCAGAAATGTTTTTAGGCATAGCCAAGTAAGTTTACTCTTTCTTTGTACAGAACCAGTCCAGCTCTTTTCACAGCCTTTCTTCCTGGTTAGCTCTTTCAATTTGAAGCCATTGCTTTCCCAGCCATGCTGCGTGTCAGAACCGCCTAGTACATTTCCTAAAATACCTTTGTCTATGCTGCCACCCAGATCAACTGAATCAGAGTCTTTAGGAACAAGCCCAAGCATCTTATTTAAGTAAAATTCTCAAGTGATCCTAAGATGCTACCAGGGTGAGGGAGTAATGATTCAAGCCAGTGGTTCTCAAACTTGGATGAGCATCAGAGTTCCCTACAAGACTTGTTAAAAAGAAGCTGGGTCCCACACTTTGGATTCTGATTCAGTGGTTCTGGGTGGGACCTGATGTTTTACGAGACGAACAAGATCCCCAATGATGCTGATGCTGCTAGCCCAGGATCCAATTTTGAGGACAATGAATTAATGTCCTTTTCTCTCAGTGACGATGAGTACTGGCTAAAGTCCTCCATATAAATACCTTTAAAATTATTCTTTTTACCTATTTTGAAGAATTTCCTTTAGCATGTTAATTAAGATGATGGGCCTTACAGTCAGAAGGCCTGATTAAAAATGCCCCTTCTTCTATGTAACTTTGGTCAAATTTCTTATTTTTTTTCTTTTTCTTTTTTCTTTTTGTTAATGGAGGTACTGGGGATTGAACCCACTACCTTACAGTTCCTTATTTTTTAAAGCTCTGCTTTCTTCATCTGTGAAATGGGTATGATATGCTTGTTTTAAGTGTTAAATTTGATAATATATGTCAAGTGATTGACATACAGTAAATAGAATCTTTAACTTTTCTTGATAGCTCTCATTTCCAACTATCACAACTTTCCTTTATTCTAATTGGCTGTCAAGTTCTTTTCTTCTTATTGGTTAACAAATAAGGAGGTGTGTGTTAAAAAATCAAGAAGATAATTTGGGAGTTCAGCTGAGGCTCTCAAAGAACTGACTGAGGGTATTTACTATTGTATGTAGTGGGTAAAAGCTTCATCTCTGGAGTCAGAAAACCCAGGGTTTGAGTTCTGTCTGAAACTTCTCTAAGTTTGTTTTCCTCTGTAAAGTGATGGTAATAAGAGTTCCTACACATTGAATTATTGTGATTGTAACAGAACAGATAATGCAATGCAGTGATTAGACAGTCCTGGGCATGTCTTAGGTACTCAATAAATGTTAACTATTATTAATCTGAGGGGTAATTGATTCCTAACTGCTCCTTTAAATATTAACTCTCGTTTTCCTCTTTGAGCTGATGTGTTTTTATAGTTCTTTGAGGTATGTCAGGAAGGAATGTAAATTCCCCACGGGGAATGCAACTCTGGAGAAGAAATTTGTTTACTGTTTCTGCAACACTCTTCTAAATGCAAGACTGAGAAGGAGTGAAGAGTTACTCTTCAGACACTAAATGACTTCACTATTATTTCCATTGCGAGAATCAAGAGAAGAGATGTTGAAACTCTTGGTCAATCATTAGTTTCCATTTCAGACCCTCACTTGGGCACTCTGTCAGTGGACAGCATTACAAACAGGGCTGCCGGTCCCCCTCTGTGGCTTCCTGGCTGGGATGAAGGGAAGTCCTTCACATGCTCTCTGGCAGTGTAAGTGCAGACACCTCTATTCAAAAGCTTTTTTGTTTTTTGTAATTTTAATTTGATTACAGAATGGAAACCATCCCCAAATGCTCTGGATGTGATGCCAACTGATCTTGAGGCACAGCAGCATCTACAATAGTCTTTTCTGCAAATATATTAACAGGGGGTGTTTCTTCATTCAGTTCTCAGGAAAGGATGACTCTGCTGCTGATAGCACTGAGTCATGTTTCCTAAAGTTTGGTACACATCCCATGGGGGACATGAAATATTTGATGGGTGGTGAATGGACAGGCACTTATTTTAATATTCAGTGTTTAATATACATTAGGAAAAAGCACACATGCTTGTTTTCCCAGATACTCTTGTTTAAAGTAAATCTAAGATACATAGAAAGCTTAAAATTTGAGGTAAGGAAATATTAGGTGAATAGTATAAGGGGCATGTATGCAGTTTTGATAAATACAGTGAAGGTGAATGTGATACAAATTTGGGAAACGTGTTGCAAAATATGCAGGCTGTTTGGTGCCTCAGGAGCTAAAAATGATCCATCTGTATATATCACAAGTAGGGGAACATTTAGCTGTAGAGAATGAAATGGCTATGACAGTCTTTTCTAATTTTTCATTCATGTATGGTTATCTTCTATACCAGCTTTCCTTTACTTGTTGCAATTCTCCCCTTTAAAGATTTTACTAATTATAAAAGAAAGATAAAGAGGAAAGAACCAACACACATATTCAGTGAAAAAGAAAGTGTAAATTTTTGGATTAATGGGTACTTCATTTAAGATGGCCATTAATATGACAAGATTTTCTTGTCAATTTATGAAGTAAGAGCCTGGCTCAAGCCATTATATTTTCACATGTTTTATGTAGCACTGGAATTTATTTTGTAATTTAATGGCTAGATTCTTAATCTTATTGGATCCTGAAGGGAAGAAAATTAGTACTGGAAAAAAAATAAATAAAATAAGTTTTCTTTGCTTATGTGCAAGTCATGCCAAGCTGTATGTTTCATGTAAGATTAATAGTAGAGTGTTTCAGTTCTTTTTTATCAGAAGCAAAAACTGGCTAATTTATCTCCCCAATCCAGGAAACAGAATGGAGTAATATATGCCACAAGACCAGGCATAAAAGAAGCTCTTGAAAATAAGGTCTTCTAAGTTGAATTGGCCAGAAATGAGTCAGAGAACAAGTCATGGTGATGAAGCCATAAATGGCATCCACATTGCTACCATGGTTTCCAAGGAATAATATTCTCATCGTACTACCAAATGTGACTGGTTTATATATCTGCCCTACTATTGTCTCTGTGAAGTAGTATATATATTTTTTTACTAAATTGTTTTCAACTTGTTTCATTTGTTCAACAAATATTTATTGAGCACCTTTGATGTGTCAGGCACTCACCGTTTCAGGTGCTGGTGATGTAGCAGTGAGGAAAACCACTGAAGTCCCTGCCCCCAAGGAAACCAGAGCTGTTTATGCGAACTATCATTGTGAACATGATTACCTTCCTACATTAAAATGTACTTCTTAAATATTCTTATTTTCAAGAGGTTCAGAAGTGATTTTAAACAATTAAGAAATGATTGGGAATAGAGGTAGGTCATAAAATTCAGTTAAACAAGTTTAGAGGTAGCACACAAGAAAGAGAACTCACATTTAAAGACAACAAGAATGAACATTTGGAGCACTTGATATGCTCTGGACACTTTGCTCAGCACTCTGTATTTATTATCTCATTTAATCTTCACATCTCCCTTATATAAGTGGTACTATATTATCACCCTCATTTTATGGATGAGGACACTGAACTTAGAACAATTGAATGTCTTTTCCAATGTAATCCAAGCTTGTTTAATGGCATAAATAAGAAATAAAAACAAAAAGAAAGCAATCTGCCCCCACCTTAACCACCATAGAACAGTTCATCCATACTGGCAGGGGGAAAGAGAAAAAATTAGATTAACACAGAGTATGAATACAAGAGTAAAAATCAAAAAATGGTAGATTTTAGAAAAATTCAGGGATCCTATTTCCATATTTTTATCTGAGTTTGCAATATTTGTGATTGATCCTCCCCTGCCTCCCCATCTCTGACAACAGGTTGTCACATATTTCTAATCACAAATGCAAAATCACAGAAAGTCCTGTATTTTCAAGCCACTGCTCAATGGAGGGCACTTACCAACTTTGGCTACAAGGATTAGCCACCACTCAAGTGCTACTGGATACAAGAGTCTTCAAATGGGGATTCCAGCCATTCCTTTCAAATTCCTTCAAAAAGGAATTAAATTCCTTTCATTCCTGAGTTTTGGAGAACATGTAAAATATGTATTTTTTCTTGAATTTGGAAAAGTTAGGGCAGAGAAGCCATTGTGTTTTTCTCTCCTCTAGGGAGTAAGACTTAATGTAGGGAAAAAAGCAAAGGAGACAGTAGATGCAAAGTGGTCTATATGTGTATTCCTGTAATAAAATCTCATTGCACTGGGTCTCCAGTGGATATCTTCCTCCATCCTGGTGGGAAGGGAGTGCTGGCATCTGCACGTGTGCTGGGTACCTTCTCCAGCTGCTTGTTTACTTTTCTAACTTGGGTACATGTAGAAGTTACCTCCACTGTGGAATTAACAAGTAACCTCACCCTGAAAAGTATTTCTGCAGTGTTTCTTGAATGGTTCTTCAACCACAACAATGCTCGTGAGTGGCTGGGAGTGTTAGGTTCTGTTCCACTGCCACTTCTGGGATTTGCTTTGAAATCTGTGGACTCTGAGTCTCTTACGTGTCTCTCCAGAAAGTAAGGTTTTGGGACCTAGGCAAGATCAGCACATGAAAACCTCCAAGAGAGAATAATACTTTCCTGTCTTTAGATCTCTTCATCAAGGATAAAGGTGAGTGAGTCAGCCAGACAGCTGAATCACAAATACTTGTCAGTTGCCTCCTATGTGCCAGGAAGAGGGGACAGAGCGACTAATGGCCGGCACAGCCCCAGCCCGAGGGAGGCTCTCACCTAGTGTGGAAACCAACATGGAATAGGTGACTTTGTGTTCACATCAACAGTCAAAGGAACCCAGAAGGTAGTTATTCCCACACATGGAGTAGGGGCCAATGATTTTTCTCATTCACTCTAAAGAAGCCACTTGCCCCCAAGCGTATATTTTACTGAAAAAAATAAGAGGGATTTTTATCTCACAGGACAGGAAACACCATTTCTCACCAAACCTGCGGACTTGATCTATATTCCCAAGTTCCTCACAGCCACAGAGCCACACGTTTTCTCTCTCTTTTGACTCTTCTCTAAACCTCTCTAGTTCCAGTCCTCCATTTCCAGATCTTTCCTTGAATCCTTTCTCTCCTTTCTTAAATAGAACAAATTAATTCTGTTTCACCTCTTTCTAACTTTCATAGCTGCCTCTAAAAGCTGACTTAGCAAGCAGCATACCTGCCAATTATCAGGAATTTCTCTCATTAAAAGGCAAGGGAATATTATGTAATACTTTTGATTTCCTCACCTATGTCTCCACCCACTGCAGGGTTTCCACCTCTGCAAAGTCTTCCCAATTGGTTTGAGAGTTCCCAGCTGATATTTCACATGTACTTACAAAGTGCTGTCAGTCACCAGATGACATCCTCCATCTGTTTGCTTTTCTGTTTTAGCCCCCTGTGGTTTTCCCATCTGTGGCGGATACCTTCGATGCCTGCATAGTCACATAGTCCAGTGAAGGGGTCTTGGCTCTGCCTCCAGGATTTTCAGCCAAGCTCCCTCCTTTTAGACAGAGCTGCCAATACACAGCCTGCTGATATTCGAGTGCCAGAGCAGAGCCATAGAATCTGATGCCCCTAGGATATAGAATATATTCTAAGATTATGTGCATAGAATATGTGCTGAGTGATATTGTGTTCATCGTGCAAGGAGGGAGAATGCTTTCCCACTCTTTGTCATCAGAGAGGTCATATGAACACTAGAGGGTTTTTCCATTGACAGCATTTTTGGACTAACAGCATCCTCTTGCTGTGTGGTCTCATTATATTCTTGATTCAGAGAATTAGGATTTAACATGCCATTACCTGAAATATGTTGCTGATGATGATAGTCTTTTTAAAGATTATATTTGTATTACACATATTTTACTCATATTACTATCCACTAGAATGTGGCTTCCATTCTAGGCTGTCATTTTCTCAGGGCCTAGAATAGTATATGATCCATAGCAGATAGATAATAATTATTTGTTGATTGAATAAATGGATGCATTGTCTCTGTGTTGCAATCTACACTTTACTATATGTCATTAACATTTTGGATTATATACCTTACCTCCCTAAGTAGATTTTAAGTTGTCTTTTAAGCAAGGACTACATGGGGGAGGAAAAGTTATTTTCTCTCTACACTTCCAGGTTCATGGCTAAGATCCTTCTGTAATAAAAAAACATATTAACAGGAGAAAAACAAATAGAAATTTAATAACTGGTATACCTTCCGTATACATGGGAGATACCCAGGAAAACTGAGTAACTCCTCAGAATGACCCAACCTGCCACCTTAAATACTGTTTCCAGCTAAAGACAAAAAAAGGCATTTGGTGTGGAGAGCCTGGTTTTCAGGCAAAGCACAGTAAACAAAGTTATGGTTGTTATGAAGATTTAAGTCCATGTCTTTTCATTGATAGAGTTGCTAGAGGTTTAGTCACCCTCCTTTTCATGGTACAGAAAGGTAGACACCCTTATAAATGGAAATTTCCCTTACAAGTGTAAATTTCTCTTATGAAAGTGTAATTTCTACTCGGTTTTCAGAGTTTTTTTCTGTGTCTGCTGTTTCTTAAAAATAATCAGCCTGAAATAATCCTTATGTCAAAAAGGCTTTTTTTAGGGTGACTTATTCTGCTCCCATTCAACTACATCCTACAATTATTTTTGTCCTAATGTTAAAGATAAAGGGTCTAGATTAGGTGGTTATTAATTACCCAAATTGTACTTAGTCTAGGATCTTAAAAACTTCTACAGTCACTCCATTTGTCACTTTAATTATTCATTAAGAGTCAGCTTTGTTGACAGTTTCTCCATGAAATGTCCGCATACTCCCATGCTCCACTTAGCATCCCAGGCTAAGTTCTCCTGTGCTATCACTTTCATGTATCATGTTAACACTGCATTTCCATGTTGTATGGCTGTTGTCATTTTCAGTATTTGTGTTGAGGGCTGTTCGCCTACTTAGACTGTGAGTCCTTAGACTGTAACAAATATCTCTTTATCCATCTTTATGTCTCTGATAATGTTTAATAAGTGTCTGAACAGTGTCTCTGTTATGATAATATGAAAATTAAAAAACCTCCAAATAACATTAAATGCTCAAGTGTGTGGTGCTAAGTATAAAATAATGCAGGTTAAGGGACCTTGTAACTGCTTTCAGATGCTAAAGTTTTCTTCTAAGTTACTTGAGGGTGAAATTGATCTTCCTGTGGGATGACAAAGAATTTTATACTTCAGATCAGTAGGCAAACATTTACTGCAGACAACAGTGGCATATATTTACATATAATATTTGCACATGTGAACCTCAGTAACTAAGAGTGACTTCTTATCTATGCATTGTTTTGGTGGCTGGTGACTATGCAAAACTAAACCAGAGAAGGTGCTGTTTTAAATAAATATGTGGAGGGACTTCCAGAATGTGTGAAATAAGCAGAAAATTGATAAGTATGTTTTTTTAATTGTCACTAAATTTAAAGAAAATATTCATATGTGATTTATGCATAGAAATAGCAAAAAAAAAAAAAAGGCAATTACTAGGAAAGGTTACTAGGAATAATTGTCTTTTAAACTCAGTAGTATTTCCCTGCCAATTTTGAGAATAACACCTGATTTTCAAGTCAAGTAGGAGCCCTTTAGTTAATGCCTCTGTATTAACTTTTTAACAAATAGGTTTTATTGTTTGCTTGTTATATTTTAGAATCCAAAGATTCAAGAAGTCAGAAAGCCTTTCTGGGCCCCAGAAGCTGGGCATTTGGTGTATAACAACTTTTCAGGTTTCTCTGTGGGAAGGAGCAAGCCTTCCCCGAAACTGTCTCCACTGGGGGATCTCAGGTGTCAGAAGCATGGCAAGTAGGTTCTTATCTTGGCTGATTGCAGACCTTCGTTACTTCTGACTGTGCCATTAGTAGCATTTATGTCATATGTAATTATTGGTTAAATGTAATTTAAAATAAAAAAGAATGTGCCATTCTTTTCCTTAAAATCCCCCTGCACTTTTCCATCATGTAAGAATAAAATCCAAATTCTTTACCATGAGGTCCTATATAATCCACCTCCACACTCCCCTCTGGATTCACCATTCACCACCTTTCCCTCATTCCAGACATTCAAAAGACTTTAACCTTCTTGTTATGTCTCCAGCAGAGCAGCTCATCCTGTCTCAGGGACTTCACTGCTTGGCATCAGCCCTGGTTCCCAGGGAGCAGCCCCTCATTACTGGGGCTGACACAGTTCGAAGGCTTCTCTTTTTCACATAACCAGGAAGCCTGGGCCAGCTTATTCAGAGCTGGTGCAACTGTGCCAGGAACCAGACCCTTTCTTTCCTGCTGCAAAATCCCTAGTCTGTGACTTCAGTCTTCTTTGTCACAAGATGGCTGCACAACCTCCAGCCCTGTCATGAGGAAGAGGGCGAAGGGTAAAAGGTGCACACCCATTAACTCAGCAGCTTAATCAGAGAAGTAGTCGCTGTCCTGGAAGCCCCATGTTGGAAATTTTTGCTTTCATCTTACTGGTCAGAACTTTGGTCCTGTGCCCCTGCCCCCCACCGAACCCCAGGTGCATGGAGTCCAGGGAGAGGGGTTTTTTTTTTTACTGGCACATTGCCAGTTAAAGGGGTGTTTTAACTGGGCAAAATTTTAGTGGGGAGGAAGGGGAGGTTGGCAGCTAGCAGTGTCTGCCATGTGGTGATATTCCTTTTTATTCTAAATTAATTTTCTTTGACTGTCGACTCGTGTTTTTATTTTTAGATTAGTATGTTTATTGTCACAAAAGGAATATTTGCTCATTATTTAAATTCAAAAATACAGAAAAGTAAAAAGGAAGCAATAATTTAGCCAGAAACAGCTGGTGTCACAGTGGGTGAGCCTCATTCTATGCCTCTCATGTGTGTGTCCTGCAGATAGAAGGAAGCGGGGATGAGAGCTGGAAGGGAGGAGACAGGCAGGCATGTGGACAAATAAAAATGGAAGAAGCATTTTATAAGAACAGATCACACTTTATCAGTTCTTTTCATTAAAACATTAGGTTTCATTTTACTTAAATCTGTAAGAAGAAAAAGAAACTTCATCCTGAGAAATGTTACATCCCAAAAGGTCCCTTCACGAACATAGATTATGAAAACGTGTGAAAGACTGCCAAAGCTGTATTGTTATTTTTAACTGCTTTTTCCAGTTTTATACACGATCAATTTTCCCTTCTATTAAATACGTAGTAAAACTCTTACATCCCCTACTTGCATGACTCCTACCCATTTTTGTTGGATTTATTTCTTAATAAGTATATTATTTATAACTTTATTTTATATACTATATATAATGTATGTGTCATATATCATTATATATATTTACATATGGTTATATTATTTATAATTAATATATTTATTATATTCTCTCCAGCAGCTATAATTCCCTTAAGCGTTTGAAAGTGGATCTTGGTTCTGGTTATTACAGAGCCAGAACGCTTCTCACCAGTCCATTAGCCATTGCTCCTCCATTCTGGAATTATTTTGATTGCCTTATAATTTGACTGAATTTTTTTAATCCATTGTTTTTTTAAGAAGGGCTCAGAAGTCCCAAATTCTGCAGTGTTTTCATGTTTGAATTTCCTATCTAAGCAACTTTTCTTTTCTGTATAAAAGGAAAAGATACTGTCCATGTATTATTACTGAAAAATAACAACTTATCGAGAAATCAAAATGAAGAACTCAGGAAGGGAGAATTCTGGTGTGAAAGCACTGGCTGACTGCAGCTGGAGCAAGAACCCCCGCCACACTCCCGCCGCCCCGTCCCGGGGAGAATCACAGTGCTGGCGGGTCTGACCCCTTCACTGGCCACGTCACTGGTCCTCCAGTGACTTGGAGGGATTAATGGCCTGATTTTACAATGACTCAAACAAATCCTTTATGAATGCTTTAAGAGGTTTCTACAGAAAACCTTCTACATCAAACTGTCCAATTAAATGTGATTGCTACTCTATAAGGAAAAAACCTGGAAAAGATTTGAAGGAAATCTTGGGATGAGGTACTTTTGGGGACTTGTTTCTTCTCTTGACTTTTCTGTAGTTTCCAAATCTTTAAGAACCACTTATTTCACTTTTAATGAAAGAAGTAAACTTTGCATTTAAAAAGTTAACACTCTAAAGAAATTATATTAAAAATATAAAATTTTAATTCTTCACTTACCTCAAAGGCAGTCAGGGAAACATTCCCTAGGAGTCAGTTCAGGACCTGCAGGGTTTGAGTACAGGCCTCCGAATCTCTTCTAGGGAGTTCCCTGAAACTTTATTTTTGTATTATTAACTGAATAATTATTGGTCTTAGAAATATTTCTGCTGTTTGGGGATTTATGAGGTACCTTAAAAGCCAAAAATTTGACCAAAATATACATGAGTAACATTTTTTCTAATGTGATGTATGATATCACAGTATTAGAGCAGGATTATCATTTATTTCTTTAATCAAACTTAAACTATTTGTTACTTTCCATGCAATTTATATTATTCCAGTGATATTATACCTTGATATACTTTATATAGAAAAATGTTCTTTAAAGCCCACTTAATCTGAACTAAAATGCTTCATAGAGTTATCAGCTGCTCTTTGATTCCTCTTTTAGATATTTTTAGTTATTTCTGTGAACATTTAAAAGAGTAATTTATTTAAAAGTGACAAAACCTGAAATTATCCTGATCCACATTCTCCTCGAATGTATTTAGCTCCATGTGTCATTGAACATGAGCCTTGGGTCAGTCGGCCTCCATGTCAGATGGATTAGAGGCCGATTCCGGGCAGGGGTCCCGCGTGCAGGGCCCTGCGTGCAGGGGGATGGCTTTGTGAGGGCGCTTGTTATGCACCTGCCTGCTGTGAGATCCTCACTTGTCTCAGCGCTCCCGTTGCATTAGTGCTTCTTGTTACATAATTGCCAAATGCACATTCAGCATAGTTTGTATTTGTGGTGCTTTTATCCATTGTTTATGACATTTAGGAATATCTGGAGTGGGAGTCACCAAGCCCGCAGCTCCAGCTTCCCACAGGGAAAGCTGCATGTCTCCCCGAGAAGTCTGAGGGCCCCTCAGAAACTGATGCCTGTGTTAGGTTTCTGAATCTAGATGTTGAATTTCACAGTAATATTCATAATGGTTGTATGGTCTATAATTATATGTTAAAATTAAATTATAAATAATGAAATTTCTTCTGCACTGAGTGATACTGCACTCACTCACTCTTACTGAACATTTAGGGATTTTCTTGTGTAATAGAACATTGTTAACCATGTCATTTTCATTTGTGTTTTTTTTCCCCTAACCACTGTGTTCAAATCTAATATATAACTCTCCACACCAAAGTAATGCTTTTCCTTAAAAGGATTCTTCAGGATACAGTGGTGGGAACAAGGAAGCAAAACTGACTATGTTTGAAAGAGTTCAGGAAGCAGAGGAAAAATGCAGAGGGGCACAGGCCCTCGGGGAGTGGATTACAGTCACATTCTCAGAAAAAGAGCGAGAGCTTTGGAAGATAAGATGGGGGAACTACAGAGACAGCAGGAGAAGGAACTATTCCAACTAAGTCAAGACAATTATATCCTTCGAGCCAAGGTACTAGACACATTATCCTACTCTTCCTTTTATTTATGGGAAAAGAGCTAGTACTCCCTGCTAAATGCATTGTCACCCTCTGTCCCTGTGGCTCTTTGACTTGGTGCATTTGCTGCCAGTGACTTGGTTCCCGAGAGTGCCTCCCAACAGAAGAGCCTAAATCAAAGCCTTGGGGAAAAATCAGAATTTAAACTGGCTCATATTGATCCTTCTCTTGTTGGCAGTCCTTTTTGAAAATAAATCCCTTAGTTCACGGTGGTGACCTTCAAGGAAGACAGAGTTTCAGAAAGATTGCTGTAGAAGGGCTAAGTTCAGAGAATGACACTGTGTAGCATTTCTGAGTTAATTCCATCCCCAGAACCATCAGCACAAAACATCCTGTAATGAATTAACTGTCGCTGGTGTTAAACTAATTCCAGTGTGATTACAAGACAGTTCTAGGTCTGTACACCTTGTGTTTTCTTTTATATTTCCTCACTTTATCATTTCCTTTCCCAAATAAAATAATTTCTGCATTTTCTTAGTGAAGTAGCTTTGAAGAGTCAAACAAGAAACAAAGGTAGGTTGCCTTTTGAGGAAACATCTGCTTCTGCCACTGAGGAAAAATTAAAGCAAATCAAAAAAAGAAATAGGAACAAGAGACATTTGTTCAGGGATGTCAACAGGTAGGGTTCTTCAGCACATAATGAGTTTGCTATGAGATCCTTTGGTTTTCAGAATAAGGCGTTTAAAAATATTTGTGTTCATGTAACAGGTAATGGGAATACTGGCAACATGAGGAAGTAATCATTTGACTGGTCTGCACATTCGTCATGGGCAGAATTAAAGTGGTTAAGAGCATGGGCTCTGGATTCAGAGTCTGGTTTTAGGCTTGGCTTCACTACCTGCTGTGCAGCCTTAGGCAAGTCACATCCCCCCTCTGAGCCAGTTTTCCCATCTGTGAAATGGGAATGAGACTGACAGTACCTGTCTCATAAGAGTGGTTGTGAAATTAAGATAAGACAGTGCCTCATCTCCCGGCTCCCTGCAGCAAAGGCAGGCTGATTCTTGATTGTGCCTGCCGGCGCCCCCCTTCCCTAGTCAGAGTTGAAAGACTGCAGATTAAGGGGGTTTTCACTGGTGTAGTGAGCCAGGGCCCCAGAGGGGCCCACGGCCCCGTAGGAAACCAGGCTTCTGAGAGTGCAGGGCCTACGCCCTGGCTGTCCCCTGAGGGACACGGGGCCATTGTCACAGCTGCTGCCAAACCCACTGGTCAGGGCTTGGATGGGCCGGCGGGGCCTTCCATGGGCTCGGAGAACAGAGGCCTGGTGGGCTTTCTTTGGCTACCTGTTTTCTCTTGCTTTACACTTGAAAGCCACTTGTGTGACATTAAAGCCACATTAGGAAATATATATATTTAAATCATAAAAAAGACAGCGCAGGCCAACCTGAATGCCCTCCACACACATTAACCAGTTAATGCGTGTTGCCTATGACTAATGTTATAGCCATGTTTCCTTAGAAACTGTCCCATTTTTCTTTCATTTTCTGTAATGTTTTTCAGTAGATAATATTGGCTACTTTTGATATTATATTCAGAAATATGAATTGGGCATTAATTGCCAATGCCCTAAGATTGAAAAATTTGACTTAAAATTGGGAGAAAATGTATGTGTCCTGTAGAAGTCAGACATTTGTTCTGTGTGATGCATCTTGACCTGACAGGCAGGCAGGACAGGTTTGGTGACCTCCAGCACGAGCTTCACCTTCATTTCCTCCCCACCCTCTCTTCTGTCTCATTACCTTTTTCTCCTTTGACAGTAGTAGCCTAAGCCTTGAGCATGCCAATAAGAAGCAGTTTTACTCCAGGGACATCCAGAGAAAGTGCTACCACATCAGAGATGACAGCATTTACTGCAAATGAGATAGTACTGATTTTGCAGGACACACAGCCCTAGAGTTACTGAGAATTGTCCAGACCCTCTGCCTGCCGTTCTGAGCTTACACGGAGCATGGCGTTTTAAGGAACAGACCCATGAGTATGCCAGCCACCCCTCACACACACACAGAACACAAAACTTGTGTATCAACATATGCACGTATTTTTCTGGGTTTCAAGAATTCTGCAGAATTAAGCACAGACTATCTGCCAGGCATTAGGCCAGGTGTGGTGAAACAGTTCAGAGTTTCATTAGATTCACAAAGGTCCTTGGTTTTCATCAGACTCTTAATTTTAAAGAGGTTAATAAACCAGAGCATCTAAGCACAGATTGCCACTAATCTCACTGTCTGAGCCCCTTTCAGCTCAAGCCAGGTGCTGAGCTGGGTCTAGGCTTTGCTTTGCCTCATCCTGATCTTCTGGAAACACCTAGTCTCTACCTCCTTGCTTACAGAGAGTTCCAGAAACCAGCCCGTCTACCCACTGTGGCTCCATCCAGTTTCCTCACTGCAGAAAGATGGGCCAAAAACAGAAAAAAAGAAGGTACAAATGTCACCAAGTCCAAACTCATTCTGCTCACTGCACAAAGGCCAGTAAATTAGAAGACAGGGCCTTGGGGCAATGAACAGTTACTTTATTTAGAAAACCATTCAGAAAGCCGGCAGACCAAGAATATAGCAGATTAAGGTCCTGGAGAACCATCTTCCCCAAGTCAGAATTCAGGCTTCTTTCCTACTTGCTTGGTTGTTGCAAACTTCTTAACATAAGAATTCTTTGTTCTTGGAATCCTGTGTTCTTGCAGCTGTCCACGTAGGTCAGGTCATGGTGCCCCTGTAAACCTCTAACAAAAGAAATGTTATTTTGTATTCTGCAATTTGTTATCTTTATGTGAATGGAAATGTGTTAATGTCCTTAAAGGTCAGAGCCTTGGGAACAGGCTCTCCTCTATATTTCAGGCTATTTCTTTTATTGACATGGTGTAATACATTGATTTATTTGTATATACTGAACCATCCCTGTGACCTTGGGATGAATCTGACTTGATAGTAGTATAGGATCTTTTTTATGTGGTGTTGGATTTCATTTGCTAATATTTTTATTAAGGATTTTTGCATTTATATTCATAAAAGATACTGGTCTATAACTTTTTTTGGTGATATCGTTGTCTGGTTTTGGTATCAGGGTAATGGCTTCACAGAATGACTGTGGGAGTGTTCCCTCCTCTTCAATTTTTGGAAGAGTTTGAAAAGGATTGGTGAAAGTTCTTCTTTGTTTTGTAGAATTCCCCAGTGAAGCTATCCAGTCCTGGACTTCTGTTTGCAGGGAACATTTTTAAAATTACAGACTCTATTTCACTTCTAGTAATCGTAATCAGTCTGTTCAAATTACCTATCTTGTCTTGATTCACTTTTGGTGGACTATATGTTTGTAAAAACTTGTCCACTTCTAGGTTACCCAATTTGTTGGCATATAATTATTCATATTCTTTTGTGATTTTTTTATATTTCTGTGGTATAGGTTGTAATTTCTTCTTTTCATTTCTTATTTTGTTTATTTGGGTCCTCTATCTTTTCTTGTTGGTGAGCCTAGCCAGAGGTTTGTCAATTTTGTTTAGTCTGTCAAAAAAAACTAGCTCTTGGTTTTGTTGATTTTTTTCTATCGTTTTCTAAATCTCTATTTTCATTTATTTCCTCCCTGACCTCTGTTATTTCCTTCCTTCTGCTGACTTTAGGTTTTGTTTATTCTTCTTTTTCTAATTCTTTTAGGTAGTAGGTTAGGTTGTTTATATTACCTGATAGGTCTCTTATATTGCTTTCATTCTTTTTTAAATTTGTTTTTCTATCTGCTGTTTTGATTGGGTGATTTCCATTATTCTATTTTCCAGAGCAAGTTGAGAAGTAGGCTGCTGTGGCTCAGTCCTGCCCCTCCCTTCACATGTACCAACACTGGAGCCCTCGATGGCACACCCAGGATTCCCTACACACACTCCCAGCCTCAGTCCAGGCCACACCCCAGCCCCCCAAGGCTGCCTCTGTGCAGCCAGCCCCAGCCCCCTCCCTGGGTCTGTCCTCTGCAGCTCAAGCTCCAGCACCCAGTCCTGGCACACACCAGCAGGCTCCCATCTGGGCTGAGGACTACAGGGACCATCTGTGCTGGTCTCTCCCTACTCCGTCCATCACAGAGCAGGTGCTGCACTCTCCTCTGAGCCTCTGAAGCTCTTCTGTCCCAGCTGACCTTCTCTCTGCAGAGGGGGCTTTCCAGGGTGAGGCCACTTTTCCCCTTCCACCACTCCCTTTCTGGGCACAGGTCTGATCCTGATTCCTTTTCTTTTTTCTTCCTACACAGTTATGTGAAGACTTTTCCTGTAGCTCCACTTGTATATGATCTTCTACCAGAATTCAGTACATATTTTTTGAGTTCCATGTTCTTCTATTCCACCCTCTTGAAGCCCCTCCCATATGCTTATTTTCTTTCTACTTGTTGCACCAACTACTTAGAGAAGAATGTTGAAATCTCCAGCTATAATTGTGAAATTTTAAATTTATTCCTTCAGTTCTGTCTTCCCTTTGTGTATTTTGAAGCCCTGTTATTAAGTGAATATACATTTAGGATTGTTACATCTTCTGAAAGAAGTAATACAGCCAGCCCTACATTTTTATGATTAGTGTTTTCATGGTATATGTTTTTCTATCCTTTACTTTTAACTCAGGTTTGCTGTGTAGTGTGTTTCTCCAATAAAAAGCAAGTAATTAGGTCTTCCCCACCCCCACACTGGAAATGTCTTTCAGTAATATAATGGCTTTTAGATTTTGTTAGGACTAGATTATAGAACATTCAAATTCAAGAAATTTTGCAATACTGAAGTGAGTTTTCTTTTTTGCCATTTGGATACTGGTGAAGGTATGTAGAAAAAGTTACTTTGAAAATAAATATAAAGTTTCCACTGATGTCTGTTTCTGCATTGGCTGATACTTTCTTCCACTGTAAGAATCTGATTTCTTCTTGCCTTCTGTTGTCAAAAAGAAAACTTAAGAAAATGAAGCTCTACTTGCTTTCTTCCAGCGTCAGTAGTTTTGAATGCAGTGTTCCCTCGTATATTACAGACTAGTGTCTCTAAGGAACATGCCAAGAAATGCAGACACACTGAAACTGTGGAACAGCAGGTGTTGTCCTAATGCCATACCCCAGACATCATCTGCTGAACTATTTTCTAAATGCAACTTAATTGTAAAACACAAATAAATGAGTAAAGATGAATCAATGACAAATTCACTTGAAAGTCAATTTTTTCAAGGAAATTACCAGGTTACCATTCTACATAGGTGTGTAGAATGATATCTATATTTAATTATATATGTATTATATATATTCATATAAAACAGATCAGCAAAACATGGCTTGTGAGTCAAATACTGCTGAGTTAAGAATGGTTGTTACCGGGCGGGCCCCCGCGGGTGGCTGCCAGCGCTTCCCACAGCTGGCTGGCTGTCTGGCCCCGGGAGCCAGACATGCCGGGTGCAGCCCACCCCGGGATGGAGCCGGGCGCCTAGCCGCCCACAGGAGGAGAGCACGGAGCGGGGCATGAGGCGCGGGGGTGGGCCCGGCCCAGCCCGCCAGGACGGGCCACGGGCACTGGCCCCGGGGCGCCCGGGCTCAGGTGCCCGCCGAGCTAGGACAGAGTGCGCCAGCGCGTGGAGCCAAGGCGCCGGGACGTGCACCGCGCGAGAGGCAGCCGGTGCGGGCTCTGGGCGCGGGCGCAGTGCCTTTTCCCTTCGATGAGTGGCAGGGCGGTGAGCTGGGGGCGCCAGCTGCTCCGCAAACTTGGGGCTGGCCTCAGGCGCCTCTCGGGCAAGGACAATGGAGGCAGACGCGGGACACCAGGGAGAATCTGGCCAGCGCAGCGACCCCGAGGAGGGGGCGGTCGGGGGACCGAGACTCTCGGGGTCTGGGCCTTGGGTTTGGACCGGGGCGGGCAGAGAGGAGGTGAAGAAGAGAGACCCAGGTGACAGGCGCACAGCCCTCCAGCTCCTCCCCGCGACACGGCACGGCGGGGGAGGGGGCGGTGCTGGACGCGGGAGTCTGGGCTGCCGGCCCCGCAACCATTGCTGCTGGAAGCCGGGGGTGGGGGGTGGGTGTGGAGGGAACGGGGCTGTGAGCTGGGGCCATGGCCGGATTTGCCAGACAGAAGCGAGCTGGAGAGGGCACAGAGCAGAGAGGACGAAGAGGGCTGTCGGAGGCTCCAGAAGCCTGGTCCCCTGCTTCCAGAGGTTTGCTGAGCACCTACTGCGCACATCTGCCTTCACACCCCTGCCCTTTCACCCGCCGTGATTCCCCCCAGGTCCTCCACTTCCAGCTCTTCCTTTTCTCCGCTGCTCCGCATACCGCTCCCTCCTCTGACCTCAGGTAATAAGCCTGGGCTTCACCTTTTGTGGGATCTTCCCAAGTGCTGACCTCGCTCCCAGGAGGACACAGGCTCCGAGGATAGGAAAGGACCGGTGGGCAAAGAGGACCCGGGAGAGCCGTGAGCCCCTGTGCTCTGGGCCCTGGCTGCCGCACCAGTGGGTTGGCTCTGGTCTGCCGGGTCTTCCATCAGGATCCCTGACGGCGGGGAAGGGAAACCCCGAGCCTCCAGCTGCGGAAGGCTGTTGGTGCCTAGGCCTAAGCGGGCAGGGCCAGGGCCATGAGAAGGCAAAGGCACCCAGCAGCCAAAAAATTCCAAAAGGTGCGCACCACGATCCATCCAAAGATCCTGCTGGGTGAGCGAAGGGGAATCCCCACTGGGCCCTGAGTTCACCCCACTGGGCCCTGAGCTCACCCCACTAGCCCTAGCCCTGCTCACCCGATAGGACTTCTGGCTCGGGTCCCAGCCCTCCGATTGGGGCACTGCCCTGGCTTGGTCCTGATCCAGGCCATGGAGAAACTGAGGAATTTGGAGGGGACTCAGCAGATTCTAGTTTGGAACCCATGTAGTTTCTGGCTGTGCCAATACTAGAAACTCCAATAGCATTGTTCAGGGGATTGGGTCAGCAGGGGTCCAGACCCCTGGGTTTGCCCCAGGGCAGGCCCGGGGTGGTACCCGCCCACAGCTCTGCCTGTCAGGCGAGCTCCGCAACCCCCACCCTCGGGGCTTGGGGTGGTGACCAGCTTGGGGCAGTGGGGAAGGGGGCCTGGCAGCGAGGACACGCCCCCCCCGGCAGAGGGTAGCTGTGAGGCGAGGGGCGCGGAGTGCGTGGTGCCCAGCTTGGCCGCCAGGAGGCGTGGCGCGGGTCCCGTTACTCGGAGTCGCCGCTGCTGCCTCTGCCGCAACGCCAGTGTCCCTGACCCGCGGGTGATGGTGGCTCTCGCCGCACACACCCCTTCCTCACGTGGGGGTAGCCTGATGCCACTTTCCCTATGAATTATTTATCACTGGCCTAAAAATACCCCGAACTTCACAGGCCAAGAGTAAGAGGTTCCCTGGGGGTTGGGCGGAATCAGCGGGGAGGGGGCAGTTAGTCTTGGAGGAGGGAGACCTCCGTGCCCGCGTCAGTGGGGTCATGATGGAGAAATGGTTGTCTCCCCTGACACCTGGGTTTGGGTTTTAGCTCAGCCAAAGGGAGGGAGGAAAACCCGACGGTAAAGCAGAGTCCGCTCACTCGGAGGGAAGTGAATCCAGAGGAGCCACCGAGCCTCGGTCCCTCGGCTCCCCCAGAGACAGCGTGGCTGGTGGGTGGGGCCAAATCCTGGGACCAAGGCTTCTGGCCTGGGAGAGGGGGCAGCCATCAGATGTCTGGAGTGTGAGTGTGTGTGCATGTCCGTGTGTGGGAGCCTGCCTGAGATTGGGCGAGCACATGGAGATGCTCAGGCCGTTCAAGGTGATGCTGAGGGTCCTGGAAGACTGACCATAGCCATCCTCTCCCTGGACCCTTTTTGGGGCCCGGGTGTTCATAAAATATTAACAGCCCACTTGTGAAAGGGGTGGACCCCAAGTGGGTGGGCAGAGGTCTGTAAAACAATAGTCCAGTGTGGGTCGGGGGCATCTTGGGCTGGCAAATAACCTGCCACGGAGCAAAATAAGGGAAACCCTGGCAGAGGAGCTCCCCAACCCAGGAGAAGTGGGGGTGTGGGGTGGGGGGAAGTGCAACCGGCCTAGAGCCAGACCCAGACCCTCTGTCTTCTCACGCATGTTTCCAGAGCCTGGATGAATTAAGGCAGGTGCTCTGTGGGAGAGGGATTGAGGTTGGGCTCTGAAAATTTGGGGATCTGTTGTGCAGACAAGAGAGAGGTGGTGGGAAGAGGACATTCTAGCCTGAGAGAACAGCAGAGCAAAAGCCAAGAGACAAGGGTAGTAGGGTCACCCCTAAGTGACAAGAGTGTGTGGTCCACGGAGGGGAGGACAGTTGGTTGGGGTCAGAGTGTGTGGGGCTCTGTCCATGAGATCCAGTGTCTGGGCTTAATTTGTGGGCATCAGGGAGCAGCTGTGCTGTTTGAGGGTTGCAGTGGCCAGAGGAGTGTTTCAGGCCAGTGGGGCCTCCTCTCCTGCCTTTGTGGGAGGTTGGATGCCATGTGGTGCTAACATTCTGGAGTCTGCATCTCTTTGAGTCTGCCCATTGCTATTTTAAGTTCAAAGGCTTGCCTGATTGGGACCCCTCCCTCCAGAGGCATCCTGAGATCCGTTTCTGTGAGAGGCAAGACCTCCCTCAGCTTCCTCTCCTCAACTCCAGTCCTGGAGGACACATTCCCATCAGAGAGTCTCGGGGGACAGCGCCCCGTTGGAGCTGAGGGAGGACCTGGGACCTTCATCTACAGCCACGTTTTCCAAAAGAAACCACATGAGAGCTCACGAAGGCACAGTAGAAAAAATAAAAAGAAAGGTAAAATGAATTCTAAGGCTATATTGTGTTTAACTCAATGTATCTAAAATGTTCTTTTGTCATGTAATCCATATAAAAATATTGAGATATTTTCCTTTTTGAACACTAAGTCTTCAATAGCCAGTGTGTATTTGACACGACACACCGCAATTCCGACGAGACACAGTTAAGTGCCCGATAGTCACACGTGACTGGAGGCTGTTGTTCTGGGCAGCAGAGATCTGGAGCTCAGAGCTGGGAGGCAGAGGTGGGGGAAGCTTTGGGCTTCCCAGAGGGTGGGGAACTTACAGGGATGGGCAGAAAAGAGCACAGAGAGGCCTTGCAAAGTGTGGAACAAGCACGGCAGTGCCCTTTTCAGGTGTAATTTGAAACCTCTGGTTGGAGCTAGCTGCGGGCACGGCACGCTCAGGCTCGCACACAAGATGCACACGCGCCTCCAGGCTGACATTGGAAGTCAGTGTACGAGGAAATCACACACAGGGGGAGTTGCAAGGGCAGAAAAGTGAGCACAGTATTCCCTCCCCCGCCAAAACTCCCGTCTCCTCCTCCTGAATTCAACCAGGCCCGGCCTGGTTGCACTTCCACTCTCCCCTGTTCGGAAGTTTTTTGGGGATGTCATGGAGATGGAGAGGGGGTAAAGCTGTGGCCGATGGCCGGCTGGGAGGGAGAACTGCATGCATGGGCACCACTCACCAGTGTGGCTGTTGGTCCCAGTCCAAAGCCATGATGCTCATTTAGCAGGGATACACGTCAGGCCCTTGGGTTATGGTAAAAATCCCCTCCCATCAGTGATGGCCTAGGGAGGCAGCTCATATGTGAGATACCTCAGGGTTTCAGGTGACTCTGAGCTCCGAACAAATCAACTGGGTCACACACCTGCTGTGGAAGAGTGGCTACTAACTGAGGCAATGGGGGGAGGGTAGGGATGTCCAGTGCCCAGGAGGAGGGGGCTCTGAGACAGGCAGGGTTATGCAGAGGAGGTTCCTTGGAGATGTTAGGTCCAGTTTAGGATGGAGAATGGTGTGTGTGTGTGTGTGTGTGTGTGTGTGTGTGTGTGTGTGTGTGACAGAGCTGCCTGCCTTCCCCTGGCTGTGGGGCTGTCACCTGTAGGATAAGGATGCTGATAAGAGCGGGCACCCCTCACACCATTGTGAAGTAGGTCCTGTGATTGTTGCAGGCAAGAAAACATGGCTCAGTGAGGCTAGGCAACTTCCCCAAGATCACACAATTAGTAAGTGGCAGAACTGGGACTTGAATTCAAGCCTCTCCACTCATATCCATGCACTTGGCACCAGATTAGCATTTGCTGTGTACCTTCCTGGGGCAGAACCCAGATGGATGAGTTTCCAAGCATGGTGTTCACCCATAAAACAGAAGTAATGAGCACCTAGCCTGGCATCTTCTTCCCAGCCCCCACCCTCTGGGCTGCGCTTGGATGCTCAGCTAACCTCTGTCTCTTTTTCTTTGTCTGTCTGTGTCTGTCTGTCTCCCTCTCTCTCTCTGCCTCTCTTTGAGGAAGGAGGCTCCCCCCCTTCTCTTTCATCCTCTGGATGCGTGCCCCTATGACGCTGGCCTTCGCCTCCTCTCTGTCTCTCTTTTCTCCTCGTGCCTCTGCCTCCCTCCCCATGCCTATCCTGGTCTCTCTGCAGGACCCTCTGGTGGACATGGTGGGGGGCTCTGGGGCCAGCCTTGCTGCTCACCTCACTCCTTGATGCCTGGGCAGGGCTGGGCCCCGGGCAGGGCGAGCAGGCTGTGACGGTGGCTGTGGTGTTTGGCAGCTCAGGGCCATTGCAGGCCCAGGCCCATACCCGCCTCATCCCCCAGAGCTTCCTGGACCTGCTCCTAGAGATCCAACCACTCACCGTGGGGGTCAACACCACCAACCCCAGCAGTCTTCTCACCCAGATCTGCGGGCTGCTGGGTGCTGCCCGCGTCCAAGGCATCGTCTCTGAGGGCAACGTTGGCCCTGAGGCCGTGGCCCAGATCCTGGACGTCGTCTCCTCCCAGCCCCTCGTGCCTATCCTCAGCATCAGTGGGGGCTCTGCCGTGGTCCTCACCCCTAAGATGCCTGTTCAGAATCATGTCCCCTCATCCCTGGAGCCTGGAGCCAGGCTGGGGCTGGGGGAGTGGGGCTGAGTCTGGGCCAGGGAGACACTCAGGTCCTGGGAAGCTGGGATTGGGTGGGATCAGCAAGGAGGTGGGGGCTCAGGGAGACACGGGTGAGGCAGGAGAAGGCTGTGGGGATGACGTTCCCATGCTCTAGAGGAGAAACTTCTTGGGCTGCTTTGAAATTCGTGTCTGGATGAGGGCTGGGCAGGTGGCAAACCCACCTTTGGTTCTGGGGGCAACCCTGGCCCACCTTCTCCCTGCTTCTCTGGCCTTCCTTGGTCAGGCTCCAGATCCAGGGCAAAGGGCAAGGCTGGGACCTGATGTAGATGACTGGCAGGGGAGGGCATTCTGGGACAGGCACTGCCTGAGGCCTGGGGGCGGCAGGCCCTCGCAGAGCTGGCCGTCCTGTGGGGAGAAAGTTCCAAACACATTCCTGCCCTCACAGCTGGGATAAGCCTCCTGAAGGAAGAACACAGGATGCCGTGCCACAAGGGAGTCTAACGGGGCCCCCTGTGGTTTGGTGGTTGATAAAAGTGCCTTAAGAAATATGTCTAAGCTGAGACCTGGGGGGTGAGGGAGGGTTGATAAGGTGTGTTAATAAGGTGGTGGGGGGCTCCAGGTAGAGGGGGCAGGTGGCAGGTGGTGCGAATGCCCAGTGGTGGGAAGGAGCTTGGGGTTTCTGAGGGACAGAGAGAAGCCTGCAGAAGGTGGTGGGGTCCCAACCACACAGGAAAATATTTGGATTTTACCCTAAGTAACTGCAGAGCTGAGGAAGCTTTTGAGGGGAGAGACTGATCTGATTTGCATTTCTTTTATGATTATTTTTTATTGTAGGGAATTTTGAGCAGACACAAAAGTAGACAATTATAATAATCCCATGTGCCCCTGGCTAAGCACGCCTCACCCTTACCCCCACCCACTTCCCCTCGTCTGTATTATTTTGAAGCAAAGCCCAGACATATTTATATCATCCATAAATACTTCAGTACACATATCTAGATGATAGGGCTTTAAAAATAAAACCACCATACATCATCACATTTAAAAAATAATAAAAATTCCTTATCCTCATTTACAAAAAGGATGTTTTTTACATTTTTGAAAGGGTGTTCAAAATAAAGAAATCAAAGAATATACCTGAAAAGCCACTGATAGGGATCAAAGAATACATCCATAAGTTAAAATTACATATTTTAATATAACAAAAATTGTGTCAATTACCTGCTCATAGTTTAAATGTTGAATTTCTGGCATTTCTTTTGGCTTTGTATCAAGCATGTAATCTCCTGTAAAGAGAAATTGCAAAATTGCCTTTTAGAAATGTTTTCTTTCTAATTACGAAGGTAATATATTTTAATGATAAATTATAGCAACATGTGACATACAAAAGTGACTCCTCAATCCCATTCAGAGAAAATCAATGTTAACTGTTAGTCACATTCTCACATAAATTTTTCCAGTGTACATCCTACAATGTTTTGGAATTTTTTCTTACCCTTTACAATATATTTGAGCATCTTGCCATGTCACTACAATAAAGCTCTAAAAGGTTTAACCAAGTTTCATCAACAAGTATAAACATTACCTCCACACTTTTCCAAGAACAAGCGTTACCACTCTTCTAAATGTCTGCCATTCTTAGACATAAACAAACTTCTCCTTACATTAAAAAAACTGATATCTTAGCGATTACCTGTGGAGAGAGGGAAGGGGGAGGGCAACACAGGGGTACGGAACTGAAAGATACAAACAATGATATACTGTATAGCACTTGGAATTATAACCATTATCTTGTAATAATTTTTAACAGAGGATAATCTATAAAAATACTGAATCACTATACTGTATATCTAAAACTAATATAATATTGTAAAGCAACTATACTTCAAAAAGTTTAATAGTTTTTATACATGTACTTTTATTGGTATCACCTTTTAATTAATTAATTAATTAATTTTATTTAAGTATAGTCAGTTTACACTGTGTCAATTTCTGGTGTATAGCATAATGTGCCAGTCATATACATACATATATTAATTTTCATATTTTTTATTATAGATTACTACAAGATATTGAATATAGTTCCCTGTGCTGTACAGAAGAAACCTGTTTATCTATTTTATATATAGTAGTTAATATTTCCAAAGCACAAACTCCCAATTTATCCCTTCCCACCTCCTATCCCCCAGTAACCATAAGTTTGTCATCTATGTCTGTAAGTCTGTTTCTGTTTTGTAAATAAGTTCATTTGTGTCTTTTTTCTTTTTTTAGATTCCACATATGAGTGGTATCATATGGTATTTTTCTTTCTTTTTCTGGCTTACTTCACTTAGAATAATGACCTCCAAGTCCACTGATATTGCAAATTGCATTATTTTATTATTTTTTATGGCTGAGTAGTATTCCATTGTACAAATACATCACAGCTTCTTTTTCTAGTCATCTGTTGATGGACATTTAAGTTGTTTCCATGTCTTAGCTATTGTATATAGTGCTGCTATGAACATTGGAGTGCACATATCTTTTAAAATCAGAGTTCCCTCTGGATATATGCTGAGTGGGATTGCTGGATCATAGGGTAAGTCTATGTTTAGTTTTTTGAGGAATCTCCATACTGTTTTCCATAATGGCAGCAGCAAACTACATTCCCACCAACAGTGTAGGAGGGTTCCCTTTTCTCCACATTCTCTCTAACATTTATCATTTGTGGATCACATTTTTAATACATATATGACTTTTAGTGTATGTGGCACCTTTTAAACATATGTAGCACTATTTTAATATATGCAGTACCTTTTTAATCTATATTTTGCCTTTTTAATTATGTATTAACTATATACACTTTTTTCTTTGAATCACTTGCCTATACAAGTTTTACTCTTTTCTTATTGAATTATAAAAGTTATTTTTCTATTAGATGAATTAGAACATTTCCTGTTATATGTGTGGTAAATATTTATTTTTTGCCTATTTTCACCATTCAGAAATAATTAGTTTTAATATAGTCAGTTCTCCTATAATGGCTTCTGGGTTGGATGTCATGTTTAGAAAGATATTCACCTTTTCAGAGTCTACAAACATTTCCAAATGCATTCTTCATGTAATTTTATGTTTGCTTTTTTTAATGTTTAAATCTTTAACTTACCTGGAATTTATTTTGATATTAACAGTAACATATGGAACCAACTTCTCATCCAGCCTCCCAAGTCACTAACATGTTGATGAAACTGTTAATATAATCTTTATTTTCTAATTTAATATAAACTTCTAAAGACTGCATCAAGTATTCTCTTAATCTTTCCAACTCTGATAATGAAAGAATTCCTATAAGCATCAATATATTGTTATTTATGCTTTTAATTAGAACTTTAAGAGCAAAATCTAGTAGTAATTTTATTCCACCATAGGCACAGGAACTCTAAAAGCACTAAATTAATTGATTCACAGAAATATATAGCCCTAACAGCATTAAATTAACTGATTCATAGAATTATATAGCCCTAAAAGCATTAAACTAATTGATTCATAGAAATATATATGATATACATACACACACACACACACACACTCACACACTTAACAAATATGTTTGTGTCCTTATCATACATGGCACATTATATATTTATATGTTGAGGTTTTAATACATTTAACTGAAAATTATGTTTTGAGTAAGTTTTATACATTATTTATTCAAATGATTGAGAGCATATTTGCTATACTTGTATCCTGTATTTCATTAAAGTTCTGTATTGATCCTGATAACAGACTGTAGTATATGCTTTCCTAACACTTTAGAAGGGTCAGGATGCAGAACACTATATTATTCAATATTAAAATGACTCCAGAAAGGCTATCATTGATTAAAAACTTAAGTGCTAAGAATAGAATAATTTTGGAAAAAAATCCAGTTAAGAACTCCTCTTTTTCTGATGTCAGAAAACCTCTATGGACAAGAGAATAGCCTAGTTGAGAGAGGCAGCCTCTTCAATGGACCTCAATCATCCCCATCTCCTGACAGTCATACCTTTTTATAACCCCCTTCCCTTGAGTGTGGATTGGACTCCCTTCTAGTGAATAAAATGACAGAATTAATGAGATACCACTTCCAAAATAAGAATACAAACTATTGTGGCTTTGGGCATGGTGCTCCCTCATTTGCTCCCTCTGAGTAATGCCAGCTACCATATTTTGAGCTCTCCTGGAGAGACCTGCATGGAAAGGAGCTGAAGGAGGCCTCTGGGCACAGTGAGGAACTGAGGACCTCAATCCAACAACCTGTGAGGAGCTGAATCCTGCCAATAACCACATAAGCTTGAAAGCAGATCCTCCTGAGTTGGGCTGGAGACGAGACTGCATCCTAGCTGACACACTGAATGCAACTTCATGAGAGAGAGAGACCTTAAGCCAGAATCACTCACCTGCACCCAGCTTCCTGACCTACATGAGATAACAAAGGTTCATTATTTTAAGCAACCAAATTTTCAGCTGATATGTTATGCAGCAATAGATATCTATATTTTTAGGAAAACTTATAATGAGAGTTAGATTTTTTACAAGACTGAGTTTGAGCTTCTAAGGGAGCAGCTTTCAGCTTCAGATATCTAAGTAAATCATCGCTTACGGATGCTGCTTTATCTCGCTTATCTAACCTTTCTATCACAATTGGTCAACAACACTATTTCAATCAAAAATTTTGAGAATCTATTCTGTGTTTAGTAACAGGTTAAAGCAAATAACTTGTTTGGAAAAGCCTGTTCCCTTAAAGAAGCTAATAATCCAGTTGGGCAAAGAACATACAGGAAACAGAGATTAAGATAATGATAAAGTATAATAAAGTGTAAAATGTAATAAATGCCTTAAGCACCAAATGAGTTTGAAAAGAGATGTTGATAAATCCTGTAGCACTTAGAAATATCCTTTGGAGAGGATCGTATCTAAACCAGATTCAGAAAAATGGACAGAACTTGCCAAGGTAGTGAGAGAAGCAGCATTCTCTGAGGGAGAACAAGTGATGGAAAAAACACACGTAAGAAACATTGTGCCATATGGACAGATTATAAGAAGGTTTATACATAAGATTATGTTGTAGAGTGGTGGGAAATATGGCTGGATGGGCAAACTTGATCAGATTATAGAAAATCATAAATAATACATTAATAAGTTTGGCTATTTATGAAAAATCATAAGGGATCTTTATGCTTTTAATAAAGCAGACAAGTGAAGGATGAAATTGGTGCTTAGGAAGGTAACAATGGTACATAAGCTAATTTGGAGAGGAGAGGAAACAAAAGAGTCTGCAGTAAACCCTGCTGTGAAGCACCAGCACACAGAGAGAGGAAAGGATTTCAGAGAAAGGATCCATCAGACTTTGCTACTAATGGGATATTCTAGACAAAGAGAAATCAAGGAACAAAAACCTGCAGCTAGCTACATTAAGCCAAAAATGGAAGAGAAGGCTTGGCAGAAGCCCCAGGTGAGCATTTGGAAAAAAGGAGAGACAGTCAACTCTGAACAAAATTAAAATGTTTCCACACTGACCTCCTTTTATTGTATTTGTTTTCAAAAGATGAACATAAGTTATCTTTTGAAAAGTCAGACAGCACCACCATCTCAATAACTATTTTCCTGACTGTGACACACAGTGCTAGTCTCACCATCACACAGACTAGCCTGCGTGGTTAAAGTCATGCTGCACGTTCTAGTTTGTGCTATGCTTTTTTACTTTGTCTTCCTACCCATTTTCTGCTTTCCACCTTCACCTCCTCCTCACCTTATTACTGAGATCCCCCAGCGCTTCCTAGGTACCCCAGCTTGCCGTGTTCCTCTCCCCACGCTAGAGCCTCCAACAAGCTGTGCCCAGCTCTGGCCCTGCTCTAACACTCTAGGAACAGAAATTTCCAAATTAAAATTCACTCCTCCTCTAACCTTTGCCAGCCAAAATCCCCATTCCCTGTGGTTCCTCAGCTAGGTGCTAGGGAAGCAATTAATTTTACAGTCTTTTGCAATCTTTCTTCTATTGTTTGCTTATTAATGCAAAAGTATCTCTGGTTTCTCCAGAGAACTGGAGTAAGCTCAAGAGGAGAAAATCCACAGAGCTTAGAAAATTAAACCATTTGTTCTGGCAGGATTGGCCTTGAATAAAGTTCACTTTTGGTGAGGCCGAGTTTTCAGAATCTCTTTCCTCACATCATGCTGGCTCACTCCTCCCCCCTCCCATTAGGATCATACTACTCTCACGACGTCCCTGGCAGCTGAGCCCCCTCATTAAGGATGTTCAGGCCTCTTTAGGTACCCAGGATCTGGATAGTCTTCATTGATTTTTCTTTTTCCCTAATTAAAAAAATTCTCTATTGTATGTCCTATTTCCTCAGGACTTTGCTAGCTAGATAAATTTAATATACCAAGTTACTTTCTTTTCAAGAAAAATACCATGTTAACATTTTCATTGTAAAGTACGTTTATGTAGTCACACTGACTGTATTGCTGACACCTTCAAATAAGCTGTCCGCAGTACATAAGTCAGTGCTTGCTGGATAAGAAAAAAGGGAGAGGAGAAGAAAAAGAAAATTATAGGAATTTAAAATATACTAAAAACACTTTTGAGGGGTGGAGAGGGAAAGGGGATATATTTTTGAGATTTTAAAAAATCTGACAAGAAGGTGTCCAGATAGAGACAGCTCGTTATCTCACCTTTCTGAGCTCACCTCATCTGTAAATGATGAGGCATTACAACTGACAATGCTTTTATTTCCACTCCAGTCCTACCCTTTTCTACCATTAGTTCCTCCACTCAGACACCCTCTGCCTCTGCTCATGGGTCTCTGCCACTACGTGTTCTTTAGTTATGGGAACTAACAGCAAATGAGCTCATTTTCTCACCGGGCAGTGTAGACAAAGACAAGTAGAGTGATGGCATTAACTAGCAGGGTGGAGGGCAGGTAGGTGGCATCAGCCTCTGACAGCACAGAGAGCGGAGCCAGAAAGCAGTTAGCAGCTGTGGCATGGCGGCATGATTTAGGTTAGTGCTGTCCAGTAGGAATATAATGCAAACCACAAATGCGAGTCTGTGTGTAACTTTAAATTTTTAGTAGCCACATTAGAAAAAGTAAAAAGAAACAGGTGAAATTAATAAATAACATTTTATTTAGCCTAGTATATTATAAATATTTAATTTCAACACATAATCATTTTAAATAATTATTGATATTTTATATTCTTTTTTGTGTGGGCTAAATCTTTGAAATCCAGGGTGTATTTTACACTTCGAGAACATCTCAGTTCACCCTGGCAATATTTCAAGCGCTCAATATCCACCCGTGGCTAGTGACTGCTATACTGGACAGTGCATGTTTAGGTGACTATGGTCACGATATGAGAACAAAAAAAGTAGGGCAGACAGTGGTTGGATAATGGAAGAGATGAATAGGAAACTGGGCTCAAAAATATACATTTTCTATATAGAGTAGGCATTCAAAAATCTGTTAATATTTGACTACATGTGAACTACTGTTTCCTGTTTGGTCTCAACCAGACCACCCTAAACATTGCACTTAACATGTTATTTACTCCGCATAAGAAACTAAGATAAATTAAGCGGCCTACCATAGTAAACCCAAACTGTCCTGCTTAGCTCCCAAGACTCTTGAGTTTAGCTGCAGCCTACTAATACAGTCTCCATCCCTAAAACAGTGTGACACACAGCTACCAACCACGGGCAAATTGTACTCCTTTACCGTTCTTCCAAATACGTCTTACATGTTTTCACCTCTAGCTTGAGCTTAAAATAGTTTCCACCTACCAAAACATTCTTTCTGCTTCTTTGTAAGGGTTTAGAGTCTAACTGTATCACACAACTGACAGCAAGGCTCATGTTCCCCATTAAGCCTCCTCCTGCTCTTCGCCGACTCCTCATACTCATCTACAGACAAGCTTCTCGAAGCCACCCTCACTTGAGCCTTCATTTACTCGCCTCTTAGATGGTCTTCACTCACCGCTGCATTTCTGGCCCGTCAGTGTACTGACGCTGTTTCTGTGACGGTCACAGTAACCTCCACGTTGCCAAATCATGTGGAAAGTACTCTCCAGTATTCAGTACCCTTTCTTGTCCCTTCTCACACGCTCCTTCTCCTGGCTTCACTATGTCACCCTCTTCTGGCTTTTCTCCTGTCTTAGTGGTTACTCCTCCCCTCACTTTTCTATCCTGTGACCATGCAGTTCAGTGGAGGCAAACTTGCCCCCAAAGGAGCAAAAAACGCTTCTTGGAAGGTGGGGGGAAATTATCTCAGATATTATAATGGTTTGTGGCCTTCAAAGTGTCGCAGTACATGAAGAGACAAACAATGTATCTGTGGTGTTAAAATTTCCTGGAGTGCATGATTAGGACACAAATGTCTACAAAGGCTCCTTGGGGAACAATGAAAAAAAAGGTGAGAAACACTGCTTTACCCAAATCTTGGCATGCTGGGAAGCTTCAGGGGACAATCCTGGACCCACTTCTGTTCTCTCTCTATACTTTCTCTCTTCATGATCTCACCAATTTCCAAAGATTTAAATACTATTTTTATATGAATGACTCCTAAATTCTTATCTTGAATTTCAGTGTCCCCTGGAACTCATGGTCTCTCAACAACAAAATTTTCCAAGTATTTTGTTTTCTTAATTTGTCCTTTACCTTCTTGCCTAAATTAAATTTGTCCTTTGATGATACTCCCACCCTCTCTAGTGAAAGCTCTTTTCTCTCATACATTCTTACCAGTGAGCCTGGAGGTAGATCAGGTATCTATTGCTCCTCATTGTCATTCCTTCTCCCTCTTCTCCCTGAAATGCCGAGTTGCAATACCCGTGCCATCATCTAATACTACCCATTATCCACCCGCCTGACTATAGTCCTCCACCAACTTCTGACTGGTCTTGAGACGTTCTCACTGAATCTCCTCATTTCCAGCTCTCTTTCTGACACAAACCTTGCCATAAATTTCAGTAATTTCAATATTCATAGAGATAACTCATCTGATACCCTGGTCTTTGTTAATTGACATCTTCTCCAACAAAAATCTATTTCACCTTATCTCAGATCTTATGGTCACATGGGTTTGTTATTATCAGGTTCCAAAAATTCTTCAGCTCTATCAGAGCCTACCATCCATTAACCCAATCACATCTTCCTTCCACATATTTATAGCCTTATTGTCTCTTAATGCAACTTAAATTCTATGGCTCATGTTTATAATCACTCTCTACACATATCTTCAACTTTGTAGACTCTTCAACGTGCTCACTTGGTAATAACCCAGCTCTGGTTAAATCCCGCTATTCAGACCTGCCCTTGTGCAGCAGAATGTGACTGGAGAAGCCCTGCTGGCTGGTCTCACCAACCTCACAGGTGATGCTGAGGAATCGTCCTGCACCTCCCTCCTCACTCGTCTGTGTTACACCTTCCTTCCCATCCTCAACAGTTCCTCCTTCATCCTCACTCTCAGCTGATGGTCTGGTTTCCCATTTCACTGAGAGAAAAAAAACCAGTCAAAAGACCTTCCAAAAAGCTACCACAACCACCATCTACCCACTTACCTGCATCTATTTTTAATACATCTTATCTTCCCTCCTGTTGCTAAGGATGAACTAGCTGTACTACCTAAGACTAATTCTTCTATTTGTCTCAAGTACTCTTGTCAATTCCTTACCTTTCTCTTTTTAAAAACAGCTTTATTGAAATACAATTCACATACCATATAATTAACCCATTTAAAGTATCAATGTTTTTAAAGTATATTAACAGGATTGTGAAATTAACATGATCTAATTTTAAAAATTTGTCTCCCCAACTAAAAGAAATTCTATACCTATTAGCAGTCAGTCTCTACTTCCCTCCTACCTCCCCCAGTTCTAAGCAACCACTGACCTACTCTCTGTCTGTATACATTTGCCCATTCTGGACACTTCGTATAAATGGAATCACATAATATGTGGTCTTCTGTGACTTGGCTTCTTTGACTTATCATACCTTTAAAGCTTTTCCATACCTTAGCATGTATCAGTACATCCCTTTTTAAGGCTGAATAATGACTCAGCATATGGCTATACCATGTTTGCTTACCCATTCATAAGTTCATGGATAGCTGGGCTGTTTCTATGTTTTGGCTATTATGAATAATGTTGCTATGAATATTTCAGTACAGGTTTTTGTATGGACATGTATTTTTACTTCTCTTGGGTGAAACTGTAGGTTCCTATGGTAATTCTGTATTTACCTTTTTTTTTAACATTTTTTATTGATTTATAATCATTTTACAATGTTGTGTCAAATTCCAGTGTTCAGCACAATTTATCAGTTATTCATGGACATATACACACTCATTGTCACATTTTTTTCTCTGTGAGTTATCATAACATTTTGTATATATTTCCCTGTGCTATACAGTGTAGTCTATTCTACAATTTTGAAATCCCAGTCTATCCCTTCCCACCCTCCACCCCCCTGGTAACCACAAGTCTGTATTCTCTGTCTGTGAGTCTATTTCTGTCCTTTATTTATGCTTTGTTTTTGTTTGTTTGCTTTTGTTTTTGTTTTTTAGATTCCACATATGAGCGATCTCATATGGTATTTTTCTTTCTCTTTCTGGCTTACTTCGCTTAGAATGACATTCTCCAGGAGCATCCATGTTGCTGCAAATGGCATTATGCTGTCAGTTTTTATGGCTGAGTAGTATTCCATTGTATAAATATACCACCTCTTCTTTATCCAGTCACCTGTTGATGGACATTTAGGCTGTTTCCATGTTTTGGCTTGTATTTACCTTTTTAAGGAACTGATAAATCATTTCCCACAGTGGCTTCACTGTGTTACATTCCTGCTGGCTATGTCTGAGGGCTTCTGATTTTCTCTTGTGCCCATTCTAGTCAGGTATTCATCCCACGTACTTGTCAAGGTTACTGATTACTTCCCTACAGCTTGATCAATGGTCATTTTTTCAGTCTTCATCCTGCAAAACCTATTAGCAGCGTCTGATTCAGCTAATCTCTCACTTTTCTTTGAAACTCTTCATTTAGATTCTGGGCAATCAGTCTCCTGTTTGTCTTCGACAGAGCTGAACACCCCTATACTTCCTCTTCTTCAGCTTCTAATCACTGGCATGTCCCAGATTCAGTCCACTCATCTCCTCCCTCCTCTATCTACATTTATTCTATTCATGATCTCACTCAGTCTAACTACCACTACAAAACTGGTGAGCACAGAAACAGAACATGTCCATCAACACAAGAAGTCTTATTGTACAGTGATGATTTACACTTCTTTTCTGAACTCTACACCCTGCTGCCTCCCTGGTATCTTCACTTGGATGTCAGTAAACATCTCAAAACCAAGCTCCTCAGGTTCCTCCCTAAACATGTTCCTTCCATTTTTTTCCTGTTTCAATTGATATTAACTCCAACTTTCTGGTTGTTCAAACCAAAAACTACAGGGTAACTAACCCTTGACTTCACTCACACTGCACATTCAACTGATCAGCAAATTCCGTCAGCCCTGTATCCAGAATCTGAGCACAGTTTATAATCTCCACTTCTACCACCCTGTTTGAAGAACCACCACCTTTTGCCAGTGTAACAGCTTCCTGACTGATCTCCCTGCTTCTGTCTTTACCCCCTACCAACTTCTATTTTCAACATAACAGCCAGAGAATTCTAGTGAAACTCAAAGTCAGATCATGTCAATCCTCTGTCCAAAATCCTTGAATGGCTTCCCAGATCACTCACAGCAAAAGTCAAAGTTGCTACAATAGCCTAGCGCCCTATATGATATTACACTATTACCTCGCTAATTTCATCTCCTAATACCTTCCCTTGGCATAGTCCTTGGCAGTCATACTGGCTGTTCCTCAAAAGCACCAAGCATATTTCAGCCTTCTCCATGAAATGTAATTCAGAAATCACAAAGTTTAAGAATCACCAAGAGGGGAGCAAGGGGCAGGTGTCATGGGAGGGAAGGAGTGAACTGGAGAACATCGTCCTGAGAGGAGTGAAGGCGGCAAGAGGGCAGACTGCTTCTCCCACTTCAACAAGGACCAAGATTTTCAGGGTAATCACTTTGATTAGTATGAAGAAAGACATTTGGAAATTGAACAAGCATCACTTGACAAGCCTATAGAACTGGAGAATATTGGACATCACTTACTCCAGACACATGGGTGGAAGCTGGGCCAGGCATTGGGGAAAATCTCTTCAGGGGAAAACTGATCCCATTCTGATTGTTGTCAAGTATGATGTCATGGGCAGCATGGAAATGGAGCTTGCTTATGCTGAAGATGCTACGGTATGGCGCCGTGTCCTAGAAGTGGAAAAAGAAGACACAGAAGAACTGAGACATAAGTACAGGGATTATGTTGACAAAGAAAAGGCAATTGCCAAAGCATTGGAAGATCTCAGAGCCAGCTTTTACTGTGAACTCCGTGATAAGCAATATCAGAAACACCAGGAATTTGACAACCATATCAACTCCTATGGTCATGCACACAAGCAGAGATGGAAGGATCTTAAGCAGAGAGAGTTTGCTTGAAATGTATCTTCAAAATCCCGCAAGGATGAGGGGAAACAGGAGAAAGCCCTACGGTGGCTCCATGAGCTGGCAGAGCAAAGAAAACAAGCTGAATGTGCACCTGGAAGTGGCCCGCTACTTGCGGCCTGGGATCTGAATTCTCCACAGATAAAGGAGGCCCTTTCACTGCAATACAAATCACTAATACCACTGGACTGGCACAGGCTCACTGGCTAGCCTCTCAAGGCATCAGCTTTGGCATTAAGAATAATCTGGGGACCCCACTGCAAAAACTGGGGCTGTCATTTTCCTTTGCCAAGAAGGGTCCTGTCAAACTTGAATCAATAGCATCAGTTTTCAGTGACCAGGCAGAGGAAGGGGCCTCTGAAGATGGAACAAAAGCTGCTGAGAAGGCTTCTGACTAAGGACTTCAGAAGGTGGGAGACTCTGATGGTAGCAGTAATCTTGATGGTAAAAAAGAGGATGAACACGCTCAGGATGGAGGGTCCCTTGTCTCAACATTATCTAAGTTAAAAAGAATGAAGTAAGAAGAAGGAGCTGGGGCTGCAGAGCCAGAATACTACCACTACATCCCCCCAGCACAGTGCAAAGTAAAACCTAATCTTCCTTTCCTACTCTTCATGACAGCCAGTGAACAAAGGGAAGGTGATAATAGTACACACCCAAAGAATCCCCCAGAGAGCAAAACAAGTAGTTCTCCCAAGCCTAAGGGCTGCGTCAAGCTGGCAGCAAGCCAAGGATTAGAAAAGACCAACGGAAACCAGTGTGGCTGAGCCCACAGAGCGTAGGAGCAAAGCTGAGACAAAGACGACCTCAGGAGGGGATGAAAGTGAACAAAGCTTAGAAAGTCAGTCAGAAGGATTCAGAGAGTCTAACCCTTCTAAAGAACCCCCTCAGGCCCCTCCACCAGGGAAAGAAAGCCAGGAGGGGCCTAAACATCCTACTGGTCCCTTCTTTACAGTTTTGAGCAAAGATGAAAGCACTGCCCTCCACTGGCCATCAGAACTATTAATTTTCATGAAGGCAGAACCCTCCATTTCATACAGTTGTAACTCTTTGTACTTTGACTTTAAGCTTTCAAAGAACAACAATGCCAGAGCTAAAGGGACAGAAAAGCCAAAGGACATAGGAGGCTCCTCAAAGGACCGTCTCCAAGGCTGTGATCCTGGTGAGCCAAATAAAAGCAAGGAAGAGGGGGATAATGTAGAGCATTCTTCAGGAGGCGGATTGGATGCCCCTGCTTCAGGGTCTGCCTGTAGCAGCCTGAATAAGCAAGAATCCAGAGGCAGCCATGGGTCAGAGACAGAAGACACATGGAGAAGCCTTCCTAGCAAGAAAGAATGATCTGGTAAGTCCCACAGACACAAAATGAAAAAGCAACACAAAAAATCCAGCAAACACAAATGGAAACACAAAGCTGACCCAGAAGAGAAAAGCTCTAAGGCAGAGTCTGGGGAGCAGTCTAAGAAGCGCAAGAAATGAAAACAAAAGAAAAATAAGTCATCAGCCCCAGAAGCTTCTGAGCCGGGGCCTAAACCAGAACCGCTGGGAGTGGTAGCCCTGCACCAGCACGAAGACGTGGCGAGCTCAGGATGGTTCCCAGCAGAGACCCCTTCTAGCTGAAGAAGGAAATAGCGGCAAGAAGGATGAAGGTGGGGCCGGTGGCACCTCCCAAGATCACGGTGAGAGGAAACACAAAGATGAACCTCCAGCTTCATCCTGCCAGCGAGGAGCTAGCACCAAACGGAGCAGCCGCTCCAGCCATCTGAGTCGACCCAGCAGAGGAGATGAGGATAGTGATGGTGCTTCGTCACGCCGGCTGCACCTGAAGTCCCCACCCCAGTACAGTGAGGAGGAGGGAGGAGGGGGGAGCAGGGGGTGGAGGAGCCGGGCAGCGAGCACTCCCGCAGCCGCTCACGGCCTGGCCGGCGCCGCTCCTCACGCCACTCCTCCCCGGCCTTCTTACTCAAGTAGCTCAGACGCGTCTTCAGACCAGAGCTGCCAGAGTAGGCCGCGCAGTTCCTCTGGTGACAGCTACAGTGGCTATAGTGACCGATCACGAAGGCACTCCAATAGCTCCCATGACTCGGATGACTCAGATTACGCCAATTCCAAGCACCAGTCCAAAGCGCACAAATACTCATCTTCTGGTGATGACCACAGCCCCAGCTGCGGCCAGTCCCGGCGCCTGGCTCAGAGTCGCACGAGGGGGCGACCGAGGTCCCAAAGCCGGTGGCGGAGCCGGAGCTGCAGCAGGGGCCGCGGCCGCACACCTGGAGCCCCTCCCAGAGGTCAGGCTCCAGGAAGGGATCATGGGGTTACGAGAGCCCCGAGGACAGGCGGTCTGGTTGTCGAGACTTCATTCGCTTTAAAATCTACTGCTCCCGGTCGCCCCACTGTTTTCGATCGGGTTGGGGAGAAGGCCCCGGGGAGAAGAAGATGGCAGAGGGGTAGGCCCACCTTCCCAGAACAGCAACATCGGTGCAGGAAGAGGGTCAGAAGGTGACTGCAGCCCTGAAGACAAGAACTGTCACTGCCAAACTACTGGAGAAGATTCAGTCGAGGAAAGTGGAGAGGAAACCCAGTGTGAGTGAGGAGATGCTGGCCACCCCTAGTAAAGCTGGCTGAAGCTCAAGGACCCTCCACAAGGTCAGTTTGGGCCCAAGCTCCCACCTTCTCTTAGCAGTAAGCCTGTTCTCCCACCAATAGGAAAGCTCCCAGCTTCCTGAAAGCCTAGCCCCAAGAAATGTGAAGAGTCTGGCTGAGAAAGGGGGAAGAGCAAGAACAGTCAGAGACAGGAGAAGGGCCTCCAGGGAGCAGAGATGCCCCATCTGGACATCAGCTCCCCTCAGAGGAAACAGCCAGCCCCTTATCAGACCTGCCCCCAGAAGAGCCAGAGTCTGAAGAAGCCACTGCTAATCACCCTGTGGCTCCGCTAGGCTCCCCAGTGCACTCTGACTGCTATCCTGGGGACCCAACCATCACCCATAACTGCTCCCTGACGCCAGTGCTGGGGACACCCTCGAGTCCTCGGAGAGTGGCAGCCAACCAGGCCCTGTGGAACCCAGCTTGCTGCCTACAGCGTCAGACCTGGCGCACTTCCCCAGTTATGCACCTCCGGGGTCGGGGGGAAGCCTAGGACTGACTCAGCTGATGGGCTGAGGTGCTTCCCTAGCCCCCCCCAGGGGCTGGAGAAGCACAGCAAGCTCCAGCAGGCCGCACAGCACACACCCAGAGCAGCTGCTGGCCCAGCGAGCAAATGCCTGCCCAGCCTCTGCTGCCCCGGCCCAGCCGCTCCAGCCTGGCAGCCCGTCCACATTCAGCAGCCAGCCACAGCCTCTGCCACCTCCGGCACAGCCGCTCAGCCTGTGTCTTACAGCATCACGCCGCAGCAGCTGCCGCCGCCATCGGCATCCACCCCTACCCTCACCCCAGCCCTTGCCCCAGTACATCATACTCCCCAGCCTCACCTGATCCTCATTTCCTTGTCCCACCTTACTCATGCAATCATCCCTGGCCACCCTGCCACCTTTCTCACTAGCCATCCCATCCACATCATTCCCGCCTCAGTGGTCCATCCTGGGCCTTTCACCTTCCACCCCGTCCCACATGCTGCCCTCTACCTGGCCCTGCTTGCCTCGTGGCCTGCCACAGCAGCTGCCACCCCCCCTCCTTCACCCACTGCTTCGCCCCATCTTCTCAGGTCAGGACCTGCAACACCACCCCAGCCAGGGCACATGAGCTGAGGGATAGAAGTCCAGGTAGGGCCAGGGAAGGTGGCCCATAACTCTTCCTTTGGGAGTGTTGAGCCATTAATACCAGCAAGTAAAAGCTGGGATGGGCTGTCTGACAGCCAAAGAATTGAATTATGACTTGCAGGGGTGGTTTTAGATTTGAGGTTTGCTTTGGGTTTACTCTAAAGGGTTCGCTCTAAAATCTACTGCTATCCCCGAAAGGGATTTTGTTCCCTTTCCCCTTTCTGTTTGCCCCTCCCTCGCCTGTGTTCCTAAGCTACAGCGCACCAGGAAGTGCTACCCGCCCCTCTGCAGCAACACCGCCCAACTGTCAAGTTGAAATATTCCCCTCCTCCATCTACTTTTTATACTCTGCACTTCTAGCTATAAATTTTAAAACATTTTTCTCCTTTCTGGCTGGTGGGTTGTCTATCTTGTCCTGTCTTCTCAGTGTCTTTGACCTTGGTGACCTTATTTATCCAGAGTGAAGTGGAAAGGGGGTCTGACCTGGAATTAGATGCCACTCAGGCTGTCATTCGATCCACTTCCCACACAAAGAGTCACACATTTGGCACTGTTGTCCTCGTGTCCGTCACCCCAGAAGAGACACCTGCATATCCCAGTAAAGAAGATCGTGTCATGAATAGAAGCTCTGCAGGACAGAGTCGCCCACGTGCTTCCCCAGAGAGGAGCTCGTGTGTCCAGCGGTTGTATTTTCTTCTGTCACGTTGTTGCCTTCTTAATTTACAGGATTTTTTAATGTAAACAATCGCACTGAACTCTATAAACATAAATGCTGCTTTTTGTAGTTCATATAAAAAGATTCCATATTTGTAGTATACTGCAATCATATTTTTTACATCCAGCTCTTTAAGTGATCCTTGTTCAGGTGGCTTTATGTAAATATGTTTGCCCTAGTTAAATTAAGAAACTTTAAAGGTTATAAACTGAAAACAAAAAAATAAATTATTTGTTTTCTGCTAGATGCAAAAAAGAAAGAAGAAAGAAAGAAAAGAAAGAAAGAAAGAAAGAAAGAAAGAAAGAAAGAAAGAAAGAAAGAAAGAAAGAAAGAAAGAAAAGAAAAGAAAAGAAAGAAAAGAAAGAAAGAAAAGAAAAGAAAGAAAAGAAAAAAGAAAAAAGGAAGGAAGGTAGGAAAGTAGGAAGGAAGGAAGGGAGAAAGAAAAAAGAATCACCACCAAGCTAGACTAAAAAGGTTATAAACAGAAATTCTATTTCCAGATATCTATGTATTCAAAATAGTCAACAGTTAACTATGAGTTTCCCTGGCTGGTGAATGGGATTAAATGATATTACTTACAAAAAGAAAAAGGTCTTTGAAAAGATGCAATCTTAATTACTTCACTAGACCTAAGTCTCACAAAAAATCAGTTAGCTAGTTGTCTGGAATGGCACAGACAAACTAATCAACTAAAGAGATTTTTTTAAATAAAAATTTAATTACTAAAAAAGCTGTAAATATGGATTAAGATTTCCTATTTGGTAACAGTATTAACATAAAAATTTTTATTTGCTAAATCATAAAATATTTCAGTGTGATATATAACTACCTGCTCCGTAAACAAGTTCTACTCAATGCAGCTGGTCTGCAAACCGTGCATTACTGGTCTGTTTTGAAATAAGAAGCTTTTGTAAGAATGCAATTTAATATACTGTTTCCTTCATCAAGAAAATGTTGCTCTGAAAAAATTTCAGATGGACTAAACAGTGTGCTTACTAATTTAAATGCTCTACATTCTAATACAAGCCTCTGTCTCACTGCAGACTAGTAACTAGCATTTTATAGACAGGCAGAGATCAGTGAATTATATTCAGGGTAGCACTGTTCTAAAGTGCTTCCCGGGTTTTAATTCAAGTCTACTGAATATTTTTAAACACTTTCTGCATGAAGTGTTAGAGTTTCTGTGCCATTTTCCATTCTGCAATTTATTGGAATTAATACATATCTTGTTACTTTCCAGATGTCACCAGTCTCCATATTTACATTACAAAATTTTAATGCTGGTCAGAAAGAAGGCTTGAACATCCAAGACAGTAATATACTGATAAATTTTTTAAAGTAAGAGATTAAAAATCATAATTTAAAAATAGCTCATATAATAGCACTTCAAAAGGTGAAATTTGATAATATATTTGTAAGTTTTGAAAACTTTGTTTTATATTAAAAGATCTAAAAATCATTCACTTTTCAACACTAACCTAAATATTCCATCAGTTGCTCAGCAGTTATGATTTCCATTGTCGGTGGAAATTTCACCTGAAAAACAAAATATTTTTTATGTAAAATCAAATGTTTTGGTGATTAAAGTGTTTCTTTAGTCAGAAACACAAGTTTGTACATGTGCTATGTGTATCTACTATATGTATACAACATTCACATTTTTAAGATCTTTATAACCAGTCTTTAACACAACAAAGTCAATCCTATCACCGTAAAACTTAGGGTGATAAAAGGTGAAAGGTGCGCCTTTCACCACCCACCCTGGTCATCATTAGGCGCCTGCAACAGCGTCCTGCATGGTAGAAAATGCAATTAAAGGGCAGGAAGAGACACCAACAATTTGACAGGTCACTCATGGGATCAGTTCTACTGAACACAGCCTTGAACACAGCTCAGTATTTCATCATTTCAGTCTACCATGGCCATTTATATTGTTGAATAGCTAAAATGAATACAGTACAAAGGATTACTCATAAACTGAAGGATTCATACTATATGCGTCCAAATGTAAAATTTAAAAAGAGGCAAAATTAAACTATACTCTTTAGAGCTGTACACATATAAAGAAAAGGAAAGGGCTACTATAAAAATCACAACTGTAGTTAGCCCTAGGATTTAGGGAAGGAGTTATGGTTGGACTGGGGCATACAAGAAGTCTCTGAGACGGTGGCTATGCTCCATATCCTGACTTGCCTGCTTAGGATTTAGGGAAGGAGTTATGGTTGGACTGGGGCATACAAGAAGTCTCTGAGACGGTGGCTATGCTCCATATCCTGACTTGCCTGCTAGTTCCACTGTTTGCTTCATGATAACTTGTTAAACTGGACATCTCTGTCTCATGCACATTTCTGTATGTGCTGTATGTCACAATAGAAAGGTTAAAAGTAAATACATATATTATAGTCATATTTAAGTTTCAAAAGTTAGTTCAGCTACAACACATTAGTTTAAATGAATTTTTCAAATTAATTGTCAAATGAGTTATCTAGGTATTACAGCCAATGACTGTAAATATTTTAGCTGACTTACTGAAACACATACTCCTTGCTATATTCATAGAATAGAAGAAAATAGATACTGTAGGGTCGAAACTCAAAGTAATTAACATATAAATGACTGGAGAATAGCAGTATAATTAAAAACTCTTCAGGAATGATTTTCTGTTCAACCAAGGACATATTTTAAATGATCAATTTCTCTAACAAGTCCCCCACGCATCAAAGAAGGTGCTCTGGGCATTGATGCTATGGTTCATAAGGTAACAGTATGTCACAAATTTTTGTTTGTTTTAATCAATGAATAAAGTAAGTCCTAAAAAAGATCCCTGTCAAACAGAATAGTATGAGACCCTCTGAGAGCATATGTGCCAGTCAGGACTTGTGAGTTAATCATCCAGTAGATTATCATTCAGTGAAAACCAAGCAATGCCATGGAAGTTTTAATCTTGATTCCCAATTATTTTTATTTTCAGGGACTTTTTAAAAATAGTAATACTTTTTTTTTTGAGTAGTTTTAGGTTTACAGAAAAATTGAACAGAAAGTACAGAGTTCCCATATATAGTGTATTTTAAAACTGAAACTCATTGGCAAATTATAGTCTCTTGCTTGTTTTTCTAAATAAACTTTTATTGAGTGTCACTCTCATTTGTTTATGTACTGTCTTTGGCTGCTTTTGCACTATAATAGCACAGCTGGGTCTTTGCAACAGAGAGCGTATGGCCCACAATACCTAAAATATTTACTGTCTGATTCTTTACAGGAGAAGTCTGTTGATCCCTGAATTAGGTGATTTTAACTGCTATTTAATAATATTTTATCAAGGTGTTTGAGTACAACTTTGAAGGTCGAATATTTAAACAATTAATTTATATACACTGAATATTTATGTTCTGAACAACTGTCAAACCAATTGGAAAGTCCCATTTACACCTAACAGTGTTTTGTAAATAAAATGAGACCTATACATTCTTTTACTCTAGGCAGATTCACTGCAGAAGTATATTCACCAGAAAATCCCCCAAACAAACAGCTTATTCTTTTCTGGTCAATGCAGTAGTCCTACTATAAAGTTGTCAAAATAAGGAACCAAGGCACTAACAAGTATATGTATTCGGGAAATACATTCTCAATTCTAGATTTCTGCAAAGAGATGATTTCAGGGCTTACTCTTGAAATTTCCAAATAACAACTGCCTACCATGTCTTGCTTCAAACATCTGAAATAGGAAATGACATCTATACAGATTTTTAGAAGTGGAACAACAAAGATGCAAATATTTTAACTGACTTATTCACAAGCAAACTCAGTTATATATACATTTCTTGAATCTTAGCCAATAAAATATTTTGGTTGTTCATTAAAACTAGGGACAGAAGACTATAATAGTGAAGAAATGCCTGTTTCTCACTAACACTGAATCTTTGCAACAGAGACCAAATGACCCAAGGACAAAAATAAAAACAACAAAAGCTTCTGTTTAAAGTATAAATAATTTGACACAACATTGTAAAATGACTGTAACTCAATAAAAAAAAAAGTTAAAAATAAAATATTAATAATATCCTAAACAGGAATGTAAAACATTCCAAAAGTGATATGCCAAGATTTTGATACCTGTGATTTTGATATTCTGAGCAGGGAGAGAAATGCAGAAGACTCAGTAGTAACTAGGAAATAAAAGCAGCTTATACAACTGATGGTAAGTATAAAAATGACCAGCCAAAGAACATTGTTAATGTTTAATCAGAATGTCAATTAATAAGTACTCAAGAAATACAAAGTTTAAATTTTAACACCTCCTTAAAGCTGGGAAGATATACTTGAGGAGATTAAAAAAAATTTAGTATTTACAGAGCAGAAACAAAATAAAGACTAGAAAAATGGGAAAAAAATCAATGAAACTAAGAGCTGGTTCTTTGAGAAGATAAACAAAACTGATAAACCTTTAGCCAGAATTATCAAAAAAAGAAAGAGAGAGAGAGAGAAAGAGGGAGCCCAAATCAATAAAGTCAGAAATGAAAAGGAAATTACAACACCACAGAAATACAAAGGATCACAAGAAACTCCTGCCGACAACTATATACCAATAACATGGACAACCTAGAAGAAATGAAAACATTTCTAGAAATGTGCAATCTCCCAAAACTGAACCAGGAGAAAAATATGGACAGATCAATTATAACTAATGAAACTGAATTAGTAAAAAAAAAAAAAAAAAAAAAAAAAAAACCTGAAAAACAAAAACAAAAACAAAAACAAAAAACTCCTAACAAACAAAAGTCCAGGACCAAAAGGCTTTCACAAGTGAATTCTACCAAACATTTGGAGAGGTTAACACCTATCCTTTTCAAACCATTTCAGAACCTGCACAGGAAGGAACACTTCTGAACACATTCTAAGAAGCCAGCATCACCCTGACACAAAACCCAATGAAAATATCAGAAAAAAAAAAAAAACAGGTCAATATCATTGATGAAGACAGATGCAAAAATCCTCAACAAAATATTAAATACAGTAAAAAGATCAGACACCATGATCAAGTGGGGTTTATCCAGGGATGCAAGGATGGTTGAGTATCTGCAAATCAGTCAATGTGATACACCATATTAACAACCTGATGAATAAAACACATAGTCATCTCAATAGATGCAGAAAAAGGTTTTGACAAAATTTAACATCCTTTTTATGATAAAAACTCTCAACAAAGTGGGTACAGAGGGAACACACCTCAACATAATGAAGACCATTTATGACAAGCCCACAGCTAGCATCATACTCAATCATGAAAAGCTAATAGCATTTCCTCTTAGATCAGGAACAACACAAGGATGCCCAATCTCACTACTTTTATTTAACATACTATTTAAGTCCTAGCCACAGCAACCAGACAAGGAAAAGAATAAAAGGAATCCAAATTGGAAAGAAAGAAGTAAAACTGTCACTGTTGACAGATGACATAATATATACATAGAAAATCCTAGAAATACATTCAGAAAACTACCAGAACTCATCAATGAATTCAGAAAAGTTGCAGGATACAAAATCAACATATAGAAATCTGTTGTATTTCTATACACTAACAACAAACTATTAGAAAGAGAAATTAAGAAAACAATCTCCTTTAGAGTTGCAGCAAAAAGAATACCCAGGAATAAATCTAACTAAGGCGGTAAAAGACCTGTACACAGAAAAGTGTAAGACGCTTATGAAAGAACCTGAAGACAACAGAAATAGTTGGAAAGATGTAACACACTCACGGACTGGAAGAATTAGTATTGTTATATTCCCACACCACTCAAGGTAATCTACAGATCCAGTGCAATCTCTATCAAAATACCAATAGCATTTTTCACAGAAGTAGAACAAAAATTACAAAATTTGCGTGGAAACAGAAAAGATCTTTGTAGCCAAAAGTTTTGAGAAAGAAGAGAAAGCTGGAGGTATCATGCTCCCTGATTTCAAATCACACTACAAAGCTACAGCATAGTGCTGGCCCCAAACAGACACACAGATCAAAGGGACAGAGCAGAAAGCCCAGAAGTGAACCCACATTTACATGGGCAATTAGTCTACAACAAAGGAGGCAAGAATATACACTGGGCAATGGACGGCCTCTTCAATAAATGGTGCTGGGAAAACAGGACAGCTACATGCAAAAATAAATAAATAAATAAATAAACTGGACTATTTTCTCATGCCATGCAGAAAAATAAATTTAAAATGATTTAAAGACTTAAATGTAAGACTTGAAATCATAAAACTTCTAGAAGAAAACATAGGCAGTATCTCTTTGACATTAGTCTAATTAATATTTTTCTAGATTATGTTTCCCCTGGCAAGGGAAACAAAAGCAAAAATAAACAATTGAGATTATATCAAACTGAAAAGCTTTTGCACAGCAAAGGAAACTATCAACAAAATTAAAAGCACACCTACTAAATGGGAGGAGATATTTGCAAATGCTATATCCAATTAAAGATTAATATCCAAAACATACAAAGAACTCACACAATTTAACATCAAAACAAACAAACAAACAAACAAAAAACCCAATTAAAAAATGGGCAGAGGATATGAATAGATATTTTTCCCAAGGAAACATACAGATGGCCAATATCACATGAAAAGACTTCCAATATCACTAATCATCAGGGAAATGCAAATCAAAACCACAATGAGCTATTTATCTCACAACTGTCAGAATGGCTGTTGTCAAAGAGACAACAAATAACAAGTGTTGGCAAGCATGTGGAGGAAAGGGAACCCTCGAGCAGAGGTGAGAATGTATATTGGTGCAGTCACTAAGAAAAACATGGAGGTTCTTCAAAAATTAAAAAAAGAACTATCATAGGATCCAGTAATTCTATTCCTGGGTATTTATCTGAAGAAAACAGAAATACTAATTCAAAAAGATACATGCACCCCAACATTCATGGCAGCATTATTTATAATAGCCAAGATATGGGAGCAACCTAAATGGCCATCAATAGATGAATGGATAAAGAAGATGTGGCACGTATGTGCAATGAAATACTACTCAGCTATAAAAAAGAATGAAATCTTGCCATTTGAGACAACATGGACGGACCTGAAAGGTATTAGGTTAGGTGAAATACATCAGAGAGAAAAAGACAAATACTATTTGATTTTAGTTTCATGTGGAATCTAACAAACAAATGAATGAACATAACAAGACAGTAACAGAGTCATAGATACAAAGAACAAACAGAAGGTTACCAAAAGGGAGGGGGATAAAGGGAGGAGAGAAATAAGTGAGGGAGATTAAGAGGTACAAACTTGCAGTTGCAAAATAAATGAGTCATGGGTATGAAATGTACAGTGTGGTGAATATAGTTAGTAATTAGCTGATACCTGTTTGGTGACAGATGGAAACCAGACTTACCATGGTGATCATTTTGAAATATATAGAAATATTGAATCACTATGTTTTGCAACAGGAACTCACAAAGTGTTGTAGGTCAATTATACTTCAAAAACAAACTCATAGAAAAAAGATCAGATTTATGGTTACCAGAGGTGGAGAGTGAGAAGAGGGGAAATTGGATAAAGGCATTCAAAAGGTATAAATGTCCAGTTATAGGTACTAGGGATGTAATGTACAACATGATAAGTATAATTAACACTGCTGTATGTTATATAATAAAAGTTGTTAAGAGAGTAAATCCTAAGAGTTCTCACAAGGAAAAAGAAATTTTCTATTTCTTTAATTTTGTATCTATATGAGATAATACATGTTCACTAAACTTGCTGTGGTGATCACTTCATGATATATTGAAGTCAAATCATTATGCTGTACAACTTAACCTTATATAGTGTAAATTATAACTCAATAAAACTGGAAGAAAAAAATGAGTATTTGCCAGTCTGTGCTCTTTAGGAAAGTCAGAACAAAAATTAAATATATTGAACTTCTACTAAATGCCATTCAATTTGCAAATTACCTTAATCCACAACAATGTTACAAAGAAGTTATCTTCATTTAAAGGATGAAGACATTAAAATATTAATTTGTCCAAAGTAGTAGAGCTATGATGTGCCTTGGAGGCTGACTCCAAAGCCAATCACCCCTTCTATTATACCACCATTTACAGACTTTTAAAAACAGCAACACTTAAGCTTTGCACAGTGGCAGTATCATAGCCGGTGAGGTTTATCCAAGGCATGATTATTGCTAATTGAAAAACAGCAACACTTTCTTTCAATGCAATCTTACATAAAACATAATCTGAAATATATTTTAAATGAAGAACTGACAGAACTTTGTGACCAATGAAAAGTGGAGTATCATGGAGAAAGAATAATTGAAGTTGACTCTAATGCTCAGAACACTCTAAAACTTAAGATCCATACAATTAATAAAAAATAAGAAGTTGGGTAAGGGAAGATAAGTTTATGGAAGAAAGTGATGTCAGCTTCATAAATGTGAAGTTTAGGGTCACACTCAAACAAAGTTGAGTTGGAACTCAGGAGACATTTTAAATTTGTCCATGAATTATCTCATTTCTGTGCTGTAGTCTATTTTTGCATTATTTATAGTAAAATGGACCACTATATAATATAATTTCTTCTCAGTTGAAGTTTCACTAATTTTGAATATGCTAGCAAAAATAAAATAAAATGCACATGGTTGAGAGCACGATCCAAAGCCCCCTTTCTTCCTCCCAGAGCTTGCTGGTCTCTCCTACCCAAGGCTGGGTCAGGGCTGGTCCACTGAGAGCTGCACAGTTTGAAGGCACTGGAGCAGCAGGCTTCAGGAGTGAGACTTCCTGCATCCACCACCCTTGTGTGGGCTGAAGTTTATCCTGGGAGCCTGGAACTCTTTGCAGAGGGGGGCCAGTTTGTGTGCCAATCATTTGTGTTTTAGATTGTGCAGATGGATGACCAGAAGTATGTTGAGGTGAAGAATGGGGCAAACATTCAGCTATGACTTAGCTTATGAGCTGTTTGCCTTCATCAGAAAGATTATAAAATAAATCATTCCTACCATCTACCCATGAAAAAATGATGATACAGAAGGACTGCTTCCTCAAAATGGTTTGTTTTCTCCCTTGAGATGAGCTTGACTGGTGATACCATCATGTGACACATGTCCTGTCCTGTCTTTTTTCTTTTCTTTTCTTTCTTTCTTTTTTTCTTAAGTTATAATCAGTTTACAATGTTGTGTCAATTTCCAGGGTAGAGCACAATTTTTCAGTTATACGTGAACATACATATATTCATTGCTTTTGTTGTTGTTGTTGTTGTTGTTCTATTTATTTATTTAGTGAGTTAGTTAGTTAGTTAGTTAGTTAGTTAGTTAGTTAGTTAGTTAGATACATGTCCTCAACTCTTCTTCAGATGAAAATAAACATACTTTACAGGTCTTTTTCCTCTTTTAATTGAAACCATTCTTCCACCACCATCCTTTGAGTCCCAGTCAAGCCAGATCCACGTCTTCACAAGCACCCCGGCCTCACTCTGCTCTTGGCAGTGGAATTCCAGATGGACGTCTCCCAGTCTCCCCAAAACACTCCATCTGTGGCCTGAGGGCTACGTCTCCTCCTGTTCAAAGAATGTCAGAAACATTTCAAGATTCAGTTAAAATTCTACTGTTTTAAAAATCCTCCAGGGGCCAGTTATTCTGTTTTGAACTTGTGTACTTAATTTCTTTCCTACTGGCCCCTTGGTTTGTTTGAATTTTGCCTCCGACCTGTTTCCTAGGGGCTGTGGAAGTTATTGATCATTCTGGTCATGCCAAGCTGCTTTCTCTCATCTCGCTAATGTGTCAATTTTCTGGCTCAAAAAATGAAACCAACATAAAATACTGTTTTCTTCTCTTCTATTAATTAATTTATTTCTCTTCAAATGATATCACATCCAAAGCTTCTACATTATGGTTAATATCTTCCACATGAAATAGATGATAGAGAAAAAAAAGTGGAAAATAAAAAGGTAGTATGGTTTTAAAAAATTAAGTTTTAGAGACAAAGAGGAAAAGACAGGTAGAAAGAAGATGGAATAGCCTTAATACTTCCCTACAAAATGGCCTTAATAACAAATAGATCAAAGTAAGGCTAATAATAGCTACCCCAAAACAGAGGGGAAACAAAACCTAAAACTCAGTATTATTTTCATATATAATCATTGTTATCATCAAGCCACAGTAGGGTGGGAAATAAAATCCAGAATTCCTTTAAGCAATTAGTAATATTTCCAATTAATACATATATAAAAATAATGGAAGTAGAAAATCTTTTTTGGCATATACCACTGTAATAACTTCTGCAGGAAAAAAAACATCAATGGATGCCAAAATTTGTGGCCAAAACTTCTGTATAATGGGAAGAAGGATATTTGCACATGTTTGTGTCTCCCCCCAAAATGCTTTATAATTATAAATAGAAAAGCTAATTTTATAGTGAAAAAACCTACTGGATATAATTTTAGTCAAGTTTTCATTTAACACCACCAATAATGAGACATATTAATGTCATATATGCCTCAATATAAGGCACTGAGGAGGGCACAGAGCCATTTCTCTGGTGTTTTTTGCAAAAAAAAAAAAAGACAATTTAAACATAAAACTGAGGAAAAGTCAGACAAACCCAAATGAGGGAAAATAGACAAAATGGCCTTTCTTCTTCCAAAGTGTCAAGTTCGAGAAGGACAGGAGGGCTGGGAACCGCCACAGATTGGAGGACACGGAGGACAGCTGATGACTAAACCCAGTGTGTGTCCTGGACCAGAGAAGGGACACTGGTGGAATGAAGGGTGAAACTTGAATAAAGCCTGTAGGTTAGTTAGTGACGTCTTGTTACTGTTAACTTCCCAGGGCTTGATGACTGCACCATGACTTTATAAGACATTCGTCTTTGGAGGAGCTGGGTAAAGGCTATATGGACAATATCTGTAATATTTTACCCTTTTTGAAAGTCTAAAATTATTTCAAAGTAAAATTAAGGAGTGGAATAATGGAGAGTACAGGTGACCTCTAATTAAGAGTGGAAGTTTAAAGATAAATTCAGGATCTCCAAATAAAACTTTCAGAAGTGGCCTCTTTCTTATTTTATTACTTACAAAGTAATAAAAGACTTGTCCAGTCAGCAAAGAATGAACTCTTTTGGTGTGTATTTAGCTAAAGAAGATTATATGGTTTATGGGGTGTCTCTGGAACTGTAATGGTCTTGGATGACACTTGGTCAGCCTTCTATGTTTATTCTGAGGTTATTTTATTTTCTGCATCTAACACCAAATTAGAAGTCTAAAATTTCATTTTCATCCCAGAAGGAATGACACACTGATGTGCAACAACTCACCTGTCCTTTTAATCTCTTCCTAAACTAGAAATACACACAACATATACCCCAAACGTCCAGTTGCTTGGTATCCAAACTATATTATGAAAGGTGTGACCCTAGATTTTTTTTCACTCAGACTAACTCAAGAGGAAGATAACAGCCTATTTGTATTCAAAAGGACACTAAATATTTTTAAACTTTGGTAATTACTTCCAGAACCTAAAATTTAAATTGTGAAAAATCCTACAATGTAGATACAACCAATAGCTTAGCTTTTTATAAGTCATCTGTATCTAGGAAAACTCTCCAGGGTATTTCTTAAACCTGAGGTTTAAAATTTTATTTATTTACTTTTACAGTTTGAGCACTGTGATTCAGATTTCATAAGAGTGAGCACAAGGACCCTGCTGAGCCTCCCACCTGCAGGGCGGGTTTAGGATGGCCACGGTTGTCTGGCCATCCCTCCAGCAGGACGGGGCGTCTGTATGCCGTTTCTCCTCTCTTGCATTTGAAGGCTTGTCATGTCAGTTTCAAAGTCTGATTGCTAAGAGCCCGACAGTTTCCCCTTTTGCAAGGATCGCCCGCTCTGGGCGTCTAAGCCACCAGGTAGGAGAGCAGCTACCTGCCGGGGAGACTGTGTGGAGAAGCCCTGAGAATGCATGGGGAGGGACAGCACGCCCACTCAGCCAACCTTCGTATTGTGCCCACCAGAGTCTCGGGTACGTGGAAAAAGCCTTCTCAGACTAGGGACTGGCTGCTGCGAGCTGAATGCCACTGCGTGACCCCAGTCAAACCTAGGAGCAGAAGCATCACTCAGCTGAGTCCTAACTAAAGTCCTGACCCATAGACCCTGAACACAGAGAGGATTATTGCTTTGAGATGGTTTAACACGCAGCCATAGGTAACCAGAACATATGATGTAAGGAATGCTCTTTGCTGGGCGTGTTTAAGACTGCGCTTTCTGAACTAGTCTCACCTCACCTTTAGAATCTGAATCTCAAATACAAGTCTCAGTACACCCAGTTTAAGACAGAGAAAGACAAACACTATATGACAAATACTATATGATATCACTTACATGTGGAATCTAAAAAATAATAGAAATGAAACTATATACAAAACAGAAAGAGACTCACATAGAAAACAGATTTATGGTTACCAAAAAGGGGGATGCAAATTAGGCATATGGGGTTAACAGACACAAACTACCGAACATAAAATGGATAAGCAATGAGAAATTACTGTGCAGCATGGGGAATTATACCCAATATCTTGTAATAACCCAGAATGAAATGTAATCTGTAAGGAAAAAGCCCAGCAAACGGAATCACTATGCTGTATGCCTGAAACTAACACAATATTGTAAATCAACTCTACTTCAGTTTTTAAAAAAGAAATCATAATTTTCAGACTCCTTTGAAGGTCTCTGTATGTGGTCAAGTGACAAAAATTCCCCCAGAGATAGAAATGGAAACACCGTTTGCACACTCGGGAAAATGTCCTTAAACCATCTCTTCTCCCTTCTCCGGGAGGAGTGTGGATGGGATTATTGGTGTCGCAGCCTCGTCAGGAGTTCTGAAGAGGAGGACTTCACCCTCAAGTTGTGAGAACTTAGTGCTGCAAGGATCACGAAACTTGGCGAGTTCAAGAAGCTAGTGCAAGACGGGAAGCTCGGTGCCCCAGAGATCTCAATGTGTCTTCAGATGAGCGGCTGCGCCAACCGCGAATGGATGTCTGCGGAGAAGGCACAGGCGATATCCCCGAGCTGAGAGCATCACCCGATCCCGAATCCTCCTTTCTTTCCTCTGTTTTTTTTTTTTCATTTCCCCCTTCCCCCCTGCCTCCCCCTCCCCACTTCTTTCCTCCCCTTCCCCCCTCTCGTCCACGAGGACTGGCTGTTGACCCTGCTCAGGCCTGGGTGCGGATGCGGGTGGGACCGCAGCCCCGCAGCGGCCCAGCGGTGCCCTCTGGCGAGACGGCTGCCTTGCGCTCTGTGAAAGGGTGGCCCCAGGCTCCACAGCCCAGCCACACGGTTCTCCCCATCACTGATGGAGATGAAGGAGAAAGATAGTGTCCTTTTCCTGTGGTTGTTAGCTGAGACCACCGCCCAGGGACACAAGAGGAGCTCCGCAAGCGAGGGTAGACTCCGATGGAAAGCCAGCTCCCAGCTGTCGGGGGCAGCGGGCAGCGCGCACCTGTGACAAGGAGAAGCCGAGGGACAGCTGGCCCAGGCTGCAGGTTGAGGTGACTGTTGAGAAAAGCATTCAGGTGCTGGATGGGGTGTCCGTGCCCACCCTGCCTTTGTGAGTGGACTGTGCTCTTCCTCAGCCTTCCTGCCCCCAAGGGTGTTGTTCAAAGCCGGAAACGCCTGAGGTGGGGGTGAGTGGGTTGTGCTACCTGTCAGCTTAACCGGAAGAGACAAAAGTTGAGGGTTCCCCCTCACCCTGCCCTTTTCAGGGAGTCGAACAGAAACTTTAGAGAGGACAATCTCTGTCCTCAAGAGATTCGGGGAAGCACCACTAAAGAGGTGGGGATGAGGCCCCCCCTTCCTGATAACAAAGCTTCCTACTCCGCTACGTCCTTCTCTGGCAGCAAAGGAGAGGGGTCCTAAGCTTTTAGGTCACCCAGCGATCAGCTCCATACAGTTCTTGTCACCAAATTCCTTTCGGGACTGTGGAAGGACAGTCTCATTTTCTCCCAGCAATGGAAAAGCAGGCCTTGCTGCCGCTGCCGCCTCCAGTTTGAGACCCTTGACTTCCTGGCAGCTGCGACCCATCATTGGTCATTTCTCTCTGCACCAGCCAACCCCTGGTACCAGGTGTTTTGAGTGCTTGGGAAGTTAGGAGTGTTCAGGGACACACAGCAGTGACTAGCACGTGGGCTCTGTAAGTGAGCTTTTTGGGTTCTGGTCTTAGTTCTTCACAGGTGTGTTAACTTAGCAGGTGGCTTAACCTCTGTGTCTATTTCTTTATCCCTGCTTGTTGGGGGTGGATAAATGATAGTCTCTGACTCTCAGGTTTGTTCTGAGGATTAAATGAGCCAATCTATGAAAGATTTAGCAGTTCCTGGCACGTAGTAAACAATGGTCACTCAAACATTAGTAACCTTAGGAGCTTGGTTATTGAGACAAGAGTCGTTACAGCAAAAAGTCATGGTGTAACACTTCTATGTATAATTCCATTTTAGATTACTTTCAATGCTTAGTTTTAGAGACATTAAGGTATGGCTGTACTTTAAAAAGTTAGGTTTATTTCTGAAAGTTTTTAATGTCTTTTTATGAAGTCAGTGGATGGGGGAGCATTTCAAAGCAATGAAATTACCTGGGTAATAAACAGGACAAAAATATTAGTGTTTCTCTTATGCTAGGCATCTTCTACTTCACTCTTAAGATCGGCATTATGGTGAAGAAGAATTTGCACTGCCTGGCTATAAAATAAATTGTAAGGAATGGTCATCTAAGAGGTTTGTAGTTAGTTCTGCTTTTGCAGTGTCTGATTTTAATTTTTTCTCATTCTAGGCTTTTGGTTACTCCCCTTCCACCCTATCCCTTAATTTTATTTTTTGAAAGAGTCTGCATTTCAAGCTGCTAGGGCAAAGAGTGTGATTACAGAAGGAAAGACTCCTCATCCAGGTACCTTGCTCTCTAGCTGTCACTAGGAAAGCCAGAGTCAGGATCTAACATGAGGAGCCCGTGCTCACTCTGCAGCCAAATCATAAAGCTTAAATCAAAAGTAGCTATGTTTAGGCAGACCCTAAGTCTGAACGCCTAAACTTACAAAGCCAGCATTCTTTAGAGGTCCTAAAACTTGCATTACCTTTCCATTTAATTATGCTTTTTAAAAGCTATTCTATGAGGAATAAACCTATTAAAATGAGAGATTATGTTTTCATTAGGTCTTTGTTAAGCCTTCAGTAAAAAAATAATGGGATGCAGAGTAATCAGTAAAATATATACAGTACTTTTAATGAGTCTTATTCTGTATACTGTAAATATTTATGTACTTTTAAGTCCAGAGAAGTAGTAACTAACTTTCAGTTTATAGTTTATTTTTCAATGTTAACACACAGTATTTGGGATACAGCAGGATTCTGTGTCTTGCAAAACCTTGAACTGTGTTTGTGTGTTTTTGACATAGCTCATCAAACAGTCTCTAGCCCTGAAAGCAGCTTTCAGATGTATAATGGTGTCAACAACGAGTGTGTCTAATGACAGCAGGCAGCAGAAAGCTAAAAGAGATTCTGGGATACTGTATCCATGAAAGGAGTTGGTAAATTTTAGCCCCATCCTCGTTTTGTAAATAGAGATGCATTGGGACACCCCTGTGCCCATTCTTTACCGTATTGCCTGTGGCTGCTGCCACAGCTACAAAACTGAGTGGTTGCAATACAGACCGTGTGGCCCCATAGAGTAAAAAATATTTACCGTGTGATCCTTTAGGGAAAAGTTTGCCAGCCCCTGCCATGGGACCTCAAAGTCCCTTCCTTAAAAATACACTTATGATCTCTTCATTATTTCTTAGTCCAATGGTTCCTAAACTGTCTTCTGCAGAATATTAATATTGTCTAAGTTAATAAGTGTTGTGGGAAAAAGATCCATGCTAACAGTAATTTTTCCTTTGTAATTTATTTTAAAATAAAAGTTTAAGACTACCAAACTCATTGCTATGGCTTTTATTTTTATGTGATAACCTACCTTTAAGAAAAGGTGTCCCATGCCTGAGAGCACCAGGACGTCGAGTGAGAGATCACCTGATACATGAGCGTGCGATGCTCCACCTGCGCCTTGATGCCCAGGCAGCACTTAACACAGTCACTGATGAGATGCTTGGCATCATCTCTTTGATGATGGCTCATCTTCTGTGTCCTGACTTATAATTTCAACACATTTGTGATACTCAATGTTTATTCTAAATTAACCATGTTTTGTACCACAAACACATTGCCTGTGGATCTGTTGCTGAAACAAGGAAGACTTAAACAAGAAGTAGAATCTTTTTTGTTATCAAATTGTGTCTGAATCAAGTGATCAAAAGGTCAGAATATTACAAAGTAAAGATGAGCACTTGCAGCCTTCCGTTTCTAGAAATTCAGGAAGTGAGTTTTCCAGGGTCAAGTTTATGTCCAATTCCAACAAAATAACAACATTTAGTAAGAAACCACTAAGAAGAAAATATGAGGAAAGTTATTTGTTTTTTGGATTTACTTCCTTTGGAAATAGATTTGCACCTCATGCTCAGTATGTGTTATGTAAGAAAATTTTATTGAAAAGCTCTTTTGCCCCTAGTAAGTTTTGAAGACATTTGGAAACTAAACCTGCTGCATATAAAGACAAAGACATTATCTTTTTCAAGCAACATCTTGATTCACATGAAAACAATAAACCCCCAGCACCTAAAATTGTCAACACATTTCATGGAAGCGCTAGAGAAGCATCATGCAGTGTAAGTTACAATGCAGCCCTGAGTGGAGGCTCATACATCAGAGAATTGCTCACCAAGCCTTGTGCAAAAGACGTTGTGATGTGGATGTGTGACGAACAGTATTGTAAAAACAAATAGACGCAGTGCAGTTGTCAGTATGGCTGCTGGTCGAATTAAGGCTCTAGCTGCTGCCACTGAAGAAGGGCCTCTTTGTAGACGGGAAACTTGTGGCAGGTTCTCACTGCAGCTTCCAGATCCAGCCGACGTCTCAGGACTCGCTGTGCTGCTCGTGTTTGCTTGTTGCAGGTTTAACAAGTCCACTGAGGACAACCTGCTCTTACTTGAATCTTTGCAAAGAATGCCGTTGGTGAGGACATTTTCAACTGCATCCACAGCTTTATGCAAAACTGTGAAATTGAATGGGGAAAATGTGCTGGTGTTTGTAGTGATGCTTCTAGGGGGGTGGACCGGAAAATTGCTGGGACTGTCACCTGGATAAAATATGTGGCTCCCGAAAGCACCAGGAGTCACTGCCTATTACATAGACATGCACTTGCAGTTAAAATAATGCCTACATCTCTGGAAAACATGCTCGATCAGGCAGTCCAAATCATCAATTATATTGAAGCTTGGCTACATCAGCCCAGACTACTAAAAATTTTATGTGAAGAATTGGGTGCCCAGCACACAGCACTTCTAAATACAGAGGTGAGGCGGCTTTCCCGACGTAAAGATCTTGTAAGACTTTTTGAGCTTCGTTGTGAACGATTGGTTTTCATGGATTCTGCTTTTTGAAGATCTGATTGTTTAACAAATTCATCGTGGCTGCTAAGACTTGTATATCTTGCAGATATTTTTACTAAATTAAATGAGGTTAATCTGTCAATGCAAGGGGAAAATGTGACAGTTTTTACAGTATTTGATAAAATGTCATCAAAAGAAAACTTTGTTTTCCTACACTCAGTGACTTGACTGAAATTAATCCTATGGTTGATGGAGATACTTTCAGGGCCGCTGTGCAGCACCGCAGGGGTTTGCATTCTACTCTGTTAATATTTTCCTGTAACAAAAGGTAATAATGCTTGGGTTAGAAATTTATTTACAGTAACCTAACCCAACCTCATTAGTGTCATGGGACTATGAGAGCCTGATTGATTTAACATCTGATTCCCAGGTGAAGCAAAATTTCACTGAACTTTCATGAAATGATTTTTGGAGCAGCCTGAGTCAGGAGTAGCCAAGCGTTGCAAGGCGTGCAGGTTGTGTACTGCTTCGTTTACTACCATGCACCTGTGTGAAGCAGGATTTTCCTATTATGCTGGAAAAAAACAACTAGATGTGGATCTGACTTAGCAACACCACACCTAACATTAAGCAGATATGTGACAAAAAGACACAAAAGCACTGTTCTCATTAAAATCGGAGGGTTCTGCATGCCTCTTGATAACCAAATATAAGATGCAAATTTAAAATGATTTACTTCAAAAAAAGGAAGCTAGTGCATTTATTTTTCATGAGTGAAAGCATATGATGTGGGATATTACTTTGCAGGTTTTGGTATCTGAGGCTGACTCACCAAAGCAGTGGGTAATTCAGTAAAGCAGGAACATGGGGAGGCAATCATTTATTTCAAAGAACATTAAGGTAGAAACATCACATGACTGGGCTTCAAGATGCTCACATTCACTTGTCACACCAGGGAATCCTTCATGTGTCCACTTCCATCATTAGCCAAGATCCAGGGGGTTCATGATGCACCCCAGTGTGTGTGTGTGTGTCATCTCTCAGCCATTTAACTTGCCTAATTGTCATGTTTTCTATTCAAAAAATAAATAAATTTCAGTACATAAAAATGAAGAGGAGCATAACAAATGATAATATATCCAACCTGACCAAAGAAACAAAAAGTACAAATGGAACAAACACACTGTGTGTACCTCTTCCCAACTGCCAGCTTATGTCACCTGGTGGCCCCACATGGAGCATCTCCTACAAGGCACTCTACTGGGAGGGTGTGTGTGTGTGTACGCACGTGTGTCAGTGTGGGGTGGCACGTAGACCAGAGAGGTCCAGCAGTCATTCAGAAAGCACACAGCTGACCCAGGCAGGGGCCAAGCTTTAGACCTTCCCGGCTGAGCCTGTGCCCAGGGAGGTCTGCAACTCACACTGGCTAGGGGAGGCTGGGTCACACATGTCCCTCCATCCCCAGCCCAGCTGGAAGCCAGAAAGAGGCCCAGGTCAGCCTGTGGTCCATTTTCAGCCCTGCCCCACCCTGGCCTGTCCAAATGCCACAGGGCCAGGTCACACATCTGGCTGGCAAGCGTTCCTTGGGCTAGAGCAGCTATCCCCTCTTTTCCACATTCGCCCCTTGCCTGGTGCCCCTCTATAGCTGCCCTCCCGCTCCCCCAGCCTCTCAGCACCATCTCCCCTCCTCCTCCCCATAGTGTCTCAGCGTTTTCTTGCCTTTGGTGAGATGGGGCCATTTCTCTCAAGGGTCGTTTTAAATGTTCAGGTTTTTAAATTTTTATTTTATTGACGTATAGTCAGTTTACAATGTTGTGTCAATTTCTGGTGTACAGCACAATGTTTCAGTCATACATGGACATACGAATATTCATTTCATGTCCTTTCTCACCATGAGCTACTACAAGATACTGACTATGGTTCCCTGTGCTGTGTAGTATAAACTTGTTGCTCTATTTTATATTTACCAGTCACTAACTGCAAATCTCAAACTCCCAGTGTATCCCTTCCCACCCTGTTCCCCTCTGGTAACCATAAGTTTGTTTTCTATGTCTGTTTAATTTTAGATTCCACATGAGTGTTGTCATATTGTGTTTTTCTTTCTTTCTGGCTTACTTCACTTAGAATGACGTTTTCCAGGGCCATCCATGTTGCTGCAAATGGCATGATATTATTTTTATGGCTGAGTAGTATTCCATTGTATACATGACACGGCTTCTGTATCCAGTCATCTGTTGTTGGACATTTAAGCTGTCCCATGTCTTGGCTATTGTAAATAGTGCTATGAACATTGGGGTGCAGGTGTCTTTCTGTATTAAGGCTCCCTTTGGACATATGCCCAGGAGTGGGATTATTGTATCATATAGTAAGTGTATTTTTAGTTTTTTGAGGAATCTCCATACCATTTTCCATAACTGCTGGACCAAACTGCATTCCCACAAGCAGTGCACAAGGGTTCAGTTTTCCACACCCTCTCCAGCATTTCCCGTTTGAATATTCATGTTTTAATTATTTTATTGCAGCAGCGACATGTAGGATAATGAAAAAGTGGCATCCTGGCGGCTGGGGGATGAGCCTGTGTGTGTGTCCCCATGCATGTGTGTGTGTTCCTGTATGTGTGTGCATGTCCCTGTGTGTGCATGTGTGCCCTCCATGTGCCTGCATGGGGGTGGGGAGTGGGGCTGGAGCCTGCGTGTGTGACTGAGTGACATCTCAGGCACGTGGGCCTGGAGGGGTGTGCGAGGCTGTGATGCTGGGCTGAGAGGCTGTGACCTGACCAAGGCCACACAGCCCGTCTTGGGGCTCAGGGCCCCACCCTTGCTTCCAGGCCTGCCACCAATCAGCTGGGGTGTTCCCTGCCGTGACACAGGGCTTGGAGTCCTGACCCTAAGGGCCCCACAACTTCCCTCAGGAGGAGGGGTCGCTGGGGCAGGAGGAGGCTGGGCTTGGCATAGGGAGGGGGGAGCAGGGAATCCAAGGGGGTGAACATGGCCCTGGAGTTTGGGTGTGACCAGCAGCAGTGAGGTGAGGGGAGTAAGAAGGGCCTCCTCACCAGGACTGAGTTTGTCATCCCGGCCAGGGGAGCTGCTCTTCTGCACAAGGACCAATTTAGAAAAATGTGGAAAACCAAGTTTCAGGCTCCATGGTAAATAAGTCCCATTCCAGAAGGAAATAGCAGGATGTGACCCCATAAAAAGTGGTGAGCGCACATGAGCCATCGCCCCGCCCAGAAAGGAATTCCCCCGAGAGCCAGAGCTCACCCCACACCCAACCAGGGCCCTGGTAGGCCTGGAGTGATGGCCCTGCTGGGGTCCCACTTCCCAGGAAAATGGGGAGAAGGGCCGCTGGTCATACAGTCAAGGCCCAAGGAGGGGAAGAGACCTGCCCAGGTCACCCAGCACAGGAGGGCAGTCGGGTGGGACCCAGGCCTTCGGGCTTGTCACAGCCCCCCTTCTTAGGACAGGGGCACAGGCCTGCCTGGGAAAGAAGCATCGGGAAAGTGAATAACCCTGCAGACAGGGCCAAGTTGGCTGGCTGGCCGAGCCTCAGTTTCCCTTCTGTGGAACGGGGGACGGGACGGTGCCTGATCACAGGGTCTCTGTGAAGCTAGAGATGGTGCTGCTGTGGTGCTGGGGAGAGCCCTCCTGGTCCTCCTTACCTGGGAAGTGGCCGGAGGGCCCTGGGCGCGGCTGTCAGCCCCGTCCTGAGGGCCGATGGTTCCTGTCTAGCTGGGCGGGCTGCTGGTCCCTGAGGCCCTGACGGTGGCAGCTGCACGGCTTGGTGAAGGATGGGCCAACTCCCCTTCCCAGTCACCCTGGCCCATTGTCCCACACCATGCACCCTGGGCTGGCTCCCTCTTTCCTTCCTGCCTCCTCTTGTCTCTGCTTCCCCCTACCCGGTGTCCCTCTCTTGTCACCTCCTGTCCCTCTCTAGGACTTGACCCCCACCTTTCTCTCACTCACACACTGTCTCTCCCTGCGTGTCTTTCTCTATCTCTCCCCCAGGCCCTCAGGCCCTGAGCTCAGGTCTAGCCCTGTCCAGGGCCACAGGGCCACATCTCTCCCAGCCCTCCCACCCTCACAGTGATGTTCCAGCCCCAGCTCTGCTCACAGTGGAGGCCGGTTACAGAGCTGCTCCTGCTGGCATTTACTGCTGCATCGCTGTTCCCCCCACTTCCCAGGCAGCGCAGCAGTCTCACCTTGACCTGTTTGTGGCCCAGCCTGGACCCCAGAGCTGCTGCAGGGCTGGCTGCCTCCCCCACCTGGAAGGAGGGAGGGCCCCGTGGGCTCCAGGGACAGCTGGCGCAGAGTAGAGTGGACTCTTTTTATACCCAACACCTTCTCCCTGGCAGTGGTGGCGTCCCACCCACTGACCCTGCCCCGCCCACCTCAGAGTCAGGAGGCTGTGGGAGGATGAGGGGTGCTCACGGGGCTCACTGAGAGCACTGCCGCCCTCAGCCCGCCTCAGGGCCTGCCTGGAGCCGGGGCTGCCGGGCAGCTGACACGGGGCGGGGGCATGGGCCTGGTCAGTGCAGGGCCTCTCGCTGGACGCCCATGGCCCCCTCCTGCACCTCATCCGTTCCTCACCATGAGACAAGGCCACTTCATTCTGGTCATCTAGCTCACGACCAGACACCCCTGTGACTGACAGGCCCCACATGCCCAGTGAGTGTTTACAGACTGAAGCAGCACAGCCATCACTAGATCTAGATACAGGCTGTACCCACCACCCAGGAGGAGCCCTGGGGCCCCTGTGGTCACTGCTGCCCTGAAGGGGTAATCTTGCGTCTGCCCTGTCATCTTAGTTCCTGCTGGTTTGTGAGTTGTGTGCCCGTAAATCACTGCGTGCCCTCAAGAGGGTGTGACCACTGGTCCTCCAGGAAGCAGACACTGACACAGAGAGAACTGTGACAATTTCATTAGGGGTGACAATAGGAGAGAACAGCAGAGGGGGCAGGTTGGAGCAGGGAAACATTCGGCCATAATGCACCTCTGACATCTTCTCTAAACACATCATTGCCACAGCTGAGGGGCCCCTTCAGTTGGCAGACTGTGCTGTAAGGCAAAAAGAGTTATTTATTTTAATAGGATCTTATTTTTTCCCAATTTTGTCTTCTCTAATGTATGTAAGGCCTCTGACGGACACTGTAGTCTGTGTGTGCATCTCCGTGTCTATACAGAATGAAAATAATTGTTTTCACATCTCAGACACAGATGTCAAAATGTGCACATTCTCATTATTATATTTCCTTCTTTAACTAGTAAGACCTAATATTTAATAGAAGAAAGGGACCTTTCGCCTTATCTTTAAAGCAGAGAGTGGTAAGCTCTGGGCCTGAGCTCTTATATCTTCAGTTTAATTTAATGTACTTCCTGAGGTCTCTTTTGATGATACTGTGTGCAGACACTTTCTTTTAAACTATGAGAATGCTGAGTGAGAAATATGTCCCAGTCATTTTGCAAAACAATATGTGTGCTTGACCCAACCCTCCTCACAATGACGTCAGGGAACAGCGTTACCCCCCGGCTCACAGACAACAACGCTGAGACCCTGTGGGGGCCCCACTGAGTCTTGGTGTTAGGGGATGAACTGCAAGAACTCAAAGAATCAGAAATTGGATCTTGTGACATAAATGTGGAGATGCCAAGCTGACAGTGGGCGTGGTGATGAGGGAGCAGGGGTGTGGGGACAGGGGTCCTACAGGGGGTCTCCTGATCACCCCTGACTTCCCCCAAAGAACCTGCCTCATGCTGAAGGGCAAGGCACCTGCTCAGCTGATCTAAATCCTGCCTGCACTTTTCAAATCAAAAGAAAACTTCAGCCACACAAATACCCTGAAAAAAACAAGCTAAACTTCAGTTTCTCTGATATCCACAGATTTCATCCAGACCCAGAACTTTCAGAAACCCAAGAGAACAATTATCTTTATATGAGGTTGTGAACTGAGGGCTTTCTGGAGGCAGTGGGTTCTGAAGGGGATACGTGCATGGCTGCACTGAGTCCCCTGCACACACACGTGGCTCTGAGTGGACCTCACGCTGCATTCACACGGCCCACCTGAACTGCCCACCCTGCCGGGAGTGACCTTTCAGCTCCATCTGAGTGAACCCAACAAACGCCCACTGGGCAGCCCTTCAATTTCTTTCTTCCCCTCCACACCCTCCTATTCACTCCTGTGTGGCTCACGTGTCCTTCTTCTGCACTCTGAGGCCCTGCACGGGCACATCTGCTATGGTGACAAGCTGTCTGCTGTGAATGTCTCTCTCCCTCACTCGCTCCCTCACCCCTCGAGGCAACCCCGTGAGCCCCTGAAGTTAGGGGTGTGCTTCACCCCTCACAGAGCACATCACATGGTCCATGCAAGAGGCACATCGGCCAAACTGGGACTTCAAATTCACTTGATATTCTGTCAAAAGTCTCTTCTGTTCTATACAAGAGACGCCTGCTTCCCAGGTCAGGACGGGGAAATGACACAGTCCATCAGATGTGTGTGCTGGGAAGCTAGACAGACGTCACAATGTCCCAAGTCAGATTTCCTCAGGCATCGCAAGGCCCTGGAGTGCCATCTCCCCTTCTGCAAAGACTCGACAAGGGAGCAGAAGCACATGCTCTCATCTTAACGAGTGCTGTAACTGGTGGTGGTGGGGGTGGCGGTGGCTGAGACCGCATAGGACACAAGGGAGGTGGGGGTGGCGGTGACGAATAGCCTCTGAGAAGTGACACTGGGTGTCCCATCGGGCGAGGCACACCAAGTGGTCCTGGACAAGTACTGGGACCTCTGGAATCCACAGTGACTTGCAGAAGAGAGAGCTGTGTTGGATGACAGACAAAAGGAACAACACCTACAGAACCTGAAACCCAATGCAGCAGCTGTCAGCACCGGGCACCCTCCCCTCCACCGGGTGCCCAGACAGCAGCACAGGGCCACACACTCGACCTTGGGGATAAAACACTGTTGCCACACGACACCGCCAGTGTCTGTAAGTGGAGGAAGGCGAGAGTCCTGCCTGAGACGATGTACAGAGGTTCCAGCAAATTGATAAACTAGGGCCTCCCAAACAGGAAGCCTCTCTGTGCAGGACAACCCACCCTGACACCTTCCCCAGCTCCACAGAAGCATGGTCTGCATGAACCAGAAACACAGAGAAAGAAAGGAACCGAAGGCCTGGTTTCCCACACATAGAATGAGAGCCGCACCTGGGTACTTGCTCTGTCAGCAGGACCCTGCCAGACCCTCTCTACTCCCTGCTCACAAAGGGCCCTCCTCCGCCAGCAGGAGCTGCCCCTGGGCGCAATGAGCTCTGAGGAGCTGGGCACCCCGCAGTCCTGTGGGGGAGCTGGCAATGTGCTTCTGAGGGGACAAGGCTGTCCTCAGAAGGGAGTCGGGCTCCGCTACAATCATCCTTATTCTCAGGGATGTCTGGATTTTAAGTTCGCTAGGAAAATCACACTACATTTGTCCTATGGGAAAGGGAAGGGGGAAGTTTCAATCCTGCAAATAACACGAATGGGATTTTAGAGCATGTGGAAAATCCCATGGTGTGTGATGAGACAGAGAAGCAGCTCTGACAGCTTCCAGGGCAGAATCGACCCAGCGCGGGATGAAGAACATGATGCCAGGACTTTGGTGCGAATTGGTCCTGCAGGGAAGGAGGCATTTTCACTGCGGGCTCTTTCCATTCCATCCTCTATTCCCTACTACAAATGCACCATCTCTGAGAGTCAGACTTTTCTGCCCAAAAGTACAACTGATGGTAGAGGGGAAGGCACTTTTACCTCCCCAGAAAAGACAGTGACGGGCTGTGATATTTACCACACACAGGAAGACTCAAAAGTTGCACAAACCACACGGTGTAAGGATGGAGGGGTGGCTTTGCTCAGTTATCAGTTACGAGTAATTGAATGGGCATTCTACAAAGGAGAATCCCCCAGCCTGAGCAAGGAAACCATTCAAAGAATGACAACAGGAACCAGTCTCAGTGACCCAGGAGCAATCCCAAGTGAAGGAGGTAAAAAGGAGTCAGCCGAGCCAGGAGAAGTCAGTATGGAGCAAGGGCTCACCATTCTTATGCTATTTTAAGAAACAAACAGTCAAAGCTGAGGTTCTCAGCCCTCATGTACTCCATTGCTGATGGCTTCTGCAAGCAAAACTCAGGTGACTGGCTGAGAGGAAAAGCCAATGGACCCTGGGCAAGAGTTTCAATTTGAAAACAAAATGAGATGCCAGACACGAAACAGAACATAAAGTCTGCAGACAGGACAGAAGAGGCTGCTGCTACAAAAAAAAAAAAAAAAATACATATCCCAGAAAGACTTCCACCGAAAATGACATCCCAATTTAACTGGGCCTCCGTGGTCGCCTAAGGCAGGCAGGAGCTACCGGGGAACACTGGAGCCGCAGAGGTTCTGCATCAGAAAAAAACTAAAGAAAGGATGCAGGATTAGGAATTTCTGAGTAGAAATTATCAAAAGAAACAAAACTATGAGCTCTGTTTAACCGTATGACACTCGGTCTCAAATCACACAGACTAGGAGACAGGTCTCAGGACCCTTGACTGAAGAGACAACAGGCCCCGGGTTGGGGTGTTTCTTCCATAACCGATCATCGGCTGTGGAAGGTCAGGGCTCCACTCGCTGCAGACAGTGACAGGGGCGGGCTTCTCCTCCAGGGAGCCCGGAACGTGGTCTCTGTTGAAGGCCCGTGTGCAGAACCGACACGTCTGCCCTCCGTCAGAGGACCCTCTTTCCCTCCACAAGAGACACCTCCCTCCCCAGGGCAGGACGGGGAAGACGCGGCCCATCAAGTGCGTCTGCTAAGGGACCAGAGGGACACGGCCGTGAGCCCGGTCAGGGCGGCCCGTGCACGGGGAAGCACTGGAGAGCGATCTGCCCTTCTTCTGCAGTGACTCAAGGAAGAAACAGAGGACTATGCTTTCCTCTTACCGAGCGGAGCAGCTGGCGGTGGGGGGCGAGGCTGCACAGGGCTCAAGGGGGGCCCAGGTGCAGGTGGCCCGCTGGAAGACGACGGGCCGCTCTCGGGGCAGGCCACGCGGGCTGGTCCTCGGAAAGGTTGGGGCCCTCCGGCCCACGGGGTGGCCTGCGGGACAGAAGGGAGAGCTGGGTTGGATGACAGACAAAAGCGCCAACACCGATAAAAGCTTTAACCCAACGCAGCAGTCGTCGTCGCCTATCACCCTCCCCTGCACTGGGTGCCCAGTTGGCAGCTACGCGCCATGCCCTTCATCAACCCTGGGGCCTGCCTGCAGCCTAGGCTGCACAGGAGGCCTTCGTGATAAAACTCTGTTGCCACACGTCACTGTGATGACAGGGCATACTTATCCCGGAATACCCAATCCATCGGCAAGGCCAAGAAAAATTTGTTCAAAAGGGAAATGGTAGTTCTAGAGATTATTTCAATACAAAAATGACCACTGGAACACAGCTGAAATAAATTACTTACCTGGGTTTCCTCTGCCTCCTGAGCCGGAAATGTGTTGCCATTCCTAACAGGGGCGCCACCCCGCCCTGAATCTGTAAAGGGAGAGCAGAGCTGAAGGCGGATTATATCTGACCGAGGCCTTGCGGGGGAAGCACGAGCCGAGCCCTCCGTGCCCTCCTCCAGGAGCTCTCATTCCCGCCCGCGCCCCGGGCTCTTCACAGAAGCCACAGGTCTCCCTCCCGCCTCAGGTGACCCCGAGGACGAGGGGAGACTGGACCCCTGTCCCATGACGAGGACACCACAGTGCCTTTATTCAGGTGTTTTCGTAGCTAATCACCCTGGATGGGGGCTCAGTGCTCAGATCCCTGGCAACCTACACTGACACTCGGGACTCACAGCACACTTCAGGGCAAATCATTCTGTATACAGATTATACATTAAAGTAAGAAGGGTCTTTCGTAGGAAGAGTATCAACAAGCCCTGACTGTGAGCTCCACCTCTTCCTCCTCAGCCTGTTGGTAAACTGTTATAAGCCTTCTCTCTGACAGCGCATGTCTTGTATAAGTGACCAGATGTCACATAAACATTTATGAAAGAAGTGGCCTCAATGACTCATGTTGTAATAAGCGGCAAAAGAATGGTGAGTTACATGGAGTAGCTGCTGGGAGACTTTAGAGTTACACGTTAACTCTGGGAGAGGGAGGCTACGTAGTCATGTCACTTGCTAACTGGCTACTCTAAGTCACTGTGCAAGCTTTTTTATAAGAACGAAGGGACCTGAAAATTAGTGAAGAAATGCCTGCTGCCTTAAAGCAGATCTTGAATAGAATATTTATCCACCAAGGCAAATGAAGAAAAATGTTTTTCTCGTTATGACATACTGCCTTCATTCTAAAACGTCATCCATGTTATTTTCCTGAAATGAGAAGAAAATTCAGCCTTCAAAACCGTGTCCAGGCGGGAAGAGAGGGCTGACTCTCACGTCTTCTAGCGCACAGAAACCAGCCATGCCAGCCACGCCAGCCAACCAAGAGCCTGGGGGGCGGCCCGCAGTCCCTGGAGGGGCTCGAGCTCCACTGCTCACAGGGGACAGAGCCCTGCTGGCTGGTGGCATGTAAAGAAAACAGCATCTTGTCACCCAGCTGTGAACCTGTTCCCCACAGTAAGTGTGTGGTGTGGTGTCCAGGAAACCCGACAACTACCCATGGGGACAAGCAGCCCACTGGGCGGCTCCTGCTGCAGAAATGGAGCTGCCGCACTTCACATTGTGCTCCTTACCTCTCAGGGGAGGGTGCAGCCTGTACGGTCCTCCTGGGGTGGGCTCCTGCCTCATGTATTCCTCTGCCTGCCTCCGTCTGCAGATTGCATCCAATCTTAAAGATAAAGAATGACTTCAATACAAATTACACCACGAATTCCTCTACTAGGCACAAAACAACCAGTCCTTAAAAATCTCAAAACACCCGTAAAAATGTGTCAAAATTCTGTACCTCTGTTTCAGGTGGGCAACTTCCCTTCTCAGCTCAGAGGAGTTTTCCCTTCTCAGGTCAGAATTTACCCTTCTCAGGTCAGAGTTTTCACTTCTCAATTCAGAGATTTCCCTCTCCAGCTCCTGAGACCTGAGCTGTGGGAGAAAAACATCCACGTTCAGTTGTGGCCGACTGTGCACAAAGGGAAGGAAGGAAACAAATTCTTACCGAGCTGTCTTGGGCCTTCTTCTCGGCAAGAGTGACCTGAAAAAGTCAACACATCAAGAAACACCCCATGGCAAGGGGTTCTCAGGGCCAAAATAACTGTCTGCATTAGGTGCTGAGGACTCAGTGTGTCAGGAGGAAGGCAGGTTACCTGGTGTCTCCAAGTGACCTCTGCTTCCCGCATTTGCCCATGACATTCTTCAAGTCTTATCCTATGAGTTACAAATTGTTGCATCAGAGAAGACACAATGCTGGGTATGTTGTTAAATAACCTGCCCCAGTCCACGTTATCTGCACTGCACACTCACACACGTCATCTCACCGCTCAAGACACACTGCACACGGCTGCAGAAGCACAGCAGGTGCAAAGCTGTCGCTGCAGCCACCCCTTCCGTCACTGTTACTGAACGCCAGCCTGGTTCTGCGCTGACACAACTCCCCCTCCCGTTCTCAGTATTTCCCTCACGTGTCCTGTGCTGAGCGTCTTTCATCACAAAGCTTGATTCTTCCTTTCCTTACATCCTGACCCTACTTCTTACACCTGGGTCTCCCCAGCAGCACGGGAATGTTTATTGGTCCGACTGACGCTACACTAAACTGCTATCCTCAGGGTGACAACGGTTTATAGCACCTTCAGAAACATCTCTGTGAACCGTCTCTCCTCTCAGTCTGGCCAGCACTGGGGACCAGGAAATTCTTAGTAACTTAATACTTTTTAAAGTTAAACGTTTAACTTAACATGTGTAAAACTTAACACTTTTCCTCCTGTGTGAAGCCATGTATACAAATGTCTTTTGTTTGGGTCGGTTTATGATATTGTGTCTAAATATTTTAGAAAAGTTTTCAAAAAATCCAACAGGTGTTTTCAAAGCCGCATGTGCGGAGGAGCTGAACTCACTTGTACCATCTTGTCTCCTCTTCAGCCAATTCTGCCTCCTCCTTTGCTGCCAACAGCTGCTGCTTTCCCACTAGCTCACTTCCGTTCATGTCCACCTTCCTGAGAGGGGAAAGAAACTCTGAAATTCTGCCAGTTTCCCTCCCAGAAACTGGAAGGGAAGAATTCCATGTTCCTTTCGCCCTTCCCCATAAATGCTCAGGCTGATAAATACACAGGAAAGAATTAAAGTACCCCCACTAATAAATATGAAAAAACTACACTCAGGCCTCTGGAGTGTTTGGTATCTGGGCTTCCCTTCAGCGTCCCCACCCCTACTCATTTGTGCATAAAGTAAACACACAGGAAAAGCCCACGTGAGGTGTGCTCTGCGCCCCCCCACCGGCTCAGGCTCCTGTGCCTGGGACAGCGCGAGCTCACTGTGTTTCAACGTGGGAATCAGGGTCTGACCAAGTCATCACAACCAAACACATTAGGGTAAAGCAAGCGTTCATGACTTGTTTGATTTCTCCCACAGAGAGCCCAGATTTCAGTCAAAACCTGAAGCAAAACCTGATCCTTTAGGAAATATAAGGAAATGTTTGTTTTTGAAAGCGGGTTAATGGGTGTGATGTCCATGACCTCTCCCTGAGAATGACAGGAAACTCTGGACAAATTATGAAATCCATGATCGAATGTACCAAATTGCTAACAAGCCAGAAAGGGACATGAGGCCAAGATGGAGAAGAAGAAAGCCCAGGACTGGGCCCACCTTCCCCGGGGGTCACCCGGTAACTGCAGAGGAAACCACTGAGATGCAGAGCAGCCCGGCAGCTGGTGCCCCCTATGCACGGGCACCGCAGTCAGGCAGCTGGAGCTCACGGTCCGTCAGCGAAGGTGATCCCTAGAGAGACCCACAGGACTTAGCTGGGATCCACGAGAGCTACATGCCAGAAACAAAGGTGGACAGGAGACACACGGGCCTCATGAAGGCTGGCTGTACTGACTGATCTCAGCTGCTAACCGGGTTAACAGGATGTAGCGCTGCTGGCGCCCTGACAACCTGCCAGCTGTAACGCCCACCTTCTCTGCAGCAAGTTAACCTCACACGAGGCCTCAAATTTTCTCTATTTTCTACCCAATGTCTAGAGTTTATTAAAAATGATAGACACATGGCAGGTCATGACACTTTGATGTGGTTGAAACCTAAGGACAATAAAAATGGACCTAGGGGGATCCAGATAATGAAGTGACTAAATCTGGTCCAAGAACCCGCTAAAATCTCAAACTAAATACAAACAAGACTCTGGTAACCAGTTAGAATGAACAGAAGCAGCAGGTTACAGAAATCAAGGTCGAAAAATATATGCACATCTGTACTGATTGAATATGGTAAAGAAAATATGGTGGTAAGTATTCTGAAACATATTACAATATCCACATAACTCCACACATTCATTCACACATTGTCATAATTATCACGGGAACGTCTTACCCTTCAGTGTCCATAGTTCTCTGTCCACTGATTTCATCAAGGATGCGTACTTTCTTCACCTGCCTTTGGAAACTGTCTTCCTCACGTTCTTTCAGAGATCCCGATGCAGCATGGTGGTCTTGCATTTTCTTTTTACCCTCTATAAACATAAAACAACTGGCTTTGTGTGTGCACACGTGCACTCAAGAGCTTGGCTGTGCTGGGGAGTGGAGAAAGGTGAGAATTCTGAAGGCAGGATTCCACTTTTTACCTTCCCAGTGCAAATTCATTGCTATTACAGGCATGTTTCATTTTATTTCCCTCCCTGGTAATGCATATTTTTAAACAATTGAAGATTTGTAACAACCCTGAGTACAGCAATTCCACTGGCGACATTTTTTTCTGGCAGCATTTGCTCATTTCTTATCTCTGTGTCACATTTTGGTAGTTCCTGAAATATTTCGTTCTTTATCATTTTAATTAAAACAGGCATGACATTCCTTTAAGGCAAAGCCTAATCCAGCAGAAGTCCCTAATTCTCAGCAATTCTATAAACCCTGAGAGAGGTGAAGAGGCTTCAGAAGAAAAGTGTGAAGCCAGCAGGGGTTGGCCCATGAAGTTTAAGGCAAGATTCCATCTCCACTGCATACCTGTGCAAGGTAAGGCAGGAAAAGCTGACCCAGAGGCTGCTGCAAGTGCTCCAGGAGATGAAGCTAAGACAGCTAATGAAGGTGGCTGCACTAAACAACAGATTTTCAATGCAGAGAACTGCAAGGGGAGGCCACCCAGCACCATCACAGCTGGAGAGAAGTCAGCGCCTGGCATCAAGGCTTCAATGGACAGGCTGATTTTCCCGTTAGCGGCTAACGAAGCCAATATTCATTTAACATTATGAAAATCCTATGTCCCATGAGAATCAAGTGAAATCTACTCTGTGCTCTATAAGAACAAAGCCTGAATGACAGCACATCTATTTACAACATGAATATTTTAGCCCATTGTTGAGACCTACTGCTCAGAAAACAAAACAAAACACAAAAAAAAATTTCTTTCAAAATACTACTGCTCATGGACAATGCACAAGTCATCCAGGAGCTCTGATGGAGATGCATGAGATGAATGCTGTTTCCATGCTTAACACAACATCTATTCTGCAGCTCATGGATCAGGAGTAATTATGACTTTCAAGCCTTATTATTTAAGAAATACATTTTGGAAGGCTTTAGCTGCCATAGACAGTGACACCACTGATGGGTCTGGGCAAATGAATGGAAAATTTTCTGGAAAGGATTCACCATTTTACATGCCATTAAGAACATTCGTGATTCATGGGAAGAAGTCAAAATATCAACATGAACTGGGGTTTGGAAGGAATTGATTCCAATCCTGATGTGTGACTTTGAGGGGCTCAAGACTTCAGTGCAGGAAGGAGCTGCAGATGTGCTGAAAATAGCAGGAGAACTAGAGTTACAAGAAGAGCCTGAAGATATGACTGATTGGCTGCAACCTCATGATAAAATGTGCATGAATGAGGAGCTGCTTCTTATGGACAAGCAAAGAAATTGGTTTCTTGAGATGGAATCTACTGGTGAAGATGCTGTGAAGAAGGTTGAAATAACAAAGGACTTAGAAGAGTGTATGAACTTAGCTGATAAATTACCGCAGGGTTTGAGAGGACTGACTTCAATTTGGAAAGAAGTTCTACTGTGTGTAAAGTGTGTCAAATTGCCTGCGACAGAGGACTTGTTCCTGAAAGGAAGAGAGAATCCTGTCACAAATTTCATTGTGGTCTTATGTTAAGAAATTGCAAAAGCCATACCAATCTTCAGCAACTGCCACAATGACCAGTCAGCAGCCACCAACATTAATTCAAGACCATCCACCAAAATGACTGTAACTCAATAAAAAAAAAAGTTAAAAAAAAAAAAAGACCATCCACCAACAAAAAGATTACACCTCACTAAAGGCTCCAATGATGGCTAGCAGTTTTTAGTAATAAAGAGTATTTTCATTAAGTTATGAACATTGGGGTTTTTAGACACAGTGGTATTGCTCACTTAATAGACTACAGTATAGTGTAAACTTAACTGTTATTTGCACTGGAAAACCAAAAAAAAAACAAAACAAAAAAATAAGTTATTTGACTCTCTTTATTATATTTATTTTATTCTAGGGGTCTAGAACTGAAGGCACAACATCTCCCAGGAATCCTGTATGTAAGGTTTTCTTCCCAACAAGCAACATACCTTCCAGGCTGCAGTCTCCAGTTGTCACAGCTCGCTGCATCGAACCCTCAGATCTGGTCTTCGAAACACCTGGCTGTAAGATAGACATGAGAAGACATTCAAGAAGTACTGATCCACAGCAAAGTGAACATACTTAACACGAGAGGAATCGTCCGCTTGGAATCAGCTAAGACAGGCCATCTGCTTTCCGTGCGTTACAGCACAATTAAACTCTGACACACTGATGCTCTGTTCTCTGAGGTAAGCATCTCTGGGGGTGAGTAACATTCCTTACTCTCTTCTTGCTGCTGAGCTGAACGTCCTCCTGCACATGCATTTCTTCAGATTTCACTGTGGCTTCACAGACATGAGATTTATTAAGAGCAATTTCAACTTAAAACATTCTCATTGATGACTAAATTCCCAAGAAAAATAATTTGAGTAGATATCAACATTTAATCTTCTAAGACATGAGATTGTTGTTCCTTGTGAAAGCTAATGTGTACAGTGGAAATCCTGCTGCAACTGGAGGCATTTACCTCAAATTCCTGAAGTGTTCATTGAAACAGCACCTTTCAAGTTCTCTGGAGATGTTCCTTTTTCCAGTATCTTCACACAGGACAGAAATAAAGTATGTACTAAGATTTCAATGAAAACTCAGGGTGATATGCTTAAAAAGTTTAACTTTTTTTTCCAGAAACAAAGTATTTTGTTAACTGCAAAACAAACCATAGAAAATAAATATATTAGCCCTGGTACATGTCCAAAGACTTTGGTGAGCATTCTCTCCAGAAGATATTAAGGCAGTGAAATGATTCTGAACGTACACATTTTATAAAGAAAGGAAAGCAAGTGTTATACGTTCCCTTACACATGCTTGAAAGCATCTGGTACTTTCCCTGAATTTCGGTTTGGGGCTGAAGACAGTGCTCCATTTGAGAGTTTACAGCAGACAGGACCTCTTCCTTCAAGTTCTAGCACCGGGCGTCCTAGCAGCTCGTTCTGACCCTTTGCATCTTGCATTTCCTTCTTCAGCTGGTCCTCTTCCACTGCCAGCCTGTCAATCTCTTCCAGAAAGTCTTGGTTTGTTCTGATGGGCAGTTGCTTCTCTTCAACCCTTTTGGAATCCTGTCCCTTCTCAGCCAGTATCCACAACTACCCCTAAGTTTCCTGTGATGGCAGCTGATCCAGGTTGAGCCCAGGACAAATGTCAAGCCCATAAAGAAATGCGGAAAAAAGAGACCTCCAGGCACAGATATTTCCTCGCCTCCACAGGCTTCCTCCTCACTGGACAATGGAGGGCACGACTGGACGAAAAGGGGAAGCAAGGATGGGAAACTGCTCATGTCAAAGAGCTCACAAATGAGTGTCCCTGGTGAAATATAATCAAAGTTTACCCAAATTCACATGGAAAGTTCTCTGTTTAACATCAACAGGGCAAGGAGCTGTGCACCTAGTCTAGTAAATTCCTTCACCTACTGGGTATTTCCTGGCATCTTCTGTGTATCTTGGAGGGCAGTGTGAGTGGTGAGAAAACTCTCTAGGTTGTGAAAATAAGACATATTTCCTAGTCTCTGAAATAGAAAAAGTCACAGAGGTTTTAGTCCATGAAATTCTGGGTCATTGTTCACAGGGAGGTTCCGCTCCTGGGCTCTCACACTCTGCTGTGGCCAAAAGCAGGAGGAGCGGGAGCACGCAGCTCGCCCAGGGCACAAAAAGCCTCAGAAGCCCGGCTATGGTCAACGTGGCAGCTCTTACCAGGTGTGGGATCTTGGCGTTCTGGTCCCTCACTGCCTGCAGCTTAGCTCGAACAATCTGAATGATGTCATTCAAATGTTCATTCACCTTCTCAATGGTTTTCAAGTTCTCCTTCAATGAAACATTGAATTAGTAACAATTACTCATTACTTTCATTTCTGTTTTCAGAATGTAATCTAACAAGAGAAGAGGTTCGTACCTTAAACTTCAGTGCTTTCTCAGAGCGCATCTTCTTTTGCCTGATGGTCTCCTCTAAGCATTTCTTTACGTTGTTGGTCTATGCAAAAATGTAATGAAGGAAACAGAATTACAAATACTAATTACACTGCTAGCTGAACCTATCTTGTGTGTGGCCCCTTCCACTAATACAAAAAGTGGTGTTTTACATCTACGACACTTGCTTTGTTTATTTTTTTACTGATATATAGTCAGTTACAATGTGTCAATTTTCTGGTGTACAGCATGTTTCATTCATATATATATATACACCTATGTTTGTCTTCACATTCTTTTTCATTATAGATTACAAGATATCAAGTAGAGTTCCCTGTGCTCTACAGAAGAAATTTGATTTTTGGGGTTTTTTTGGTTTGTTTTTTTGTTTTTGTTTTTTTTTTTCTAGACACTTGCTTTGAACCTAGACCTCTTATGGAACACATGGAACAGGACAGTAGGATGAAGGAAAAGAGAACCAAATAACTGAACTACCAGAGGGGGGAGGAACTGAAGGTGAAATCACACACACACAAAAAAAAAAATAGCAAAAAGACAAGGATACCTTCTGCACCCAAGCAGATATATTTTCTGCAAGTTCTCTGTTTTCATTCTCCAAATTCTTGCTCTGCTCAGTCATCTGCTTTAAAGTAACTAAAAGGAGATGAAGCAATTTCTCATATTGGCAAGAAAACCCAGTAGAATAGAATTATCATGATTTATTAGCAGTAGAGACATATCTGGCTGGCACTATGAGTATAATTAACTTTTTAGCTTTACTACTGTGCCTAAAGGAAGCAAATCTTAGTGGCATTCTAAATGTGAGATCATTGAGATTCCTAGTTTAATTTTTTTCAAAGATGCAGAAGCACAATAAAAAGTCTTCACCTAAATTCTCTCCCAGCTATAAGCACCATTCTTAGAAAATTCAATCATTCAAATACTTCTGACATGACCAGAGATGAAAAAGAAAAACCAAGCATCCTGTCCCCTTAACATTCTCTCCTCCAATTACTAAGGTAAATAAACATGCCCCTGCTTAAAAAAAAATAGAACCCTTATCCCACGCAGGTTCACCCCACAGCCAGGCCCTATCTGCAGCACCACAGAAGGCAAGTTCAAAACGTCGCCTGCCTGGGCCTGCACAGGCCTCCAGTGTCTTCCTGCTGCCTGGAAGATCGTCTTTCATGAAAACCATGTTGGGGGCCCTGAAGTACAAGGTCGCTGGAATTAAACACTTTGGTACCATGTGGGCTTCCCCACCTAGTCACTGGAGGACCTGGATAATACACAGGCCCTAAATGACAAACTTTTCTATCGCCAGAATGAGAATGTTACAATCACTGCTTCAGGAAAGCAGCACATGTAAAACAGCCAGTCACAGGCGACTCCACGTGTGAAGCTCTAGAACGCAGCCCTCAGAACCAGACTCCTTTCTCAGGCATCTAAGTCCCTCATCTGACCACACAGTGCAAACGCGTCTTCTCTCTGCCCAGGGGGGCCCCTCTGATGCTGAGATCCCTCTTCTCAGCACCAGCCCTTCTGCATCAACTGTCACCAACAGCAGCCCTTGAGGGCCTACTGAGCGCCGGGCAGCCACCCTGCCCACCACGCACAGCCCCACTCGGTCAGCAGAGTGTGAAGCCTGCATAGAAAGCATCATCCTCAGGCTGAATCACTTCCATTAAGTCCCCACTGCCATGAATGGTTCCCTTCACTTCTGAGTCACAGCCCATGGTTTCCCCTCTGCTGTGACACACACTGCCTGGCTACATATGCATCCCTCCCTCAGCCTGGAGAGTCCTGACAGGCTCAAGTAGTGTTTCAGCATCTTTACTTTTCACCAAGAACCAGCTCATATTAGGGACACACTCCGAATATTAGACTCTTCTCATCACCTGCTCCCTCAAGGTTGTTATGCAAAATTAAACTCATCCTAGTCTCCCTACTCCTGTGACCCTCCTGGCCTCTTAGCTCAATAGATGCCAACTTCCTCTACGATGTCATTTAGACACCATCGCAGGAGTAAAATTTTCAAGAGTTGAGAAGTCAGTTAGACATCAGAAGTCATGGTGTTTACTCTTAGTTGAATTAAAATCCACATCAAATCCTGGTATTGAGAAAATATTACAAAGGAAACTAAACCCTAATATCTTACCTTGACACACTGGAGGCTTTACCTAGGAGAGGAAGAAACATTAAATTTGAAGTCAAAACATATAATTAGTAAATCTATAATTTCTAATAAACTATCAAAACAGTAATCCATTGAAATCACAATTATCACTTTGGTTCAGCATAACAATTAATATAATTAAAAATCAGGAAAAATCAGAATTTCCTACTTAAGGCATGATCTTTCACTCACCATTTCTGATAGCACAATGGTAAATAACTTATTTTAGAACAAAAGATCTGCTTACATTCTATTAAATAAACATCACTCTATTCAATTTTCATAATGCATACTCATATTTAACAACACTGAACTATATTATTTTCATGATATGTTGTTGTAATGCATCATTTATCTAATTTTTTTTTTTTTTTTGTCAAACCAAACATCCACACTTAAGTCCAGAACCGGGATTGTTGTGTAACCTTCAAAAGAGAGAGAGAGACAGAGAGGAGAAAACTAAAAGAAAAATAAAGGCAAAATCTTTATACTAAGATTAAGATGCACCCCTTTCATTCAATGAAAGGTTTTCTGAAATCTTATACAGTGTTGACTGTTGAATTGATAAGCAATTGTAACATATGAGGTCGTAAGATCTGTCAAGACCACTAAAAACAAATGGACATCAGATGAGACATCAGATGAGAATGAAAGTGAGCAATGGCTGTAGTAAAAGCACACGCAGCAGCAGGACGGACAGCGACCATTTTCAAGAAGTGAACGTGCTTCTTGACTCAGACACAAGTCATCATCTGAGGAGTAATAACTCAGTAAAACCCAGGCAGGACTCCACTGTAATACCATGTAGACACATTTCCCTGACCCTTAACACATATTTTCTTCATTCAAAACTTTAAGTGATGATCAGAGACTGAGGCCAGCCCCTAACCTTGCCAAGATATTGGAGCATCATCACAGTGTCGAAGCTCCAGTGGCAATAATGTGGCAATAGAAGAATGCATACATGGAGGGCAAACAGAAAAACACAGATGTTCCCTTAACTTCACACTTGCTCAGGAACACTGAGCTTCCCTGTCCCCTGTCACCCAACACACAGGCAGGGGCAGGTGGAGAGATAGATGGGCTCACCAAATACTTAACCTTCCTGTTTTGTTATTGAAGAGAAGATTTTATGAATTGCCATTGTCTCATTGAGAATATACTGTTGTCTTGCTCAATGAGTTCTTACTATAAAGATTTGGCAACAAATTTCCATTTCAAAACTAATTTCTGTTCAAGTTAGTAATCTAAAAGGAAACAAAGAAAAGACTCCTGGATTCTGGCCCAGGCAGGCAAATAAAATGTCCAGTGACTATAAAAATTCCTGTTAGGTGTGATTAAAAGGACACTGTCAGGTACTTTAGTAATACTCACAGAACGGATGGTCCTCCAGACAAACAAGAGGAAACTGGAAACATCCCAGGCGACAACAAGAAGAAGAAGCTTCCACAGAAGTTCATAAACATCAGACCCAGGATGGATAAGGAGAATCAGAGTGTGGAGGATCTGAAAAGATATTGGAGATAATGAGGAACCTCAAAGACATTAGCAGTGTATCTGTCACAGGGAATCATCTTTAGAAACCCTCAACCACATCCTCAAATAGCTCCACCGAGAGGTGAGAAGGGACACGAGTTCAAAGGAGCTCTTGGGAGTGTGGACATGTTTACTGCCTTCATTTGGTAATAGTTTCACTGCTGCACACATACGTCAAATACCTGATAAACAAAATGTTAGAGATTTGACTTTGCTGACAGGCACATTGCAAATATTTTTAAAATAGTTAACAGAACTTAACTTATGAATGTAGAAGCCAACTTGAAATTGAAAATAAACAAACACAAACCTACATGGCATGGGACACCTCCATCTTCTATTGGATGTTCATGAAGTACCTGGACAAACCCCTATGTAGTGTCCCCAAAAATACACCCAACATGTATGGGGAAAGAGCAATGAAGGTATGTGTTAAAATACAGAGAGATGTACAGAGATGTATTTCTACATTTATAGACTGGACATGAGTGAGAAAGCAGACCAGCTCTTAGAATAATGTCAAAATTACTATTCCAGCAAAAATTAATGATATATTTTAGCCCAACTATCTAAAAACCATGGAGGTTTTCTTCAATATTCAATTTGGTTCTGAACCAGAGCACGTAATGTCAGACTTCTGAAATAAAAAAGGATTTGTATAATAAGAGTTTTAATCATATTGTACAAGATTACTCAAAGAATGAAGTTATATAAAAAGAGAACTCAAAATAATCAGTACAAATAATTTACATGCATATTTCACAGTACTGTACCTACATCCATTAACAGCCACCAAGAAAATTAATTTGTATTTCTGGAATGTACAGTCACCAAAACAAAAGTCAAACACATAGTTTTGTAAAAACTAGATTTATAAGTATTATAGGAGGGAATAAATGCTCAATGTAATTTGTACTTATCTAGATAACAAGTTTCAGTCTTGTGCAAATAAAGTCTCTCTAGAAAGCAGCCTCTGAATCAGTAACACTGTCATTGTCAGCTCTCACAGTTGGGGTCAGTAAAATGTGTGCTGGTGGAAAACGTGCACCGTCTTTGCATAGCTGCCATCTGAGAGAGCAGTGGGTCTCAGCACAAAGGAGAGACACGCAGATCAAAGACACAAAAACAAACACCATCTAGTTGCTAACTGGTAAAACCCCCTCCACCGTGGGCATGCTTGTTACACACGGCACTGTCTGAGCGCTGACTTCAGCAGCTGCCTCCTACCTAGAGTCTATCCACCAGGGCCGATGGACTCAGGTTCTGTCAGCGGCCATGAGCAATGGTGGAGAAGGACAAGTTAGTTTATCCAAATGCTCAAAGATGTGGTAGGGAAAGAGGGCTGACTAACCTGTGAGAACTCAGCCTCATTCCCTTTGAGGGAAAAAATCCAAACAAAGATGACCTATAAATGCCCTACTTAGTAGGCTCAAAAGAAACATAACAGACTCTTCTTTGGGTGGAGTGTTCATGTGGCGTTGATTCTGCTTCAGTGCAAAGATTGTTCCTGACACTCGGTTTTTCCAGGTCTGTAAGAATCTGGTGGAAGCCTATCACAACAAACCCACTTAAATCCATGAGGTGTTCTCAGTCTTTCTTTTTTAGGGTGTGGAGGTGATTTTTCCTGACACAGTAAAAATTTTACAACATGTATCTGAATTTTCTTTATATTTGGACAATTCTAAGGACATGAAGGACACTTTCTGCTTTGGGAAAATCAGCATTCTTCACAAGGACACGTCACTAAAAAAAAAAAAAAGACAACTCGTCCACTTACTGGTCACATCCCTCCTGAGTATTTCCTCATTATAAACATCACAGCAGGTTGCAGCCACTGATTTTCACATCAGCTCAGTTCTCAGGGCTCCCCCATCAACCTAGCTGGACACAGAGTCCCTGGGGGCAGCCTCCAAGATGAAAAGGAAAGTGATAACTAAGAATTTGCTAGAAGTCCAATAAAAATAAAAGCAAAAATAAACAAATGGGACCTAATTAAACTTAGAAGCTTTTGCATAGCAACGGAAACCATAAGCAAAACAAAAAGACAACCTACAGAATGGGAGAAAATCTTTGCAAAAGATGAAACTGATGAGGGCTTAATTGCCAGAATATATAAACAGCTCATACAACTAAATAAGAAAAAAAAACCTCAATCCAAAAATGGGCAGAAGACCTAAACAAGCAACTGTCCAGTGGAGACATACAAATGTCTAATAGGCACATGAAAAAATGCTCATTATCACTAATTATCAGAGAAATGCAAATCAAAACTACAATGAGGTATCACCTCACACCAGTCAGAATGGCCACCATTCAAAAGTCCACAAATGACAAATGTTGGAGAGGCTGTGTAGAAAAGGGAACTCTCCTACACTGCTGGTGGGAATGCAGGTTGGTGCAGCCACTGTGCAAAACAGTTTGGAGATTCCTCAAAAGAGTAGGAATAGACTTACCATATGACCTAATAATCCCACTCCTGGGCATATGTCCAGAAGGAACCCCACTTCAAAAAGACACCTGCACCCCAATGTTCATAGCAGCACTATTTACAATAGCCAAGACATGGAAACAGCCTAAATGTCCATCAACAGATGACTGGATATAGAAGAGGTGGTATATTTATACAATGCAATACTATTCGGCCATAAAAAAACAATATAATGCCATTTGCAGCAACATGGATGTCCCTAGAGAATGTCATTCTAAGTGAAGTAAGCCAAAAAGAGAAAGAAAAATACCATGAGATTGCTCATATGTGGAATCCAAACAAAAAAAAAAGAGCATAAATACAAAACAGAAACAGACTCACAGACATAGAATACAAACTTGTGGTTGCCAAGGGGCTGGGGGGTGGGAAGGGACAGACTGGGAGTTTGAAATTTGTAGATACCAACAGGCATATGCAGAATAGATAAACAAGATTATACTGTATAGCACAGGGAAATATATACAAGATCTGGTGGTAGTTCACAGAGAAAAAAAAATTGTGATAATGAATATATGTATGTTCATATATAACTGAAAAACTGCTCTACACTAGAATTTGACACAATATTGTAAAATGACTATAACTCAATAAAAAATGTAAAAAAAAGCAGCTGTGGTATATTTCATACAATGGACTACTACTCAGCCATAAAAATGGTAAAATGATGCCATTTGCAGTAACAGGGAATGGATGGACCTGGAGAATGTCATTCTAAGTGAAGTAATCAGAAAGCAAAAGAAAAATACCATATGATATCACTTATATGTGAAATCAAAAAAAAAAAAAGACAAACTTATTTACAAAACGGAAACAGACTTACAGCATAGAAAACAAACTTATGGATACCAGAGGAGAAGGGAGTGGGAAGAGAAAAATTGGAAGTTTGAGATGCATGGATACTAATCTATATAAAGTAGACAACAACTAGTTTACACTGTACAGCACAGGGAACTCTATTTAATATCTTGTAGTAATTTATGGTAAAAAAAATATGGAAATGAATATATGTATTTTCCCATATGACTGAAGCATTCTGTTGTACACGAGAAATGGACAACATGGTAAACTGACTATACTTCAGTAAAAATATTTTAAAATTTATAGGGCTATTGAGTATTTTTGTTACATTAAAATTTCTGAAAAGAATACACTTCAAAGAAAACAAAGTTGCTGTAAGTTAACAAACCAGAAAGCACAGAGCACAGATGACATTTCCCTGTTTAACAGACCAGCACCAATCTAGTGCTGAGACCCCACTGCTCCCAGGACTGCCAGACGTCACCACCAGGAAGGGCGCACGCACAGGAGAGCGCACCGCATGGGGACGGCACCAGAACACGCACAACTTGAAGCAGGATCCTGACAAGCTTTCCAGGAGCCAGTCTCACTATGACTTCTAGTAAATAGGAGTTTCTCGCTTTTTAAAAAACTGCTTTACTGAGATATAATTCCCCCATTCCCCCATTTGAGGCATACAACTCAATGGCTTTTAGGATGTTCACACTTCCTTCTTTGATGCAATAAAGTAACTATTTCAGGTTTCATCCTGTCAACCTGCTGTTTGGTCCAAGATGTCCTGACAGGACTCAGATCTTGAGGACGCCGGTGGCCAGGGCTGCTCTAGGCTGGTCAAGAAACCTGTCCTGAGAGCCTCGGGCTTCACCAACGATGCGTTCCCATCAAGGACCCCATGAGAAAGCAGCTAGTTAACCGCAGTGTGAAAGAGCCCAGGAAAAAGGAGGACACCTGATGCCCGATGTTTACTCACATTTGAATTTTCATATCCAGTGCACCCCAGCACGTGGGACCAGAACATCCTCATCACCTCCATGTCCTGGTCCTCTCAGGGCCTTGAGGTCCCCAGGCAGGAGGAGGGGAGGGGAGGGGAGGGGAGGGGAGGGGAGGGTTGGGAAGGGGAGGGGAGGGGGTGGGGGATGGGGTGGGGAGGGAGTGTGACAGGTAGAGGGGTTGGGCACTTGAGAGGAGAAGAAGGGAGGTCACAGAAAGGATGAGGGCCAATCAAGCTCTTGAGGGGAGGAAGGAGGGTTCAGTCAGGTCAGGAGGTCAGCAGGTCAGGAAAACAAACAGCAGGCAAGCCGACTCTCAGGAGCAGCTGGAGGGGACGAGACGCCTCCCTCCAAGCCTTCTCCTGTCTGAACGCTGCCTTAGCAACGCCAGTGCTTTATGACCTCTCTTGACCAATCACCTGCCTTTGCCCCTGGCACCTCACAGTGGACATTTTGTGTCACCTCACTTTTACAATGCGCCCCGCCTAACTGATCCCCCACCACCAACTGCCAGCCAACCCTGGGTCCTCTCTGAAAACTTTTCTGACCATATGCTTTCTGGTCCTGCACAACCGATGTCCCCTGCCCTCTACTTCCGGGCTGCTCCCTCCTCCTTTTCCAAATTCCCAGGATTTCCCTTGGGCAGTGGCTGAAAAACATATTAGGTAAACAATGACAGAACCAAGAGGAATCAAATATACAGGCAGGGTGGGAGGTCCTCACTCCCCTTCGCTCAGCGCTGCACACAAAGTGCAGAGAGAACGTCCACAAGACGGAGAAGATCTTAACAGCACACCATCTTAATCACATCGCCACACCCATGTGGCCGTCCTCATCTGTAGTACACCTGTAGGTGACACATTAATTTTAAGTACATATGTTACATGCATAAAAATAAGCCCTATGATTTTTGCCAAAAATATATAAAACTATAAAAAATAATTATATATTGTCACACGCCCTACACTGCATTTGGGTGATTCACATACACCCAGGTTCAAGGAGGCAAAAACTACCCGTGTGGGACAGAAGCAAAGTTGTGCTTTGGGGCAGTACTGGCTGTGAGGGGGCCTGAGAAACACTTTTGGGGCGGTGGGAAGACTTGGTGTCTAGATATGGGGGGTGGTTGTGTTCACTCAATCAAGAAATACTGAGCATATGGGGCCTGCCAGTCTCAAGAGTCGGAGAGACCCTCGTGTCTGTCCCCGTGAAGTGGCCAACTGCTGACAGTGAGGAAGGGATGAGGTGCCTGCAGTGGCCACCAGAGTCCAGTGAGAGGGCCCCGCACTCATCCAGGCTTTGGGCCCCAGCCCTGCCAGCTGCCCCCAGGAGCCCCAATTCCAGGCAAACTCTGAGGGGGGCCGAGGGCAGCAGCTCGCTCCTAAGTCTCAGGAGCTCCCACAGTCTGCCCAGTGCTCTAAGTGAGAAAAGGGCAGGGGGGCAGTCAGTGGTTTGGGACGCTCTGCCATTGACAAAGAGGAGTTGGGTGAAAATACCTGGCTCCTTACACGTCCCTCAATCCAATCCCCCAGGAGCCCCTTAAGCCCACAGGGCCCTCCCTCCTTCCAGCTGGGGCAAGTGGCCAGCTCTGCAGCAGCTCTGGGGCCCAGGCTGGGCCAACTGGTCAAGGGCCACCAACAGGTCAAGGTATGACTGTGCTGCCCAGGAAGAGGGGGGACAGCAGTGAAGCAGTAAGTACCAGCAGGAGCAGCCTCTGTAACCGGGCTCCTCCACTGTGAGCAGGGCCGGGGCCAAAATGTGGCAGTGAGGGTGGGAGGGCTGGGAGAGGTGCGGCCCTATGGCCCTGGACAGGGCTGGACCAGAGCCCAGGGCCTGAGGGCCTGGGGGGAGAGACAGAGAGAGACTGGCAGGGAGAGAGACAGTGCATGACAGAGAGAGGTGGGAGTCAAGTCCTAGAGAGTGACAGACAGTGACAGGGGGGAACAGGGTAGGGAGAGCAGATAAAAGACAAGGCAAGAAGGAAAGAGGGAGCCAGCCCACAGTGCATGGTGGGGGACAAAGGGCCAGGGTGGCCTGACTCTGGGAAGGGGCCCAGAGTGGAGGGGGCAGAAAAGGCAGGAATCCTGGCATCACAGTCTCTCCCACGCTAAGGCTCTCACCTCCCTGGAGCTGAGCTCCCCAGGGGTCACTGTACTTGCAAAGACTGGTACGTCCCATTTTTCTTGGGACTGCTGGTACCAGCCTCTGTGTCTGTCCTTGTCGGGGCTGACATCCAGGAGAATGGGCTGCCCCTGGGGAGGAAACTCCAGAGCCTGCCCTGTGGGGAGTTGACCCCGACTCCTCACAGACCCAGTGGGGCTGCGTTTCCAACAGCACTGCTGGGCCTTCCTGGTCCCACAGCCAGGCTTCAGGTGCTATGCTGGCTCCAGGATCCCCTGGCCTAGAGGGACTGAGTCCCATCCAGGGTGAGCAGGCTTCAGGGACCCTGGGTCTTCTCCTACTGTCAACCAGAATTCCTTCCAACTCTCAGGAGTCGGGACCCCCTATAAATCAATTAACATCAGGTCAAAGGTATTGAGGTCTCAAACTAAGCAATAAAATGTGCCATCTGACCAAATTCAAAGTGCAGTGTTCCAACTACACAACATTCTCAATAATCCATTTTATGGATGAGAAGACAGAAGGGATGTGAATCACCTAAGGGTCTCGGGGCTGGAAAGCACTGTAACTTTACCCTGAACCAAGGTCTACCTTGGAAAGGGATCCACCTGGAGCCCATCCTGTGACCTGCTCCCTGAGGTTCTGAGGAAGACTGTTGGCTTTTCCTTGGGAAATTCCTCTTGCAATGACATTAAGTCATGCATCAGTCAGGACAAACGGTGAGGATGTGTTCACGAGGGATCCTGACTCTTAACAGCAAGTCAACTTTGTCTCAGGAAATGGGTCTTCTATCATTAATTCAGGCACCAAGGTAAATAAGAGTAAAAACATAAAATCCATTATACATGTGAGTATTTAATTTAAAATATAAATAACTTAATGAACTATATAAATGGGTGCACTGCATTGGTCCATGACAAACAGGACATTACGTACATTCATTACAATGAAGTGCTGTCATGGGTGGGGATGTGGTGACAAGAGCAGGGTCATTTTTAGCAGGGAAGGGGGTCCTACAGCTCTCAGTACAGGGTGGGTAAGTTCACAGTGCTTCTCCTCATGACCAAACTCTCAACACACACACACATGCAAACAAACATCACACACATGCACACACACACACACACAAAGGCAAATAAATGCACATAGATCCTAAAATGACCATCTTACCTTCTGATCAGAAAAAAAGACAAAGATATGTGCTCACACCACCTAACAACACACTGACCACACACACAGTCCCATAATAACTTCTTAATACTTCAGTTCTATGAGCCTCTGAAGTTCCCCTCACTTGTGCTCACCATCATCTAACAGAAAGAAATCATAAACAATACTTCAAGTCTGATTCATTACAGTTCTTCTAGGAACTTATATTATTGCAAGTGTCAGAAGAATATACAATTCACAATTTCAGATGGAATTTTTGGCTCAGTAGTTTTCATGGTTAAATGCTTCCACTGACTACACAAAATTATTGGCTCTACTTTTCTTGTTCTGTGCTTTCTATGTCAACTAAAATTTCCCTATACATCTATTTTGGATTTCAGTCAGTGGCCTGATAGTGCATTTTGTAGGTAAGGTAAAGTGTGATTTTGTTCCTATAGATCGCTATCTATCGATGAGCATTTTATTCTTTTAGTATTAAGTAGAACAACTGACTTCCAATCTACAGCTTTTCCTGTAACTGGAGAAACAATAAAGCTTATACTGACGTCACTCACCAATACACTACCAGACTCACAGCTTGTCCTGACCTCACTCTGACCTCCTCTAGTAAGTGTCCAGAAAAATCAAGCCCACACACGTGTGGATGTGACTCTGTAGGACCAGCAAGCCCACCTTCTCCATTTACTTAACTCTCAGTTGTCACTACTTTCCTATTATTTTACCTAAAAGTTGCCCTCCTCCTACCCTTACCCTGAGCATCTCAAGAGTAACCTAAAAACTAAACTCTTCACATGGCACAAACTGTAATCGCATTACTAGTAGCCATAAGGTTAGCCTATGAATGAATTTAAAAGGATTAGAATGAACATATGATAATTACTTTAAACAAAAACATTTTGACTCATAAAACTATAATTAACTTCATAATTATCAAATGGCACTAGTCTACATTACTATCCCTTTTGCATTTACAGTACCCTATATGGCCACTAATATATAAATTACACTTAACATCCCCATTACTATGCTCAGATAGCACAATATCATCATTTTTCATTACAGCCGCTGTCACCACACTCAGCACCCATTCTACGTGAGCTGGCTTAACACCTGCCATCAGTGCTCCCTGCCTGTGCGGCTGCACCGGGACCGTCACTAACAGCTGTGGGATCCAGCGCCTGCGGTACTGATTATGTACAAAATCTTAACCTTCTTCAAGGCTAAAACTCATTATTCCAAACATTATAGTAATACAATTAACATGATTATCAAAAATTATATCCTCTGAATTAACACTAAACCTTATGGCCTATTAACCAGACTTATCAGCTTATTGTTCCTGAATCAACTGACACAGCCTCTACTTTTCACTAGCCTCCTCTCTGTTAGTGCCTCCACTTGCATCAACAACGTCTCTTCTTCCACCAGCACACACAGCCAGCCGATTTCATCCATCCCAGCAATCATTAACCCCCGAAACTGTATCATCACAAGTACCCTTACTACAAACATCCTTAGACTTTCACACTTCACAACTGACCACATTCTAGAGTTTTAATCAAAACAACATGAGTCAAAACCCTAATTATTTACTACCCACTGAGAAAATCAGACAAGATTATTAAATTCAGGACTCTGTTTCTTACTGTATGTACTCCTTGGATCACTTCCACTTGTCACTGCACTAATTTTTACCCAGAATCTTGTAGGTTCCTTAACACTTTATAATAATTCAACACTAAACTCAGGCAGCATCCATTTCCTAATCTGGTGTTTCCCTATGACTGACACGTGTAAGAACATTTACAGTAAGCAGACCCCTTTAGGACCTGCTGCTTTGGTTCCCAAGGGCATAACTGGAGTTTGCATTCCTGGACCCAGAGCACCTGCGGTCATGCTGCTCACACTAGGCAGCTGGGGCACATCACACATTATAATATTCAATCCCTTGGAAAACCAGATGGTATATCCTGTCCTTATACTATCTTTATGAGGAATGATCATAACAAGCCCCATCTGTCTGTGCCGGACAGACGTACAGCCGCTCCCTGCAGGGCTCCCCACCAGCCACACACAGCAGGAGCTGTGGGCATCTGTGCTCAGACAGCATGGTGTCACAGCGGTGCTCCAGCCCTGACAACCACCCATGCCTTACGTCCTGGTCTGAAGCACGTGTCAGGCACCCAGGCACAGGGTTCAGCACCGGGACGAGGAGCCCCCTCATCTGGGGTGAAAACCAGCAAGCTTGCTGGGGCGCTGTAAGACGCGGAGCCCCTGCTCTTGAAGAGCCTGTGCAGAGACCCGCTGACTCCCCGTCACGGCAGGGACACAGCAGGCTGAACACTGCCTGGGGCTCCGGGCGGCTGGCAGGGGTGGCTCAGGGGGACCCCCCGGACTCCCCCAGGCTCCTGCTCCCGCCCTCCGTGTTCTGGTGCTGCTCCCCACTCAGGCGGAGGCCTCCACTGCCAGTGAGAGTTCACACCGTGGGAGAAAGTGGCGGTGGCCTGGGTGCGGCCCTGCCTCTGAAAAGACGGCCGGCAGTCACGGCCAGCTAGTGTCCCCGCACACCCTCTGCAGGAAACAGCACCAGCACCAGGGCAGGGCCTGCCATCCCCAGAACTCACTTTCCTGTGCACGCCTGACGGGGTGGGGCCAGCTCAGTGGTGCGGCCCCAATCTCTCTGGCCCCGACCCACCCTCTAGCCAAGGTGTGCACACTGGGGAAAAGGTAAAACCAGAACAGAAGGGCCGCTGCAAGCCCTCAGTCCTCAGCCACATCCCAAACCAGAGACTGCCACCACACCCAGGAGAACCCCACTCCCACAGAGATTCTGCTCCAGCCCCACAGGGCACTGTGTCACCCCTGATAGGGCTGGAACAGTCACTGAGCAGAGGAGAAGCCTCTGCTTCAACCTGGAACTGGCTCCAGCCCCTCTGACTCCAGCCCTGCCGCCCCCACTGCAGTGGCTGCCAGCACGTCCCGGGGGAAGAGGGCAGCCCAGGATCACTTCAGGTCCAGCTCTTCCCAACAAACCCGCTGGGCACAGAAGACTGCACAGGAATGCTCTCTCACAAGGACACCTTTCATTCTGGGGCAGGCAACTGTTTCACCTAATTTCGCAGAAATACAGAAAGTTAAAATGAGAAGACACAAGAACACATTTTAAATGAAAGAATAACAAAATAACCATAATGAAAAGAAATAAATACTTTACCTGACAAAGAGGTCAAAGCAATAGCAACAAGAATGATAACTGAACTGGGGAAAAGAAGAGATGAGCACCGGGAGAACTGTCGAAAGAACTAGAAAATATAAAAAAGAACCAGTCAGAGCAGAACTGCAGGTAGTACAGAAGATTAGGCAATGCAGATGATCCATTAGCAATCTGGAAAACAGAATGAAAAACACCCAATCAAAAAAGCAAGAAGAAAAGGCCTGCTACATGAGTTTAAAGCACTTCTGAGACAGCAGCAAGCATACTAACACTCACATTACAGGGGTCTCTGCAGGGAAAGAGAAAAAGGCTGAGAAAACATTGGATAAAATTAAGGCTGAAAACTTCCCTAATCTGAAGAAGGAAACGAGTATCAAGGCACAGGAATCAGAGAGTCTCAAACAGGATCATCTGAGACAGACTCACATCAAGACATATCATCATTCAAAAAGCAAAATTTAAAGACAATGATAGAATTCTAAAGGCAGCAAGAAAAAAGGAAAGTGTCACAGAAAAGGAAATCCCTCATGAGTCTATCAGCTGTCTTTACTGCACATATTTTTTAAATTTACATGTATGCACTGTTCATTGTCTCTAAGAATGTTTAGAGTTTTAGCTTTTTAAACTTATGTAGTTATTAAAGGAATAAAACCAAACACAATAAAAATTCAAAAAGATACACGCATCCCACTATTAACAGCAACACTATTTACAATTGCCAAGACATGAAATCATCCCAAGTACACATCAACAGATGAGGGGATAAAGGAGATTCACCATATGTAGGTAAAGGAATACAATTCACCCATAAGAGAGAAGTGTATTTTTCCTTTTTTGGCCTTCATTCATTTTTAACTTCAAAACCCAGAATTTTAGAACTGGCATAAACATTTCCATTGCATCAAAACCAACAAAATACCTAGAAATAAACTTAACCAAGGAGGTTACATATATTCTGAAAACTGTAAAACACTGATGAAGGAAATTGAGGATGATACAAAGAAATGGAAATATATCTTATGCTCTTGGGTTGGAAGCAACAACAATATCAAAATGGCCATCTACCCAAAGGAATCTACAGATCCAATGCAACCCCTGTCAACACTCATGGCATTTTTCACAGAACTAGAACAAACAATTCCAAAATTTATATGGAACAATAAAAGACCCCTAACAGCCAAAGCAATTTTTTATACTTCTTCCCCTCCCCCACTCTCTTCTTTTTTGTTGCCTTTTTTTGCAGTTTGATGACTAGAGAAGTTCCTTGAACATTTGCTGTAAAGCTGGTTTGGAAGTGCTGAATTCTTTTAGCTTTTGTCTATTTGTGAAGCTTTTGATTTCTGCATCAAGTCTGAACATGAGCCTTTCTGGATAGAGTATTCTTCATTGTACATTTTTTTCTTTTATCACTTTAAGTATGTCGTGCTTCTCCCTTCTGGTCTGTAGATTTTCTGCTGAGGAATCAGCTGATAACCTTATGTGAGTTCCCTTGTGTGTTGTTTTGTTGCTTTTCTCATGCTGATTTTAACGTTTTCTCCTTATTTTAAATTTTTGTCACTTTGATGACTATGTGCCTTGGTGTGTTCCTCTCTGTGTTGATCCAGGACTTGGGTGACTGTTTCCTTTCCCAAGCTGGGAAAGTTTTTGGTTATTATCTCATAAAAATCTTTCTCAGGTACTTTCTCTCTCTCTTCTCTTTCAGGGAACCCTATAATGCAAATATTAGTGTGCTCCATGTTGTCCCAGAATTCTCTTAAACTGTCTTCATTCCTTTTCTTTTTTTTTTTTTCTGCACGGCAGTAGTGATTTCCACTAATCTGTCTTCTAGCTCACTGATCAGTTCTGCTTCATTTAGTCTATTCTTGATTCCTTCTAGTGTGTTAGATCATTAAAATCATTTCAGTGACTTTATTCTTCAACTGTTTGGGTATTCTTTATATTTTCCAACTTTTTGCTAAAAATTTTGCTCTGTGCATATGTACTTCTCTACAGTTCTCTAAACATCTTCACCATCATCACTTTAAAACTTTCTCAGATAAATTGCCTATCTCCTCATCACATTTCTTCTTCGGGGATCTTATCTTGTGCCTTGGACTGGGAGTTATTGTATGCTGCCTCATTCTGTATTTCTATATGTATTTTTAGGTAGGTTAGTTACATTTCTTGACCTTGAAGCAGCAGAGCTCTGTGGCATATGTCCTATGTGTCCCAGCAGTATGCTCCTCTCTTGTCACCCAAGGGCCAAGGTCCAGCCAGTCCCAGTGCAGAATCTGGCTTGTGTGTGGACTCCTACCACAGGTTTTGGGATTGTTGTTTTCTTCTTTCTGGTATCTGCTCCTTGTTGGATGAGGCTGGACTAGACGCTTATAGTCAGGATCCCTGGCTGGAGGAGCCAGTGCCTGCCCACTGCTGGGTGAAGCTTGGTCCTGGACCTCTGAGCAGGCGGCGCGGCTCCAGAGGCCTGGAGCCCTGCTCACGACCGCGCGTGGCCTCTTGGCCGGGTGAACAGATTCTGATGGGCCGGGGCCAGCGTGCAGGCTGCCCATGCTGCGGACTCTGGATGTCGGGTGGAGAGAACCAGACAGCAGACGAGGGTAAAGGGCTGCTCAGAAATCAGTTGGGTTCCTAGATCTTCGATGAGGAAGGAGGCTTACTGCTCATCCCCGATCCCTTTGCTGGTGGCTAAAAGTAAAAGGGACCAAGGCCCACGAGAGCGCTTCTGGGAGCTGCCTGCCAAAACCTGAAACAGGACCACTCATGAATGACTCTGCAGCAGGAGCAGAGGTAGGAAACGTCGCCACCTGGTGGACATCCATGCTAGTGGCAGTAGGAGGCCTAGCAGCCTTGGTATAGGGGTGGAAGGACGAGGTCCTAGTGGATGATGTTTTTCACTTGTCTTAAAAATCATTGCTTCATATATTTTATCCATTTTGGGGTTTATTGTAGGGTGGTAAAAGTGGTCTCCGTTACTTCATCTTAGCTGGATTGATTCATTGTTTTATTGTTAATTTTCCCTTCAATGATTTGGAAGCTCTATTGTCTTTGAATGAAAATTCTCTCTAAATGTTTATAAATCAACACTAAGTTCACAAATTTACATGTAATTGGGCCAGTATTCCTATAACAGTCCCAAGAATGAAATAATCGATTAGATCTTGTTCCTCAATAATGAGAAATTTAGCATATTTTACCTCTTTGCTGTTCCAAATTGTGTGTGTGTGTGTGTGTGTGTGTGTGTCAGCGCGCGCGCGCGATACAGTTCCTACTTTTTAGACAGTTGCTCTAAGATTGTTACATTAACAATGAAAATATTGGTATAAACTTCTTGGATTTAATTGCTCACTACCACTATTTAATCCCATGTCTTTCCCATTTTTGAGTTATTTACTTCTTTCTCAATCAAAGGGACAAATGATTGTCTAATTTATTTTCAAGCGGTGGGCTTGGAACCCTTACCTGTCTATACGCAGCTTTATTTTCTCCCCATCAACAACCCTCAGCCTCAACACTCAACTCTCCTTATCTAGGGCCCCAAGCCTTGTTTGAAAATATGACATTGTTTCCATCACCAAAAAAAAAAAAAAAAAAAAAAATTCTATATTTAAAGTGCTGCCTTTTTACGACTGGCTAGTCTTGTCTGGAAAATGGATATTAATAAAGAATTCCTTAACCTTCCTCCTGCTTTTTGCCATAACTCGGCTTCAATGAGAAGCTTTTATTTTTACCGTTTCTCAGACGGGTTTCCGCTTTGAACCACTAAACCATCACCGCACTCTTTTTCTCCATGCTTATTCCTGAAAAAGTGAGCTCTCTACCGGAGTAAAGATGCTTCCCGTCAGAGATGTGTGGCTTCCTGTACCAAGGTCCAAAAGAAGAGAAAAGGAATGATGCCTGGTTCCGATGGTTCCATTTTATCAGCTTAGAGATCTGGTTATCCGTGTGGCTGCCGTGGAATCTGCAATATCTTGCCTCAGAGTTTCCTTTTTCTGGCATAGTAGGGGAGCCGCATTAGCTGAGGTCACGGTGCTCTGGCCCGTGTCAGGATCCCGGTGCTGAGGCAGCCCCTTCCCCCCACCCCCACTCCTTGTCATTTTGATCGTGCAAACTGGGTGCCAGCTTTGTGAACCGTGCAGCTGGCGGCCAGGATTGCACCCCCATGCGACTTGTGCCCAGTCCCTCGGCGTCCCTCACTGCTACCAGCTAGCTCCAGGAAGGGTGCGAGCTGGCTTCCACTGCCGTCCTTCCCCCTTCCTGTGTAGGCAGGCCCTCCTTTTGCGCTAGTCGGACCGAAACCTTCTCTCCTACGCTGCATACGCTGAAGAAATTCCTCAGCGTTTCCAGGCGCTAGAGGGCGCTCTTCTCCTCTCTTTGGTCCCCTGCAGCGCTTACAGTGGAAATTTAGGAGGTGGGAAGGGCTTGAGGCTTCTCCGTAACTAGGGGCTCCCGATCCAGCAGATTCAACCAACTGTGGGTTGAAAATATTCGGGAAAAAACAGAAAGTTTCAAAAAGCAGCACTTGAATTTGCCACACACCGGCAACTGCTTACGTAGCATTCACGTTGCCTTACATACCACGCGTCCTCTAGAGATGATTTAAAGTACACAGGAGGACACAGCGAAAGAGAATGTGACAATGAATGTATGCGTATGTTCATGTATAACAGAAAGATTGTGCTCTACGCTGGAATTCGACACAACATTGTAAAATGACTATAACTCGAAAAAAAATGTTTGTATGTAAAAAATAAAGTACATGGGAGGATGCATGTAATTCCATGTCAGTCCTGTGTCATTTTATAAAAGAGGCATCAGCATCCATGGATGTTGGCATCTGTGGGGAGTCCTGGAGCCAGAGCCCTATGGTTACCAAGGGAGGACATGAAGCCCAGGCTCCTAATCCCAGCCTATCATGTCCCCACGTGGTCTGAATCCTGCCTGTACCACACTCCCCTGGTCACTCTCCTCCAGTCCTTAAAGACTGCCCTCTTCTTCTGGAACAGGCCAAGCTCACTGTACTTCATATCTGACCTCTAGAAATATCCGTTACATTCTGAGCATGGCTCTGCTTCAGTAAGATGGGCTGCATTGCCACTAGAGAAGGCAGGATGGAGGTTCCTTCAAAAACTACAAATGGACTTACCTTATGATCCAGCCTTCCCATGCCTGGGGACATGTCAGGAGAAAAGTCTAATTCAAACAGTCACATGCACATCAATGCTCACAGCAGCCCTATTTATAATCACCAGGACATGGAACCAACCCAAATGTCCATCGACTGGTGACTGGATAAAGAAGTAGTGGTCTATTTATGCCATGGAATACTACTCAGCCATGAAAAAGGATAAACCGTTGCCATTTGCGGCAACATGGATGGACACAGAGATAGTCATTCTGAGTGAAGTAAGTAAGCCAGAAGAGAAAATGCCATATGATACCACTTGCATGTGGAATCTAAAAAATAGACAGAAATGAACTTAACAACAAAAGAGGAACACACCCACAGACATAGAGAAACAAACTTATGGTTACCAGGGAGAGAAGCGGGTGGGAAGGGGTAAATATGGGAACTGGAAAATTGCCCCTCTTGGGGAGTGATGGAAATGGAAGCTACCTTGATTGTGGTGATGGATTTCTGGGTGTAGACGTGTATGAAAATTCATCAATTATTACATGTGAGATGTGTCTAGTTTACGGAACAGAAATCGTACTACAATCAAGGTGTTTTAAAAATAAAAAGAGATGGGCTGCATTGTGTCTTATGTTTCTATGTGTCTTCAGGGAGGCCTTAATAGGGAGGTGCTGGCCTTCCCGCCAACACGATGACATGAAGTCCGAACAATCCATCATTGGGAAGAAGATAAGAGCCATGGTCCCATCTGGACCCCAAGCTTAGACATGGTGCATGGGTGACATTTATCGACAATCCAGCGAGGTTGCGGCCAGAGCTAGAGCCCGGGGCAGCAAACCGGGAGTGGCACTAAGGAGCATCGTGGCACAGAGGCTGGACTGGGGGCCCGCAGGCTCCTCCCAGGAGGAGCCTCAGGGTTTGGGAGGTGGCTAACGTGCCTGCTTCGTGTCACCATCAAGTGATGCCACCTGCGGAAAATCAGCTGGAATCCTGAGCCGGGTCAGCCCTGGGTGATGCACTAAAGGCTCCTACCAGAGGGGGCGCCAGACAGACAGTGACCCAAGCAACAGGCTGCTGAGTTTCCGGCCTGTGTTTATCGTGCTTTCTGTGTCTCACTGCATTTCAGTGTCACCCGGAGGAATTCGGGCGGTGTTTAGAGGCTGATGGCCTCTCGGTTCCTCATCAGCCTGGCAAGCACCCCAGCCCTCTCTGGCCAGACCCTGGCGAGCGCCTTCCCTTGTTCTAACAAAACCCTTCCCACCCTCGCCTGTAGTGAGCTTTTGCTATTTTAATTGATGGGAATGAGGATACCTTACAGCCTCCTCAGGCCCTTCCTTAGGGCTTCTGCCCTTAGACCCCGCCATGACCACCCCCCACCCTGGGTCCTGCACTACAGAGGGTCCCTCTGGTCCTGACACTCCCTCTGGCCAAGCCCTCCATGGGGTGGAGTCAGCAGGGCCAAGGGGACACGCCCATTGGCTCCAACCCTTGCTCTGGAAACCCAGTACCCCAAATGCCCTGCCCCAGCAGACCTTAACCCACTTCTAGTGTCTGTACCGGCTCTCCCCAGAGTTCAGGTTCCCAGGGCTCACAGAGAGGCCAATGGGTGGCTGTTGGCATGGAGGTTATGGACAGAGCCCGGATGGGAAGTCTGAGTGTCCCCCTGTGCACATCCAAGGCCCCTTGGGGCATGGGATGGAGCCAGCATTGGGAAGAAAAGGGTCAGGCTAGTGACCAGAGACTGGGAATCGGCTCTCTCCACACTGGCACTTTCTTTGCGGGACTCCCCTGAGTCTGGGAATCCTAAAGTTGAGCCTGGCCTTCCCCCTTTGAATGTGTATTTGTAAAGGCAGGAGTTTAGAACCTACCGCACTTAAAATGTTTACATATGTAGGGTGGGAACTCCCAGGTATGCTCTGGCCCTGCACTTCCAAAGGTACAGAGCAGTTATGTTGGCTCTGCTGAGACTGCAAGAGGCAAAGACCATCTCCAGAGAGGAGGGGCTCCTGCTTCATGCTCCGAAGTCAGGAGCTTCTGAGCGGATGAAACAATGGACACTGAGACCCTCGACTGTAAGGACAAGTCATGCTCGGGTAAATGGTAGCATTTTGGTTCCTTTAAGTTTGCTACTGAAGGGCTGGGACATTTCATTGTGCCTTGAAACTCCAGACCTCTTTACTCACATAGGCAGGCAAGTTAGTTGAGCCAGCTCAGCCTTTATTCCAAGTTCCTGACCAGAAGGCTATGAGGTTGAAAGTATATTTCTCAGACTCTTCTGCAGCAAGGGTTCCAGATTTGGCTTTAAAAATGCCCATCAGATATTGAGATTTGCAAATATTAACTACTATATATAAAAATAGCTTAAAAAACTAAATTTCTTCTGTATAGAACAGGGAACTATTTTTAATATCTTGTAATAACCTTTAATGAAAAATAATATGAAAAGGAATTCATACATATATACGTGTATATGAACGACTGGAACATTGTGCTGTACATCAGAAATTGACACATTGTAGCTGAGTATACTTGAATTAAAAAAAAAAAAAATATATATATATATATATATATATATATAATGCCCATCAGCAGCATCTGAGTGTAACTGAAAGCAGAAACCCAGGTGAATGGAGGCAGAACTGGGTGGAGGAGATACATTAATTTGCTGGGGTGAATGCAGCCGGCATAGCAGAGATGTAGAAGTAATGCTCAAAACTGCACCTCACTGATCTGCAAGTGAGTTAGGGTAACAGCTTCCTGAAATCCTCCCTGCCCCTTCTGATGAACCAGCTGTCTGGCTTTTCTCTGGAAATCACTAGGTGCAGCCTGGAACTCAAAGGTAAAAATTAAAAACTGCAGTCAGGCAGCGAAGAGAGTGGCAGGACACGTTGGACAAAAGTAGGTCAGAATCAACAAGGAATGGGGAGGGGATAGAACGTGTGCTGAGGACCCTGACTTCAGTGGTGGATTGTCTGTGTTGAGGACTCTGAGTCAGTATGAGTAGATGGATTGGTGTGGACTAAAATCATGGCCATTGTTCAGATAAGTGTGCGATTTGGAATATATTTATTAGAGGAGGGTTTTTCTTTCCCCTTCAACATTGATCATTTCTAGGGAGCAGAAAAATACTCTGCCACACAACATCTAAGTGCAAAAGAGATGCTACGGGATGATGGTGGTATGAAAAATTTCAGTTCTGCAGTTCCAAGATTTCCGTAATGAGGTTCACAGCAGTAGGTACTTAAAATAAAATAAGGTACTTAAAATAAAGACATCATCATATGTACATATCCTTAAAGATACACATATGGTGCTATAAGTGGTCCTGAAATGTGTTCTGCATTCTAAAATCCAATGAAATAAAATCAGTAGCTCAATATGCCTGTCGGCTCTATAAACATGATGTAGCTAATGATCACAGAATGTAAGATCAGCTAGGAAATTTGAGATTTGTCTTTTCCAGTGTCAAAGTTAATATTTTTTGCTTTACTGAAAAGCTTTTTTTTAATTAAGGCTGTCAGCATCCATTGGTATACGGGGTTCAGTAGATGTGTTCAGATGTTCTAGACAGTGAATCAGAGCAAAGACTGAGGTTTAGACAGTAGTTAAATGCCTCACCCATGTGATCAGCATCCACATATTGCTAAACTGAAAATCCTTAAAAGTTAGAACTTCATCAAAGCAACGAAAAGAGAGGGAAAATAAGAGCCACAGACTAGTGGAAGTTTTGTAACGTGTAAATATGACAAAGGGCTATTCATGAGCATATTTTTAAAACCCCTACACTTTAATAAGAAAAACAACAAACTGACAACAGGTTGCACACTGCTCCCTGTAGGAGAAGCCATGCAGATGGACTCTTATGTGAATGGGGCTGGAGCTGTAGAATTAGTTAGTCTTGCAAGTAACTCAGTTAAAAACAAATGCAAATGGGATACACTTCTAGAATATCTGAGTAAAAATCTTGGAAATCTTACTCCTCTATGAAGCAATGACAATGGCAAAATTTGTCAAAATTAACCTCTGCAGAACTCTGGAAATTAAACAAAGGTTTCCAGCAATCCAGGGAGTGTTTATTTAAAAAAAAAAAAATCTCCATAAAGATAGTGAGTTTTGTGGCAGTGTAACTTGATCTACCCCCATCTCCGTATCCTCACCTTAAATGGTGGCCTTTAAAAGCAACAGTCTCACAATCAAGGTAGGGGCAGAAGTGATTTGAAGTTACCCAAAAAATCCATCCCCAGAGAGCTGTCACTATTTGACCTATCTGAAACTCATGCTGTGCAAACAGCCTGTCCCCGGAGTGTGTGTGGAAAACAATCAGCAATGAGTATTTAACATTACAACTGCCTGAAGCAGTGGTACCAGTAGAGGCTAACTAGATGCTGACTAGGAAACTTAGAAAGCAAAATTGAGTAATGAGATGTTCTGGGGGTGGAGGTAGGGTTAAAAACTCCAAAAAATTCTGAGAATTGTAGAAGGCCGTACACATGTGTGGCACATGGCAAGGAAAGATCTGAGAAAATCTTAAGCCTTCAATTCTGGCTGAACTTGAGGTTCTGCATAAGCAAGTACTAAAGGCTACAGAAGAGCTGCAGACTGCCTGCCGGTGCTGAGGGCATCCCTCAGCACGCAGACACACAGCCACCTGGCAACAGCTCAAACGATTGGCTCCAGGCTTTGAAAGAAATCACTGTCCAATAATTATTACAGTGATGACAACTAGGCTTTCTGCACACACACTGATCTCATGGCCATGCATGATAAATAATACAGACTTTACAGAATTTGTTCAGAAAAGTAACTAAATAAATAGCTGCAGCAGCAATGACAATGGAAGCAATGATAAACCCTGGAGATGAGGAAAGTCTGGCTTTCAGATCTGCCACGTTGTAATATTTTAAATGTCCAGATTTCAACAGAAAAATTACAAGATGTACAAAGAAACAGAAAAGTCTGGCCATAACACAGGGGAAAAAGTAGTCAATAGAAACTCCCTGAGGAAGCTCAGACACTGGACTTACTAGACAAAGACATAAATAAGGAATTACACATATGTTCAAAGAGCTAACAGAAACCATGCCTAAAGAATTAAATTACGTGAAGATCTCATTGTACAGAGAATATCAATAGATAAAATTTATACTAAAAACCAACTAGAAATTCTAGAGATACAAATATAATAACTGAAATGAAAAATTCAGTAAGAGGTTTCTCTGTAGATATGAACTTGTTGAAGAAAAAGTCAGTTAACTTAAAACTACTGAGATTATCCAGTCTGTGGAACAGAAAGAAAAAGGAATAAAAAAAAAAATGAACACTGTGTCAGAGATAGGTGGGACACCATCAACAATACCAATACACACATAATGGGAGGGCCAGAAGGAAGGAGACAAAAAAAGGGGTAGAAAGAATATATAAAAAATAATGGCTGAAAACTTCCAAAATTTGATGAAAACATTAATTTGTACATCCCAGCAGCTCAACAAACTACACATGGTATAAACGTAGAGACATCTAAAATAGGCACATCAGACTCAGTGTGTCAAAAGACAAGAACAAAGAATCTTGACAGCAGAAAGAGAAAAGTGGCTCAACATATACAAAAGCTCCTCAGTAAGACAGTTGATTTCTCATCAAAAACCATGGAGACCAGAAGGCAGTGGGATGGTATCGTCAAAGTGATAAAAGGAAAAGACTGTCACCAAGTATTTTATAGCCAGCAAAATGATTCTCCAAAAAAATTAAAGGAGAAATTAAGACACAACTACAAAAACAAAATCTGAAAGAATCCATTGCTAGCAGGCCTGCCCTACAAGAAATATTAAGGATAGTCCAGCAGGTGTAAATGAAAGGACACTCAGCTGAAAAATAAAGAACACTATTAGAGGTAACTACATGAGTAAAAAAGTAGTATAAATAGAGTATTACATGTAAGTGCTTTCTTCTATTTGATGTAAAAGACAACTGCATAAAACAATACTTATGAAACTGTGTAGATGCACTTATAAATGCATAAAGGTGTAATTTGTATGACAGTGACAGCATGAGGAGGGGGAGGGAAAAGATTGATACCAAAGCAAAGTTTTTGTGTACTATTGAAATTAATTTGGCATTCATGTGAACTAGATTGCTTTAAAACAAGATGTTAATTATAATCTCCATGGCAATGGAGGAGAAGGAGGAGGAGGAAGAAGAGGAGGAGGAGGAGAAGAAAAAGATAAAATAAACAACAAATTAAAATGGCACACTTGAAAATGCCTACTTTGTACAAAAAAGTGTAGTAATAGACGAATGGGGAAAAAAAAAGACATATAGAAATCAGATAGCAGATGTAACTTCAACCTGATAAGAAATTACATTAATGTAAATGAATTAAACATTGTAATCAAAATACTAAAGGCAGAAATAAATGGAATAGACAATAGATGAACAACAGAGAATAATCAACAAAAAGAAAAGCTGGTTCTTTGAAAAGATCAAAAAAATTGACAAATTTTTAGCTAGTACTGAAGAAAAAAAGAGAGAAGGTTCAAATTACTAAAATGAGAAATGAAAGGAAGGATGTCACTACTGCCCTTACAAAAATAACAAGCAATATAAGGGAATACCATGAATAATTATATAGCTAATAAATGAGATAATGTAGATGAAATGGATAAATTTCTAGAAGGACATAAATGACTGAAGCTAATTCAAGGAGAAATAGAAAACTCAAATAATCCTACAGTAAGTAGTGACTGAAATAGTAATCCAAAACATTCCCACAAGGAAATGCTAGGCCCGTATGGCTTTGCTGGTGAATTCCATCAACTACTTAAAGAGGAAACAAAAACAAAAACAAACAAACAAAAAAACAATGCTTCACAAACTCATCTAAAAATAAAGAGGTGGGCACACTTCCCAATTCATTCAATGAGACTAGTATCACACTGATACCAAAACCAGACAAAGGCATCAGAAGAAAACTAAACACTATCTCTTATGAATATAAATGCAAAAGTCCCCAAAAGAATACAACAAATCCAATCCAGTAACATATAAAATAGACCACAATTAAGTGGGATGTATCCAGGTATGCAAAGGCAGTTCAACATACAAAAGTCAATTCATGTAATACACCATATTAATAGAATAATGGATTAAAAACTAGGAATAGAAGAGAACTTCCTCAACTTGACAGACAACATCTATGAAAAACCTGGAGCAAAGATCATACAGAATGGTGAAAGACTGAATGATTTCCTCCCAAAATCAACGTTGTACTAGAGGTTCTAGTCAAAGCAACCAGACAAAGAAAATAAAGCCTCTAGATTAGAAAGAAAGAAATAAAACTATTTCGATTCCAGATGACATGATATTATATATTGAAATCACAAGGAATCCACAAAGAAAAAAAAGAGAGAGAGAAAAGAAAAAAAAAACTTATTAGAATTAATAACCAAGTCTGACCAAAGTTGTAAGACACAAATAAATATATAAAAAAGTAATTATATTTCTATACAACAGCAGTGATTAATCTAAAAATAAAATGAAGGAAACATTTTCATTTACAATAGCATCAAAAAATAAAATACTTAGGAATATTAAGAAAAATATGTGGAATACTGAGAAAAATGTCTGAAACTTGTATATTGAAAAATGAAAAGCTACTGATAGAAGTTAAAAATGACCTAAAATAAATGGAAAGCTCTTCTGTGTTCATGGATCAGAAGCCTTATTATTGTTAGGATGGTAATTGTCCTCAAAATGACCTACAGATTCAATGCAACTGTGGCTTTTTGGCAGAAATGAACAAGCTGATCCTAAAACTAATATGGAAATGCAAGATACCCAGAATAGTCAAAACAATCTTGAAAAAGAACAAAGTTTTGAAGTTTCCAAATTCAAAACTCACTAACAAAACTGTAATCCATGCAGTGTGGTACTTGCATAAAGGACAGACAAATAGATTGAGAGAAAAGAACTGAGAGTCCATTAACAAACTCTTACACGTAGCCAGTTAATTTTTGACAAAGGTTCCATAACAATCCAATGGGGAAAAAATAATCTTTACCAAAATGATGCTGGGACACCTGAACATACACATGGAAAGAAAGAAAACTGAATTTTTATCTTAACACCATTTATGAAAATTAACTCAAAATAATTCACAGACCTGAAACTATAAAACTTTTAGAAAATGAACAATGAGAACATCTTCAGGACTTTGGATTACAAATACTTCTAAGATATGACACCAAAAGTACAAGCAACAAAAGAAAAAAAATGAAGTAAACTGGACTTCAGTAAAATTAAACACTTCTGTGCTTCAAAGGACTTCATCAAGAAAGTAAGAAGACAATCCACAGGATGGGTGAAAATATTTCCAATATTTTCCCTGATAAGGGACTTTTATCGAGAATAGACAAAAAAGACTTAAAACGTGACAATACAAAGACAAATACAATTAAAATGGGCAAAGAATTTGAATAGATGTTTCTCCAAAGAAGACATATGAATGGGAAATAAGCACATAAAAAGATGTTCAACATCAGTAGGCATTAGGGAAACAGAAATCAAAAGCACAATGACATGCCACTTCATACCAACTAGGATGACAAATATATATGATATATGATATATAAATATGTATCTATAAACCCGGTAATAAAAAGTGTTGATAAGGATGTGGAGAAACTGGACTCCTCATACATTACTACTGGAAATATAAAATGGTGCAGTCACTTTAAGAGGTACTTTAGCAATTCCTGAAAATATTAAAAGTAGAATACATCCCAGCAATTCCATTTTTTGATATATCCTCAAAAGAACTGAAAATATGTGTTAGCACAAAAACTTGTCCATGAGCATTTACAGCAGAATTATTCATCATCAAATGATAAGCAATGTGGAATATTTATAACAATGGCATATTATTTGAACACAAAAAGGAATTTGGGTACTGATATATGCTACACCATGGATGAGCCTTGACAACGCTGCACTAAATGAAAGATGACAATCAAAAAAGGCAGAATACTGTATGGTTCTACTTATATGATATGCCCAGAACAGGCAAATCCGTAGAGGCAGAAAGTAGAGTGGTGATTGCTGGGGGCTAAGGGAAAGGAAGGTTAGGGAGTGACTTACTAAAGGGTACTGGTTCCTTTTGGAAGTGATGGCTACAGAATCCTGAAATGTACTTAAAACCCTAATGCACACTTTCAAAGTCTGCATTTTTATGGTATGTGAATTATATCTCCACAAAGATGTTATTCTTGAAGCTGAGCCCACCTATGGAGCAACTGGCACAGCACTGACTGCGGCATCCAGAGGGGGAGTGACCCACCCACCCACTGCGAAGGAGAGCAGCACCTGACCCAGTGTTGGAGGGGCGCGATCTTCTTGCCGACGGACACTGTGAGCAGCACAGACGAGGGGGCCAACAGAGCAAGCTGAGTCCGTGAAACAGGGCAAAGACACAAAGACCTCTCCGTAAAACCATTAAGAGCGCACAGTCTCTAGGAGAACACATCTCTTTTTTTTAATCTTTTTATATCTGTTTTGTTTTCTATTACATTTTATATCTTTACTTTTTAAACAGTTCTATACGTTTACAGTTCTCATTTCATTTTTAATTCTCTTGGTTTTGATCTGTTATTGATTATTCACAGGTTTCAAATATTGTGTTTTGATTTTTTTCTTCTTTTTATTAAGGTTTTTAAAAGACATCTCAGCTCGATTCCTAATCTGCTTCAACTTGCTCTTCTATTATAGATTATACACTGTTTTCAAACCTTCTTTTCCTCCATTCTTTTAAAATTCTTTCTCTCTCTCTTGTTTTTAAACTTTATTCCCACATAGGCTTTAGATAGATAAATAAATAAACTCCTTTAAGGACCACAATAGATAACTGATACTCCTTAAGTCACAGTGCCAGAGAGATATGAGCAGTATGAAGAAGCAGAGGCAGTACTCCCAATTAAAAGAGCAAGAGAAATCCCCTGAAAGAATGACCAATGAAATAAGACATTGATGGCCTACTAGATCAAGATTTCAAAAAAGAAGTGATCAAATTACTGAAGGAACTAAAAGAGATAGTGCTTAGAGACATAAAATATGTCAAAAACAAAATAGAAGCTATAAAGAAGAGCCAAGTAGAATTGGTAAATTCATTGGCTGAAATGAGATCTGACCTAAAGGTTGTACAAAGCAGGCTAGATAATGCAGAGGAACCAATAAGTGACCTAGAATACAGGACAACAGAAAGCACCCAATCAGAACAGCTGAGAAAAACAAATAAAAAAACAATGAAAACAATATAAGGAACCTATGGGATAATATAAACATGCCAATCAATGCATAATAGGGGTTCCAGAAGGAGAAGAAAAAACAAAGGGGATGGAAAAGGTATTTAAAGAAATCATGACTGAAAACGTCCCAAACCTAAAGAAGGAATCAGACACCCAAGTACAGGAGGCTCAGAGGTTCCCAAACAGGAAGAGCCCAAAGAGACCCACACCAATACATATCATAATCAAGATGGCCAGACTGAAGAATAAAGAAATGATCCTAAAGGCAGCAAGAGAAAAACAAAGAGTGAGTTACAAGAGAAGGCTCTCAGCTGATTTCTCTACAGAAACACTACAGGCCAGAAGGGAGTGGCAAGATATATTCAAAGTCCTCAATGGAAAAAAAGATGCAGTCTAGGATACTTTCTGCAGCAAGGCTATCCTTTAGGATAGAAGGAGAGATAAAAAATTTCACAGAGAAGCAAAATCTAAAAGACTTTAGCAACATTAAACCCATCTTAAAAGAAATATTGAAAGGTCAACTGTAAATAGAAAAGAAGCAGGTTGTTAGAGAAATGGGAACTCATAACTGGAAAGGTGATAACTACCATGAATTACAAATAGAATAAACATGAAATTGTAAAAGAAGACATCTAAATCATTGAGTGGGAGAGGGAAGCAAGAAAATATAGAGTATTTTTTTCTTTCTTCTTCTTTTTTTTAAATGTTTTGTTCTCGGTAGGATGGGTTTAAGATTGCATTACTATCTGTTTAGTACACACAGTTACAGTAATTGGTTAACAGACTTACAAAAAAGTGTAACCACAAGTCAAAAACTCACAAGTGAGTCACAAAAACTAAATACAATCCAAGATAATATGAAGGAAAATTACCATAACACAAAAGGAAGAAGAAAGGAACAAAGAAGAAATACCAAATCAACTGCAAAAATAAGTTCAAAATAGCAATAAACACTCATCTATCATTAATTACTGTAAATGTTAATGGACTACATGCTCCAGTCAAAAGACAGAGTGGCAGACAGGATAACAAAGCAAGAACCTTCAATACACTGCATACAAAAGACACACTTTAGGGAGAAGGACACATATAGATTGAGAGTGAATGGACGGAAAAGGATATTCCATGCAAATGGAAACACCAAAAAAGCAGGTGTAGCAGTACTGATTTCAGACAAAATAAACTTTAAAACAAGGGCCATAAAGAAAGATAAATAAAGACATTTTATAATGATTAAAGGAGCAATACAAGATGTGGATATTACAATCATTAATATATATGCACCCAACATGAGCACCTAAGTACATAAAACAACTACTAACAGAGATAAAGGAGGAAATTGATGGGAATACAATCATTGTCAGAAATTTTAACACCACATTAACATCACTAGACAGATCTTCCACACAGAAAATAAATAAGGCAACAGAGAAATTAAATGATATAACAGAAAAATTAGATTTAGTGGATATTTTCAGAGCATTACAACCCCCCAAAATAGGATATACATTCTTTTCAAGTGCACATGGAACATTTTCTAGGATTGATCATGTACTTGGTCACAAAAGAAGCCTCAACAATTTTAAGAGGATAGAAATTATCTCAAGCATATTTACTGACCACAATGCCATTGAAACTAGAAATCAACTACAGAGAAACAAAGGAGAAAAAAAAACGAAAGCATAGAGATTAAACAACATGCTATTAAAAAACCAATGGGTCAATGATGAAGTCAAAGTTGAAATTAAAGTATACTTTGAGACAAATGAAAATGAAAACACAACCACACAAAACTTATGGAATGCAGCAAAAGCAGTGCTAAGAGGAAAGTTTAGGGCGATACAGGCCTTCCTCAAAAAAGAAGAACAATATCAAATAAACAATCTAACCCACCAGCTAAAAGAACTAGAAACAGAAGAGCAAAAACACCCAAAAGTCAGCAGAAAGAAGGAAATAATAAAGATCAGGGAGGAAATAAATAAAATAGAGATTAAAAAAATAAGGAAAATAATCAATGAAACCAAAAGTTAGATTTTTGGAAGAGTAAATAAAATCGACAAACCTCTGGCAAAACTCACAAAGAAGAAAAAGAGAGAGCACAAATAAGCAAAATAAGAAAGGAAAATGGAGAAATTACAACAAATAACATAGAAATACAGAATATCATATGAGAATATCATGAAAAACTACATGGAAAAAAATGGATAACCTAGAGGAGATGGACAAGTTTCTGGAAACATACAGTCCACCAAGACCGAATCAAGAAGACACTGACCACTTGAACAAACAGATCACTAGGAATGAAATCGAATTAACAATAAAAAAAAACCTCCCTACAGATAAAAGTCCAGGACCGGACAGCTTCACCAGGGAATTCTACCTCACATAGAAAGAACTCATACCAGTCCTTCTCAAACTCTTCAAGAAGATTGAAAAGAAGGAATATTCCCAAACTCATTCTGTGAAGCCACCATCAACCTGATACCCAAACCAGGCAAAGACACCACAAGAAAAGAGAATTATAGACCAATATCACTGATGAACACAGATGGAAAAAGTCCTTACCAAAATACTAGCAAATAGAATCCAACAGCACATAAAAAAGATTATACATCATGCTCAAATGGGGTTCATCTCAGGGACACAAGGGTGGTTCAACATACACAAATCAATCAATGTCATACTTCACATCAACAAGAGAAAGGGCAAAAACCACATGATCATCTCAATAGATGCAGAAAAGCTTTTGATAAAATTCAACAACCATTTATGATAAAAATTCTCACCCAAGTGGGTATTGAGGGAACATATCTCAGCATCAAAAAAGCTATATATGACAAACCTACAGCCAGCATAGCACTCAACAGTGAAAAACTCAAAAGCTTCCCACTAAAATCTGGGACAAGACAAGGATGCCCACTATCACCACTCCTATTCAACATAGTCTTGGAAGTCCTGGCCACAGCAATCAGGCAAGTAAGAGAAGTAAAATGGGTCTAAATTGGAAAAGAAGAGGTAAAAGTGTCACTATATGCAGATGACACGATACTATATATAGAAAACCCTAAAAGGTCCACACAAAAACTACTAAAGCTGATTGAAGAATTTAGCAAGGTAGCAGGTTACAAGATTAATGTTCAAAAATCAGTTGCATTTCTTTACACTAACAATAAATCAATAGAAGAAGAAAGTAAAGAAACAATCCCCTTTAAAATAGCACCCAAAGTAATAAAATATCTAGGAATAAATCTAACCACAGAGGTGAGAGAATTATACACAGAAAACTATAAGCCATTGGTGAAGGAAATTAAACAAGAATGTAAAAAATGGAAAGGTATCCCATGCTCTTGGATTGGAAGAATCAATATTGTTAAAATGGTCACACTGCCCAAGGCCATCTACAGATTTAATGCAATCCCTATCAAATTACCCAGGACATATTTCACAGAACTAGAACAAATCACAATAAAATTTATATGGAACCATCAAAGACATAGAATTTCCAGGGCATTACTGAAGAAAAAAAGAAAGAGGCTGGAGGAATAACTCTCCCAGACTTGAGACAATACTATAGACTTACAGTCATCAAGACAGCATGGTATTTGTACAAAAACAGACATATAGACCAATGGAACAGAGTAGAGAGCCCAGAAATGAACCCACAAACTTTTGGTCAACTCATCTTCGACAAAGGAGGCAAGAATATGCAATGGAATAAAGACAGTCTCTTCAGCAAGATAAACATAAGGCAAGATACAATAAATCTCCTAGAAGAAAATACTGGCAAAATATCTGACATATATCTCAGAAATGTTCCCCTAGGGCAGTCTACACAAGCAATAGAAATAAAAGCAAGAATAAACAAATGGGACCTAATTAAACTTACAGGCTTCTGCACAGCAAAGGACACCATAAGTAAAACAAAAAGACGACCTACAGAATTTGAGAACATTTTTGCAAATGAAACTGACAAAGGCTTGATCTGCAGAATATATAAGCAGCTCATATGACTTAATAAGAAACAACCAAATAACCCAATCCAAAAATGGGCAGAAGACTTAAACAAGCAATTCTCCAAGGAAGACATACAAATGATCAATGGGCACATGAAAAAATGCTCAATATCACTAATTGTCAGAGAAATGCAAATCAAAACTACAATGAGGTATCACCTCAAACCAGTCAGAATGGCCATCATTCAAAAATCCACAAATGACAAATGCTAGATAGGCTGTGGAGAAAGGGGAACCTCCTACACTGCTGGTGGGAATGCAGTTTGGTGCAGCCACTGTGGAAAACAGTATTGAGTTTCCCCAAAAGACTAGGAATAGAATTGCCATATGACCCAGGAATCCCACTCCTGGGCATATATCCTGAAGGAACCCTACTTCAGGATGACACCTGCACCCCAATGTTCATAGCAGCACTATTTACAATAGCCAAGACATGGAGACAGCCTAAATGTCCATCAACGGATCACTAGTTAAAGTGGTATATTTATACAATGGAATACTACTCAGCCATAAATACTGACAATATAGGGCCATTTGCAGCAACATGGATGCTCCTGGAGAATGTCATTCTAAGTTAAGTAAGCATGGTAACAAGGAATAAAGAGAAGTTACCTCCAGGTACAGTTATTTTGATTAAAATATCCATACAGAAAGCAAGTCACCCCCACGACTGCTGCCAGGAGGAGCATCTGATTGTAATAGCCCAGCCAAGGAAAGTAGATTCCGACTTTCTCTCCATAGAATTTCCTGCAGAAAGACAGAAGGTAGTTTCAGAAGACAAACATAATCAATCTGTAGCTTCATCCTCATGTTAATTTCTTTTTTCTTTGTTTTTTTGGGGGGCATAATAAGGTTTATTTATTTGTTTTTTAAATGGAGGCATTGGGGATTGAACCCAGGACCTCATGCATGCTAGGCATGCACTCTACCACTGAGCCATACCCTCTTTCCATCATATTAATTTCTGATTCTAAATCAAGGGGGCTTTAAGTTTAAACCTCTGACTCAATTCACACTTAAAACATATGCGTTTTCATAGCAGCCCCCAAATTCTACCGTGAAATAAGAAGTATTTTATGTATCATAGAAGTACAGATCACTGGTTCACCTGATGAAGAGAGATAAATGAGAACAGAGCAAAGGAGGGGACGAGGCCGACTCCGGAGCAGATGCAGGGGATCATCACCACTCACTGGACAGTCTGGCACATTCAGCAAATCCCCCCAAAGATCATTCTTAACAGGCTTGACACAAGTGGACATCAACAAATGGCTCAGTCATCTTCTCCTGCCTTATCTCGGGAACGTCTCGGGAGCAAATGCATCGTAAACCACAGATAATAAGGAAATGGCTGATAATGATAACAACTGGGAGTGCAATGTCTCTCTGACAAAATATTTACAAAACTCATTGTGGGAATGGGAGAGGGCAGGAGGGATGTGACTGAGGAAGGCACTGCCCTGTATTCTTTGTATCTAGCACGTCTGTTGTTCTTAGGTTTTAAAAACTCTTCAATGTTTCTCAGTTAATCTGGAGTAGATGGAACAGGCCAGGGAGGCAAGATTAGAAGAAAGGAGGCAGGGCACGAAGCGGTGCCAGGCTGGTCCTGAAAGGGAGACAGACACAGACAGGCAGACGCAGAGGGCTTAGGGATGAGGCGGAACAATGAGACGGCGGCTCAGGTGTGTTTGCTGTCGCTGATACTTCCCTCAGCTGGCTCACTGCTGACTCGGCAATGCTGGGTAAAACCTGTGGATTTCCTCAGCTCTGAGTTCTCTCTGAGGCTTCTGGCTCAGTCTGGAGCTGGGCTGAGCTCTGTGGGCTTAGCCTAGAGGGGACTCAGCTCTGAGAACAGCCTGGAGTCCTGGGAAACTTCACGCAGGAACCCCCTAGGGCTGGACCAGCGCTCACAGGGCTGCTGTGAGACCAGCTCCATCGTCAGAGACCTGGGCGTGGACCATTCCATGGGGAAAAGGGCTGAGCCCGATGCCAAATCAGATAGGAGGGGCAAAGTGTGTTCATTTTCATGTGACTGGGCTTTGCGGCCTGGCTCACGGATGGCAGGCTCAGGATGGTGTCTGGCAGAGAAAACCCTGGCAATGGGTTTGAGATGTCTTGGACTCTTTCTTGTTAAGTTTTTTGTAATATATTCTAATCAACTATCCGTCCTGAAAATGCCACATTCAAAACTGAAAGAATGTTAGAAGTTGCCTGCTTCAACTGCCCAATGGTAAACACACCCTGCTACAGTTAGAGAGCTGGTCAGGCAGCCTCTGCCTGCATATTTACAGTGACAGGGAGTTCATTACTTCCAAAGGTTACATGTCGGCAAGAAGGTCAGAAAGAATTTTTGAACCTTAAACAGATGTCTACCCCCTAGTCCTTGCTGAAATGCTAGGAATAATGAGGATCCCTTCAAATGTAGTTTTGTCTGATTGTTATCTCTCTCTGTGAAAAACACCCCAATTCTTAACATCAATTTTTTTAAAATTCAGCTTTGATTTCTTTTTATCAAAGTTATACCATACATTCATTAAAGAGTCAAACAGTTCTCGAACACCGATTGTAAAAAGAAGCAGTTTCCAACAACAGCCCCATTTCCTGGCCAGAAGCAACCACGTTCAGCTCCTACTTCTGACTCTTGGAATAATTACTCCCTTTCTCTCACTAATGTCCTTGTAACACAGCCTACTGACTTTTTCAGCTTTATGTATCACCTATTTAACCTTCTATTTTGGAAAATGAGGATTAAGCTCTCTTTCAAACCCCATCTCATCTACACACGCAAACCTTCATTCTTCCAAGCTTTTGATACAATTACATTATAATTTTGATCAGCTCAGTATCCTTGCTTTACATTATTATGACTCTGTACAGACTGTTCACAGCTGTAGCAAGTTGTCTGCTAGGCTTACTTTTTTCTTCCCTACTTTGTTTTTCCTGGAGTTAATAATTGTCTTGGTGGCTCATAGCTTAGATTTCTGTGCACTTAGCAATTCAACCCCAGAACTTCTCCTAATGAATAAATTTCTCAATACTTTCCAATACATTGTCTACAAATTTCATCTCCTTGAATAAATCTCTTCAGATCTCCTTCAACCTGGATTAACGACACGCTAGTCTTGTCACAGAGCTCAAGGGGCCACTAGTGGGAAGCAACAAAGGGAACACATGGACCAGGAGCAGGGAACAGATCAACATATTTTCCTTAGCAAAACATACTTAAAATAATGGGAAAATTGTTTTCTTTAGAAACACAAACACACACACAAACCCCAAAACCCATAAAGAATGATTAAAGAGCCTTCAAACCCATAGCCCTGCCATCAAATACTGTATAATATAAAATAAAAATAACAAAAGGAAAATATCATATAAATATGAATCTCAAGGGGGATGGGGTACACTCAGTGGCACAGTGTGTGCTCAGCATGCATAAGGACCTAGATTCAATCTTCAGTACCCTCATTAGAAAAAAAATAAAAAGAAAAGAAAAATGTATCAACTTTAAATATTTACATATATACAAACATCCTCTTTTAAAACTGTGTTCTACAGGATAACCCAGGTTAATGAGAAAGTGCCTCTTCATGACTGTGATCCTGCTGATAATTGAGGGAGAAAATTAGAGTATGACCACATCAAATAAAATCCCTTATGAAATAATGATCCCGGGTGACAATCATTATTGGCGGCTGTCATCACAAAAAAGAGAGTCAACTGGACAAAATGTACCTTGTGACAGGAGTATAAAACTTCACATAACAAGTATTCTTGCACAGAGTTGAACCTCAGTCAGATCAAGCTTTTAGGGGAGGATCAAATCACTTAGCTAAAGCCAATACATAGGATGGAGAAACAAGCCTAACACCACAGGGGAGAATGAAATCAGCCACACAGTAAATAGAGAAACCCCTCAGCAATTTCAAGGAAAATGAGAAACAGGAAAATTATAGATTAGAACCCACTTGAGAGATATGCTAGCTGCAATGTGTGAACCTAGTCTGGATCCTGATTTCAACCCCAAAACTACTTAAAAGTGTATTTTTGTGACAATCAGGGAATTATTTTGTAACCCTAAAAAAAAAAGGAATATTCCAATTGTATTTGAAAGAGACCTTGTCATTTCACTAATGAAAGGTTAAGCTATGTAGGATTGCCTTCAAAATGATCCCGTAGTGGGGGAGGGGAGGAGGTGGCGATGAAAGTTGCAACAACAGTGACTCTGAGTTTATAATTCTGGAGCTGGGTGACTGATACAGGCAGGCTGGCTGTGCTGTTCTCTCTACTTCTGTACATGTTGAATCTTTCCATAAAATATGAAACAAACAAAAAGACTTCAGTGTTTTAAAACCCTCACTTTCAAGGTTAAGAGGTTTGCCCAAGTAGGTGGGCACCTGCATGGGGCACTGAGATTAGAAGCAACAGGCACCTGGCTCCAGGCCGACCTGGGGCTACCTTGACCCTCCTCTTCTCCTCACCATCCACAGCCAGCCCATAACTGCATCCTGTCAGCCCCACTCCCCAAACGCATTCCTCCCTGGCTCCCACCATCTCTTATCTGGCCCAGTCCAAGGGCCTCGGACCCGGCCTCCCTGCTTCCTGGGTCCCTGCAATTCATTCTCCACAGTATCTTTGCAAAATGTGAGTGAGAGAAAATTACTTTAGTGCTTAAACTATCATGACTGCTTCTCACTGCACTTAGAGTCTACACTCCTTTCCTTGCTCCTGACGCCCTTCTAAACCTCGCGTCTCGTCACTCTCACCAGCGCTGGCTCCAGTATCTCCTCAAACCTGCTGAGCACATTTGTGCCTCGGGGCCAATGGACAAGCTGCCTCTATTCCTGGGGTGACTTATCCCAGATCCTCAAAGTCCAGCCTCCTTATCGCCATCTCAGCTCACATGTAACCTACTCAAAGATAGCTTTCTTGACTCATTTCCCCCCAAGTCTCCCATCTCAACACTGTGTTATTTCCTTCATTTCAATCTGACATTGTTTCCTTATTCACCCGATTATTTTTATTTGCTCGGTTGTCCTTGGCCTCCCTCCCCCCAGCAGCCTTGCCCAAACACCATAAGCTCCCGGGAAGCAGCCGGCACTGGTGCTCTGAGAAGACACATGCTGAGGGCGACATTACACTCACCTGGTGTAGTGAAACGGTGTCAAACAGCAGATAAACAGCAAAGCAGTGAGAATTTCTCTCTTATTTTATTTATTTATTTATTTCTTAGTTGTACAGCATCAAAGTTTTTTTTTTAACATTTTTAATGATTTATAATCATTTTACAACGTTGTGTCAAATTCCAGTGTTCAGCACAATTTTTCAGTCATTCATGGACATATACACACTCATTGTCACATTTTTTTTCTCTGTGACTTATCATAACATTTTGTGTATATTTCCCTGTGCTATACAGTGTAATCTTGTTTATCTATTCTACAATTTTGAAATCCCAGTCTATCCCTTCCCACCCTCCACCCCCCTGGTAACCACAAGTATGTATTCTCTGTCTGTGAGTCTATTTCTGTCCAGTATTTATGCTTTGTTTTTGTTTGTTTCTTTTTGTTTTTGTTTTGTTTTTTTAGACTCCACATATGAACAATATCATATGGTACTTTTCTTTCTCTTTCTGGCTTACTTCACTTAGAATGACATTCTCCAGGAGCATCCAGGCTGCTGCAAATGGCATTATGTTGTTGGTTTTTATGGCTGAGTAGTACTCCATTGTATAAATATACCACATCTTCTTTATCGAGTGCCCTGTTGATGGACATTTAGGCTGTTTCCATGTCTGGCTATTGTAAATAGTGCTGCTATGAACATTGGGGTGCAGGTGTCATCCTGAAATAGATTTCCTTCTGGATACAAGCCCAGGAATGGGATTCCTGGGTCATATGGTAAGTCTATTCCTAGTCTTTTGAGGAATCTCCACACTGTTTTCCATAGTGGCTGCACCAAACTGCATTCCCACCAGCAGTGTAGGAGGGTTCTCCTTTCCCCACAGCCTCTCCAGCATTTGTCGCTTCTGGATTTTTGAATGATGGCCATTCTGACTAGTGTGAGGTGATACCTCATTGTAGTTTTGATTTGCATTTCTCTGATAATTAGTGATATTGAGAATTTTTTCATGTGCCTTTTGATCATTTGGATGTCTTCCTTGCAGAATTGCTTGTTTAGGTCTTCTGCCCATTTTTGGATTGGGTTGTTTATTTTTTTCTTATTGAGTCGTATGAGCTGCTTATATATTCTGGAGATCAAGCCTTTGTCGGTTTCACTTGCAAAAATTTTCTCCCATTCCGTTTTACTTCTGGTTTCCTTTGCTGTGCAGAAGCTTGTAAGTTTCATTAGGTCCCATTTGTTTATTCTTGCTTTTATTTCTTCTAGGAGAAAATTTTTGAAATGTATGTCAGATAATGTTTTGCCTATGTTTTCCTCTAGGGGGTTTATTGTATCTTGTCTTATGTTTAAGTCTTTAATCCATTTTGAGTTGATTTTTGTATATGGTGTAAGGGAGTGTTCTAGCTTCTTTGTTTTACATGCTGCTGTCCAGTTTTCCCAACACCATTTGCTGAAGAGACTGTCTTTATTCCATTGTATATTCTTGCCTCCTTTGTCGAAGATGAGTTGACCAAAAATTTGTGGGTTCATTTCTGGGCTCTCTATTCTGTTCCATTGGTCTCTAGTCTGTTTTCGTACCAATATCATGCTGTCTTGATGACTGTAGCTCTTTAGTATTGTCTGAAGTCTGGGAGAGTTATTCCTCCAGCCTCTTTCTTTCTCTTCAGTAAAGTTTTGGCAATTCTAGGTCTTTGATGGTTCCATATAAATTTTATTATGATTTGTTCTAGTTCTGTGAAATATGTCCTGGTTAATTGGATAGGGATTGCTTTAAATCTGTAGATTGCCTTGGGCAGTGTGACCATTTTAACAATATTGATTCTTCCAATCCAAGAGCATGGAATATCTTTCCATGTTTTAAAGTCTTTTTTAATTTCCTTCATCAGTGGTTTATAGTTTTCTGTGTATAATCCTTTCACCTCCTTGGTTAGATTTATTCCCAGATATTTTATTACTTTGGGTGCTATTTTAAAGGGGATTGTTTCTTTACTTTCTTCTTCTATTGATTTATTGTTAGTGTAAAGAAATGCAACTGATTTTTGAACGTTAATTTTGTAACCTACTACCTTGCTGAATTCTTCAATCAGCTCTAGTAGCTTTTGTGTGGGCCTTTTAGGGTTTTCTATATATAGAAACATGTCATCAGCATATAATGATACTTTAACCTCTTCTTTTCCAATTTGGATCCCTTTTATTTCTTTCTCTTGCCTGACTGCTGTGGCTAGGACTTCCAGGACTATGTTGAATAGGAGTGGTGATAGTGGGCATTCTTGTCTTGTCCCAGATTTTAGTGGGAAGCTTTTGAGTTTTTCACCATTGAGTACTATGCTGGCTGTATGTTTGTCATATATAGCTTTTATGATGCTGAGATATGTTCCCTCTATACCCACTTTGGCGAGAGTTTTTATCATAAATGGGTGTTGAATTTTATCAAATGCTTTTTCTGCATCGATTGAGATCATGTGGTTTTTGTCCTTTCTCTTGTTGATGTGATGTATTAAATTGATTTATTTGCATATGTTTAACCAGCCTTGTGTCCCTGGGATGAACCCCACTTGGTCATGATGTATAATCTTTTTTATGTGTTGTTGGATTCTATTTGCTAAAATTTTGGTGAGGATTTTGGCATCTATGTTCATCAGTGATATTGGCCTATAATTCTCTTTTCTTGTGGTGTCTTTGCCTGGTTTTGGTATCAGGTTGATGGTGGCTTCATAAAATGAGTTTGGGAGTATTCCCTCCTTTTCAATCGTCTGGAAGAGTTTGAGAAGGACTGGTATGAGTTCTTTGTATGTTTGGTAGAATTCCCCAGTGAAGCCGTCCAGTCCTGGACTTTTATTTGTAGGGAAGTTTTAATTGCTATTTCTATTTCTTTTCTAGTGATCGGATTGTTCAAGTGTTCAGTTTCTTCTTGATTCAGTTTTGGTGGACAGTATGTTTCCAGAAACTTGTCCATCTCCTCTAGGTTATCCAGTTTGGTTCCATATAGTTTTTCATAATAATCTCGTATGATATTCTGCATTTCTATTTTGTTTGTTGTAATTTCTCCATTTTCCTTTCTTATTTTGCTAATTTGTGCTCTCTCTTTTTTCTTCTTTGTGAGTTTGGCCAGAGGTTTGTCGATTTTATTTACTTTTTCAGAAAACCAGCTTTTGGTTTGGTTGATTTTTTCTATGGTCTTGTTAATCTCTATTGTATTTAATTCCTCTCTGATCTTTATTATTTCCTTCCTTCTGCTGCTTTTTGGGGCTTTTTGTTCTTCTTTTTCTAATTCATTCAGGTGGTGGGTTAACTTGTTTATTTGAGATTGTTCTTCTTTTTTGAGGAAGGCCTGTATCACTATAAACTTCCCTCTTAGCACTGCCTTTGCTGTGTCCCATAGGTTTTGAGTGGTTGTGCTTTCATTACCATTTGTCTCAAGGTATTTTTTAATTATAGCTTTGATTTCCTCATTGATCCATTGTTTTTTTAATAACATATTGTTTAATCTCCATGTTTTCCTTTTTTTCTCCTTTGTTTCTCTGTTGTTGATTTCCAGTTTCATGGCATTGTGGTCAGTAAAGGTGCTTGAGATAATTTGTATCTTCTTAAAATTGTTGAGGTTTCTTTTGTGCCCAAGTACATGATGAATCCTGGAAAATGTTCCATGTGCACTTGAAAAGAATGTATATCCTATTTTTGGGGGTGTAATTCTCTGAAAATATCCACCAAATCTAGTTTTTCTATTGTAGTATTTAATTTCTCTATTGCCTTGTTTATTTTCTGTCTGGAAGATCTGTCTAGTGATGTTAATGCAGTGTTAAAATCTCCAACTATGATTGTATTCTCATCATTAGCCCCCTTTATCTCTGTTAGTAATTCTTGTATGTACTTAGGTGCTCCTATATTGGGTGCATGTACATTAACAAGTGTAATATCCTCATCTTGTATCATTCCTTTAATCGTTATAAAATGTCCTTCTTTATCTTTCTTTATGGCCTTTGTTTTAAAGTCTATTTTGTCTGAAATCAGTACTGCAACACCTGCTTTTTTGGCTTTTCCATTTGCATGGAATATCTTTTCCATCCTTTCACTCTCAATCTATATGTGTCCTTCTCCCTAAAGTGGGTCTCTTGTATGCAGCATATTGAAGGTTCTTGCTTTATTATCCAGTCTGCCACTCTATGTCTTTTGACTGGAACATTTAGTCCATTAACATTTACAGTAATTAATGATAGATGTGTGTTTATTGCCATTTTGAACTTATCTTTGCAGTTGAATTGGTATATCCTCTTTGTTCCTTTCTTCTTCCTTTTGTGGTTTGGTAATTTTCCTTTGTATTATCATGGATTTTATTTAATTTTTGTGACTCCCTTGTAAATTTTTGGCTTGTGGTTACCCTTTTTTGTAAATCTATTAACCCATTACTATAACTGTTTTTATTAAACTGATAGTAACATGATCTCAAACCCATCCTACTGTTAAAAATTTTTTTAAAAGAAAGAAAAAAATATTCTATATTTCCCTGCCTCCCTCTCCCACTCTCAGTGATTTGTATGTCTTCTTTTATAATTTCGTGTTTACTTTATTTGTAACTCATGAGTTATCACCTTTCTAGTTGTGAGTTTCTCATTTCTGTAGCATCCTGCTGCTTTTCTATTTAGAAAAGCCCTTTCAATACTTCTTTTAGCATGGGTTTAGTGTTGCTAAATTCCTGCAGCTTTTTTTTTTTTTTTTTTTGTCTGTGAAACTATTTCTCCTTCTATCCTCAAGGATAGCCTTGCTGGATAAAGGATCCTAGGCTGCATCTTTTTTTCATTCAGGGCTTTGAATATATCTTGCCACTCCCTTCTGGCCTGTAGTGTTTGTGTAGAGAAATCAGCTGAGAGCCTTATGGGGGTTCCCTTGTAAATTACTCTTTGCTTTTCTCTTGCTGCCTTTAGAATCATTTCTTTATCGTTGACTCTGGCCATATTGATTATGATATGTCTTGATGTGGGTCTATTTGGGTTCTTCCTGTTTGGGACCCTCTGAGCTTCCTGTACTTGGATATCTGATTTCTTCTTTAAGTTTGGGAAGTTTTCAGTCATGATTTCTTCAAAAACCTTTTCAATCCCCTTTGATCTTTCTTCCCCTTCTGGGACCCCTATTATGCGAAGATTGGGACGCTTTATATTATCCCATAGGTCCCTTATGCTATTTTCATTATTTTTTATTTGCTTATCTTGTAGTTTTTCTGAATGGGTGCTTTCTATTACCCTGTCTTCTAGACCACTAATTCGTTCCTCTGCATTATCTAGTCGGCTTTGCACAGCTATTAGATCATTCCTCATCTCTGTCAATGAGTTTACCCATTCTACTTGGCTCTTCTTTATAGCTTCAATTTCATTTTTGACATATTTTATATCTCTAAACACTATCTCTTTTAATTCCTTCAGCAATTCGATCACTCCTTTTTTGAAATCTTGATCTAGTAGTCTATCGATGTCTATTTCATTGATCTTTCTTTCAGGGGATTTCTCTTGTTCTTTTAACTGGGAAAGGTTTCTCTGCTTCTTCATCTTGCTCATACCTCTCTGGCACTGTGGTTTATGGAGTATCAGTTGTCTATTTTGGTCCTTAAGGATTTTATCTGTCTAATGCCTACTTAGGAATAGAACTTAGGAAAAAGAGAAAAAAATAAGAGAGAGAGAAAGAATTTTAAAAGAAGGGAGAAAGAGGGTTTGAAAACAGTGTATAATGAATAATAGAAGAGCGATTTGAAGCAGAGTATTAATCGGGTTGAGACGTCCTTTTAAAACCCTTAAAAAAGGGGGGGGGGAGATGAATAGATGTATTTGAAACCTGTGTCTAATCAATAACAGGATATCAAAACCCAAGAGAAATAGAAATGAATTAAGAAGTAAAAATTAAGAGAGTAATAGAAAATAGAACAGGTAAAAACAGATTTAAAAAAAAAAAAGAGGGGGGTTGTCGGTGTTCTCCTGGAGTCTGTGTGCTTTTAATGTGAAGTCTTTTTGTCTTCGTCCTGTTTTGGAAGCTCAGCTTGCTGTTTTCAGAGGCCCTCCGTTGGCGCCCACTTCTGTGCTGCTCCCAGCACCTGTCTGCAAGCAGATCGCGCCTCCTCCTAACACTGGGTCAGGTGCAACTCTCTGCTGTGGGCAGGCGGGTCGCTGCCCCTCCGGATGCCGCAGTCAGACGTTGCAGACTGGCAGGGTAGGAGGGCGGGTCGTGCCCCTTCCCAGCACCTCGGTCAGGGGCTGTGTTCCTGCCCGAAAGGCGGGAGGGGCGCTCTCCCTCTACCTGCACCGCCGCCGGTAGCTCCGCTGCTCTGTGCGGCTGTGCGCTCCGCCCTGGTCGGCGCTCCGCAGGTGGGCTCGGGGAAGACCGAGGGACAGCCTTGTCCCTGCTCCGAGCCAAAACCCAGCTCCTTGTTTGTCTTTGCGGAGCAAGTTCTCTGAGGGACCAGGATGGAAGGATCCTATCTGCCCCGGGCTGCAGGCCAGTCTCAGTCTGGCCTTTGAGGCTGCTAAGCCCTTCCGTGCGGATGCAGGTTTCCCCCCAGCCCCCGCCTGGGTGCTAAGCACGGAGGATATAGCGATATGGCGGCTGTGCCTGAGCCCCGCCTCTCTTCCCCCGAAAACTTTCCGCGGGTTTTCAGAGATGGGGGTGTGCACCCTTCCCCCGAGAGCACATCAACCTTTCTGTTTTATGGCGGGCCCAGGTTGTTCTGCCCTGTGCACCCACAGCCACAGCGCGCAGCCCCTTGTAGTCCCCCAGGGCTGCCTCCGTGCAGCCGCCCCATCCTCCGCCCGGCTTGGGCAGCCTGGCCCTGCCCGCCAGTGCCGGCCCGCGTCTCAGGCTGGGTGTCGGGGGGACGCTCTGTGCCCGTTTAACATAGTTCTGTCAGACAAGGGCTGCTCTGTACAGATCCGAGCCTCGGAGGCTCCCCCTCCGTCCCGCTGGCCTCTCAGTTGGAGAGGGGAGACCCAGCGAGCGAGCGCCAGTCCTCCTTTGCCGCTCCCTCCCCGCGGGACCCGTCCCACGCTGCTTTGCCTTTTGTTCTTTCTTTTTTCCTTTTCTCCTAACAGATTTTTGGCGTCTTTATCTTTTGAAGAGGGCGATGTTCTGTTGGAGTTCCGCAGGTGCTCTGGTTGGCTGAGTGGGTCTGTAGATGTGGGTCTTGGTGTATTTGTGGGAGAGGGTGAGCTACGAGCGTCCTTCTACTCCGCCATCTTCTCCGTCGGGAGCATCTTTTCATGTGCAGTTTAAAAAATAGTGACAATAACAAATACTGGTGATGTAATAGAAAAGAACAAATCTGACTCCACATTAGATCTGTTCCTTTTCCTTTAACCCTGTGCCCTGTTCTCTAGGCTTAGTCTTGCCGGCTCTGCACCTTTTGGGAAACAATGTTGCCTGTAGCCTGAAATAGACAGGAGAGCCTGTTCTCGGGGCTCTTACCTTTAAGGCTGTCAGCACTTCTGCACTCCTATAACAACAAGCTGCAGACTAGAAAGTAACATTTGTTTTGTTGGAGGTTTTGGAGGAGCACCATGACCTGGCGCACGTGGACAGCTGCGGGAACAAAGAATTCCTACAGCGAGAAGTTTACAACAACTAACACGTACCCCACCCTTTTTTTTTTTTTTTTTTTATAAAATGGGCCTGTATTCTGACTGGGGGATGATGGTTCTCCAAGGCATTAATCCGCCATCCTCTCAGTCGGCTGGCTTTCCTAATAAAGTTGCCATTCTTTGCCCCAACACCTCATCTTTTGATTTATTGGCCTGTCCTGCAGTGAGCAGAGTTTGGACTCGGTAACAGTTTCACACATACAGCAAAGTGATACAGTTATACATATAAATATGTATATATTTCTTCTCTTCAGGTTTTTCTCCATTATATGTCATTATAAGAAATTGAATATCATTCTTTGTGCTCTACAGTAGGACCTTATTGTTTATATATTTTATATAAAGTCATGTGTGTCTGTTAATCCCAAACTCCTAATTTACCCCTCCCCCACCCTGTGCCTTTGGTAACCATGTTTTGTTTTCTGTGTGCAGGAAGCATTTTTAGAAGCAGATTTCAGTGAGTTATAGGTGATATACATTTAAAATTCTGGTAGATATTGCCAAATGGCTCTTCAGAAAAGACCATACAACTTTATACACCCACTAACAGCATTTGGTGAGAGTGCCTTGCCAACACTGTACATTATCAACCATTTTTCATTTTTGACAATCTGAGAGGTCAGATTCTCACTGTTGCTTTAATTTGCCTTCCTTTTGTTAGGATTGAGGCTAGGTATCTCTCTGCCTCCCCCTCCCAGAACACATACACATCCTTGTTCACTGGAAAATACACATACAGAAAAAACAAATTTCTACTGTAGAGCACAGGGAACTATATTCAATATCTGGTAGTAACTTATAATGAAAAAATATGAAAAGGAATATACGTATGTACATGTATGACTGAAACATTAAGCTGTGCACCAGAAATTGACACATTATAACTGATTATACTTCAATTAAAATTTTTTTAATTAAAAAAAGAATATACACATACAGAAATGTGCACAAAGCTTTATTTTACGTGTGTGTATGTGCGTGCATACACACACATTAATGAATAGATACCAAGAAAACACTTGTGCAACCATCACTCAGGTCAAGAAACAGAACACGGAATGTGACCAGCTCCCCAAATCACACCCTGCCACCAAGCTCCTCTCTGATCATAAGCCCCTCCCTCTCGCAGAGGTAACCACTATCTTGTGGTCACACCCAAATAATACAGTCTATTTTGGCCTATATTTGAATTCTCTATGGATGGAATCATATTACACACGTCCTTTTGCCCCATGTTGTGTTTGTGAGATTCATGCCCTGTTGCATGGTGATAGGGTGTCATTTCACACGATTAAAAATCATTTCAAATTCTCTCTGTACTGGGGGCTGGGGATCTTCTCTCTCCCTTCAGTGTCTCATTGGTGTTGTAAAATCTCCCCACATTTCTAGGGAGAAAGATTAAGAAGGTGGGAAGTGGGCTGGGAATTGGGAAGAAGCTGAGGCTCAGAGAAGCCACACAGACAGCAGGTGCCAGCCCAGATTCACATCCACGACTGTCTGACACCGGAGTCCAGGCTCACTGCCCCATCCCAAGGAGATGAAGCAGCTTCACACAGACCAAGGGCGTCCAGGGTGATCCGGGCTCCATACAGGGCACACCCCAGACAGTGAGGACTGTAGGGATGCAGAAGAGAGTGAGTTCAGGGAAGACTTCCTGGAGGGGGCAGCAGTTGACCTTTGCTCTGACCCTTCTTCCTCCCCAAGGCCCCTGTGCCCCTAGCCCAGTATGGGGGGGGCTCCAGATGCTCTCACCTCTGGGCAGTGTCTTCTTGGAAATGACTTGTCTGGCCCCAGATGGGTCCTGAGACAGGTTAGAAGGTGGAGGCCATGGGCCTGTGCTAGGCTTCTGGGAACCCTGTGGTGACTTACCCTCTGCCCTCCCCTTGCAGACACAGCCCTGGACTGCGACCTGAGCTGTGAAGTCAGGCAGGATAGGGGATTTGTGGACAAGGTAGGGGGTTTTCTGGCTGGGCCCAGAATGGGGGATGGAGTTTGGAGCTGCTCTAGGCTGAGTTAAGAGGGATGAGGCCCCTCAGGTGTCCCCCTGCCTCCCGGCTGATGCCGAGGTCGGGGGGGGCCAAAGAGGAACCAGGCATGGCTGGGGGCCATTCACTGGGAGAAAAATCATCACCAAGAATTTTCAGGCACACAGGTGCCCAAACCTTCCTTTGAAGGGAAAACTCCTTCTGGATTTTCAGTCTAGACAGGGTCAGCAAACATTTTCTGCAAGAACAAGCTAGTAAATATTTGAGGCTTTGAGAGCCATGGTGACTCTGCTGAATTACTTGGTTCTGCCACTGTGGGATGACAGAGCCGCAGGCAACACGGAAACAAAGGGATGTGACAGTGTTCCAATAAAACTCCACTTAGAAAAAGAGGCAGTGGCTGAGCCAAATGTGGCCCTTGGGCAGTAGTATGTCAAGCCCCTGATGTAGGTGAAAAGGGAAACCTACCAAGGATGAAACTACGAGCTTTGGGCTGGACTGTGCTGGCACTTAATGCCCTGGGAGCTCAGAGAAGGGTCAGGATGGGTTTTGTGAGCAAGGACTCACTTGAAGTCCACTTAAGCTGGGCTCCAGAGCGATGCCAGAAGGACGACATTCCAGGTGCGGGGACAGCAAGGAACAAGACCTGGACGGAGGAATGGATCTTACAGTCAGGAAGTTGCCTAGGGAAAGAGGATGTTGGCTGGAGACGTAACACGGACATCCATGAAAGACAGCTGTGTAGTTAGACTTGACTGTGTGGGCACTAGGGAGCCATTTCCATTTCTTGAGCAGGAGTGGACCTATCCTCAGAGGGTGGGGTGAAGGTGAACAGATGGGGTTCAGAGGCTGGCCAGGGGGACACTGAGGAGGGGTGCTGGTTGGTCTGGGACCTCACCACCAGCTCTGCTCTGCCGTTGGCAGCAGAAGTGGGTCTGGGGGCTTGGTGGGTTTGGAGCCATCCTGCTGATGATCTGTGACAGGGACAATCTGCACTGTGATGACCAGGATAACTGAGAAGCACGTGCACTGACTGCAAGGAGAGGGGGCAACGGGGAAGCTTGTGGTCCTGGACTTTCAGCATCACTGCTCAGCTACCCTGCAGGGATTCTGACCCACATGAGTGGCTCTGAAGGCAGAGCTCAGGGCCAGAGTTTCAGCTCCTGATACACCATGATGTTCCTTCAAACCTACCTCAGACTGGCAGCTGGTCCTCCCCAACATCCCCAGTGCCACCAGGCACACACACCAGGGCAGAGCTCTGGACATGAGCTGACTCCCCTTCCTCCCCCTCTAGGGGAGTGGAGAATGCTGACATGACTTAAGTGCCTACTGTGAGCTGGGCCCTTTCGCAGAACTCTCTGACTATTCAAGCTGGAGGGCAGCATCTCCTCACTTCAGAGGTGAGGCTGCTGAGGCCACTGGAGGCACTCCGCCAGTCTGCAGCAGATCCAAGCTTTCCTATTCCAGCACCAAATCCGGCCTCCTCCCCGAGTGCTCTAAGTTCCTTGGCCCTAAGGATCTCAGGGGCTGAGGAGGGTGGTCCGGGGGGTCCTCAGTTCCTCTCCCCCACTTTTGGCCAAGATCCAAGCAATTGCCTGCGGCGAACATCATTGCTGGGGCTTGGCACATGGGGTCTAATAACCACAGGATTTAGGGGCTCCCAGGACTGAGGGGGGTGTGGCCCCTACAAGCTCCTGAACCTTCTGGCTGAGATGAGCACATCAGAGCCAGAGAGCTGAGGGACCCACAGCAGGAGGGAATGTCCGTGTGGAGAGCCGGGGGACACAGGGGCTTTGCTGTCTCTGCCCGGAATTTCTTTCTCATCACCCGCATCTTCAGCCTCACCTCTGGCAGGTACTGGGTGCCTGCTGTGGGCCAGGCACCATGACAGGCATGTCACGTGGTCCTTTCATCCTCATAGCCTGAAATTAACCCTTTGGAAACGTTATCATCCCCACTCTATAGCTAAGGAAACTGAGGCCCGGTGAGAACAGCAACTGAATTCCAGGGATGTCCTCGCCTGGTGGGTTCTGAATCCCAGCGCAGGCTGACTCCTGAGCTCTGCACTGACTCCCTCTACTAACAGGAACTGGGAGTCCTTGGGCAGTTCCTGTGGGATCAGTCTTCTATGTGGATTGTTTCAGAGCTGCACGCCCATCCTCTGAGGTAGGGACCTGTGTGATCCCCATTTTGCAGGTGAGGAAACTGAGGCAGCTCAGAAAGTTGAAGGGCCTTGGCCAAGGTCACAGAATCCACATTTCCTGGGCTCAAGTTGAGACTTATCTGAATCCCAGCTTGAAGAGAGAATCCCTAAAGCCTGCCCCATCCAAACCCCTCATCTTATGGCTGGTGAAATGGAGACCCAAAGGGGAGCGGAGGCTCGCCCAGACCCCACAGTGGTCGTCGGCAGCAACGGGACGCAGGTCTCCATGGAGTCCCTCACATATAGTTTCCATTTTACAGATGGGGCAATTGAGGGGTGGAAAAATAAATGGCACAGAGAAGGCTAAAGGAAGTCAGGGTGGTAAACCCAACTTTAGCGCAATGAGATTCCTGAGGTCTCTTCCCCTACCTGCCAGATCCCCCAAGACCTGTTCGGGGGCAGGGCTCCTGGCTTCAATCAGCTTGACCCTGGGCCCGCCTCTACAAGTTCAGATTTTCTGCCACTCCAGCCCTGAGCCCCTGTCCCTGGCCTGTGCGGTGCTCTGCCTCACCTGTGCTGGTAAGCTGGGGGTCTCGGCCAAGGGCGGTGTGAATTTGGTGCTGTATGCTTTAAACTTATAATACAGTGCTTCATGTCAATTAACTCTCAATAAAACTGGAAGAAATAAATTGCGACTTGGGAGACACAGATTTGGGTAAAACTGAGTGTTTCAAGGACAGGAGTCAGGGGCTTATAAAGACAAAAAGCCAAGAGGCTGTCAAAAGTCGCCTGATGAGGATTGTGACTGACACTGACGTGAGCCAGTCAGGAGACACATGTCCTTAAGGAATCACAGGTTATTTCAGGATAGTGGCTCAGTAAGTAGCTGAAGTTTCTGGCAGGTGTTCCGGATGACTTCATTAGGGCAATGAATGCTCACAGGGCCGGATTCTCTGTGGGCTGAGATGTGCGTAAGTCACACCTCCTTAGTGAGCCCTCTCGAGCAATGCAGACTCCATTTTTATTTTTCTTTCACAAAGGCAGTCTTCTGCTGCCAGGAGCAGTGACCCCAGCTCAGCCTGGAGGACATTCAGGTGAGCTTCAGCTCACTGGCTAGTGCTGTAGGAATAGCGGAGTTTGCCATCGATCTCTTCCCTGCAGGCGCGGCAGCGCCCATGCCAGCTGTGAATGAGCACAGCTACCTGTGCTCAGGCTTGTGCTGGGGTGGGGGCGGGGAGCGTCCCTCCACCCTTCTAGGCTCACCTGGCTGGTCTAAGAATTAACCTGGCATGAGGCAGACTAACAGGAGAAAAATAAAAATTGAATAACATGTATATTTCCTGTGTATACCCATGGGAGACAGCCAGGGTAAATGGAGTGAACTCACCAAGAAGGCTGCAGCCCTCACCTTCAACATCATCTTCAGCTAAAGACTAAAGAGGAAGCTGTAGGCAGCGGTCAGTTAGAGGTCAGTTACATGGAATGCCCGGAGGCATGAGAAGCTCAGTTAGACAAGGGCTGGAAAGGTGTCACGTTGATTTAGACGTGGGAGTCATCAGTGACTCGCTGCGTGGGAATGGAGGAAGGGAAGACACACCAGAGTGGGTGGGGACGGACTGCTGGTGGGGAAGCAGGCAGATCTCTCAGGAAGTTTGTCATAAGTAAGACTGGTTCACGTGAGAGGCAAGAAACGGAGGTGTTTACAGAGAGGGGAATTTAAAATCATCACTGAGGAGGAAGAAGGTGCAAATTAACTAAATAAAAGTAGCAGGATCACTGGGCAGTGCGTGACTTTCTTCAGCAGCACTTAGATGCCTGGGGGGATGTAAGGGGGAAGAATGAGAATCAGTCTGTTGTGTAGTTGGGAGTTTTGCCAAGTAAGCACACTGAAAAGACAGAAAAGGGAATAAAGGATCTAAGTAGGAGTTATTAAAAATTCAGCTCCTGGAAATTGTTGAGGGGAGTATTTCCTTTACTGTCTTACATTCAGTGATTGGGAACCTGCAAATTAAATTGACTAAAGCAGATTACTGTGAGAAAAAAATTACGTATGAATACATGCAAGAGTTCACAAAGCAATGGGATTTCAAGGGGTGGCTAGAAGTGGGGGCTTATATACAATTTAATAAGTGACAGGAAAAGGAGAAAGGCATTTTCTGAAAAATGACTTCTTGGTGAGAGGGGAGAGAAAGGGCACTAATGGTAGAACAAGTGACATTTAGGGAAGATAGATAATGCCTTAGGAGAATGTATGGGAGAGATGGCAGGTTTGTGACAATGTCCATTCGAGTCTGGTGCTCGGAACTTGTTTCTAATTTTAAGACTGTTTCCAAAAAGTAAGTAAATAAATAGAGAAAATGAAAAGCCTGAGGCAGATTTCGTTTCTCCATGAGAAAACATCTGTGAATCAAGTGTTTAAGGTAACATATAGAAAGCTTGGTGGCACTGTAACGATTGTTGTGATCCATCAGAACACTGAAACAGCCACAGCAGATCCAAACGCTGTCGGTCTAAATCTTTAGGCCTATAAACAGTGATTAACGCTGGAAAATTCAAAAAAAGCTATCAATCAACACGGCTCAATATCAACAAGTTTGGTGGGTGGTTGGGTGCTGCTTAAACAGCTGGCATCCGGGCTCAGTTTGAGTATATAATACTCTAAAGTGCTGGGTTTTAGTCCCAAATCTGCTTAAAAGTCAATGAGATGCAGAGAAACGTGGTGTAAAATACATCAATTTTAATCATGCATATATAATACAAGAATATTTCCTTTTAACAAACGTTGTCAGTATCTTATTTAGTGGGAAATAACTAAAATGTGAGGCAAACAGCCCAGCAGGTAAATGTTTACTATTTATCTTGCAGACCATATAGTTTTTCTTCAAAATCTTCACAAATTCTTCACGTGCTTTCAAAACCAGATCTGGACTTAGACTTGACTCGTCCATCGAGCCTACAAGAGAGTCTGTAGGACTTAGATTCAAGTTCAGTAATAGCTGGAAAGAAAATGAAAGAATTAGATTCTTTACTTAAAATACTTCATAGGTAACTAAATGTCAGTTTATTTTTTAAGAAAAGCTGAGACTCTTCTAAGTTTTAAGAAGAATGAAAAATACCTACATACGATTACAACACAAAACACAAGATTACTACTCTAGACTTTGCCCAGGGCTGCACACTGAATTAACTGCTCTTGTGGCTAAGGATCAGAGCGCCTGGTTTTCTCACTCTTCATTCATTTACTCAGCAACCATGTGCTAAGGCACTGTGACAAGCACTGGAACCACATGATGAAGATGACAGAGTCCACCCTGAAAGATCTTGTACTGTAAACTGGAGAGACAGATGTACAGGCAGTTTCGGTACAGAGACATAAATGCCATGACAGGTATAAAAGAGGGCAGAGTTGGAACACTCAGAAGGGACGTCCAGCTTTGTGTCAATTCTGTCCTCTCTTTGGTGGCTGTGATGTGTAAGTAGATACCCGAAGGAGGAGGAGAAAGTGTGGGAGGGAGAGGCAAGAAGCAAGCACAAAGAGCGGAGGCAGGAAGGGCGCCCGTGGAGCTGGACGCAGTCGGACCAGCCGCTGGAGCACAGGGGCAGGGCAGGGGAGTAAAGAGATACGGCTGAAGACTTTGGCAAGAGCCAGATCGATGTGGGTGTTTTTCTTCCAAGCTAAGGAATTTGGGATTTTCCCTGAGGGCAAAAGGTTAACCAGTGACAAAGTGAATGACAGGAAATTGTCATCCACCAGGGGACAGGTACATGAACTGTGATTGCTTGAGTCTGGGTTTTTGGCCTCAGTCACTACCAAACTCAAGAAGCTGATGACCTCCATGCTTTCTGAGAACAGGTCCGTGTGCAGGTGACAGGCCCACGGGGACAGCAGGAGAGGAAGGGCACAGCCAGAAATAGAGAACACAGACTTCTTGAGATTTTTTTTAAAGCTGTGGATCTTGATGAATAAATGAGGAATAAGTACACTTATCATTATGAATGAGATTATGCTTTCTCATTTTTCATTAGCTACGTGTAAGGAAAAATTTAACATACTATCTGTTACTCAAACAATAGAAAAAGGTTCCATTTACTGTTCACAGTGTATTTCGGAAATCAATGTCTAAATTTAATTCAGAAATGTTGGCAACATACCTTCTTTTAATTCTCTGTCTATATTATTCTCCAACTTCTTCCGCATCTGAAATAAGTCAAATATTATTTTTAATGTTTAAGTTAAACAAAAAACACTATCATAGGAATGACAGCTAGCTTATGAAATGTGGCCTTTAAATAATACTTTTAGAGACTTGACCTAACTAGGGGATTGCTTACATAGAAAAAATAATCACAGGAATAAAATAAAATAAATTCCTACTTACTTTGATTTTAGATAATACAGAACATATATATGTAAGGCTATTTAGATTCCCCTGACGGAAAGCACAGTAAACACTGCCCTGTCGGATACACATAATCTCAGAGGGCGATGCCTGATCTTATTAGCACAGAGTTTAAACAATTAAGTCATGTTCTACACTGAATGCATTACTTTGCCATTCTCAGAAAAACTGCCCTTTATAAAACTTTATTTTTTAACGTTAATGGATTTTTCCTTAAAATGAGCTTTCAATTCCTGCACTTTTAGAAAACTAAAATTTTAAGGTCTGTTCTTGCTAATGTTTTTAGCACAGAATCGTAGATGCATAAAATGAAGAAAAGTGTTCTGTTATAATGTCAAGTGAAAGTTCTACTGGCAAACAAGTTAAGCAAATATATTTTGCTCTCTGTATATGACTAAAATATTTACATCAGAAAATCTGCTTGAAGAAAAAAAAAGGAGAGGCTAGCACCTGTTTCAAAAGTTGGTTTCTGATTCACAACTTCCTTGAGTTAGAAGTAAGGAAAACAATATGTAATTCTTTAACTGTAACTTTGTTTCCATTCTAGAAATTAGGGCCAACTTTTTGAAACTTGACTTAATTAGTTACGTATTTAGTTATGAAATGTGTTGGGACATTTCAAACTACAAGTGTTCCCACCTAGCGTGTTCTTTTAAAAATCTTTCTTATAAAAGCCACCCGCTCACTAAACAGGGTCTAAACTAGTACACCAGACATAATAAACACTGTGGTGACAACAGTGACACAAGAGCCAAGGCCTTTGTAAACGTTAGGTGCTAAGACAAAATTTGGGGCTACCATTTGCCAGTATTTTCAGAGACTGTTTTCCATAACACTGTCTGACAAGAGCATTCTAGAGAGGCCTTCTGCCATCAACAACGTGACAACAGTGCCAGGTGGGTCCTGTGAAGTGAAAAACGCGTAACAGATGAAAGGAGAAGACTTAACTGAAATAAATTCATATAACCGTTAATAAACACTATGCAAAATGTACATCACACTTTTACATGAGTTGAATGTAAGATTACTATCTTTTCCTCTGCAAAGCTATTTTCCTAAATAGGTACTTCTGAGACCCTTATGTTTATTTCTAGGTGAGGACCCCCATGTCCAGATGGTGGAAGTGGTCTGAAGTCCAACATTAATAAGAAGTTGCCTGCAGTTTTACTTAAACTTTTCCATTTAACAAAAACACAGAAAGGTGAGAAAGTTATACACCTGAAGACAAAGGTGAGAAAATTATACACCAGAAGACAATGTATCAGCAAGTTTTAATTCTGATAATTTTTAATTAGGAGGATTCTCTCATAACTGGCAGTTTGCAGAATATGTCCCATAGAAATGGAAGGTCCCACTGGGGACACTGCAGGATTGAAGTCAAAACTGAGGTCACAGGCTAGAAGATAATGCTGCCCTCTCTTTCCGAGATCAGTTTGATAACAACGCACTTGCCACACACGTACACACACACACATTCATTTCCAAAGTGAATATGTTTTCAGATTATTGATACTTTTCACTTAAAATTTGGTACCATTCTTATTTTAAATGTTATAAAAATAAATACAATTCCAGGATTGTAATAGAATCAAGTCATTTAACCACTTTGATTCATTATCCTGTTGTAAACAGGTTAATGTATGAAGGAAATGACACTTGTCAGTTTGTAACTATTAAATACATGTGTTTTGCTGCAGAGAAAAAAAATGAGAAAGAATTTGTTGATCAAGGAGTTAAAAAATTAAGTACAGAGAAAAAAGTGAATGAAAGAAAAAGAACTGGAAGAAGTTGAGTGATTGTCTTTCAAAAGATAACGTGCTTCCTCATTTGTCCATTCAGACAAAATGAAATGAGGGCAGGAGGGAGTCCTCAGAGTAGAGAACTGATATCAGAAACAAGGTTACTGAACTCTATCTCCGCCTTATGAGAAGTGAGCTTAACTAATGTGATAGTTTGATTCAAATTAAAATTCAGAGTGGATGTGACCTGCCTTGGAAGGCTAATTTTTAAAAGGAACATGAGCAGATTCTGCTGAGATGCAGTACTGTGTCATGTAAAAAGTTAAATTCTTAGAATGTTAATCATTTTAGCTCTGGTGCACTGGTATATTCCCATTTAGAAAAAGGGCTGCTAAACTGAATGGACATTTGAGAAATTTAATAAATCATTAGAAAATGTTTGAAAGTGTCATTAATACACCAGAAGTCCAAAATCAATGAGTGTAAAATTTAGTCTTCCTATTTAAAATAGATTTGAAGGACATTTATTAACTATTGTGGCCATGCTTCATGTTAGGCACACCAATACTTAAAAACTCTTGAACATAAAAAAAACTCTAAAACAGAGAAATTTTGTCTGTTATAATATTGTCTGGAATCCATTTTTAAGTTTTCAGTTCTCAGAAAAAAATTCTATGTGCAAGAAAATCTAACAGTGATGTATCTGCTCAGGGTAATTTTAACTTTTTTGTATTTTATAGTAATATAATTAAATTACACAATTGAGTAAAACTGTAAAATTGCTTCTGACATGTAGGACAAAAATCCCAGAAATAAACTAGAATGTGAAATCTGAGGGTAAAAATTAGCAAAACAGATACGGGGTCCATCTGTTACCACTACAACGATGTCACATGACAAGTATACTTCATGCAGCAGTAAGAGAGGCAATAAAGCCAAGTGTTACGAACTGGAAAAAACTTGCTTCGACAACCAGCACGACTGAAATCACAGACTTAGAGCAATACTTCTGTCAAGTTAGAAAAAACTGCGGAGTAAGCTGGAACTTCACAGTAAGAACAGTCCAAAATGTTAAAACCTTGACATAAAGGAGAATGTTAAATTCAATCCCAATGCCATTTTTAACATTTTGCTTTCTAGAGCCATAGCTGAAAAGCTGTGGAAGTCTGTTGTTTTGTTAAGCCCCATGCAAAAACCCATCCCTTCCTGTCATTTTAAACAGTATGTTCACACCTCTCATGGCATTACTTTATGTTTTCCCAGCAGAAATAATTACATCCCTAGCAATTTCACAAGGCATCTTCTTTCTCTAAGTCTGACTAAGAAATCTGTAAGCAGTAACTGTACAGTAACTCCTATGAGGCGCCCGGCAGTGCTGAGGGAGACGTGTCTCTGCACCTGGACAGAATGGGGCTTGTTAACCTCCCTGCTAAACCTAGCATGATTCGGCCCCACGGCCCCACAGAAGAACTACGTGTACCTTGGAGCTACAACAGAGTTTAAAATAAATCATTTTCCAGTGTATCTAGAAGTACTAAAAAATAGACACCTCTTTCCTCCAAAAACATCAAAGGAAACAACTGTCCTCAGGAGTCTTCTCCTGCATTGCTGCACTCACACTCTTCCACCATCATCCTGTAAAGTGACCCACTGTCGATTTTTTGGTGACAACTAATGAAAACATTTCGAGTTTGCATCATGCTTAGCCACTGACAGAAGTGTTAGCCATGCATTTTTTTTTAACACCATGCAGTCTGGTTTCATGACTCTAAAGCACTTAGACTCAATTTACCCACAACACTGTCTATGAAACCTGAGCTTTTTTCTTCTTCGATTTATTATGACATGAAGCCAAGTGAGAAGAAACAGGTTGACACCTCACTTAACAAGGGCCTGTGCTACCTTTCCCTGCATCAAGAAGATCATGAAAACACCATCAAACCATAAACCAACACGCACCGATTTAAATGGGTATTTTAACAACAATGATACACAATGAAAACTGGTTGTAATTTAAAGACTCCCTATCATTGCCACCTCGGTATTCCTAGTGAGGGCAAGACAGAGATGTAAGTGAACTTCATTTTAAAAATTTAAGTATTTGCTTTACTTGACTACATACTTAGAAATGTTCTACAATTTCTCAGTAAGACATTTTATAGCAATTAAAATAAAAATGCTATAAGTAAAATAGCAATTAAGGATGTACTCTTACAGAAGAAAATGATAAAAATTTTAAACTTAAAAACAGACCTTAATGTTTTTAGTGTTACAAGTTTATTGAATTCATAAAAAGAATATATCTTGGATTCCTTTAAATATAAAACATCTGCATGTGGTTAAGTAGCTCAATGCCAATCATTTACTTATGCTTAGGGGTAGAAAAACTGGGGTGCAGCCAAACTTGAAAATGACTATGAACCAATGCCAAACCGAAATCAATCAGAAGCTAAGCCAAACATTGGAAAGTGGATCTCTAGTTATTTGGCAATAATACTTAATTTCTAAACTAGAGTTTAAAATGGAGCTTTTTAAAAATTTAAAATTTGTCAGTTTAGTTGCATTTATTGAATAAAGTTAATGACAGGTATCTCTTGAAAATTACAAGTCCAGGGACTTTAAAGAAAATTATAAAATTTGTCTCCTTTATTAACACAATTAATTATGGCTTTTACTTAGTGTGCAGAAGTCAAATAAACAACTCAGAATTTCATCAAATTAAAAACAAGAATTGTATCAGAAATCTGAAACCCAAGGAAAAAAAGATAATATAACTAACCCTGAACAGATCGCTTATGCTAGTCGAAGGGTCTGAAAAATTCCTGAAGTTCCTTCTTCGAGTAAGACTCCTTTCGGTCTCTACGCTAGTACTAGAACTTTCATCAGAAGGCGGTCCGTCAACAGGCCGTGCGGGAACAGAGCCGAGGAGAGAACTCTTGTGCTGCTTCTCCAGCTGAAGCTCAGTGCTCACTGCTGCCAGCCTCTCATTAGCCCTGCGAGGATTGCAAAGCACAGATTTCATTCATTTCATTTTCTTCCTAAGTGATGTGTATTTTTAATGTGTATTTTTTAAGTTGCTATAATAGTAAACAGATTGTCCCATTAAACTGTTTTGACACCAAAAAATACGACAGCGCAGACCTACTGTAAACAATTACAGTTTAAAACTGTCCTAAAGAAGGACGTATATGCCTGGGGGGCCCTTAACTAACAAGTACTTCAAAGTGGGGAGAGTCAGAGATGGAGACGCCCCCACAGAGGATCCCAGCTGCCTTCTGCACTGGCTGCATCTAGACATGTTCACCCTCAGGAAACCAGTTTAGAAATAAAAACTAAACCATCCCTCAAAGCCATTTTCAAGCATTTGCTTTCACCCCCCTTATACACACATTTCACTCACTACCTGGGAGAAATTAAGCACGCGGCACTGAGGAACAGTTTAGAGACACCACCTCTGGGGGGCAACAGGCGGCAGAGTCGATGGTGGGAAAGAACTACGACAGCGCCAGGGGCAATTTCAAGTGTCCCCCAATGTCCCAAAGCTCACTTTGTTACTTCGCTTTTACTAGAGGCCTACATCAGCACCTGTTTTCCATAACCAAAAAAAACCTCAAGCGGATTTTCACTTTTATGAAAAAAAAAGCAAAAAGCCAGAATAGCACTGGGTGTTTGTTTTACCCCGAGCCATCAGAGGGGCAAAGAGCACCCCGAGCAGCGAGAGGGGCCCCACCGAGCTCCTTCCCCAGAACCACACTCAGTATCCCGGCATCACGCCACCACAGCTTTGGACTGTGTGAGCGCCTGTGCTTTATGCATATTTATTTTATGCATCCACCAGCAAGACGTGTCCTAATGTAACTGCCTCTTTGCTTTACACTGACAACTTTCATAGAAACACTCTCCTTTTGGGTAGCGGGGAGACCTGTAGCTTATACTGTTATTCAGGCACCGGAGGTGGGACCTACCCTTTCTGTCTTCCACACACCCTCTCGGGCAGGCCACCATATTCTTTTTAGCCACTTTGTGAACCACTATACTGCCCTTCACCCCGATGTTAATTTCCCTGTTTCCCAAGCATGCCTTTACGTAGCGGAGACAAACTTAGAAGGATACAGTACTTCATCTCGGTGCCCACGAGCAGTGACACCAAATATCACAATCAAGAAAGTAAATTCACCAAACGCCAGAATGGGGCCCCTTGGGTTTAAGTTGTACTCTTCCAAAACACAAGTTAATCTTAAACTCATTAACATTTCTATTTATGGGAATTCCAGCTAGAAATTTTGTGATAATATGGCTATCTAAATTACAAAGTTTGCAAAACCCCTAGCTTAAAGACTAGATCAGGTTAAATATATGCAAATATAAAAAATAAAGTCATGTAAAAGCAACAAAAGGCAGCGAGATGCAAACTGCCCTGGACTGACATTTTAAAGGGGAGTTCATTTACTAACACCATTTCCCAAAATGACACTATCTAGTCAGCTCTCACTTGCTACTCACTTCATGAACTTGGCTCAATAAAAATTATGCCTTAGAGGCAAGTTAATGAGCTAAATTGTTTTCTATAATTCAACGTTTTAACTTACGAGTTTAGTTGGCTTGCCAATGACATTCCATTTTCTAGCTCTTCCAGGTACAGCTGCCTGTATTTTTCCAATTCTTTTTCATTACAATCAAACTGAAAAGTTTTACTTTTCAGTTCAGTTTCCAGACCTTTAACTCTGTGTTCCATCTGACTTACTGAAGCACGTTTATACTCTCTTAAGTCTTCTTGAGATGCTGCTTGGGCCTACAGCAAATTAAAAGGATACAATTTTAAAAATACTTATAACCTAAGTAATTACAGTACATTTTTCCCCTTTAGTTTTGATTCAGTGATTCAGAGAGCAACTTTTAAGTGTGAAAAAAAGCTGAACTTTAAAATACTTATCATCAATGTCAAGTGAATTAAATCTGAATTACGAAATTAAAGTTGAATCACTCTTACATTAGTACTCATGGAATGTGATAGTTCAAAGAATAATAGGATCAATTTAAAATTTTAACAATTGAACAATACAACCTAACAGTAATCCCAGAGTGTGGTACAGTATTTGAATCACAATATATTCTTTTCCTCCTAGTCGTCTTGATTTACACCAATTGGTCTTAAAAGTGATTCTCTAGTGAGAGATGTTCTGAAAGATCAATTTAGTGATAGTAATGATGGAAACTGAATTATTTAAAGGGAGTAACAAATGCGGCCTTCCTTCCAGAAATCTACAAAACAAACCACTATATGGGAAGTAGAGGAAACACATAAAATGTACACATCTGAACTGTAATTCTCAGCGAAGTGAATTACAGCACGTTACAGATCAATGCTTCACCTGTAAGAACTGGCTGATTTCTTCCAATTTTTCTGCAATATCCTGTCTTGCTTGCTTTTCAGTCTCCTGTTTGTACCGCATGACTTGACTGAGTTCTTTCAGTTTTTCTACTACATCCCGTCTTGCTTGATCCTCAGTCTCCCGTTGGTACTGCTCCACTGGACTGTGTTCCACTGGGTTCATTTCCAGGTGATGCCTGAGGTGCACTACTTCTTCTTCCAACTGCTTTTTCTTCTCCTCCAGTGTGTCAGATTTCTTTTGCAATTCTTTCATAAATAACTCCTTTAGAAAACGTTGAGTTTCTGCACTCAGATGGAGAAGTACTGAAGATGTAGATTCCACTTTTGCTGGAAGATCAGCATTCTGCATGAAGAAGATAAAATTGTTTGCTAATGAGGTTAGCAGACTAAGAACAGCCTAACTCTAAACCAGCATCAAAGGTTGAAATAAATTCAGTTACAATAAAATGGTATCTGCCTTGTGGAATGGAGAAACTCAAATTACCCAGAGAATCAAGAAAGAAGTTCAAACCACCAAGAGTCACAAAAATATACTGTTTACTGTCATCGTCTTTGTTATACATTTGTACTTGATTTTACACTCTTATTTTTCTGTAATTGGTACACGTCTTTCCTACATAAAATGACTACAAGGCACCTCTTCGTAGAAAGTCTCTTACCCCTTCCTCCCCCAAGTCTTAACTCTCCATGACTTTTAAAGTTTTAGGGAGATCACATTGAGTTACTTAGGGCTGAATTAATAAATGCCTCCCAAAACAAGACTTTGAAAAAAAGACTGCAGTTAATACATCTTACAAATATGGGTTCTAATGCCATAAGCCTTTCTCTGAACCACAAATATTTTATGCTTATTTGAATTGCATTCCAAGGAGCAATGAGTGATTCACAGAGTTAAGGAGAAACCCATCTCCTAGTGTAGTGGTTTTAAGGTGATCCATACATTTTCCTAAAGAAAAAAGCCTTAATTCTTGTAATCCTTTGTGGCTCTCCACAAAACAAGAGAACATACTCAACAAAGACAAACAGAAATACTTGCTGGAATTTCAGTGACATTGACTTGGAAGAACTACTTTCCTTCAGACAGAAGGATTATTTGGTAAGACAAGGCAGGCAGAGATGGTGGTTGTAAAACAACTCTACAAATTCCTTGACACTTCCCCTGTGAAATTCCCTCCCCTGAAGTATGTACTGGCCTCAGTCAACTGGTTTCTAGGGGACAGAATGTGGGGGCACTGCTGTGTGATTTCTAAGGCTAAATGGCTTCTGACTTTCACTCTGTAGGGACGCTCACCCTTAGAACCCAGCCACCACGTTGTGAAGCCCAGGCCACCTACTGAGTCTTTGTACATGCAGCTGTCCCAGCTGATGACCCCAGGGAATGTCCTTAAACAAAGCCAGCTCCAACTTCCAGATACGAGCATGAACAAGCCTTTAGATTATTCTAGTGCCCGCTTGATGCCAAGTGGAGAAGAAATGAGCTGGCTCCACTGAGCCTTGTCTAAATACAGATTTGTGAACCAAGCAGATGCTGTTTTGAGTCACCAGGTTTTGAGGCAGTTTATTATATAAATTATTAGCAATAAATAACTGGCACAGATATTAAAAATGGGGCGCAGCCATTAAAAAGGAACCCAAAATGTGGGGATGCCTTTGCACCTGGAGGTAGGTGAAACCTGAACAGATGTAAAGAAGAGTAAGAGTGAAAATCCAAAGTGTCCCTGAGACTGTGAGTGGAAGCCTGAGGGCCCTTGAAGGGCTGAGAGTGACGGCTTCTAGGCCAAGGAAGAAAATGACACTGAAACTGGAGGAAACGGGACTCTTGCTACCGAACAGCTGAAAGTAAAATTGATGAGAGAGATAAGCTAAAACAAACAAACAAAAAGATTATTAAATAGAAAGGAACCAGGACTCACAGGGTTCAAATATCTGTATCCCATTTAAAGCATCTCCACATGCCCAATTGTCACATAATGGGTAAGCAGAGAAATGGCTTCCGGGCTAAGATCAAATCTAGGGTGCTGCCAGGAAAACAGTCTAAAGACAAAGCCAAGATTCTGTTAAGACCTTGGAAAGATTTAAGGTGCCGCCTCAAATTCCTTTAAAGATCTTAAAAGCATAAGAATTTCAAAGGCATGGCCCCACAACAGCTTCACAGGAAGCCCAAGGTGAAGAGTTTATCTCAAGAAGACGTGAGAGTAGCTTTTCCAATGGCATGAACCCAGTAAAATTCACAGGAAACTCAAAGTTTTAAAGAGAACTGTGGTAGCAAAAACACTGCTTGCTAGCTTGGACTGAAAGAGACAAAGTGCAAAATGGGAAGAGGCCTTTGGGTTTTTCTTAGAAGGTCTACAAGGAGGAAGCTGGCTTGAGAGAACTACTCAGCTGCAAACACAGGTCACTGCTCATGAAAGGGACAGAACAAAGAGCTCAGAGAGGGCAGCGAAGGAGAACCCCTCCCAGGGTTAGGACTAAGTCCTAATCAAAGAGCTGGCAGCATCAGGCTGCATTTCAGAACTGCTACGTACCAGTGTGCCTCCCATCTTCCATCTGTGAGTGAGGGAGTCCTTAGCAGTTTAGCAGAATGTTGGGTGTGTGGTGGCGAATAACCTGTGTCTCCTTATCCTCAAGCCTCAGCACTGAGAGGAGTGTACCCAAGGGGCTGCACTCCAGAAACCACGCCCAGGAACCTCAGCCCCACCTGGACCTGATGAAGATGGGAAAGTAAGACCCTGGACTGGAGCCTGAGCCTACCACCACTGCGACCGAGACCTGCTCAGGGACTGAGTGGGGATAAGTGGATTTCTCATATGGACGCAGTAAGAAAACATTGTGGCTAGTGAGTAGATTATGCTGGTTTTTGAATGTCTCCATAAATTTTCAAAGTTAATTCCATAAAAAAGGTAGAATATGGGCCAACCTTAAGTGCCCTCCTCGTAAAGAACAGAAAACGGTGAAAGGGGCACCGAGTGAACTGCAGGGCAGGTCTGAAAAGGCAGTTCAGCTTCTGCCTCGCTCTTAACCCTGGAACCCAGTCTCAGGTGGGCACGCTCAGGCCACAGAGACAGCTTAGGTGTTCCAGGGGAGGTGGTCCACCTGCCCGCCCCACCAAAGCCACAGCCCACTGCCAACATCAACCATCAGACATCAATGGATGAATCTTCAAGTGATTCCAGACCCCCGCCTTCAAGCTGCCCCACCTGAAGCTGAGAGGAATAGAGACCAGCTGTCTTGGCCACACTTTTCCTAAGTGTAGGTTGTGAACAAAATAAATGCTTATTTAAGCCACTGAACTTTGGGGAGTTTGTTAGGCAAAAACAGATAAACAGAAAAGTGGATGAATAAAGACAGTAAGTAATGTAACTTGAATATAGTAGAAATTGGTCTCCTATAAAGTGGAAAGTAACAAACGTTGAGATTCACTTATTAATGGGAAAGTGCTGATGAGAAGAAGCAGATAAAGACCTAAAAACTAGTGAGAAGGAAGGTACTTCGGAGTTCCCTCCAATTACAGTTTCTTACAAATTGGCATCTATTTCACAATTTCCCCTCAACTTTGAGGATAAGGAAGACTGGTAAGCAAGGAGACATAGGATTTGAAGTCTAATAACTGAAAAACTAGAAACAGTCAGTTTACCAAAATCAGCCTTTTTACTTCATTTCAATTAACTGAACTTCTAAGAGACAGGCAGCTTTGAGAATTTATTAATCTAGCACTCACTCTTCATTTTCCTTTCCTCAGAGAGAAAATAAAATATTATGGAACCATAAATGTAGTTTCCTTTGGCAGTATTTAAATTAAATACAATTTTTCCTTTACCTTACTTCAAAGCTGGTTGGTAAGGGAAGGTAGGACTGTCTCAGCTTCATGTTGTAGCACAATGCTTCTCCTTATCACACAGAGTGGCTTTGAGCTTTTGAAATTCAAATTACTAATCTGTTATCTGTTTCTGATAAACTGATTGAATATTATCTAATTTTTAACAGCTGTACTCTTGAAAAACTTTCCTTGGATGGGATGAAATACTTATTTCATTAATTATGCATTCAGCTATAGAATACAGCTAGGCATCTCTCTTTTTAAGTAAAAGGAGGTAGACACAGGGAGCTGAGAGTGCAGGATCTACACCAAGAACAAGATTGGCACCAGTGTTACACACAAGAACCAAGCCAAAAGAGGACTTGATCGTGAACCACAAGATGATGGATTAGAGAGGCTTCCAAAGAGGAAGGTTGAATTAATCTTTTCCAGGCTTAATCTTTTGCCTCTAGATAGTGAAATCTATGGATGACTCTATGAATTATACTAAGTGCAACATAATGAAGTATATTGCAGACTGAGTCAGCAGATCCCGTGACCATGATCTGATGGAAACTGGAGTGAAGTGGGAGGCACTGGGTGATAAACTAAAGGTCTCAATGGGGGGGAAGGAATGGACTTTATCTTTGCAAGCCAACTTTCTGTCATGTCACAGAGTCAGCAAGGCATAAGCTGGCCACAGGCCCCTTCAGGAAGCAGCAGGTCTCCACAAAAGTGGAGTTACAGACATTCCACGACACTGACTTTTTATTACTATGTAAAACAACTGGTAATATGCAAGAAGACTTGGAAAGAGTTCTCATAACATCTGACTTGGTACTGGCATAGGACAGACAGATCAACGCATCACCACTGAGAATCTAAAAGAAACCCTCACATTTACGATCAACTGATTTTCAATACGAGTGTCAAAATAACTGAATGAGACAATAATAGTCTTTTTAACAAATGGTACTGGGACAACTGGATATCCACAAGCCAAAGATCAAAATTCGACCTCTACCTCATACAATACATACAAAACTAACTCAAAATGAAAGAACTGAAACTACAAAATTCTTAGAAGAAAACACAGGTGTGTGTCTCCGTGACTGGACCTGGCACTTGTTTCTTAGGACAGTAAAAGACAGAAATAGATTAACTGAACTTCATCAATATTAAAAACTTCTAGTCTTCAAAAGACATCATCAAGAAGGTAAAAAGGCAATCTCCTGAATAGGAGGAAATACTCAAAAATCCTACATCTGATCAAAGATTTGAACCCAGGATACAAAAAGAACTCTTACAATTTGATCATACAAAGACAATCCAATTTTAAAATGGGCAAAAACCTGGACAGACACGTCTTCAAAGCAGATACACAAATGGATAAGCGCATGAAAAGACCCCCAACATTCTCAGTCATCAGAAAAATGCAAATCAAAACACAATGAGATGCCAGTTCACACCCACCAGGAGAGCTAATGACCAGTGTTGACAGGGATGCATAGAAACTGGGAGAATTACACACTTTGGATAAAAATGTTAAATGGTGCAGCCACTGTGGAAAACAGTATGGCAGGTCCTCAAAAGGTTAAACAGAGTTACCATATGACCCATATGACAGCATTTCCATCCTTAAGTCTATTCCCCAATGAAAACATGTTTACACCAAAACTTGCACAGAAATGTTCACAGCAGCATTATTAATAGGCAAAACCAAGAGGCAACCCAAAGGCCCATCAACTGACGGATGGATAAACAGTTTAGCCCAACCGAGTAATGTTCGACAATAAACAGAAATGGAAATACTGACAAGAGCTGTAACATGGATGAACCTCGAAGACGTTTTGTCAAGTGAAAAAAGCTAATCATGAAGGACCACACAGCATGTGATTCCATCCATGGTAAACACCCAGAACAGGCACATCTGTAGAGACAGAAATCAGACTGGTGGTTGCCGGGGGCTGAGGGGGACGGGAGCTGGGGGTGATGGCCAAGGGATGCAGGCTTTCTTTTTGGGGTGATGGGAATGTTCTAAAATTGACTGTGGTGACAGCTGCACATCTCTGGATATACTAGGAGATACTAACTATGCATCCTGAATGGGTGACTTATATGATACGTGAATTTTTTTTTTTTCTTTTTGGTGGCAGGAAGTAATTAGGTTTTATTTATTTTTAGAGGAGGTACAGGGAATCGAACCCAGGACCTTGTGTATGCTAAGCATGTACTCTACCACTTGAGTTATGCAATCCCCCCTTTAATATGTGAGTTATATCTCAATAAAGTTAAGAAAAAATCCAAAGGCAGGATCTAGACAATTTTCCTAACTCTCTATTTTGGGTGTACAGACGTCATCTGAACTTCTCCATGCTTTGACAACATATGTAAAATGAAGAGAAAATGAAGGCAATGCCTAACTTCAACTGGTTTGTATAATGACCTTTCTGCACAAGTTACTCTGAAATCCATGAAATCAATACACACAGATTCTATATCCATTCACAAAAGCGAAGAGACATGACAATTTTCTGGACCATGCCATGAAACATTATCCTCTGATTTTATCTAGCTTGCCTCATTGTGGTGAGAGATCACCAAAAAATACTGTTAAGTAGGAAAAAAAAGTTAACTTCTGTTAAGAAAGATGTATAATTCTCAACTTATCTAAGGGTAAATATAAGAGAAAAATAAAGAAATGGCAGAATGAAAGTCAAAGTTTAAGAAACAAGTACATCATAAAGATAATAAAAGTGTAATTATAATGAAGATACAGAAGAAAGCTGTCCCTGAAAAGCTAGTGTCCTGCAATGCTCTGCGCTGCACACTCACGGCCGACATGCTAGATTTCACACGTACTGGGTTCGCAGTTTGATGTGACCTCCTCTCTGACTCCTGTTTCTCATTTTCTGAGTTAGTGTGATGATGTGCCGTCACCTCCAGGGAAGCTTCCAACATGGACACTTTCTTTCGGGTGTCAGTCAGCTCTTGCTGAAGCTGTCTCATACAGGCCTAAAAAGGTAAATCTGTTACTGATTTTTAAGTCACCTTATCATTAAGTTACATTAATAATATATAACTCCAACATATGGACTTTGAGAACTATCCCCACAGACATCAATTCACCTTTTCCTCATAGGCACACATTCCTGTTTACTGAATTTCATTAAAGACACAGAAGGCATGACCCTCCTGCCTTACTGACAGTAAGTTAACTTAGACAATGGATGCAGCCCCACCAGCCATTCCCTGCCCCTCCCAGGAAGTGGCCAAGCTTTACCCCCACTGAAGTCTCAAACAGAAAGGGGTGTGTAGGTGGGATGAGTGGCGGTAAGTTCCACACTGTGGAACATTCTCCCTCTTATTAGAGGCTTAAGTTCAGAGATCTTCACATATTCAATCTGGTGTTTAAATCCTTCCAAAAGACTCCTATCTCACAATAAAAAATGAGGTTATTCCAATGGCCTTTGGGGACCCGAGACAACCTGGCCTCCCCTGCCTCCTGGACTGCAGCTCCTACAGCTCCCCCGACACCTCCCACTCACTCCCTTCCTGCCACTCAGGACTCTGCCTGCTCCTCCTCAGTCTGAAAATGGGACCCCAGTGCCAAACTCATACATCACAGAGCGCTCCAGTTCCTCTGTACTGGACAAACTTAGTTCCAAGTGACAGTAACTGAGCCTTGAAATGAGAATTGTGAGCACATTATTTGAAAAAATATTCAAAGTAAATTATAAATAGAACAGGGGAGACTAAGTCAAACACAGTTTTGCTAAAATTTACGAATTGTCCCAAATTATGACTGAATGAAAAGTAGATGCCTTTAAGGAGTGGCAAGGTCTTAACAATACATGACTTGAGATGGAAATATTTCTAAATTTAATTCCAATTGAAATGAATAAAAGTAAGATTATACCAACTAAAAATAAACGAAAAGCTACTAATGAAAAGTACAAAATACAGCATTTACACATCAGTTCATCTGGGAAATCTGGATTGGACTGTCAAGGTAATCCACACAATTGAATCTTTTCTCTTTTTTTTTTTCTTTTACTTTTTTTGTTCACACAACTGAATCTTAATTTCAAAACACTCACTTTAGGTCTGAGCATTTCATTTATCTGCTTCGTCACGATACTAAAATGTGACGACAGAAAGATTAAAATGATTTGGGCACTGTAAGAGTAAATTACTAAGACCTTCCTGTATCTATCAACAACTTATAGCTTAACCTCTTAAAATTTCAGGTGACACGGCATCTTTACTCAAAGTGAAGCACCTCTCATGTCCAATTTTTGTTTGCTGGATACAAGATATGCTTTTAGGCTGCTTTACAGTGTATATATTTATAGCCCGCACATTTTTTATATTCAACTAGTTTCAATGTTTAGCTTCCATCAGATACTACTTTGAATTTTCTTTGAGGAAGTCTGAAAATTATTTCTCTTTCTGAGTACTTACTTCCATTTCTGTTCTGTCAGTTTCATACTGATACAGTCTGTCTTTTGTACGTTGGCATTCATTGATTAACTCCTTGTTTCCTTCCTCCAGCTTCAGAACTCGTCTGCTCATGGCTTCAAGTTTTCCCATGTGATCCAGAAACGGCTCTGGGATATTAAGTATTGTCTTTTCACTTCTGGCTTCATTTTGAGCAACTTCCAGTCGCTGTCGAAGCAACGTGTTTTCACTTTGTAGTTTACATATTGTCTCCTTCAAGAATGCCTGCTTTCCAATGTATTTGTTGACTTTCCCTTGTTTGCTCTGAGACAAGGGTTCAGTTTCCTTGTTTGAACGCTGGGCTTGGCCTCGGTCTCTATGCACACATTCTAATACCAACGTTGTTTGTCTAAGAGCATCTCTCCTGGGATGGAGCTCAATTTCTTGGCCACGGAATTGATGTTCAGCTTCAGGAAGTTGCTGAGGAAGCACCTCGCTGCTATCTTTTGGGTCAGACAGCTCAAAATCCATTGTGTCCTGTAAGTGAAACCCCTCATCTCTTACTCTTTGAACTGTACACAATAAACTGACATATCATTATTTCCTTTGAAGTGAAATTTCCTCTAAGTTTATACAACAAAAAGTTTGCAATATCTGGGTATCCAACTGGAAAAACTTAAGGTGGATACAAATCTCAAACTTTAAACAAGCAGAAATCCCTAGAAGTTCAAAAATTTAATTAAAGACAGTGAGTCCATGAAAGCAAAAAAGAAACCACAAAAGGATGTTTAAGAAGCTTAGAACTGGGAAGGTCTTTCTTTCTCTGAAATACAACAAACCCAAAAGGCTTAAAATAAAAAATGAATAAATCTGACTACACTTAAAAATTATATCTCACATCTAACCTCTACAGCTACCCCCAAAGTAAGAGCCTTAGCTCGGTATATATCGGGACAGGTTAAATTTCCTAAAAATTTTTTTCCTGAGAATATTCCATAAATATTCTCCCTTTCTAACATTTTTAGAGCAAGTTATAAGAATTACATCTACGGATAAATGATTAATCTAAGCACTGTACTAAGCACGTCTACAAACCAGTTAACTCATTTAGCTGTGACAATTCCGCAAAAAAAAGGGTTAAAAACACAAGCAAGCTGCAGGGTTTTCCCCAGGGCTTCTGACTCTCTCTTACACCAAACCAAAGCTACTTCTCTAGGACAAATATATAAACACAAGAGAAGCCTTCTACTTCCCTAATGGTGAATACACTAAAGGTAAAGAAGGTCAAATTTACAGAGCTCTTCTTAGAAAATCAGGAGACTATTTGCTTCTGCAATAATTTTTATTTCTTCTTCATGGTGTTTATAACAGTAACGGATGTGAAGTAGCAGGGAAATACAGTGAACTGTTTTATTAAAAATAAAATACTGATCAATAAGTTATCACTAATTATAGATTATGGCATATCTATCGCTATATTCAAAAGCTCCTTGTACTGAAATCGGATACCACATGGAGCAGAGCGCTACTTTTTATCACACGTAGGAGAATGACACCCAGACTACGGTTTCTGAACTGGCTACTTTTCCCCCCTTACCATCAGTGGAAATGATAAAGTAACCTCTCCATTCGTCTATCAAAAGAGTGAGATCACTGCCAGAAACTAGAATGCCTGCCATTAGTAGCAACAGTTTTGAGATAATGGAAAGCTCATCAATTCCTATGGAAAGTATGAACAGCCTCTCCTTGGATGAGGCCATTGTGAATGTCACTACGTCACCGTTGCCGGCAGATGGATTTGAATTCAAAATATTGCTTTATCCAATGGACCAGAAATGAAACCCCCAGAAAATATATTTACATATATAGGCTTTTAAAACCCTCTATACTTTCTGTATCTATAGTATTGGTTTTTACACTATGTAAATATACAAATTCATACACACACGTCTGAAAATGACTAAAGGAAATACCTCAGCATTCATTTTATTAGCCTTTTCTGCCTCCTTTTGTTGGGAAAGATGATGGGCCAGGATTTCATCTTGTATTACTCTGGCATTCTGCTCTCGAGAAAGTTGTCTCTGAGCGTCATTTTGTGCTTCTAAAACCTGGAGACATATTTCATTAGGTTTTGGGTTTTATACCATGAAAATAAATCAAAAAAGCTTAGGAGGGGAATCTTTTAAAAAAATTTTAAAGCTGTTAAAAAGAAGTAGCCTTTTTAAGCACAGGGATCTTTAATGCACATACATAACTCAAATTCTAATATATATGACAGCTAAATTTATCACAGAGCAAAAACACATGGGATGTAGTATCGTGAAAGAAACAGTTTTTTAACACTATATAAATTGAGTTATAGTCATTTTACAATGTTGTGTCAAATTCCACTGCAGAGCACAATTTTTCAGCTGTACATGAACATATATATATTCATTGTGACTTTTTGTGAGCTACCACAAGATCTTGCATATATTTCCCTGTGCTATACAGTATAGTCTTGTTTATCTGTTCTGCATATGCCTGTCAGTATCTACAAATTTTGAAATCCCAGTGAAAAATAATTTCTTTGTAAGGCATTTAACCAGTTCCATCACAGTCTCAAGGCAATTTAGCCTGGATTTTAACTTCAAAAAGCCAAAATTAACACATGGATTTGAATTAAGACTTATTACTTTGTTGAATGGACCAAAACTGTCAATCCTTATGTTAATGATTAAGCTCAATTTAACTTCCATTCCTTCATTCAGAAAAGACACAGAGCATCTATTAGATGCCAAGAACACCAAGAAATTAGCAAGTTAAGCTCTAAATGTCATAGTTCATATTTAGGATGAGATAACTTTTGTTTTAAATGAAAATGTAGATGAATTCAAAACAATATTATAAGTAATATTGATGAAACAGTGTTAGAGATATGAAATTTTCACCTAAGACTAATTTACCTGATTTGGTTTATTCCTTATGCTCTTCAGTTTGCATTCTAGTGCTCGGGCAGTGCTTTCAAGTTCTTGGTTCGTGGAAACTTGCTCATTGCATTCTTTCTCTTTTCTTTTTAAATCATCTTTAGTTTTACCATATAATATATAAGCATTTTTCTTCTTCTTTGTTTCTTGTTTTGATGTGAATCTGCAGTGAAATATGCTTACCTTAAAATTTATTTTGTTAGAAAATAAAAAGTTCATTTTATGATCTGGTTCTTCACATGCTGATTTATTACCCCAATGGAATTTCTATGTTCTCAATTTTTTTTCATTTCTAAGTCTCACATTTTAAATTCCTCACTTCAGTCTCTTCATAAAGAGAGACCTATATATATATTTTTTTGAAAAGTAGCAATGAAAAGACATAATGCTACTGAGTTTCAGTCAAGAGTAACTCTGGTGAATAGTGTAGGAAAGAAATTTTGCAATTATTCAGTTAAGTATGAATTGAAAATTACCCTTTTTTCCCCACATAGTCATAAATTACTCCATTAGGACAGAGAATTAAGTTACTAGTTAAAAGAGAAGTTGCTATTTAGAAACAAGTTTATAAGTTCATGAGGGACAAAATTTCAACTTCATGAGCTATTACAGGGACTCCTACATGATCTCCAGCGGAAGATAACATCCGCAGACGTCTTTCCAGAACACAGATCCACTAATTAGCATAATCCAAGGCGAGGCTGGGGAGTCTACTCCCTGATGCCCTACACTTTATGTTTCTTCTTTTGCAACACTTTGAACTTACCTTGTTGAATATCATTTATGTAGTAAATCATTTTTAAATCCCTTTTGGTACGAGGCAGGATCCATATTAAGTAATTAAGAAATAAAGAGTAATCTGTGCTTTCAGCATAGACCTTTGAACTGATCTTATCTCTGCATGAGAGAGATGCTGAAGAAACTAACCAGTAATCACTTTCCATTTTACTTTTTAGTCCATCTATTCATATGTTAAGAATCAAACTGCATAAATTGTTTTTAAAGTTTCTGCCTTGAGAAAAATGGTCATTTCATAATTCTGCAAGTGGGAATGTAAAGTAATATAAACTTCCTGGAGGACAATTGAGAGATAAGGATCAAAGGTCTTTTTTAAAGAAATATAGAATGAGGATATATATATATATATATAGCTGTGTTATTTCCAAGAGTCTCATATTCCACAATATTAATGAAATTTTCTCCCCTGTAAAATCCCAAAAGGTAAGTTAGCAATTGTAAGACTTCTCCTACATACCTACAGTATTAAATATAAGGAGTTCAAATACTTCTTTAAAACCAAGAAATTCAGTACCTCATGCTGCAGAGCTCTTGTTCCCACTCCACATTTTGAAGTTTTAACTGTGATTTTGCTTCTCTTGTTTTTAACAGCTCTGTGTGTAGCCAGTTCACCTTACTTTCCTTTTTTTCATTTTCTCCTCTAAGTAGTTCACAGTCAGATTCTTTAAGTTCTATTGATCTGAATGAATGAACTGGATCCTCAACTTTCAATAACCTATCAGAATCTGCATTAGGAAGAAAACAAAAATAGAAACAAAATATATGAATAACTTTTGTGTATAAAGGACTGTGCATTTTCACATTCACTCATCCACACATTGAACAAATGGATATTGAGCATCTATAATGTGGAAGACATTCTTCTAAGCTCTGCAGATATTAAAAGAATGACAAAGTAATATTATTAACACTATGCAAATAAATTTGACAATTCAGATGAAGTGGGTAAAATTCCTTGAAAGAGAGAAATTACAAAAGCTCAATTAAGAAAGAACAAATAAGCTAAAAGGCCCTATATCTTAAAAACCAAAACAAAAGTCCTATTTAAAGACCTTACCGCAAAGAAAATTCCAGTCCCAATGGTTACACTGGTGAATTCTACCAAATATTTTAGGAAAATTTAATACCAATTCCACACAAAGTCTCCTCGAAAAACGAAGAGGAAGAACTATGTCCTCATTCTATAAAACTAACATTACCCTGAATCCAAAACCAGACAAAGGTATTACAAGAAAGAAAACTAATGTTACGAAAATGGAGGTAAAAATTCTAAACAAAACATTAGCAAATTAAATCCAACAATACAGGATAATTCATCATGGCCAGGTGGGGTGTATCCCAAGAATGCAGGGCTGTGTTAACACGTAAAAATCAATGTTATTCATCATATTAACAAACTAAAAAAGAAACCATATGATCGTGTCAGCGGATAAAAAGAGGCACTTGCCAAACCTCAACATCTATTCCTGATAAAAACTTCCAGCAAACTAGGAACCGAGGGAACGTCTTCACTATGACAAAGATCCATGCTAACCCTACAGCTGACACCATATGCAACAGTGAAAAACGGAACGCTTTTCCCAGAAGGTGAGGAACCACACAGGAATGGCTTCTCTTACTCCTTCTATTCAGCACTGTACTGGAGCCAGTGCAATCAGGCAAAATAAAGAACCAAAAGACATCTAGATGGGAAATGAAGAGGTAAAACTGTCTGCTAATCAGAGGGGAATACGATTACATGATGCGAGTCAGCTAACTCCAACCTGTGGGCTGGGTTGCTTGCTTTGGTAAATAAAGTGTTTCTGAAATACAGCCACGTCCATTAACTTGTGTATTGTCTATGGCTACTCTTGTTGCAACACTGACAGAGCTGATTAGCTGTGACAGAGAATCTATTTATTGGCTGCAAGTCTTAAATGTGAACTATCTTTAGTAAGACAGTAGTTTAAAGAAGAAAAATCTTGACCACCTTTGGTTACATAGAAAATCTGAGAGAATCCATAAAAAGGCTACTAGAACTAATAAATGTGTTCAGCCAGGTTGGAGGGCACAGAGTCAGTATGCAGAAATCAGCTATATTTCTATCATCAGAAACTAAAATTTAAAATGTAGTATTTTAAAACAAACAAGTAAATAAAAATACACTATTAACAACTGCACTGAAAAATAAGAAATACAGGTAAACATGAAAGATGGAAAGTCCCAGACACTAAAAACTCTTAAAATATTACTGAGAAAATCAAGGAAGACCTATATAAATGGAGAAATGAACTTTGTTCGGGGTTAAAAATTCCATTTTGTTAAGAAGTCAATTCTCCCCAAATTAATCTACAGATTCAACATAATCTACATCTCATTTCCAGGACACTAGCAGACTTTTTTTTTTTTACATTGACAAGATGATTCTAAAATTCATGTGGAAAGAAGGGTAATAAAAGGAAACAAGATGAAGCCAGAGGACTGTGGCCTTTAACCATGGAGCTACGAGAAGCAGGAGCTGGATTTTAGGCAAGGAGGTAACAAAGACCTGAATTTTAAAAACTAGTAATCATGCTTGCAGTGTAGACCAAGGTTCCAGGAGGTGGAACAGCGGAGAAAAAAGTCCTGAGGTGATTTCAGCGTTCTAGGAGGGAAGCAGTGATACCCTGACCTTGGGTGAAGGCGTAGGAGCAGCAGAGTCAACAGAAAGCACAGGGAGTGGGAACAGTCACAGCCCCCGGCTGGCAGCGCACAACACGTCTGCTTCTGCTTTGACACAAAGCAGGTTTCTGAGACGCAGCAGACTGTAACGGAGCTGTGCTCCCTGGGGCAGTACTAGGTGTGCACAGGTTACCACGAGATACTTAAAAAGGCTGTGTAGTCATACGGGGGTCCTACCTTTACTCTCCGGGCCAAGTTGTTCGATTAGCCTCAGGGTACTCTTACAGTTAGGGTAAAGCGACTTGCGATCCTCAGAAGCTGTTTCCGGTGCCAGAGTTAAGTCATCGAGGTCATCCACAGAATTCACCTGCTCTGTGACCTACAAATAAATAATGCTATTTCACAGTGTCTCCAACATAGTTGTAAAATATGCTCAGTGTACAGAGGTGATAAATATCCATCTTTTTATGAGAGCAAAAACACAGACACTTCTCGAAAGAACTGATTTTTGTCAAAAGGCTAACTTTATCAATAATGTTTCTAAATTATTTTTAAGTAAATGTCTCTACAACAAAGAAGGATTTTCTGTTTTTCCACTTTTATAACTTTTTTTTACTACAGGAAAATATTTTTGATTAATATTTTACTATACCTTGTCCTTTTTAGTAGACATTTTCTTTGAAGACCTGAAAAAAGAAAAAAGCAATTCCTTTAAGCCAAATACTAAATATTGAAAATACAAGAAGTATGTAAATCTATTTTTTATATAAAATCTTTGCATTGATAATTTTCAATAAAAGGGATTAAACAAAAAATGGAAACTAACATTAAAGGACAAAGAAAGCATACCAATTATATTATTAACAAAGTATTAAATTTAAATCAAGCAGACAAGGAAAGGAAAAGGAAGAACATAAAATTACTTGTATTATTTGATAGGAAAGAATATACCAGGATTTTCTTGTTGTTGTCTTTTTCAACAAAAACTGGCTTTTATGGCAATAAAACCTATTTGGAAAGTATTACTTAAGTCCTTATACAAAAGAAACCCTTTTCTAATAACCATGACATCAGCTTTTTTGAGGACTTAGTGTGCAACTGCTGTGCATTATTATCAGCACTTTACACGTCTTAAAGACATTTTAATCCTCACAACAATCCTGGGAGGTAGGTAATACATCAGGTACTTTACCCAGGAAGAAAATGAGGCACAGAAAGTCTAAGTCATTTGTTGAAGCCCCTATGTCTGTCCAGAATTCCAACCCAGGCAATCTGGCTTCAATACTTGCATTTCACAGTATGCTAAGAAACTAATATTTACTTTTAAGCATTTTTAACTAATGTAGTAAATGAATCTCTATTATTATTCTATGTCTAGGTATAATTATAAGTAATAATTTCTGGGGCATATGTCCAGAAGGAACCCTACTTCAAAATGACACCTGCCCCCAATGTTCATAGCAGCACTATTTACAAAAGCCAAGACATGGAAATAGCCTAAATGTCCATCAACAGATGACTGGATAAAGAAGAGGTGATAGGTGTATTTATACAATGGAATACTATTCAGCCATAGAAACCAACAACGTAACGCCATTTCGAGCAACATAGATACTCCTGGAGAATGTCATTCTAAGTGAAGTAAGCCAGAAAGAGAAAGAAAAAAACCGTATGAGATCACTCATATGTGGAATCTAAAAACAAAAACAAAACAAAACATAAATACAAAACAGAAACAGACTTATAGACATAGAATACAAACTTGTGGTTGCCAAGGGGGTGGAGGGTGGGAAGGGACAGGCTGGGATTTCAAAATGTAGAATAGATAAACAAGATTATACTCTACAGCACAGGGAAATATATGTAAGACCTTATGGTAGCTCACAGCAAAAAAAAAAATGACAATGAATATATGTATGTTCATGTATAACTGAAAAATTGTGCTCTACACTGGAATTTGACACAAAATTGCAAAACGACTATGATTCAATAAAAAAAAGTTAAAATAATAATAATAATTTCTGAACCTTAACACCTATTTTTTAAAAATAAAAAGACTTTAGACCTAGGCAATACTGGAAATCTACTTTTAATAAAGATTTGCTTTTGCTAAAGACATTAATCAGCGGGCATTCATTATCCATTCAGCTCTTTGTTCATGCATTTGACAGGTCCTTATGGAGCATGATGGCTTTTTTAATTTAGAACTTACTAATCCAAAAGTAATCATCTGTGATAGATTGTTAATAGTTTATTATTCTATTGTATATAAACAAAATCTTCCCCTTCTTCCTAGAATCTAAACAAATATTAAGTTAATATAATCTGGTATTTTGCAATAGCATACAAAACCATAGCCAATCATGATGATACTGTCAAGGACACTATAAAATCTAGAATCATCAAGGAATGATTAAACCCTATTCAGTATGGCCTAAGTGTTTGTATACTTATTATGAGTATACAATTTTTAAAAAATCTATGAACAATGGTGTAACTTTAAAGTCATTATCTGCATATTCAATTGTGTAAGAATATTATGCTTCAGAACAAATGAATAAGCCCTTACAACAATACCATACATGAATAGTTTACTACAGTATTTTAAAGATAACATAGTACAATCAATACACTTTCTAATATCAGAAATCCAAACAAAGTTAAATTGAAAAACTCATCTTCTATGGAATCACATCCAACAGCACAGAGACATCCCCTACAAACTATCATCTCATCATTAAAAAAAGAAAGGGAACCCCCACAAGCCCCACGTTCCCCTTCACTTATCACCCAGTCCTCTCCTGCCTTCCCAGGGAATGTCCTCTGAGGGGCTGTTCACACTGATTCCCTGCAGCCCGGCTTCCCTGGGGATGTATTATTGAAACTACTTCTGGTCAAAGGCACTTGTCCTCATCTTAGCCTTTCAGCAGTGTTTTTCCGACACAGTTGAGAATCCTCTTGCCTTGGCCTTTGCACTATATGCTGCTGTTCTATTTCCAGAGAAGGTAATCACTGCTAATACGTCTTCAGCTAGAAATAAAGAATTTGTAGGTTTTACCTGCCACAACCTTGATCTCCTTCACTTAAACTGCTGTTCTCATTCATGTGTAGGAGACCACCAGCCAGCGAGGCAGTCTTCGCAAATACACGTGAAGTCACAGATGCTTTTAATGTCCATTTTCCACTTTCATTCTTCTTTACTCCCATCATATGCAAGCCAGGACAGCTACTTTAAAACAATCCATAAAAAAGCCAATTTTTAAAAAAAATTCTACTGATAAATTTTTTTAAAAAACCCAATTTTTGTAAAATTCCAACTCTTACCCATCTTCAATCATTTATTAATTCACAAAATGGTTAACAAGTGCCAACCATATGCAAGGAAACACAAATTCTTGCTTCAAAGACAGATATACAATTATGATACAATGTGATACGCAAGAGCTGACATATGAAAGTAAAGTGAGCATGAGGAAGGCTTTACAGAAGAGGGGAAATAAACAGGAAGTCATGAGCAAAAGAGACAGGAGGAAATTATTCTACTTAAGAGATTAGAATGTGAGCACAAAGATTAGGCACATGGCATTTAGGTGTGTCCTAGGAACCTGGAAAGAAGAGTACAAAATATATGGAAGCAAGTAGAGAGATAAGTCTGGGAAGAAATTCTGAACAATATCTAGGAAAAGAATAATTACCTACTGCTGAATACTGATATAGGCTTACCTATCAGAATCTCCTTTCTGCAGAGCAGGAAACTGCTGGTCATCAGTTTTTCCCCTCTTCCTCTGCTGAGTTAATCCTTCATGATAACTGTCATCACATACGGTTTCTGATCCTTTCAATTCACCACTTTTGCTCCTGTTCTCTTCTACTTCAACCTTCAGTGAAAGTTTGATACAAAGGGTAATTATTACTTTGTTCATTATAAAGACTTTGTTATCATTTGACTCAGAGTTTGCCCTGATTTCAATTGATTAAAATATTTTTGTGCTTATTTTAATTTTTATCATTTCAAGTCATTGGAATGTTTGTAAATTCTGCTTCTTTCTGTTTGAGGAAAAGAAACAATTTCCAAAATTTCAAAAAGGACTTTCTGAATGTTGTGCTCTTACATCCACTCTTCCCCATGTGAATGGCAGAGACAGAGAAATAGAAAGACAAAGGCATAAAATTTGTCCTCTTCTGTCTTTACCACCAAGATTTTGTATTAAACAGCCAGATTTAGAAGATTTCGCACCTTGGTGCTTCAGTAACAGAAAGGAAACATTCTTCTTTCTGTGCTAAAGCTATCCTTTCCCCACTACTTCTTATAATTCTTGTTTCATTTGGATCCTGGGGTATCAAAAAAGTGGTGTTTAATAAAACATATAAACCCAAGTTTACCGAAAGGAGCAGAGTGAAACTGATGAATTGCCAGTTAGTGTGGAATTCTGCAGAAGGAATAATGTTTCCCAATTTCACATTCAATAACCATGGCCATTTTATAGCTAGACTGCATAGGAGTAATGAGTGATCTACCTTACCCCACTGTTTACTGAAAACGGGAACACAACCAAGAAAGGTTAAGTGATTTGTCCAAATTCCCTAAAGCAGTATTCCCCAGCATTTTACGGTGTCAAAAGAGATGATACAATTCTGTAACACTGAATCTAATAAGCTACCAAATAAATTCATCAAATTGATCAGATAAGTTAAAAGTGTGACTTTGGCAAACTTGGGGGCAGGGCTCATGTCCTTCTTCTATTAAAGGAGAACACCTTCAGATTTCCATCTTTAACACTCTTTGCACCTCACACAAAAGAACACACACATTTTAAAAATCTATTACTAGAACTAAAAAAAGTCATTCAGTGCATCTTCAAAACTCAAGTTTTCTCCTTTGGAGATAAATACTGAATTTTTTTTTTGCTGAGGGTTCATACTACCTAGATGATAGAATCATACATGTCAAAACTTACTACATTTTATTAAATAATATAATGTAAGTGTCTGTCTCAACAGAAACACCCGGAAGTGGTGATTCAAGAGTATGTGGGAGCACATGTATTCTTAAAAATATCTAAAAGTGGCCATGATGGAATTCTAAGTGTCCAGTGATCAGTAAAACAAAGAAGCCTGCACTCGCTAACGCACAATACACGGATCAGTTTAGTGAGAGCGCGTGCTTATGTATCCCTTCTCTCAGTCACTGCTTCCTTCCCATTCTATGGAAGTGCAACTTACATTTAAGCCAACAGATTAAAACAAAAAAACAAAACCCTTGAGCTTATTATATTTCTTAAGCTATTTCACTCGCATTTATTCCGGCTCAGAAGGTCACGTGGCACACAGCTGAATTACTTTCCCACTTCATACGAAAGACTGGCACAGAGACTTAGGTTGATTAAGGAACAAAACCCAGGAAAATGCTTCCCTGAGTTCCTGTTATTTAGATGGCAGAAATAGTCTGTTTCTACATAATTACATATTTAGATGACCCCATTTTATACATAGACTATTTTCGTAAGTGGAAAATCAGATCAAATATGGATCAGAATGGAAGAGATTATTGATAAAGAGAAAAAAAACAGAGTAGCAGCAAAGGAACCTCTACCTCTTTTTGAAGCTGAATTTTCTTTTTCCAAAGCCAGGAATTCTACCTCTAACATGCCTAATTGTTAAACCTTTGCATATCTTGGTGTAACTCTTTTAGATATACTTTGGATGTTCTGTTACCATTTGATGGAGAAGAACTCACATTTCCTAATTCAGGGTCCATGATTTTAGAGTTACTAGCACCGCAGTTATTTGCAAGCAATGGCTTCTGGAGCTGGTCTTGCATTGGTTTGGTCTTCTTGTAAGTATTTGAAACAGCAGACATATTGTGACTTTCTATTTGAATCATGTGTTTCATCTCACTGGAGCGGTCAAGCCACAAACCAAAAAGGCTCTTTGGGTCACTTACCTGAGATGCACATCCAATGTCTGATTTCCAGTGAGTATTTTGGTTCCTTTTTGGTTTTCTTTTTGTAGCAAATTCTTGGTCTTCGTTCACTGTAAATGGAACTCGGTTCCTTACTTCTCTATTATAAAAACTCTCCTCATTTTTGTTAAAAACATGTTCAGTGTCTGGCTTGTCATGTTCACCTAACTTATTTTCATTTAAATAAAGTTGTGAAGATGACTGGCAACCATACGCTGTTGACTCAGACTTGGAATAAGATGGAAAAACATTTTCAAGACTGGGCTCTTTGTGTTCAGAGAATGCCTGGGATCCTACAGAGACAGAGGCTCCAAGTGCATCTTTTTCCTCACAATCAAATATACTATCTGTCACACTGGGAGGTAGTTCCTTTGAGTCACCATGTAGTCCCGAGTTGTCATGTAGTGACTCCATCTTACGATGAAAAGTAATTTTGCATTTTTCATGGATTTTACTGATTTTCTGATTTGACTTCTTTGTGATAAATTTGGAATTATTTTTCCAGTCTAATTTGCCTTGTTTAACCCACATGTCCTCATGCTTCTCCACACAAGAATGTTTTGAAGATACAGGTACATCCTTTCTGTCATGTTCCTTATTCACTTCTGTTTCTCTAGGCGTTTTTTGCAGATGCACAAGTGAAAGATTAATCCGCTTGATTTGATCTTCAGATGTCTTTGATCTTCAGATGTCTTTTCTTTCACAGTACATGTTCATAAAACACATGTATCCTTTCGTACTCAAGTATGGATAAAGAAAAATAAAAAACTAACTAAAATTTAACAAACTTCTTAATCTATGTTTGGCTACTCACAAACTAAGAAGTGAAACATAACTTGCCTTAGCCTTGAAATAGAAGAAAAACAGGAACTCAGAAACCTAACTTTGTCACTGTTTGTTTGAACTAAACAATTCATACATGTCAAATCTACCAAGAATTAGAGATTAGATTTTTAACATTACAAAGATTTCCTCACTAAAAAATATTTCACCTCACATACCTGAAATAGTGAGCCCCTCCAGTGCATGTAAAGATTTTTTTAAAGGACTAATAACTGGAGAATAAGCAAACTGCAAATTATTAGGTGCCAAAATCAATTAACATCAATCAGAGGAACAAATTCCTGAGTTTAAGTGCAAACGATACATAGTGATCTATCTCAATATGTATTCTCTGCATCTGAGTTACATTATACTCTAACATTCACTAGTGAGAGTGAATAAAAGAATTTTTAATAATACTTAACTAATTTCCTACCCTGAAATGAAGTAATTCAGAACGTTTTTGTTTGCTCCCTAACAGCAAAGGTCTAATCCTGGAAGGTTTGATTCTCTTACTAGGCAGTTGGGTTGACTCTATGACCCCTATTCTCTCCCTGATTGTAGATTCTGAAATCGATTACATAGAGATCACAAGACAGAAGAAATCTTTCATCTTGGCATTAATGACTTGCAATTTGAAACTGCAAATTTTGGACCACTGGGAATGACTGTTCCTTACATGAAACTAACTCGGTGGCCATCACTGCTATATTATTTGCAATTTCAACTGCTTAATCACATGATTTAATATTTGATATCACCTTCTTTATCATGTGAGGAAGCTATAAAAATGGAAGAAGTAAACAATATTCAGGAAGGTTTTTTGCCTCAATTCCAAGGATAATGTTTAACTATAAATTATTATAGATTCTAACAATACTTTGTTTTGTAACTAGACAAAATGCTATTAAAAACTATGAAATAATTATTTATTGACTCTAAAAGTCTAGTTTGAAAGGCAATTTCTTTTGAATTTGAATAACTGTGTTATTAAAGCACAGAAAACAATATAAACCAGAAATTTAAATTTACATTTTTACATACCTGTGAGTGGTTATTTTCACTTCCATCAAGTCTTTCTTGCTCTTCCTCAGATGCCCTTTGTAAGTCTAGGCCTGCTGAAAAATGAATATGCTTAGTTAAAATTCACTACTTCGAACAGCTAGATAAAAGGCATCATCTTTATAAAAACATAAACATTTCATCAATTGACAGTTTAAATTAAGCTTAATCTTTAGCTGGATATTTACTTCTTTAAGAACTACTTCTAACTATCTAAAACTTCAACAAACTATTTGGGAAATACTAGATGTTACCAGATAAAGGCATACAAACATCTCAAAGTTTCATTCACAAATTGATTCACCAGACATGAACAAAACAAAGAGAAATAAAACAACATTTAAAAATACAGTAGAAATATACAAAGTCACGGTAGACTCTATTCTCTACCTCCTAACAGTACCTTTTTAACAACATACGAAGCTTCAAGAGCAATGTTATTCATGGTTTCCAAAATTACTGTTACTTTTTATGCTTTTATCTTTCCTTAACCTGAAATGTTTCCCTCTATTGTTCTGACAAGTTCCTTTTCCTCTTTGAAGACTCAGCTGCTCTGTGAAGTCCTCCTTGATTGCAGCTGTCTTTCCACGGAGACACAGGGATCTCCTACCTGGGAGCTACCTTGGTACCTCACAGATTTTTCTAGTGTGTCTTCACCAGCTGAACTGTAAACTATTTCTTTACATGTCTGTCCTCTTTGCTCCTCTGCTGTGGAGGACAAACTGTTAAAAGTATCTTTGTATAAACAGTTTTTATTTATTAGAAAAACTGAGTTTAGAGCTTGTAGTCACTACTATAGGAGATAACTGAGAATCTTTTGTAAACACAACATTAATTCTGCAGGTAAGGAAAGAAAAGATAAAACAGGAGCATAAAAAATATTGAATGATTTATTACTACAGCTCTGATCATATCACTGATTAAGGCACTAAATTAATTGGTATATAAAGTAGAACACATATTAGATGTGGTTAATCAACAGACTAGGTATCCTAGAAGAATTAGAATTGATATTCCATATATTATTCTTAAGTGCTAAAGCACTCCTTAAAACCAATACCCTTTTCGACCTATCAGTCCATTAAAAATAATAAAACAAGCTGATATACTATGTGGACACAGTTAAGAAGGAGGTCCTGTGTAGCAAATTCCCAATGACTGCCACTACCACTGGGAAAGCCACTTCTAAAATACAGAAAGGCAGAGAATATACTAGAAATATTTTGGTATTTAGTTGCAGAGGTGCTTTTTCAGTTACACTGAATATAGCTATAACTAATCCATATAAATTCAGAGCTAGATAAAAATAAAGCTAAGAAACCATACTTTCAGAAGGGAATCTTTGGATGTCCACCTAGGTTTCCCAACTAGTCACAAAGCTCTAGACATCATCCTCCTACCCACTCCCAGGAGTGTGCTAAATACTAGTCTGAATGAACTTACTTTCTCCTAATCCTCTTTGCTATTTAATATGCTGCTTTGGTCAGAGGATGAATCTAAATGTCGTGCTAAAAGGTCTTGTCTGGTTGCAGGTTGCATAAAAGGAGTAAACACAAAGGAGATCCTGCCACAAAGTGATTTCTGCAAAGTCAGAGTGTGGTGAAGCCACGCACAGGTGGACTATGGCTAGCTCTCTGTGCTGCTTTATTACCTTCTTTGCTGCTTCTCTTCTCCGGCAGCTGTGATTGACGCAGGCCACGGAGCGCTGCATTTTCTGACAGAAACACGGCTCCAATATTCATCTGTTTTTTAACTACTAGGGCCGTCTGCCTCAGTTCTGTGGGTGCTGACTGGTTTGTGGTCACCGATTGTGATACCAACGGACATTTGTCAACTTTCAAATGCTCAGCTCTTTGACCAGCCTTATTATTGAGGCGCAGACTAGTAGAATCCCAGTCTGAAGAACCTGAAAACAAAGCTTCCACTTATTAGAATGTGAATAACATTACAAACTTGAATAACCTGTACGGATTCTCTTCCCAGAGCAGCAGCCCCACGTCCTCCTCTCCCCACAAACACACACTGCTCCTTCCCAGCTGGTTGTACTGTACTTTACATGTCATTGCTGTTCACATAGGGAACCACTGTCTCTCTTTTTTCTAGTTTTAATTTTCTAGTATTACTTACTTGGATTCACTCATCACTCTCTATAAAACAGTCAATATTCCATAAGAGCTTTATGAATAATTATTATTTCTTCAACATGTGAATTTTTTCATTAACAAAATGTATGTCTAACCAGCCATTTACTGGACATTTAAATATGCATGACAGTATTGTGTCCTAGAGACATGGCTTTAAGAAAACTTTTACTGAATGGTACTACTTAAATTACAATGAGACAGTCTTTCCTCAATGTACCAATATCTTCAGAATTCTTACCTTAAGCCGTGGATAAACATCATAAATTTATATAAGGAAGGATAGCCTTGAGTGACTAATTTTTTCCATATAAAAATAGGGTAAATCTAGGTACAAACTAGGTCCAAAGAGTACAGAGTGCCACGAGACAAATATAAAACAAAAATGTTTTCCTTTTTTTAAAAAAGAATTAAGTTGTCAGCTTCAAACTTTTTAAGACAAGTTAAAGAAAAAAAGGCAGGAAATGTAGAAGTGAACTTTAAAGCCCACTTATTTCACATCCATGAACCCTGATTAAAACAGCAGTTCTCAAGTGTCACCTGAGAAGCCCTGAAGCCCTAAGTTCCCTCCATCTAGGGAGTCCAGGAGGTCAAAACTATTTTCACAATAATACTGAATGCTATTTTCATTCTCATTCTCTGTTAAGTGTGCAGTGGAGGTTTCCAGATACATGACATGTGGTAACATCACAGCTCTAATGGCAAATGAAATGTTTGTGTGTGCTTGTTTTTTAAATCTTTCAGTTTTACTTTCTAATATATTGAACATCAATAGATACAACCCACTTAAAAGTTCTTCAGAATTCTCAATTTGTAATAATATAAAAAATATCCTAAACCCCAAAACTTCTAGAATTATTGTTTTAAAAGATTATGTCTACCAAATATGAAGGTAGGACTAATTACTTCCATCATTTTTAATAATCAAAGACACCACACACACACACACACACACACACACACACACACACACACACACACACACACACACAGCTAATCAAAACATCCAGTTGACATAAGATCTTTGGGCTAGGGAAATAGTTCACTGGGTCCCCAGGTGACTGAGTAAGATGTGAAAAACTCTGGTCTATACCGAGTCTGCTTCTGCAGCACTCGGACTTAACTGATCCTTCTGAAATCCAGCCACACGCGTCTCACTGTAACACTTCCCCAAAAGCTGCATCAGGAGTTGCAGACTTTTCAGTGGACTCTTTACCAGGCTCCAGCTCCCCTGACCTCCCCGGAAGGCACCCTGCTCTCTTCCTCTTTCCCACTCTTCTGTTGGCCTATGAGACACCATCCTGTAAGGCAGCAACACGCTGCATGACACGAAGGTCCAGACATTGACAGCTGACCACACATGCCTGTGCTCACCCACGGCAGGCACACCCAGCTCTGCGTGATCAGGTACCGCCGTCCTCGCCACCTTCCTAACGGTCGGGGAGACTGGGGGGTGGAACATCCTGCTGTGCCTCCCGGACAAGCTTTGGTGCTGGAAGCAGCTCACTTCATACCCATCTCATTTCAAACACTCTTCTCTTCCTTCTTCTAAAGAACTATTCTACATTACCACCTCCTGCCAGGGACCCCCCCCTTTTCCTTCATTTACTCCCCTCCTCTCTACCTCCCTCATTCTTCACTCCCTCCTTCCCTCCTCCTGGTTTCCTGACTGTCCTCAGGTCACAGAGCATCTTGAAAGAAAGCTAACAACTGAGCTCCTTAAACAGCATTCTAGTTTAATCTGTTGCTGACACCTGGTAAGATATACAATTTACTTCCTTTTCTCCTCTTCTTTCTCACTATATGTTCAACAGGTGATTTTCTTTGGCTGAGAGAATAGATCCAAATCCATGATTTAAATCAACATTCTGTCAAATGACTTTTTTATAAAATACAGTGCTTACTTTCTATTTGTCCATTTAATGTATTTTTTTCTCCTAGACCTGCAGCTCCAGATAAATGATCAATATAGTTCGGTAGTTGAATCTCGGAGGTACGCTGTTAAAATTAATATTAATAATGAGTTACATAAAGATTTCCTGATCCCTTTCTAAGAAAATACCTGCGTTCCCTACCTTATCAGTATTTTTTTTTTATTTCATACTTTAAAAGCAATTAGACTTAAAAAACAAAATAAGTGTATCCTGGAAACCCAAACATTTAAATAGAAAATTTCATATACACTCTTTAGAGCAAGTCTATCTTTTATCTTCAGTTGGCTTTTGATTCTGTAAACTGAGCACGGAAAGCCAGAGCAAATATTTTCACACACAAAATACTGACTTACATGCAGATTTCAACAAAAAATTAACTTCAAAACAGCTAATTCCATTTTCCATTCCTCGACAGAAGAAGAGGACGTTTAAAAAAAGGTATATTTTTATCTGTATAACTGAATTGCTTTGCAGTACACTTGAAACTAACATCATAAACTGACTACACTTCACTAAAAAATAAAATTAAAAATATACATATTTAAATATATTCTTTAGTAAGTATATGTGCTATAAATTTAAAATGTTTCTTAGGACATATACTGTTCTTAGTATTAAAATAACATACGTGGCATGAAAAGAAGCCTTGGGAGTCTGTCATTTTGAATATTAACAGAACACTGTGGAAACTGCTACATTTCAGTAAACAAAGGCTTAGCAGAATCTATTATTTGATAAAACTTTTTTGATAGGGAAAATAGTTGAATAAAGTACCAAAGTAGAAAGAAAAACATTTATGTTTAAATTAAAAGCAGAAAAATTTTAAATGTAGCTATGCAGCTCTTCAAAAAAGTACCATAAGCTTTACTTTACTTAGGGAAGAATAAGAACACTGTTTAGCGACCACCCGCATGTGCCAGGCCCTTATGATGCACATTCTCTTTTCTACACACTCGCTGCTTCCTGACCACTCCAAGATGCTAGAGCACTGTGATGAGCAGACGGGACCCGCTGTTCTGTCTAGAACATCCCTCCCCTGGACCTTCGTGTGACTGGCTCCTTCCTGTCCATCATCTGGCAGCTTTGGTCACACTCAGCTCTTTTCTGACTACCTAAATTCCACCCTTACTCCACCCCCGTCCTAACTACAAACTCCCCCACTGTTGTCTAACCTAACGCTCTCCACATTCCTTATATGAAGGACTTACTGTCCCTGATAAAGGGTTCCTGTTTACTTGTTCTTCTGTTCCTGCCACTACAGCCTAACCCCTCAACTGCTACATTCAGTGTCTAACTGCCTGGTGCATAGCTGGTGTTCAGGAACAGGAATTTATTTAAGGTCAAAACATCTAAGTTCCCCAGAGGGCTTCAAGTACCAAAGCACTATATACCTATCGGAGATGTCCAATAATAGTCCACTGACACTCAACATAGCCCAAATGAGAAATCCCCGTGCCCGCTCTAACCTTCCCATTTTATTGTCCTTCAGATTTTAAAAAAGTGTCCTCAGCATTTCACTAGGTCCCTAGTGGCCACTGTGATCATTCTGTCTTACATTTCTATAGCACCCTTTACAGTTGACAATGTGTTTTCACATTTGTTACCACGTTTTTGTTCATGACACATACCCTGAGAGGTAGGTAACAGTACCATGTTTTTGAACGAGGTCACTGAAATTCAACTAAGTCAGACAAGTTTTTCCAAGATCCCACAGTGGGTCAGAACCAGGATGCTATGTCTGCTGACTTCAAATACAGTGCTGTGCCACTAGGCAGGAGCTGCCGAGATCCAAGGGCTCAGGCTCTTCTTACCTCTTTCCATGACTGTCACCTTGGAATAGGTCATCACTACCCTGCACTTAGCTTCCTTCAAGTCCGGTCGCCATAAGGTTCTCAGTGCACACTATTTTCCCTACCCAAAATGGGCTGTCCTCCGTAAAACATCACTAAACCAAACTGCTGGTATTTTAACCCCACATACTTATTACTATTCCCTATGCTTTTGCTTCTCCTGAAATGTTCATTGCAGATCTACTTGACAATCCAAATATAATAGTACTTTCAAGTCACAGGCACTGTCTTTTCAAGGACAAAGCGGTTAAACAAACAAAAACACCATTTTTTGGTGGGTTTTTTTTTTTTTTTTTTAACTACAACCTGTTTCTCTCTGAATCTCACTAAGAGTTTTACACATTCATTGATAAAAAAGAAACAAACATCTGGTCACGGGCTGACCAAGAATTATTTTCTTCAGTTTTTAGAAAAGGTAACTTCAGAACCCAAATCGATTCCCTGTGACTTTCTAAGCCTTGGCTTTTGCACTACATACACCAGTTTCATTACGTGAGCCTGAAAAATTAACAGAAGTGCACTCTGCAGTGGTATGACATGTAGCACGGAATGACTTTACTAAGCGTGGGTTAAAATGAGGAAAAGATTTTGCTGGGCAAATGCAAAAGTGAGAAAGTGAAGTCAAAACATCCCTCCATTTACGTTTCAACATCACGCAATGCTTATATTTGAAAATAATAATAATAGAAGACAGTACCTCAAAAACCCAGGATGATTCTGCATCTTTCTTTTCTTTGAATCTTAATGCTGGTGTTGCATCTACAAAATGCAGTCACAGATACATTAATGAGGACACATACCACTGAGAAGTTTAAATATATATATAAGTCTATCTCGATTCATGAATATGTCAATAAATTTAAGTGGCAGAAAAGAATTTCAGAGGGTTGAAGCATTTTCTGGAAGAAAACTTGGTCGTAGTTGGGATATTTACTAAGAAAGATGGCAAAAGAAAAACACTTAAGAAGAAATGGATATCATACTTGGATCTACACACTTCAGGTTTTTTACACTAGCATTTTTTTTTTTAATGGCGGTACCGGGAATTGAACCCAGGACCTCATGCATGCTAGGCATGCACTCTCCCACTGAGCTATACCCTCCCCCCTCCAACCACACTAGCTTTTAAGCAGAGAAGAAAACCCACAGATGCTCATTGACTTACCACCTTTGTCAATTTTGTGTGCTCCGTCACTAGAAATCAATTTGTTATAATCTGCTTGCTCCTTTACAACACTGTTAATAGTCCCAGTGCTGTTCTCTTTTCCCCCAGTTTTTGGCTTTGTTGCTTCTTCCTATAAAAACAAAACAAAATGTAACAAAAACCCAACTTCAGAAAACATCATATTCCTACACTTGGTCATTCAATCAATCAGTCAGGAAGACAACATATATTTACTGTATCCATCAAATCATAGGCATTATCCTGGGAGAAGCTGGCAATATATATAAAAGACAGATTCTGCTCTATATTCTAGGGGAGGTAGAGACATGAAATTGAATCAACACAGACAAGCATCACTCAACAGCTCTACACCTGCAGTGAACAGACACAGTAAGGGCACAAAGGAGAGAAGAGACTTGCTGCTTGTCAATAGCTCCGGGAACGCTAGGAAGACCAGACTGCGTCTTAAACGACAGACCCAGTGCAAAGAGCAGACGTGAAGGGGGTTCTAAAAAGGGCAGCCGGAGCAAAAGGTCGAGGTGTGAAACACCATGAGAAGTCACATGGAAAACTAGAACTCAGTTACTGGGGACGGAATGGAGAGACAAAATTTGCTAGATTAAATATAAGACATCACTTCATCAATTTAAATGTGAGGATTTCTAAAAAAAGAAATAACTTCAAGTTAAAAGTAACTTCCATTGGGAACTATATTCAGTATCTCACAAACAACTACAATGGAAAAGAAAGAAAAAGAATTAGATATATACATAGATATGTATAACCCAATCACTTTACTGCACACCTGTAACTCATACAATACTGTACATCAACTACATTTGAATTAAAAAACAAACTTCTATAACCAAAAAGAAAAAAGGTGAGGATCAAATTTTCTTTCTGCTGTTCATAAAATCAGCTATATGTCCTTCAGAAGAGTCTGAGCACTTTTTTACATGAGCTGACTTTTCCTTCTCTTAATTTGAATTTGAGATAATTTCTATCATAATTTGTACTATAGAGTTCCTGCTCTCACTTAACCCCACTATTTCTGCTGTGTCTGTATAATCATCTCTCTCATTTTGACACTCATTTATCTTTATATTCATCTTGTCCTTATTAGATGAAATCTTCCCCTTTGTACCCCTGCCCATCTTCATATTCATCCAGCTGTTCTTTCCAGTTGCTCTCTTACTCTTCCTTTTCTTAATGGCATATTTGAGAACCATTTATTGCCACCAACCTTTACAAATATCTCAGTCCTGCACGTGTACCTCTCTTGTTATCACACTGTTTTCTATTGTGATCTTGAGGACTTCCATTTCTGTGTAGGATCCTTTTCATCCCATGAGAATCGGGGACGGTAAGTGAAAAAGCACAGGAAGAAAAAGTTAAAAACAAAATGACTTACCTCTGTAACACCAAGGACTGCTGAAGACGTGAGAGGTGCCGGTGCTGGGAAGGCAGGATGAGAAAAGCCTGAAACTTCGGTGGATGGTTGGGAAAAGGTTCTAACCACATCTTCATTTTCATTATTAGAATTATTGTCCTCAAAGAAGGTGCTAGTTCCTGGTTTCAAAACACCATCTTTTGCCTCTGCTGTAGTGACAACAAGGTATGGTAGATGAAATTATCTATAATTTCTCATCAGTGAAAATACAAAAAGACAGTCTTCAAATAACTTACTGTTTATCATGGGTTCTTCCCAGGCCTGAATTAGCTTTGCGAATCTTGGATGCCGGACTTTCTAGAGAAGAAAATAACAGCTTTAAGAACAACAAATATGAAATTGAATAAAATAATTATAACATTCCCCATTCCTAGATGATCTAACACAAAGAGCATTGGCTTTGGAGTCATTCAGATATGGATTCAAGTCCTGGGTCTGTCATTTACCACCCTACATCTTCTCATGGGGTGAGGATTATGACAGATGACCTCAGGGGTCCCAAAATGTTACATTCTTTACCCCTCATTGATTATTATACAAACACTATGGTAACCACTACAAGACTTTCTTGACCAAAATGATCTAGAACAAAAACTTATCCCTGATAGTTTAGAGTCCTATTGAAAAAACTAACATTAAGAAATTTAAAGTGATTGTTATATTTTGAAATGTGCTTGCATGATTTATACATGTGTGAATGATCTCTCATGGGGGAAATATGAGAGTTCACTTTTTAGCAGTATCTTATTTGGATGAGTTAGAACAGCAAACAGTATAAGCTACTTCTATTCCATTCGCCAAAAAGCTAAAGACAAATGATTTTTCAAATTCAGCTACTTCTAAGAAAGAGGAATAAAAACAAAAGAAATTCTAAGGGGCAATGACTCATGAGTGAAAGCCACACACATAGTAAACAGAAAGCTGTCACTAAACATGTTCACAGAGGCAGAGTGAGATGGACTGAAAGAACAGACACCGAAGAAGTGTTTTCTGCAGAGAAATATTACATTTGGGACAAACCATTAAAACAAAAAAGTGGGGAGGAGGAAGAAAAGAAAAAGTGAGACACGACTAGTCAAGTACAAACTTCAGGCAAGAAAAAAAGGAAAATGTAAGTATAACAACGCATGTGGAGAAATACATATATTTCAGCATTTATGTATAATGGATCAGGGATGTATCAGTATTGTTACGGATATATATACTATGAGTGGAAGCCTCTGTTTTACCTTTTTATTATATATATAAAAATATATGTCATATATACAAGTATATATATTATTCTTCAAGTTTTATAAAAATATCAAAACACATGATATATAAAACATATATATAAAACAAAGGCCTTTGTTCATAGTATATCCCCAATAATGCTGACCTGTATTACTCTACAACTGTTTGTTTGTAAATACTACTATAAGTGAGAGTTAAATTTTGTCACTCTCAGTCACTCAATTGAACATGGTCGTCTCTCACTACCTGAACGCTGCAAATTATTACTAGAGAGAGAGAAAAATAGATTTTAGAAAGTTCCTAACATATCAAATTTCCACCTAGACAAAGAACTGGTAATCAGGATTCTAAGGATAATATATAGCTTGAAAAGGTATATTTAATGGAACATGAGAGGGGGCTAAAAGAAGGTTAAAAACTTTTCATCTCAAATTCTAAGCTCACAGTTGGTGGATACTGAAAAACAGACTGTAACCTTTTCCTACTTATCATATACTTCTTATCTACTTCCTCAGCATTTTATGACATACTTCCTCTCATAACAACTGAACTTTTACAGCCTAAATAAAGGGAATAGAAATTCAAGTCATATTTTTAGAATTTGAATAGATTTCACTATGACATAGTACGCATATTATATTACCTGTACCATCAAACAGATTTCATTATGATAGAGTGTGCATGTTATAGTACCTGCAGCATGATGCAGAATTCCATGTCTCTTCATGCATTCACATTCAAAAAATAATAAAATGCTTCTTACATTTAAGACCTCATTCTCGGTGCTCCAGGAAACGCACAATTATGTTCCCTAATCTCTAGCAGTGTATACTGATGCAGGGGCTATAAAATGAGTATTTTAAATAACTATACTACAAAATATCTGAAACTTGAAGTTTTAGAATGGGACACGAGGACTGGACATACTTTTTAAAACTATAATACAAAGAATTCTGAAGTAGGTTTTATCATATGGTAGTTATTAAGAGTCTACTTTGAGAGCTGACTGTTATTTTAGGGAAAACATGTACTCTTCAGTTAGATGAAAAGTTTTGAATATACTCAAAATGAGATAATTTAGAAAACAGAGGAATCTCTTTATAACATGGATTTTGAGAAATAGAATTTTAATTTCTAAATTTCTATAATTTCAACTATTATTTTAGTCTTAATGCAGAACCAGAGATAGAAATAAAGGGGAAAAAAAACCTCTTTCCTCACAACTCTCTGATACCAAAATAAAAAGTGTCCAAGTGGAAAAAAAAAAAGATACATGCTACGTAGTTTTGGAACTGGAAGGCCCCAGGAAGAGGCCATGATTATCACAGTAAGTAGCTTTGTGCACTGAAGATGTCCCTGAGGCACGAGTATTATACAAGTGCCGTCAGTGTGGTTTTAAAAGTCAAAGAATCCTTATCCTTGGACAAGCTTCACACTTCCTCTGTTGTGGGAAACCTTTTCACAGTACAGTTTTCCCGTCACGATCTATTTTCTAGTCCATTTTGCTTCAGCCTCATCTTCAGTATTTACCAAAGTAAAAAAAGAAAAAAATTCAACCTGTCATATTTTTATAAAATGGTTTACTCTGACCAACTTTCTAATACAAACGTAAAACAACGATAGGCAGGCCACTTCTAAATTTTAAGAGTAAATATTATGTAAAACTAAATTCAGAGCAGAAAAACTAATTTCACAAGAAAACACTTTACCTTGGGAGCAAGATCTAAGTCACCATCTGATGGAGGCCTTGAATCATCAACATCATGTTTGGGTGAAATACTTTGGAGCAAAAATACAGGTCAAAAATGAGTGAGTTCATTTCTTTAAACAAACAAAAGTGACAAAAGTCTATGCTGAGGGATAAGAAAGCAGATTTGGGAGCCAGGCTGCCTGATGGTTAAGTCACAGGTCAACTACTTGTTAACCATGGAATCATGGGTCAACTAGTCACCTCCTTAAACCACAGCTGTCTAATTAACAGTAAGCTGTAACAGCACAGCTACTCTGCAAAGCTGTTGTGGTGACTGTACGAGGTAACAAATGTCAAGTACGTAACACGATGTCTAACCCAGAGTAGGACACTCAACAAGCCTTCTTTTCTCTGTGTTCCCTTAGTCAACATATTTTTAAAAATTCGTAAAATCCTACCCGATGGCAGAGATGTCTCCAAACCTCGGTGAAAACTCAACCACTAAATCCGCTATTAAAGAAAAAAGTAAAATAGATTCTATATCAGCAATAGAAAAATACAGAGTATTAAAAGTATAAGACCAATGTTTTGTTAAAAAGCATTCCTTTGGGACCACACCTGGAGATTACACACTTGAGTGAATATTGAGTATACTCCTGGTAGGTAATTAATGCATAAAAACCACTTCCCCTCCTTCATACTTATCAAAAAAAAGGGTGTTTATCCAAATTTGATATCTTAAAATGAACTGCTGTTTACAGGGACCAAAATCCCAACCAAACTTTATGAGACTCACAAAAAATGGTAATCGTTAGTAGAACCAGCATCATAAACTGACAACGTCAAGCTCACATAGCGTGGTGTTTCTGGACGACACCCACGGGACAAACCCACCCCGCCATTTGGCTTTGTCAGCCTCATGTTATCTGGGCACGGTCATCCCTATTCGCTCACATACTGTCTAGGGCTGCTTTCACACTGCAATGGCAGACATGAGTGGATGTGACAGACACCACATGGCCTAAAATATTGACTCTCTGGCCCTTTACAGAAAAAGCTTGTGAATCCCTGCTTTATGTCATAACAGGAAACCCTAAGACTCAAATTGAATCTTCTTACTCTTCTGCTCAATATTCTTCGGTGAATCCGTGCAGCTGCCATTGCTGGTTCCCAACTCAACAACCATTTCTTCTTCGTCGTCCTTGCCGGACAATTGCAACTCTCCTTGGATGTTCTCTGCTCCAGTATGAGAAGAAAGGTAAAGAGAAATGATTATTCTACAGTCATCACAGTAACTACATCTCCTTTCCCAGTGGCTGGTTTAGGAATGAGCACGTGATGTAGCCCAGCCAATAAGATGCTAGGGGAAGTCTACCGGAAGCGTCTCTGCTTTCTTCCTAATTAATAGAAAACATGCAGAGAAGCAGCCCTCCTCGCCTGCGGATACTGTCATGGGAGAATATGATGCTTGGACCTGCTGCTAATCAGCAGACCAGGAAAGGCAACATCAAACACCAGCAGCCTCACAGCTGAAGGAGGGACAGCATCTGGGATCCTGATGACATCACCGAACCTTCTAAACAATCCTGACTTTTGCTGCTGTAGCCACTGTTACTTAGGTCTCTTATTATTTGCAGCTGAAAGCATTCTGACAAATTTCCCAAGGTCTTCAGCAGACCTCCTCCTTTCTATAGTACTAGAAAGGCTTTCAGAAGCGTGCCTGAGCTAGGTAGTCACCTCGTTCCCAACCATTCCTACAGCATCCTTTTTGCACCACCAACATGAAACTCACATAGATCCTGCAAAGTTCACTGGCACATCTTAGCCTTTGCACCGCTGTCCTTTCTGCCAAGTGTAATCTTCAAAGATGTTCCACCCACCAAACACTGCCCTTCTGCCTCCTTCCCTGGCAAACTTCTACTCGCTCTGCATGGCTTACCTGACATCCTACCCACTTTTAAAAAACTTCTTTCCTCACCATGGACTTGAAGTATTTGGCACATGTTAAATACCAATAAAAAATACATAAAGACAGTTACAAAGTCCTCGTGGGCTCTGGGACACAGTAAGCACAGAATAAAGTAAAGCCAATCATAAAAATGGTGATGACAGTAACAAGCTCCCAGAGGCCAGGAACTGTGCTTTTGACCTGTTTGCATTCTGTAACGTCAGAGTGGTGCTTACTACCTAAAAGACACTTGATAGTCATCTGTTAAGTGGATGAATTAACAGATAAGAATGTTTTCTTTGAAAGTCCTGTTAAAAAAACAGACATTAACCAGGGGCAACTCTGTTGTGTTATGAGCACCTTGAAGACCAAAACTCTCTATTCCATCTTTGTATTTCCTACAACAGACGTTCTTTGCTTGATCAAGGTCTACCAAGTTAAAGGTGCCCTCATACAGTTCAAACTGAACAGCACACGAGGGGTCACACCTAGGCAACACAGTCTTCTTTTCGTTTTTATGTGAAGCACTTCTGTGCTTTTATTACAGTTTGTTGAGTCCTGAGTTGTGCTATTTGAGTATTTATTATCACAATCCTTTAACTAATGGCAACAGAAAATCTTGTTCAAACAAAATTATAGTTTCATGACAAGTATCCCAAAAAAGAGAAGAAAACATCTGACTCTCATGAAGGCAACATGTTGCACTCTGTTTGCACTTCTGAGGAATGAAATCGGTAAGAGAGACCCTGTTGGTGTAATGATGCGAAAAGTAACCAGTGCTTCTCAACAAGGCACTGCTTTCCTGACTTCTGCACTATCACTAGGTATCTTTAAAAAACAATCTCTTGTTAGTATGCTGCACACTGGCCCAGCTGTGCAGTTCTAATTGTTGGCCATTTGTTTATAGCACCAGGAAGGTATTGCTGAGCTCCCAGTTTTAAAGACAATCACTTTTTAGTGAGGCTAATCACTATGCAATAACTAGCATTCATTTACCCAATGTAATCCATTTGCTGTAAAAATTAAAGATCCAGTTCTGTAACAAGGCCAACTTGTTATAATGTTACAGGAAATGTACAACAAAGTAAAAAAGCCTGTTTTTCATATCTACACAAAGATACAATATGGGATTTAAGGGGCCATGATTAAATATATGAATTTCTTTTCAGACAACATTGTCCCAGATTTTAAATTACCTACAATTAACTTCTCAAATAATTCTGAATACTAGACCATTAAGAAAAAATTAATTAAAAAATAAAAACATACATGAAATTTACACACTGGATTTCATCACTGCCCTTTCATTATCAAAAGTTCCTCAATCTTACTTCCTTATCTATGGTAGGCCCAACAACAGTAACTTATTACCAGAACTCTGTCCTAGGTCGCTATTTTGAGGGGGAGTAGTTGGTATCTTTCCGTCTCTGTAGTCGACAATCAGTTGGTAAATGCTACGTATAAAAACAGTGATGAATAAATATTACTACTTGAATACTAATATAAAAACAATGACCAAATATATTAAATTCTTAGCTTATTTCAGACAATATCAGAGGTAATAGCAAACCTTCAATTGTCCCATATACTTCAAATTTGTACAATCTACAAACTTTTAAATTTAGCATGTATAATTAAAAAAGAAAAAAAAGTAAGGTGAAGTAGTCATGAACTGAGGGCAGTACAGCTCAGTAAGTTAACCACAGCAAGCCTGACATGTGGAAAGTATCTCGAACTCAGAAGTCCCAGCTCTATAACCAACAGCTATTTGTTCCTGGAAAAGTTGCTTCTCTTCAGCTCAAAGTCTCCCTTTATAAAACTGGGATCTTACTGTCTTGGGCAGTTAGTTATTAATACTTGTAAAAGTATTACGAAGATTTAATGAGATAACTTATCCCCCAGATGCTCAGAGAATTAGTGGCAGAATGGAATAATTTCTTCCTGAATTTAAATGCTGGAACTATTTGAGAATCCCAAATAAAACCCAATGTGTTTTTTCTTTCATAGGTGTAACATTTAAATATGGCAGTTTTCAGAAAATGTTACAAATTACAGTGACTAGCTGTTCTTCCTGGTTTATAATTCAGGGCACCTCAGCTACTATATAACTTGTAGTTAAACTTATTTATAAATATATGACCTCATACAAGCATATGTATGAGAACTAAACAAGCTGTCACTCTGAAGTTTACGTGTCCATCGCCAGGAAGACCGCGGAAACTGGATCAGCACAGGCATCCCGGGAGCAGAGGTCAATCACGACCCGACTGCAGGACCAGTTTCTTTTTCCTTTTCTTCTTTTAAAATTTTATTAAAGGTCTTTAGACAGCAACATCCAGACCCCAGACTCAGCTGCCAAGGAGATCCTGTTAAAACTAGTTTTAGTACCAACGCTGCAGCAACAGAATCAAGGGAAACAAGAGAACGATTAGAATGCCCTCGCCCTGCCCCAATGCCTTCTGGGAGAGGATTGTCACTGTGATCTTAGGGAATCCCTTAGGTTCCTGGAAAATTCAAGAGGACGATTAGAGGAGAAAGTCTCCAAAGGAAAATACAGGATTTTCTGCTCTACTAAACATTTCAAAACCCAAATAACTAGTTAGAAAAATCAGATATGTGACATTATTTGTACCCCATGCATAGGGGTTACACTGGAATAAAATGGAGAACAGTAGGACCCTAAGGATAAAGGTCTTACAAACCCTGAGATAAAGAACCCAGTGCCCACTGCTCCATCTCACTAGTCTGGCCTTTTGCTGGTTTCCAGCTGATGATGTGGAGGGTCTCACTGCCATCCCCAAAGTGCCTGCTCCCAACTAGGAACTGTCACCTGTCACATTACAAGTAACAGGTCATTACCAACCTCAGTTCAGAGAGAACTGGCACTTTAATGTAAACACTTACTGTTCAAAACCATAATAACAAGCATATCGTCCAGCAAACCATCCGTGTAAATCTAGCAAATTGGTATTAACATGTTTCTCAAGCAGCAGCTTGACTACGTCCGGTGAGTCATGAAACACAGCAAGCATCAGTGCTGATCTAAAATAAAAGAGACAGCTTCACCCTTAGGAACTTAGTTAGCTTAACTTAGACAGTTAATTTGATCTATTTTACCAAGTTAATATCCTGCCCACCCCTGGAGAACTGACCATTTACATGCTTGAGTGCTCATCTCTGCAAATTACCTCCAAGGCCAAAATGGAGGGGCAGAAAAGAAGCCTCCTGTCCTACTTGGGTAGCACACAGTAGAAGTTGCTAATTTAAAGCCCTCTGATGGAGAAGAAAGGATGCTGAAGTCACTTATCTGAAGTAGGTAAAGATTTAAATAAAGGATTCCCCATTTCTTCCCTCGTCTGAAATATAATACTTTAAAATCAGCTAGAGGTCAGGTAAGGAGAAGCTGTTTGCAGGCTGAAAACAGTAATATGAATAAAAATGGCAATAAAAACAGTCACGGCTGCAGTTAATCACGCTGAGAAGCATGTGCCCGGCACTAACCTGAACAGTCTACACATGGTCTTTCTTAGGCACAACCCCCCTTGATGTACTACGACCCTCCTTTACGTGTCAGGAAGCATGCTGGTTGGTGATAAGTCATGTCCCCCAGGTAACACACCTGGCCAGCAGGAGAGCTGGGAATTCAACCTCGTCTGACTCTAAAGCCCAGCTCTTTCCTCTTTATCATCCACCAATGACTTGTCTTCTTTAAAGGGAATGTTTATTCAATAATTAAAGCTATTTTTCTTCCTTCTACCATTATCAATTAAAAATAAAAACATCAAAGTGTACTAGAAATGAAAAAGGATAAAAACTGACGAGCCCACAGTATCTGGTCATAGTTAGTCTCTTAGTGATACTCACTCAGTGATAACCTAATAACATCAGTATCCTTCAAAGAAAGTAATTTAAAGCAGAGTCATCCAAAAAGCAAAACAAACTCCTCTTTAATATGCATCTTTTAAGAAAAAAATATATACCAAGAAGAGGTTAAAACAAATTATAAAAGAATGAAGAAATTCAACACTGTCTCATAAGGTAAATTAAAACTAGAGTCCATACTAATAAAACTAAAATGAAACCCCTGAACTATTTTAAGATCGTAAGACCAAAAAAATCAGGTTGCAAATGACATCAGTCACTATCATAAAGGAAGGTGAATCCTGCTGCATACTGTTCTTCGTGACACCAGGCAGAATAATTGCTTTTCTACCTAACTGATGATGTGTTGATTCTAAGTTAATCCTCTTCTTATTAGGTTAACCTTTCTGATTGGCTGTTACTACTTTAGAACAACATTAAGATTTAAAATAAAAGAGAGAGAGAGAGAGAACACACTATTGTACCTTTGCAGCTTGTCGACTGCATGTACATTTGCCCCATTCTCTATCAAAAATTTGGCCATTTCTTCTCTGTTCTCCCTGATGGCGAGTAAAAGTGGTGTGTATTTATACTGTAAAATAGTAAAAACAGTTGACAATGTGTAAAATTACATATAAATTTCAAACTGAGTTTAAAAACTTAAGTCTCTGAATTTAAACATACACTATAAAGTAAATAAAAAGTAGCCCCTTCCTCCTTGCCCCTCTGTGCTCCTTCTCTTTAAAAGGTTCCTCCTTAACCTCATCCAAAGTTTCCCTGTGAAGTCATTCTCTGAAACTCACTTCAGACATTTGCTGGTTCCAAGAACCTTCGCTTCTATCACAGTATTAGGCATCCTCTAATTACCTTACTGCTCAACTACTACTCCTGACACTCTAAACACTGCTCCAGAGAGAGCCATTCAGCTACTGAATCAACTACATTTCTAAGGAGCCATGCTGAGGAGAAAGATACCATACTGTCTGCAACATGCATAACCTATCCAATTACAACTACGACTAATCTCATAAAGCTTGCAGACATTCCAATGGGAATATGACTACTTGCATGTAAAGAAAAAGTTTTTCTTACACCAACTTATAAATTCTAATTTGAACAATTCCATCCCACTCTTAAGGGATTATTATAAAATATGAAGTAGACTATAAATTAACATAGACTGTCTTTAAAATCTTGAAATATGTATCAAAATATACCACAGGAATTGTAAATTCAAATGCTTACAGAGGCAACATAGGTGGCCCGAGTAAGTGAAGGTCACAAGTGAGGACAGCAAACTGGAGAACACACGCCCCACCGAGAAGGGGCCACCTCTGCAGAGCAGACCACATAGGAGCCTGGGCTCAAGGGGGACCAGATTTGATTCTTTAGGAGAAGTTCTGAAGTGTAGATTTCTGCACAAGTCTCCTAAATTTGAAATGTTGACTCAATGTGTGGAGACAAACTGAACATATCCAGGGCCATGTTTAGTCTATAGCCCACTTGTGTTTTTATGTTTGCTGTGTTTCCAAACAGTTGGGTATAAATCAAGTATTTGTATGTAAAACCTTGCCTTTCTTTAGAAGCATACATCTTACACACAAAAACACTGGGCCCCAACATGTAATAAAAATTGTGATTAAGACTCATAATACCCACTTCAAGAATTTTTCCAATGCCTACTAAAACTACAATCTATCTGTATCGAATTCTCCCTGATTGTTAATCAAATGGATAATTACGATTAAGAGGTATAAACAGGCATAAAATAAGGTACAAGGATGTACTGCACAACATGGGGAATAGAGCCAATAGTTTATAATAACCATAAGTGGAGCTTAACACTTAAAAACCTGTGAAACACTCAACTGTATACCTGTAACACATAATATAGTACATCGACTATACCTCAATTAAAAAAATATATTGTAAAATAAATACATTTTAAAAAGGCTCATAATACCCGCTTCAAGAATTTTTCCAGTGCCTACTAAAACTACAATCTACCTGTATCTAATTCTCCCCAATTGTTAATCAAGTGGATAATTAGTTCATGAGATGGCTGAAACTAAATTATTAAAACAATTCCAATTTGTTACTAATGTCATGGGTCTTGATGTTTAAAACTGCCATCTTGCATGGTATACTTATATATAATGGAATACAACTCAGCCATAAAAAAGAATGAAATAATGCCATTTGCAGCAACATGGAAGGACTTAGAGATTATCATTCTGAGTGAGGTCAGAAAGTGAAAGACAAATCCCATAGGATATCACTTAATACGTGGATTCTAAAAATGCGATACAAATGAACTTATTTACAAAACAGAAATAGACTCACAGACATAGAAAACAAACTGATGGTTACCGAAGGGGAAAGGGGGTGGGAGAGGAATAAATTAGCAGTTTCGGACTAGCAGATACAAATTACTATATATAAAACAGATGAACAACAAGGTCCTACTGTATATACTACAGGGAACTATACTCAATATCCTGTAATAAACCATAATGGAAAGGAATATGAATATGTGTATATATATATATATCATTGAGTAAGAATATATATATAACTGAACAAGAATATATGTAACTGATAAGAATATATATAACAGGATAAGAACAGACATATATAACTGAATAAGAATATACATATATACAACTGAATAATACATACAACTGAATAATATATATAACTGAATAAGGATATATACAACTGAATAAGAATATATATGTAACTAAGAATGTATATACAACTGAATAATATATATAACTGAATAAGGATATATACAACTGAATAAGAATATATATGTAACTAAGAATGTATATACAACTGAATAATATATATAACTGAATACGAATATATATATATATAACTGAATCACTTTGCTGTACACCAGAAACTATCACAACACTGTAAATCAATTAGACTTTAATTTAAAAAAAGCTGTCATCTTGATTATGCTAGGGCTCACTGAATCTAACAGATATATTGAAAGAGTCCGTCACACAGCTTTAACCAAAAGAAGGCTCATGATTTCCTATTATTGCGATCAGAAAAACCCTGTTGACCTAATGACCTGGATGGGAACAAAAGGTGCAAAATCTTTAAAGGGTCCGACTCTACTTATTGAATCACTCACCACGAGCAAGTTTCTAAGACTGTCTGAGTGCCACTGAATGATCAGTGGTTAGAAGGGAAAAGGAGCTATTCTTCCAGGCAATAGATACTGCCAGTAATATTGCCAATAAACTCCTCAATCACAGAGGAAGAGATGGATAAAAGTCAGGCTAACACGGCTGGAAAGCAGAGCACTGAAAGCAGTAGCATCTATCAAACCCCCGCTCTTCCAGAGATGTCTTATTTTTGAGATCTGTGAATTTACATGTATTACACGAATCCATTCAATAGTCCTTAACCAAGGGTTGTATCAGAATCTCAGGGAAGTATTTGTAAATACCTGTGTCTAGACCTGAGTACATTTATTCAATCAAAATCTTCAGGGGAGAACCAGGAGGAAAAGCAGGAGGACCAGCTTCGCCATCACTTGCTCCCCACCTACAGCCACAGCCCCGCAGAGGAGCTGCACCAGACTGAGCGTGGAAGACCCCAAGGTGAAGGTGTACGTGGAGGGCCACGTGGCCACCAGCACAAGTGAATGCCCCTGCTGGCTGGCTGTCAAACAGGACCTGACCTCACTTGCCCAGATTCTAGAACCTGGGATCCTGGGGTGCTCAGGGCCTGTGGCTTGCTGCCTCCCCTGCCCAGGTGCAGTCACCCAGCTCCCCCTGCTGGGTACTGGGTTCCTTCCTCCTCCCACCCATCTCCAGGCAGGCACCCAGCCCCTGCCATCACTTCACTCCCCGCAAGCCTTCATCTTCTGTACGCTCTGAGCCTACCACCCACTCCCAGGCACTTCCTAATGGGACGTTGTTCCTTCTGGGGTACAAGTGCGGCTGGGAGACAGAGCTCTGCCCTTTCCGTGGGCACAACCTCTAGCCTCTGGCCTTGGCTTTGAAGTTGTTTCCATGATAACAGGGCCTGATGTATTGTATTCAGTACACATATTACTATAAGTAAAACACCCATAGCTAGGAAAGACCCTGTATTTCAAATATCTTGTAAATAAAGTCAGTTGAGCTATACCTTGTTTATCGCCTCGATATTTGCCTTATAGCGGAGCAGCTTTGCTGCAATTGACGTATCTTCAGCCAAGACGGCGTAATGGAGAGCAGTGTTTTGACAGTCGTCCACAAGATTTGGGTCAGCACCGTGTTCCAGCAGGACAGTGACACATAGTTCTTTCCGGCATTGTACGGCCTGTTGGTATCATGCCAAGAAACAGACTGTAAGTGCTAGGCATTCCAAGTTAACATTCCTCAAGTTCCAGCAGTTCATTATATTTAAAACAGACAAATTCATTTTTATTCTAAGCAATTAAATCAAATCAATCTCACGTGGACACGGTTGGCTGCTACACACCTTGATGAGAGCTGTCTTGCCTTCCTCGTCACGAGCACCCAGATCACACTTCCACTGGATAAGGAGAGCCACCACTGATGACTGGCCGCTGGTGCAGGCTAAGTGTAGGGCAGTCCTGCGAAAGTAAGAGGACTGTTTAGGAAATTAGAGCATACCAAAGATACAGTTACTCACGTAATGGTAAACATTCAACAGCATGCTATTCCTACCCCTTTAAAACTAACATTTAGTCTTCTTATCTTAGTTCTTTCTATGGGGAAAGAACAGTATTTATTAGCTCTTATTACTCACCACATTAATGGAAGAACTACCTGTTTGAATAGAAAGGGCATGCCATTGAGATTCAGCTCAACTTGGGTCTGACTTCTACTTTAACACTGTCCCTTATTAGCTCTCACTTAGCCTGACTGTGCCTCAATTTCCTCATCAACAAAATGGGCATGAAATAGTAGTTATCTTACAGGACGCCACTGTGATGCTTAAATGAAAAGCTATGCAAGGTGTCTGGCAGTTCCTTGCACAAAATAACAGCTCAATAATTGTTAGGTAATACTATAATTGTTACCGTTACTATTTTACAAAGATAACATTTCCATTAAGTAAAATGATTGTGTATTACTTTGTTGCTGCAAGGATGAGAGAACACTGTACTTCAATGATTCTAACATGCTCATTGTCTCACACTGAGCAATTTAAAATTCATGTCTTACAACCATAGTTGGCAGCTCCTCCCAGGCCCGCCCCACCCCGCCCCGCCGCTGTTACCTGTTCTTCCTGTCTCTGCTGTCTACGACATTTTTCTTACGTGACAGCAAGTCCTCCACTGTACAACTGGCACCTAAATACGCGGCTCTGTGGAACTCCTTTAGCTCACTCTTATGGACACGATACCCAGGCACGGGCTTCTCACAAACCCTGCGCTCTCTCTGACGGGCGCTGAAGCCCACCCAGCTCACGAAATTAGCGAGTCTCTTCTTCATCTGGCTTATCGCCTTCCGACACCGCTCACTTCCCTCCTGGCCTCTTGCCACCTCCCGATCTCAGCGCTGGCGCTACAGAAGAGCCACAGAGGTCTCGCTGCCACACCTTGGCTGCAAAGCTCAGCGGCTCGGAATGTTTCGTCCGGAACAGTCGTAGCCTAGCAACAGCACTGACCCTCAACTGTCCCTCAACTGTCCCTCAACTGTCCCTCCAGAACCAGTGTCCCTGTGAGTGCGCACAGAGGCCCGGAGGCCCAGTGTGCCCGGTGCGCATGTGGGAGCCTAAGGCATTTCAAAACTCTGCAATTGCTTGTGGGTCATTTTGGATTCCCTTCAAACATTGGTGCTAGGTGGCTGAGTGTTTTGGGACATTTCCAGAAGTAAGGCTTGCCCCTGAGAAAGCCATGTTTGTACGCAACTGTGGTTAGAGTGGGGTGGAACCACAGGATGCTGAAGGCCTAGTCCCCCAGAGAGCTCCCCACCAAAAATCTCTAAATCTCTTTATCCCTCAGTTCATTCCTTTCCACATCCCTCTGGGCCCCAGCCAGTCTCCATGGAATTTAGCAGATGCAAACAGCAAAAAGCTGTTTTCATGGTTTCAGAGACTGTGGCAATATGTATCATTAAGTACAAACTTGAGGAACCAATACACGCTCTCCAGATGAAATGAAAACGTGTTTACGCATGTCTGCTGACCCTGCTCTGTGGCTCAGCCTTATGTTTACACGCTTTCTTCACTTTATTTTTTGCTTTTATTTCCACCAAGTAAATGTTTAATCAATCAAAGATTTATTTGGGAGCATGGTATAACATTTGAGAACTTTTTACTCATGTAACTATGAAAACACCATGTCAGTTACTCAGCGAGGCCATGCTGCTGGCTGACCACTGGCAGGAGGGGGGAAAGGCAGGGCAGGCCTCTTCTTCCTGTCTAACTCCATCCTTCCTCCCTCAGCTGGCTAATTATGATTTCTGGCCCTGCCAGGATCAAAACTGCAGGGGGTGGTAGAGTTCCTAAGTGGCTGACACTCCTGGGAGCTGGTCTTGAGTGGACTCAACTTGGCAAGTGTTTTGAAGCTGACTCTCTCAGGGGCATTTCTGGACCCACACCTGCCGTCACCTGCAACTCCCCTGACCTAAGTGAATGTGGTGTTACTAATTTACCCTTTTAATCTATCTTTTCTATTAACATACACTGTTATTTCCCTTGTCTTAAAAAAAAATGCGTTCACCCTCCAGCTGTGGCCCCATCTCTCTGCTCTCCGGGACACGCCTCCTGCCCCTGCAAAGGAGCTGTTCCCATTCACTTCCTCTGATTCCTCTCATTTTCCATCCAAGCAAGCATGTCCACTCACTGCAACTGCTCACGACAGGGTCACCCACCACCCACCAGGTGCTGACTCCACGGGGAGCTCTGTCCTCTCCTTGCGTGGCCTGGCAGCCACACTTCCCACCGCTGCTCTCCCCGACTTCCTCAAGCCCTTTCCTCACGGGGCTTCCCAGGTCTCATGCTGCTCTGGTTTCCTCCCACGGCCCTGGCTGGTCTTCTCAGTCCCAGCCCCTGAGTGCTGGCACACAGCACCCCTTAGGCTGTCTTCTGGCCTCTACTACTTTCTGCTGCTGCCCCCATCAGCCTTAGGGCTTTATGTATTCTCTAGAAGTTGACAACTTCCAAACTGCTATTTCCAATCTAGACCTCCCTCCTGTATTCCAGACTCAAATACCCATTTTGCCTCTCAACGTCATCTCTTGGAAGTTTAATAGGACTTCTCCTGGGCCGGCCCTCTCATGTTCCTGCCCTCACCAGGGCCTGCCCTCTCATGGACCTGCCCTTTCCTGTGCCTGCCATCAACTGTGAACACATCTGGTCCTGCCCTTTGACCTGCCCTCTCCTGGGCCTGCCCTCACCTGGTCCTCCCCACTATCTCCTGGGCTTCCCCTCACCTGGGCCTGCCCTTTCCTGGGCCTGCCCTCTCCTGGGCCTGCCCTTTCCTCATCTTGCCCTCTCCCTCCTGGGGAAGTAAGCCAGAAAGAGAAAGAAAAATACAGTATGAGATCGCTCATTTGTGGAATCTTAAAAAAATAAGACAAAATAAATAAATACGAAACAGTAACAGACTCATAGACATAGAGTACAAACTTGTGGTTGCCAAGGGGGTGGGGGGTAGGAAAGGACAGACTGGGAGTTTGAAATTTGCAGATACTGACAGGCATATGCAAAATAGATAAACAAGATTATAAAGCATAGCACAGGGAAATATATACAAGATCTTATGTTAGCTCAGGACGAAAAAGAATGTGACAATATATGTATGTTCATGTGTAAGTGAAAAATTGTGCTCTGCACTGGAAATTGACACAATACTGTAAACTGACTGTAACTCAATAAAAAAATGTTAAAAAAAAAAAAAAAAAGAGTGCTCCATTCAGAGCTATGGTTACATGCTGATCTTTCAGGGACAAAGACTAGGTTGGAACTAAATGTACAGACTGGGAGATAAAGGGATTTCAACTACTCTAACCACTTCCTGTTGAATGAAACAGAAGCCAAGACCTCACATTTCAAAGGGGGACAGGAAGTCAGGGGCCCGGTATGCCCTCTCCCACCTAGGCCTGGGTGGGAACAGTGGGCAGCCCCGGCCGGGGCCACAGGCAACAGTAGCCTCGGCTGTGCCCATTTGGACAGACAGACTGGCATGGCCCCACGGGCTCTGGGACTGCAAGCCCCATGGTGGCCATGGTGGTCATTACCATTCTGGGCCTCTGTGACCTCTCTGAACTCACCCCTCCCCAATCCCATCTTTCAGGGAAGGATCTACAAACCCAGCCAGAGGGGATGCAGGACAGTGGGGCAGAGGAGAAAGGTCATTCCAGGCATCTCCCAGGCTCCCTGCAGCCCCACTCTCTGAACCTGAGCCCATGTCAGTGCAGAGACCCCTCCCACCTCTGCCTCCTCACATCTAGAGTGACCTATTCCTTGGAGGATGAGGGTGGGGTCAGACCTCAGTCTCTGGCTGTGACTTTGACATCCAACTGCCTCCTCTCTGCCCCACCCACCCTGCTGCCTGTCACATGGCCCCTCAGGTGCCCCTTCAATCTCCCACCTGCACTCCTGCCAGGAAGCTCCCTTCCTCCCTTAACCCCTCCAGACTCTCCTGGAGCTAAAGCCTGGACCCACCTCTGCCTCCTGCCTTGGCCAGGCTGGCACTGTTACCCTCCCCACATTTCAAGGTGAAGAAACAGGCTCAGACAGGTTCACAGTGAGGAGGCGGGAGTACCCACCCCTGAACTCACAGACTGACCCCAATCTCATGACCCTGGGGTGGCCTGCCCTGCTCACGGAGAGGGTGCTGGCCGTGTGCCAACCGCTCACACCGGGAGGGGGGGCGCTCCTGGCCCAGGTGAGCGGGGATGCAGCAGAGCTGTCCTGGCCTCAGGAAGCCAGCACCACCCACCCTGGACTCACCCCCACGTGAACCCTGGGAAGTTCCTTCTGCCTCTAACTTCACTTTTTCCATCCTCCCTAAAGCCCCCTGGCTGGCCATCGCCCCACGCAGAGCTAGGTCAGCGGGTGGAGAAGGGAGACTGAAGTCTGCACCCCAGTGCCCAGACTCCTGGTGCCAGCACCTCTGCTCTGCTGTCCGTGCACATGCCGGCCTCCTGCCCACAGGGACTCGTTGCTTCTTGTTGCCTGGGCCCAGCAGTGACCCAAGGTCGGTCACTGTTCTGCAGTCCCCTCCTGGTGTCCTTCCTGACAGGCCTTCTAGGCACAGCAGGAGCTGGGCATGGGTGGCCTCCTGGTTAAGAAGGCACCATGAACATCTCCTTTCTTTTCTAATAGAAAGGCAGTGACTTCAAGAAATTGATACTTCCGGGTAATCTAGGAAGTAAAAGATATACCTTCACAAATCCTGTTCCTGGAGTCTCAAGATCCTGGTAAGATGGGAAAAAAAAGCTTGGTAATAAACAATGAATTCAAACCCTAGTTGTACGCTACTTTACAGTATCATGTACAAACATCTGACTTTCCAGTCTTGGAGTGGCCCATTTGGGACACTAACTGAACCAGGGTCACCATTTTTTTCCATTTTTTTATAAGTTGTTATGCGCCTGAATTATGTGTATCCATGACACAAAAGGTAACATGAACATATAAACAATAATAGTATACACCAGAAATTGACAAGTGTAACTATACACAAAATACTTAGAACAAAATGACAATGACACCAGTACACATTAGCTTGTGGAACCTCAATAAAAATTCATAAACTGAGAGTATCTAGTGAGTAAAGAAGAAATGCCAATTAAGCTACGATAAAACAAAGAAAAGTAGTATAGAAAAGAATATCATAGAAACAGAGAAACAGCAGTTTTAAAAACTCCCTGATTAGTCTCTGAAAAGATTAGTAAAGTAAAATAATACTTTCCTATTAAGAAAAAAGAGAAGCACACGTAACATATTAACAGGTAAACACTTTAAGTCAACCAGTTTATAAATCTCCGCCATCTGTGACGCCTTCCTGTCTGCCCCTCACCCGCACATTCAAACTGTTCATGCTGTTACTTCTACCACCGTGTTCTCATACGCCCACTCCTTTCACCCCAGGGGCCCTTCCACACCTCGACTGCACTCCTGCAGCTGCCCCTTCATTACACTGTCCAAATCGTGCCTTCCTCATTCCCTTTTATACCAATACTAGAGCTCTCTCCAACACAAAGCCAAACACATCAGTCTCACTCACAAAAGCCATCAAAGACGCCTATTTTTTTAAAAGCAGAATGTCAGCCAACCTCTGACCCTAAGTAAACACAGGAAACATTCCGCTACACCTTCTCACTTCCCACTCCTGCATCACTGGGTCATCTCCTGCCCCCTGAGGGGACCAGCCAGGCGCTTTCACAATCATATTCCCCTCAGCCTACAGGACACTTCCCTTGCTTCTGCCTCTCAAATTCCTATTCATCATTCCAGTCTTAGTTTCAACGTCACATCTTCCATGAAAGTACCTCTGATCCATCAGTTACAAATAATTCCCTAATTTCCCACAATCCTTTGCCACTCTCACTGTACCTCTTTTGTAAAACAATTCTACCTGCATTAGAAGTTTTAATTTACATTATCTGTCTCCTTCAAGAGACTGCAGTTCTTTGAGTAATGACTGTGTTTTAGCCATCTGTGTGTAACCTTTAGGAACTAGGACAGTGTCCTGTAATAAGCAAATACTCCAGAACTCTAAAGTGTACAGTCAGAATTGGATCTGACAGTAAATGGTAATTACGAGACTATTACTGAGAAATTTATCTTCACTGGAATTCAACGAACTGACTTCTCCAGACATTTCACCCACAAATCACTATAGTGATCTTGGGGAAGCATTCTTCCTATGTTTCCCTCAATCTTTCATGTAATGTCTGCAGAAATTACTTTCATAACAATAAACTGAAAAATAAAAATGCAATAAATGCAACAAACCTAACAGCCAAATTGGCTGAACACATACTGACACTACAAAAATAATAATTAAGGTTTAGCTGAACTAAATATGAAAAAGCCAACCAAGCGTTTATGGAAGTTCCAAAAACAATCTACACAGAATTAGGGTAAAGGTATTTAAAGGAATGTGTTGGCTAAGGAGTCCAAGAAATGCGTCAGTGTGTTAAAAGGGTAAAACAATCCAAAAATCACCTACCAAGTGATTCTCTGAACCTCTGGAGGGCTATTTGAAAACATCAAGTCATAGGAAAACAATCCAATTCAAAAGCGGGCAAAGGATTTTAATGGACATTTCTCCAAAGATGACATATAAATGGCCAGTAAGGCCAAGAAAAGATGCTCAGCATCACTAATCATTAGGGAAATGCCTATCAAAACTACACTGAGATGCTACCGCACACCCACTAGGCTGGGCACTATCAAGAAAACAGACTATGACAAGCGTCAGTGAAGACGTAGAGCCTTGCAACCCTTTGTGCACTGCTGGCAAGAATGTAAAATGATACACCACTATGGAAAATGATACAGTAGTTCCTTAAAAAATTAAAAATAGAATTACCACTTAATCCAGCAATCCCACTTCTCGGTATATACCCAAAAGAATTGAAAGCAGGGACTCAAAAAGATATTTGTACACTCACATGTTCCTAACAGTATTATTCACAATAGTCAAAAGGTGGAAGCAACCCACGGATGGATGAATGAATGGATAAACAAAATGTGGTATATACATAAAATGGATTATTATTTAACCTTAAAAATGAATGAAAATCATTTTCAAAAATGAACTTATTTACGAAACAGAAAAAGACAGACAGACAGACAGAAAACACATTTATGGTTGCCAAAGGGGAAAAGGGGTGGGAAGGGATAAACTGGGAGTCCGAGACTTGCAGACACTAACTACTCGATAAATAGAGTAAGTGTCAAGATTCTTCTGTAGAGCACAGGGAGCTATATTCAGTATCTTGTAGTAATCTATAATGAAAAAGAATATGAAAAATAACCTATGTATATGTATGACTGAAACATTACACTATATGCCAGAAATTGACACAATATTGTAAACTGGCTATCATTCCGTTTAAAAAAAACAAAAAGGATGAAATTATGACATGTGCCACAACATGGACCAATGCTGAAGATGTAATACTAAATGTAATAAGCTAGACAAAAAAGGACAAATATGGCTTGATTCCACTTATACAAGATACATAGAATAATCGAATCTAGAAAGGAGAATGCTTAACGGGGCTGCGTCGGGAGGAGGGATGGGGAGTAACTGTGTAACGGGCACAGAGTTTCAGTTTGGGAAGCTGACATGGTTCTGGAGGTGGATGGTGGTGGATCGCACAACAATGTGAACGTACTTATTGCCACTGAACTGACTATTTAAAAATGGCTACAATAGTGGATTTTATGTTATGTATATTGTACCACAATTTTATAAAGTCAGTAATTTTTGCTATCAAGTAATGTCATGGAAATTATATATCTGTGACAAAGACAAAATTCTAAACTGTCAAAACTTTGCTGCATTGTGCTAAAATTATATAAATTCAACACAGAAAAACTGGCTACTACTTACTGATTAGAAGCCCACTTTGCTGTTGTTCAGCACATTATAGTAATTTTTAGGGTGTTAGTAGGTACCTCATTTATAATAACCAAAACACAAGTACAAAAACATAGCCAAAAAATTCATCAGGATCAGTGAAGAGCACCTAAGTTCCTGTACAATGACCTCTCCTGACATTTAGCAGCACAAAATCACAACGGTTTCTTTCACTTCCTACTAGAAGCCCTTGAAAATAAAGACAAAGTTGGGATCACTATTAAAGTGGATAAACAGTAATTATGCAGGTCAATGTAATTACTGTTTAACAGATACAGCTATCATTCAACATTTTTTAAAACATGGGGTCCACGGAAAAACAAATTATCAATTATACTCAAGAACTTACGTTCATCTTGATGTGTTCTCTCTGGAAGCTTGCTTTGCAGTCTCTAGGAGGTGAAAGGAACACTTCATATCTCTCATCCATCAATATCTGAATTAACATATTTTAAAGATAAAACCCAAGAAACAACAAAGTTATTAAGAGTGATCTGTCATTTAGATGAGACTTGCTCTGTATACAGAAAGCATCACTAGTTGCACTGGAACAGATTCAAAGTACCAAATTGTGCCCCACTTTCGCTTCCGTTGTGCCACCACAGTCAATCATGACATTCTTTAGGCAAAGCAATGAAGATTAGGATTGATCCAAACTTACAGTAAGGGAATAAAATTCATACTGGGTTATGAGAAAGAGGGATGGGTGGGAATAAAAAGGACATGACAGGTCTATCACGACACATAGTGCACAGCCTTGGGTGTGGCCTCTCCTCAACACGCAGCTGCAGGATCCCCTACTCTGCTGAATTCTGGATTCTTACACCCCCTTAAATGATGTTCCAAAGGCTTCTTAATACAAGCTGAAGCTGATCTTCATCTACCCCTTCTACCCAAATCTGCTCCTTTCCCTGAGGTTCCTCACAGGCTCATGTTAACCTGAAGTTCAGAGTCATCATTAATCCCCTCTCCTTCACCCCATACCACATTCAAATGATCAGTAAATTCTCAAATCCACCTCCTCTCACTCCACGACCACTGCCACGCCCAGCTCACGTCCTCACTGGTCACACCTGTACTACTGCAGTACCCCCCAAGTGCTCTCTGCTTCCGGTGTTCCCTCCTCCTTCTCCACCCTCCCCTCATAGATCCTCCTAGGGTCCACAGAGCAGTCTTTATGAAACATAGTATCACATCAGCTCGTTTAAAAACCTTCAGTTGATCCTGTGTGAAATCATTACCAGTCCTAATTCTTTATAGCATGTCTTACAAAATCTTTCCAAATCTGGACCTAACTTCTGTCTCTAGCCTCACCTGCCTATACGTGGACAGTTGTGCCCCCGTAGGGCTGCCGGTTCCTCTCCTACAAGCTCGTATTTCTTCACATCCCTGTGCCTTTGCAAATGGCCATCTCACTCCCTGAGAAGACCTCCCGCTTCTCCACTCCCTATCCACGCCACAAGTACTTTTACTTACCCTTTAAAATTAGGTTCATGATGTCATCTACACATAAATTACAAGGGAAAAAAGAGATGTTGGGGTAATGCAGAGACTAAAAGAGGGTAAGAGCCTACACAAATGCTCTGTGGAATAGTGTTCCTGGCCTGTTTCACAATCATACGGCTAGGAAAAAACAAGAAGCCAATAGGAACCATTTTTTTAAATTAAAACTAGGACACCCCTAATCTATTCCTAGCTAGGTGACAGTGTTTAAACACTGATACGTAACACTTCACACCCACGACGATGGCTACCATCAAGAAAACAGGAAACAACATGTGTTGGTGAGGATGTGGAGAAGCTGAAACCCTGGTGCACTGCCGGTGAGAATGTAAAGTGATGCAGCCATTATGCAAAATGGTACGGTGGTCCCTGAGACAATTAAAAATAGAATTACCATTTAACCCAGCAATATCATTTCTCAGTATGTATCCCGAAAAATTGAAAGTAAGGACTCAAAAAGTATTTGCACACTCATGTTCGTAGCAGCATTATTCACACGAGTCAGAAGGTGGGAGCAACCCAAGTGTCCACGGATGGATGAATGCAAAAACTAAATGTGGTGTATACATAAAATGGAGTGTTACTTAGCTTTAAAAAATGAATGAAATTCTGTTATGTGCCACAACACGGATAAATCTTGAAGATCTTATGGTTTAAGTGCAATAAGCTAGAAACAAAGAGGACAAATACTGGGGAGGGTATAGCCCAGTGGTAGAGCGTACGCCTAGTGTACACAAGGTCCTGGGTTCAATCTCCAGGACCTTCTCTAAAAATAAACAAACCTAATTACCTATCACCACCAAAAAAAAAAAAAAAAAAGACAAATACAAATACTGTTCAATTCCTCTTACATGAAGTATCTAGAGTAATCAAATGCATAGAGTCTAAAGTAGAATGGTGGTTGCCAGGGGCAGGGAAGAATGGGAGTAATTACCTAATGAGTTTGGGAAGTTCAAAAAGATCTGGAGATGAAAGGTGGTGATGGGTGCAGAACAATGTGAATGTACTTAATGCCACTGAAATGGTAATAAATTTTGTTATTTTACAACAATTGAAAAGAAAAAAATTTTTGAAAAACTGATAGGACAAACTGTTGGCGAGAATGCGGAGCAACCACAACTCTCATACATCACTGATGGAACGTGAAATGCCACAATCACTTTGGGAAAATGCCTGCTAATTGCTTACAAAACTGAACCGATGCCTACCCTGCGATATCCCAGCCCCACTCCTTGGCAGTGACTGCAGGGGAAGGAGAGCATTTCCGTACAAGCGTGGTCACAGCAACTGTACTCGGAATAATCAGAAGCTGGAACTAGCCCGGGTGTCAGTCACCAGGAGAACGGCGAAGCGGTGCTGTCTTCCTACAGTTCAACAGTGCGCAGCAGTAACAGGCACAAGGACTGACACGTGCAGTGACAGAGATAAGCCTCAAAACCATTACGCTGAGTGAAAGGAGAATTCTACTAGAGTAGCTACTGAATGATTCCACTAATATGAATGAATAAAACAGGCAAAACTCATCCACAATGGGAAAAAACCCCGAAGTGTGGTTATCTCTGGGGGATGAAGTGGGGACTGACTGTGAAGGGACTTCCTGGGTTGAAGGTGATGTTCTCTATTTTGTTGGGGACTAGGGTTACACAGATGTATGCATTTGTTAAAACTCAATAAATGCCACAATTAAAACTTGTGCATTGCATATGTTTATTTTACCTCAAAAAAATGCCACAAAGAAAGCAACTCTAGTTAATGACACATGTGATACAAATACTTACAGATAAAATGTACCCTGTCTGCAACTTACTTTGAGACATAAGAAATTAAGATGGAATGATGAAAACTTACAGTTTCATACATCAAATAAAAAAAGATGGGACTGATAAAATGGATAGGGGGCTAGACAGAAACATGACAAAGCACACAGAGTAAAATCTTACCTCTAGCATTAAAAAAGGCACCATGAATATCTTTTCAAATAGGCAGTGACTTCTTGAAGCTGATACTTCTGAGTAATCTAGGAAAAAGGAAATGACAAACCTTCACAGATCTTTTTCATGGAGTCAGAAGATTCTATTAAGAATGAAAAAAAAAACCCTGGATAATAAAAAATGAATTCAAACCCTAGAAGTATGTTACTTTACAGTATAACATGCAAATATTTGACTTTCTAGTCTTGGAGTGGCCCATTTGGGACTCTAACTGAACCAAGGTCATTCATTTTTTTCTTTTTATTTTAAAAGTTGTTTGTGAACCTGAATTATGCATATCCACGACACAAAAGGTAACATGAACATGTAAACAATAATATACACCAGAAATTGACAAGTGTAACTACACACAAAATATTTAGAACAAAATGACAATGAAACCACTACACATTCGCTTGTGGGATCTCAATAAAAATTCATAAACTAAGTTTCTAGGGAGTAAATGAGAAGTAGCAATTAAGCTACGATAAAACAAAGAAAAGTAGTACAGAAGAGAATGTCACAGAATCAACAGAGAAACAACAGAGGTTCTTAAAAATCCCCAGTTAGTCTTTGGAAAGACTAATAAAGTAGAATAATACTTTACTAAGGAAAAAGAGAAGCACAAATAACACATTAACAGGTTAACAGATCAAAGAAGAAAAATATGTGATTATCTCAATAAATAAGAGAAAAATATCATTTGATAAAATGCAGCACAGCACCCATTCCTGACAAAAATAAAAACAATATAAAACACTCTAACCCAAACTGGGAATGGAACTTTTGTAATTTAATAAAAAAAAAAAAAAAGCTATTAAAATCCTACAATAAAAGCCGTATTTAATATAAAATGGTAGACACATTCACTTTTAAATCAGGAACGACAGTGCACACTGTCATTGCCTCTTTTCAATAAAACCCCAGAGCTCCTAGACCTCTGACAGGAGACTGAAAAAGCGTAAGATTGGAAAGGAAAAAAACTACCATGGTTCTCACAAAATATTACGGTCATAATAAAAATCTAGACACTATTTGAATAAAAAATACTTCAGCCTCATTGCTAGATATAAAATAACATGCTAAACTTAGTAACATGCACCAAAAGTAATCAGTAAAAAATGTCATTTCAAAAAATTTTCTTTAGAATGTTAACAAGAAGTGTAAGCATCTGGGAACAAATTTAAGAAAATATGCAAGAGACAAGTAAGATGTTATATAAAGTGACAAAGCCTCACCAAAGAGCACAAAGGGCATTTTTAAAAGGCAACCATGGTCCTGGATGTGAAAATAATACCATTAAATGTCAATTCTCCTGGAATGAATCTATAAATTCAATGCATTTTTTCATCAAAATCCTAGAAAATGTATTATTTATAAAGGTATGTGACAATGTGATTCCTAAACTGGTATGAAACAGTAAGAGGCCAAGAACAGCCAAAGGGTTTCAAAGAAAAAGAATGCCAAGAGAAGAATTTTCTTTCAACTAGTAAATCTTATTCTAAAGCTGTTTTCATTAAAATCTGTGGTATTAGTATAAGGAAAGAAAAATAACCAAAAAAGAACAGAATCCTCAGAAACATCTACGTATATTTGGGAGTTTGGTGTATGGCATTAAAAATAAGGGAAGAAAAGACAAAATGACACATGGATCATCAGTCATCCACATGGAAAAAATATATAAATCCCTCTCTTGGTCTGTTTACAAAAATAAATTCCAGATAAACTGTAAAAAGCCAAACTAAAACTCATATAAGAGGATATCCTTTATGCCATTAAAGTAGGAATGGAAATAAAAGTCACACACCCAAAAACTTAACTTTAAAGGAAAATACTGATAATTAAAATGGAAATCACTGAAAACGGATTTAAAAAATATGCCACAACAGCATGGAAGGAGGCACCTCCAACATAAAAGAGCACTTAGCATCAGAAACCCAGAAATAACAGGAACTTCGAGAAATCAGTACAAAGGGCAAATCCTCACTAGGAAAATGGGCCAGTGATGTGAACAGATAGTTCAGGGACAAGAAAACCCAAAGTGTCATTGAACACATGGAAAGAGACGAAGTGTCACGAGTGATCAATGAGAACCATCAGAACTGGCAGAAATTAAGAGTCTAAAACAACAAGGCTACGTGTCATGCGCCATCAAATAAAAAAAGACATAAGACGTCTAAATATTAGGAACATGCAAAGATGTGGAAAAACAGCAAACTAAAAACATGGATGAGGAGAATGGAAACAAGTAAGGAATCAACTTGGCAAAAACCAGTGGAATTAAGCTACTCTACTGTCTAAAGAATCCCACTTCCAGGGATATTAAGGCACATTACATAGAGAAACCTCACCTGAGTACCTAGGAGATATGCACAAAGATGTCCCATGGAGCAGTTTGTAACGGCCAAGGACTGCAGACAATCGGAACGTCCACGAATAGGGAAATACATGAACTGTGGCGGGTCAGTCAGTAGACTGCTTTTATTTATTTATTTACTTTTTTTTATTGAAGTATAGTCAGTGTGCAATGTTGTGGTCAGTCAATAGACTACTGTATAAAGGTTAAAATGAATGAACTAGATCCATACATATAAAGATAGATAAAAGTTAATAAAAAAACAATTTGCATTTAGATACATACAGTATATCATTATACAAATTTTTAAAATATATAAAACTGTACCTTGTGTTCCTTAGGTAAATGCACATATAGGAAAAATAAAAAACATGGATGGGAAGGAGAAACTGTCCATCTTCACGTGGGTGATAAGCTCAGGGGGACATAACAGGTAATGGGTGCTTTATTTCTAAAACAAACAACGAAACAACAAAGATAGAAGCCAGTACAGCAGAGTGTTCACATTTATAAAATTGGGTTGGTGGGTATACATGTATCTGATGTTCTGTACATTTCTATACATTTGAAATAGTTCATAATTAAAAATGTTTAAGTGTGTGGGCAGTTCAGGAGGTGGATGTGGAAAACGCAGGTTACCGTTTCATGAGTACTGACAGCAGAGAAAAGGAGACCTGATGGAGGCTAAAAACAAATTTTAAACAGGGAATGTGCTACCTCTTCTCCTAGACTAGAGTTCACGTGTATATGCATAAACACACAGGTACGCGCGTGTGTGTGCGCACACATTCATTTTCATTTGGAAACAGAAGAATACAAGGAAAAGAGGATCCAGGCAATGCCTGCGCTAAGGCTCCTGGCTGCCATTCAGCCTGTAGGTCCCAGCACAGCAGGACCATGTAACATCAGTGCCTGCAAGTTAGAGTGTGTTTTGTTCTTAGTATTTTTATGGTATTCCTTTTCCTAATTTATCAAGTTGGCTATAATGGCTGTGAACCTTGACTGATAACAATAATGGACACGTGCTGTTTCAGATTTTACTGGAATAAACACAAGAAATTTATCACAGCAATGGAGCCCATGCACCATGGAGTCAGACTGGGTTTTAATCTCAGGTGCTAGCACATACCAGGTATAAACTTAAGCAGATAATTTGTGTCTCCCTTTGCTCATTTATACAATGGTGAATGATTAAGGGAAGTTGACTCTTGCCTCCTCTACACCACTGGTCTCACCTGAATGCTTTCTTCCAGGCGGCAGCATCTCTATAACCCGGTTGGGGCTGAACAGACACAACAGCTCAGTGAACGGCTCTGCGACACACAGAGACGTTTGCAGCAATTCTTGATTTACAAGGACATCTTCTCTAAAACAAAAAGCATTATGTAATCACATCTATAATTAAAGCTACAGGTAAAAAGTACGTTACCAAGACTGCTTTTTTGGCCGGGTAAAACTGCAAATTACATCAGAGACCTTCTAAATCACGGTATTTCTCATTTAAGTGGAAAAACAATCTTCAGTAACAATATTCAGTGGCGGCGCCTCTAAGGCATACTCACACTACAGGGTTAACTTTCTATAAATTGAATCTAATGCTATAGTTCCCTTGCGTAAAACACTTAGTAATTCTCCAGCACACATAGGATTCAGTATATTATTTCTTAGCTTTACATATTAAATTGCTCACTGTAAGCCCCCAAACCCTATCTTCCAGTCTCTATACTTCTAACTCCTCCCCCCGACATAGTTATAGCTTCATCTTCTGCTATCGCCCCCATGTCATCCTCTGAAAATGCATGACGCTTTGTGCCTTTAAGTCTCTGCACACCCAGGACCCTTTATCTAGAACTCCTGCCCAATTCTCTGCCTAGACAACTGATACCAATTATTTAGGCCCAGTTCGCGCTTATCTAGGAACTCCTGTCTGACTCTCTGACACAGTCTATCCCTCTCTCCTCTTGTTCCTGCAGCACTTTTTTACTATGTCTGGTGTAGAGCTTTTAACACTGTACTGTGCTTATACAAGTGCTTCTCTGCTCTGTATGGAAAAATTAAAGAAAACATTGTACACTTATCTGTGCCCCCCAGAGCCCACCATACTGTGGTGGTGGGGCACAGTATTGGGAAAATGAAGCGTGTCAGTGAATGAACTCCGTATCTCTCTTACGTCAGCTGCCTCCCACTCACTGCTGTGGATTTCATCTTGTGCACGTGACTCCTACTATTATTACTGCCATGTGGGGACCCTGGGTTGTGCTACGTGTCCCTGTCACTGTCCTGTTCCCTATCTCTACCACTCAGTGGCCATAATCTCTACCACTCAGTGGCCATAATGGTAGTGAGCAAAGCACTCTCCCAGCAGTGCCGTGGTGGTGGTGAATGGAATACTAGCTCCATGATACATACAGTACTTCCAACTGAGCATCTCAGTATTCAACATTAATACAGCTATATTCCAATTAAGATTTTCCAAGAAAAATTCTAGTCATCATTAACACAATGTGAGGATGACAAAAGTCTGAATAAATTACATGAAACCCAAAGAGAATACCATTGCAGCTACTACAGCAGAAGATACGGGGGGTGGGGCGGGGGGGGCCTCTGTGGTTATGATGTCTAGGGTGAGTGCAAAATTTACCTGAAGTTTTTTAAGGACTGTTTCAAGCTGTTTATAAAAGTGAGTAGCAACCAGCTCTGCAGCTTTACCAGGCTTCAGGGACACAAGTTCCTGGAATGAAAGGCAAAGATAAAATGATCTTTAACATTAAATTTAAATAGAATTTCCACAGATTTTGTGAAGCATGATCACCTCCTTCAAAATTTTCATGGGCTTCTACACTGCCTTTCAGGAGACCTCAACACAGGGCCTCAATTTTAATTAAAGGCATACTGCAAATAAGCAAAATTTTAAAAAAGTACCATGTGGAAAACCTGATTTTGATATAAAAGGTAATTCAGAATCCTTAGAAAATGAAAGCACTAAACATTCAGGACTTAGGTGACGACACCTACAGGATGAAAAGGAAAAAACACCTCCCCAAACTCCCCTCAGGGAATTTCATCCTTGATCTTAGAGCCGAAACTTTAAAGAAATGAAAAAAAGGAATATAGCTGCGATTCCTCTGGCTAATAATTCTGAAATTTTACTTTTGATGCCTGGTGGATTTTGAAATCAGAAGTATCTTAAGAAAGGAACTTAAGGTCATAACTCTAAGAGGTTGACCGCTCTTAGGCAAGGCCTATTTCTGTTGAATCTAAGACCTCCAATCTGCCCTCTCCTTGAACCTTCCTCAGTACCACTGGCTCTTCTTTTCTTCTTGAAACTCTCTTGGTGCTTCGTTTCTGTGACCCTGTTACACCTTTTCAATTGCATGTTCTATTGCTAAAATGCAAAGATTGGCTACAGATCAACATATTATATTGCCAAGTAAAAATAAGTTATTATGACTGCAAAACTTATGATATATCTAGTAATTTTATGATAGTATTTGTAGATGAATAATAATTAGCTGATAAAAATAACTAGTTTATACCATTTTATACATCTCAAAACAGAGAAGGTAGTATCACAAAAAAGAAAATGTTACTACTGATCTTCAGACATTAAGAAGAAACTATTTATGAATTAATGTTGAGAATTTGAATGGGTAAATTCCTGGAAAAATATAATTTACTAAGCTGATGTAAGAAATGGAAAAGCTGTGCTAATTTTTAACCACTAAAGAAATTGAATAAATAGTCAAAAATCTTCCCATATAGAACACTCTAGGCCCAAATAGCTTCACTCTTAAGTCCTAGCAATCATTTAAGGAAAAACCATTCCCAACATTAAATCCATAAAGAACAGAAAAGAGGGAAACTTCCTCAGCTCACTGTAAAAGGCTAACAAAATTGATACCTAAACCCAACAGAAGATAAGAAAGAAAAGGAAAATCACAGATCAATCTTATCGTGAACACCGATACAAACATCCTAAATAAAAACAAAACACAAAATGTATAAAAAGGATAATATACTAGGATCAAGTTACGGTTATCCAGAGTTCAAGGGTGGTTTAACATCAATAAAATTTATAACGACAACATAATGCCATTTGCAGCAACATGGATGCTCCTGGAGAATGTCATTCTAAGTAAAGTAAGCCAGAAAGAGAAAGAAAAATACCATATGAGATCGCTCATATGTGGAATCTAAAAAACAAAAACAAAAACAAACAAAAACAAAGCATAAATACAGGACAGAAATAGACTCATAGAAAGAGAATACAGACTTGTGGTTGCCAGGGGGGTGGAGGGTGGGAAGGGATAGACTGGGATTTCAAAATTGTAGAATAGATAAACAAGATTACACTGTATAGCACAGGGAAATATACACAAAATGTTATGGTAACTCAGAGAAAAAAATGAGACAATGAGTGTGTATCTGTCCATGAATGACTGAAAAATTATGCCGAACACTGGAATTTGACACATTGTAAAATGATTATAAATCAATAAAAAATGTTTAAAAAAATTCATAAGAAAATGTAAGGGAGAAAAGGTAATAAAATTTATTCTTGAGAAAAACTGTTAGCATACTAGAAATAAAAGACTTCCATAAAAACTATTTGGTAAATATTGCACACATGAGAAGTAAAAAATTTTTAATTATTAACAATAGCACTACTGTGCTAAAAAATATACAGTAAATCTAACAATCTAGAAGATGAAAAATCTCTAGAGAAAATTTAAAAACTTTATAGAAAGACAACTGAATAAAGGGTTATGCCAAATGGTCACTAAATAGAAGACTCATGATGTAAAGATGTCAGTTTAAACTGACATTGAATGACAGATTCAGTGCAACCCCTATTAGAATCAGAAGGTTAAAAACGTTTTGGGGTGGAATTAGACAAGTTGATTCTAAAGTGTATTTGGAAGTATCAAAGGTCAAGAATAGTCAATACTCTCTTAAAGACATCAATAAAGTAACAATATTTAGGACAGTGTGGTACTGATGTAGAGACGAAGATCAATCAAACAGAAGAGGGCCCAGAAAAACAGACCAAGCATGTAGACCCTTGCTACACTCATGGTAAGGCCACACTGCTGAGCATGGGGAAAGGCAACCTTTCAAAATAACTGCTGCTGGGAGAGCTAGGCATCCATGTTTTTTAAATTAGATGACTCTCCACCTCAAACCATATACAAAAACTGCTTTCAGATGGATGTAAGATTTAAAGATGGGAAAAAAAAGAAAACTTCTAGATAATAATATAGGAGTACTTTTCCTTTGATATGGAAAGAAAAAATTATTTTGACTACTTGAGAAAAAAAGTTTTTATTAAAAAGAACCATAGGAAAAAGCCAGAGGATATTTACAACAGGTGTCACTGACAAAAAGACTTAACATACAGCTACATAAAGAACTCCTACAGATCAGTTAAGACAAGAGACATTCCACCAGAAAAATGGGCAGAAGACTTGAACAAGCACAGAAAGGAAATTTAAATGGCCAACAAATATAACAAAGCTACCAATCTCATGAATAATTAAGAATACGTAAACTTAAAATATAATGAAATATTACACATACACTAGATTGACAAAATTTTAAAATCCAGCAAGAATACAGAGCTAATGGCAAGGGGAGGAGGGTTGCCCTGGGGAAGTCTTTGGATTTGCCCCAGGCTTCCCTGTCTCCCCAACACCTGGCTTGTGGGCACCCTTTGCTGTCCCCGGTGGCAGGACATGTATTTCCCAGTTTACTTACTGGAGGTTGGTGAGATGGGGTCAGCTGGTACTGGTCAGGTGACCCCCCGCCCCCCCGCCCACCTGGGGCAGCAGAGGCCACCCCCAAGCCAGGCCACAAGGGAGACTGGAGCAAATAGGCCAGCTTCTCCAAGGCAGGCCCCCTCCCCCAGCTGCCCCCTGCTCCCTGACTACACCACACCCACCTCCTGGGAGCTGGCTGACCTGGGGACCTGCCTAGAGTGAACCTGGGGTAGCAGAGGCCGCTCCCAGGCCAGGCCAGGCCAGACCACAGGGAGATGGGAGCAAATGACTGGCTTGGAAGGGGCAGGCCCCTCCTCCCGTCGCTGCTGCCTCCGCTGCTACCATCCTCCCAGCCCCCGGACTGCAATGAGCCCATGGTATTACCAAAGTGGGTCCAGAGGGAACATATCTCAACATAGTAAAAGCTATTTGTAACAAACCTATAGCCAGCATAATACTCTACGGTGAAAAGCTGAAAGCCTTTCCACTAAAATCTGGAACAAGACAAAGATGCTCACTCTCAACAGCTCTATTCAATACAGTATCGAAAGTCCTAGTACAGCAATTAGACAACAAAAAGAAAGAAAAGGGATCCAAGTTGGAAGAAAAGAGGTAAAATTGTCATTCTATGCGGATGACATGGTACTATACACAGAAAACCCTAAAGGCTCCGCACGAAAACTGTAAGAGCTAGTGAAAGAATTCAGCAAGGTAGCAGGACACAGCATCAACATACAGAAATGAGTGGCATTTCTTTACACGAAAGTAATAATCCCTTTTAAAACTGCACCCAAAAACATAAAATACTTAGGAATAAACCTGACCAAGGAAGTGAAAGACATATGCAAAGACCTACAAAACACTGACTAAGGAAATTAGAAAGGACTTAAAAGAAATGGAAATATATCCCATGTTCTTGCATTGGAAGAATTAATATTGCTAAAATGGCCATACTACCCAAAGCAATCTACAGATTTAATCAGATTCCTATCAAATTACCCAGGACATTTTTCACAGAATTAGAACAAATCATCCTAAAATTTATACGGAATAATAAAAGATTCAGAATTACCAAAGCATTACGGAAGAAAAAGAATGAAGCTGGAGGAATAACCCTCCCAGACTGCACACAATACTACAGAGCTACAATCAAAACAGCATGCTATTGATACAAAAACAGACATATGGATCAATGGAACCGAATGGAGAGCCCAAAAGTAAACCCACAAACTTCTGGTCAGCTAATCTTTGACAAAGGAGGCAAGAATGCACAATGGAGTAAAGACAGTCTCTTCAACAAATGGTGTAGGGAAAACTGGACAGCTGCATGCAAATCAATGAAGTCAGACTACTCCCTCACACCATACACAAATATAAATTCAAAAATAGCTAAAAGACTTAAACATATAGACAAGATACTATAAACCTCTTAGAAAAAAACATAGGCAAAACATTACCTGATATATATCTCAGCAACGTTCTCCTACGGCAGTCTACCCAAGCAATAGAAAAAAAAGAAAAAAGAAAAAATAAGCAAATGGGACCTAACTGAACTTATAAGCTTTTGCATACCAAAGGAAACTATAAGCAAAACAAAAAGACAATCTACGGAATGGGAGAAAATAATTATAAATAATTCAACTAGCAAAGCCTTCATTTCCAGAATATATAAACAGCTCATAAAACTTAATAACAAAACAGAAACAGCCCAATCCAAAAATGGGCAGAATACCTAAACGAGCAATTCTCCAAGGAAGAAATACAAATGATCAATAGACACATGAAAAACTGCTTAATATCACTAATTATCATAGAAATGAAAATCAAAACTACAAAACCCCAGTCCGAACAGCCATCATGCAAAAGTTCATGAATGATAAATGCTGGAGAGGGTGTGGAGAAAAGGGAACCCTCTTATACTGCTGCTGGGAATGCAGTTTGGTGTAACCATTATGGAAAACAGTATGGAAATTCCTCAAAACACTAAAAACAGACTTACCCTGTGATCCAACAATCCCACTTCTGGGTATATATCTGGACAGAACTCCAATGCGAAAAGATACCTGCACCCCAGTATTCATAACCCCACTATAATATAACAGCCAAGACATGGAAGCAACCTGAATGAAGCAACAGATGACTGGATAAAGAAGTCGTGGTATATTTTTATACAATAGAATACACTCTGCCATAAAAAAGGATAAAATCATGCCATTTGCAGCAACATGAATGGACCCAGAGATCATTATTCTAAATGAAGTGAGCCAGAAAGAGAAAGAAAACTATCAAATGATATCACTTATATGTGCAATCTAAAAAAAAAAACAACAAAAAAAAAACCACTATGAACTCATCTACAAAACAGGAACAGACTTCCAGACTTAGTAAACAACCTAATGGTTACCAGGAAAATGGGGTGGGAAGGAAGATTTAAAAATGTTTGTCACTATATGTAAAACAAGATTTTTTTTTTTTAATTTCTTCTGTATAGCACAGAAACCTATGTTCAATACCTGGTAATAACCTAAAATGGAAAAGCCGCTACAGCCACCAACTGAGGAAGAAAGAGAAGAAAGGAGAGGTAGTTATCCTGGGCTAGAGCCCAGTCCTGGGAAAGACTCATGCACCCCAATGTTCACAGCAGCACTATTTACGATAGCCAAGATATGGAAACAACCCAACTGTCCATCAACAGATGACTGGATAAGGAACATGTACATATACACAACGGAACACTACTCAAACACACAAGAAGAATAAAACAATGCCACATGCAGTAATACGGATGGATCCGAAGACTGTCATTCTAAGTGAAGTGGGCCAGAATGAGAAGAAAAAAAAATGCCATATGACATCACTCATATGAGGAATCTAAACAATACTAACAGCAATAATAAGGCCACAAATGGACTTAATTATCATTTTGACTTCTTGAACATGTGTAAGCACATCTGACTGTCCATGATTAGATCACCACATTGTTGATTCTTACTTTGTAGTTGGCTTCATTCCTTTATTAACTGTGTTTAAGTTTAAAAATCTAACCTCTTCCTAACAATGATAAATAGTACATGAGGTAAACTAAAAGTTAGTGCAGTATAGTGTATGTACGTATCTACATGCAATATAATGTGTATGTGTAGTTGAACTGTAGTAATTCTACCTAATAAAACTGGAAAAGGAGGGGGGAAAAAAACAGACATACAGATCAATGGAACAGAATAGAGAGCCCAGAATTAAACCCACAAACTTCTGGTCAATCAATCTTCGACGAAGAACTTGCAGTGAGTAAAGACACTCTCTTCAGCAAAAGATGTAGCAAAAATTGGACAGCTGCATGTAAATCAATGAAGTCAGGCTACTCCCTCAGACCATACACAGAAATAAATTCAAAGTGGCTTAAAGACTTAAACATGCAGACAAGACACTATAAATCTCTTAGAAGAAAACCAACGGCAAAACATTACCTGGCATAACCTCTCAGCCATGTTCTCCTAGGGCAGTCTACCCAAGCAACAGAAATAAAAGCAGAAATAAAGAAGCAAACGGGACCTAATTGAACTCACAAGGTTTTTGCACAGCAAAGGAAACCATAAGCAAAACAAAATGACAACCTACGGAATGGAAGAAAACATCTGTAAATGATTCGGCTGACAAAAGGCTTAATTTCCAGAATATATTAAAAGCTCATGAAACTTAATAACAAAAAACAAACAACTCAATCCAAAAATGGGCAGAAAACCTAAACAAGCATTTCTCCAATGAAGACCACAAATGGCCAACAGGCACACGAAAACATGCTCGAGTATCGCTAATTATCACAGAAATGCAGATCGAAACTACAAAACCCCAGTCAGAATGGCCCTCACTCAAAAGTTCATGAATGATAAATACTGGAGAGGGTGTGGAGAAAACGGAACCCTCTTACACTGCTGGTAGGAATGTAGTCTGGTGCAGCCATTATGGAAAACAGGATAGAAATCCCTCAAAAAACTAAAAATAGACTTACCCTATGATCCAGCAATCCCACTTCTGGGTATGTATTCAGAGGGAACTCCAATGCAAAAAGATAACCTACGCCCCAGTATATAACAGCACCATTATACAGATTAGCTAAGACTTGGAAGCAACTGAAATGAAGCAATAGGTGACTGAATAAAGAAGTTCTGGTATTATTTATACAATGGAATAATACTCTGCCATAAAAAAGGTAAAATAATGCCATTTGCAGCAGTATGGATGAACCTAGAGACTGTCATTCTAAGAGAAATGAGCCAGAAAGAGAAAAATGCCATATGATATCACTAATACGCACCATCTTAAACAAAAAAGAAGACACTGTGAACTACTTTGCAAAAGAGAAAAAGATTCAGAGTTGATAAACAATCTTACGGTTACAAGGGAAAGGGGGTGGGAAGGGATAAATTTGGGAGATTGAGATTTACAAATGTTAGCCACTATATAAAAACGGATTTTTTTTTAAGTTTCTTCTGTATACCACACAAGCCTACGTTCAATACCTGGTGATAACCTAAAATGGAAAAGTCGCTACAGCCACCAACTGAGGAAGCAAGAGAAAAAAGGAGAGTCAGTTATCCTGGACTAGAGAGCCCAGTCCTGGGAAAGTCCTTGCCAGCCGCTGAGGATGCCCACTGACCGCACTGCGCCCTCCCCCAGGAGCAGGCTGACACGAAGACATGCTTCCTATGTGAATTTTGGGCAGCAAAGGCCGCCCCAGAACAGGCCCCTGGGGAGACAGGAGTAAGTCCCACCCCCTCCCATCAGACCGCAGCACCCCTCCCCGCCACCGCCCCCTAACCGCACCTCTCCTGCCTCCTGGGAACCCACTGACTTGGAAACAAGTGTCCTGCGAAACTCGGGCAGCAGCGAGAGGGGCGCTGCCCCTGGCGAACTAATCGATTTGCCCTTATCTCCCCCCGCGGCATGGCCTGAGGACGGCCTCTGCTGCCCAAGGCACTTCCCGAGGTCAGCCTGCCCCTGGGAGGCGGGCGCGGTGTGGTCAGAGGCAGCGGCAGCAGCGGCAGGTTTAGGGGTCCGCCTCTGCGAGCCTGTGGAATGCTTCAAACTCCCCAGCGGCCTGTCCTGGCCTTAACCTCTGCTGCCCCAGGTTCGCAGGACTCAAGTTTCAGATCAGCCTGATCCTGGAAGACGGAGGCTGTGCTTGTGAAGTCAGGGGGCAGGGGCGGCGGCGGTGGCAGGATTGAGGCTGCCTATGCTAGCGCGGGGATTTGCTCCCATTTCCCGCTGTCACTGCCGCCGCCCCCGCACCCTGGCAGCACCTCCTCCTCTCCCAGGGACAGAAATGACCTGCAACATAGGCCCTGCAAATCTGAACACCAAAAGCTGTCCCCAGGACAGGACGCAGGAGAGATGGGAGCAAATTCACAGCTCCCAAGGGTAGACCCCTCTCCCCGCCGCCGCCACCGCACCCTGACCGCACCCGCCTCCTGGGAACAGGCCATGGCCTGAGGGCCAGTCGGACTTGCTCCCTGGCTGTCAGGTGCCCTCCCACCTCCTGGGGTGGCGGTATCCGCTATCCCCCGGGTATAAGCGGCAAAGAGGCGCCCGTACTAATGAGCGGGAAGGAGAAGTGGGCACCACGAACCACGCAGTGGCCCACGACCCACCTCAGGGTCCTAACGGGTCGCGAGGCCCGGGCCTCACCTACGCACCGCTAGCCGCGAGCGCAGCCCAGGCTTCACCCGCCGGCTCCCGACCTGCGCGCCCCCACCAAGCGCCCCCTTAACGGCTCGGCGGCGGCAGCAAGCGGCGGCCCAGACCCCAGGCCGCGTTCCTCCTCCAGGAGCTGGTCCGGGAGCACTCGGCTCCCGCCCGGCTTTCACACGCTCCGGGCGGGTCCGGTCGGCGAGTCTGTGTGTCCACGCGCATGCGCGCCCCTCCTCTTCCCGCACGCAGCGCGGACGCTCGGGCTGGAACCCCCTGCTGTTCGGGAGGTGGGGACTGGTGCCGGGCTGGGAGCAAGGGCCTGGCATTGGGGCAGGGGGCCCATCCCTTTACCCGCCCCACCGGGTCTCCATCCTTAACACCCCCATCCCGTCACCTATCCGTCCTGGCACCCAACCTAAACCGCGACCAGCTCCGGGCCAGGCCACACCCCCTATCCCCACTCCCCCTGCTCGCCTTCCCTCCCATACCCCGTGACCGGCCCCCCCCCTTACAGCCAAGCCCCCAAGTCTCCCACCGGACCCCCGAAATGGGACTTCCTCTCACACCGATGTCACCGCCCCAACACTTAAGCACGCTAGTAACCTATGGCCCCCACGCCACAAGCCCACCCCTCATGCCTCACTGCAGGAGCCCCAACATCCCAAGATGGTCCCCCTCACCCCTCAGCCAGGTCAATTCCACTCTGAGCGGCCCCTCACCCCTCAGCGTGTCCCCCCTCCCCGTGGGATCCCCCTCACTCCCAGTGCATCCCTATCCCAGGTGACCCCTTCACCCAATACCCTGCGTATAGGGCATGGAGGTCTGCGCTCTGGTCTCCTTGGCGACTGCCTCCAGCGGGGATCAGGCCTGTAGTGCTGCTGCACAGCTAGTGTTGGAGGCTACAGGGTGTGTTGGGTGAGGCTGGAGCCGGTCACAATACCTGCCCCTGCACCCTGACCCCTGCTCTCTGCTCTGTGCCTCCTCTGAGCCAGCGGGTCAGGGTGGTCCTACGCTGCCCACCACTGGCCTGTGGGCCATGATTCGTTGATGGCCCTGATGTTGATCAGGACCCCTAGGACGGAGACATTGGGCACGTGGACCTGCAGGAGTGAGGGTGGTGTGGAGGGTGCAGCTGAACCTGGGGACAGATAGCAGGTGGGTGGGCTATGTTCATGGCCTGGGCTCAATCCTGGTGGGTTCAGGGACCCTGTTTATTCACGCCAGGGAAGAGGGATGGGAGCTTCGAAAGTGTCCAAGCCAAGGCCAGGGAGCAAAGCAGGCAGCTGCACTAGCCAGGCCACCTTGGAACCCTCCACAACGCTGGTCTTTGCCTACAGAGAGACTGACCATTCACCCGCCAATGAGACGTCGCCTCCACCTCCCCCCATGTACTTTACAGGCAATTGAAGGGACTTTGATAGGTAATTATAATAGATCAGGTCCACAGTCATGGTGAACCTGGCAGGGCTCCTGCGTGAACCCCAGCCTGGGGCAGAGGAGGACCCACTCAGAAATACCCTCTTACCTCTCACCAAGGCACTGTAGTAGAAAAGAAAACATCTGACTCCGTATTAGATCTGTTCCTTTCATTTTAACAGTCTGTCCTGTTTTCTAGGCTCAGTCTTGCCAGCTCTGCACCTTGTGTAAAACAATGTTGCCTTTAGCCTGAAATACACAGGAGAGCCTATTCTCAAGGCTCTGACCTTTTAAGGATATTTACACTTTTGCACTCCTATAAAGATAACAAGTTGCAAAATAGAAAATAACCTTTGTTTTGTTGGAGGTTTTACAGGGGCACGGGGACCTGACCCATGTGGACAGCTGCAAAGGATTCCAAGAACATGAAAAGTCCTACACCAAGAAGTTTGCAACAGCCAACCACATCCCCTCCCCCTTTTACTAGAAAAGGAGTCTGAAGTCTGACTTGGGGAAGATGGTTCTCCAGGACCTAAGTCTGCCATTAACTTGGTCTGCAGCTGTCCACATTGGTCAGGTCATGCTGGCCCTGTAAAACCTCTAACAAAATAAATATTATTTTCTATTTTTCAAATGGTTGTCTTTATGTTAGTGCAAAAGGGTTAAATTCCTTAAAGGTCAGAGCCTTGAGAATAGGCTCTCCTGTCTATTTCAGGCTAAAGGCAACATTGTTTTACAAAAGGTGCAGAGCTGGCAAGACTAAGCCTAGAAAACAAGGCAGTGTTTAAGCCAAAAGAGCATATTTAATATGGAGTCAGATTTCTTATTTTCTATTACAGTATATTCTATTTTTATGGTTTAAGTTTACAATTATAAAGTTCAGCCTTTTTCCATTTTAAGTTGTGCAATTCAAGAGCATTAAGTGCATTTATAATGCAGTGAGACCAACACCACTGTCTGGTTTCAGACTATTTCCTTCCTCAAAGTAAAAGCTTGTATCCAAAGCACAACACATGACCTCCCTCCCCCAGCCCAAGACAAGGCTTAATCCCCATTCTCTTTCTGTCTCTCCACCTATCCTGGAGATTCCCTATCAAAGAAATCATATAAAAGGTGGCTTTTTGTGTCTGCCTACATATCTGAAGCAGGAACTGGTGAATTATTTTTTACATGAATTCGCATTTTTGTATTTTGAGAGGAAAATCCAGATGGATTAAAGATGAGATGCACAAAATGAAGCCCTTTTAGTAACTATAGTAACTCTGTGCATAATCTTGGGGTAGGCACTGCTGTTCTAAGTGTGAAGCCACAGCCAGAAGGGAGATGCTTAGCTCTTCCTATGGCAAAACAAAACCAAAAGCAATGTTAGAGGCCACGGGGAGGTAGGCACCATGCAGTTAGAGGACGGCTACAGGGACGGGTGCTGCCCTCCCTCAGCAGGTGGACTAGCTCCCATCTGTCCTAGGGCCTGTTCTGGGGGCGGCCTCTGCTGCCCCAGGTTCACAGGATGCATGTCTTCATGTCAGCCTGCTCCTGGGAGGAGGGTGCAGTGCACTGAGGGGGCAGCATCAGCGGCAGTCAAGGACTTTCCCAGGACTGGGCTCTAGCCCAGGATAACTACCTCTCCTTTCTTTTCTTGCTTCCTCAGTTGGTGGTTGTAGCAGCTTTTCCATTACAGGTTACTACCAGATACTGAACATATGTTTCTGTGCTATACAGAAGAAGCATTTTTTTTTATCTACTTTTATATATAGTGGTTAACATTTGTAAATGTTAGCCACCACATATAAAAACTCCCAAATTTATCCCTTCCCACCTCCTTTCCCTGGTGACCATACAACCATACAATTGTTTACTAAGTCTGCAAGTCTCTTTCTGTTTTGTAGATGAGTTCCTAGTGTCTTTTTTTCTAAGATTGCACATATCAGTGGTATCATACAGTATTTTTCTTTATCTTTCTGGCTCACTTCACTTACAATGACGATCTCTATGTCCATCCATGTTGCTGCAAATGGCATTATTTTATCCCTTTTTATGGCAGAGTAGTATTCCATTGTAGAAATACGCCACATCTTCTTTATCCAGTCATCTGTTGCTTCTATAGGTTGCTTCCATGTCTTGACTGTTGTATATAGTGGTGCTATGAATACTGGGATGCAGGTATCTTTTTGCACTGGAGTTTCCTACTGATATATATCCAGAAGTGGGATTGCTGGATCATAGGGTAAGTCTATTTTTAGTTTTCTAATGAATTTCCATACTATTTTCCATAATGGCTACACCAAACTACATACCCCCAACAGTGTAGGAGAGTTCCCTTTTCTCCACACCCTCTCCAGCATTTATCATTCATGAACTTTTGAGTGATGGCCATTCTGACTGGTGTGGGCTGATACCTCATTGTACTTTTGATCTGCATTTCTCTGATAATTAGTGATATTGAACATTTTTTCATGTGCCTATTGGCCATTTATAGTCTTCATTAGAGAAATGCTTGTTTAGGTTTTCTGCCCATTTTTGGACTGGGTTTTTTTTTGTTATGAAATTTTATGAGCTGTTTATATTTTCTGCAAATTAAGCCTTTGTCAGTCAAATCATTTACAGATATTTTCTCCCATTCCATAGGGTGTCATTTTACTTTGCTTATTGTTTCCTTTGCTGTGCAAAAGCTCGTAAGTTCAGTTAGGTCCCATTTGTGCGTTTATTTGTGCTTTTATTTCTATTGCTTGGGTAGACTGCCCTAGGAAAACATGGCTGAGGTGTATGTCAGGTAATGTTTTGCCTATGTTTTCTTCTAAAAGGTTTATAGTGTCTTGTCTACATGTTTAAGTCTTTAAGCTGGCCATCAGCATGGCCATTTTACACAAAAGCACAAGAGCAGCAGAAGCACTTTGCACCCTCAGAGCATGGGATGCACCAAGCTCTACTTACGCAACCCTCAGTGTCTCCAGCCTCCACAGGGAACGTGCGTGAACAGATACAGCACCAACTTCGTAGTGAACACTTCCGTTAAAACAAAACAAAACAAAACAAAACGTTAACTTTTCATTCTTGGACTCTATTTATTCAAGCCAATTAAAGAGAGGAACAAATGGGAAGTCTTTGGATAAACAGAAAAAGCTATACTTTTTGGTAGGAGAGAATATAACTGGAAATAAAAATAGCAAAATAACAACAACAGTGATCTGAATACACATTTGATTTAAACACATCCTCTCCTCTTTTACTCCCTCTAATCCCGTTCATTCCCTCTCCCTCCCCCTGGCCTTCTCTCTCTCCCCTCTCCTCTCCCTCCCTGCCTCCCCCCTCCCTCACTCTCTTTCTTTCCCTCTCCCCTCCCTCCAGTGAACACATTCACCTTACCCATCTAATTTCAGTCCACAGAAGCACTCAGCTATGAGTTCAGGTATAGTTTAATATATTATATTTCAACACATGCATATGGTTATTTGAAGTTCTAAATTCTATTCCAGATATTTAAAATATTTAGAAGAAATGTAAGAACCCATTAATTTTAATGTTTTAATATAATAATCTGCTAAATGGTGAGACAGAAAAATATAAATATCAACAGAACAGTCTCACACAAAGAGAAACTTCTCTGGATGTGCATCACACAGACCCAAGTTCCAAAGCTCTCATTACAACAGGCTGTTAATATGTCAGACATGATGCTAAGTAATGTACATACTTTACTCAAACTGGTCTCTGTACCAATCCCTTAAGGTTGCTTTAAGGAAACCAAAGCTTGCTATGCATGTACCGCTTACTTCCCGAGGACCCACTGCCTCCCTCTCCACTGGGCCTCACACTTCATCCTCTTCACAGGGCTTTTACAGAACAAAACTTTCTCATTTTGATGAGATCCAGTTTATCAATGTTTTCCTTTCATGGACATGTTTTTTATGTCAAGTTTTGAAACTGTGATCTCAAAGAGTTTTTCTAAATGTTCTATAGTTTTATGTTTTACATTTACACAAATGACCCATCTGAATTAGGGTTTGTATAAAGTGTGAGGCTTAGGCTGCGGTTCTTTTGATCTTTTCTTTTTGTTCTTTTTTCCCCCTGTGGGCATCCATTTGCTCCATAAGAATGTCTTTTAAGTCTGGGGGAAAAAAATCTCTTATCTTCTTTTTCAGTCAGAGGCAATCTCTCTCTCCCTTGTGTCCAAGATACGAAGCATAACCACCTCCTTGGATTTACTCTTTAGAGAATAAAAGTCTGGAAGGGAAGGGCCTTGTAGACAACTTAAGCTTTCTGCCAAGTCTCACACCTCCCCTGAGAAGAAAAAAGCAAAGGGAATGCTAGCTGCTTAAACTGGGGGAAATAATAGGAAAAATACTGAGAGAAAAACATAAATTAACCTAACAAAAATTACCCCACAGGCAGAAGTTTGCATATTGGCAACTAAGTGCATTTTCTATGAAGAATCTATTACATACATCAGATTGTCAAAGATACCCCAAACCACACCACCAGTTTTTTTGTTTTAAAACCACCGTCTTCAAGACAGAGATTCCTGCTATCAGAGTAGGGATTCTCCCCTGCAGAGAGACTTGAGGTCAAGGTGCTTCCAGCAGAGCAGGCTCTCAGCCAAGGATGTGGGACTTATAGGCCTCAAAACAGTGTTCTGTGCACTCAGGTTGGTATGCTGGTTTAGTTGAGTTTTCTTTACCTCTTGACTTGCCAGCCAATAATAATCTTTCAGTAGTTCACCAAAATAATACAAATGGGGCCCTCAAACTCTGCTGAGTTAACCAGAATGGTTCTCAATGCAGGCATCCCACTGCTCTCCTTAAACAACCTACAATGAAGTGCATGACTTTCTTCCCTCCATTTACTCCTTTCACAAGGACAAAACAGTGAGCATCTGGGTGCAGATTCCCACATACATGTCACTATAAAAGGGGTACAAGAATGAATGACACAGTCCTGGCTGAAAACTACACAGAGGAGATGAATGCACCACCAGCAAGAATAATGGATGGCAGTGCGTGACACCACTACTCTGGGGCAGCTGGGGACATTCTACTACCAACATGTCCTAACTGAGTAAGTCCAGCCCCCATATATTGAGGATCCACCCATGAATCCTCTGAGAAACAGGAAAATCACACACACATTCACACACAATTTCCATTCAGAGCTGATACAGAAGGGCAGTTTCAAAGCAATTATTGGGACAAGAAGCTTGTTTGACTAACTTATAGGCTAACAGAAGCATCACCTCAAAATCTAAGGTCAACAAAGAGTCCTCCTTGACTGATCTTCCTCAAAGGACAGAATAGTTAAGGTATGTTTTCTACAAGCTAATTTTTAAAAAGACTGTGACTGGCCTCTCCCAAATTAACACTCACTTCTTCCTGGACATAGTGCTGTTGAGATCTTAACAGACCGAGTTCCTTACAGACAGAGGCTGGCTCTCATTCACTTTTTCATAGCCAGCACACACCAAAATGCCTAGGACACACAAGCTCTCAATAAACATGAAAGGAACTGAGTTAAAGCGATTGATAAGTAGACCCAGGATTAAAAAGGTTATTGCAGAGAGAAATTTTAAGTGCTTCAGTTTACATATTTCTGCAGTAGAATTTCTGCTTGGACACCAGTCTTCTATGTTAAGTACCAATGGGGGCATTTGGCTGAGCAGCTGGGCCACAGGCAGGCGCTAAAGCAAGCTGTCAGGAATCTCTTCATAGTAACAGAGAAATGCAGAAGTACATGTCTGAACAGCATGTACAGAAGCACCCCCTATTTACTCAGGGCTGAGTCTGTGATATTTCTACTTAAGTTGCTGCACAAGGGGAAACAGGTATGTTCTGAGATGACACGTCTGCATAAAATGTAAATGAACCATCATGGGTTGAAACAATCAAATCCTCATACTCCATTCTAAAAGAATCGTATAAATCGGACTAGAGCAGAAAAACAACAAAGCACATTGTTACTTTTACTTTCCACTCCACACAGAATATAACACAATCACAAAGGCATTTGGAAATTAAAAAGAAGAGGAAGCTTTTCTTTTCTTTTTTTTCTGAAAGATACTGCTTACTTCTAAAGTTAATAAACTAAACGTGGACCAGTGAAAATGGTCTTACACTTTCATGAAGAAAATAATCGAGAGATTTCTTTTTTCCCTTCACCACTGATTTTTAACCTATTATCTCTTTCAGTTCACTCTAAGCGCATCAAACACTTCAATTGTTTTTTTCATTTTCACTGAAATCCAATGGCTCCAATTTCTGTGACTATTTTTAATCCTTTGCCTTCAAAGCTATATTTTTGAAAACAACACATTCTAGCCCAGTCATTTCTTGAGTGTGAAGCTCTAGACTAAGTCATGCTGCTAAGTGATGACAGACAGAAGCAAGGCCACCGTGCTCTCTGCAATCAGCAGGGAGGCTGAGTTTGGGAGAGAGACTGAATCTCTCTCCAGGGAGAAGAGGCAAAGAGGAGAAAACAAACAGCTCTCCTTCCTAGACCTACTCTTGCAAAACTGTTCAGCAAAGCTAGCCTAGTCCCAAGACCCAGGCTAAAAAGGTATACACAGGACCTGAAGGGGGAGAGAGGGAAGAAAAGCTCTTGTAAGATAACCTGACCATTTTGGAGCACAGCAGAGAGTTTTACAAGCTTGCTCCGAGGCAGTGACTGTGGGCATACCAGCCCTGCAAGGACATCAGTCATCCAAACGTGAACACAGACATACCCCATGCACCACCTTCTCAGCCAGACTGAGACATGGAATTCATTGTATTAACCCCTCTTGCGCCTTATCAATTATTTACAACTCAGGCTCATTAAATCATCACATTAAAGGGGCATGAAGGCAAAAGCACTGTCATGCTTCCATACGGCATGGCTCTGCCTGCTGAGTCACATTCTGGAACGCAAGCGCAGCGTTTACTTCCAGACATCATTAGGAGCAATGACCTAACGGTCCTGCACTTGGAAGTAACAGGACAGAGCAAGCATACACCGAGACAAGACGGAAACAGGACAGCCTCCCTCACACTCAAGCGCCTGTGCTCTCTCTCTGTGTCTGTCTCTAACACACAGGAACCACGAACGCTGACCCATAGCTCTCATCATCACCTACTGTATTTGACCTATGCATGCATGATCTGTGTGTGCATTTATAAACAAGCATATTTATGTCTGTATTGTCACATATCCCCACTAGGATGTAAACTTCTTGAGAAAAGAGACTTTGTATCATTTCAGATACTACATTAACCCCAGCACCCAGAACATGATACTCATCCCACAAACTGTTATTGAATGAATAAAACTACTTATGAGCTATGTGGTAAAACCTGTTTTAACAGACAAATAATGCTTTTCGAAAAATGTTCCCCTAATACTGGTTTCCAAATCAGAGATCCCAAATAATAATTCTGAATAATATTTCCCTAACTTATTTTAATTAGTAAATAAATATTAACAAATATTTTTAAAATATTCCCTTTTAAAATGCATTAATTTAAAAGTATAACAAACTTCATGCAGATAGTGCATCCTTAATCCATTAGTAAGTCTGTGTGCACATGAAGGAAATGCCTTTGTTGGTATTTTATTACATTCCCATAAAAATGGACAAAAGTAATAGGATACAATCCAGAGACAGAATCTAGAACAGAAAATACTCCCAATATAAAAGATTTCAGGGTTGAAAGAAAATTGGTAATCAAACTGTAAGCCTCCAGAATGAAATCACATCTTTAAAGCAATAATTTAAAAACTATGTTGCATCTGACAAATCTGCCAACTACCAAAACCTCTCTCCTTAATTTATTCTGTCTCACTATTGAAGAGTGTAAGAACTAAGAAAGCATAATCCTGCAGTTAATGCTCAGCACACTTCTCCCTCTCACCTGACTGCTCACAACTTCTGCAGACCACATTCTCACTCCTTCTGGTGTTGTGTACACAAGCTGTATACTGGTAGTTTTAGAGCCATACCTCATTCTGGAAGAATCTCAAGAAATTTAAAATAAAACAACAGCAATGCTTTATTTCACGAACATGTCAGAATTCAATCCATAAAAGCAACATGAGCAGGATGTGTGGGGGAAGAATATACTTAGTTTAACTTCGGTAGGCTCTCTCTCCAATTGAATGGGACACTATACACTCTTCATCCTGGGAGTTTGACTAATACTCTCATAAGAATGCACTGGAAATCACCTACGCATACACATCTAAGTGGGAAGGGGAAGTTAAAGATCACTCCATCACTCCACTGGTACCTCGAATTACAGGACCCATCAATGAACTGCATTTTCAATTGCTACAATTATAATTACATATATCCAAAAACTGTCAATGGAATGAGGCATGAGCAGATTGACAAATCCATTTAGGAATATTTATGACCAAAATGCTCCTAAATTACTCAGAAGTAACTGTCACTTCTGGCCATGTCCTTAATCAATTCCACTACTTCTTATAACCAACCTGATCTGACTTTAGTTATTTCACTATAGTAACAATGTAACTGAGGACAGTCACATCATAATTACAGCAAAGAACTATGAGACAGAAGAAATGTTAACGTATTTCCCTGGAACTTCTGCAGCTTTCAAATCACTGTCCAAAAGTCAAATTATTTTTACTCCTTTTTCAAAAATGAATGTATTTTTAGGTTATCATAATGTGTCTCTCTCCAGGACAGATTCATATCAATGAAAGAAAGGCTGCCTCCTGGCTGTCCTGTCATTCCCTTGCCTTCCCCTTGCTCTCTAAGGCTCTGAAATGTCTTAGGGTGAGAACAGATGGAGATGAAGACATTTCTACACAGTGATATTAACAAGTCTTGAAAGAATAGTGTTCTATACATATAAAATTTAAGGAACTATTTCTATCATTATATGCAAATGATTGCTCCATCTCACAATGTAACAGATGTAAACAACTGTTCTTTCTTCAGTAGCATCCCTCAGGCTCCTGCTGCCTGTTTCTGACTCATGTTCTTCCTCAAGTCATGATCTGACAACCATTTAAATCTAATTCCACCCGTCGAACACGCCATACAAGGGGCACGAACCAGGATGTTCTTACTGACATGACTACCTGAAAGAGCAACGGTATGCTGACCTGAACACATTCTGAGACTAATTTGACAGACAAACTATCAACATTAAATCAGAAATTATATTGGGGATGGAGCAGTCTTCAATATGCATGCAATGGGAGAGTAGACCCAGAATATTAAAGTGTATTTGAAATTTCCCCTAGTTTTCTCTGTAATAATAACCAGCTACCTAAAGAATTAGCAGGAAACCTGATCTCAAGTGTCATGTTTAATAAAACACCTACTTAACATACAGAATGCCCAGGAGAGGTGGAAACCTGCAGTCAGTGCCAGTGAGCTCAGTCGAGGAGATATGGGATCTATCTGATGCCGAATATTCTCACTTGAAAATGAAAACATCCAACTATTCAAAAACCATGCTCATCCGTTCCTAGCACATAGAGCTTACTTAGCAAGCATGAGTAGCCCCTCCCCACCTCACTCAGTTCAACAGAGGAGAGAATTTCTTTGATATAGTTCAGCCTCTCTTCCTCCCAAGTCTATGCTTCACCACACTTCCACCCACATGCCCACGGTCCCTCAGATTTTTCCATATCTGACTAAATGCTGCTCTTCTATCCAAATAGCAATGATGAAACAACAATAAATTTGTTGATCCCTTAATTGCATCCAGTACTTTACGTGCATTTTTGTATTGAATCTTCACAACAATCCCATGAAGCAGCAGCTAATATCTAAGCTGCATTTTACAGAGGAGAAAAATGTTTAAAGAAATTAAGTCCCCTGCACAAGTCACACAACCCATAAGTGGCAGAGGTGATGACCCAACCCAAGTCTGTCTAGTTCTAGAGCCTAGTCCCTTCATTACAAACGCCTAGAGTTTCTGTAGAAAGAGTAGAAAGGCTCAAAGAATCACTTGGTTGAAGTGTTTCATTTAACAAATCACAGAACAAAGACCCAAAAGCCTATGACAAGGCCTCTTTTGATCCTAAGTCTCTCAGAACACCTTATACATTTAACACATCCACACCCTGATCCTCCTTTGGGTTCCACAGCTGACGTCCCTGGTTCTCCATTTAACTACCACTCTGGATCTCCTGTGACTCTTCCTTGCCTGCCCATGTCCTAAATACCAGCTTTCCCAAGGTCCCTTCCTCAGTCTCCTCCCTGGTTGGTCTATTCCAAGGCTCTGCGGCTGTTATCAACTGAGACACACATGCCCCTAAGCACAGCTCCTCCCTCTCTATCCAGGGCTGCCATTACTTCAACCCTTCCCCGTGCACTTGTGATTTATATCCAATCCACACTGTGTCTAAGTTTAAGACTCAAAAATTTCAATTCCTGCTTGATGTCCCAGAGACCTTCTGTTCTCACCAGTGTCCAAAATTTAACTCAGTCCTTGGTACCAAATTTGTACATCTACAATCTTGGAACACCATCCCTCTTCCCCTTAAATGTGACACATTGTCTCCCAGGCTGTATCTAGTCATTCCTAAGCCAGTGCACCTGCCTGAAATGTCTCTGGGCCAGGCAATCCTATTTCAATGGCTACTCCCCAGGGTAAGCTTCTCATTCTGTCTCACATGGATGACCACATCGGCCTTCTCCCAGCTGGTTTCCCTGATCCAAAATCTCCACCTCTTGTCTAAGCTCCTCTGGTTCATTAGAACTTGTCTTTTCAAAGAGATCTGATCACTTTACCCCCATCCCCACACTCCTAGCTAACCACCTCAGAGTAGAAGGCAGCCCATGGGAAAGGAACAACAGCCGCTTCAAAAGCCGACCAAGCCACGCCCTCCTGTCCAGTCCCCAACCCTCTTCCATCCTGCCCCTTGTCCCTCTGGAATAATGCCATTCCCAGAGCACACTGCAGTCCCTCTCAGTCTCCTGTCTACCCTGCCATTTTGAATTAACTCCTCAAACCTCCAACCTCCGAGCCAGCCCCACCCAAACCCCACACGCTCACTCTCTCAGCAACTTACGGCACTGGCTTAATCCTTACTTTCTCAATGAGGCTCATACTGCCCACCTGCCCAATGTGGCAACACAATGTAAGACCAAGGGGACAGGGACTGGCTTCTTCTGCTCTTTGATGATGTGTCCCCAGCACCTAGAACACACCTGGCACGTGGCAGCCGCACGACCAACGCTTTGTAAATTGAAATGAGTTCTAGGTAAGAAGGTGTAGGAATGACTTAATTTTGACATGTAGTAATTTATACGTGTTTAGAGCCAAACACGTTGGAGACCTCAACTGGCATCAGAACAGACTGGCAGAAACTCTTTGAGGTGGTTCCAGCTGTTCATCTCACCTGCTGGACATGACTTCCTGCTCTCACAAATCACTCCACTGCCTTAACGAAGTCAGTTAACATGAGACAGGCATTTTTTCATATTCGTCCTTGAAAATGTGTATCAGCGATCAGAATAAACTGAATTCAAGATTTTTAGGAATGAATTAATGAGAAGGATGCTCCTCACCCCTGCACTAGTGATTAGCTTTCTACCTTCTTGGAGACCTGAAGTGCACTGGCAGTGCTGCCACGCTGGCACCTGGAAGGCAGTCACATGCTGTCAGGGAACAAATCACCCCATGGGGATAATTACCAGGTTTTATAAATGCCACACAAAAAGTATGCAAACACCCGCATGATTTTTTTAAAGTCTTCAGGAGTCACCAAGTTAAAAACAAGGTATCTATTTTTCTCTTTTTGGTGATCATTACAAACAAACAGGACTTACATAAAAGCTTACAGTTGTTTTTTCCTTATTTGAGTACCTAACTTTGGAAATGAAATCTAGGGTTATAAAATTTAATCCTGATTCTAAACATAAAAGTAAACATGACTGTGTCCAAGCCCTGAGGTCACTCACTCTGCATTCATGTAACTGTCCCTCCCCCTCGTATTCTCTAAACCCATGAGTAACTGACACCACACCCTCCAGTGTGGGTGTCCAAGCTAAAGCCAGAAATCTGTCCAGGTTTCCTTCCCTTTCTTACCACATCCCATACTTAAGCTTCAAACATCTCCTGCAGTCCCGTCTCTCCATCCCCACGGTTGGCACACCGTGGGGAAACTCACCTGGGCCACCTGAGTCCTCTCCCTGACCCTTTTTCTGTCCCCAGGCTCGCTGCTCTTCCACACTAACTGCAGAGCTCAGATCAAAATATTTAGCACTTCCTGGAAGCCTTCTCTGATTTTACCAGGACAGAGGTAAATATTCCTCCTTCACTGTCAGCATCCTGACACCCTTAAGGCACACAAAGCCCAATGTTGCTTTACTCTCAGCCTTGGAGCAGGTAAAGGATAACTGGCAGCAACTGTGGGAAAGACGGCTCTGAGGCACCGCACTCTCAGTATCTGGAAACTCAAGGGTGCTTTGAACACAGCAGGTCTGGTATTGAGATGAACTGACTTTTACCGGGAGAACAGATAATAATGAGACCTCCTATCTTCCTCCCTTTTAAAGAAGAAGCATAACTAAGAGTTCACCATGGAACGTAATCTATGAGGTAACCTTAGACGCTGGCAGAGAGACCACCTTCCTGTGTGTAATCCCACCAGACAGCTCCTGTTACTATACGGGGTTTCTGAAGGGCTTTTGTTTGTGTGAGATCTTTTTAAATCTTCCTAGCTTGCCGTTACCCTTCCTCTCATCTTGAAATGTATGATGAATCCTGCCCATCATCTTTCCCTCATCTTGAATGTTTTAGTAAATGTTGTCTGTCACTCCTCCCCTTATAACATCTCTCCTCTTACTGACTTTAACTGATGGTTCAATCTTGTATTTAGCATTTCTTCCTTTCCTTGATTTCTGAAAGTCAATGAATGTAGCACAAAACTGGGTACTTCATAGGTATTTCCTGATTTGACTCTGTCTAACCATTACTGAGATAATGACAGGATCCCACTCTCTGATGAGGCATCAGCAAGTCTTACAGTGAGAATTGGGTCTAGACTAGACGCTAGAAAGCCTGGCCCCAGCCCCACACAGTTACTGACCAGCAGCCCAGGCATCTCACAGCTGAGGACCCTCAGCCCTGTCATCACTAGTAAACTGCAGTAACAGCACAGCCCATTGTGCTGTTGTGAACAGTTAACCTATGCCTGTGAGTGAGGATACATGTAAAAGGCAAAGCTCTCAATAAACGTAGTAATATACTAATTAGTATAAAGTATCATAGCACATTACCATTAACACTAGTAATAAATGTCATTATTCAAAGCTCAGTGCAGTAAACTATGACTGGGGTGAATACACTCACTTCTACATACAGTCAAATATAAGAGGGTGTTACAACCTTTGGGATACACAGACTAACAACATTTTTAAAAACTGAAAGCATTGCCGACTAACAACATTTTTAAAAACTGAAAGCATTGCCACAGTCCTGCTTAAAAAAAGGTATATGATACACTGTGATTACATGGGAAGTCATCTTGGTTTTAGTTCATCTAAATTCTAGTGAGAAACTGTAAACTAAGTTCTCTAAAATACAGTCACTTGGAAATACACACAATCATTATTCCTCAGCTGACCCTCCACTCAGGAGGCCAACTGCGAGCCTCTGCCCAGAGGACGGACACCCGGAACTGAGAGAAGGGAAACGTCAGTGGGGGAAGCACACTGACTTCTTCCCATTTTCACTTTTCACTTTCAATTTCAAAGACTTTTTTCCTAAGTGCCTTAGAAGCCAATGCCTATTGTCTCTATATGGGAACCTTGATTTTAAAATGTAACTTTCAGCCTGAAGAGCGATAGCTTTTCAATTGTCTAGGCCACAAAGCCATCCTTCAATGAACCCACCAATGTCATTCCCTCTTGTAGAGAAGAACCGCACGAGCACTAATGTGTAGGGAAAAATCAATCTGACCCATTCCTGTCACCACACAGCACGATGAGGGGGAAAAAGGTATGTTTTCAGAAAGATGCATTAACAGAATCTGAAAATAAATTATACAGTTATGTACCGGGCCATACTGCCAGCCGAGTTCAATCTTATTCATGACCCAGAGTTCGTGGATATTCTCCACCAGTTTTTCTCTTATCCTCTCTAGATGCGGAGGCAACACGATCTAAAATTTAAGAGAGAAAGAAAACACATCAGAAACAAATGTAATAAAACAGGGTGCTAACTGTCCTCACTGTGAATTGAACAAAATAAAGCCATCTCATCAACCATTAAAATGTAATTGTGTAACTAGGCTCCAACCCATCTACTCTCAGCTTGGATGGCTGGGTACGGAAACATTTGTTAGGTAAATTCGGGGCATTTACGAGCAAAAGTCAGAGAGCAAGAAAAGAGTACTGGTGAGGACAGCGCTCTTTCCTGAAGAAAGAGGTCGAACAGATGAGCACACACCATTCACTAGAGAACTCACCCCCACATTCCTGAGCCAGCCCGGCCAGCATCCACAACCAGAGCGCAGACGGCTCAGTGCCCAGAGATAAGCCATCAGCTCTCTGAGCCTATAAATACCTGACGGCAGTGCTTTGCATTTTCCCTTAGCTGTGTCACTTTGGTGGTTTCCAAATATAAGCCTCGGGGGCTGGGGGAATCTGCACATGTTCTCCTCATAGAGAACACAAAGCGGTTTTCGAGGGGAGCGGTTGGTTGTGCACATCTGGGATGTCCCCCCACAACTAGTCCTCCCCACGTAGAGCCCACAACTGCCCACAACGCCCTTGGACGGCAGGGCTTCCACCAGAGCAGGCCAGCACTGCCACCTGCCCTCCAGACAGCAGAGGTTATCCAGGTCTCTGGAACCCTAAATGTGCTAGTTATGCTGCAGAACCCCACTGTCCACCTAGCCCATTTCTGTCCTCCAATCGCATTCACTGCTCAACCGTGGTGGCACCACACCCATCCTGCCATGTCCCACCAACCAACAACACAAACTGAATTTCAGCCACCAAGAAAGCTCATCTGCTTGTTTTACTTCATACTATAAACAGCCAGCATGGAGAGACCAGAAATATGGTTTAAGGAACTTAAGAACTGAGGCTTCTGAGGCTCAGTATTAATTCTGCTTCAGACTTTGGAAGCAATGCCTTTGATCTTTAAAAACAAATGGACACACTATGAATATCTAACCAACCTGACTACAGTTACTTCACCACCAAAATAAACCAATACTGAATTCACTGTCAATGTTACGGCTATCTCCAAATCTACGCAAGAGGAAAGCAAGAATAATGGCTAACATTGCGTGGGTGCCAATTTGCGAAGCACTGTGCCGGTGTGCTATTTACCGACCGCGTCAACCCCAGTCAACATAATGAGTAATTCTCTCAGGTCCCACAGCAGACATCTGGTCTGGAGCCCATGATCTCAACCTCTACCCAAGATAAAAGTCAGCGAAGTCACTTCAGCACACTAAGTGTATCTAGATGGGAGAAGAAACTGAAAACTCCACCACTACCCTGTGTGAAAAACACTCTGAAATTAGTACGCATCACCTCAGGCTGTGGCCCATTTAGATGTTATAAAACCAATTTAGTGGCCTGAAACCACACTTAGAAAATAAAACAGAACAGACTAGCAGGTGGGTAAGCAGACGTGGTAAAGAGGAGCACTATTTTGTGAAACGTGTCTTACTTGTAAACTGCATTACTGCGAAATGCATCCCTGCGGGTCTCGGCCAACAGCCTGCAGCCCGCTTCTCAGGAGGACCTCAATGCAGCTGCTGCCACCCTGGCTGATCCGGGTACTGGCTGGTATCCACAGGGATCAGGGTGAAGGCGGCTTGTGTCAGCGAGACCGTGGAGCCCAGCAGGTCCCGTGTGTAAGTTCTCTCTTGCTTATACTCTCGGCTGTGTTCCGCTTTCAACTTTTCTTTTGGCAGAAAGGCTTCATAACACAGAGCATAGCCAGGCGGGGGGAGGAATTTAAATTCTCCATGTCTCCCCCCAAGCAGGAAGCGTACCCTAAAAAAAATGCACATCGAGGAGGGCAGTTATATCTCTGGTGTACAGGAAAGTTTCCTAATCAACAAAATATAAGGAATAAATTACTAATACAAAGTTAACATTACCTGATGCCCCATTTTTTTGGCCTAAGTAACATTATTGTCAGTACTTTAGTTTTACAAGCCTCTAATCATAAAAGTAAAACCTGATTAAATTAATGGCTCAGCAAAAACCTACCACTCTCTGGAGAAATAACAAAAGCACATGCATCATATTCCTATGGGAACGAAATACCTGTCTGTAGTGTTTGGTCATTTAATGTCCTGAGATGCCCAAATAATCAACAGAGAAAGAACAGACATGATCTAAGTATCTATGAACTTATAAGTACGGAGCTGGATGAGATTTGATTAAAAAAAAAACAAAAAAACAAAAAAGTCACTTACCGGTGTCCAGTTTCCCAGTGAAATCCCTTAAAGGGGATTGAATGATACTTCCATCTGCTGAACTGTTATTTTAATTTCTCTTTCCACCTGGTAGTGGCAAAAAAAGTGAAGGGTTAGAAGAAACCATGCTGGCCCAGCTGAGAACCAGAGCCGAGTTACAAGTGGAACAGGTAGACGGTGACATGTGAAGAAGCCAAAAAACATGCAGTTTCTGTCGAAATGAGGGGGTCTGGAGTAGGGTGGCATAATACCATGAAGAGGAAAGAAAAATTAATGAAAATAAACATGAGAAAATAACTGGTTCTTTGATACAACCTTGCTGAATTATCCTGATAAAACAAAAAAGTGGACTTATATGGACTTGGAATATGTCAGGACACTGGACACGGAGAGTTAGCTGACTGAGTACGTGTAAATGGCTGGATACGTGTACAAAGCATTCAGCCTCCTGAGAGTCCCCTCTTGGGTGACTCTCACCTCCATCCTTCAAGGAACAGACAAAATGCCCAGCAGACAGATGCCCAGGAGTGAGACAGGAGGTGGGTGGAGCAGGGGTGGTGGCAGTGCCAAGTCCACTGTGAACGTACGAGATGTGAGAAGGCAAACAGACCAAAAATACAGAAATACTAACTTTATTCCTGCGGAGAAACCGACGACTGGAAAGAAGAGTCTGTCAATGTTGAAATTCTCTAACATTCCTTGAACAGGTTGTCCGTTAATTCGAAATGAGATGCTTGGGGCACTTAGATCTAAACAGCAACTGATGACGTCCTCAGTTCTCAGCAGATGCTGGTTTGGTGAGCTGACAGTGCGAGCAATACACCCTATGGAGAGAGACATTAAGGAGGGTCATGCGTTCTTATCTCAGAGAATCACCTTCAGAGCCAAAGTCCCAGATCTGAATAGGTAGTGACTGGACCAGAATAAATCCTGAATGCACAGTAATGGTTTATGTTACATCCTTTGTCAAAACAGTGCTGCTTTTTCCAGAAGCCATGCAGCTATCTTTGTTGTAAAATGAACCTCTGACGTGTAGAGGTCTGTGCATGCAGGAGAATGCTGGTTGAAGAAGATACCACTTTAGAGCTGATGATAATATAATGTCAGGGGAAGTCCCTAGGGAAGGACTTGAAGCGAAATGGTAACTTTATCACCCACTACTTGTATGACCATCAGCAAATTACTTAACCTCTATAAATCTTGATTTCTTATAAACCAAATAGCAACACCTTGTAGAGCTATTACAATGATTAAATTAATGGTTTAAAAGAAGAGAATCAGACATAGCAGGTATTTATCTCAGACCCTTTTTTAAAGATTAAGTCCCCTTTACTTTATAAAATACAAATGTAAAAAGATAATGAAAGCAGAAAATGTGATCATTTGCACATTTACTGAGAGACCACACATGTCAACTGATTTGTTATTTTATGATTTCTTTCACACAGGATCTTGGCTTCTTAAGTAGGACACAGAAGGACACCAGCGAGGCATGAAAATGATACCTGATACATGTCATACCTTGTCCTGTCATACCTGTGACCTACACCCATGCTTGGCTATGTCAGAACTCCTGTCCTGGTTAGTTCCACGGGCACACTGGAAGACCAGACGGTAAGGTTCTCCCAAACACACATGCCCACAAATGCAAACATACAAAATTTCTCAGTTTGAGCTGGACAAAAATAGATTTGATTACACAGGCTTTGCATTTTTATAGCACCTTTAAAAAATTTCTAGTATGCCAAGATTTTCATCAATAGCATATTTGAAATACCAATAGTGGAGCACAGCCACTTTTTAAAATGTGTACACTTTTTATTTTATCAATATTCAAATCTGCAAGTAATAAATTCATTACCAAGTGATTCTTCGAGAATTCCCTGAATATAATAAAGGCAGCTTGTTTAAAAAAAAATACCAAAAAATCATGCAAAAGCAATACAACTCACAGATAAAGGTCTATATCCCTGTTTGTCACAAGATCTGTAGCTGATAAAAATGTTTTTAAAAAAGATTTTTCACACTTTTGGCCCTTACAAACATGGCATGTGGATGCCCCAAATTCAATTCTCATTCACAGAGGAGAAACAAAGCAACACTGGGCAGAGACGAAGTTGGGAAGAATAAGTGAAGAAGAGCTCAAAATGTTTGCTGACGAGCCCAATGCTGGTCCCTCTGGAACATACCTGCTCTCCAATCACAAAGAGTTAAATGGCAGAGAATGTGCCCTAGCCCAGAAATCACAGATATCTGGTATTTTAAATTCTACTTCAACTATTAAAAAGAAAAAGAATAGGAGAATGAACCCAAGAAGATTGTGCGAATTCCAATTAATTCTACCATGGTCAGCCAGTCAAAAGCCAATTAATTTAGATGTCTTTATTGATCAAGAATCTAAAATCTGCAAAAGATCCCAGTGGCTGGAGGGAACACAGATTTTAGCTACAGGCAAGAGAGTGTGTATATTTCCTTGCCATTTGAAAAAACAGACATTTTCTCGTGATATAAAGTTTCAAGATGACTTTCTCCTGAAACTCCCCATCCGATTCTCCTTTCTGTGGTAAGTGCACAGATTCACCAAACAGTTTTGTTGTTCTCGCTGTTCTACTAACAAATCCCTTGTCCTGAAAGGCATATTGCATACAGTTCCACTCCATAAGCCCTGGGCTCTTTCTCTGTGTTGATGTAAAAAGTTTCAAACTAAATGCTAAAATGAGAATGGTGACGCAGTGCTATGTGGCTAAAACAATTAGAAGCAATCAGCACTGTTTTATCAGAGTAATGTTTTGTTTTGTTTTCTTTTCCACCTAATCTCTCTGTAAGGGGAAAACAAGTGAACATACCTCATTCATTCACTCCATTTTGTGTGGGGTGATACTCAAAAGTAGAGAGAGAGGATAATAATTAAAATGCATCATGAGAAAAAACAGACATTAACCCTACTTTTTGTTGGTCAGGTCTTCTGAAGTTCCAAAATTTTCTTACTAACCAATAAAGGCAAAGAGCCCTAAGAAAATTTTGGAATGGACACTGTGACTCTCCTGTGACCAGCACAGCACACCTGTGTGTAAAACATGCTACCCTAAGACCTGAGCTCCAACCAGTGCCCCACAGGTGACATGAAATATCCAAAATGTACCTGCATCTCTTCCAGGCTACTGAGCTACTGGCACTGAACAATGAACAAAGGAAAAATTTAGTAGGTATTACTGTTAGATACAACTAACTGGAGTGCTTTTATTTATAAACTCAGTAGCTCAAACTCTTAGGTTTAATTTAGTTTTAAAATTTATTTTCATAATTTATAAGACCTATAAAGCAATAATAAATGAATGTCACCTGATTTGCCCATAATAGGCAAGGTTCAGCATTCTGGAATGCAAGGAACCTCTCTGTATTTTCTATATGCTAAATGTGTCATAAATGTGTTATAAACATCAGGTTCATTCTAATGCAGCTCTGTGAATAGAGCACATGTCTGCAGAATCCAGATGAATTCCAGTATCTACATAATCAACAGCCACACTTTAAAATAGAGCCAATCAAAACCCACCTTTTAATAAATCAGAAAAGAGTATTATTTTTATTTTTATATATTACTCATTTTAAATGTGTGCTCAACCATCAAAGCTTAGTGTTGGTAGCTAGTGAAATGAACTATACATTTTTTTTTTTAATGGAGGGACTGGGAATTAAGCCCACGACCTCATGCATGCTAAGCATGAGTTCTACTACTGAGCTCCACCTTCCCCCCATACATTTATTTTTAAACAGTTCCACACTTGTGAAACAAAGCATCATCTGATTACGAACTGACTCCTCACAATACACTTTACAAATTACCAATTCTTGACATTATATTATCTACCAGGAGGTGGAACTAAGTCTATTCATTCCAATTATTTTCCAGGATTTGTTTTTGATTCCTTTTTATATCGAAAGTTAAGCTTCGTACATATGAATTAAAGTAAGTAGTAAATGCTTATGTTTTTCCGGTTGATTCACGGATCAGAACACTACTTCTGAAACATACCGCTCATCGGCAATCAAACTCAAGTCTTCTGGAAATGTACTATAATTGTATGAGGTTTCTTTCTCCCCTAGTGAAATTCTGCTTTTCACTCCACCCTCTCACTCATCACGTCAGTGTTAGATTTCTGAATCACAAATGCATCTGATACAAGCAACATCAAGCACTTTCAGGACTGGAAGGTGAGGGCGTAAGATTACCTTCCAGAACACTGTAAAAGAAGCCAGATACACTTACCTGACCAGAGGTGAAGGCCATCAAATCCACAGGAAAAGAGATCATCTCCAACACCATTGCCTCCCCACTCTTCGCCCCCTCCAGGGTAGGGGGAGCAGCCTTCTGTGGAAGCCCAGCCCATGCACAGATGAGTGGCTTCAGCGGTTACGAACGGCTTGGTGTGGTTGACCATCAACTCATAGTACCACTTCTTATACTGGGCAGACCCTTCACTGACACCCAGAAAAATATTGGGCCTCATGCTTTAAAGAGATGGGAACAGCATGTGAGAAAGTCCAAATAAATCTTTCATCATTTTAATCTACATTGTGCTATTCTGAACAGGAGTCCTGCTTTGCAAAGATACAAGTAAAATGTGTGTTTCCTTAAGTAAAACAAATTATTGAAACGATCACCGAGGCAGGATGCATGACAGCCAGACTTACAGGCAACGTTCAGGGAGTGGTGTCTGCTTTCTGGATTACTTAGCGACATCACTCAAGGATCTGATACTATTTTTTCTTAATTGCACTTCTGCTTCTTTTAAACATTAATCATGGTTAAGGTGAGGCACTCAGGACGGCAGAGCAGACCCTGAGAATCAATGCAGTTATTGTCAATCAAGGACACAGAGGCACCTTCTAAGCTAAACTTTGTGTCCCACAGGGTAGAAGGCTGAAGAAAGCCATATTCTCAGTGACAAAACCAAGGTGATCAGTAACCTTTGTTGTTCTCTATGACTTGCTGTGAAAAGAAGGATTTCTAAAGAAGGATTTCTAGCTAGTTATATTTAATTGCATTTTATGAAGGGACTTTGAGTTAATATCAAGAATGTGTGAAGGTCTCAGGAAATAAAGCTCATAAATAGCAGGTCTATTATACAAGGAACCACGAAGGAAATCAAATCAATCCTGTTTAAAAAACACATCATAAAAATATACACCAAACCGTACATTTTTGTTTGAAACAGAGTGAAGTAGGAAGTATTTCCTGAACAGCTGCCAAACACTGTATATCAAAGTTATCACTATCACACACAACATTTTCTTAATCATAAGCTGCATTCTATGCTGATGATCTTGTTCCCAGAAGGCACTGTGACATGGTGGTGAAGAGCTCCATCTTCAGAGTTAGACATGAGTTTCGTTTCCAGTTCCACACCGTAATCTGTTAAGTATGGCTCCCAGTAACAGTCTGTGCAGACACAGTGTAGAATGCTTGTCAAGCCCTGAGCACTGTGGCTGGCATGTGTACTCAACAAATGTCTGACACCTGGAAGGTAGACCTACCTGAAAATAGTTCCACTGCTTACTTGTGGAATTTATTATATTGTGGATATTTGAATTCAAGACCTTTATTATACGTAGCAGGCACTTCGTCATTGGCACTGAAGCATTTTCAGTTACATTCTAAGCAGGTGTAAAATGTAAGTCTACACAAGTGTACCCCTGTACGACGGTCAGTCTGCTCCTGAAGACAACAGTGGTACCTCAGCTACACAAGAATGTGAAGGAGAGCTCTTAGACATTTTTTGGTAACACATGTGCATTTCGCTTTGTTCATCTATTTGGTAGAAAAATTCTTATACCATTCACTGGGGAAATACGTAAAAGACACTAATAAAACAAAATAGACCATAAGAAGTTTCTGCTACAAAGCTGGAACATACATTGTTTGTTACGTTACCAATCTGGTGATGTCATCTATCTGAACCGACCTGCTGACATGGTTCACGAGGCGGGTCTGCAACAGCAGGTCTCTTCCTGGCAGGAGATTGTCACAGATGAGATGCTGGTTAGAATGGACTGCTACCCATGGCAAACACAGAGAGAGCGTAAGACATCAAGGACCTGAAAAGAGAAACTGCTTTCAGGTAAAACTCCCACAGACACAAACAATCCCCTCCAGGTACCGCTGGCCCAGTCATTTCACACACAGCAGCAGCGCCCACTGCGTTCATGCCTCTCCTTCACACACAGATCGGGGACCGCTCGTCCTCCCACTGATGACATGAACAGACACGAAGCAGTGTGACCTGACTGAAGTTAAAAGGTAGATAACACTCCCCCAAAATTTGACACCCCTTTTAAAAATGATTTTTTTCAAAAATATTTTTTAAATTATTCCGGAATTCATTTCTGGCCATAAAATAGTTCCCTTACCTTGTGATTTCTTCCATGCTTGTCTAAAAGTGAGATAATGGATTTAATATGCCCTTCTTTAATAATATTTAGAGCTTCTGGACTTTCTACTAACACACAGTGTACAAATTCAAGAATACCTAAAGAAGAAAAGAAAAAGAGGGGAAGAATATAATTAAGCACCTACAACAGTGTCTTTCCTCTTCTTTATGCATTTGTTCAGGTGTTGAGTGAACATAGTACAATTCTCACACGCTCGATGCATTTGTCATAGGACACTGTGATAGGGCTGGTGGTGTTTGGCAGGCAGGGCTGATGATCAGAGATGATGGTATGAATGAGGACAAGGCAAAGACACAGTTCAGCTGAGTGAGCAGGTAATTCTGCAGGTAGACATATGAAAGAAAGCAGCAATTAAGTGGGGCCTTAGAGAACTCTTTCGTGATTTTCTCCAGACAGCAAAGTAGGGTGCTAAAGTGCTGAGCGAAGTCTTGAATGGCAGGCACACCTGATGTGCCTGGGGTCCAGACCAAATATGGGCTGGGACAGGTGGCATAGGGCCACTTATGAAGCTTCTGGACACCGAAAGTCTAACCCTGCAACAATGCATCCCAACCCATGGAGATCACGACATTCTCCTGGAGGGTTATAGTAGGAAATGTTTCTTGGTTTGCAGAACAAAAGAAATACACAAAACAACACAAAAATAAGTAGAAATATACAATATATGAAACTGAGTAAGAATGGTGATATTCCTAGGTATCAGCTATCAGAGAAGATAAAATGGAACAGATCCTTTTTTAAAGTTTAAAAAAGAGATTAGAAAATAAATCTCATTATCTGAATTTTTAGTGTGAACTTGGAAAGCTAAATGGGTACGTGTGTATTTTTTCAGAGCAAGCCTGCCTTGTCAGCAATGAGAATGGAGTTCATGTGTATCAATTAAACGTAACATTCATAAAACACAATGTCTGTCGGAGAGTGCTGTATTGAGAAGGGGCCCAGAGGAACCTTGCAGAAAGGTTTACACCTTCCAAACGGAGCTCACTTTCTTAGCAGGTAAGTGTAAAGCGCTCAGGCTTACAGACGGCAGAGCACAGAGGTAATTCGCTTCAGCTGTCACAGTCCACGCTTCATCCAGACCCCACCCCGTTACAAGACAAGAGCTGTTAATGTTACTTTCTTAACCAATGACTTAATTCTTTGAAATACAAATGTATAAAGGTAAGTTTCTGGTGTGGTTCGAAATATGTTGCTGTGTTTCAACAATTTGTGTCCATTAAAAATTAAAGATAGCAGATAATGATAATAATACTAGAGACTGATGGGTAAGTTAAAGATGACTTTTATATAAAGGTAAGGAAACTATTTCTGCTATGATTAAGAAGTTAAGCAATAAAATAGACTCATTCATTCCAAGCTAATAAACTAAAATAACAGAAAGGGAAAAGCATTTTCACAGACAACATCCTATGTTATCCTGATGTGGGATTTCTGTTTGTTTTCTCCCCGAACTTATCACTACAGAACACACGGACACCTGTATTTATAATTAAAGCTGTACTGTGCGTACATGCCCGCTCGCTCACGTATCTTCTAGCCACTAAAAGTATGACCCTGCAACACTGCATCCTAACCAGTAGAGATCATTACACACTCTCCTGGAGTTCACAGTAGAAAATGTTTCTTAGCAAAACAAGAGGAATCTAGGAATGGTGCTTTTGCATTAAAAAGTCAGAGCTGAGTGGTTGCAGCAGCAAAGCCCTCTGGTCCACAGGGCCTAAGATATTTATTATCTGGCCTTTTACAGGAAACGTTTGCCAATCTCTGCTATAACATATAATCATTACCAAGAAAACAGGTAGAAGATCAAGAAAAATACATTCTTTTTGTAAATAAACATTCATAAATAAATATTCATTAACCTCAATGAATTAGGAAAAATTAAAAATTAGACTTTTGGAAAGAACAATGGAGACTGTAAATTGTTAATAATGGCAATACAAAAATATACCTCTTGATTTTTCTCATATTCAGCCTATTGCAATAGAAGGCTTTCAGAGTTTGGGGTTTAACATTAAAACTTTTTTTCAATGGGACCAGGTCAGATCCAACAAATAAACACTTAGTTGAAAAGAACTCTAATTCTGACAATAAAAAGTCAGAGAAAACTATTTTTAATTTTAGCTGTTGGAATAAACTGCTTTTATTTTTTATAGTAAGAAATTCCTAAAGGAAAACAAATTGGAAATGCCCAAAGAGTCATTTTCAAACAATAAAGACTTGCTAGATCTACCACATTGTGTGTATATTTAAATTATCCTGATGTATGCTCAAAACCTTAGGTGAAAAGTGAGACAGAGAAAGTGTTTAACATTATAAGGGCAACAGCTGATTAGAGATGATTTGAAAATTAAATTATAAATTCACTAAGACCTTGAAATTGCAACAGTACGTAACACTTATGGTCAGATTCTCAAAGAAAAAAGTTTAAGCTTGCATTTTTAAAGCTTGGCTAAAACCATCCTAAGGAAACACCCAGTCTTCAGAAATACATCAACTCAATCAACGGTTCTTGCTCATACAACTCTTTTGTCTTTTCAGTTAAATTTGGCCCAGACATAGTCCACATGAAGTCTGGGACAATGTCTAACTTCCCCTTTTCCCTCCCAAGAAATCCACAGTGGCTGCTCTTCTAAACTGGTCAGAGAATCTAAAAAGGCCTCATGCAGTGGTGATATATACAGTCGACTTCAGATGATGCAGAATGTGGAAAGGAAACCCAGCTGCCCATTCTGAGGCTCTCTGTCATGTAGTGAACCAGCAGCTGGCGGGGTGCAGACACTGCCGGGCCCTGCTGTAACTCCCATTCCCGCCCCTGGCAAGGGTCACTGCAGACTCCCGACCACCAGCTCCTGCATCCCTTTGCTTCAGGATTTGCTCTGCCCACAGTGGCAGCTGGAGGAGTCCTAGAATGAAAGCCCCTGGGAGCAGCACCACCCCAACGACAGAAGGGAAGTTGGTTACAAACACTTCCGACTCCCTCACCCTGCAGGTGGGATGTCACTAAGGCACGTGTTCTCTGCAGAATTTCCCCCAATAAAATAGCTCCAGACACTGTGGGGTAACTTATAAACATACCCTGTCTGGACCCTTCCTCCTCCACCTTGTCTCATGTCCACTCAGGTCCTGAATCAGCCCACCCTTCTACTTCTGGTGGACCCCAAGGTGAGGTGAGCTGCCTAATCAGCACACCCCTCTGCTGACTGTCTTCACACCCTCGTTGATCTCTCCCTAAGTCTGCAGGGCTTTATTTTGAGCTGTGCCCACTGCCCTTTTCCAAGGGCACTGAGAGTCTGTAGAGCCCCCCTCTGCTCTGCTGCTCAGACACATCCAAGCTACTCACACAGCTGGGGGACTGAGCAGAGGAGGGTGTGGTCCACAGCCTCAGATCAGACAGATCAGATGATGCCTATGGAAGCGCTAAGTAAACAGTGAAGCACGACTGAAATACATTTTCACTTTTACTGTGTGTGTGCATTATAGATGCCTATCATTACTGATACTGTCTCTTTTAAGAACTAAACAACATTCTACTTCCTCTAGGATAAAAAGCCATTCACAAAAAGCATAAATGTAACTACAGTAAAGAAAACTGTTCGGTGAAAAATACTTTAAATACTTAAAAACTAGGAGGCTACAAGGTACAGTGGACATATTTCAAGCCTGACACGAGGGAGCTGGTTTTCGTCTTGGCTACGGAAGTTAATTCTAGCATCTCAAAGCGGTGATTTCAATGTTCTACGCCTCGATTTATTCCTCTGTCAGTGAGAACGTTAGTTTAAGCATCCTCTAAGGGTCCTTTCTACTCAGAATTTCACTCTGCTTCCTCCAAGCACAGGGCTGCTAATTGAGGTAGAAATGCCTGGGCGGCAGCTGGATGGAGACAGGATGACAGCAGGTAGCGATTTGCAGCCAGTGGAATTGTGCTTCTGACTAAACTCTGGACTCTGAGTGGCTGAGCCTGAAGAACACTCAGCTCTACTCTTTCCTTCTCTCTCTCCTCTTCTCCTTTTGTTACGGAAAAGACGGGCCAGTCAAGAAACAAGCACCACTCGGAGGGTCAGAGTACTCAGATGTATTACGCCAGCCGGCTCAGAGGGGCTTCTGCTCCGAAGCTCTGAGCACCTCCAAGATGTGCACATGAGGTTTTACAGGGTAAAGTACAAGCTTGGGGTATTCGGCCAATAGGCATGGAACAGCTTTAGCAGCATTATCATCACAAAAGTGGGGGCGGGGAGGCAGCAAACCAACATTCCAAAGCCAGATATGTATCTTTGAAAACCCAGCTGCCTAGCAAAAAACATGAACAGCAAACCAACACTAATTAACTTAGATATACAAGTTGGTCCAGCAGAACTCAGATCAGTATTCCAATACTTAGATTTGTGAGGTATCTTGTTAGCCCGGCCCAGCCTCTCCTTCACATTCCTAGACTTGTGAGTTATCTTGTTAGACCAGCCGTTTTTCCTTCACACTTTAAGCATTTTTGCTGTGCTTTTTTTTTTAAGTGAAGCAGCTGATTTGTCCAGCGTTTGTCCATTCTGAAGGCTGCTCTTTTCCTCTCTCTTTCTAGATACTTCCTGGGCCAGGGAAAGGGACCAGCATACTTTTTTTATATCTACTGGAGCTTGCCAACAATTCTAGATGCTTTGACCCAAGAACTGATCCATTTTTGCATCTCTACCGTCATCCTGCTAGCACTAATCTGATCACTTCCTTCCAATAGCTACTCAGTTTTTCCTTATTCAGTGCATTATATATTGATTCAGTTGTCTCAGTCACACTGTGATGCCCTAAGAATCCTCATCTCTTAATTCCTGAGCTTTTTTATCTCAACAATCTCCTTTTCTCCTCTTGCCTCCCAACAACCCAGCAATGCCTTAGAACTCATTGTTACTCAAATTTCTCTTAACTTTAGGTTCCTAACATCTTAAACTCTGAAATTTCGCTGTGACTTAAAAGTAAACTCCTTTGACCACAACCATCTGTTCTTCTTTCCATCTTCATTTGATTCCAACAAATCTGCCCCTAACTGGGTCTTTTTGTGAAAATAATGGAATTATTTCTGTACTGACAGGTATTTTCTGAAGTGAATTCAAACACTCATTACTGCACTCATTCAGCAAATGCCATGAAGCACCTACTAGGTGCCGGATGGTATGGCATGTCCAGAGACTACGAAGATGAATAAAACCAGACCCCTACCTTCAAGGAATTCATTACCAGTGCAGGAGACGGAAAGGAAAAGTAAGCAACTGAAAAGACATCAGTGCTGTGGAAGTGCGCTGTGGAATGTTATGCAGACAGATGGGGGAGCAACTAACAAAGCCTGGGGCACCCCCGAGGCACCTGCAGAGCCCCAGAGCTCAGGCAGGCTTGGTAGTCACCTGCACGTCCCTACAACGCCGGCATAAAGTAATACTGCTTGTTAGACACAGACGCATCAGACCTGTTGCCTTTAGATATTTCGTAACGATGTTTATTAGTATTTACTAAACCCCTTCAAAATAAACTACTGTGCTATATATGATTTGGAAAGATAAATTTTTTTTCCAAAATCAGGCGAAGTAATCATTTGAACACAAGTTAAAAATGGGAATTTCAAATCAATCCTTTAAAAAAAAAATTCCATTTACTTAAACTAAAACTAAAACTAAAACAAAAGCAAAAACATTTCACCCAGACCAATCCTTTCATTTGTATAGTGCATTCATACTGCATTCAGAGTAACTGATTTGAAAAAGAATGGGAATTCTGACCTGGTAGTGGATTTCAGGACTTCATTCTTTTTTAAATGCAAATGAAGAGGATATGGTCAGATTGCTAGAAACACCTCAGGAAAGTGCCAATGATTTTATCAGTCAATAAACTTTTTAACCTATTAAAGGGAAAACATTCATACTGCACTAAATCTGTTTGTTTTTATGTCTGAAAGGACACAAAACAGAAGAAAACAGAAATAATATATCATAATAAGGAGGTAACTGGAAAACATACCGGAAGAAGCTTCCAGTCTTTCCAATTGGCTGATCAACCAGTCGAGGGAGCCAGAAAACTGAGCACAGTTTTTACGATTTCCTCTAATTAGAGCCGCTGCAAAAGGAAAAAAGCAGATTTCAGTTCCATAACTTTCTAGTTCAAAATGCAAGGTAAGCTAGTAGTAGCTGGAAAGTGTTGGTTCAAAAACAAAATACCTTTACTTTATACCTGAAACATTTATACAAATACACACATACATACATACACACAATTGAGACATTTAAAAAAAAGAATTGGTATTCATTACTGAGAACTGAAAAAATATTGCTTATTAGAAGGAATGTGCTTTGAGAAAGCTACACTCCATACTGGGAAGAAATACTGACGGGCAGTGGGAGCCAGGGCAGTGGGAGCCAGTGCACTGGGGATTTCCTCACTTGGGTCGTCACACGGCTTTTAATCAGCTGGGAGACTAAATTATTTAATTTCCCTAGAGCTCAATTTTCTCACCTGTGTAATGAAGAAGTTAAGGGAACACCACTTCTCCTGAACATGCAGCATAAAATACTACTAGGTATGACTAGTAACTATAACAGACATATAAAGAGATGTAATTAAATGTTACAGGGGAAAGAGGCTGGGAGGGCCAGTGACTAACAAGTGTGAAAACCTTTTCCCCTTGTATCTCTTTTTTCCATGTAGAAATTCACAATGCACACTAAAGACTCTAAGAAGTAACTCCTGTAGTCAAGCCACCTCCTTTAAACTTTGCTTAACCTAGTGTTTCCTGCACTTCTTTGACCAAAGAACCCATCTTACGTGAAATTCCTATGTGACCCTTCTGATCTTTCAATCCAACTAATACACTACAGTTAAAACTTGTTTCTAAATCATTCCATTCTTTCAAAGCAAATGTGATATCTTACATAAATTCTACTTGTACATCCACAAGATTGTCCAGAAACAATATAATTGTTTATAAAAGGCTGGTGAGATTTTATATAATATGATGCTTAATGTGAAAAAGCTGTTGCTGTAAGAAAAATCGCCATTTAAAATCTGCTGGTGCTAGGGAGCAGTTTGAAAACCTGAGATTTGAGAATACCCCGTTTATCTCGTTAACAGCAAAACAGAAGAGACCCAATAGCTACGGAGTTCAATCAGGCTTAAAGACTCCTTTCACATTTCCTCCTTCCTCCCCAAAAAGTTGTTATCTGACCTGAGAGGAAGAAAAGAAATAACGACAGAAAGGACAGGAAGGTTTCGGTTCTTATAACAGCGTAAGAAAAGCTCTTTGGTAAACAGAGTCCCTGCAACATCTGTACAAATATTAAAAGATGATGCACTGAATTACTTTGGCTCTCCAGCAGCCCCCAACAAAAGCCAGACAGACAGACAGACAGACAGACAGACACACAGACACACACACACACACACACACACACACACGTCAAGGATGAGGCGTAGTGGAGGAATGAGGAGTCCTATATGCTCAGCGGGATTTCTAATTTTAACATGTAAGTATCTGTTCCTGACTTAGAACAACAGCAACTGGGGTAAAGTACATGATGTTTTGGTATCTTCACTGAATTTCATTTGTTTAAAATTTAACCCATTCCTTTAACTTTACCTTTTTATTTTAAAATGCAAGATATTAAATATTTTCTAGAGGTCAAATGTTAGAGAAAAGGTAATTCTTGAAGGAAACTAATAATGCACAAATAAGCTGTTTTAATAAACCATGGAATATTTAAGAAAACCACACAGTAGGTCACAAAGAAAACACTAAATTTACCACAAACAGAAATGGTACCTAGGCTATGCTTTCTGACAACAAAGTAATGAAACTTGAGATTAGTAAGAAAAGCAGAAACAAAAATAAAACTTGAGCACATAAACATTTAAAATCTCTCCTAATTAATTTTTTAGTGAATGAGGGAATCAACATCACCTTTACAGAATACCTAGAAAATATAAAAAAATAGGAATGCTGCCTTACACAAACAATGGTAGATGGTCAAAACTGTAGTCAGAGAAAAATTAACACTTTGAGTGCTAAGCAAAAGGGTGAGAAATGTTAACTAAACATCCTTTCAAACTACAGGGGAAAATATAAAAAATAAGTAGAATTGGAAAAAATAAATAGCAATAAAAGTAGAAATTAATACACTGGAAATGGTAGAAGTGATCTATGTAGTAAGATGAAATAGTAGGACTGATCAACATAGTCAAGGACTCTGTTTAAATATGAGCTAAGAACCAACGATTTTAACCAAGAAGAGAAAAAGAACAAAATTAAGAGAAAAAGGAATTACAAAGTGCCACTTTATATATCTCTATACTGGATTTTTGAACGTTTAGGAAAAAGGATGGTCTCCAAATATGTATTTTTTCACCCAGAATTAACCCCAAGGAGAAAATCTGAACAGAATAACAAACCATGGGTGGTACTGAGAAGTATCTCAAAGACCAAACACTTTTTTCTGTTTAAGAAAGAAGTCATTTCTATACTAAAGTGTTCCAAAGTAAAGAAACTAAGAAAACCTCCCTACTTATTTTACAGACTGTATACCTTTGATGTCAATGCCTAACAGAGACAGTGTGCATATAAGAAAACCAGAGGGAACGCTCACCTATGAATACAGATCCAGAAATCTTATACAAGGATGGTATTGACAAATCATTCAGCAGTGAGCTGGCAGCATTAACTCAAGTGAGGGTTCATTATTCCAGTAAGACAGAAATCCATTAGGAAATCTGTTAATAAGTCAAAGATGAAACATGATTATCTCGACAAACTTTAAAAATGTATGTATTTTTTACCAAAAAATTTTAACTCAGTAAAACAGAATGCCTTGTGAACATTATGAATGTATGTGTGCACGTGCAGAGGATATCTTACAGATAAATGGGGTATGTGACTTATAATTCAGCAAGTTAGTCATGAAGAAATCAGTTAAGCAAGTTTCTCAAGTATTAGAAGAGTATAGAGAGAAATACACGGGAGCTCATCACGACGCCATTTATCACAGCAAACTACTGGGAACATCGTGCGTGTGGGCTGAGTAACTGATGGCACATCCCTGCAGCAGGGTGGTGCACATTCACTGAAACCTGGGGAGGGTCTGCAGTTACGGCCAAGGAACGATGCCCAATACAGAGGTCAGTGTAACAAATACTACAAAGGAATACTGAGAATATGGCCCCATTTTTGTGAAGTAAATGTATATACTCCACGTAAGTATACGCACAGAATGAAGAAACTGTGTTTTTGGAGTATTTCTTAAGATAACGAGAGCTGACTTTTTGAGAAATGTGTCCTGAGAAATGCCTGGGATAGAAACACACCCTCAAGAACTTTGATAAGGATGAGACGGCTCTCCCTGAGCCAAAAGGGGAAATTTTCTTCTTCAGAAACGGGGAGCTGAGGGGAGTAAGGAGGAAAGAGGGGCATGCTCGGTGATACGACTGTGCACACAGACCACCTGAAGCCACATAAATTCTGTAAAATAAGTAAATCAATCACAAATGCTCAGTAAGAACCTGTGAAGAGGTGACATTTTGCGGCCAAGATATTATGTAACCTCAGAGGAACAACAGACAATCACAAAGAAGCATGAAAGCAGGAAACAGTGTAACCGAACAACTCCCCAAAATGTACAGACACCAAGGGAAAGGCTGAAGCCTGTCCCTGTCCATGACACTGGAACTTGGACAGAGCTAACTAAAGCCTTAGGGGATCAGGCCACGACTGATGTCTTAGCAGGACAGGGATCTGCACAGGCACGCACGATGCTAGTGTATGTGTGTGCATGTGGGCGTGTGAAACAGTTTGCATGTATTTAATGTTATATTTAAATTCAAAGAAACATTTTTCAAGGTTATACACTAAAAAGAGTGGTTACATTTAAAAATTGTTTCTACCTTCTTTTTTATTATCTAAATTTTTATAATGAAGATGTATTAATTTTAAAGTTAAATAATAAGGGGGGATGGGTACAGCTCAGTGGTAGAGCGCGTGCTCCTTAGTAGCATGCGCGAGATCCTGAGTTCAATCCCCAGTACCACAACTAAAATAAATACATAAATAAACCTAATTACCCCACCCCCTCAAAATTAAATACTACAGCTACTTTCTTTTTAAAAAGAGAAAGGAAAAGCAGCTTCAGTACCTACAGCGGCAGTTGCTCTCAGACTTCTCAACATGCCAGTGGCAACTTCAGGTGGTGCTTCAAGGTTCATAAACAAATTCAAGACAAATGTTGTTTCCTCAATGCCCGACAAGAATGCCATACCCTAAAATACTCTGTAATTGCTGGCTAATTGGCCTTGAAGAGTTAGCAAGACCTTACACTCGCCATTCTATTTTTCTTCACTTTAAGAAATATTAATGTAAATGCATTAGGCACTAGGGTTGGCACTGTAAACATGAGCTTGAATAAAATGTGAATATAATACTATGCTTTGCAGGTCTTCTTCTAGCCTATTTTAAGCTCATTTAGATCTGACACTTTTTATTACACCTTTGCACACTGTCTGAAAATCGAAGGCATGTTATTTCTTAATGAATAAATAGTATCCAGTCTCTTACGGAACAAGAAGATCAGTGGTTAGGTGCAGTCCAACTTCAAGACGACAAAAACATTTTGAATTAAGCTCTTACAAAGGAAGTGCTAGTTCACTGAACCAACATTCTATAATGTTAAATAACTCATTAAATCTTTAAACTTTTATCCAGTCAGAATACAAAATGCAAGTCATGTGGCAGTTAACCAAAAAATTATTATTGTTTAAAAAATATTCTGCACTTATCAGCATCATAACATCCCTGTGTCTCATGCTCTTGTGGCTTCAACTCTGACTTAATAAAGCCTCACTTATATTCCTTCTCTGGTCTCTTAAGTTTCTAGAGTCCAGGGACTCAGGTCAGTAACACTTTGGGTGGATTGGCTGGCATGATTACATTGGCCAACAATGGCATGAGTGTTTTCCCATGGGTCCTGAGGAGAGAGCATCTCTGTAGGGTCAGCCATCTCTCCTTCTCCTTTTATGGGCCACCCATACATGTCCCTTAGCTGTTTTCTACTGGAGTTTCTGCCTTTCTTACAGGTCTATAAAGGATCCTAGAAAGTCACCCGTGTGAGCAGCTGCAGCTTCCTGAACAGCTGGCTGAGACAAGAGCTGCCTGAGCTGGTCCTGGAGAGAAAGCAGTGCGTGGCCCGCCTTCAGGATGCACAGCGTCAGCTGCTGGCCCCTCAGCACGTCCAGCTCTCCTTGTCCTGGAGGAGAAAGCCTCAGCAGGAAGGGCACAGGCTGCTTGGGCTCTCCCCTCAGCACAGCTCCGGCCTTGGGGAGGGTGCTGCCCAGAGGGACACATCTCACCTTGCCAAAGCCTGGCAGTGATGAAGGGATCGCCCTTTCCCGGGCTATGGGTGAGCATCCTCCTCCACCTTGAGGTCTCCCCTTCCACGTGCTGCCTCGAGTTGGGGCGAGAATGTAACGGTTTAACAAAGGGTCATATTAGCTACTGCCAAGTATAATCAAGAGTTTCCCAAGTTGCTGAAATTTCCATTCAGATACATGTCATAAAAAACAGACTTTCACCTTTTCTTGCCAAGACTCCTACAACAAAATTTTGTGAAATACTCACGACTTACAGTTCTCTAACATAAGTATAATGGCACCCACTAGAACCGCCAACAAGCCTGAGCCAGGCCACACCCCCAGCAGAACTCCCTCTGCTCGCTGAACCCAACCCAGTCACTACCTCCACACCCCACGCCCTGATCCGGTACTGGATCGATGGGACCCCACAAGACAAGGCTCCTCCTCACACATAAGTTACCACCAGCAGACTGCACCCCACTACCTACTAAGCTACAGCCCCCACAAACCAACCTGTCCCCGCCTACCTCACCTGAGATTCCCTCAACCTTAACATTACAATTGCCCCTAACCGCTTAGCCGGGTCAAATCACTCCCAGCGATTCCTCACCCCTCAGCCTGTGCCCACTCACCACGGGATCCCCCCACACCCGGAGTGCAACCTTACCCCAGCTCAACCCCTCACCCCTCAACCAGCGGGGGCAGGATGCTCTGGGCTCCCATCACCATGGCGACAGCCAGCCAGCCAGCCAGGGATCCCGGGCAGAGTGCTGGCACACAGCCCTGTGTCCCAGGCTCCTGGGCCCGGGCGGGGCTTGGAGGCACTTCCAATTCTCGCCCGGGCGCCCTGCCCCCACCCCTACGCCACCCCACTTCTCCCCCCCACACACCCAGAGCCTCGTCTGAGCTGATGGGTCAGGGTGGTACCAGGGTGCCCACCACTCGCCAGTGGGCCTTGGGTGGTTCATGGTGCTGCCGGCAGGGAGGGGGCAGCCCCGCCCAGAATGGACAGCAGGCAGCAGCAGACGCAGAGGCGGGGAGGGGGGCTGCCCGGGGAGAGCCACTCAACTTCCTCCCAACTCCCCCGATGCCTGGCCTGGGGGGCAGCCTCTGCTGCCCTGGCTTCCTGGAAACAATCTCTCCCTGTCAGCCTGCTCCTGGGAGGTAGGCGGGGTGTGGGGGGGGGGGGGCGAAGCAGCAGCAGCAGCAATGGCAGCATTTGGTCTACCCCATGCTAGAGCGGGGATTTGCTCCCATTTCCCGCTGTCGCTGCCGCCGCTCCTGCACCCTGACAGCACCTCCTCGTCTCCCAGGGGCAGAAATGACCTGCAACATAGGCCCTGCAAATCTGAACACCAAAAGCTGCCCCCAGGACAGGACGCAGGAGAGATGGGAGCAAATTCACAGGCTCCCAAGGGCAGACCCCTCTCCCGCCGCCGCCGCCCCCCCCGCAACCTGACCGCACCGCACACGCCTCCTGGGAACAGGCCATGGCCTGAGGGCCAGTCGGACGTGCTCCCTGGCCGTCCCGTGCCCTCCCACCTCCTGGGGCGGCGGTATACGCTATCCCCCGGGTATAAGCGGCAAAGAAGAGGCGCCCGTACTAATGAGCGGGAAGGAGAAGCGGGCACCACGAAACACGCGGTGGCCCACGAACCACCTCAGGGTCCTAACGGGTCGCGAGGCCCGGGCCTCACCTACGCACCGCTAGACGCGAGCGCAGCCCAGGCTTCAACCGCCGGCTCCCGACCTGCGCGCCCCCACCAAGCGCCCCCTTAACGGCTCGGCGGCGGCAGCGGGCGGCGGCCCAGACCCCAGGCCGCGTTCCTCCTCCAGGAGCTGGTCCGGGAGCACTCGGCTCCCGCCCGGCTTTCACACGCTCCGGGCGGGTCCGGTAGGCGACTTTGTGCGTACACGCGCATGCGCGCCCCTCCTCCTCCCGCACGCAGCGCGGAAGCTCGGGCTGGAACCCCCTGCTGTTCGGGAGGTGGGGACTGGTGCCGAGCTGGGGGCTGGGGGCAAGGGCCTGGCAGTGGGGCGGGGGGCCCATCCCTTTAACCGCCCCACCGGGTCTCCATCCTTAACACCCCCATCCCGTCACCTACCCGTCCTGGCACCCAACCTAAACCGCGACCAGCTCCGGGCCAGGCCACACCCCCTAGACCCTCTCCCCCTGCTCGCCTTCCCTCCCATACCCCGTGACCGCCCCCCCCCCACGTACAGCCAAGCCCCCAAGCCTCCCAACGGACCCCCGAAATGGGACTTCCTCTCACACCGAGGTCCCCGCAACGACACTCCACCACGCTAGTACCCTATGGCCCCCACGCCACAAGCTCACCCCTCATGCCTCACTGCAGGACCCCCAGCATCCCAAGATGGTCCCCCTCACCCCTCAGCCGGGTCAATTCCACTCCCAGCGATTCCTCACCCCTCACAGCCTGTGCCCACTCACCACGCGATCCCCCCACACCCGGAGTGCAACCTTACCCCAGCTCAACCCCTCACCCCTCAACCAGCGGGGGCAGGATGCTCTGGGCTCCCATCACCATGGCGACAGCCAGCCAGCCAGCCAGCCAGGGATCCCGGGCAGAGTGCTGGCACACAGCCCTGTGTCCCAGGCTCCTGGGCCCGGGCGGGGCTTGGAGGCACTTCCAATTCTCGCCCGGGCGCCCTGCCCCCACCCCTACGCCACCCCACTTCTCCCCCCCACACACCCAGAGCCTCGTCTGAGCTGATGAGTCAGGGTGGTACCAGGGTGCCCACCACTCGCCAGTGGGCCTTGGGTGGTTCATGGTGCTGCCGGCAGGGAGGGGGCAGCCCCGCCCAGAATGGACAGCAGGCAGCAGCAGACGCAGAGGCGGGGAGGGGGGCTGCCCGGGGAGAGCCACTCAACTTCCTCCCAACTCCCCCGATGCCTGGCCTGGGGGGCAGCCTCTGCTGCCCTGGCTTCCTGGAAACAATCTCTCCCTGTCAGCCTGCTCCTGGGAGGTAGGCGGGGTGTGGGGGGGGGGCGAAGCAGCAGCAGCAGCAATGGCAGCATTTGGTCTACCCCATGCTAGAGCGGGGATTTGCTCCCATTTCCCGCTGTCGCTGCCGCCGCTCCTGCACCCTGACAGCACCTCCTCGTCTCCCAGGGGCAGAAATGACCTGCAACATAGGCCCTGCAAATCTGAACACCAAAAGCTGCCCCCAGGACAGGACGCAGGAGAGATGGGGGCAAATTCACAGGCTCCCAAGGGCAGACCCCTCTCCCGCCGCCGCCGCCGCCCCCCTCCCGCACCCTGACCGCACCGCACCCGCCTCCTGGAACAGGCCATGGCCTGAGGGCCAGTCGGACGTGCTCCCTGGCCGTCCCGTGCCCTCCCACCTCCTGGGGCGGCGGTATACGCTATCCCCCGGGTATAAGCGGCAAAGAAGAGGCGCCCGTACTAATGAGCGGGAAGGAGAAGCGGGCACCACGAAACACGCGGTGGCCCACGAACCACCTCAGGGTCCTAACGGGTCGCGAGGCCCGGGCCTCACCTACGCACCGCTAGACGCGAGCGCAGCCCAGGCTTCAACCGCCGGCTCCCGACCTGCGCGCCCCCACCAAGCGCCCCCTTAACGGCTCGGCGGCGGCAGCGGGCGGCGGCCCAGACCCCAGGCCGCGTTCCTCCTCCAGGAGCTGGTCCGGGAGCACTCGGCTCCCGCCCGGCTTTCACACGCTCCGGGCGGGTCCGGTAGGCGACTTTGTGCGTACACGCGCATGCGCGCCCCTCCTCCTCCCGCACGCAGCGCGGACGCTCGGGCTGGAACCCCCTGCTGTTCGGGAGGTGGGGACTGGTGCCGAGCTGGGGGCTGGGGGCAAGGGCCTGGCAGTGGGGCGGGGGGCCCATCCCTTTACCCGCCCCACCGGGTCTCCATCCTTAACACCCCCATCCCGTCACCTACCCGTCCTGGCACCCAACCTAAACCGCGACCAGCTCCGGGCCAGGCCACACCCCCTAGACCCTCTCCCCTTGCTCGCCTTCCCTCCCATACCCCGTGACCGCCCCCCCCCACGTACAGCCAAGCCCCCAAGCCTCCCAACGGACCCCCGAAATGGGACTTCCTCTCACACCGAGGTCCCCGCAACGACACTCCACCACGCTAGTACCCTATGGCCCCCACGCCACAAGCTCACCCCTCATGCCTCACTGCAGGACCCCCAGCATCCCAAGATGGTCCCCCTCACCCCTCAGCCGGGTCAATTCCACTCCCAGCGATTCCTCACCCCTCACAGCCTGTGCCCACTCACCACGCGATCCCCCCACACCCGGAGTGCAACCTTACCCCAGCTCAACCCCTCACCCCTCAACCAGCGGGGGCAGGATGCTCTGGGCTCCCATCACCATGGCGACAGCCAGCCAGCCAGCCAGCCAGGGATCCCGGGCAGAGTGCTGGCACACAGCCCTGTGTCCCAGGCTCCTGGGCCCGGGCGGGGCTTGGAGGCACTTCCAATTCTCGCCCGGGCGCCCTGCCCCCACCCCTACGCCACCCCACTTCCCCCCCCCACACACCCAGAGCCTCGTCTGAGCTGATGAGTCATGGTGGTACCAGGGTGCCCACCACTCGCCAGTGGGCCTTGGGTGGTTCATGGTGCTGCCGGCAGGGAGGGGGCAGCCCCGCCCAGAATGGACAGCAGGCAGCAGCAGACGCAGAGGCGGGGAGGGGGGCTGCCCGGGGAGAGCCACTCAACTTCCTCCCAACTCCCCCGGATGCCTGGCCTGGGGGGCAGCCTCTGCTGCCCTGGCTTCCTGGAAACAATCTCTCCCTGTCAGCCTGCTCCTGCGAGGTAGGCGGGGTGTGGGGGGGGGGCGAAGCAGCAGCAGCAGCAATGGCAGCATTTGGTCTACCCCATGCTAGAGCGGGGATTTGCTCCCATTTCCCGCTGTCGCTGCCGCCGCTCCTGCACCCTGACAGCACCTCCTCGTCTCCCAGGGGCAGAAATGACCTGCAACATAGGCCCTGCAAATCTGAACACCAAAAGCTGCCCCCAGGACAGGACGCAGGAGAGATGGGGGCAAATTCACAGGCTCCCAAGGGCAGACCCCTCTCCCGCCGCCGCCGCCGCCCCCCTCCCGCACCCTGACCGCACCGCACCCGCCTCCTGGAACAGGCCATGGCCTGAGGGCCAGTCGGACGTGCTCCCTGGCCGTCCCGTGCCCTCCCACCTCCTGGGGCGGCGGTATACGCTATCCCCCGGGTATAAGCGGCAAAGAAGAGGCGCCCGTACTAATGAGCGGGAAGGAGAAGCGGGCACCACGAAACACGCGGTGGCCCACGAACCACCTCAGGGTCCTAACGGGTCGCGAGGCCCGGGCCTCACCTACGCACCGCTAGACGCGAGCGCAGCCCAGGCTTCAACCGCCGGCTCCCGACCTGCGCGCCCCCACCAAGCGCCCCCTTAACGGCTCGGCGGCGGCAGCGGGCGGCGGCCCAGACCCCAGGCCGCGTTCCTCCTCCAGGAGCTGGTCCGGGAGCACTCGGCTCCCGCCCGGCTTTCACACGCTCCGGGCGGGTCCGGTAGGCGACTTTGTGCGTACACGCGCATGCGCGCCCCTCCTCCTCCCGCACGCAGCGCGGACGCTCGGGCTGGAACCACCTGCTGTTCGGGAGGTGGGGACTGGTGCCGGGCTGGGGGCTGGGGGCAAGGGCCTGGCAGTGGGGCGGGGGGCCCATCCCTTTACCCGCCCCACCGGGTCTCCATCCTTAACACCCCCATCCCGTCACCTACCCGTCCTGGCACCCAACCTAAACCGCGACCAGCTCCGGGCCAGGCCACACCCCCTAGACCCTCTCCCCCTGCTCGCCTTCCCTCCCATACCCCGTGACCGCCCCCCCCCACGTACAGCCAAGCCCCCAAGCCTCCCAACGGACCCCCGAAATGGGACTTCCTCTCACACCGAGGTCCCCGCAACGACACTCCACCACGCTAGTACCCTATGGCCCCCACGCCACAAGCTCACCCCTCATGCCTCACTGCAGGACCCCCAGCATCCCAAGATGGTCCCCCTCACCCCTCAGCCGGGTCAATTCCACTCCCAGCGATTCCTCACCCCTCACAGCCTGTGCCCACTCACCACGCGATCCCCCCACACCCGGAGTGCAACCTTACCCCAGCTCAACCCCTCACCCCTCAACCAGCGGGGGCAGGATGCTCTGGGCTCCCATCACCATGGCGACAGCCAGCCAGCCAGCCAGCCAGGGATCCCGGGCAGAGTGCTGGCACACAGCCCTGTGTCCCAGGCTCCTGGGCCCGGGCGGGGCTTGGAGGCACTTCCAATTCTCGCCCGGGCGCCCTGCCCCCACCCCTACGCCACCCCACTTCTCCCCCCCACACACCCAGAGTCTCGTCTGAGCTGATGAGTCAGGGTGGTACCAGGGTGCCCACCACTCGCCAGTGGGCCTTGGGTGGTTCATGGTGCTGCCGGCAGGGAGGGGGCAGCCCCGCCCAGAATGGACAGCAGGCAGCAGCAGACGCAGAGGCGGGGAGGGGGGCTGCCCGGGGAGAGCCACTCAACTTCCTCCCAACTCCCCCGATGCCTGGCCTGGGGGGCAGCCTCTGCTGCCCTGGCTTCCTGGAAACAATCTCTCCCTGTCAGCCTGCTCCTGGGAGGTAGGCGGGGTGTGGGGGGGGGGCGAAGCAGCAGCAGCAGCAATGGCAGCATTTGGTCTACCCCATGCTAGAGCGGGGATTTGCTCCCATTTCCCGCTGTCGCTGCCGCCGCTCCTGCACCCTGACAGCACCTCCTCGTCTCCCAGGGGCAGAAATGACCTGCAACATAGGCCCTGCAAATCTGAACACCAAAAGCTGCCCCCAGGACAGGACGCAGGAGAGATGGGGGCAAATTCACAGGCTCCCAAGGGCAGACCCCTCTCCCGCCGCCGCCGCCGCCCCCCTCCCGCACCCTGACCGCACCGCACCCGCCTCCTGGAACAGGCCATGGCCTGAGGGCCAGTCGGACGTGCTCCCTGGCCGTCCCGTGCCCTCCCACCTCCTGGGGCGGCGGTATACGCTATCCCCCGGGTATAAGCGGCAAAGAAGAGGCGCCCGTACTAATGAGCGGGAAGGAGAAGCGGGCACCACGAAACACGCGGTGGCCCACGAACCACCTCAGGGTCCTAACGGGTCGCGAGGCCCGGGCCTCACCTACGCACCGCTAGACGCGAGCGCAGCCCAGGCTTCAACCGCCGGCTCCCGACCTGCGCGCCCCCACCAAGCGCCCCCTTAACGGCTCGGCGGCGGCAGCGGGCGGCGGCCCAGACCCCAGGCCGCGTTCCTCCTCCAGGAGCTGGTCCGGGAGCACTCGGCTCCCGCCCGGCTTTCACACGCTCCGGGCGGGTCCGGTAGGCGACTTTGTGCGTACACGCGCATGCGCGCCCCTCCTCCTCCCGCACGCAGCGCGGACGCTCGGGCTGGAACCCCCTGCTGTTCGGGAGGTGGGGACTGGTGCCGAGCTGGGGGCTGGGGGCAAGGGCCTGGCAGTGGGGCGGGGGGCCCATCCCTTTACCCGCCCCACCGGGTCTCCATCCTTAACACCCCCATCCCGTCACCTACCCGTCCTGGCACCCAACCTAAACCGCGACCAGCTCCGGGCCAGGCCACACCCCCTAGACCCTCTCCCCCTGCTCGCCTTCCCTCCCATACCCCGTGACCGCCCCCCCCCCACGTACAGCCAAGCCCCCAAGCCTCCCAACGGACCCCCGAAATGGGACTTCCTCTCACACCGAGGTCCCCGCAACGACACTCCACCACGCTAGTACCCTATGGCCCCCACGCCACAAGCTCACCCCTCATGCCTCACTGCAGGACCCCCAGCATCCCAAGATGGTCCCCCTCACCCCTCAGCCGGGTCAATTCCACTCCCAGCGATTCCTCACCCCTCACAGCCTGTGCCCACTCACCACGCGATCCCCCCACACCCGGAGTGCAACCTTACCCCAGCTCAACCCCTCACCCCTCAACCAGCGGGGGCAGGATGCTCTGGGCTCCCATCACCATGGCGACAGCCAGCCAGCCAGCCAGCCAGGGATCCCGGGCAGAGTGCTGGCACACAGCCCTGTGTCCCAGGCTCCTGGGCCCGGGCGGGGCTTGGAGGCACTTCCAATTCTCGCCCGGGCGCCCTGCCCCCACCCCTACGCCACCCCACTTCTCCCCCCCACACACCCAGAGCCTCGTCTGAGCTGATGAGTCAGGGTGGTACCAGGGTGCCCACCACTCGCCAGTGGGCCTTGGGTGGTTCATGGTGCTGCCGGCAGGGAGGGGGCAGCCCCGCCCAGAATGGACAGCAGGCAGCAGCAGACGCAGAGGCGGGGAGGGGGGCTGCCCGGGGAGAGCCACTCAACTTCCTCCCAACTCCCCCGATGCCTGGCCTGGGGGGCAGCCTCTGCTGCCCTGGCTTCCTGGAAACAATCTCTCCCTGTCAGCCTGCTCCTGGGAGGTAGGCGGGGTGTGGGGGGGGGGGGCGAAGCAGCAGCAGCAGCAATGGCAGCATTTGGTCTACCCCATGCTAGAGCGGGGATTTGCTCCCATTTCCCGCTGTCGCTGCCGCCGCTCCTGCACCCTGACAGCACCTCCTCGTCTCCCAGGGGCAGAAATGACCTGCAACATAGGCCCTGCAAATCTGAACACCAAAAGCTGCCCCCAGGACAGGACGCAGGAGAGATGGGGGCAAATTCACAGGCTCCCAAGGGCAGACCCCTCTCCCGCCGCCGCCGCCGCCCCCCTCCCGCACCCTGACCGCACCGCACCCGCCTCCTGGAACAGGCCATGGCCTGAGGGCCAGTCGGACGTGCTCCCTGGCCGTCCCGTGCCCTCCCACCTCCTGGGGCGGCGGTATACGCTATCCCCCGGGTATAAGCGGCAAAGAAGAGGCGCCCGTACTAATGAGCGGGAAGGAGAAGCGGGCACCACGAAACACGCGGTGGCCCACGAACCACCTCAGGGTCCTAACGGGTCGCGAGGCCCGGGCCTCACCTACGCACCGCTAGACGCGAGCGCAGCCCAGGCTTCAACCGCCGGCTCCCGACCTGCGCGCCCCCACCAAGCGCCCCCTTAACGGCTCGGCGGCGGCAGCGGGCGGCGGCCCAGACCCCAGGCCGCGTTCCTCCTCCAGGAGCTGGTCCGGGAGCACTCGGCTCCCGCCCGGCTTTCACACGCTCCGGGCGGGTCCGGTAGGCGACTTTGTGCGTACACGCGCATGCGCGCCCCTCCTCCTCCCGCACGCAGCGCGGACGCTCGGGCTGGAACCCCCTGCTGTTCGGGAGGTGGGGACTGGTGCCGAGCTGGGGGCTGGGGGCAAGGGCCTGGCAGTGGGGCGGGGGGCCCATCCCTTTACCCGCCCCACCGGGTCTCCATCCTTAACACCCCCATCCCGTCACCTACCCGTCCTGGCACCCAACCTAAACCGCGACCAGCTCCGGGCCAGGCCACACCCCCTAGACCCTCTCCCCCTGCTCGCCTTCCCTCCCATACCCCGTGACCGCCCCCCCCCACGTACAGCCAAGCCCCCAAGCCTCCCAACGGACCCCCGAAATGGGACTTCCTCTCACACCGAGGTCCCCGCAACGACACTCCACCACGCTAGTACCCTATGGCCCCCACGCCACAAGCTCACCCCTCATGCCTCACTGCAGGACCCCCAGCATCCCAAGATGGTCCCCCTCACCCCTCAGCCGGGTCAATTCCACTCCCAGCGATTCCTCACCCCTCACAGCCTGTGCCCACTCACCACGCGATCCCCCCACACCCGGAGTGCAACCTTACCCCAGCTCAACCCCTCACCCCTCAACCAGCGGGGGCAGGATGCTCTGGGCTCCCATCACCATGGCGACAGCCAGCCAGCCAGCCAGCCAGGGATCCCGGGCAGAGTGCTGGCACACAGCCCTGTGTCCCAGGCTCCTGGGCCCGGGCGGGGCTTGGAGGCACTTCCAATTCTCGCCCGGGCGCCCTGCCCCCACCCCTACGCCACCCCACTTCCCCCCCACACACACCCAGAGCCTCGTCTGAGCTGATGAGTCAGGGTGGTACCAGGGTGCCCACCACTCGCCAGTGGGCCTTGGGTGGTTCATGGTGCTGCCGGCAGGGAGGGGGCAGCCCCGCCCAGAATGGACAGCAGGCAGCAGCAGACGCAGAGGCGGGGAGGGGGGCTGCCCGGGGAGAGCCACTCAACTTCCTCCCAACTCCCCCGATGCCTGGCCTGGGGGGCAGCCTCTGCTGCCCTGGCTTCCTGGAAACAATCTCTCCCTGTCAGCCTGCTCCTGGGAGGTAGGCGGGGTGTGGGGGGGGGCGAAGCAGCAGCAGCAGCAATGGCAGCATTTGGTCTACCCCATGCTAGAGCGGGGATTTGCTCCCATTTCCCGCTGTCGCTGCCGCCGCTCCTGCACCCTGACAGCACCTCCTCGTCTCCCAGGGGCAGAAATGACCTGCAACATAGGCCCTGCAAATCTGAACACCAAAAGCTGCCCCCAGGACAGGACGCAGGAGAGATGGGGGCAAATTCACAGGCTCCCAAGGGCAGACCCCTCTCCCGCCGCCGCCGCCCCCCTCCCGCACCCTGACCGCACCGCACCCGCCTCCTGGAACAGGCCATGGCCTGAGGGCCAGTCGGACGTGCTCCCTGGCCGTCCCGTGCCCTCCCACCTCCTGGGGCGGCGGTATACGCTATCCCCCGGGTATAAGCGGCAAAGAAGAGGCGCCCGTACTAATGAGCGGGAAGGAGAAGCGGGCACCACGAAACACGCGGTGGCCCACGAACCACCTCAGGGTCCTAACGGGTCGCGAGGCCCGGGCCTCACCTACGCACCGCTAGACGCGAGCGCAGCCCAGGCTTCAACCGCCGGCTCCCGACCTGCGCGCCCCCACCAAGCGCCCCCTTAACGGCTCGGCGGCGGCAGCGGGCGGCGGCCCAGACCCCAGGCCGCGTTCCTCCTCCAGGAGCTGGTCCGGGAGCACTCGGCTCCCGCCCGGCTTTCACACGCTCCGGGCGGGTCCGGTAGGCGACTTTGTGCGTACACGCGCATGCGCGCCCCTCCTCCTCCCGCACGCAGCGCGGACGCTCGGGCTGGAACCCCCTGCTGTTCGGGAGGTGGGGACTGGTGCCGAGCTGGGGGCTGGGGGCAAGGGCCTGGCAGTGGGGCGGGGGGCCCATCCCTTTACCCGCCCCACCGGGTCTCCATCCTTAACACCCCCATCCCGTCACCTACCCGTCCTGGCACCCAACCTAAACCGCGACCAGCTCCGGGCCAGGCCACACCCCCTAGACCCTCTCCCCCTGCTCGCCTTCCCTCCCATACCCCGTGACCGCCCCCCCCCACGTACAGCCAAGCCCCCAAGCCTCCCAACGGACCCCCGAAATGGGACTTCCTCTCACACCGAGGTCCCCGCAACGACACTCCACCACGCTAGTACCCTATGGCCCCCACGCCACAAGCTCATCCCTCATGCCTCACTGCAGGACCCCCAGCATCCCAAGATGGTCCCCCTCACCCCTCAGCCGGGTCAATTCCACTCCCAGCGATTCCTCACCCCTCACAGCCTGTGCCCACTCACCACGCGATCCCCCCACACCCGGAGTGCAACCTTACCCCAGCTCAACCCCTCACCCCTCAACCAGCGGGGGCAGGATGCTCTGGGCTCCCATCACCATGGCGACAGCCAGCCAGCCAGCCAGCCAGGGATCCCGGGCAGAGTGCTGGCACACAGCCCTGTGTCCCAGGCTCCTGGGCCCGGGCGGGGCTTGGAGGCACTTCCAATTCTCGCCCGGGCGCCCTGCCCCCACCCCTACGCCACCCCACTTCTCCCCCCCACACACCCAGAGCCTCGTCTGAGCTGATGAGTCAGGGTGGTACCAGGGTGCCCACCACTCGCCAGTGGGCCTTGGGTGGTTCATGGTGCTGCCGGCAGGGAGGGGGCAGCCCCGCCCAGAATGGACAGCAGGCAGCAGCAGACGCAGAGGCGGGGAGGGGGGCTGCCCGGGGAGAGCCACTCAACTTCCTCCCAACTCCCCCGATGCCTGGCCTGGGGGGCAGCCTCTGCTGCCCTGGCTTCCTGGAAACAATCTCTCCCTGTCAGCCTGCTCCTGGGAGGTAGGCGGGGTGTGGGGGGGGGGGGCGAAGCAGCAGCAGCAGCAATGGCAGCATTTGGTCTACCCCATGCTAGAGCGGGGATTTGCTCCCATTTCCCGCTGTCGCTGCCGCCGCTCCTGCACCCTGACAGCACCTCCTCGTCTCCCAGGGGCAGAAATGACCTGCAACATAGGCCCTGCAAATCTGAACACCAAAAGCTGCCCCCAGGACAGGACGCAGGAGAGATGGGGGCAAATTCACAGGCTCCCAAGGGCAGACCCCTCTCCCGCCGCCGCCGCCGCCCCCCTCCCGCACCCTGACCGCACCGCACCCGCCTCCTGGAACAGGCCATGGCCTGAGGGCCAGTCGGACGTGCTCCCTGGCCGTCCCGTGCCCTCCCACCTCCTGGGGCGGCGGTATACGCTATCCCCCGGGTATAAGCGGCAAAGAAGAGGCGCCCGTACTAATGAGCGGGAAGGAGAAGCGGGCACCACGAAACACGCGGTGGCCCACGAACCACCTCAGGGTCCTAACGGGTCGCGAGGCCCGGGCCTCACCTACGCACCGCTAGACGCGAGCGCAGCCCAGGCTTCAACCGCCGGCTCCCGACCTGCGCGCCCCCACCAAGCGCCCCCTTAACGGCTCGGCGGCGGCAGCGGGCGGCGGCCCAGACCCCAGGCCGCGTTCCTCCTCCAGGAGCTGGTCCGGGAGCACTCGGCTCCCGCCCGGCTTTCACACGCTCCGGGCGGGTCCGGTAGGCGACTTTGTGCGTACACGCGCATGCGCGCCCCTCCTCCTCCCGCACGCAGCGCGGACGCTCGGGCTGGAACCCCCTGCTGTTCGGGAGGTGGGGACTGGTGCCGAGCTGGGGGCTGGGGGCAAGGGCCTGGCAGTGGGGCGGGGGGCCCATCCCTTTACCCGCCCCACCGGGTCTCCATCCTTAACACCCCCATCCCGTCACCTACCCGTCCTGGCACCCAACCTAAACCGCGACCAGCTCCGGGCCAGGCCACACCCCCTAGACCCTCTCCCCCTGCTCGCCTTCCCTCCCATACCCCGTGACCGCCCCCCCCCACGTACAGCCAAGCCCCCAAGCCTCCCAACGGACCCCCGAAATGGGACTTCCTCTCACACCGAGGTCCCCGCAACGACACTCCACCACGCTAGTACCCTATGGCCCCCACGCCACAAGCTCACCCCTCATGCCTCACTGCAGGACCCCCAGCATCCCAAGATGGTCCCCCTCACCCCTCAGCCGGGTCAATTCCACTCCCAGCGATTCCTCACCCCTCACAGCCTGTGCCCACTCACCACGCGATCCCCCCACACCCGGAGTGCAACCTTACCCCAGCTCAACCCCTCACCCCTCAACCAGCGGGGGCAGGATGCTCTGGGCTCCCATCACCATGGCGACAGCCAGCCAGCCAGCCAGCCAGGGATCCCGGGCAGAGTGCTGGCACACAGCCCTGTGTCCCAGGCTCCTGGGCCCGGGCGGGGCTTGGAGGCACTTCCAATTCTCGCCCGGGCGCCCTGCCCCCACCCCTACGCCACCCCACTTCTCCCCCCCACACACCCAGAGCCTCGTCTGAGCTGATGAGTCAGGGTGGTACCAGGGTGCCCACCACTCGCCAGTGGGCCTTGGGTGGTTCATGGTGCTGCCGGCAGGGAGGGGGCAGCCCCGCCCAGAATGGACAGCAGGCAGCAGCAGACGCAGAGGCGGGGAGGGGGGCTGCCCGGGGAGAGCCACTCAACTTCCTCCCAACTCCCCCGATGCCTGGCCTGGGGGGCAGCCTCTGCTGCCCTGGCTTCCTGGAAACAATCTCTCCCTGTCAGCCTGCTCCTGGGAGGTAGGCGGGGTGTGGGGGGGGGGGCGAAGCAGCAGCAGCAGCAATGGCAGCATTTGGTCTACCCCATGCTAGAGCGGGGATTTGCTCCCATTTCCCGCTGTCGCTGCCGCCGCTCCTGCACCCTGACAGCACCTCCTCGTCTCCCAGGGGCAGAAATGACCTGCAACATAGGCCCTGCAAATCTGAACACCAAAAGCTGCCCCCAGGACAGGACGCAGGAGAGATGGGGGCAAATTCACAGGCTCCCAAGGGCAGACCCCTCTCCCGCCGCCGCCGCCGCCCCCCTCCCGCACCCTGACCGCACCGCACCCGCCTCCTGGAACAGGCCATGGCCTGAGGGCCAGTCGGACGTGCTCCCTGGCCGTCCCGTGCCCTCCCACCTCCTGGGGCGGCGGTATACGCTATCCCCCGGGTATAAGCGGCAAAGAAGAGGCGCCCGTACTAATGAGCGGGAAGGAGAAGCGGGCACCACGAAACACGCGGTGGCCCACGAACCACCTCAGGGTCCTAACGGGTCGCGAGGCCCGGGCCTCACCTACGCACCGCTAGACGCGAGCGCAGCCCAGGCTTCAACCGCCGGCTCCCGACCTGCGCGCCCCCACCAAGCGCCCCCTTAACGGCTCGGCGGCGGCAGCGGGCGGCGGCCCAGACCCCAGGCCGCGTTCCTCCTCCAGGAGCTGGTCCGGGAGCACTCGGCTCCCGCCCGGCTTTCACACGCTCCGGGCGGGTCCGGTAGGCGACTTTGTGCGTACACGCGCATGCGCGCCCCTCCTCCTCCCGCACGCAGCGCGGACGCTCGGGCTGGAACCACCTGCTGTTCGGGAGGTGGGGACTGGTGCCGGGCTGGGGGCTGGGGGCAAGGGCCTGGCAGTGGGGCGGGGGGCCCATCCCTTTACCCGCCCCACCGGGTCTCCATCCTTAACACCCCCATCCCGTCACCTACCCGTCCTGGCACCCAACCTAAACCGCGACCAGCTCCGGGCCAGGCCACACCCCCTAGACCCTCTCCCCCTGCTCGCCTTCCCTCCCATACCCCGTGACCGCCCCCCCCCACGTACAGCCAAGCCCCCAAGCCTCCCAACGGACCCCCGAAATGGGACTTCCTCTCACACCGAGGTCCCCGCAACGACACTCCACCACGCTAGTACCCTATGGCCCCCACGCCACAAGCTCACCCCTCATGCCTCACTGCAGGACCCCCAGCATCCCAAGATGGTCCCCCTCACCCCTCAGCCGGGTCAATTCCACTCCCAGCGATTCCTCACCCCTCACAGCCTGTGCCCACTCACCACGCGATCCCCCCACACCCGGAGTGCAACCTTACCCCAGCTCAACCCCTCACCCCTCAACCAGCGGGGGCAGGATGCTCTGGGCTCCCATCACCATGGCGACAGCCAGCCAGCCAGCCAGCCAGGGATCCCGGGCAGAGTGCTGGCACACAGCCCTGTGTCCCAGGCTCCTGGGCCCGGGCGGGGCTTGGAGGCACTTCCAATTCTCGCCCGGGCGCCCTGCCCCCACCCCTACGCCACCCCACTTCTCCCCCCCACACACCCAGAGCCTCGTCTGAGCTGATGAGTCAGGGTGGTACCAGGGTGCCCACCACTCGCCAGTGGGCCTTGGGTGGTTCATGGTGCTGCCGGCAGGGAGGGGGCAGCCCCGCCCAGAATGGACAGCAGGCAGCAGCAGACGCAGAGGCGGGGAGGGGGGCTGCCCGGGGAGAGCCACTCAACTTCCTCCCAACTCCCCCGATGCCTGGCCTGGGGGGCAGCCTCTGCTGCCCTGGCTTCCTGGAAACAATCTCTCCCTGTCAGCCTGCTCCTGGGAGGTAGGCGGGGTGTGGGGGGGGGGGCGAAGCAGCAGCAGCAGCAATGGCAGCATTTGGTCTACCCCATGCTAGAGCGGGGATTTGCTCCCATTTCCCGCTGTCGCTGCCGCCGCTCCTGCACCCTGACAGCACCTCCTCGTCTCCCAGGGGCAGAAATGACCTGCAACATAGGCCCTGCAAATCTGAACACCAAAAGCTGCCCCCAGGACAGGACGCAGGAGAGATGGGGGCAAATTCACAGGCTCCCAAGGGCAGACCCCTCTCCCGCCGCCGCCGCCGCCCCCCTCCCGCACCCTGACCGCACCGCACCCGCCTCCTGGAACAGGCCATGGCCTGAGGGCCAGTCGGACGTGCTCCCTGGCCGTCCCGTGCCCTCCCACCTCCTGGGGCGGCGGTATACGCTATCCCCCGGGTATAAGCGGCAAAGAAGAGGCGCCCGTACTAATGAGCGGGAAGGAGAAGCGGGCACCACGAAACACGCGGTGGCCCACGAACCACCTCAGGGTCCTAACGGGTCGCGAGGCCCGGGCCTCACCTACGCACCGCTAGACGCGAGCGCAGCCCAGGCTTCAACCGCCGGCTCCCGACCTGCGCGCCCCCACCAAGCGCCCCCTTAACGGCTCGGCGGCGGCAGCGGGCGGCGGCCCAGACCCCAGGCCGCGTTCCTCCTCCAGGAGCTGGTCCGGGAGCACTCGGCTCCCGCCCGGCTTTCACACGCTCCGGGCGGGTCCGGTAGGCGACTTTGTGCGTACACGCGCATGCGCGCCCCTCCTCCTCCCGCACGCAGCGCGGACGCTCGGGCTGGAACCCCCTGCTGTTCGGGAGGTGGGGACTGGTGCCGAGCTGGGGGCTGGGGGCAAGGGCCTGGCAGTGGGGCGGGGGGCCCATCCCTTTACCCGCCCCACCGGGTCTCCATCCTTAACACCCCCATCCCGTCACCTACCCGTCCTGGCACCCAACCTAAACCGCGACCAGCTCCGGGCCAGGCCACACCCCCTAGACCCTCTCCCCCTGCTCGCCTTCCCTCCCATACCCCGTGACCGCCCCCCCCCACGTACAGCCAAGCCCCCAAGCCTCCCAACGGACCCCCGAAATGGGACTTCCTCTCACACCGAGGTCCCCGCAACGACACTCCACCACGCTAGTACCCTATGGCCCCCACGCCACAAGCTCACCCCTCATGCCTCACTGCAGGACCCCCAGCATCCCAAGATGGTCCCCCTCACCCCTCAGCCGGGTCAATTCCACTCCCAGCGATTCCTCACCCCTCACAGCCTGTGCCCACTCACCACGCGATCCCCCCACACCCGGAGTGCAACCTTACCCCAGCTCAACCCCTCACCCCTCAACCAGCGGGGGCAGGATGCTCTGGGCTCCCATCACCATGGCGACAGCCAGCCAGCCAGCCAGCCAGGGATCCCGGGCAGAGTGCTGGCACACAGCCCTGTGTCCCAGGCTCCTGGGCCCGGGCGGGGCTTGGAGGCACTTCCAATTCTCGCCCGGGCGCCCTGCCCCCACCCCTACGCCACCCCACTTCTCCCCCCCACACACCCAGAGCCTCGTCTGAGCTGATGAGTCAGGGTGGTACCAGGGTGCCCACCACTCGCCAGTGGGCCTTGGGTGGTTCATGGTGCTGCCGGCAGGGAGGGGGCAGCCCCGCCCAGAATGGACAGCAGGCAGCAGCAGACGCAGAGGCGGGGAGGGGGGCTGCCCGGGGAGAGCCACTCAACTTCCTCCCAACTCCCCCGATGCCTGGCCTGGGGGGCAGCCTCTGCTGCCCTGGCTTCCTGGAAACAATCTCTCCCTGTCAGCCTGCTCCTGGGAGGTAGGCGGGGTGTGGGGGGGGGGGGCGAAGCAGCAGCAGCAGCAATGGCAGCATTTGGTCTACCCCATGCTAGAGCGGGGATTTGCTCCCATTTCCCGCTGTCGCTGCCGCCGCTCCTGCACCCTGACAGCACCTCCTCGTCTCCCAGGGGCAGAAATGACCTGCAACATAGGCCCTGCAAATCTGAACACCAAAAGCTGCCCCCAGGACAGGACGCAGGAGAGATGGGGGCAAATTCACAGGCTCCCAAGGGCAGACCCCTCTCCCGCCGCCGCCGCCCCCCTCCCGCACCCTGACCGCACCGCACCCGCCTCCTGGAACAGGCCATGGCCTGAGGGCCAGTCGGACGTGCTCCCTGGCCGTCCCGTGCCCTCCCACCTCCTGGGGCGGCGGTATACGCTATCCCCCGGGTATAAGCGGCAAAGAAGAGGCGCCCGTACTAATGAGCGGGAAGGAGAAGCGGGCACCACGAAACACGCGGTGGCCCACGAACCACCTCAGGGTCCTAACGGGTCGCGAGGCCCGGGCCTCACCTACGCACCGCTAGACGCGAGCGCAGCCCAGGCTTCAACCGCCGGCTCCCGACCTGCGCGCCCCCACCAAGCGCCCCCTTAACGGCTCGGCGGCGGCAGCGGGCGGCGGCCCAGACCCCAGGCCGCGTTCCTCCTCCAGGAGCTGGTCCGGGAGCACTCGGCTCCCGCCCGGCTTTCACACGCTCCGGGCGGGTCCGGTAGGCGACTTTGTGCGTACACGCGCATGCGCGCCCCTCCTCCTCCCGCACGCAGCGCGGACGCTCGGGCTGGAACCACCTGCTGTTCGGGAGGTGGGGACTGGTGCCGAGCTGGGGGCTGGGGGCAAGGGCCTGGCAGTGGGGCGGGGGGCCCATCCCTTTACCCGCCCCACCGGGTCTCCATCCTTAACACCCCCATCCCGTCACCTACCCGTCCTGGCACCCAACCTAAACCGCGACCAGCTCCGGGCCAGGCCACACCCCCTAGACCCTCTCCCCCTGCTCGCCTTCCCTCCCATACCCCGTGACCGCCCCCCCCACGTACAGCCAAGCCCCCAAGCCTCCCAACGGACCCCCGAAATGGGACTTCCTCTCACACCGAGGTCCCCGCAACGACACTCCACCACGCTAGTACCCTATGGCCCCCACGCCACAAGCTCACCCCTCATGCCTCACTGCAGGACCCCCAGCATCCCAAGATGGTCCCCCTCACCCCTCAGCCGGGTCAATTCCACTCCCAGCGATTCCTCACCCCTCACAGCCTGTGCCCACTCACCACGCGATCCCCCCACACCCGGAGTGCAACCTTACCCCAGCTCAACCCCTCACCCCTCAACCAGCGGGGGCAGGATGCTCTGGGCTCCCATCACCATGGCGACAGCCAGCCAGCCAGCCAGCCAGGGATCCCGGGCAGAGTGCTGGCACACAGCCCTGTGTCCCAGGCTCCTGGGCCCGGGCGGGGCTTGGAGGCACTTCCAATTCTCGCCCGGGCGCCCTGCCCCCACCCCTACGCCACCCCACTTCTCCCCCCCACACACCCAGAGCCTCGTCTGAGCTGATGAGTCAGGGTGGTACCAGGGTGCCCACCACTCGCCAGTGGGCCTTGGGTGGTTCATGGTGCTGCCGGCAGGGAGGGGGCAGCCCCGCCCAGAATGGACAGCAGGCAGCAGCAGACGCAGAGGCGGGGAGGGGGGCTGCCCGGGGAGAGCCACTCAACTTCCTCCCAACTCCCCCGATGCCTGGCCTGGTTATAGGCTTAAAGAGGTTCAGCAAGGTAGTCAAGGCTGTACAGCATACAGGAAAGCAAGCCTGGACCCAGACCTACAGACCAAGTTCAGCCTCTCACCCATCTGCTATGTACAGAGAGTAGTTTTCTTAACACTCTCACGTTTATTACTTCACGTGCTTTGATTGCTATTGACAGTAGAATTCTTTCCATGAAGTTTTAATGTGTGATTGCTATACACAAAAGATTATTTTATGTATTTGTCTTGTATCCAGCCACTTAAAGTGTTTTCCTTTATTTTATTTCATAGAGTGCTATGTCAGCCAAGATTTCCAGAACAATGTTAGACAGCATATTCTTGGAGAGTTTTTGTTTGTTTGGTTTTAGTTTTGTCAAGAATGGCTTCAGTGTTTGACAATTAAGTACGAGGTTGGCTATGGGTTTGACATAGGTATTTTCTTTACCACTGAAGAAATACTCATAAGTGCTTAGTTTTAATTAGGAATTGGTGTTGAGTTTATTAAAAACCTGTTTCAGCACCTATTAAGATGATCACAATTTTTCTCATTTTTCTCATTTGACCTATTAATGTGATGAAGCACACTAATAAAAATGATATTAAGTTATCATTAAATTCGTATTTATACTTTTCCTATACTCTTCCTACACTTTTCAATTCTATTAACCAGGCTTTTCACATCAATAATCAGGATGAAGACTGATGATTTTTTCCTGTGTTTTTTGGGGGGTACTGGTATTGAGCCTATGCTTAGGTTTTTGCTCTGGAACATTTTACAAATTTTGGGAATTATCTCCTTCTTAAAAGGAATGATCAGTTATATCCTTCTTCCAGACACTGAACTATCATGTAGTCACTAAAATTAATTTGATGAAAAATTTAAATAACACAGATGATACTTGCTGTGAAAATACATTTTAAAAATCTGGATATAAAAAGATCTCAACTATATAAAGAAATTAAAGAACAGAAAAGACTGAATTTTTTTTTTAAGTCTCCAAGTTATCTCTCATTGGTGTAATCATGAAGTTTTTTTTCCTCTGTAATTTCCAAATCTTATAGAATGAACATATACTGTTTTTATAACTTAATAAAGCTTTTAAAAGAATGGAATGTTTATATATTTTTACATATTTTATACATACATGTATGTATATATACGTATGTATGACAGTGAGTAAATTGTGCCCAACAGGAACCCAATGGATAAATGGATAACTGGGTGAAAGAAGGAGATGACACAGAAAAACAAAGAGGACACCTACTTAAGAAAGAAAGAAGTTAGTGGAGAACTGACAGTGGAACTCCCAGGCAGTTATTCTTATACTGTTTTGCAATAAGGTACTTTAATTCTCCAACAAATAAACTGTTTAAAATAAAATTTCTATTTTTGAATACAACTATTTCCAATTTACTCTTAATACCTCTCTCCTCCTAAAACTAGTCTAGCAAAAGTAAGATACTACAAAGAGAAGTGATAAAATAATAAAACCGAAGAAGTTTACAGGTCATCTAAGCTAATCTTCATTTTATGAATGAGAAAACTAAACAGGGTAGAAAGATATTTTGAAAACACATTAGGCTCATTAAAGCCATCAATGAAATGGTATCAACAATATTTTCCGAGCATGTTTGCACACACAGATCAGCATGACCTCATGAGAGATGAACTCAAAACTGTGCACTCACCATGCTGCTGTAGGAATGGCACAGCAATATGGCATGTCTGTACAGGAGCGTTCGGTGGCCACCACTTTGAGCAGTCTGCACAGAGCAGAGAAAGTGTCAACAAGGAAAAAAAACACAAAAGAATATATTTCACTAAGTAGATAATACTCTCTCCGGTTCTCACATATATGTTTAATGGGAAAAAATAAAGTAAGGGCTATTGCCAATGAGCAAAGTGCTGTAGGAAGGATGCTTAAATGGTGGCAACGCCACTACAAAAACCTTTCCTGAGGGGCGAGCAGTTGACCCCATTCTTGAAGAGTGAACTTGAGTTCAGTAAATACTTAACCATAATCGGTAGTTATTTACTCACAGTCATTTATTGCCTGTATTTCCCATCACACTGTGCTCTGCACTGAGCAGGGACTAATGGTACCCAAGGTGCCTACAAAATGCCTGGCACACAGTAAGGACTAAATAAGTATTTCTTCAATGAATGAGTCTTCTTAAAACATAAAATTCATCAAATCATCTCCAGGCTTAAAAACCTTTCATACTTTCCAATGATTTATAGTAAAAAGTCCAAATTCCTTTATGTGACATAGAGGAATGCTTACGAAGCACCTGGAGAGCTTGTGAAAACACAGAACACTGAGCCTACCCAGTGATTCCGATCCAGTAGGCATGGGGTAAATACACAGACGTTTCATTTCAAAAATTTCCCAGATGATGCAGGTGCTGCTTTTCCAGGGGCCACACGGAGCAGTACAAGCACTATAGATTTCCTCACTACTCAAATGCTAATTCATGCCACAAATTTAGTTTTACTAGAATTTTTGTAAAAGCATTCAAATAATCCACACTAAATTAATTTTGTTACTTAAGAAAGCACTGTTAACACAGTGAATGTAATTTCTGTCACAGGGGCTGCAGTCCTTTTCCTCTAACTTGTCATTTTAAATAATATTATGATTAGCTCTGATTCAGGAAAAATAAAATGAGTAATTTCCACTTTAGGGCAGGTCATATAACTTGTTCATTCAACAAACATTTATGAAAAGAATTGTGTATGTGGGATGCATCCAAAGCGGTACCTTGGTTCTTTTTTTGTGCTCTGTGTTATGGTCAATCACATCAATTTTTTTTTTCTCTTTAAATCTGTCCTAGCCCTTGCTTTAATTTAAGTGAACAAATATTTATGGACCTCCTCCCATGTAGGGAACTGCCAGTACTTTATGACGACGGCTAGCCTCTGCTGGGGTTATTCCTTCAAGACTGTATATGACACTCTGCCTGAAGGTGGACTATGGTATTCCCCCCAGAGTAATTTCAATGAGAAAAAGTCCACCACTGCTGGGTCATACATTACAAGCAGCAGTAGTAACTCAGCACTCTGAAACAGGGTCGACCTCCCCTCTGGCCACCCAAGCCAGAACCTACAAGCTCACAGTGCTGTAACTGTAACCACAGTACGCTCTGGGGATCCAGCCAGGACCAACCAGGTAAGAACCAATCAAGCTAATGGGGCAACAAAATCGAGGAACACTTTGGAAAAAAAATCTAGGTGTTTTTTGAAGCTAACATGTTAATTTAATTGTTCCCTGGGATCTAAACCACAGGCAAAGTAAGCGATGCTTCTCAATTGCACCAATTAAAGGAAGAATTAGGTAATTAAATTTTATGTAACAAATAAACCTTGTGTTCACACTAATGCCACCTATACTTTAATCCTGCTAATTCTCCAGTGAACAATACAGAAAAGAAACACTTTTCTCCACTCATTTGAAACCCATATTTATTGGGTATTTACTGTCTGAGAGGTACAGTATCTGATGTCAAGGGTATTATGCACAATGAGCTCACAGTTTGTTTTCCTCTGCCTTCAAAATGAGAGTTTTCTCTAATTATTCATCCCTTCAACAATTACATACTGAATCCCATGTGATTTCCTTCAAAAGATCTGCACACAAACAACAAAGAAAATAGAAGTTTAAGAACTAATTCTGTTATTTCTTAACACCTCCAACTACATGATGGATTACCAGGTCTTTTTAGCAAAAGTATTACGTGGAACTTACATGTCCTTGACATGCATTTCCAAGTCTGACTTGGGCCCTATCTGTTTCCGAAAATGCAACGATCCATCCTGCACACCCCAGATTCCTGCTATAATGAGTGGAGCCTGTGGTATGGTTGGTGAGCTGTCACCAGCCCTTCACCGCCCCTCTGCAGATCCTGAAGTCAGCATCTGCTAGACCACTGCAGTATAGATGGAGGGGGCCGACCCTAAGGGGGTGTGGCTCTCTCAGGGGAAAAGAAAACAAAACAAAAAAACAATAATGACTACCATTTCCAAAGTACTCCCTCTAAATATTTCTGGTGTTGGAGAGCCAAGACTCATTTAATAAAAGGTAACCTGGACTTTTTGAAAACATCAGTTCGTAAGTTTTTTCAGTTCTGTGCATAGGCTTGGTCCCATTACCCCTGAGATAACTAACAGGGTGACTATTAAACAATAGTGTTAAAAAAAAAAATCAAACTCGAAAACTATAAGTGGTAAAAAAAAAATTCCAGAGTACAAACAAAATCCAAACAACAATGCTTTATGTATTCTAAACAAATCACGTATCAAATTTCCCACAAATTATTTTAATACCAACTTGGTATTATTAGGCATTCCTAAGCCTTGAGCTTTCGAGGACCATGCCAAAAATGTACAATTAGGGGACCCATATTGTAAGCAAAAGCTTTGATGTAAATACTTTTACATTTACATTGATTTAGAGCAATATGCAGTCACAAGGCATAATTTATTCATCTGTTATCCTTCTCTATGGGGAAACAGAAATACTGGATCACTGTAGTTACATTTGAGGTATTACTGTTATAAGCTTAAAATGTAACAGCAGAAAAGCGTAATACATAAAACCAGGGTAGTAATGACTAAGAGCAACTAAATAGGTTTATACACACAAACATCACTGGCTCTGTTTGTTGTTTTGGGGTTTTTTTCCCGTTTTTAAAATATGTTTGTACTATGTATTGGCTTATTAACATGCTCCTAGTGTCACTGCTATTTAGAACCATTTAATTTACTACCTATATAACATCTAAATATTTTAAGGATTTCTGTTTTACTAATCTTTTTTTTCCATACAAAAATGCTATGCTAATCAATGTAGGGCATTTCTCATAATTCCAGGCCCTTATTAAGCAAAAGGTTTGTCTTCTTTTTTTAAATAAAAATATCAGACTCTATGGGGTAACTTTTCTATATCCCTTGACCATTATAACATAACACATCATTTCAGAAGAAAAACAATGTAATCTAAAAAACAGAATTTAGTGCCCAGGTAATACTAAACTACACTGCCAAAGTTTAAAACAATAGACAACAACAAGAAGAAATCTGCCTTGGAGAACTTCTTTCAAAACTCAGATATTTAAGCAGAGAAGCATTTAAGTTTACCTTCAAATACTAATAGTAATAGTTGGGTAATGAGTTGTTTCAGGAAGAAAAACAAAAATCTCTATGCGTAAGCCTTCGCATCATCTGGTGACTTTCAAAGGTAAACGTGAACAGCACGGGATGGACAGGAGCAGCACAGACCAGCTGAGCCTGAAATCTGGTCCACCTGGGGGGGGGGGGGGGCCTGGCAGCAGGAGCTACTGAAACAGCCCTGCCACCTTGAATAGTGCATCACATAAGAGATCCACAGGATGGTTATAACAGTTAATGACAAATCTGGCTTCTGTGCAAAATAAATGTGTCTGCCAAGCCAGCTGAACACTGTCAAGAGAGTCTCTTGGCACCGGATGGCTAACTGGTGATGGTGTCCTAACCAAAATTCCCCTGATGGAACAGACCAGACCTGCAACAGGACTAACGAATCCTCATTCAGTGAAAACCAGCAGAAAAGGGTTCCTGAGCAAGGAAGCATCTAGCTGGTTCTGGAAGGCTAAACAGGGTGTGTCCAGGTACAAAACCCAAAGCAAATAAAATTTGTGAAAAGTGACAGCTGAATAAAATTTAGCATCTTTTTCCTTTTAAGTGGTTTAAATGACTGTAGTTTAGTACACATAGTCAAATTCTAACCTTTCCAGGTGATCCAGTGCAGGCATGAAAATAAGTAACTGGGATCCTGGCCTTGCAGTTAGAAGAAATCAGAGCCTAATTAAATTATTTTAGGTATCCCACCTAGTTTAAACTGACTGGACATTTTTCTGTTTGCATTGAGTCTTAGATGAATCCACTCTCACAAAAGAGCTTGAGGTGCATGATTCAGGCAACCAGCCATTTCCCCGCTCTCCAAGGAAAAGGACACAGGGAATTGAACAAGGGATCTGGATAGGGGTGAGGTGATAAAATGAGTACAGTAAATGCAGACTTAGCAAGAAAAACTGCTAATTAAAAAAAAAACCAATTTCATTAGTTATTTATTAATATTTGCAAAGAGAGAACATATTCATGTTCATAACATTTTCCCAACCAAAACCCTTGTTTCATGATATGTCTAACTGAGCAGTTAATGTCCTCTCTTCCCAATGTCATAACAGTATTTTCTACTGAAAAATAATAGCTGGAGTTATTTGAAATTCTGGAAGATGTTTTGGGTCCTTGTTGATCAAGGACTTCAAGTAAGTGCTCTGCTCTGTCACCTCAACTGCCAAATTCTTAATGTTAATGAACAGATCGGTTTGTCAGTACAATGCCCCTGGTTCAGGGTTCTGTCAAATATGAATGTAACTCAAGACTGACATGGATACTTTATTTCCTTTTCTTCTAAGCAACCTTTTAAATGTACATCCAAATTTTGATTTAACATTTTTCAGAGTTTGTATCTTTAGAAATGTTAAACTATATTAAGCCTTTATTAAATGAGAAATGTGGCAGTTATATGATAATAAACAAAGAATTTCCACTTCATGTCTCAAATAATGACATTCCACTCTTCCTCTCCTCCCCTCCTCCAGCGACATGACTGTGTTTTACTCTTCTCTCTTAAGTTTATCTCCTCTTAAAACCTTCGCATTTTTCTAATTTGGTTGAGAAATAAAGAGATCGAATTATCTTCACTTCTCCTGGAGAAAGTAATTCAATAGTAACTTCTTGGTGCCTGTTCTGATTGCCCAGTGTGTGAATTTCCTTATTCATGCAGGAGTGCACAAACACTAACCAGCCAGTATAGCCCCCACAGTGATCATTCAAAATGGAGAGCTATAGAAAAAAAATCTGTTTCAATGGGAGAAACTCCTATCGTTAGCTAAGTAAGACTTAATATGTCACAATATGACCCAAAGATGTCAAACATCATTTGTTGACAAATCTAAAGTTCAAGAGTGTGATTTAATTTTTTAAAACTTTAAAATGTGAAGGAAAGTGCCATGAATTCAAAAATTAAACAAATATGAGTAACCAAACTTGAAACAAAACAAAGCATTACATACATAGCAGATGATCCAATGCCTTACCTTCATCATGAATTTCTGTGGGGCATAAGGAAAAGAGAGAAAATATTGAACATAACATTATTTCAAGACATTTTAAAATATCTTATTTGTAAAGACTCCATTGTTCTAAATGGAGTTATATGAACAATAAATAAAGAAAAAACAGTGTTGTCACAAGACTTAATATCAACTACATGCTAGAGAAAAGCTGTAGCAAGCAAAACTTTTCTTTAAAATGTTTTACGTCAGTTCTTTCTTTTTCTGTGAAAACATACTACTCAACTTTAATGCATGATTCAATTTATAACATACCTAAGGACCAAAAAAAGGTATAATCTTAAAATTATACTCTGAAAATGCTTCAAAATTTTTTCATTTCATCTGTTGCATAAAAATGCAGTAACAGCAATCTAACTAATTTAAGTAAAAATAGTGGATTAGAAACAGGTAAGGTAGGTCATCAGTTAATATGCTTGTGAAAAGCTGCCCATATTTCATGCAAAATGACGAAAAGCAATTCCTTAGACACTACAGTTTTTGATATGTGAATTTCAAAGAAAAAAAAACCACAAAAACTCTTTTTCTCTTCAAATGACTCAGCCACTTCTCACGATTTACATTATAATAGCTCTTTTCCTTCTTTCACAAAACATAGTATGTATATATATTCCTTCCTTTTTCTTTAGACCCATAAAATTTCTTTGACTTCTTATTCCCAGGAGAGGTACAGAGATTGAAAAAGAGCAAAGAATGAAAAATGGATATTGTATTTCCAAACTTAGGGCTAAATCTTGTTGTTAGGAGTATGTAAGTCCCATGAAGAAAAAACATACATATCCAGATTAGTTTTAAAGAAAACAGCAAGGGAAAGTTTTCTAACAAAGATGTTAAATACCACACTTTTCCCCTGAAACAGACATACATAGTAGTATATTTCTAAATAGCAATTTTATTGTGATTGATTTTTTTCATTTTGAAATTATAATTTTAAGGAAAAATTGTAAAGAATCATTTCATTCTCAGGTTAGAAATATAGGCTGAATAGTTACAATCTTGTAAATAATATCAGTGTTAAATGATATTAGGGAACTTATTTTCCATGTTGAAACTGACCAATCACATTCCTACCTGTGATCCCCAGTGATATCTATACACTTCAGTTAGTGATATCTAACTGAAGAATTAGGAAAAATCATTTTAAGCCTTAATTTAAAAAAAAAACCCAAATATCCAAAATTTTGCTACAGAATATGGTTTATAACAGATACTTTCTTCATGAGATTTGTGAGTTTTTATTGATACAGATATTGGAGATTTTTCTTTCAGAAGTCTTCTCAGCCTGATTTTGTCAGTTACCTAGGCTGAAAACTTTAGAATTGCACTAAATAGAAAAAAAAATGGTCAGTCTAGTTCCTGAGGTCTGCTATTCATATTTTTTAGCTATGTGTGACTGTAGAAAGAGCAAGTTACAGAGGAGAGTGATCTGTATATAAGATAAAACAGAGTGAATACTGTAAATTAGCCAAAGCTAAAATACCCATCTATAGAATGACAAAGAGGAGCAGATGTAACAGACACACATTATTTTCAAAAGATAAAAGAACATAAAGATTATTTGTGGCATTAAAGACATTAACTTTTCGTACAAATCATCTATTGGTCCATTTGGCTTATTACAATATGAGATATTCAAAGGGGATCATTCAAGGGCAAAAAAGCAAGCAAAATACATTAAAATGAAAAGGATAAGTACATTACTTTAATCTCAACATAAACACTGCTTGAGTATGATAAAAAGCAACAGAAAAAGGATAACAATAAAATCCTTTAAAAGTTGATGACATGATAAAAAGGAGAAAAAAAGAAACTCAAGCACAAAGATAAATATTGAAACAAAGAGCCTCAATTTAGGTGTAAAGAATGTAATTTTTATGCTTACAATAAGCTTAATAAAGGAATTAACTATTTAACAGCTAAAATTTCACCAGAAATGGATGATAATAAAGACAGAATCTCTGCATGGTGCTTTCTGTCTTAGAAGAAATTTGGGGACGATAATCAATCTACACAAAAACAAAAAGGGGGAAATTTTAGTTCTTTAGGGTAAAACTGCAAGGGGCATTAATTCAGTATCCAAGGTTTAGTTTAATTACCTCTGAACTGATAGGTCAGATGAAGTTTCAAATGTGAGCAGGAGTTGGAGACATAACCCCCCATTTATGCTACCTTAACATGAAAGCCACAAAGAGAAAGAGCAATCCTTGTGTTATAACTCAAACATAAATGGCCCTGGGAGTTAATGGATGATAAAAAGATGCAGAAGTCTTTGGTCTATAAGCATGATGTCACTTGATCTAGTAGATCTGAAAGACCTAAGGGATTTTCTCAGCATGTGCAAATGATTATGGGTAGAAAAACAAATCAAGTAGCAATATTTTATTCTGAAAATTGTAATCAAATATCATACATCAAGAGAATCCATAATTATATTCAATCTGTAACTGGTACAAAGAAAGAAACAGTGATTCAAGTGATGTAATAAGCTCTACCATAATTATACCTTTCAGTTCAACGTTGAATTTTTTAAACTGTTTTTTCAGCTTCCTGAAATGACTACTGATAACAAAAATTAATACTGCTATAAATGGACATTTCTTAGAAGTTTTGAAAGGATCTTCACTGAAATATCTCCTTAAAAATATATAGATAAAGAATTAGCAACACAGCAACAAAATAAACATTTGGGAGCTATTAAAAAATTATCAAATAGGACATCTGAGAGACTAGGGCAAAATTTTGGCTCAGGAGTCCTTGCATAAAGTTTTCACTGAGAGAATGAAATGTTCTACTCTGCATACCATATATCTATTGAATTTTAGCCTCCTCTGTCATCTTCCTCTCCTCATATCAGGATGTTAGGATTCTCCATAATCCTGCAACTGGTCATCTCCCCTGTGAGTGAGGATACATCTGGAAAACTTCATTATGTTGAGAAAAGAAAAAGTTGTTTCACCACCAGACTTGGGTTCATTCGTGGCTTTTTAAAATTAATGATGTTCCCAACAAATTTTAGAAGGCAAAAGACATTTAGGACGAACAATTTCAAGTTCCAAACATATACCAGTATATTCTATCTAATAGCATGTGCGGGTATATATATTTGTGAAAAACCTCAACAATTTCTCTTACAATGAAAACATCCTATATAAATACTTAACTTCCTAGGACTTCCCCACTGAAAATATGTGCAACCGCACTGACTGACAGACATGGTGATGACAGGCCCGGGAAGCACGTAAAGGGCCCGGCTTTTAGTCCCTGGAAGAGCAATCACACAGGTGATGACACAGCCCATGGCAGTGCTCCTGCCTCACTCACAACAGGACCATCGCTGCAGCTAGTCACACGTGCGTGCTGGTTTTTATTAAAGAATTCATTATATTTTGGGGTCAGACTGGTAGCAACTGTTGTCTTCGCCAACCTGTCAAAAATTCTGCACAGACAGTGCTTAAGTGGACTGTCTTTTCATGTGCATCTAATGCATTTTACATCTATATATGTATAATTATCCAGTTCTCCTTTAAAAGGGTAAAGGAAAATAAACAATTCTGATGAACTGCTATAAATCCTTGTACTATATCTCTGTGACACATTTATAAATCACTAAGCTGCATAAACACCTAAAATATGAAGTAGAAATGCTATCGAGGGCTTTCGGGCTTTCCCTGCTTGTGCCAAGAGAGCACCACCTACATATAAAAAATTGTCTGTATCAGGATATAGAAGATTCAACATATTTTTTTCAAACCATTTCAAACATGAGTGAATCTTGATAGTATGAAAGCATTTCAGAGACCCTCACATCATAGTAGTTGCAGTTAAAAATGCATTATCAAAACTACTATGGAGTTAGGCATTTGAAAGTATTTTTCATTTTAACAATTACAACAGCATCAACATGTTTCTAAACAGAGTAAGTACATGTATGAGGCATCATTTGGTCTACAGACGATGCTTCATTTACAACAATACGACAATCTTCTCCATCCCTTTACTGTCCCCAGCTCCATCCACAACCTGCAATCCTAGGCCTCCATGTTAGAAACCAATGCAACAAGTTTGGGGTTAAAGGGCTGGAGGTAGAGCTAATCACTTTAAACCAGGATTCACAAACATTATTCTCTCTTGAATATGGACAGCAGCATTTGATTACTCAATGAGCTAATGATTCAACACAAATGTTCAAAGATGCTCACGAGACACTTCAGGGAAGGTGGAGGAGCAGAGAGGGAGAGAGAGATTTACTGAGACTGACTGACTTTTGATGAAGTTTCCAGAATTATTCTATGAGAGAATTTACAAAGAAGCGAATCTAACTTTCATAAAGATTTAAGTTTTATAAGGCTTCTAAAACTCTTGATCTGGGGTTGTTTCATGTGTTCTGTCAACAAGCAAATATAACAAGATGTTAAATAGGACACCAGACTCCGAACAAAGTGATGGCAAATACTACCATATTCCAGACCACACTGTAAGGCCACCCAAACAGTGACACGCAATGGGTGGGTGAAAATCCAGCTGCTGATCCCAGCTCCCATCTGTCAGAGGAGGCTGCAGAGTGAAGAGATGAGCAGTGTTTCTCACAGAGGCTGTTGGTAGGCTTGGAGTCCTGATTCCCCAAGGCCTGTCCTCAACTCAAGTCTCGAAAAGGTGGCTTCAGGAACAGCTGTGCCCCTGGGAGCTGGGACACAGCAAGAGCCAAGAGACTGACTGTGGCAGCAGGTAATGCTGTGACTGTGAAGCGACTGCCCTGCCAACAGCAAACAGGGCCACCTTAGACAGGGCCAGCCTGGGACTATCCGCAATGCCACCAATGACCAGGGACGAGGAAGTAGTCACCACTGATCTGCTAGAGAAGGTGCATTTGCCTGCAGCAAGAAAGCCCCAAGGTCAGAGATTTCTGGCAATGTAATCTCCACCAATACACCAATACTCCCAAGTGCCCCCAGGAAGAGTCAACGTGAACACCTGACCAGCCCAATGAACCACACTCTCATCAAAGAAGACGTTTCTGACAACTTTCCCCTCCTCATTCCCACGACACCCCAGCATGGTCAGAAGCTGCAGGCAAGGAACAGGGGCTCGAGGACCCTTGTAGGGGGAATGAGATTCGGACTCCCACCCTCCTGCCCTCCCCTCTCAGCCTCCTGCCTGGAGAGGCCTGAGCTACTGAGGACCGTTAACTTGGATTAACATCTAGTACTCCTATTACACAGGTTTGGGCATTTTAATTAATGAAATAAGACTTCTGTGACTTGAAATGACTTGGGGGTGTTTCTCATCATCATCATCTGACTCAGAAAGGTCCTGGAACATGTCCCAATTTAACCCAGGGGCAGGGGAGACTGAGCCCCCAGGGCAGGGGAGACTGAGCCCCCAGAGCAGGCAGGCAGACAGGGGGTTAAATTGCTTCCTGTTACCCTTCAGGTCACAGAAAACAGTAACAAATTCTACCTGTTACAGTAGAATTTCAAATTTCCCATGGCAAGTGCACAAGATTTGACCTACACAGATCTTCAAAGAAAGAAATAGCTCAAATCTAAAATTTACTGAGACCTATACATATAATGATTATCAGTCTTCTAAAATCCAGCAGGATATTTCCATTATATGATATTTAAATGAATGTAATATTTCAGCATCAATATATCTTATCATTAAAATAATAAGAATATTTTAGAACAAGAAAGGCCTAGTCCAAATTCTCATTGTATAAACAAGGAGATGAATGTCCACAAAGAGCTAACATACGTTGCAAAGTCAGTCACTTGCCAGGTTAAACTGCATGATTACTGGCTCAACGTTATCTCTTCACTTTCTCAGGACTAGAGAGCAATCCCTTTGGCAAAAGTTTGCAAATAAACCTAGTAAGAATAAATTTTGAGATGAGAAACTATTATGAAAATGAGAGAGAAAAACCATATAGTGAGGCAGATCAAAAAAGCAACCAAAATACACAGAGGGAAAAATGGGAATACCTACAGATCATGGTAAAAGGACTTTGTTCATTTATGTATTCTATTTCCAAAGGAATTAAAGTGACTTGAGTGGCTGGTTCAAGAAATACTGACCTGGGGATGGCACAGAACACTGGAATGGAAGTGAAGGGGTAAAAAGATGAGACAGGGACTTGTTTTAGGGTGGCTGATCTTGGGGAAAGAGAACAAAAAGACAAGATACATCTTCTTAGAAAGAAATGGGCTTCCATCCCTAAGACAAGAACAATGTGGAGCTTGGATCAGAATTTTCACTACAGTCAAAGAAGATGATAAGAAATTTCAAAAAGAAAGAGTTGAACAAAATTAGTAATAGCTTAGCTATGATGATACAGATGGTGAATTAAAATTCGTCCCAGAAATACAACATAGAAGTTGTAGTTCTCAAAAACCCACACATGGGTGTCATCATCATGCAAATGTTGAATTTAATAAACAAAACTTTCCTTGAATATAAGGAATATATAGGGCTGAAAGGAGTGAAAAAGAGCAAAGAATCGCAAAAAGTCAGGTGGACTTGCAGTTGTTTGGGAAACACGACTGAAAGGCTACTGAAAAGAAAGCAAAATTCTCAAAACAGTGCCAAAAGAGAACTGCATCCCAGCATCAGGAAAAACAATGAAGGTAAAATGAAGCCATCAGTTAAGCAAACCTTAACTGATTCATCATATTAAGTCCCAGAGCAAATAAGAACAAAACAATACAATGAAGGGCCTACTGCTTTGCACACTTGGGGAAAAAGTGGAGACTGGGAACATCAGTATGGGTGAGATTCTAATTTCCATTCACAATTACGAGGTGCTCTGAACTGGAAGGATCTCCCTCTCCCTGCAACTCTATGTTTCCTCGTGATATTTTGTCATTCACCTTTACTTTTTAAGATTGTATGAATATGTGTAACAGCCTTTTTAGAGCATATGGGAAAATATAAGAACTAAGCAGTAGAATTTTAAGATAAAACAGTCAAGATTTTTTTACTAAAAGATACGCACAATATTAGTAATGAAAGTCTTCCTGTTGACCAGAAGCACACCATAATTACAAAGCCAATAATATAAAAATTATAATGCTCCAGGGATAGAGAATATTTCAATAGATACCAAACCAGAAACTTACAAGGGTCTAACTAGAGACTGTTCATTACAACACAGTATTTACTCTGAATACTCATAGTACCAGCCACACTAGGAAGCAAAACAAAGATATTAGAGGCAAACAGCAAACATACACCCATTTAGATCATAGTCTTTTTGTAAATACATAGAAACACATACCCATTTTTCCACATCAACTTTCTGTGGAAAGAAAAAGCCAAAATAAATAACAAGCAAACAAGTAAACACTAGCAAGCTTCAATTACTGTCATTTAAATAAACTGAAATATGGTCCCTGCACCAAAATCCACTCCCAATTCCGCAGGATATGAAACAGTATTCAAACTTTTAATTAATAACATTTCATTTCCTCAGCAAACATACAAAAATTTTCAATTAATTTAATAATCAGAAGTTCAAAGGCATTCAGCTGGATATGCACCAGGTACGTGAAATACAACAGTCTAGTAGGTTCAATAGCAAATGTGAACATTTACCTAATTCTCAAGTCTACAGTACTCTGATTTAGGAAGCACTATTCTCTCAAATCTATTTAATGAAAAAGGTCAACTTAGAAATGCAGCATCTAACTATAAATCTCTGATGAAGTAAAAGCAAATTTTTTCCTAGCCCAACCTTTCTAGCATTATATAAAAGTTCACAATATAACAATATAACAAAAGATGTGCTTGGCCAAACAATTCTGAAACTGCATCAGAACCAAAGTATGTTTTAAGCTGTAATTATTAATGAATGTATGTTAGTTTCATAATCATGTGACTTTAAAAAAAGTGAACATAATTATATCCAAAGTGTAAAACAGAACAGACTGCCTCCTACCATGCCCTAAGATTCCTAGCAAATCAATAGCAATACAAGTTTCAAGATCAAGGGACATACTCTGTCTCAAAGGTAAGTTTCCACCACTGACCTCCCTTGTTTAGCACACATAATTGGCATCCAGCGAAAACTGAGGTTTACTTCAGACTTTTCATGCATTTAAGTTTACTTGCAACTTTTTCCATTAGAAAATTCATTAATCAAGTAAGAAGCCAATGCTACTTGGGAAAAATCTTTGCTGTAACTAAGAATCTCCATTCCTTAGTAAGCAAGCTTCAAGAAGGCAATGTGCACATACATAGTATTTATTTTTAAGTGCTATAAAGTGATACAAAAATATCAGCCTCAATATACAGGTAGGGTTGTGAAATTCAACAGGTTCAACAGATTACTTTTAAGAGAGCTTTTTGGCTTCTTCAGTAATTCATTTATTCCTCAGAAAAATATCTTCTAAGCCTACCTCCAACCTTTGAATTTAAAAACACATTGTTAGGTAAGAAAGAATACTTTACTGAATGGAAAGACCTGGTTTTCACTATAAGTTTTCAAGGCATTTAGCTGTTTTATAAAGTTCAAGTCCTCATCTTAAATATTAACCTATTAGAGTGATGAATCTATTTTTTTAAAACCTGGGGCACAGGGGAGCAATTTAGTCATGTCCAGTATAGTGTAATTATCACTCACTTTTCTACTTTTAAAATGACAAATTCTTATGTTTATTATCTTCCAGGAAAAGTAATTAAAGGACACATGAAATGATTTCCCTTTCATGTTTACCAGGAAAATAGGATATGTGATACTTTTTCAATGATTAATAGACATTCTAATATCCCATTATTATTTTCACATATAGATGTTAAATACACACACACACTTGCATCAGTGCAAAGATAAAGTGTTGTAGGATTTTTCCAGAAGAAAGGGAACTTGTAATTAAGAGTCATGGTCATTAGCATTAGCAACAGAAGCTCTTTAACGATCTATAAATATAGTGAGACAGAAACGGTTTCTTAAGGTGCAGGAGTTAGTTAGCAATACTGTAACAGATTCACTATCCAAATACCCAAAGAAAGGCTTGGCAGCAGCATGTGCTGGAGGTGAGTTACCAGCTAAACACACAAGAAGACCTATGGTCCACAGAGTTAGAAGACTGATAAAGTGCAATAAAGTTGTAGTTATGCATAAGCGACGCAGAGCGATTTCGTGACACATCTCTTATGAATGTTAACAAGAATCATTTAACTAAATGCCTAGAAACAATGAAGAGATTGAAGCTAATCAAGGAAGGGAAGTATACAGTTCTCAATAAACTCGATCAATTTTATAGTTTAAACAATCACCAAATCCTTAAAGCCTATGAGACTTATGAATATCTATTCCAATAATTTATGATCTGAGTATGTGGGATTTTTAAAAAAATACACTGATTTCATTAATTTAAAGAAAAGTAATACTTCACCATTTGTAGGAAACTGAATTAAATATTTTATCATTTGAGACCAAAAAATGGGAAATCTTATTTTTAAAATAAAAAACATTTCCGCTGGAGAGGCTGTGGAGAAAGGGGAACCCTCCTACACTGCTGGTGGGAATGCAGTTTGGTGCAGCCACTATGGAAAACAGTGTGGAGATTTCCTCAAAAGACTAGGAATAGACTTACCATATGACCCAGGAATCCCACGCCTGGGCTTATATCCAGAAGGAACCCTACTTCAGGATGACACCTGCACCCCAGTGTTTATAGCAGCACTATTTACAATAGCCAAAACATGGAAACAGCCTAAATGTCCATCAACAGGTGACTGGATAAAGAAGATCTGGTATATTTATACAATGGAATACTACTCAGCCATAAAAACCGACAACATAATGCCATTTGCAGCAACATGGATGCTCCTGGAGAATGTCATTCTAAGTGAAGTAAGCCAGAAAGAGAAAGAAAAATACCATATGAGATCGCTCATATGTGGAATCTAAAAAAACAAAAACAAACAAACAAAAACAAAGCATAAATACAGGACAGAAATAGACTCACGGACAGAGAATACAGACTTGTGGTTACCGGGGGGTGGAGGGTGGGAAGGGATAGCCAGGGATTTCAAAATTGTAGAGGATAGATAAACAAGATTACACTGTATAGCACAGGGAAATATACACAAAATGTCATGGTAACTCACAGAGAAAAAAATGTGACAATGAGTGTGTATATGTCCATGAATGACTGAAAAATTGTGCTGAACACTGGAATTTGACACATTGTAAAATGATTATAAATCAATAAAAAATGTTAAAAAAAATTTCCATTAAGGAAAATAAAATAGTCATTTAAATACCAACTTGATTTAGCAGAAAGGACATAAATTATGAATATAATACAAAATAATTAATTCTAAATTATATTATATCATCTTATGAAAGATGGAACATTCATATGATATCTCTTTGTATTCATATTTTAGTCAATATATAATTTAATTAGCATATTTTAACAATTTTAAATATACTTAATACATAAATTATGAATTTAAGGCACATAAACATGAACTATTCCATAACCTATAAAAATAAGTTTTATTGCTTCTTTCAAACTGTGTAACTTATTTTTATTGTTTTAGGTAGAGTATTTTATTATTATTAAATCTACAGGTCACATAGTAAGAAGGTACTATGTGCCAGGCTTTGAGCTAAACACTTCACATGTAATCTTATTGTCTGCATTTTACATATGAGGAAACAAATGACATATAAATGTATTACAAATTTTCCTCAACAATAACAAAAAGTCACCTAGATAAATGATGGAGTTTGAGCTTGAAATTGGATCTTCAACTTCAAAGCTCCTCTCTCCTAAGTACTTCTGCGTATGCCAAATCCAAGATACATTATCTTTTTTCTCTTTTATTTCAGATTTTTAATCTGTATTTAATTTGAAATTACTCAACATCCTTTTTCTCATGGTAAGTGCCACCTAATACAATGTGTCCACATCAAGATAAGAGAAAGTAAAGTACACAGAGAGATTCTTACCATACCAAAGACGTTATTTAGTTTCAGTCGTTCAAGCAGCATGTCTGGTTTTTCACACAGATAAATTTGTAGACAATTACAACACAACAGTAAAACGTCCATCATGAATATAAAGTTTTTAATATCAAGGCATAACATAAGAAAAGTAATTAAAGCATTTAATACATGTTTACTATCCATTAACCTGCCACATTTTTTTAAAGTAATAAATTAGGGAAAAGTGATAAACAAAAAATTACCCTGTAAATAATTTTCCACCACACATGTTGTTTATTATTAAGATTAGGGGGAAAAACTTTAAAAATTTGCAAACTGTGTTCCAGGATTCAAAATGTAATGAAGTAATTTCAATGTCCTAAAAATAAAACTATGATTTGGAGGGCCTATGTTTCTAATAAAAAATAGCAAATTCACAAAAAATACATAAATCATGACTATATAGCTTGTTTAAATTTACTAAGTAAACAAACCCATGTAATCAGCACCCAGATCTAAAAATAAGACAGAACCTACAACCTAGAAGCTGCTTTTTTGCCCTCTCCAAAGGTAGCCATTATTCTATCACCATTAATTATTTTTCTAATTTGGAAATACAGACTATTTTCTCTTTTTATCTAGTGTCTTCAGCTGACATTAAGTTTGTTAAGATTCATCACGTTGTTGCACGTAGTAGTAATTAATTCATTTCCCTGCTTATAATATTCCTTGGTATGACTATATCACTATCTATCTATTCAACAGTTGAACATGTGGGTTGTTTCCTGCTTGGGGCTATTACAAATAAATCTGCGGTGAACACTCTTGCACATATTTTTTTGTTGAATACAGGAATATATATCTATTGGGTGTACACCAGGAGTGGAATTCCTTGGCCATGAATTTATAAATATTTAGCTATAGGAGATACTGCCAGAGATTTCCAAAGTTGTGGTATAAATTTAACTCATCAGGAGTGTATGAGTTTCACTTGCTTCACATCTTATCCAAATTTGGTATTACTAGTCTTTTTAATTTTAGCTCTTCTGGTGGGTGTGTAGTAATACCTTATCACAGTTTTAATCTGCATTTCTCTGAAGCCTACTGTGATGAAACACATTTTCATATGCTTTGGATATTTGAATATCTGCTGTTGTGAAATATTTGTTCAAGTCTTTCACCCATTTTTTTTTTCTATTAGGCTATCTCTGTTCTTACTGATTTGTCAGAATTGTTAATATTTTTCAAGAATTCTCCTCCCAGTCTGTGTCTTCTCTTACTGGTAACTCTGATGACAGACTTTCTTGATCGTAGTACAATTTATCAATCTTTTCCTTCATTGCTGGTGCTTTTTCTCCTGAAAAGATCCTCCTACATTATTTTCTAGAAACTTGATTATTTAAGGTCTTATCTGAGACCTACAATCTGGTTGGAATTGCTTTTTTGGTGTATGGTAAAGAGAGGGAATTTAGCTTCATCTCCCCCCTCATTTAGCTATTCAACAGACCTCGCACCATTTACAAAAACTACACTAACACTGCCACCTTCATCATAAATCAAGTTACTAATCTGTGGATGTATTTATGAATTCTTTTCTATTCTGGCCTACTTTCCTATGCCTATGCTAATACTATAGTATCTTAACCACTGTATCATCAAAATAAGTTGTGATATCTGGCAGCCAACGGTCCCAATTTTGTTCATTCCTTCAATATCAATTTGCTAATATTGACCCTCTTCATTTTCTATACTGTTTAGAATAGACTTAAATTTTCATGCACCCAAAAAGAAAACCTGGTGGGATTCTCATTGAGATTGCATTGATCTACAGATGAATTTGGAGAGAACAGCCATCTTTCTAATATTCAGCCTTCCGACCTCATATATCCTGCTTTTTTGTAGCTCATCTTTCATTTCCTTCAAAATGTTTCTCAATTTTCTATGGAAAGGTTTGCATGTCTTTCATTAGAATTATTTCTAGATGTATGATGTGTTATTACGTATCATTTAGAAATTTTTATTTTGTATTCGCTTTTTGCTAATATATAAAAATTAAATGAAAGTTTATACTGAGTTGTTACTGTGCTAAGTTCACTTTTTAGTTCTAACAGTGCCCACCTTCACCCCTTTAATGAACATTTACTAAAATAATTCAAGATTTCACCCATTTACCACTTCCCAGGACAGAACTCATTTAAAAATCTTGTACATTCTGTCTTTTATATTATTATTGTCATGCATTTAAATGCACATATTATTTAAGCCTCACAAGGCATTAATATGATTGTTTGGTTTAGTCAGTATTAATTTACATGTGGCAACACATTGACCCTGTCTTCTTCTCTTCCTGCATTTACTTTTTTCCATGTGTATCCCTTCTTCCTGAAGAACTCTACCTCCTATCTCCAAATTATTTCAATTTTATTTGTCTGGAAATACCTTTGTTTCACCTTTACTTTAGAAGGACATTTCACTGGTAGTGAATTCCGAGTTAGTGATTATTTGTGTTCCCCATGTTAAAACTCTCGTGTTTTTGTTTTCTGGTTATAATTTTCTGTTGCATAGTCAGATAATAGCAGTTTTACTGCTGCTATTTTGGTGTTTCCCCCTTCCCAGCTACTTTTAGGATTCTTTTTCTTATCCTGATGTTCAGTCATTTTACTACGATACACCAAGCTGTGGTTTTCTATGTATAAACCTTCTTAGGATTTGTAGTGCTTTTTGAAACTATGAATTAATGTATTTAATTAATTTTGAAAAATTATACACTATTAAATCTTCTAATATTGCCTCCATCCCAGTCTGGAAATCCAATCACATATTAGACTTTATTACCACATCCAATACCTCTTATGACTTTATTATTTTCCATTGTTTTCTCTGTATGTGTCAGTCTGCACATTTTAGACTGTCTACTTTCTAGCTCATAAATCCTTTCTTAAATTATGTCCCAGCTGCTGTTAAACTCACCTACTGAGTTCTTGTTTTACTTACTGTGTTATTCTCTATTAGAATTGCCATTGGATTTTTTTTACTGTAGATTCCACAACTTTTTTAAGGTCTTTGACTTAAAATCCCAATATATGAATCACCTATGGGCCTATTTCTACTGTCCTGATTTTTTATATAGTTTTTTTTATCATATGTCAGATATTACATATTAAATTTGTATGTAAGCTAGATGATGCTTTTTCCTCTAAAGAGAATTATCAAAGGCTGGCAGCTATATGATGAGTAGATCAATTCAATTCAGTCTGGAGCCCAGTAGACTGAAGACTGGGTCTCAGATTTAGTAAGAGTCAGACTACTTCTGGTTCACCTCTACTCCAATGGTATAAAATATCCAGGGGCCACACATGAGAGCCTAGAGTGATTACCAGGGCCCCTACTCCTGAATGAATACTGAAACATGATTTTTTTTTTTTTTACCTTCCCAGCACAAGAATTAAACCCTACAAAAGACATTGACAGTATTGATTTGTATAATCAGTATTTAGTCACACATTAATGTAATGTTAAACTTTTTAGTTGCTTTCTGGTAAGCTTTTTAGCTGGTTTCCAACACAGTTAAGAACAACAAAATGCCTTAAGGGGGTACACCTTTGCAGAAGGGAAACCTTATTTCTCTCTGTCCCCTTTTCCTTCAAGATCTTGTACACTCAAGTTCTGACTATCTTAGCAGGCCCAAACTGTAACTTTTGCCTCTCCAGATTCTGAGATTATACAAAGCTTTCAGGCCTTCCTGTCTCAATCTCTGCTCAGCTTAATACTTAGTATTTGCCCAAAGAGAAAAGTAGTAGAAAGAATGGTAGGCCCACCTCAATGCACTTCTCTAGTCTCTGGGACTCTGGCCTCCTCAGGTCCCAGCTACTTCACAAGTTTCAAACAGATTTCCGTTTGTGATTTAATCATGTTTATTTACATCCTTTTTAATTAAATCCTTTTAAAGCTTTCCTAGCTTTACTCTTGTTGTTTACTTCAGCTACAGTACTAGTCTACTGCAACATGGAGATGGAACTATTCAAATTTTCCTTTAATTTTTTTCAAACAAGTCCTGATTCAAACAATAAAAGATTCAGAATAAATTGAAACTATTTTGTTTTTGGCCTTGATGTGTCCCTCCCCCACCAGGACACCCTCCCAAAAAACATGTGATGTATAGACTTCTTGGTGCCTCGTTATTTCTTGATTAAGTGCCAAACTGCCATTTAACAAGGAATTAAAATAAATCCACATTATATACTTTTATTGAAACACTGGCTTTTAGATGGGTTAATTATAGTTCGACAGGCAAAGAATTTATTCCTAGACAGTGAAAGAGGAAAGAAACTAAGTTTTATTGAGAACCTACTGTCATAGGTACTGGGTTAGGTACTGTGATACTTGCATTCTCTCCTATAACTATTAGTCTCATTAGTTTATAAAGGTTTTTTTTTCCTGTTTTTGTATTTCTTTTTCTGCATTTCTATCTTCTTTTTCATTTATATATATATTTACAAATAAGAGGATTAAAGATTCACTGGACTTCAAACTGAGGTATCTGCCTAAATGCTCCCAGAAGCAAGCCAAGTAATTTTTTAAATGAAAAATACAAGGTATTAAATTAGGATGAACAGATATGGCATTAATTGGGGGAAATTATGAGTAAGAGAAAAGCATCATTCCGTATTACAATATTAAATGTGATTTGATCTTAAACTAGATGAGGCCACAAAGTCTTTTCTGCCTTCAGTTTGAGAAAAAAAATTACCATAAATTTAATGAAGGAAATGAAGTCACAAAACCCATTAATTCACTGAATTATACTTTAGTCCCATTTCCTGTCTTTATTCTGATTTTTGTATTAATCAGGCAGAAAATTTTTTGAATTTGTCAAATAATGTGAAATATGATACAGACTTACACGATACAATAAACCTGGAAATCTCGTACACTATTACAGTCAACTTAATTCAAGGAAAAGGTTTATAATTTTCATTTGGAAGTTTAAATTTTTTCTTTTAAAATTTAAACTGGGAAATAGAGGACTAAGATATATTCATCCTAAATTATTCCTCTTTTAGAACAAGAAAAGCTCCTGTAATACTACTTAAATTGTATTTCTGAATATCTGGATTTGTCCAACTCTTTAGGAATGTATAGACACTAAGTCAAAATTACCAGTACCTCCTTTTTCTAAGTGCAGAATATATTAAAATGGCTCTCACATAAACTTTAATGTTAACAAATTTAAATGGATGAGTGCTAAGCAAATAATTTAGTAATTCTCGTCCACACAGGCTCTTATCAGAATAACTAAGTTCAATTAAATACCACAAGTAAATTCATTTTGGAAAATAAATGGTCAAGAAGAGTATGTATAATTAATGAGGAAAAAAAGAAAAGAGATGAGGTATAACCAGCCCTATTAAATATTAAAACATTCCTAAAATACAATGATTAAATCAGTGCTGTTTGGGCACAATAATAGATCGACCTGTGACAGAATATTTAGCGTAAAATAACTCATCTGAGAATGTGCAAATTTAATGCATGACTAAAAAGGCATCACAATTAATAAGGAAGGAACTACCAGTCATGAATAATGATGGGCCTTCTGCTTAGCCAGTGGGGAAAAAAATCAAATTCAACACTAATCTTAAATAAACTCTAGACAGAACTACTATGAGTAATAATAAACTCCTACAATAATAAACTCTTAAATAAGTTCCATGTCCATTTACTATAAAAAAGTGATGGGTGCAATGAGGGATACAATGATTTTAACAAAACAGTTCAATGTAATCCCAATCAAAATCCCAGCAGGTTATTTTGTGCATATTGAAAACTAATTCTAAAGTTTACATGGGGAAGTAAAATACTGGAGAAGAATACAGGAGCAGAACTGACACTTCACAGCATCCAGACTGAGTATAAAGAAAGCTACAATAGTCAAGATGTGTGGTACTAGTGAAAGAACAGACTAATAGATCAATAGAAAAGAATAGAGAACCCATAAATAGACCTACACAAATAGAATCAATTTATCTTTGACAAAGGTGCAAAGGTAATTCAATGGAAAAAGTAAAGTTTTTTCACTAAATGGTGCTGGAATAACTGAACATCTGCAAGCAATAAAAATTTTTTAAAAAAAAATAGATACAGATCTTAAACCTTTCACAAAAATAAGCTCAAAATACATCACAGATTAAATATAACACACACACAGTTAAGTATCACACACAAAACTCTGAAACTCCTAGAAGATAACATAGAAGAAAATCTGGGTGACCTTGGCTTTGGCAAAGACATTTTAGATACAATGCAAAAGTGTGATCCGGGAAAGGAAAATTGCTGAGTTGGACTTCATTAAACTTAAATCTTCTGCTCTGTGAAAGACACTGTTAGCTGAATGAAGAGTGCCCACAACTGGGAGAAAATCTTTGCAAAATATATATATGATAAAGGACTGATAATAAGGCTACACAAAGAACTCTTAAAAATCAACAATATGTAAATAAACAACTCAACTAAAAATTTGGCAAATGATCTCACTGTCTATTGAGACATTCCAAAAAAAATCACATGGCAAATAAGCATATGAAGAGATGGTCAACCATATGTCACCAGGAATTTGCAAATTAAAATAACAATCAGATACCACTACGCAACTATTAAAATGGCTAAAATTCAAAAACTGACACCACCACATGCTGATGAGGATGTGGAGCAACAGGAATGGAACATGGTACAGTCACCTTGGAAGTCAGTTTGGCAGGCGATTACCAAAATAAACATACTCTTAACATATGATCCAGCAATCTCTTTCCTTGGTATTTACCCTAAAGAGTTGGAAGCTTATTTCTACATGAAAACCTGCACATGAGTTTACAGCAGCTTTATTCATAATTGCCAGATCTTAGAAGCAACAAAGATGTTCTTCAATAGGTAAACAGATAGGCAAACTACTGTACATATGAGCATAGAATACTACTCAGTAATAAAAAGAAATAAGCTATCAAGCTAGGAAAAGACATAAAGAAACCTTAAATGTATATTGCTTTATGAAAGAAATCAGTATGAAAAAGCTACAAACTGTATGATTCTAAGTATATGACATTATGGAAAAGAAAAAACTACGGGGACAGTAAAAAGATCATTGGTTAGAGGGAGGGAGGCATGAACAGTTGAAGCACAGGGGACTTTAAGGGCAGTGGAATTATTCTGTATGATATTCATAATGGTGGATATGTGACATAATATATTTGTGAAAACATTTAGAATGTACAGCACAAAGAGTGAACCCTAATGTAGACTATGAACTCTGAGTGATAATGACTTGTCAATACTGGTTCATCATCTATAGCAAATGTACCACACTAATGCAAGATACTATATCAGGGGATGTGGAGGAAGGGAGAGGTTATGAGACTTTTCCAAACAATTTTCTGTAAATCTAAAACTGCTTTAAAAAATTAAGTGAAATAAAAACATTTTCAGACATTAAAAATACATATCCTAGTGTAAAGAACTTGTGTATGACATATCAAATAATTATTATAAAATGAGAGAAATATAGGAAAACTTAAACACCCAGTGATATGGATGCATGAGTAGAAATATTACTTCTGGCTGGAAGGATTATGAAAAAAATTCCAGGAAGACACCTTGTTGATAAGCACAGAAGGATGGGGTAAACTTCTGAAAGGCCCAGAATTCTAAGCTGGGGGACTAGGGTGGTAAGAATGTGAGTTTATGTATCTGGGGGAAAATAGAGCATATTCAGGGAATAAGTCCAATTTGGATAGAGAATGGACAGTTTGAAAAACTAAGTAAAGGTAGGCACAAAGGAAAACTAAAGACTTACATTCCTTCATTAAAAACTGAGGTCACTTGGCAACAATTAAATTAGGAATAGTCTGCTCAGGGTACAGTTGTTCAACAGTTGCAGGGCAAGCTAAAGACCTAGAAAGAAGCCATAATCAAAGCAGTCCTGGACAGAACATCGGGAGTGCAATCTAATCACTGGCTGCATCCACCCTGTGCACAGATTTTTTTCTAAGCAATTCTTGAACACTCTTCAGAGGAACCAAAAACTCCTTATGGTGTCACTGCCTTCAAGTCTACTGAATTTAAATATGTATGAAACATTCACCTCCAATCCATTCTGGAAGTATAGAAATTATGCCTCATGAATAAATACATGATATAATTCATTTTCCTACTCATAACAGAATTGTTATACACATAATACTTCTGTAAACCTCTACTAGAAACAAAACAAAACAAAACAAAAGCTCCAGGCCTTGGGTGTGTAAAGACAATCTCAGTTTTTAATCTTTTCCCCTGGAATCTTGTTTTTATTCCTTCACCCCCCAAGATACTGTTGTTTATGTTTACAACACACAGATTCCACTTACGTCCTGTCCTGCAGGCTCTCCCTCACAATTTACAGTTATTCATGATACATCTGTAAAGTGAACAAATGCAAGTAACTCTAGCTTCTGGAGCATTAAATTTTGCCAGATTAATGTTGCTTCTTCTGCTGTCTCTGCTGTCATTTACCTGTCATCCCTTTCTCTTTGAACTGTCTAATCTCATTGGGACACTTTTCTCTCATGTCAGATAATGCAATGATTTCAGTAGGTTCTTTTTATCTCATATGAGGTTCACTTTCTCCAGAACTATGGAAATCAGTGCCCGACAACACAGAGCCCATTCTGTGTGCCCTTGGTGTGCGGCTCTCTGGACCCTGTCATTGGTCTAAGGACAATTCTAAGGTTTACTATTCCAGTAAAGAACTCTAAACCAGCTCCAAGTGGTCTTAGACCTCATGGTCTCATCATTATCTCAGAAGTCACATGAAGATAATCTGGCCATTCCGCCAGTCCTGGCCTCATGCTCACTGTCAGAATGTTCCATCTGGTCTCAAAGGTATATGGATTCCCACTGGTCTCTATCTTTCTCTCACAGCTCTGAGATTAGCTGCATAAAAGTATAGACCCTGAGAGTGTGTGTCTACAAGTCAGAAGAGTTGCCTGGATTCCTTTTAAGTCTTCAAATCTGAAACTATATGATTTTGTATGAGTGGAAATGATCTAATTTTTTTTTCTAGGGAATAGTTCTGTAACTTTTATCTGATTCAGAAAGGTACCATGACTGGAGATGGCCACATAATTTCTCACCCAGCCTGGGACACTATGGACAGTGAAAGGGGGGTAACAGGAATTAACCATGACATGTGTTACTTTGAATTGTGCCAGGCAAACAAGGATGCATGGTTACCTAACTCCCTTCTAAATACTTTCCTTTTCTGTCACAATAGAGCGGGGCAAGGTGAAAAACAGCTGTGCCTAACAGTCAAAGTTCTACCTAGGGTCAGTTACCATAGCAGTAGACACAGAATTTGGGGCACTTTTCAGCCCCTTAATTTTGGTTTATAAATTCTGTTTTGCAATCCTTCCGGTCAGCAAATATTTACTGAATATCTGGTTCATAACATGCATTGCCCTAGTGTTAGTGGTAATGCAAGCGAACACAACAGATCAAAAGCTCTGTACTCATGGGATTTATGTTCTAATGAGGGCAGTCTATTTAAAAATAAAAACAGAAAGACACAGTATGTCAGAAGGAGAGAAATTTTGGAGAAAGCTCAAGAAAGGTAACAAAGAGCACTAGTTGAGGAGGTGGGGAGGTAATGGAGAGAGCGTTTGATAAAAAGTAGTGAAAGAAGGATGTATTCTGTCAAATTAAACTAGAATGTTTTAAGAAAAGTATACTTTAGGAGAATAAAAATTAGAAGTGGTTTGGCTCAATAGGTTATGAATATCTTTAAATCACTGGTAAATTCAGGAACAGTTTATCACATAAATTTACTATCTGATTCATTTGCTATCAAACATTTACACATGAAAAATATTTTTTATTTTAAACACGAAAAACTGAGGAAGATGCCCAAATTGAATGACACTAATCAAATAAAATAATCTGTATATTCAAGATTCCAAATCTAAAACAGTGCGTAACTGTGGCAGTGCAATTAAATTATATGTTTCTTAAACTGACCTCCTTATTGGGTTTGGTGCTGAAGTCTCTGGAAACCACATCATTCAAATACATAGGAATATGTAGTATCCAGAGATTCAGAGTAGAAAGCAGTCTTTCTAGAGACAGAAAGACAGTAAGAAAATGTCTACAAATAGAAGGTATGCATTTCAACCACAGATAAATGGCCCCAGTCACATAAGCAATAGATAAATAGTTGTTGCTCAGTGAGTATTATTTAGCTATAAGTTCTTTAGGAGATTATAATCACATTCACTTTTTAAATCACAGCACCAATTTCACAGATGGAGACAGGTACATGGTTATGCACAGAGGCTTTAGACAAGATGCTGGCTAACAAACACATCAAGCCAGTAAATTTGTTAACTTATTAGCATCACAGCTCCATTCCCAAAGCAGTATTTATGCTTTATCAGAGATGTTTCTTGAACAGCAAGGTAAATAAAACCCAGCCTTTTGAAATAAAATGTTAAGCTTTTAGTAAATACCTGGGAATTTCAGTTTCAATATAAACAGCTAGTAACATCATATTGTCTACAGTATAAACAGAACACTCCATTAAGCTTTTCACTGCTTTTCCCTGTTCAAGACCTCAGCCATTTATGACGATATGTATGCCTTTGCACAGGGGAGGTAGTGTTAGGTAAGTAACCAGGAGTTTCCTCCTCTGTACTCTCATTGAACTGTTTACTATCAAAGCATAGTTCACCCACATTCAATAATTGATTTACCTTTTCTCTTCACTATTAGATCACTAAACTCCTCAAAAGTAAAAATGCATTTTATTTATCTCTGTATCTCCAGCCCAGAATTCACAATAGCTACCCAGTACACTCTTGTGGAATAAATACTGCATGAGACAGGTGAGTGAAGAAGAGACTTGAGTTTTCCACTCCCCAGCTATAGAGACAACTGAGCACAGACTTCGATTTCTTCTCCCAGGTAAGGATTTAACTGGCTAGACCTGGTTTGGCTCAAGAAACTGGAGGATTCCAAACATAAATTTTTTTTAATTAAGGCAGAAGGATGCTAACTCCATGTCTGCTGTGTATCATAGCAAAGAAGGTAAGAAATCATCCAACATTCATTTACATATATAACCCTACTCCTTCTTCCCCAAAAACCCCTAATTTTGTAGCAGTATCCTTTCCTCTATCCATCCTCATGCTCTAAGCCAGTTGTGTTGGCCACATTTCCCCTTGCCAGTAAGTAACGTTGGCATGAGTATGTGACAGTGGGGTAAGGGGCAGTCTACCAGGAGGTTTCTGGGAAAATCTCTTTACTCTCACAAACAAAAGGAAGAAAGTCAGCTCCTTTGTTTGCCTATGGGTGATGCTGATTTGGTTAGCATCCCTGAAACTGCTGCAATCACTTTGTAATCAAGAGGGAAACTAGCCCAAGAACCAAACAAACAGGGAAGAACAGAGTCAAGAGAACTATGCACAGTCTGAGCCAGACCCCTGATCAATTGAATCTGGATTCTCTTCCTTTCGACTTTTTGTGTCCCTACTTTTTAAAGCATATATGATTAAGCTGTAGAAGATGGTATAACAGTCTCTATTATGATCCTGTTTATGTAAGAATATTTTTATACATGATGTTCTAGATGGATATAAACCAATCTTAGTTATCATTATCTTCAGGGGGGAAAAGGATTACAAAGGAGGTACTTTCATTCTATACATTTCTGTATTACTGTTATGAAACTAGGATATTGAAATGGCTCCAGAATTTAAGTTTAAATTGAAATATCAGTATATTTTTATACTGCATGCATGGTAGGCACTAATTACTTTTCCCAGTTTTATTAAGATATAATTGACATATATCATGTATTATGGTATAAGCTTAAACTGTATGGCATAATGACTTAATTTGTGAAATGATTACATAATAACTTTAGTTATCATCCATCATCTCATGTAGATAAAATAAAGAGACAGCAAAAAAAAAATTTTTTAATGTTTCCCTTGTGATGAGAACTCTTAGATGTCCTCTCTTAGCAACTTCCCTATACCATGCGGCAGTGGCAACTATAGCCATCATGCTGTACATTATAACCCTTGTACTTATTTATCTTATAGAAATTTGTACCTTCTGATCACTTTCCTCCAATTCCCCCTCTGTCTACCTCTGGTAACCACAAATCTTATCTCTTTTTCTATGAGTTTGTTTTGCTGTTGTTTCAGAATCACATATAAGTGACATCATATAGTATCTGTCTTTCTCTGACTTATTTCACTGAACAGAATACCCACAAGGTCCATCCAAAATGTCACAAATGGCAGGATTTCCTCATTTTTTATGACTGAATAATATTACACTCCCATGTATACCACAATTTCTTTATCCATTCATCCATCAATACACACTTAGGATGCTTCTGCGTCTTGGCTATCATAATTCTGCAATGAACATGGGGGTGCAGATATCTCTTCCAGTTAGTGTTTTCATTTCCTTTGGATATACTCCAAGAAGTGAAACTGCTGGATCATATGGTAGTTCTATTTTTAGTTTTTGAGGATCCCCCATACTGTTTCTCATAGTTTTACAATCCCACCAACAGTGCACAAGGATTCCCCTTTCTTCATAACCTCACCAGTTTTTGTTATCTCTTATCTTTTTGATGATGGCCATCCTAACAGCTGTGAGGTGACACCTCATTGTGGTTCTGAACTCCATTTCCCTAATGACTTGTGATGTTGATTGAGCATCTTTCCATGTATCTGTTGGCCTTTTGCATATCTTCTTTAGAAAAACATCTATTCAGGTCTTTTGTCCATTTTTAATTGAATTATTTAGCTATTGAATTGCATGAGTTTTTTGTATATTTTGGATATTAATCCCTTATCACATAATATGGTTTGCAAATATTTTTCCCATTCCATAGGTTGTCTTTTTACTTTGTTGTTTATTTTGCTGTGCAGAACCTTTTTAGTTTGTTGCAGTCTCATTTATTTATTTATTTATTTTTGTTTTGTTTTCTTGGTTGTGCTTTACGAGTTATTAATGACTTTTAACAATATTAATGTATAAAATGTACTGATTCCCTACCATAGTCCAGGGAGGTATCTTGCTGACACAAAAATAAGAACTGTGAGTGCAGTATTGTTTTTCTTTATCAAAAAGTAGCCCTGTTCAGTCTTTGGCTCTGGTCCCTTTGTTAACCCTTCCTCTTTCCCTCATACTACCCCAATTCACTTTAATGAAGAGACAGCAAATGGAAAAAAATCAGTATGAAAATAAAACTCAACCAGAATGGATGCAATATTAACTCTTAATTTTTGATACCTGCCCTGCCAGCCCAAATCCTGAACAAATAAGTCTTTGAGATGTTGTGCCCCTGAACATGTACCAAAATACCAGAAGAATAAAGATATAAAAGAATATTAAGTATATTTAAATAGAAATATTAAAGAAAAATTAAGGACCATTTTTGGAATGACCAATAAATACTGAAAATTCAGAAAACTCTTCAGAGAATAAAGTCTTTTAAATGTAAAATGTGTGTGAACCTATGAATTTGTATCTATATAAAAGATAGACTGAAGTTAATATTGATTGATTTGCAGAAAAGCCAGGCTCCTGTCAAACTAAAGTACACTTTTCAGTCCTTATACAACTAGATTTCTGATTTTCATGTGATGTTGTCAACATCTTACTGAAACCCAGTACTTCTATGATGTAGTAGGCCAAATAATAGCACCCCAAAGACATCCACATCCTAATCCACAGAGTATGTGGATATGTAACATGACAGTATGTTGCTGGCTTTGAAGACGGGGGATGGCCCACCAGTCAAGAATGGAAGTTAGAAAAGGCAAGGAAATGGATTCCTCCCTAGAGCCACCAAAGTCATAAAGTCCTGCCAACACCTTGATTTTAGCCCACTGAGACAAATTTTAGACTTCTTACCTCAAGAACTTTAAGATAATAAAGTTCATGGTGTTTTAAGCCACCAGGCTTGGAGTAACCTGTCACAGCAACCACAGAAACTACTACACACTGCTTTTGTAACTATTCTCTCCTGACTGTCCTCTCATCTCTCAGACTGCAACTTCCCAGAGCCTTCCAGAGAATCCCCCTCCTCTTCTCCCACTGCTTCAGTAGTGACTTCCTCAGGCTCTCCCACTGCTCTCCTCTCACTATACAGATAATCCGTAGTAAAGAGCTCAAAAGCATAGACTTCAGAGCCCAACGGAGATGGATTTGTACCCCAGTTCTACCATTTCCTAGACATGTGAACTTTTCAGATATTGCAGTTTTCAGGCCTAGAAATTTCATTTTGTTTCTTTGACTAATTTTTGTACGTTGAGTTTTTGAATCTTTTTGTTCACTGTAAACATATTTTCCTTGATTTCACTGAACACAGTCATAGTAGCTGCTTTAAATCCTTGTCTGGTAAGGTCATTACTGGGTTGTTCTTGGTAGCCTTGAGATTGGGTCATATTTGCATATTTCTACATATGTCAAGCAATTATGAATTGTATCCTGTCCTTTTATGTTGTTGAGATTCTGGATTCTGCTATATACCTCTGAAGGACACTGATGTATTTGTTTTAACAAGCAATCAACTTGTTGAGACTCAAACTGCAAAATGCAAAATGCCTGGTGGCATTTTGACTGCGAATCTCAGTTCGGTATTGCCCTGAGCAGTGGTAACTGAACTGACGCCTGCCCACCACTTAAGCATGAGCCAGAGACGTGGGTAGAGTTTATGCATAGAATCTGGGGCTCCCTCTCTCTGTATTTCTCTTTTCCAAAATTAATCCTTGACTTTCCAAAGGCCCAGAATTCTGTCTTCAGAGAGACTGTACATGTTCTTTCAGTATTTTAGCAACTACATAGTACTGACTTGAGTCAACTTTCAGGCTAAAAGCCTGAAAAATGGGAAACTCAACTGCACCAATTCCATTTTCTAAATCTCCCTGCTTTTTTTCCAACTCTCTGGAGCCTTCAGGTAATTGGGAGTTTTGATGCTGTTTGCTTATTTGGCTTTTAATATGTGGATCAAATATGTTTTTAATATTTCAACCAATCTGCTGGAGAAAACATTTGCATTCCTAAACCAAACACCATAATAGTAAGACAATAGTACCGTTATAGTGCTTCCTGTGTGTCATGAATGTTCTATACATTTTAGTTATATTGACTCCTTAGAGTCTTACAACAACACTATGAGGGGGACACTATTATTTCCCCCACTTTATAAGTGAAAAAACTGAGGCACAGCTTTCCCAAGATTCCCAATAATTTAACTCAAGGAGTTTGCTCTACAATCTATGTGCTTAACCCACTATGAAACTCAGCACAGATCTTCCTGAACTTCAGCTTCTGGTCTTACATTCATATAAAATGATCTTAAGTGCAATTACTTGCCTGAAATTGGTACTTCAATGTTTGATAAATGTTTTTTTAAAAAACCCACTTATGGTGCTTCCATGTTTAAAAAATGTATTTTAAAAAAACTTCATTTACCAGTAAATTTAGCTGCTTGGTTCTTGATATGTTTTTGAATATTCTCAGACTACATGCTTTCAAAAAGCAGAGGTTTTATTAGAAGAAAGGCACAACTGTATTAATAATATTCTATATTCTATAACTTCCTTTTTCATAAACTGAGCATGTCTGACTCTGATGTTTCTCTCTATAAGTAATTAAGTCACTGTGGTATTTTATAACTTTAATTACAAGACAGTACACCAGAAACTAACACAAGATTGCAAATCAACTATACTTCAATTTAAAAAAGAGAAATGAAACAACTCAGACTAAGAAAAAAAAGAAAAAGAAAAAATAGCCACTGCTAAATGTATGTTAAATATTCCACATACATCATCATTTAATAATTGCTACACCTGGCTGATCTTCCCCAAAGCCACAAAGTGAACATATGGCACGGTTGGCATTCTCAGACAGTTCTCAAATTCTACAAATCCTGCTTCTGGCCCTGTGCTCTATCACTGGTATGCAAAATAAATCTGAAGAGTGAGAATACACAGACAGAGGTGGATTCAGCATTGGGCAAGTTATCCAGAACCACATGAAACACAGGCGGAGAAGAGGAAAACATAACAGAAGCAAGGATGTGCCTACACAGAAGCTCAGACAAAATTCAGCCAAAGGGGTAGACATTGCTTCAGTAGTCACTTTCTCCTTGCTTCATGTGGCCACTCTCAGGATTTTAAAGGCTTTGTGAGCAGCTATTTAGATAAAGCTAAGTAGGTCTTGGCCTATTTACTGCTGATATGCTTTGAATAAGAATAAAAGCTAAATGATGTTCAATGGAATTACATATATATACACACACACACACACATGCATACACATATCAGATCTAGATCTGTCTTATCACACATTTTTCATTAAACAGGTATTTTAGAAAATCCCTGTAGATGAAACCTTTCAGAATGCTTCTTATGCCACATATATATATTAGTTATTTTACTAATAGCTGAAATGAGAAACTCTGTAGAATCAAAACTTCATGAATTATGTAGTATTTTTCCTGTTTCATCTGACACATCTCCTTTCATTGTCAATAACCTTCATGATTTGTTTTGGCACCAACAATGTTAGGGATTTCCTGCTAGGCTTCCGGCGTTTATTCAATGGGACCCAAGAATACAAGTAAAATTGTATTCACCACAAAAAGAAAAGGCATGGTTCCAGACAGGAATTTTTTTCCTTATCCTCATCAAGTGTGTTTACATTGCTCTGTGCATATGACAGCATCTTGGACATTAAATAATATCAATATTATTCAGTGTATTGAATTACACAAAGAATTTAAGAAGGATTATTTTCTAAAAAGAACAAGGGTTTGTAAAGAAAACTGACCATGAAAGAGTGGGGAAATCAAGTAATGCACAAGATTCTTTTTGATACACTGTTAATTTGTCAGGGATGAAATGATTTCATGAAAATTAGCATTAGACTACTGACACACCTCATCCAAGTAAAAGTGGATCTTTCTTTAAACAAATCTACAGCATAATTTACTGTTTGAGATGACATTTGCTTTATAAAAGTATTTGCCAAAGATTCCCAAATGAATTCAAAGGATACATAGGAGGCCCTAGTAAAGAGGATATGAATTCCATGAAGTCTGCAGACTTGACTCCTCCAAGTGCCAGCAGCCTCCACTGGTCACATGGACTCAGACGTGGTCTTGGCCGGCTTGCACTACCATGATTAAGATGGTTGTTAAAGTGAAAAACTATCCCTCCTGGTAAATAACCTCAGCCTCAAGTCCTTAGTGTTCCCTCACTCTGACCACCTGACTCCTCCAGGATACCCCCAAATCGCTCAGACAAACCCCCCCCCAAATCTCTCCAGACCTTGATTCTAGGATTCTGGCTGAGGCCCACTCTGATTAACTGTTGCCTGTGCCAAACTGGTTGTGAAATATTCTAGATATCACTTTTGGGCATCATCAAATCTTCTCTGCAGTCTAAGAATCTTTCTTCCTCCCAAATATAGTATACTCTTGAGCTATCTGACAGTAGTTTCATCCTAAAAGTTACTAGTCTGAAAGTGAGATTCAACTCAATGAAATTTTTTTTTTCCTGTAGCAGGTTTTTCTCAATTTTTATTTTCTAATTAATGTCTTACGGTAGCTGTGCTGGACTTTATAGTGTTCCACACATCAAATAAATTACTACTTCATCTCTGATAGAAACTTTCTAGAGGGAGTACAACTCAAAATAAAATTCAACTAAATAAAGATACTGACGGAGGGATCCAGAAATTCCAACTAATAAGTATCCTCAAAACATAAATCCAAAAACAGCACTTTCAACAATTCTTATATACACAGAAAATTTAGAGCTTGCCTAATCCAACTTTATGATTCTGGGGGAGATAAAACATCTTTTCAAAAGTTTAAATTTAGAAAAAGCAGCTTAGCAGTATAAAACTTAAATTTATGGCAGGTTAGTCATAAGTCGGTATATACAAAGCTAAGAAAAATGACAGGATACACTCTTCCAGATGCTCATGCAAAAGCAAAAGGATTTTTATTTGTAAAGACACATTTGAATTTCAAAGTTGATATGCCTCAATGATGTTTAAAAATCAGGAGGGGTTATTCCAGGTAAAAAGAAAACTATTTGAATTGAGAAAGGTTTTATTTCTCTTTAATTTAAGCCTACTCCAAAAGCTTTGCATTAAAAAAAAAAAAGAGATTAAAAAAAAGTTTATGTAGTTTAATATGGTAATTTCAAACATTGTTGTAGCCAAAAATGAACTTGAAAAATGAAAATATACATAACATATTTGGAACTTTTAAAAAATAACTTGTTAGTCTAATATCAAATGAAAATCACTAAAATTTCTCCTCCATATTTAGTAGTATCCTATTAAAATGTAAAATTAATGCACACACCAATTAAAGTCCTAAGCTGTGTGACACTAAAATTTAAAAAACTACAAGGCTAATGGAAATACATTACATCAGAAATGATCACTTGTTTTTTGTTAAGCCATGTGATATCATTTTTAATCTTTTTACTTATCCAAACCCAAACAATGATTAACAACAATAACAGTAACATATGGCCCAACAGTGGCAAATAAAAATTTTCAGTTTCATTCCTGGAAATAGTATAGTTTATTAAACCATACAATGCAGTTACTATAGTAACAAATAGACAGAAACAAAAATTTTACCATTTATCCTCCTGCTTAATTCTAGAAGTTAATGAATTGTCTAAGAATGGGTAGTGGCCCAGAAATCACTCACAGCATAGAATGGAACATAATTTAAATTACCAAATCAGCTTTCAAAGAAAAATGTCTCCATTAGGTGACAGAGTAGGAATTTCAGTTTTCAGAAGAAAATGATTGGCTGTTTGCAAAATTACAATTGACTAAAGCTGTATCATCATAATTTTATTACTTAAAATATATGAGTGCCATGAAATTTTACTTGCCATAGAGAAGCTTAGAACATAGACAAATGATTAGAGGCATTTGAGAATGAAATAAAGATTAATGACAGCCATGCATAAAGTAATTAATTGAATCAGTAAAAACAATAGCTCTGAAAATGTAGGAAAACACACAACTGCTCAAAGAAAGATTCTGTTTTAATCACTGACATAAGCATGAGGTAAAAGACAGATACCCTGAGGATTTAATCACTGACATAAGCATGAGGCTCAAGGACAGATCACCCTGAGGATGGATTTTTTTTTTCCAAGTTAAGACATCACAGATCTGGTGGATAAAGCAAAAAGTCAAACTTAAGAGAACAATAATTAAAAGGAATTGACTTATTTCAGTGAAAAGAAAATCTCCAAAACCTGTAAAAGAAATCATTCATACAGTAGCTGAATTCATTAAAATTCTGCAAGTCTACATAAATAAAGTACTTGCCCCTTCTGATTTCTCCACAGTGTTAGCCAGCATCTCCTGCAGGTCCCGGACAGAGAGGGATTGTTCCAGCACAAAGGTGCAAATGGAGAGGTTTGGGGGAACATTCTGTGTGGAAAGAGGGAAAGCCATCATCACCACCATCATCATCACCAAGCATCCAGACCCAATTTACTTTATTATACTTCAGTTTCTTTCATAGAAAAAAGAAAACTTGTCAATTCTCTAACATGAGCTCCCAAATCATCAGAATTCATTGTCTATACTTCTCACATTTAGTCCATTTTTTAATCTGTGGATACCTATCCCTCCCATCTATTGAGTGCCTATTCTGATTAGGCACTGCACTCAGAGCTTTGTCAGTAACTCCTGTGGTCATCTGTCACAAGGATTATTACTACTGCTGTGTGGACAAGAAATACAGAAGTGAGGTTACTTTTCCAAAGTGACAATTACTAAATTTTTCAAGCCAGGACTAAAAAACCAGGTTTTGCTGACTCCCAAGCATTCATTTCTAATCTATCAAGTAGTCAGCTAATAAAAAATGAAAAGGACAAAAAATATTTGCCTCAAATTAATAAAGAAGTCAAGTAAATATAAAATTGAATTGGTATAAAATAATCATTCACACAGGCTTCTCCTTATTCACAAAAATAAGTTACCTTGTTTTATTCAAGTTGTATCCCATCTGGCATATAACTTTGGATGTAATCATTTGACATATATTTGGTGTGTGCATATTGTTTTATTTTCTCACTCATTGCTTTCCCTTTCTATTTCCTTCTATAAACTACTCCAATAAATAATAAACCCATAAATTCTGAAAATCTCAAAAAAGTAACTAAGAGAAGGTGAAGGAAACAGGACAAGAAGGGACTATTATAATTATCCCAATCAGGAACATCCATTATCATTCATGTACGCTTTGCTTCAGCTAAGCAGGATCCAGCTGGGGATGTGAAGATGTTCAAAGGAGCATTTTCATAACAGAAGAACATTATGAATACATTAAACACCAAATGCAAGCAAGAATATATCTTCTTAAAGAGAACATTAGAGGATAAATTTGATAATTTGATGCAATGCACCAACATTACAATTCATAGTGTTTAAACATTTATTAAATTGAACCACTATCAAGAAAATGATTCTTATCAGCGGAGAATGATGCTTTATGGTTTCAAGGAAAGATGAAGAACCAGGGTTTCAAAATTAAAGTCAAAATTATTTTATGGATCAAAGCAGCATATAATCACTAATCTTACGCACATCCTACAAACCTTCCCGGCACCCACTGTTTGTTTTGTTTTGCTTTGTTTTACTTTTTAATGAACTTTCATTCTCTGAATTCTCTTATCATGGTCTTCTGTGCCCCCCAGCCCAATTTCTTTCTATTCCTCCTCAGACTATCTCAGCTAGTAGTTAAAGGAATCTTTCAAATCTGGGTGCAGCTACTGCTTTTGTACTTTGCAGCAATTGAAGAAATTTTCACACATTGAGGTTCAGGGGAGTCATTCTGGCTTATAAGTGATTTGGCTTGAACTTTATACTAATGAGAATGCCTGCCTTATGGCCACCAAATATGCACTGGACATCTGATTTAACCATTAAAAAAAAAAAAAAAGAATGCATTTACCAGATTGCTTAGAATGTCCACTTTGAGGAGAGGGATAAATGCCTCACCTTCTGTGAGGCCAATGATAATACTCCTTCAAAGATGAGGTTCCCTTCCCAGACACCAAGGTCATGCTGACTTGCTGTGTATTTGCTAAACTTTCTCATTTGAAACCTTGAAGGATGGACCCCTGTCATGTTCGATGTTTGTCCTTTGTTCTGACTAGATATAAAATTGTGTTTCAGGCATTCAAAATGGAGCCAAGTGGACACTGTGGATGTGGTTTCAGACACATTCCTGCAGTCCTGAGAACTTGAATATTCTGAGCTGTATCAGACTCAAGGACACCACCAGCCATTCTCAAAACAGTATCTGCTAGCCACTGCCAGCTGTGACCTTATGGTCTCAAGGTCTCCCCTGGTTACTATGCAACCATTTCAGATCCTAACCAATCCTTACTTAACAAGCACCCTTACATCTTGCCAGCTCCAATTATAATTGACAAACAACTTATGTAGCTTGTGATTCTTGGCTTTGTAAACCTCCCCTATGCGGTAGTCCAGCAGAACAAAAATTCAAGTGCTTCCTGAATCTGTGTCTCCCAGGCTACAGTCCTCAGTTTGGCTCAAATAAAACTCTTTCCTATTCCTATTATAGATTGTTTATTATTTCCATCAACAGCAATCAACCTGACAAGGGCTGTCTTTCCAAAACCCTCAGAAAAAATACTGGAAGCTAGGAAAGGGACTCTCTTCTACTATGAAATTTAGGATAACTTCTTTTAAATTTAATATTCTCAGTTCTAAGTATACTAATGACAGTTTATCTCAGTAATGCACATGGCACTGAGGGAAAAATCTATTAAAGTAAGTCTTTATCCCATTCATATCCATTTAAACTGTGAGGGTTTGGAAGCTGTACTTTGACAAAGAGTGCTAGTAGAGAACAATGTTTTTAACGGTGTGCTACTGAACCAATTTCACACATACAAAAAGAAGCCCTGATTTGCCTATTCTGCGTAAGGACTCCAAGGATTGTTGATTCAACAGTATCAAAGTTTACAAATCAGTTCACGAAATTCCTAAATACGTAACAATGAGCTCTCAGAGGTCCATAAGGGCCACTGCTTTCATACCACTGCACTGAGTTCAGACCAATATTCATTAAATGCTTTAGAATCAGCATAATACTTTAAAAATTGTATTCTATAAACAGGTCATCTAAGCAAGAATCCCAGTCTCACTACTTAAGAACTATTAACTTTTCTAATGTTTCATTTTCTTTCCTGAAAAATGGGATAAAAATTATATTACCTTCATAGGGTTGCTGTGAAAAAATAAGTGAGATCATACAAGTAAAGAGATTATGACAGTGTCAAGAATATAACAAGTATTTAAAATACGTCAGCCATTGTCATTAGTTAGTTTTGCATAGTGTCATGTTTCTCCATTTATAGCATTCATGAAGCCCTTCTTTTATAAAACTGGTTCTTGAGTGGATTCTATTTTAGAGAAAAAGTGTTTGAAAACACCAAGTATTAATTATGCACCTGTTCATAATACCTAAAATGTTCCAGTATTTTCAAGAAAAAGCACTTTCTGATAACATTTAAAAGTTTACATACTGGGTATATTTAAGTTGTTTCATGCTTCACTTTAATCAAAATGTTAAAGTATGATTCAGTGTAATGTCTTACACTTATTTGAAAGAATCTTGAAAACCCCATGGGTTTAAAATGAATTAATCATGCCAAACAAATTTCATTTTTTCACAGAGTGAAATGCCTGGTACAGATATTTTTCCAGATAGTGGGAGTTAACAGGAGTAAGTAAGCAGACAGTCAACAAAGGCAATTCTCTCAGAGACTCAAACAATTGTCCTTCTGACCATCTTTATCACTGTCTCCTCCCCCATCAAAACACACATAAATATAACAGAATGGTAAAAAAAAAAATAGTTTACCACTTTCAGGAAAACTTGAAACAATACAAATCAGAGCTTTTCAGTATTGTCTGTTTCTTTTGCTCTAAAGAAAAGTTTGGCTGTTTTAGGCAACAGAATCATTACCAAAACTTGCAACTTTTTAAAGAAACCTACTAAAAGTATTTCTTCACTTAGATGTGTATTTCTTCAAATAACCCTGAATTTTTTATAGGTAAACCATACTACAGCATTTGTTAAGACTTTGTGCCCACTTCCCCAAAATAATGTTGTCATTGGAAAATGAAAGTTCTCATTAATTAATTAAAGGCCAACTAAACGGCCCAAAATCAAAATGACTCCTAACACTAGGCACAAGAGATAAAGTATATAAAATTTTATAAACATCTGGAGTGAGAATTCCAATTCACAAGCATTTGCAAGTTATCCTCTTTTCCTTAGTCTCTTTTTCACTCAAGTATTATTACTGAGAAAGTTAATTTTGAGACCTTCAATTTGAAAGAATGTTGCTTACCCTCACAATGAACGTGCTCCCAAATCAGAGAAACACTTGTGTAATATATGCTCTACATTACAGGCACTTTAAAATAGACCATGTCAGAACATAAAACTAAGAACTACAGCACAGCATGTACACCTACCTGCCTCTTCCACATTACACTTATTTTTCATACAAAATTAGATCAGAGAAAGGACTCTGGTCTGTCTAAGTGTCTATCTAAGCTGCCCAGAACAGTGCCCAAAGCAGGCAGGCAGGAGGTTAATACTGCTTTTCATATGGAGACAATACCAATTCTATCAAGATATGTGTACTCTGGTGCAGGTAACAAATCTTAAGCAAGCAGCAAGGCTGTGTACCTCTTATTTTTAAAATACAAACTGGTCACTGTTCTCCTCTGCCTGATAAACCTAATCTTAGGAGGAAAATTCTCAAGAATAACCACAGTGCAGCATCTGGCTCTGTCGGCACCGGCGAGTCTGTGTGAAATCAATTAGGCTTCCAACAGAGCTATCCATCAAACCACTTGGCTTCCACAGATGTATCTGCCTAACTCATTTACAAACCTGTTGAAACATGTCATTACCTTAACAGACTGCAACCAACAATTCGGGACCATATAAACCACAAGAGACCATCTCTCCTGTTATCACCGTGTAAAAGCTGCGTACTAACAAACCACTCCATTCTCCTGGTGCCTTTGCTCAGATTTATTTCTCCCTGGGGGTGAAACAGCCATCTTCAGGTCTCCACCAATGGAAAACTAGTTCATATTTTTAAATCATACATTAATAAAGTCACATATAAAAACATTTTCCTGTTGAAAGTTCAAACAATACTGAAAAATCAAAAATTCTCTCTTTCCAAATTTAATTATACATACTCTGCCTTACTCTCCCTCCCAGGTATAGCCACAGGGGAGTTTGGTGACCTTCTGGATGTGCACCTTTCTGAGTCTTTTCCTATGCTTTACATACATGTGTATGCTCACACAGAAATATATAGATTGGTTTTTCCCATTAATGGGCTTTGTACAAATTACATATTTTAGTTTACTAATATGTATGGAAGATTACTGTTAATAGATCTCTATCTATGTCGTTCTTCATGATTGCTGGAGAATCTAAGTAAACCACATTCCTTCTGAAGACTGGTTCAAGTTTAATGCTATGAGACACTTACCCAACTTGGACCCTCACCCTCTCCACCTACCCTACCAGTAACGCGGTCATGTACAAAAGAAACAGTTCAGTGTTTGAAGAGTTGACCTCAGACTATGATTTCATCTATTTTTTGAAAATTAAGCAAATGTGCATACAAGGACACAGTAGTCACAACCCTAATGATAGATCTTATCCTAGTTCTTGTTTTAGCAATCTTAGGTTTTTAATATTAAGACAAGCTGATTCACCTTATTATGCTGCCTTTCAGTTGTACTCCAAATAACCTTCAGGGTAACACAGAAATATCTCAAAATATATTCTGAAAATCAATGAGGTATTAAACCTTGATAGTTGGACAGCATAAGAAAATGGGCAGGTCACTGCACCAAAGGACATGGGATACAGAGTCAATGCATAACCAGCCAAGGGATTTTCAGTAAATCAGTCTGAGCTTCCCCATCTATTAAGTGTCAAAATACTTATCATACTTCAGACTCATTCTGAGGTTCAAATTTAAAAAATCAATGCATTATAAACCAGAAAATGCCAATAAAATATAATTTTCTCTGCCTAATTAAAAATGCCTACATCACATTGAAAGCTCAGAATCATAAAGTTACACATCGAGAGGAAAAAGCTGGTCTTCTACCAAGAAATGTGAAGACAGCATACTCTGGAGTGGAGCAGACGGTCTAAAGTTGAGGCAGGTTTGCTTTTGCTCAACCACTCACCCAGGGAGTGGCCTCTGGTGAGACACCATACCACCAAGGGTCAGCTTGCCCATGAACTATGGCGATCTCAAACTACATCTTCTCCAAAAAATAAACTTCTTGTTGTTGTTTAAGTTGCCAACTGGAGATGTGAACCAGGCAAAATTACACCTACAATATGGCTTAAGTCCTCAGCAGGTCGGCTGAATAAAACATAATTCTCAATTTTAGATTGTGCATTTTTTTTTCAGTTGACAAACTGGGGGAAATCTTTATACTTGATATGGTTGCAAAAACTATCATAATTTATATGATGGGCAAGAAAAATAAGAAGTAGGTACATATATATTTAATATCACTAATGCATAAGGCTTTCAGGTAATATAAACAATAGCTTTTATTATTTAAAAATAAAATTTTAAAGGACAACCACAGGGCTATTTTTGTACTACTACATACAAGAAAATGTTTAATTATTAATGAAGTAAACTCTTTGGAACTTTAATATAGCTATACTCGTATTAGTCAGGGTTAGGAGGAAGACTCTAACTCTATCTTTTGAATTTTGCCACAGGTAAATGTATCACCTATTCAAAATACATATATAATTCAAAACCCCTATGTCTTATAACAAAATTAACTCCATAAAGATTAAGAACATAAGAAAACTATGAAAGTACTAGAAGAAAACATCAATAGATTTTTTTATAATTACGTGGTAGGAAAGATTTTCTAAAGACATTCCTAAAGGCAGAAATACAAAGAACAAAAATAGATAGCTTACTAAATACATTTTTTAAACTTCAATATAACAAAAACACTATAACCAAAGCAAATGTTAACAAGAAATCTGAGAATTTTTTTTTACTTTATTTCTTATTTTACTTATTTTTTGAGGGTGGTGGTAACTAGGCCTATTCATTTATTTACTTTTAGAGGAGGTACTGGATTGAACCCAGAGCCTTGTGCATGCTAAGCATGCACTCTATCATGTGAGCTATATAAACCTTCCCCATTGGAAATTTTAACATATACATGATAGTGTGTGTTTGTGTACGTGTGTTTAAATGACAGCTATATGTCAAAAAAGACAAATATTCTAATAGAAAAGAGGGCCATGGATATAAAGAGGGAATTCACACAAACACAGTAATCATGAGAAATGGTCATCCTGATCAGTAATCAAAGAAATACAATTTTTCCAAAACAAAGAACTTTGCCTTTCAGAATAGCAGGTTTCTTATTTTAAAAAAACATTTCTGGCGTGGATGAGAGAATGGGAAAATGACTCTCAAAAACACAGCTCATGGGATTGTAAACTATTCTAGAGGGTAATATGGCAGTAAATATCAAAAGTCCTAAAAAGTATATGCCTTTAGCTTAGAAGTTCCTTTTGTAGTAGTTTATTCTAAGGAAATAATTGAACACTGCTCAGAAAGAGCTGCATGTGGATGTTCACTGCAGTGCTGCTTATAACAGAAAAAATTACTGAAAACTAACAAACACACAAATAAGAGCTGGGATTTTAAATGCAGGCCTTTCTGCCTTCAGTGTCGGTGCCACTGATGAATCTAGATTGAATGTTCTTAGCCTAACAGTCTTCCTGTTAACTTCCTAACCCTGTAGCAACCAATGTACGATGCAAGTACATTCTGAGGGAGACTTGAGCTGACCAACCTGTAGCAGGAAACAAGCTGCACAACCAAGGGACACCAGTTAACCAACACAACTAACGTTCATGATTCTAAGCAAGACTTAGAATCTGTTAGTGTAATAAATGCACCTGGATCCAAATTTCTGTTAAAGGATATGCTTTATGTATTTCTTACCATAACTGCGAGTCACACTGACACATTTTCTGTCACATCAAAAAGTTATGTTAATCTATTAAATTGGTGATAAAGGAAAGTCAAATACATGAAAGTTTCTGATTCTTAATTCTGTATTTACTAGCTTGACAGCAGATAAACTTATCCGTTAGTAAAATAAGAGAAAAGCTTTTGAGCAGAAGCTTGAGGCCTGGTATTTTTAAAGATGTATTACCAATTATCACTAAAAATTACATGAATCAAGTAAAAACATAAAGCAATAATACATTTATATTTCCATTAAATTAAGCCTGGGTTACAATGGTATGAGTCACAATTTGTTTTTCAGAAAGCAGCTTCAAAGGATGGAATAACAACATTACCAACAACTAGATAATCCCACTCTAGCTTAAGACATTCTTTAGATGGATAGGCCTTAACAGGTGAGGCTACTGGTTTTATCAGGAGCATCTTATCTCTTGAGAAACTCTTTCTCTAAAGTAATAATTAGATTGCTTTTGTCTTTTGTCATTGGAAAGATACAAAAGTCATCAGACTAGCCTATGTTTTATGAAGTTCATTACTAAGAAATTTATTAATACCAAGACAGAAAAAACCTAAATAAAATTTCTAGTTGTAATTGGAAGCTCTGTTTTTAGTAAAGAGGACTATTTAACGTTTTAAAACACGTTGACTTGGAGAGCTCTGGAATTAACTGGATTACCAATTTTTTCAGTGAATTAATACCCTTTCTACCATCTTTATTAAATGGAGTTTCTGCACTCTGTGCCTCACAACATTTTTGTCTTCAATTCTTCAACAGGTAGTATGCTACAAACAGTATTTACACCTCTCATGAAAACACAAGAAACTACATATTCTAGTTTTTGCAACCGTGCATCTTACAGAGATGAGAAGTGATTCAATGAGGACGATCTCGAGTGAGGCTAAGGTGGAGAATAGGTATTTCTTCAGTCTCCAAGCAGAATTTTAATTATATATTTTAAATTTTTTAATTTTACTATAATTTTATAATATTATAACTATAAAACAATATTATAATTTTTAAACCTGCTAATTAATTATTTAATTCAATTTACTGGTGTTTAAAGAACAGATGCAATTGGCTGATTACTACAAAGTTAGTGCGTAACTACTCGGTGCCAGGAGCTCTAGTTTTCCACTAAATTTACTACAATTATTATAAAACAGTTACAAAGACCTGGTTACACCTTGGACGGATTGGCAGGAAACTCAACAGATTTCACTGGTGCCATTATGTCTTCAGCACGGAAGGAGTCTCTCCAACAACTGGGTCTCTCTAGCAATGGCATGAGCATTTACCAAAAATTTGGAAAAGTGACATGTAACCCTGCTGGCATCAAGTCACTCTCTACCATCACTGTAACTATTATCTAATAACAAACTGTAGGAGCATTATCAGGCAAATTAGGCGAAAAGTGCTTTGCCCCCCTCAGCACTGAAGATCTCATTTTGTTTTGTGAATTTCCAGCAACTCATGGCAGTCAGTGAACACACAGGATCACTTAAAAGTTTACAGTGGATCAGGCCACACTCAGTATGTCAGCAACAAGAGTATCTTTCAAGCCTCTCCAATTTTTAGAACTAACAGATCAGACAAACACCAAAATGAACTATACCTACATGTCAACTGGGAAACAAAAGGAAGTACAGCTGAACCCCAGGTAGCCATGCTTAACAGACTAAGGGATTGCATAAAATTAAATGAGTATGACCGTAACCAAAGGGGAAAAACATTAGCTAAAGTAACCAGATTGCCAATCGGGCAGAGAGCTCCTACTGCAGGGAAGAGATCGCTCAAATATTCACTGACCGTGTATCATCTTATTACTACCTCTCAGTAATCCTCAGGAGGCCTCCCGTATGGGATGGCTCTCCCCTACTTTACAGCCAAGGCAAATGAAGTGCTTCTTGTCAGGTGACTTGTTTGAATCCCAACAGAGGAAGTGAAAACCCTGACCTAGAATCTGGGTCTCCCAAAGTCAAGAGCAACACTTCCTCTGTTTCCACCACATGGATGTGAATGCCACCAGTCAACTGTACTCTTCAACTTGAGAAACAAAACTGAGAGGTGGCATCTCAGCAAAGGAAACTACTTTCCAGATATGATTCCAGGTTTGAAACCTTTGGTTTGTGCTCTCCATCCCAGCAATTTAAAACACATTATGAATTGTCAGCAGCGCCAAGGTCCACCACCCTTAGCATAATTAAAACCCATTAGGTTGGCTCACTGTATAATGGCACCACGTGTGCTGTGAGGACATATTCGCCTAAAAGCCCCTTGGAGGACACTAAACAATCACAAGCCACAATAAAAACTTAGCAGAACATATCGAAGGATAAAACTTTTTATTAGCAGACATAGTAACTCACCACTCAGGAATACTGTACTTAGATTTAGCCCCTACTGCTTTATGACTTGGAACTCTTAGAGGTGAGGAAAGTATCTATGGTGCATTAGAAAACTCTCTTCTGGCTCAGAAGTCAACCACCCCAAAAGTGTCATTCCAGCCCTGAGAATTTTCTACTGCAGAATTCTAAGAGAAGCTGCATGTTCAAAGCCCCTGCCCCGAACCTAAAAATCTTATTTTGCATAACTTGTCCTTATTGTTAACCTTTTAAGACTCAAATCCTGTATGTTTCCTCTTCTCTCCTGAAATAGGGTAAGTTTGCTCCCCTCTTCAGCTTCTTCCCTACAGCAGGTCACCTGCTGAAAGCCACATGTGGGCAAAAACTATCTGGTCAACGATAACTCAATTCCACCAGCAGAATAAAGAGGAGGAATTAGAAAAGTTAAAAAAAAAAATTCAGAATTTACGACGAACTCCGAGCTGAGAGCAAAACCTACGTAGACCCAGGCATCCAAAATCAGAACTCTTAAAAACTGTAAGGGAACACTTGTTTAAGTGTTGCCCATTTTGCCCACGAGAAGTGTCTCCGAGGCACTTATACCTGTGCTGACCAGTCCGTCAGAGTCGCACACATGACACAAAACGAGCTCACAGTGCTCTTACCAAACCGCCCTCCATCCCCCGAACAGAAAGCTGACCCCGCTCACCCCGAGCGCGCCGGCGGCACCTCCTCCGGGGATGACGCAGGCTCCGGGGCCAGTGGAACGAAGCTGGCCAGGCCCGGGTCAGGAAGGCCGCGCCCTCTGGGACCCGAAGACTGGAGAGGAGGTCCCAAGACGGGGAAGGGGACCCGAAGACGGGGGAGGAGGACCGAAGACTGGGGAGGGGACCCGAAGACGGGGGAGGAGGACCGAAGACGGGGGAGGAGGATAGAAGCCGGAGCCACAGCAGCCCCACGGCGCTTCCGCTCACCACATCTGTAGAGTCCAGACCACCGCTCCTCGCCTCTGCCGCCGGCACAGCCCTCGCCCCAGGCACAGCCCTCACCGTTAACCTGAGGGAAATGCGTATCCACGACTGCGGCAACGCCTCCAGAGACTGCGAGTCCCCACAGGCCGCGCGGGCAGCAGTCCTGTCAGAATGTGCAGGCTCCCCAGTTCGGGACGCGCCTTCTCGGTCTTTCCACATCTGAGGCGAGCACCGCACCGGCGGCCAGACGGCGGCAGAGTCCGCCAATGAGAACGCGTGTCTGCTGTCAGGTGACCGCAAGGATTCATCTGATTGGTTAAGGGAAGGGCTCTCTTTCTCCTGAAGGAGCGGACGACTCAAGTGCATCAGAAGTAGCGTTGTTACTTGTGTTAAAACATGTAAAGAAAAATGGTTTCTTTTCTGGCATTTTAAAGGAAGCCAACTACAAAGTTTATACTTGAGGGCTTGCAAGGTATTATGAATACTCTCTCACAGTGAAGTCCTCAACAGGAATTCTAGAATACTTTTTTTAAACTAAGAAACTTCAAAATTGGAATATGAAAATGAATATATATAAAACCGAACCACTGTGCTGTACACCAGAAACTAACACAGCATTGTAAACTGACTATATTTTAATTTAAAAAATTCTTTTAATTTTAAATTTAAAAAGTCATTACATATTTTAAAAAAAGAAACTTCAAAATTGAACTTATTGTTGATATTTAAGGTGGAGGCTACACGGCTTCAAATTTACTCTGAATGAAACCAGTACTTTATGCTCCCAATTGACGGGATTCTACTAACAACGCTTTTAAATTGTTTGAAATACCTAGTCTTACTGGGTTTTAGAAGTCTTAAACCCTAATACCCACCTTTACCTTACTTTTCTGTAGGTAGGCTGTTATAGAAATGGCAGGTAGTGATTTTAACTTTCACAGAAGTCATCACCTGGTGTTAAAACACTCCACGTTTATGCCTTATCTGTTCCTGCAGTTTGTTGGAGTAGAGCACAAAGATTACTGCCAGCCCTCCCTCTAATTATTTAAATCTATGGACCAGCTTCATGGCTTTACCTTCTCTTATGTTTCCCTCCTTTTCTTTGCACGTCAGCCTTCTTCCTCCTCTCAGGTATTTCTGGGATGGAGTTTTCTATTAGTTTCATTTTTCTTTCTTCTCCCACATAAGGAATAGAACTATAATTATATCGACTTCTCCGTTTGTGTTTTTTGACAACTGTTTTGTTCCTTTTACATTCCTTACTTTTCCCAAATATGTTCATCTGTTAAATAATTTCCAGAAGTGTGATTTTATTTGTGTTCATCACACACTTTTCAACTTTTGCAGTAACAAAACAGAGTTACAACTAAAATTCAACTGTATATGGTATTTACATTTTAGTACCCAATGGCTTTGTGCATTATTAAACTCACAGAATAGTCTTCTAGTTTATTTAGAGAATAAAGATTCTAAGAAAGATTTTTATATTCTTAGAAGACAAAAACAAAAAACAAAACTGTCTCTCTTGCTGAGCCATTCTTTTCTGACCTACCTTTAAATGTATGAAGTGCTTAACCTAAGCCTCTCTCTCTTCTATAACCACAAATTCCTCCAGGGAGTTCTCACCCAAATCTTTGGTTTTTAATGCCACAATATAACCCAGTGATTCTCAAATCTCCGTCATCAGACTTGACCTCTCTTTAGTGCTTGAGACTAAGCTGCTTATTTGACATCTCCGCTTGATGTCATAAACCCAGCACAGTCAAAAGAGTACACTTAATATTAATGTCTTCCTTTCTCTATGCCTTTCAACCATCTTCCTTATCTCAACAATACACTCAAATCCAAAAATCTTTGATTCCCCTTACCTCTCAAACCCAATGCAATAACAATTCTGAACCCGAGTCCTTCTGCTGCCTTGACTACCACCCAGTTCAAGCTCTGTCATTTCTCATCTTCTCCATCCCTCTCTCCAATGCAGCAACCAGTACAAAAGCTAGAAACATAAATTGTGTAACACACTTGCTTACAACCACCCAATAGCTCTCTATTGAACTTAAAATAAGACCCAAATCTCTTATCCTGGCCTGCAAAGCCCTTAATGATTTGGCCCTTGTCGATCTCTCTGTCCTCATCTCATGTCACTTGCCCATTTCACCTGCTAGATTCCAACCAGGCTCTTTCTTATCTGGGAACAAACCATTCTCATTTTCACTTTAGAGTTGTTGCACCATCTCTTCTATCTACAATGTTCCTTCCTCCACACATCCAATGGCTGCTTCCTTCTGGCTGTTCAATAGTCAGAGAGGCTTTCTATGACCAAACCAATCTAACGAAGTCATCCTGTCATGTACCACCAACTTATCCTCCACAGTATGATCACTAACTGTTAACTAAATTCTTTTCTGTCTTCCTCCACTAGAATAAAAGATACAGAAGGTGATGAACTCTGTCTCAACCACTGCTCTATCACCACAATTTGGGACATTGCTTAGCACATAGTAGGCACTCAATAAAGCTTTTATTAAATGAATGAATTTAAAGAAGTGACTTTAAATGTAACAAAACTAGGAATTTCATGGCATTGTTTTTTTTTCTTTTCACAGAAAGTTATCACATTTACTAAAAGATCTCAAGTAAACATTTATTTTAGACAACTTTCATGGAAATCTGAGGCAGTAAAGAATATTAAAATGTTACATTGCAATGCATAAACTATTCCAGAAGTTATAGTACCCTCAAACCCTACATGATATTAATTATATATTATAAATTATTGCATTGTCAGTAATTAAAATGCAGATAACCCATACCTCAATGTCTCTTTACCTTATCTAAAACATATTTTATGTTTCTCTGGATTTAAGGAATTTAATCTCAACTTTATGTGAATTTTGCTGGCAATGTGAAATATATCACCAAGGTCTGCTCCTATGGTTTGGTCTCCAAATTTTCTGGACTTCATCCCTCTCGCACTAAGACAGATCACATTTTTCATCACATTATACTTATAGGAAGTAGTACTTACAGGAAGTAATCCTTCCTCCATTCTTCTGGCTTTCCCCCTCCATTTTTGTTTCTAACATTGTAAATACAATTTCTAAAGGAATATTTTACTTAAGTCATTTCTCTGTCCAAAAAAAAAAAAAAAAAAACACCTATACTCTAATACTAGTTCACTAACTCTTCTCACAAAGACTTTGTGCCCCAGGTTAATCAGCTCTTCTTGAAATCTTCAACTTACAATTCAGAGGTTGCCAACCTGTGGGCCTGGGATTATAGATTATAAGAAAGAATAAGTGAAACCACCATATATTCCAGAAGCACTGTCTGATACTGAATGATTTACACACTGAAAATGTCTGTCTATGCATATGTATGTCTGTGTATGCATATGCAATTGTATATACTATGTTTAAATTTATTTGATTAATCAAATAAAACATTTTATTTAAATACATAATAGTGTTTCTGAATTCACAATAGTATTTTTAGTCATGTTTCATTTTCCCAGTAGACACCAAATATACAACTACTATGATGTTTAAGTCCTAAAGGTTTTTTGAAATTAAAAGGGGGCTCAATATTTTAAGTTCTATTACATTCTATTTCATCAATTGACCTCACAATACAAATACTATGCTGCCAATCCAGGTACCTCCCACACCAAAGCAATATCAACATATACTGCGTTAATAAAGTAATATTTCCTGACCATCAACCCACACTTTAAAAATTAATGGGTCATCAGTTTCATCCACCTAAGGTCAGTAATATTTATATTTTAATTCAACTCACTTTTTATTCATAAAATGTTAAGCAAGTAAGAAAAAAGTATTGAAGTTATTCCTAAAAGCCTCTGTTACTTAACTCTGATAGATCTGGAAGTTGCTAACAGTACACTCATTAGCACTGGTGGAAAATTACTTGAAAGCATCTCTAAACCAAAAATGAACAACAAAAAAATTTAAACATGAATTGAGACAAATGTTTAGAACACAGGGCTCACCATTTCTTATGTTTAGATGTGTAAGGGGAGCCATTATTTCACACTGTACTAGTAAATTTACTCCCTTATTGATTTTAGTCTATTTATTGCTTATTAATACTACCTATTTCACTTTATCCATCAAAAGTAAAAATGGGAGACATTCAATGCAATCAGTCAACTCCTTGAGTAAATAATAATGAAATGTATTCGATGGAAATAAGATGTCAATATTTTTAAAACCATATGTCAAAAGTTGATTCCATTCAAAAATCATTCCAAATGTGTTCAATTATCCTTAGAAAACTGACCTAAACCCTCAAAATACATCTCACATAGTAGGTAAGCTCTGTATTTATGAGAAGTGAGTCTGTTACTAAATGTCTGTGGCTGTACAAAGAGCACACCTGAAGACAACTCAAACACATGGAGCTTGTAAGAGCGGGGCAACCTATCTTCTGGGTAGCTCTAGTAAACACGCTTTCTGTATAGCCATGCTCTGCTGATCCCTGTGTCCTTCCTGTAGATAACTGCACTTATTCCTCAGGGCTTGACTTAGGCACCACTGAACCCAAAGCCCTGAGACCGAGTAAGGTGGCCTTCCTGTGGGTTCCATTAGCATCTTGTACCCAGACACCACTTATGACATGTAAATGAAGATTGATTTTCTGTCTCCACTCCAAGCATGAAAGTTCAACAACAGTAGGGAGTGTGTGTTATTCACCATTTAATCCCTAGAACCTAAAACTTACTAGAAGCTCAATTAATACTTGTTAAATGAATAATTAACAGCTATTCAAAAATTCACAGAACACATATGAAATCTGAAAGAGAGAGAGAATCCTTTCTAACTGAAAACCAGTAAATCTCTAAACTGACTCAAACTCTGTTCCTTCTGAAAATATAAAACCCACAACACTGTTTATAGGTTATGTTAACTTGTAATTAACTTTAAGAGAAAGAAACTCTCCTAGAAATCTATCCAAACTCATTTTTAGAATCTATTCACATTTAATTTTCTTCAGTGATGGAAAACAACTGAATGGCATCCTAATTAATAATAATAAACATTAAAAACCACTGGTTACATCTACTGTACACTTACAGAGGATGCTGTTCAAAGAACTTTTTATCTATCTCCTATAGTCATTATAATGATAGCGTAAGGCAAGTACAATTACCTCACACATTCTGCAGCTGAAGATACTGAGAGACAGGTATTATGCCAATAATGGACCCTGGCCACATACCCTGTAAACCCCCATGGGTATAAATACCATTCTGGTGTTTCTGATGCTGTTAAACTGATACTCTTTGGCAAACAAGTAATCAGTATTGGGCAGGCGGCAGGCACACAAATTAAACCACTGGGATTTGAGGGAGGGGGGCTCGTATTTTTTTTCTTACAAAAGCATGACTTAGCTTATCCTGACTCACCCAGGAAAGTAAGTCAGCTTCATTTCAGGTGCACTTGATTGGCAGCAGCTCCTTGGAACAAGGTACTGAAAAAATACCAGGAGACTACAGAAAAATCAGAGAGGAAAGCCACGCATGGAATGTCAACATCTCCGTAAGAATGAGAGATAGGCTAAATCCTGACACTCAATGTAGGGCATGTTTTATGCAGATCGAGGCCTATGAACTGAAAGACTGGTGGTAAACTTCAGTCACCAAGTCCAAACCACCCCCAGTGAGCCCTCAGAGTTGCAGTGTAGTTCTCTAGTGCTACTAACCTTAGCTCCGCTCTGTTCTCATCTTCATGACTGCCAAGGTGACTGTCTTATCCCCACACTAAACCTTGAATGACAATAATTCCCAGTAAAGCAATTTCTGCTGCAGGCTTTTAAGGCATGATCTTGAAAATGTACATCTAACAAGACAAAAAATTATTATTCACAACATCAGAATTTCCCAGATTAATTACTTGAGTGTTTACTGATTAGTTTTTTAAATGTTCTGGCTAAAAATAAAGTATCATTTTCCATTAGCTCTTTTCTAATGGAGAACTTCAGAAGTACAAAATAGTATGAAAGTATTATAATAAACACCCATGTTTCAACATGCACTGAAAAATAAATTATTACATACAAAGGTGAATTCAACCAGGTGGGTATCCAGCCCTGATTTTATTCTGTTTGCTTCCCTGAAGCAGTAGTAACCATTCTGCTGAATTTAGAATTTATCATTCAAGGGCATTTTTTCACAACAATATTACACGTCTATATTCTAATACTAATCACAGAATTGTTTTTCATATTGTAAAATGATATAAATGGTATCATAATACATATGTTTGTAATTTTTTTTTGCCCAACACTATGTTCTTTGAATTTATTCTTGTTGATATGTATGGTTATATTTTCACTGTGTGCAGTATAACCTTGTTTGAATATAGTACAATTTGATTATTAATTTCCCTACTGACAAAATTTTGAGATCCTTTTTTGTTCGTATGTGTTTTAAATAGAGTTTACTCTTTAGAACAGTTTTAGGTTCAAAGCAAAATGGAGCGGAAAGTACAGAGTTCCCATATACCCCCTACCACACACACATACACACACACTCACACCCACACGCGCACGCACACACACACAGAGCCTTCCACACCAGAGTGGTACATTTGTTACAATCAGTGACCCTACACTGAAACATTATTATTACTACCCAAAGCCCATAGCTTACGTTAGAGTTCACTCTTGGTGCTGTCCATTCTATGGGTTTCACCAAATGTACAATGATGTGTATCCACCATTATAATATTACACAGAATAGTTTCACCACCCTAAAAATCTCTGTGCTCCACCTCTTCATCGCACCTTCCCGGTAACACCTGGTAACCACTGATCTTTTTACTGTCTCCATAGTTTTGCCTTTTCCAGAATGTCAGAGTTGGAATTCTATAGTAGGTAGCCTTTTCATATTGCCTTTATTCTTAACATAAAGTAGTAAATTAACTATCACTGAAAATGCATGGGACCAATTCCACCTTCAATCTGTATAGGATTAAGCATTATTACAGTCACAAATATGAATACTTACTCTGGTAACATTAAAGACATTAAATTAATTTCTTGAAGCAGGAAGACAATGCCTGTGCATTCATTGGAAGATACAGTAGGAATTTTTTTTTTAAAAGCCAAATTAATTTGCACACTATCAAAATTGACACATCAATATTAATTAGGTCATCATTCCAAAGAAGGAAAATCAGTCAAAAATCAACCAACATTTATTAATCATCTACTTCCCTCGAAAGTGTCCTTATGCACTTGAGATACAAGACAGATGAGATGCTGCCTCTGCCTGCAGGTGCTTTCCTGCTTATTATTTCATAATAGTTTCAGAAAGTAAATTTAAAGGGTCATGTGATTTAGCAACAAGAGATGCAGCAGAAAAAGCAATTCATTATGCTTGAATGGGGGGAAGGGGGTTATTTTTTCAGGGAGGAGGGGGATGCAAATAAATGCAGGGGGGCCTCACAAAGGAAGAGATACTTGACAGCTGCCTAGAGGGTGAGCAGGCTTCCCTCAGGAGAAAAAACTATGCAAGGGCATTTCAGGAAGGGAGAGAACAGAGCACACCCAAATGCAAGCTGTCTCTCAGTAAACTCAATCAGGCTGGACTGACTGTACCCCCAGGGAAGTTTATGCATGTCCAAATACACAAACCAGCATGGGAGGACAAAGATTCACTCCCTGATCAAATTTTCACCAGGCTCCCCCAAATCCTCTTCTCCATGAGACCTCAACCTTGGCCTAAAAAACCCACAGACTCTCAACAAAAATGATTTTGCCCATCCCTGACCCCTACCCAATTCACACTAAAAGACTTAAACACTAACATGTTTTCTAATTGCTGAAGGCCATATCCTTAGAATGACTCTAACCAATCCCCAACCAGAAAGGGCCTGCATGAGGAAGCTGAAGGCTGCCGAAAGAATTTCATTTGCCTTAGCATTTACTAAAAAGGCCTGACAACTGTGACTCCTTCCTCTGCCCCTTTCAGATAGACTAGTATCTCCTACAACTCGAGAGTGTCTTTCCTAAGTACCTGAAAGCCATGCCTTTGAAATGTGATTGCCAGGAAGGATGCAGCCCCTGTCTCCAACTCCCTTCAATACTTGCCAGCCAGCAGACCCAGCTGGCCTCATCAGCATTTAAATCGAGGACCCCTTTGTAATGTTTCACTTCTCAGATGCTGACAATTGATACTGAGTTCAGTTTATGCTGGGCTCTCCTCCCCACTGCAATAGTATAGTACTGATTAAAATCTGTCCTGACCATTTTAACTAGTGTCTGGCTTTGCTTACCTTTGATAGTAACAGAACAGGAAATAATGCAATCCATAGCCCTAAAGCCTTCAGTAGCACTCTCTGTCTTTCAAATGTAGTCCTGCTGGTTGTTTGGCACTTGAAGCTCTGCCTGAGCCCAGCAGAACAATTGGGAATTCCCAGAAGGCTGCTTCTTCTCTGTCCTTTGTCGTCATCCTCCTTATGACATGAATCCTTCCACATCACACTCTATTCACCTATTTTTTATATTGTACTCATTTATTCTCCCCTTCATTCATATGTCAAACACATTCATTAACTGATTAACTACCATCTGTCAAGACTCCCCACTTAAAGTCCATGCCTCTACTTTCATAAAGCTTCACTAATAGCTCCAGCCAGAGTGTCTTCTTTCCCAACTGAGGATAGGGTAAGTACATTTAACCTACAGGCAGAAAATTTTTCTTCTATTATATCTTTGACTATTGCTTCTATAGTATGCATTCTAGCAATTTCATCGGGAACATATTGTCCATATATTATATTATGGATAGACCACATGATAGTCCACAGGCCAAATCTGGCCCACTGCCTGTTTCTGTACAGCATGAACTAAGAGTGCCTTTTACATATTTTAATGGTTGGAAAAATCATAAGAAGAATATTTTATAAACATAAAAATCAAGAAATTCAAATTTCAGTGTCCATAAATACACTTTTTTTGAAACGCAGCCATACTCATTCGTTTACATACTAGCTATAGCTGTTTTCATGCTACAATGTTTCAAGAGTAAATAGCCCTAACAAAAAAATGTATTACCAACAAAGCTGAATGTATTTGCTATTTGGCTCTTTACAGAAAAAGCATGACAACCCCTGTATTAGATAACTATTTGCTGCAGTGTGTTCATTCCAGTGATGGTTAAATAAGAAAAGTATCATATGATATCACTCATATGTGTAATCTAAAAAAAAAAAAAAGGAAAAAGAAGAAACTATTGAACTCATCTATCAAACAGAAATAGACTCACAGACAGGTAAACAATCTTATGTTTACCGGGGGGAAAGAGGGTAGGAAGGGATAATTTGGGAGTTTGAGATTTGCAAATGTTAACCACTATATATAAAAAGAGATTAAAAAGATTTCCAGTCAAGAGGTGGAGTGGTAGGACCATGAGCCCACCTCTCCTCACAACTACAACGATACCACGACGGAATGTTAAACAATCATCCAAAAAAAGACTGGAACCTAGCAAAAAAGATCTTCTGCAACTGGAAACATAAAGAGGGAACCACAGCAGGAAGGTAGGAGGGGTGTTCTCACCATATAATCAGGCCCCATGCCCCCTGGGCAGGGGGGTGACCCACAAGCTGAAAATTTGTGAAGTCCCAGAGGCCCTTCCACAGGAGTGAGAGCTCTAAGCCCCACGTCAAACACATGAAAAGTTTCTCAGTATCACTCATCATTAGGGAAAAACTAATAAAACCACAATGAAATATCACCTCACACATTTCTGAATGTTTATAATCAAAAAGACAACAAATTACAAGTGTTGGTGAGGATGTGGAGAAAAGGGAACCCTCATACACTGTTGGTGTGAATGTAAATTGGTGCAGCCACTATGGAAAACAGTATGGAGGTTCCCCCCAAAAGTGAGAGGTAGCATTACCATAGGGTCCAGCAATTCCATTTTGGAGATATATGTGAAGAAAAACAAATTTGAAAAGATATGTGCAAACCAATGTTCATTGCAACATTGTAACAATGGCCAATACACAAAAGCAACCTTAGTGTACATTGATAGATACATAAGAAGATTATGTACACACACACACACACACACACACACACACACATAATGAACTATTACTCAGCCATGAAAGAGAATGAAATCTTGTCATTTGTGATAGTATGGATAGACTTTGTGGGCATTATGCTAAGTGAAATAAGTCAGACAGAAAAAGACAAATACTATATGATCTCACTTACATTTGGAATCTAAAAAAGAAAAGAACAAACATAAAACAGAACAAATGGGGTTCCCAGTTCCTGGGGGGGAATAGGGGAGATGAATGAAGTAGATGAGAGAGATTAAGATGTACCAACTTCCAGTCATAACATAAATGAGTTGTGGGGATGCAATATACAGCATAGGGAATATAGTCAATAATATTGTAGTATCTTTGTGTGGTGGCAAATGGTAACTGGACATCATGGTGATCATTTTTTACTCTATGAAGTAATAAATCACTGTGTTGTGCACCTGGACCTAACATACTGTTGAAGGTCAATTATACTTCAATTTTTGAAAGAATGACTTGTCATTTCAAAATTATAAACTGAGGGGGGAGGGTATTGCTCAGTGGTAGAGAGCGTGCTTAGCATGCACGAGGTCCTGGGTTCAATCCCCAGTACCTCCATTAAAAAAAAAAAAAAAAAAAAAAGATGGCCCGGCAGCCAGCCCTGAGAGGCGCCCGGGAGCCGGGACTTTCCGGGAGGGGCGCGTGCTGGTCCCCGCCCCGGCCAGGTGCCCGCCGGGCCCAGCTCCGCGCACCAGGTGCCTGTTGCCCTGCCCGAGGCCCGGCCATGGCCCAGCAGAGAGCCCTGCCACAGAGCAAGGAGACGCTGCTGCAGTCTTACAACAAGCGGCTCAAGGGCGACGTCAAGTCCATCATGCGCAACTTCACCGAGATCATCAAGACCGCCAACACTGAGGATGAGACGCAGGTGCCAAGGGCCACCCAGGGCAAGCAGGACAACTACGAGATGCACGTACGAGCCGCCAACATCGTCCGAGCCGACGAGTCCCTGATGAAGCTGGTGTCTGACCTCAAGCACTTCCTCATCCTCAACGACTTCCCGTCAGTGAACTAGGCCATCAACCAGCGCAAACAGCAGCTGCGAGCGCTGCAGGAGGAGTGTGACCAGAAGCTCGTCGCCCTGCAGGATGAGGTCTCCATCGACCTCTACGAGCTGGAGGAGGAGTATTACTCATCCAGGTACAAATAGGGCTGGACCCTGAGCTGAGCGGACCTGCGGACCTGGGCCCGGCCAGCCTGCGTGGCTCAACCCCACCTGGCAGCCTGAAGGTCTTGTTTTTCAAATCCTTCCCTGTCTTGGCAACAGAGCCGTGTGCCTGGGTTTCAGAGCAGACCTCACAGTCAGAGCATCTGATTGACAGACAATTTACACCATCTACCAGGGCCTGGGCATCAGGATGAAAATTGCAGAACCTCGAAGGTTGGGAGGGCCGAGCCAGCCTTTCTGCCTGGGGTGATGGCTGCCTCTCTCTGGGCCTGTCTACTCCGCTTAGCTGTCTCATCAGCATTTAAACATTCTGGCCAAGGCTGGGCTAGCTCTCTTGGCCTCCCAGGCCCACGTCCAGGACGCCGGTGCTCGCCCAAGGATGTAATTCCATTTTGTGTGTGTGTGTGTGTGTGTGTGTGTGTGTGTGTGTCAGGGGTAAGGGTCCTGGGAAGGAGGAAGAAAAAACCCAGAGAATGGCCTTGACAGCCATGCCTGGGGTCCTTAGACCCCTGAGTTCCCTTTCAACTCAACCTTGTTCAGACTGGAGCCATCTGACATGCCAGGCCCTTGCTGGGCCCCAGGGATCTGGCAGTGTGCAAGACCTGTCTCCCTGGTCCGCGCATGACCACTTAGAATCCTGAAACCTGAGGCTGGAGGCATCCTGAGAAATCAGAATCCAAGTGTAACTGATGCGTGGGGAAACTGAGGCTGGAGACTGGGAGGTATTAGCAGACACAAAGTCCATGTTCCCTCTCGCCCTCGCTGCACAATTTTTTTTTTTTCTGACATGGATTTTCAGTGCTCCTCTGTCCTGTGGAGACCATGCTGGGGCCACAGACACCCAGAGCCAGCACACCTTTGGTCTGAGACTTGGCTTCCCTGCACTGGACTCAGTGCCCCCTTCAGGGTCCCTGCTGCCCATCCTGGCCTCTGTGGGAAGGGAGATTCTCACTGCCCAGCTGGAGCGGTTTAGACCTTTCTGGAGGGTGGGGCCACCTCTCTTCCCTGATACCCATCGGCTCAGCAGACATGCAGCGAGAACTTCCTACACACCAGGCCTTCAGGGAGGGGTTCTGGAGTGGATCTCTTGGGGGTTCAGACCTTGCTGGGACATTGCTCACAGCCCTGCTTGGTTTTGCAGAATCCCAGAATCCCTTATGTCCCTGTGTTTGTCCCTCTGCTGCCCCCAAGGGCCAGGCCCACAGCAAAACCCAGGGGTCCTGAAAGCTGGGCTTCTTACATCCTGGCTCCTGGTCCATCAGTCTCTGGTTCACTTAGATGGTTTCTGGTCTGGCCTGGGAGCCCCTCCCACCATTCCTGGTACATCCAGAGGCTGAGTTCCTCCCTCATCTGTAAATACATGTCAGTGGCTGGGGCTCAGCTGAGTCAGGACCAGCAGGCTGTGTCTTCCCCTCCTCCGGCTCATCCCCCAGCACGGGCTGTGTGTGCCCCAGCCCCCGAGCCGGCGCTCAGCCTGTCCTCCAGGTGCTTCCCTGCTGCCCACACTCCCATCTCCATGCTTGCTGCCCTGCTTTCTGCTCACGATTTGCTCTTTCTCTTCCTCTCACCCTCCACTCTCCTTGGGACACTGCTCTGTGTCTGGATGGTTTTGGAGACTAAACACTGGGGGCAGGAGTGCAGGAGGAAGCTAGGAGCAGGGTAGGATTTGGGAGACAGCCAGTGAGATGACTGCAGGGACAGGACCATGCTCTGGGCACCCCCCTTGACCACCTTCCAGAGCCATACTCTTCACCTGCATCCGCATCCCAAGTCTTCTCGCAGCCCTGAGAGGCCGCCCTGGCTGTGCCCGTACTAGAGATGGGAGACAGTTCAAGGGGCCTGTTTGAGGTCACACAGCTGGTCAGTGGTGCAAGACAGAACGGCAGGGCCTCCGCTCCTAACTGCTGCCCAGTTTAGGCTGAGTCCCAGCCAGGGGCAGACCCAGAAAGGAGACAGGGTCTATGCCCTCAGGGGCCTTGTGAAGCATAAGGATCAGGGAGGGACTCTAGCAAGCTCTGGACACTGGTTCCTGCAGCTGTGAACGGAGTGTGTGGTCAGGCTGGAGGAGGAGGGCAGCTGGAGCCAGGATGGGATGTGACAGCAGGGGCTAGGAAGGCCATGTGGCAGGAAGGACACGGGTTGGTCAGTGGAAGGTACCTGCTGAGGTCACACAGCCTGCTGGTGGCTGGTCCCAGAAGACTCCTTTTAGGATTCCCTGGGGGACCCTGAAGCAGGGGCAGCCCCCATGTGCCTGCCCCTCAGCCAGGCCTGCTTGTTGGTGGGACCAGTACAGAGGAGAGGGTGGTCCGGGGTGTGGTCTGTTTCTTAACTCTGCTTCTATCTCACTTTCCTTCCCCTGGCTTCCACCCTGCCTGCTCCTGTCTCTCCCTGGGTTTCCAGTGGTGGAAAAGCTCAAGTCTTTGCGAAGCTAATGATCTGCCTCTATGCGAAGCTTATTGGAGGCTGGACCTCGACACAGACTCTGCTGATGGCCTCTCAGCCCCTCTGCTGGCATCCCCAGAGCCCAGTGCTGGCCCTCTGCAGGCAGCAGCCCCTGCTCACTCCCATGCCAGCAGCCCCGGCCCCACAGAGCACACCTGAGCCTCCCAGGGCTCCCCTCCCTGGGCCCCTAGGACCTTTGGAATGAAATCCAGTGCCCCTCTCTGGGCCCCCACAGCCTCAGCTCCCTTCAGCCTTGGTTCCCTCTGGGGGAGCCACTGTGGCCTTGTCAGCCCAGGGAGAGCCCACCTAGGAGTGTTCTCCCAGCCATTCCGAGGTGGCCCATCCTTCCTCCAGTCATCACCTCTTATTTGCTGTCTTCTGGCTGGCTGGGTACAGGGAAGTTTCCAGGACAGTTTGTCCTGTTGGGGACCTAACAGTGGGGCAGGAAGGATGCCTAGTGTTGGGAGGCCCGACCTGAGCTGTTTACCACGGTGGGGGGAGGTAGTGCTCAGAGTGGACAGAACTAGCCAAGACCAGGCCGCCTGCCCAGAGCTCTGCCTGCTGCCTCACCTGGAAGCTCCCTGTGCTGACTGCCCCTGCAGGGCTGTGGGGAAGTGGGATTGCCTGATTTTACAGAAGTCAGGCAAGATCCTTCCTAATTTTGCTGCTGCACACATTCTGGTTATTTTTGTAATGAGACTGTTAAATAAACTGTTAAAAACTGTTAAATAAACCATTAAAAAAAATTATGAACTGTAGCAATGTAATGCCTCATGGGTAATTAAACTTGCAGGTCCGAGCTGTATGTGCCATTTTGTGACTTTCAGGTCATGAAGTTTGGTCTGTACTTGATGGATGGGAGTGTCAGCAACATTTATAAACTAGGTGCCAAGAAAAGAATAAACTTATCCAAAATTGACAAGTACTTCAAGGTGAGTTACAGTTTTTAGATAAACTTTTTTATTGAAGTGTATGCAGTTTGAGCTCTGGAAGGTGAACCCCCCATGGCCGTGTCCCACACCGGGGAATGCAGGGGTGGTGGGTGGGGGTCAGGGAGGCGGTCTCCTCCCCTGCACTGGTTGTGCCTGGGTTTGACCCTCGTCTGAAGGAGTCATGCCATGGGTGCTCTGTCACGTCTGGCTGCCCTCACTCTGCAATCGCCCACATGGGAGCCTGCAGCTGTGGTTCTCACATTTTCACTGTGCTGTAGGACTGCATTTCCTGACTATACTGCAATTTATTCATCCAGTCTGTTGTCATGAACATGAGCTTGTTTCTGGGTTTTATAATTGTCCACACAGTGCTCTGATCTGTGCACATCTCTGCACACTTCTGTTGCATGACTACCAGTGGTGGACTGGGGGTCAAGGGAATACACATTTTCAGGGTAGTAGATACAGCCTAACCACTCTCCCCCGTGGCTGAGCTGACTCATGTACCCATGTGAGTGAGTGAGCTTTCTCGTAGCTCCACGTCATCGGCAACGCTTGACTCTGGCAGTTTTTGGTGGAGGGCCATCCTGAAGGGTGGGCCCATATGTCATCATCATTTTATGGGCTTGTGTTTTCTTGTGGTTTAGCTGCTGTTTCACTGATGGCTTTTCACAATATTATCAGTCTTTTGTGTGTTCTCCCTTGTGAAGTGTCCTTTCAAATCTCTTATTCTTTCTTTTTTAGATATTATTTATTTATTTATTTATTTATTTATTTATTGAAGTACAGTCAGTTACAATGTGTCAATTTCTGGTGTACAGCATAATATTTCCGTCATACATATACCTACATATATTTGTTTTCATATCTTTTTCATTATAGGTACAAGATACTGAATATAGTTCCCTGTGCTATACAGAAGAAATTTGTTTTTTAATCTATTTTACATATAGTACTTAGTATTTGAAATCTCTTATTGTTTTTACCCCTGTTGATTTGTAGTTCTTCATGTATTCAGGGGATGTGTCCTTTGTCAAATACATGTGTCCTGAAATACATGCTTTTCCCTCTGTAGCTCTTTTTTTTTTTTTTTTTTTAAAGAGTCATTTGGTGAACTGATGTCCTTAATTTTAATGTAGTCCAATATATCAATCTTTGATGTCCACTTTAAGAAATCATTGCTAAAGCGTGCTCTTGAGAATTTTCTTTTGTATTACCTTGTAGAAGCATCACTGTTTCCTTTTCCATCTAGATCAATAATCCCCCTGGAACTGGCCTCATGTCTGCTGTGAGGTGGGGGGTTGACATCCTTGGCTTTTTCTCCCCTGCTGCTCTGCAGAGTTCTGTGGGTCATAAAGCAGGTGTCTGTATATGCATGACCCTGCCTTAGGCCCTCTGCTCACCCTCACTGGCCTGCACTTCTGCTCTGGGGCCAGACTGGCTTAGTAGCTGTAACTTTCCAGTGGGTCTACTTATCAGGAAATCTTTGATTTGTGTTCTTCATGAGTATCTTGGCCATTTTAGAATTGGCTTCCTGATTTACACACACACACACTCTCTCTCACACACACACACACTCCCCACATAAACCATTTTTCTTCTTGGAATATTGTTTGGGTTTCCACAGAATCTAGAGATCAATTCAGGGAGAACGAATATTTTTAAAATACCATGTCTTCCAGTATATAAACCTAATATATTTCTCCATTCACTTAGAATTTCTAAAATTTCTCTAGAATTTTTGGTAGTATTTTTGCTTAGGAATCTCACACATATTTTGTTAGATTTCATCATATGTACTTTTTTTTTTGATGCTGTTGTAATTTTTTTCTTTAGGTTTTCATTTTCTTATTACAATACAGTTGATTGTTTCTTTTTTAATGACCATGGATCTAGCAACTAGGTAGGTTAATTTTAATATTTGAATTGGTTTTATGAACGTTGTGTCTTATATTTCGTTCTTCTTAAAGTGAATGTGGAAGCTGTTTACAAGTTTTTTGCAGTCAATGACTGGCGGAGATAGCATTCAGCCCACAGTCATCATTAGCATTATTCATCCTTCTTGAGATTGTGTTTGGTGACTATACACACACCATGACCCTGGGTGTTTCTGTTCTTTGAACACAGCAGCTCCAGGCGGCTCCACTGCTCAGGGATGTGCAGACAGAGCTGGCGAGAAGCATCAGCACCAGCGCCCACCATGAGGAGAGCAAACCTTGGCAGCCGGAAGGGGCGGCTGGGCCAGCGCCTCCTGGATGGCCCTCCTGGTAGTTATAGTGCTCCTTGTATCCATCCAGAGACGCCGCCATCAACAGTCTCCACCACATGGGCCCGAATGCCTGAAACAGTACCCTTTTCCACATGTGGATGGTGACATCTCAATTCATTGACAGCTGATTTCCTCATATTAACCTTGCTGAGTTCTTTTATCGGCTCTAGTAATTTTTGTGTGGATCCTTTAGGGTTTTCTGTAGAGAGTGTCATGTCATCCACATACAGGAACAGTTTCACCTCTTCTCTTTTAGTTTGGGTCCCTTTTATTTCTTTTTCCTAAATTCATTTACAAATGCAATTGATTTCCTTGGTAGAATAGCCACATCTCAGCTGTCTAATACTTAGGGATGCCGTGTTGGTCAGCACAGGGGTAGACCTTTGCCATCAGCCCATGGAGTTCTGTTGGCCAAAGCTGCTCACAAATACGGAACTAGAAACAAATTGTCTGGGACCGGTGGTGTGTTGGTAAGTGCTTCACAACCAGCCTGGGGCAGGGTATGTCTGCGTGCATCTTACAGATGAACCACCCAAGGGCCAAATCCAGGCCAAGCCTATTCTTGTAAGGCCTCTGTGACTGAGAAGGGTCTTTACATTTTTTTAAGTTTTTTTTTTTCTTTTTTAAAGATGACAGCTCTATAAGAGATGTGACTGAGAGAGTGTAGCCCTAAATCCTAAAATATTTGCTGTCTGGGCCTGTCCTGAGAAGCTGGCTGACCTCTGCCATAAAGGACCTGCAGCTCCAATCGCAGTGATGGTAAATCACCATGTCTTGACTGCAGCTCCCATGTAGCCAGTTGAGTCTCCTAGGGTGCTCTGCTTGTCCCAGGGATACCTATGCTCTGTTTGTACCTGACAGGCATACGCAGAATAGATAAACAAGATTATACTGTATAGCACAGGGAAATATATACAAGGTCTTGTGGTAGCTCACAGCAAAAAAAAAAAAAAAAATGTGGCAATGAATATATGTATGTTCATGTATAACTGAAAAATTGTGCTCTACACTGGAATTTGACACAACACTGTAAAATGACTATAATTCAATAAAAAAAAGTTTAAAAAAATAATTGCCAGTCTGATGAGTGTGAAGTGTATTTATTTGTTCTCTACTAAAGACTGAACATGTTTTTAAATGTTTATAGACCAGATAGCTCTCCTCTTCTGTGAATTGCCTATTTGTATCATTTACCCATTTTCCTGGTTCACTGTTTGTACTATTTCTCTTATTTATTTCTAGGGGCTCTTTCTATGATAAAGAATTTAATCCTTGTAATCTATAAGTATTGCTAATATCTTCTCTAAGCCTGTGGTTTATTTTATTACTCTAAATTTTTTAAAAAGTTGAATGTAATTAATCAATCCTTTCCATTAGAATTTATTATTTCAATATTTAGTTTAAAAATCCTTCTCCACATAAGAGTCATAAAGTCATTCTGTCATTTTTATGCAAAAATCTTAAAGTTTAGCTTTTCTCATTTTAATCTACCTTGCTTTTATTTTAATGTGTATTGTGAGTCAAAGATCTAATTTTCTGTTAGATTCTTATACAGGGTAAACCAATTTTGCTATCATTTCTCCACTGATTTGAATACTATCTCTGTCATATTTCAAATTTCTATGTTTTCCACAACCATCTCTGTGGTGCGGCTCTCTTTTATGATCAAAAGATGTTGATCTATTCTAATGTTGGTATTACTCTTAGTTCCTACAGCTGTAAGACAGATTTTATATATTGCATGGCAAGTTCCTTGAGCTCATTCTCCTATTTTACAGTTGCCTTAGCTCTTCCAAATCCTTTGTTCTTCTGCATGAATTTTAGATCACATTTCATGAACCCTGGTGAGATTATAGACTACTATGTGAAATACTGAAATGCCCATAGTCCTGTCTTCCCACTTGTAGACATTTTATATCTCTCCATTATCCATCCTTATGTTGTTTTCCAAAAATGTTTTTTAATTTTCTGTATAAAATCTTACATATTCTTTAATAGATTGAAACCTAGGTATTTTACATTTTACATTGTGATTATGAATGGGATTTTTAAAATTACAATTCAAAATTGGTTATTACTAATTTTTTAAATACTATTTATTTCAGTGCTGATCTTGTAGGCAAAGAAGTTCCTAAACTCTCATCACCTCCTATTGTAGGTTTGTAGAGTCTCTTAAATTTTCGATGTAGATATTCTTCCTCTCATATGTATCTTCTCTTCTTTTATTTTCTTATTGCCTTGGCCAGTAAAATTTTAAACAGAGGTATTGATTCCTGAAATCCTTACTTTATTTTGCCTTGACATGCATAAGAATGTGTCTAAATTATCTCTATTTAGTAAAATATTTGTTGGAATTTTTTGGTTTATACCATCTATCAGGTTAAGGAAATTTTCTCTGTTCCTTCCCAGTTTGGCAAGATAATTATTTCATTGTTGATTGCTTCTGTTCAGTGTTGATTCATATCAACTTCTTTTGGGGATGATTATTTCTTCTTTAACATATGGATGTGTTACATGAACTATTTGTTGATAATGAACGATTTTTATATTTTTGGAACTATTAAATTCTAGTTCCTCTGTACTGTCTTCAGTTAAAGTAATAAGATCCTAGATGGTACAAACTATATTCCATCAGTCAATACATATTTATTAACCACCCTCTTACTACTAATAAATCATTTGCAGTTTCAGTCTTATACCAAGCAGTGAATTAGGGGAGCAGTGTTGCCTCACATTCAGAAAGCAGGGATGGTAAATTTTTGCCTTGCTAGGCAAAGAGAGGAAAAGAAGAGAGTTAAGAACCCATTGTTACTATTGCTGCATGACAAATTGTGCCAAGTCTTAACAGCTTAAACCAAAGCATGTATTTTCTCAGAAAGTTTCTGAGGGTCAAGAATTAGGAGCTGTTTAGCTGGGTGGTTTTGGCTCAGGGCCTCCCACAAGGCTGTGGTCAGGCTGCTGATCAGGGTGGCAATCATCTGAACAGGCTGAAGAGTGTACTTCCAAGATCACTTGTGGGGCTGCTGGCAAAGCTATAGAAAGCAGTCAATAGCCCACTCTGCACTGCATGACCCTGACAGGAATTCACAGGCTCCTGATTTTTCAGCCCACTCGTGCTTCATCAGAAACCAGTCACATCTGGCCGCCAGGACTTGGGGGTTAATTTTCTCTAAAAGCCTCAGCAGTTCCATTCTGGCTGAGGCAAACCGTGACTGCAAAGCTGATGAGTAAAATACTTCTACTTCACCCAGTTTAACTCAAAACTGATAGCCTCAGGACATATTGAACATTTCTTTAATGTTTTGAAGTTTTTTGAATGACACATCAGGTCAAGCTAAAGTTTAAAAATTAAAAAAAAATGCAACTTTAAGACTTTGATGGACACCATTGCTTCTTTTCTCCCTCCTTACCATTGCTTGGTGATGTGTGCTTTCGGGCATGACAAAACTAACGAGAATTAACTCAGCCATCACCTGCTGAGGAGGATAACAGGGAAGAAATTTCCAGCTAGAACTCCCCATTAATCTGCCTCCCTCTGACCATGTGACATAGAAGCATCTCACTGTACTGAAGTACAGTAGATGCAAAATTTAGAAGTGACACTTTAAGTATGGAATCTACAGAGAGAAATATTTCTCCTGTGAGGCATTTCTATCTTTTGGAAATTTAACATAAAATCAACCAAACAAACAAAAATACACAGTATGAGTTTTACCAAGACAATGTACATTTTCTCCTTCAACAGTTAGCATAGCCATATATTACAGAATTGTTATAATCTGGCTATCTTCAAAGAAATAAGATTCATAAAAATCAATAGAAAAAAACATTAAAAACATTCATCCATAATGTATTCTGTTACTGAAATCCCTTTTGTTTTTTGGTAGTGTGGATAATTGCTTGCATTGATTTCTTTTTAGGGTATTTTGCAGAATGAAAAAATAAATGCCAAAAATTTCATGTCAAACATTTCTCCATAACAGAATAAAAACATGTCCATTTTATATTCTATTTATTGATTTGGTTACTGATTACAGGTCAGGGATCCTTTGCAAAACTTCATGAAACAGTGCATATATGACTTGTGAAATTTTCTGTATGCATATTTCAATGAAAGAGTTTACTTAAAAATAATCATTTAAAAAATAACTACCTGGTGCTGCATGTGAATTCTTTATCATCATTATCTTCATTATGAACTGTAACAAGCAATACATAGGTATTCGAAGTTGCCCATGTGCAGGGAACCACCCATGTCAAGCCCTCTAGGAGCCTACCCCACTCTGTACACTCACAAACGTAGGAAATGATGTGAACACCAGACTCTTCACTGTGTTAAAAGGCAGGTGGATCACAGCTCAAAGCACAGAGAAAGGCCAGCACAGGCCACACTGGAGTGGTCTCCAGACACGGTCCTGAGAGAAACGTGTGCATGGTACATTTCCACACAGCTAATAATGGAAACTGGGCACACCATGTGTATTTGCTTACATCAAATAATGAAAACTTAGATTTAAGAATGTTTATCTACAAACCAGGAAGGCGTAGGGTGGGGGGGGGAGGCAGACTTCTTTGAATATACCTCCTTTGATACATCTGGCTTTGGAACCACATAAACAGTTTATACATCATGACATAAAACTCAATTAGGGGGGAAAAGTGATCCCCAAAACTCAAAAGCGAAATGAAACAATGAACTGAACTATGCAGTCCTGAGCTGGCATCATGACCACACACTGGAACCATGCAGCATAAGGGCCCAGCATGAAGATTTTGGTCGCCCAGGTGTCCATTTCAAAGACATCCATCTGGAATAAACATACGTACTCGCCCACCTGTGAAGCTCCCCTTGTAGAAAGCCCACAGTGACCCAGGTAACTGTGGCCTCTGCTTTTCCCTTCTGTGCCCTAATTTCTGCTCCTATGTTTTAAATTCACCAACAGAGAGTGAGCCCATGCCACCCTTGGCACCCCCCTCCACCCAGCAGGCAGAACCCCAGGTCCGTGCTACCTCCTTCCCTCTCTCTCTCTACCTAGGACCTCAAGGGCTTGCTGTGTACCATCTAGGACCTGTGAGTCATAAATTCTTTTTCCCAAAGTTCTCTGATGGCCATTGCTGAGGGCATCTTTCAATCACAATAAGAATCACAAGGGCCAGTCCAGCCACAGCGCTGGCTCCGGTGTGGTTCGGGGTGGGGGGACGTCTGTGGGGACTGCCACAGTGGCACAGTTCCAGACTATCTATCGGCTGAGATCAGCATAAAATAAGCCACTTCAGTGACTTTGAAAAACAATGATTTGATTTAATATCCCTAGCGAAAGAAACCTAAGGGCAAAACTAACTGCAGAGTAAATCTGAATTTCTAGTAATTACATTGTCATTAGCAGGGCCAGTGCTACTATTTTAAGATTGCTGAATGCACATTGAGGCATCAAGTCAAAATATGCTGGAGTCATTAGGAACCAGACTTCAAGCATGGGAGAAAAAAGAAAAAGACAGAAAGAAGCTAAAGTAGATGGACTTCAAAATAGTACTCAGAAAAACTGGTTTGTTACTTTAGATAATGACGGAATCAATTTTAACAGCTGAGGCGTAAAGCAAAGGAATCCTGGCTGTGTGTCTCCAGGCAGAACAGGACCACAGAGCAATCAGCTGGGGAGGAGCTGAGAGGACCACTGGACTGAGCCCCGGCAAAGTCACGCATCCTGGTGGGGATGCTGCCACCCACACCCCAGAGAGCCAGCTGGACCCCTGCCACCCTCAGCACAGCTGCCACACGGCTGAAGGGGCCAGGAGAACAGGAGTGGGGTTTCACCTAGCCTCTGACCTGGCAGCACACAGGAAGACACACAGGGGGCAGAGGACACGGTAAATGACAAGAGTGACAACACAGGGATGAAGGAGATGTGGGAGAGGCACGTGGGCCAACTGCGGTGCATGGGAAGTATGTGGACCCTGAAGAAAACAAACCTGGAAAATAAACCACTGGTGATAAGGAGCCAACCGGGCACATGTGAACAACCAGCAGCTGTTCAATCTTAAGGAATGTGTATGTACTTGTGGGCTTTTTGGGGTAATGGTATCGTGGCTATGTTTACAAAGGGCCCTTATCTTGTAGAGACAAGTGGGAAATATCAAAGGAAGTGCTTTGTTGTCTTGGATTTGCCTCTAGAGGTGCGGGGCTGGAGGAGCAGTTGGAAAGCCGCAGGTGAGGAAGATGAGTGTGCTGCCCCCGGGGGGCCAGGACGGGTCTCTTTCCTTCTGTATTCTTGGACATTCACATCACGGAGAAGTAAGAACAAAAACCAAAAACAAAACTGCCCAGAACCTGCCTCTGGTCACCATCAGAAAGTGATGAGACCTGGGGGCTCCTGGGGCCTCAGGGCCTGTGCACACCTGCACTGACGTTCTTGTGAACTTCACAAACCCAGCCTCTCGCCCTGCTCAGAACAAATGCTTACCCTCCGGTCAAAAGAAACCAAACAAACAACCAGAAAATAAAATTAATAAGGTAACTCCATTCACAGCAGCATCAAAAGAAAGAAAATACTTAGGGATAAACTTAACATGAGAAGTACAAATCATGTACTCCGAAAATGATAAAACATTGTTGAAAGAAATTAAAGAAGATCTAACTAAATAAGTGGAAAGATATCCCCTGTTGTAATAGAAAAGAACAAACCTGACTCCACATTAGATCTATTCCTTTGGCTTTAACCCTGTGCCCTGTTTTCTAGGCTGTCCCGCCAGCTCTGCACCTTTTGTAGAACAATGTTGCCTTTAGCCTGAAATACACAGGAGAGCCTATTGTCAAGGCTCTGACCTTTAAGGATATGAACACTTTTGCACTTACATAAAGATAACAAGTTGCAGAATAGAAAATAATGCTTGTTTTGTGAGAGGTTTTAGAGGGACACCATGACCTGACCCACAAGGACAGCTGCAAGAACAAAGAATTCCTACAGCAAGAAGTTTGCAACAACCAACCACACCCCCTGCCCTTTTCAGTGTAAAAGGAGCCTTAATTCTGACTTGGGGGAGATGGTTCTCCAGGACTTTAGTCTGCCGGCTTTCCTAATAAAGTCGCTATTCCTTGCCCCAGTACTTGTCTCCCAATTTATTGGTGTATAGCATGGTGAGCAGAACGAGTTTGTACTTGGTAACACCGTGTTCATGGATTGAAGGACTCAATATTGTTAAGATGAGAATATTCCCCAAACTGATGTACAGATTCACTGAAAATCCCCATTAAAATCCCAGACGCCTTTTTTTTTTTTTTTTTTTTTGGCAAAGGATCCACAAATAACCTTGACAAAGATGACAAAACAATCTTAAAAAAGAAGAACAAAATTGTAGGGCTTATACAATATGGTTTTAAGATTTACTATAAAACTAAAAAATCAAGACAGTGTGGTACTGCATAAGGAAAGACATAAAGTTACATGGACCAGAACTGAGGGTCCAGAAGTAAAGCCTCAGGATTACGGTCGACTGATTTTCTTTCTTCCCCACCCAGTTTTATTGAGATACAATTGATACATAACTTTGTGTTAGTTAGTTTAAGGTTTGATATATACATACTGTGAAATGATTACACACCAACTCACATGGTTATAATCTTTTTTCTTGTGATGATCTCTTTTCTTTTTTTACTCTCCTAGCAACTTTCAAATCTACCATACCACATTGTTAACTGTAGTCACCATGCTGTGCATTACAGCCTGAGAACTGGGGTATCTTATAACTGAAAGTTTGTGTCTTTTGACCACCTTCACACATTTATCCCACCCCTTGCCTCTGCTAACCACCAATCTGTTCTCTTTCTATGAGTTTGGTTTTTCTGATTCCACATAAAAGTGAGATCATACAGTATTTGTCTTTCTCTGCTGACTTACTTCACTTAGCATAATGCCCTCAAGGTGTGCAGGTTTATTTCTAGGCTTGTTATTCTCAAAACCTGTAAGTTTTGATTCAACTCTAGAGAAATTCAACTTTAGGAAATATATTAATATAATTTAATATAGTGACAGGTTAAAGGAGAGATGTATGTAATTACTCAATACATGCTGAAAAACATTTGCTAACAAGAAAACATACTTACTCTAATAAAAATCACAGAAGAGTTTAGAACAAAAATTAACCAGATAGAATATACTAAATGATAAATTAATGGAATCAAGGCAAAAGTAAATATTCCTGTCTATTGTCATTACTGTGCATTACTATGCTGAAGCCTTAGTAGTAAATCAAGAAAAATAAGAGGTATACTACTCAGCCATAAAAACCGACAACATAATGCCATTTGCAGCAACATGGATGCTCCTGGAGAATGTCATTCTAAGTGAAGTAAGCCAGAAAGAGAAAGAAAAATACCATATGAGATCGCTCGTATGTGGAATCTAAAAAACAAAAACAAAAACAAACAAACAAACAAAAACAAAGCGTAAATACAGGACAGAAATAGACTCACAGACAGAATACAGACTTGTGGTTACCAGGGGGGTGGAGGGTGGGAAGGGATAGACTGGGATTTCAAAATTGTAGAATAGATAAACAAGATTACACTGTATAGCACAGATAAATATACACAAAATGTCATGGTAACTCACAGAGAAAAAAATGTGCCAATGAGTGTGTATATGTCCATGAATGACTGAAAAATTGTGCTGAACACTGGAATTTGACACAACATTGTAAAATGATTATAAATCAATAAAAAAGGTTAAAAAAGAAAAATAAGAGGTACAAATACTGTGTAGGAAAAGGGCAAAACTGTCATCATTATCATTATCTCTTAGAGAATCTGGGAGAATCAACCAGAAAAGCATTAGAATTACAAGACAGTTTTTAAAATAGTAACCTGAAGTATAGCATTCCTAAGAATAAACCTAATAAAAAGTCAGCTCAACCCTTTTGGAGAAAGCTTCTAAGCAACACTGAAAAGATATAAACAAAGACTGAAATAAAAGTAAATGTAGATCATTTTCATGGATGAGAAAATTATACATATTGTGAAGATACCAGGTATTTTTTAAATTTCTGCATTTGAAAACTCCATAAATTCAATACAGTCATCCTCAAAATCCAGACAAGATGTTTCAATGAAGCTTGAGAAAGTGATTCTAAATGCCTTTGGAAGATAAAAATCCACAAGAATAGATCTGACATTTTTTTAAAAAAGAAAAACTGTTGCAGGATTGGGGTCAGGAACTTTATGCCACTGGATAGCAAAACATATCAAAAAGCATCTTAATTAAATTAAAACAGCATAATATTGGCTCAGGAATAGATCAAAAGATTTATAAAACAGAATAGAGCACTTAGTAAACTTTTTCTTTAAAGGATCAAATAGTAAATGTTTTAAGCTCTGCTGGACATTCAGTCTTTGTTGCAATTCCTCAACCCTGCCTTGTAGCAGGAAAGTAGCTGTAGAAAATAGTATATGAATAGATGTAACTGTGTTCCTGTAAAACTTCTTTACAAAACAGGCAGCAGGCCTGAGGCTATGCACTGAAATAGAGCATACAGGAATGCCCCCCAAATATTTAGAATTTAGAATATAATGAGAGTAGGATCTCAAATTGTATGTAATGAGACTATTCATTTGGCAGCTATCTGAGGGATAAAGGTAAATATCTGAGGGATAATATAAAATAGATTATTTCGTATGTTTATATAAATTTAGAATAAGCATTAAAAATTGATCTTTTCTAAAATACTGACTACTGAATAGTATTCAGAAGAAAACCTTTCTTAAATGAGGGAAGAAAACCGTTAAGGAAAATATTGTTAAATTTGACTACAAAAAAAAAAACATTTTCAAGAAAAAAGATACAGTAATAGCAAAATAGACAAAACTTCTAACCCTTGTGAACTTGCATTTCAATAGGGGACACAAGCCAGCAAACAAGTTAAGGGCATACCAGTGCTCTGTGCTAAGGAGAAAAATAAAATAGGGAAGGGGCATATGAGATGACGGGAGGTACTGAAATACATTTTAACAGTGTATTTTGCCTTATTACCTGTATAAATAAATAGCTCAAAATAGCTGAGAGAGTAAACTTTTTTATTTGTTTAATCTCTCCATGTTGAACTGAAAATATAGACTTACCAGCTTGAATGCCAGAACTTGAGCTTTGGAGTAGGAGGGCTGGGGAGTTGTTTGATTGCTTGTGTGGTGGTGTTATCGGGGGTGAGAGACAGTTATACACAGCATATACTGAAGAGCTGCGGTGAGAACCAGATGAGATGGTGCATGCAGCATGCTCAGAACGCAGTTAACAATGTACAACCTTCACTCACTTTCTCCTCTCTCTTACCTTTTACCGCTGTAAGGTGATTCCAAATATGCAACAACTTCTTGCCAAAATTTGCCAAAATAGGTTAATCACAGGAACATTTATGCTTTCTAATCTTCCCACCTTCTGACCTTGCAACTCCATGTCTAACATCATTTCAAACTCTTGGCAATTCAAGACACAACATGTAGGTACACAACACACCTAGTCACACAATGGAACAAAAGGAATGCTTGGTTAACTTCAAATCTTTTAATGATTATTGCCTCAGTCATAAAATATACATAAAACACATAAACTAAAAGAAGAATTAGACAAATGTTGTAAGTTAAAACATCCAAATAAATAATCAGTATCTTGTGTTAAATGTAAAATCAGCACTCCGCCCTCATCCAAAGCTGCCTATGGCTAAGAAATAAAATGCCTGTTGCCAAAAGTCTATTCGGAGCCAGAAAATTGGGGGTGAAAGAGAACTTATGAGTTCATTTCTTCGATACTCCTACCTTTGGACTCAATTGTTTCATTATCTTTCTATGTTGAAAGTATACTTTTGGGATTCCATAAGGTTCCATAACATACTGAAACACTGATTTCACTCTGCACTTGTTGAATACCAGTATAATGCATACAGTATACCTCATGTTCTTTGACCTTAAGCAGCGTATAGTTAAGCTGAACATCAGTTATATCAGTTATTTTCAAGACACATTTGGGGGGTTCCCTACTATTTGAAAGGCATTTTTGCTAGAAACAGAGTCCAAAGCTGAAGTGTAATCTCTGTCTTCAAAAAGGTTGCAGTCTTATAAAGGTGGCAGACAGAACATGTTATGTAAACATAAATGACAGTAAACAGAATGGCACTTTTTCTGTTTTGTAAGGTCAGTTTTCTAAAGGAGATAACTCCTAAAGTAAATATTGAAAGTTTCTATAACCCCCTGCCCACAACCCCCTGTCTAACAAAGGGTGGGCAGGGGGTTACAGAAGGAAATAAAAAATTACCTCTAACATTTTGTCAGAACCTATAGAGACCCGAAGACATAGAAAAATATTTAAACTGCTGAAGGAAAAAAAAATGAAGTAATTATTTATTCAGCAAAAATATCAAGTCTATAGACCAAAATCTAATCATATTAAAATTTAAATTAAATATAAATGGACTAAAAACTCCAATTATGAATAGATATAGCACATTAGTAAAGATACAAGATTCAAATTTAATTGTAAGTGACACCATATAATATTAAGACACTGATCATTTAAAACTATAAGGATGGAAAAAGACACACCATGACACACCAAGCATAATACAGTTGGAGAGGCTACATTAATATCAGATAAATTAAACTTTACAACTAGAAATGTTACCAGGTATCAAGAATGTCATTTCACTAAAAGAATCAAGCATATATAACAATCATAAATGTATATTTATCAATTAAGAAAATTTCAAAATATATAAAGCAAATACTCATAAAACTTAAAGTGGAAATAAAAAGGTATCTAATTATAGTTTGTGATTTCAGTGCTCCTCTTGGTAATAGCACATACAAACAGAAAATCAGTAGGAACAGGGAAGAACTGAACAATACTATCAACAAACTTGACATAATTGACATAGATAGAACACTCCAACAAGAAATGGAATATACTTTATTTTAAAATACATACAGAACATTTTCAAATATAGACCATATCCTGGGTCATAAAGCAAGTCTTAATACATTTAAAAGGATTAAAATAGTGAGGAAAATGTTGTCTTATCACAATGGAATTATTAGAAATCAATCATTAAAAGATATTTGAAAAATTCCCTCAGTATTTGGAAATTGTCACACAATTTTAATCAGATGGGTCAAGAAATGAATTATAAGACAAATTATTAGAATATATTTTGAACAGAATTTTTAAAGTTCACATGGAATTACCTCACATAGTAGAACTGACAGTTCAAGGAGCATAAAGCTGAGCAGTTTCCTGCAGGTAAAATTAGAGGGCCTGTGTGGTGAGTCACAGGGCTGGAGTAGGGACGAGTACACAATGAGGTCAACAAAAGTCAGGGCCAGATCTCCAGTGGGCCCAACTTAGGGAGCATCTCCATTGCTTAATTAGCACTTAAACTTAGCCTTTAGGATATAGAACATAGGACAGCACCTAGGAACATCCTAATAAAGACGTGGAATAAATCAATAAATAAAGTTTTTCTTGTCCCTTAATGTAACCAAGTCAACATTGTCCTTTTCATGTGTTGACTTGACAGCCAAACAATTGGTTTAAGTCTAAGAGCTCCTTTTTCCACCCTAGATCCCATACAATTTCCTGTTTCCCTCAAAGTGGGTTTTACTACTCTGTTCATAACCTTTTATTCTTTAATTCTTTGGGTTTTGTTCATTCCATATGATATTGGTCTTCCGATCCTTTCATATCTCAAAGTATTTGGAAGACTCTTGCTGACAACATCCATGAGTGCCTGTGGGTGACAATGCTAGTTGCATTATCTATCTTCCTTCCACTTGAAGATAAACAAGGAGAATCTCAATTCAAATACTGATATCAAAACAGAAATACATTCATTCACACATATATCACTGTGATGTAGATTCATGAGGTTAGTAAAATACTTGTCGATGTTAAATTCTGTGAGTTAAATTATCTACTCCCTTTATTTTATTAAATAACTTGAAAAAACCAAAATGTATTCCTTTTTTATTTTAAAATAAAATAAGCATATTCAGGATTGTTTATATTAGAAAGACATACATATTTTTATGTGTTTTGATTTCTTCATCCTGGACTTAAGCAAAATAATACCCAGCATTTTTTTTAATTCACTTTATACAGGCAGTACATTTTTCAAGTGGAGAAGCCATATCAGTAATGTGGGGCAGAGGAGTTTTTCAAAGACAGAACTTTAAGTTTGAAAATTAGTAACTAATGGAGCATATCCAGTAGGTATTTTTCATACAATAAAGCATCATCATTATATAATGATGCTGCTTTGATGTGAGATTAACTCAGACACTTGATTTTTCATCCAAAAGTATCAAGATTATAGAACAATGAGCAGAGCAGTTGTAACAAGAGGAAAATATTAGAATAAATTTTTAAATACAAAAAAAAAAAATTTGAAGTAGGATGGTTATCCACAAATGGTGCCAAGTCCATCATAGATAAAAAGAAAAAATTTAAAGATGAAGAAAATGACGCAGAAAACTTTAATGTGGGAATGGGATGTTGCAGAGTTAAGATGTAACAAGCCCCACTGTTTAGAATGTCATATGACATGTACATGACGTGAGAACCAGAGTACACTGCGTTGCATCTCCTGCCTCGGTCCAGCATGATGAAGGAAGCGCAGCTTCAGATTTTCATTCTTGAGAGGATCTGCACATATTATTGTAAGGGGGAGATAATCCAGATGTTGACCAAACCTTGACTTGGAAACTCTCCTGAATCCTTCCCCTGCATCATATTCCCTCAGTTCCTAAAGAAAATACTCTCCAAACCAGTTCTGATGACCCTTCTGAAAGGAACTACAGTTTAAGCAAATACAAGAAGTAAATTTACTTGGGTTTTCCTAACAGGTTTCAGTTTCATGCATCTCTGATTTGGGAATTATAACAGCCTTCTCTGACAGGAGAGGAGGACCTGTTGCCCTGCTTACAGAGTTGGTAACTGAGCTGTCGAGAAGCTGAGGACTTGTCCACAGATTCATGACCAGCAAGCGATGAATTTCTGAACTAACTCCTCATCAGCTATGACTTCTACCTCTCATCTCTCTTAATTAAAAATCAGTCCAAGATCTCTTGAAATTGAGCCTTTGCTTGAGTCACTTCACTAGAAACAGGTTAGGTCGCAGACCCATGCAATTAAACCTGGGACAGTTAAGTCATTAGGAAATATTAAAGGAGACTGTTGTTACCTTATGGAACGTATAGGGCTCTGTGTGCCTAAACCAAATACGAGCCTGCTTCAGTTCTTAGCACCAGGCCCTGACTTGTCAATGTCAAACATCTATCACTTTACAGTACACATTTCATTCTGCATCACACATTTGAAGATAACTTCTTCACTAAAATAAAGCTGCTTCATAGAAGTCCCTCTCTATTTGTCATTACCGGAAATAATTGTGGTATCTCAACACAGCTCCTGTAAACATGTTGATAGACGTATCATAGATTAGAAAATCATCTATTGAAATGCTAACCATGGTTGCAAAGCAGATTATCTCATTTAAACACAACTGGTTTTAAAATTTAGACATTTAATTTAATTATCTTTTCCCAGAAGTGTATAAGGAAATCAGAAACCTAGTGTGAATAACATTATCTTCACAGAAATGAAAACTTGCAAGAGCATTTTTTTTTGCCACAAACTCAATAATTTTAGTCTAATCACAAACTCTGTTTTTGTTTTACAGAACAACTATGATTTGAAAAAAGAATAAAATTGCTTTTAAAGTACAAAAATAATTATGAACCACTTGAAACGTAATGCCTGTGTTTTATTTCTCATCAGAATTCATTAGTGTGTAACATCAATACTTTAGCCCATCATTTGCCAACACTGACTTGGCTCAGTAGTTCAATCATGTAACCCTGTAAACTCACTTTCCATTAAAATGAATGTTGCTGATGAAGGCTAACTAAAGAGATACTTCATTTATTAACTAAAGAGGTACTTCATTTATCAACATTTTTAAATTAGGAGTTTGGGGCCACAGAAGCTTAGCTGGATGATTTATTTGAAGGATCTTTATATTAGACCTAAAGACTTGTTCCAAATCTTACAACGCTACCCACAAAGATAATTGCATTTCATTTGTGTAACATGTGACTCAGGGCTCTCTCTTTACAGGCAGGCTTAGCCACCTGCAGAGAATCAAATGACCTGCCAGAAGGAAAACTTGACTGCTTAGTATAAAATTATGAAATGTGCAGCATTCTCCTGTGTCCCGATTTACTCCATTGGGCATATTTCTTACAAAACCTGTAATATGTCATCAAATAGTCTGATATCTTAATGTTATTGAAATTGAATCAAGGTTTAAGTAAATAGGTTAAAATTAGTTAGTGATGAGTGCAAGGCTCCCCAGTATTCACAAATTGTACTTAAGTACATTCAAGTTCTTCATTGTTTGCCCCTGAGGTCCACTCCCTGGATACAAATGCCTGTAGATGTTGCCGACATCATTTTGAACAAGAGAGTTCCATTTTCTAGGGTTGATCCCACATCCTGCTGCTCAGTTAACATCACAGCATTTTGGATGCAAAAAGCAAACAAACAAACAAATACATCTGCAATGCAGTGAACAAAGCATCAAGTCACAATTCCTTATATATTCAAAATTTTCACCTCATAGGCCTTGAAACGTATAATTTCTAGTAAATACTGTAAGACTGCAAGATCAGATCTTTCCTTGCTTGTTCTCTAGTAAGTTAAATGGATGTTTCTTTTTCAAAATGTTTTGTGGAAATAGGAGGGTCTCAGAATTCAGCCTCCAGAGTTGTCAGCTGGCATCTTTCCCTGTTTGGCATCAAAAAGTTCTCCACCAGCTGATCCACTCAAAAATCAAAAGCCAGGGCTGATGTTGGATTATAACATGTTATCTTAATTGTATCAAACTGCTTCTTTTTCTTATTTCAAATCTTGTCTTCCCTTCCAGGTTTCCTTTCTTCTTCAAAAATATTTATCCTGCCAATTCTAATTAACTGTAATTCTACAGAAAATCTCTCATGTCCCCCCCTTTTTAATCTTGTCTTTATCTTACAAAAATTGATAGGAAAAAAAAATAACTCTTCCAAACATTGTGAGTGAGGAGTTACTTGTGTCACAGTGCTGTTAGGAGGACTCTGCAGTCTGTTTGTAAGAAGCAGAGGAAGCTGTACTGTATCAATGCAGACGGCATCCCGGGGTAGCTAGTGAGTTCCACCATCGTTGCATTAGCTCGTGTTTCTATAGAGCTTTATATTTTCAATTTATGTTTATTTTGAGTATCACAGATAACTTTGGGGAGGAAGATAATATTTTGCCCATTTTACGGATGTTAACTCTCAAAGAGCTTAAATGAGCCATCCCTGTGACACAGCATGTATGTGATAGAGCCGGGTTTAGATTCCATGTTTCCTGATTCCCAGCCTGTATGGCGGCAAGTCAGACATGCTGGAGGGAGACAAAGAGAGAGAGAGGCAGAGCGGGGGGGGGGATGCGTCCGTACTGTGGATCTACTGTGGTGGGCGATGAAAGTGAGGCAGAGATGCAAGCTGGATGCAGCTCATAGTGAATAGTGGCTTTAAGAGGCAGTACGTGGGTGGCATCTTAGAAAGCTTAGAAATCATCTAGATTTGTCAGTGAAAGTATTTGGAAAACAGAGCCAAGAAGCTACTATTAAAAAACAAAATGTAGTTCTACCGTTGTAAGATCCTGTACTAGAGGAGCAGCAAAGGAAATAATGACAACTTTATAGAACACAACTACCACAGATAGCACTTCTGGAGGTTGGAAGTCCAAGATCAAGGTGTCCATAGGTGTCTTCTGAGGCCCCCTCCTGGCTTATAAACATTTCTTTCTCATTGTGTCCCAGTGACTCTTTCTCTGCGCGCACACACCCCCTTGGTGTCTCCTTCTCAAAAGGACAGCAGTTAAATTGGATTAGGGGCCCATCCTTATCATTTTATTTAACTTCAATTACCTCTTTAAGGTTCTATGTCTAAATACAGTCACATGGGGGGGTAGTGCTTCAGCAAATGAATTAGGGGACATAACTCAGTCTATAACAGCATGCTTGGGGCAAGCGTGTACAGGCCTAAGGGCCAATGGGTTGATGTCTCTAGAAGAAGCCCTCATCCAATGGCACAGCTTTTTACCTGTTGAGTGAAGTGTCTCAGAGATATGACCCACACACCGTCCTGGAAGTCACCATGAGGATTAAGCCTAGGTTGACTAGAGCAGCAGCCTAATTCACACACACTGAATTGTCTTATTTCCTTCATATTCATTCTGCAAAAACCTCCCACATAAACTATTTGTATTGACATTGTTTTCTTAGGGCCTACTTCTCAGATAGCACAACCTAAGACCAAATATAACACAGATATATCTGTTAATTAAAGTACTACTAACTCCTGCAACAGATAGCCCCCCGTATCTCAGTGACTTAACAAATACAAGTGTATGTCTAATGATGTAGGATTAATTGGCATGAAAGAGAGGGGTTTGCTCAAGCAATTCAAGAAGCCAAGTTGACGAAGCCTTGAACAATATTCAGTATATGGCTTTCAAAGATGTCTTTAGCATTGACATCCAGTAAGCAGATGAAAAAATGAGAAAACAGAGAAAACATGCAAGTGATTTTTATTGTTTAAACATAGCAGTGGTCAGAATTTAGTCACATAGGTATACTTAGCTGCATATAAGGCTGGAAGAAGAATTCTGTGCCCAGGAGGAAAGAATTGGGTGAAAAACCAACCAGACTCTGTATGGACAGTAATTCTAGTGGCCACATACTTATTTTATTCTTCTTCTGATAAAACACAGCCACTTAATTCCCAAAGAGAAAGCCTTAGCTCCATCTCCAGAGATATATAGGACTAGGATTTGCACACAACTCACTTTTCTTTACTCATGTCCTTCTGTGACCCATGCTATGGGGAGCTACATTCCTGTCCTCCCATATACCCAATAAGAACAAATGCAGTATAAGAAACTCACAATCAAAGGGAAGAAATGGAAACACACCGTAATCTCAGGACATGGTAATTTGGAAATACTGTGGCAAGCCTTGTGTTGCTCCTGGATTCAGAAAAAGTTCAGTAAATGACTAATTCTGCTCTCTGAAAGGAATAACATTTCATGTCCATTGTTGTCTGTGGCCACAAGAGCCAGCTTCTGCAAACTTCTTTGTGTCCATTTTCTTCCATGGACCCATCTGAAGCTGGCTTTGACAACTCTGCCCTGCTTGTGAGCTCTGCAGCTTCCACAGCTTACTTCCTACTGGTGCATATTTGACGGTCTAGAAGTTGTTTTAGAACTTGAATGGTCAAATCCTTTTTAAAAGTTGGTCTCGTTTTATCAACTGCTTAATAGGCTTCTTATGTGCATATTTTTAATCTGTTTCATTTGCCAATAGTCACACTTTCATTTCCCAATAGTTTTTTTTCCCCAGAAATAATTATTAAGCTCAAATTGGTTTTTGCCACCTTGCCCTATTCCAGTCTCTTTAATTCTGTAGAAGCAATCTTGAGAACTTAAAGCTTGAGTGGGAAGATCTTTGTCACTCAGAGCTATTTCAAGTTTATTTCCTACTGTTTGTGGGGTTTTTTTCCAATTATTTGAAGCCTCATATTTCTGGAATCATGCTATTCACAATCTTATATCATTACAACCATTACATTACACCAGGCAATGATTAGTTAAGCCCATCTTTTTCTTTATTTTCCTTGTTACACTCAGCTAATAGCAACCAAAATATACTACTAACATTCTATTTCAGTGTGTTCCCTTACACTTCTAGGTTTGATAAATATTATGAGTCGATTTGTGTTCCCAAAAATTCACATGTTGAAGACTTAGCCCCCAGTATCTCATGTGACCTCATTTGGAAATAGGGTCATCACAGATGTAATTAATTACATTGAGGACTTCCTGGAATAGGGTGGACTCCTAATCCAATATAACAGGTGTTCTTATAAAAAGGAAGAATTAAGACACAGAGACATACACACAAGAACACTATATGAAGATGAAAGCAGAGATCACTGGTGCTTTTGCAAGTCACAGGATGGCAGATCACCAGCGAACCACCAGAAACTAGAGGAGGGGCATGAAACAAAGCCTTCCTCACACCCTCATAAGGAAGCAACTCTGACAACACCTAATCTTGGACTTCTAGCCTCCAGAAGTGTGAGATAATTCACGTCTGTTATGTAAGCCACACAAGTCATGGTACTTTGCTACAGCAGCCCTAGTAGAGTAACACGGTGGTCGCCTTCCGTGTTATCACAGGCGACAACTGTGTAACTTTTAAATGCTGCATAATATGGCTTTCCATCGTTCTATTTTTCAATATACAATTTTATAGAGCAGTTTCAAGTCCACAGCAAAACTGAGTGAAGAGCACAGAGTTCCCACATGATCCCCACCCCCACCCCAGCCAGCCTGCACCACCTCCCTCACTATCATCATCTGGCACCAGGTGGCACATTTGTTACAATCAATGAACCTGCATTGATATATTATTACCACCCCAAATCCATCTGGGTTCATGCCTGTTGTGCATTTTCTGGGTTTGGACAAACATATAATAATATGCATCCACCACTGGAGTATTATACAGAATAGTTTCACTGCTCTAAAAAGTCTCTCTGCTCTGTTCTTCAGAGTACAGAGAGTTCCCATATTCCCCCCTCGCCCCGGCAACCACTGAGCTTTTTACTGGCTCCATAGTGTTGCCTCTTCCAGAACGTCATATAATTGGAATGATACAGCTTGCAGCTTTTTTCATATTGGCTTTCTTTCATTTAGTAACAACATACCTTTAAGTTTCCACCATGTCTTTACCTGGCTTAATAGCTCATTTCTTTTTAGCACTGAATAATATTCCATTTCTGGGATGTACCAGAGTTTATCAGTTTATCTACTGAAGGACATCTTGGTTGCTTTCAAATACAAAGCTCCTATATATATAAACACCCGTGTGTAGGTTTTTCTATGGACATAAATTTTCACCTCTAACTATGAAGGAGCACGATTGCTGGATTATATAACAAGAGTATATTTAGTTTTGTAAGAAACTGACTAACTGTCCTCCAACGTGTATGTGCAATTTTGCTTTCCCACCAGCACTGTGTCTACCTTTTCTTCACATCACTTTCATTACTCCCTGCCACCAAATTATCAAGACAATGATGTACATTTAGATTTTTGTCACAGCAGCACTACACTTTAAGATAACACTTTTGTATTAATCAGGATCAATCTAACTGCTGTTATAAATAATACTGCCAAATCTCAGTAGTGTAGCATCTTAAGTGTTTATTTCTTATTCACATAAAACCCAAGTAGAGATGGTGGCGGGGAGAGGGACTGTCCATTCCATGAAGACATTCGGGGTCCTGGGATAATAATGCAGTCTTTGCCATCATCAACATATGGTTTCTGTGGTCACACTGGGCATTTTCTTTCAATCCAGCCTACAGGGAAGAGAGCAATCAGAAGAATATATGGTTAGGCATGGAAGTGGTATTTTAGTTCCACCTGTAATTCACTGGCCAGACACAAATCACGTAATCGTACTTAACTGTAAGAGAGGCTAAGAAAGGTGGTCCAGCTATGAACTCAGTAGAAACAGTAAGTGGATGTAATGTCCATCAAATAGTTTCTGCATTCTATTAAGCATAAAACTGTCTAATAAAATTTTAAGTAATTTCTCTTTTAGTGAAATAACTATACACGAGATAACTAATATAGTGAACATCAAAAATAAATCAGGGTGGAATACATTTATTTGTTTTACAAATATTTGTCCTTCAATATGCCAGGAGCTGAACTAAGTGCTTGGCACATAGAATCAGACAAAGCAAGCGAAAAGCCTACTGTACATGGAAAATATATATTTTTATATATATATATATTTTATATATATATTTTAGATGTACAATTTGATGGATTTTGATAGATGTATACACCCATGAAACCACCACCACAATCAAGACTTACATTAATAGTAACAATTTATTTGACTGCTTAAGATAAAAATTTGATGCTAGAAATTCAAAAGTATTAGTTTCTAAGTTTTACTCAGTTATAAAGTCTATTGTCTTCCTAGCAGAATAAATTTCAATTTGAGCAAAGATCTTTGATGCTACAGTGCACAGTTTCTCTAATGTATTAACTTCAGGTGGATCTCTGAAGACATCCAAGCGGCAAGCATAATTTCAGTATCGAGGAAATTACTACCAGCCAGAATGGCCCTCATTCAAAAGTTCACAAATGACAAATGCTGGAGACGCTGTGGAGAAAAGGGAACCCTCCTACTCTGCTGGTGGGAATGCAGTTTGGTGCAGCCACTATGGAAAACAGTATGGAGATTCCTCAAAAGACTAGGAATAGGTTTACCATATGACCCAGGAATCCCGCTCCTGGGCATATATCCAGAAGGAACCCTACTTCAGGATGACACCTGCACCCCAATGTTCATAGCAGCACTATTTACAATAGCCAAGACATGGAAACAGCCTAAATGTCCATCAACAGATGACGGGATAAAGAAGAGGTAGTATATCTATACAATGGAATGCTATACAGCCATAAAAAATGACAACATAATGCCATTTGCAGCAACATGGATGTTCCTGGAGAATGTCATTCTAAGTGAAGTAAGCCAGAAAGAGAAACAAAAATACCATATGAGATCACTCATATGTGGAATCTAAGAAAAAAAAATGAACAGAAATACAAAACAAAAACAGACTCATAGACATAGAATACAAACTTGTGGTTGTCAAGGGGGCAGGGGGTTGGAAGGGACAGACTGGGATTTCAAAATTTGTAGATAATGACAGGCATATGCAGAATAGATAAATAAGATTATACTGTATAGCACAGGGAAATATATACAACATCTTATGGTAGCTCAAAGCGAAAAAAAATGTGACAGTGAATAAAGGTATGTTCATGTATAACTGAAAAATTGTGCTCTACACTGGATTTTGATACAATGTTTCAAAATGACTATAACTCAATAAAAAAAGTAAAAAAAAAAAAGGAAATTACTAAACAGACAAAGCAGGAAAATTTGTATTAGTCAATTTAATTTAAATTACAAGCTATGGTAGCAAAATTAGTCTTAAAAGATCAAATGGACAAATGTGGGGAAAGCTGGTTTTAAGGTTATTGAAACAAACAAAAACAAGAAAAACAATGCACTCCTAAATCATTTACTTGAACTTTTTATACGAAAATTCTTAGTAGTTTTATATATATACATATAGTCATTAAAAATTAACATTATTTATTGTAAGAATCAAATATGAATCATTACATGGGATAGTTTAGAACAAATACTTTGTTATAACAGCATTCCATTGTTTCTTTAAATTTGTACACAACTAATTTATATATTATTATACATGTGTAGAATTTGACATGCTGATTCTAAAATTTATGTATAGTACAAAGCACCTAAAACAGCCAAGTTCCCAAAAAAGAAAAAACAAAATCGAAAATCTTAAACAACATGGTTTCAAGATTCACTATAAGGCTCTAGTAATTATGACAATATAAATTGGATTAAGGTTTGAAAAGATAGAGAAATAAAAGAGTAGCACCTCCAGACAGAGACCCATATGTATTTGATATATTATTTTTTGATAAAGATGATAAGGCAATCCAATTAGAATTAAAACACTTTTTGATAAATGTTACTAGAAAAAGTGAGTATTCGAATGAAGGGAAAAATAAATCTCATTCATTATATCCGAACATACACACAAAAAACTGTAATACAGATCATAAACTTAAATATACAATCTAAGACTATAAAGTTTCCAAAAGAAAACATAGGAAAATGACTGTCTCTCCCCTCACCTGTTACCAGCCCTACTTTTAAGACCTAACTGATTCAGTCAGGCCCACCTGGATTTTCCAGATTAATCTCCCTCACTTGTATCTTCACAGTGATATTTAGATAAGAGTTAAGTTGAAAAACTAGAAACTGTTGCCTAGTGAAATTGACATATCTAAGAAACCCATCTTAAAGAAACAAGTTCACAAAATAAATTTCATTAAAATTAAAATTTTTGCTTATTCAAAAATACAGTTAAGAAAATGAAAAGTTAATCCACAGACAGGTAGAAGATAACCTGTATACTTAAATCTGACCAACTGCAGTAGAAAAGAACAAATCTGACTCCATAACTAGATCTGCTCCTTCGGCTTTGACCGCTGTGCCCTGTTTCCTAGGCTTGGTCTTGCCAGCTCTGCACTCACGTAAAGATAACAAGTTGCAGAACAGAGAGTAACATTTGTTTTGTTGGAGGTTTTGCAGGAGCACCATGCTCTGGCCCTCGTGGACAGCTGCAGGAACAAAGAATTCCTGCACCAAGAAGTTTGCAACAACCAACCACACCCCTTCCTCTGTTTTTGGTGTTGTTTTGTTTTGTTTTAAATAAAAGGAGCCTGCATTCTGAATGGAGCAGGATGGTTCTTCAAGACATTGGTCTGCCATCCTCTCAGTCTCTTGGCTTTCCAAATAAAGGCTCTATTCCTTGCCCCAGCACCTAGTCTCCCAATTTACTGGCCTGTCGTGCAACGAGCAGAACGAGTTTGGGCTCGGTAACATAGGGACTCGTGTCAAGCATGTGAAAAGAATTCCTACAAATATGAAAGACAAAACACAATAAAAATAGGCAAACATTTTAATGGACAGAACTTAGGTAAGATAGATTAGGGCCAATAAGTATATAAATAGGGATTTAGTATCTTCAATCATTAGAAAAGTGCAAATAAAGGCAAAATGAAATATTTTTTGCCTTTCAGTAGAATAGCTTAAAATTAAACAGACTGATAATACCGAGAAGGGAGGTTGCAGAGCAATACTGCTGGTGTGGATGAAAAACGGCACAACCACTTTGGAATCATCTTTGGTAGTTTCTAATAAATAAAGGGTATAGTTACCCTGACCCAACAAATCTGTGTTAGGTATTTACCTGGAAAATGAACACACATGTCTATATAAAGTTCTGTAATAAACTACCAATTTTGTAATTAAATTCATAGGATCATTGGATTTTTAAGCTTGTTCTTTTAAAGAATTTTTAATTGTTTATAAATCTGTTACATCCTCAGTAATAGAAAAATTCATTTAAAGTTCAGCCCTCAGACATTAGGGCTGTCATCATTTTGTTCAAGCTTCTGCTAGAGACATATACACCACATACACATGACTGTAAGAATGATGGGGAACTGAAACAAAAAAGTACTCTTTAATAAACACAACATGGAATTTTCATAAATTAAGAAGTGAATTGGTAATAGGTAAATCTACATGACACAGAAAATGTACAAATTATAATTCATCATAGAATTATCTAAAGTCTCAAATGGCTAAATTTTCTGTCTCATTCTCTCTCTCCTCCTTCCCCTCCTGCATTTACGGAGTACACACTTTACACAAAATATGCTGTCTGTCATTTTGAGGAAGTCTAATAACCTAGCCCTCACAGAGCTGAGAACAGAAGCCAAGAGATATTATTTTATCAAAAATGAATTAAGCAAACAAAGAGGGACAGAAACTAAATTCAAGACTGAGAGATTTGCACATAGATAGGAATGTTGCCAAAACACAGCCTCTGTACCCTGCTAACCAAAGTGAGACTCAAGGACACAGCTGTGGATGAAGTAGAAAAGGCAGCTTTATTTTTTTCCCAGACAAAGAAGGTCACAGTGGGCTAATGCCTCTAAGACAATAGGGTCCTGCCTTGTTACAGGAATGGAGGAGTGAGAAAATGTGACATTTTCCCAGGAATTACGAGGTAAGCATCTTAACAGGCTTTAGGGCAAGTGGTTGGATAAGCAGTCAACGTAAGATTATACTCATAGGTAAAACTTCCAAAATTTCAAGGAAAAATATTTCCCATGAATTTTAACTGCTCTAGGTTCCAGAATGTAAAGAACAGAAAACCTGAACAAAAACTAATACACACCTTTAAAAAAAAGATGTTACATAGAAAGAAAACTCACAGACCAACAGAAAATACATTCAAAATTCCATAAAACATACTAGCAAAAAGAATCTAGTGTTCACTAAAAGCTGTAACACAAAACCACCAAATGACTTTTTTCCCTGAAGTGCATTAGTAGTGAATGTATTTTATTAATACATTTTAAAATGTGCATAATAGTAATAGATGCCTAAATGATATTTATTAAAAGTCAAGATATATTACTGATGGACCCAAAACTATAATAAAATAAGAATATGAGGATATTACTGAAAACAAAAGAAGTTCATAAATTCACAAAAACACATTAAGAAAGAATTATAGGTCAGAGACAATAAAGACAGGATAGTCTAAGAGTGGTTAAGAGCATCCGGTCTGGAGCCAGACTGCTTGGGGGAAACTCTGGCTCTTGCAATTTGATGGTGACCTTGGGCAGTGTCCCTCCTACCTAGAATGGGAGTAAATCTAGTACATGCCCTCTAGGACTGTGCCAAACATTAAGTGGGGTGATGTGTGCTGGACAAGTGCCTGACTCTCAGTAAATGCTGTTAGAATTTAGTATTGCTATTGCCCTGATTATTACTTATGTCAAATTGAAAGGTGCTGTGGAGAACACTTTCAGGTCCTCTTCCAAAGTCTGCCACAGATTTCATTAAAGACACATTGAGGAAACTCTTACCTTGCCTTGGTTGGTTCTCTTTGGGGCGAGCAGTGACAGAAGTTGGGTGGGATGACAGGAAACAGAAAGGACAACAAAGCCAGCACCCCTCTCCCTCCACCCCGGTTCACCAGCTCCTGCCACAGTGACGTGAATAGCTGAGAAGCCCATTTTTCCTATCTGCAGGTGCATCTAAGCATTCCCTAAGCACACACAGTATTCCACACCAGAGAGACAAACGCAAAACATCAACATATAGAGCCATCTAGGAAAGGAGACAAAGGAAACCCACACACAGTACTGACTGTTTTGTGTCTTAGCAGTGAATCTTAGTTGCTTTGCCACTTTCCCCTTGCACCATGCCTGAGACCCTGACTCAAAACTCAGTTTGCCCAAATCTTGTGAAGTTCCCAAATTTGGAACTGTTTTCTCTGCCAGAGTTACCACGCTGAGCAAAGAGACAAAAATTCCTGCCTTCAGAAAACTTAGGTTTTGCTCCAGGTGCCAAAAAAAAAAAAAAAGTTAATACAGAGAATGCTGGATGTCGTAAGGATAAAAATAGAAGCAAGGAGAGTGGTGGGAGTGGTGGGCTGGGGTGTGCTGCTCCTGTAGAAGGGCAGTGAGGCAAGGCTTCTCTGAGAAGCAGGATTTGAATAACCACCTGATGGAAGTGAAAGGAGAGTAGACAAGACCTCAGAGGAGAACACTGCAGAGGAGGAAACAGCCGGACAGAGAGCTGAGCGCATCTGCGCTGCGCCCAAGTGAGGCAGCCCCAGCGGCTGGCGCACAGCAGGGTCGAGACAAAGCAGGTGCTCTGACGGCTGCTGTGAGGGTCCAGACCAAGATGAGCTAGAGCGTTGTGAGAGATCTAGAACTTACTATGCTTGAGGCATGAGTTTATTTGTCCTTAAAAGCTCACTCTTGTTTAATTGAGAACAATGTGAAATCAACATGATACTGACGAATCAGATTGCGTGTGAATATTGTTCTACATGGGGAGGCCAGGATTACCTGTCTGCAGGTGTTGAGGAAAGCTTGGGACACGTGCTTCCTCCGCTTCCCAATCTCTTCTTATATCCCAAGAAGGATAGTGCCTCTTTGGGGAGTAGAGATAGATGTTTGAGTTTTCACACTAATTATTCCATAGAAGGGATACGTATGATTCATCCTGCCTAGGATTTTCAGCTATAGGACAAAAAATCACTTTATTAAAAAAACAACCCAATGAACATGTCGCATCAGAAAGAGAATCTGAACGTTCATGACAGCCTGGAGTTTGGTTCACTCTTGTGGTTACACCTTTGATCTTTATGAAGGAAACAAATTTTTAAAAAACAACATTCTCATGGTTTAAACCACTTGTAGTCAGGTTTTGTGTTACTCACAGTTGGAAACATTCATAACAGATACATCCTTTTCTACCATTTGAACTTTAACCAATGTGCATCTGATATTTTCATTAAAAGTTTAAACACCAAAGTGAAAAAGTGTAAATTCAATAATCTGGATAATCCCTGCCTGTGGAAAGTTTACAGCTTCAAGATGCAGCTCAAAAGCTTTTTTTTTTTTTTCTCCCAGTTACATAAGCCCAGAGAGACCATGAAGTATCAGTAGAAAAGTTCATTGTAAGAATTACAAATGGTTAGTATAAAATAAAAAGGTTTTGTTTGCTGTGTCCAGTGATACCAGCTTGAGGAAAGTCATTCCACTCAATTGTATTCACTGCTAAAGAGAGGACTTACGTTATTTTTCATGAATAGTAATGTGAGGTTTTGCATTTTTCACCAATTTTTTTTTTTACTTTCTATATTGGAACACTAGCTATATAAAAATGCACAATAATACATTAATTTGAGAAAAGTTTGCAGTTATATTCTAGGAGAAACAGAGATAAAAAGACAGGGCAGCATTACTGTTACTAAGATCTGTACATTAGCGGTGAAGAGGTGATTTCTGGGGAGAAATGAGTTCTGAATAATTTAGTTTCTTCTGTCTCTGAATGTCTCCTTAAAAAGTAGTTGATAAATTAGTACATATTTAGATGTTACTGAATGTCCATGGTTAGTACAGTCCTCTCCTTGTGGGTATTCTCATAGGGCAAGTGGAAAATTCTTTTAACTTAACTGTACTCCCTAAAAGTAAAACTTATGACATAAGAACTCTAGACCTAACTGGGAGATATTACGATTTTATATATTTTGCAGTTCTTTCAAAGAATACTACAGACACGGCCAAATACTCCAATCACACGTGAGAACTGAGTTTCAGGGATGGTAGTAGCAGCAGGAGCTTCCGGAACCTGAAATTCAGCCACTTAAAGACCACGGTATAGATGGCCTGTCATTTGAAAAACCCAACCAGTAAGGAAAAACTCTCAGCTTCACAGTAAATCTGAAGTACTTTTGGGTTGGGCAGCTTGCTATAAGGCTTTTTTTTTTTTTTAAGTGCTAATATCAAGATTCTACAGGAAAAAAAGAAACGTGATATACATCAATCCCGCAGTATCCTCCGGAACCTTGATTGGTAGTATATTTCTCTCCTTTCTCCTGCTTTTTTTTTTTTTTCTGAATTAATGTTTATTTTTCCTATGAATCACTCACTTTTGCACTTGACAAGGTCTAAATGCCTGTTTTCCACATTGAGATTGATATTTGAATTCCCTTTTGCACCTCAAACCTGTGAATTGTTTTGCCCGTGCCCTTGTTTTATCTTCTTTCAGAGGGAATGAGTCACACACAATAGCTGGTAACAGTTAATTGCACAATATTTGAAACACTCTTCATCGCAGAGGAGGGCGGAGTGCTTGGCAAAGAATATTATGCAAATAATCTGAAAGATACCACCTTCTGCCCTCCGGGAAACCACTACTCATCACAGCAGGACAATAAGCAAGGCCTCTTTTTCTTATCGCTGGCATTGTTGAAGCATGAAATTTAACATTCAGAAATTTCTGTAAGTAGAAATTTAACATTCATGTTGAATTTTTGAGTGCTTTAGACAATTAGCATCCACTCATACTTCCTTTTTCATTTTGTGGATCAAAACTTCCGGCCCCTATTGTGGGGTACATACTGGTAAATCAAGCTGATTACAGGAAGGGTAAATCAAATAGCACGTGCCAGATTTGTGTGAGGATGGTGGCTGGGCTGTGTGCCTCAACTCAGGAGGATGGCTCCTGCCTACCGCCTCCTGCAGAAGAAGAGCACTAGTGTGCAAAGCCGGGATGTGGGCTTTTGTCAGAGCTGCTGTGTGGCATCTCAGAGGAGGCCTGCACACCCAAAGCAACCCCTGAAGTTGTGCAATGCAGAGGCTCCACGTCTGGTCCCAGGAATGCTACAAACTAACTCTCTCCTTCAAAGTCACTCCCTCTCTTGAGGCTTCACTCTGTTTATCTCTAAAATCAGTTTTGTCTTTAGTGATCTTTAAAGAGACTTCTAAATATAAATCCACAGTTTAAAAAGCCATTCTCAAATGAATAGTCTCTGAGTCAAAAATCTACCTGAGTCATGTGAATATTTATTTAAAAGACAGAATATATAAGCAAGAATTTCAGAAGGAAAAAAAATAATGAGGTGTAGGAAAAGATACCTGTTTTTCTGGGAAAAAAGTCAAAAAGCAAGAAATAATGTGGATATAATATCCTAAAATAGAAGATTTAACCCACACTTGCTGCTACCTCCAATGATGACGAAAACAAAAGAAAAAATATCATAACTTTTTAAATTAAAAGCTGCTTGCATTTAATTGTAGTCTGTTCGTGAAAGGAAAGTGATTTTTATGCCATGAGACCCCGATTGTTCATTCTCCTGTGGACTTACCTTTTATTTCTCTCCTGGAAAAAGAAAAATGGGCTCTGACTTTCTGAATATAAAGTAGATTTTTCACCAAATGGGATGGAAACATGAGAAGCCATTTAGCTTTGTCTGTTTTTCTCTTCTCATTCATCTGGTTAGAAGAGGCTGACATATTGTCACTATGCAGTCAAACTGTCAAATTAGCTACAAGGCCTTTTGTCCTTAGCCACAACAAGTCCAGACAAACAAAATATACCACCTAGATCTTTCTAGGTGATTTCAGGGAAATGCCTTTCAATTACAAATTACCATAGATGAACTTAAATATAAATTTCTCTCTCCTTTTTTCTTCAGCTCTTCTGCCACCCCCTCATCTAATCTATCATTTCTGAGTTGTTCTTTGGTGTATAATTTTTTTCTTCAAAAGTAGAAACTGATCAGCCCATTGCCACCATCTGCCCCTTTCAATGGTGTCCTAGTGTTTAGAGTTAGGGTCTAGACAGTTTTGCATCATGGAAACTTTGATGACTATGACTCAGTGCTGAGCTTGGCCGCACTGGCTTCTTTCAGGTTCAAGAGTAAATATGCTCTCTCACTAAAGGGCTGGTTCCATAGGTGGACTGACATACCCATTCTTATTTAATCTTACTGACACTTAATCTGCTTTTTCCCCCTATTTTATTTATTTATTTATTTATTTATTATTTATTTATCTTTAATTAAAGTATAGTTGATATATAACATTAGTTTCGGGTGTACAGTGTAGTGATTCAATATTGCATAGATTATTAACCATTTACAGTTACTATAAAATATTGGCCATATTCCCTGTGCTGTACAATGTATCCTTGTACCCTTTTTATTTTATACATGGAAATTTGTACTTCTTAATCCCTTACCCCTATCTTGTCCTTGTCCCCTTCCTCTCCCCACTGGTAACCACTAGTTGGTTCTCTATGTATGTGAGTCTGTTATGGTTTTGTTATATTTATTCATATTATTTCAATTTTTAGATTCCATATATAAGTGCTAATATACAGTATTTGTCTTTCTCTGACTTACCTCACTCAGCAAGTCAATCCATGTTGTTACAAATAGCAAAATATCAATCATTTTATGGCTGAGTAATATTCCATTGTATATATATATACACCACATCTTCGTTATTCATTCATCTGATTGATGGACACTTAGATTGCCACCTTGTATCTTGGCTATTGAAATTAATGCTGCTGTGAACTCTGGGGTGCATGCATCTTTTCAGATTAGAAGTCTCTTTTACTTGTAAACTTGCCTTTAACACTGCACCATAGCCTCAGGAACGTCTTCCTTGACCATCCACTGTAACTGCCATCTCCACACACAAAAAAGCATACACTTACCTAATACCAACTGCCTAAATAGTAATTTTATATGTAAATTTGATTCTTGCTATCTGCGGTAGTTGTGTTCTATAAAGTTGCTTTGAACATTAAATTAGGAAATACTGAGCCATTGCTCCAAAGGAAAATACAGGGTTAGGTTTTCCCCGAACTTCCAGTGACAACATTTTCACCATCCAGTCGATACATAACCTTGTTTTATGTGTTTCTGGTTAAAGACATCTTATTTCATATGTATTGTTGAGTCCTCAACATTGAACCCATGTCCATCAGCACTGTAACTCATGCCTGACAAAGCTTACTTAACACACACAGATTCTCCTGAAGGCGCATAGAACACTAGACAACACTTCAGGACCATACTTGGGGGCTGTTTTAAACAGTAAAATTACCAACAAAAAGCACAAAAATGCAAAAAAAAAAAAAAAACAAAAAAAACCCAACCCCAAAACAAAAGCCAAAATCTATAGCACTACAGAGAACAGGAAAGGACATCTGTTCAGCGTAGAGAGCTGAAGAAAGAGCTCAGAGCATCACCGATTTCCACTTGAGGCTGGAATTTGAGCATCAGGAGACCAACATTTTTCACTGTTCTGCATGTGCAAATGTCCACAAATAGCTGCAAAAGTTCAGTGAGTATTGATGTGGGGATTACAAATAAACAGCGTTCGAGTGAATTTGTAAATATGGAATCTGCAAGGATCAACTGTATTTACATAAGCATGTGGTTAATGTGTATTTGTGTATTCCTCCCATTATACTACTGTAAGGTCCATGAAAACAAGAATCATTTCTCACCATGGTGTCCCAGCACCCAAATCTCTCACACACACACACACACACACAAACACACATTCACACGTGCACACAGCCACAATACATATTTATAATAATGAATGAGTCCTGGTTATTATGAACATAATAGTGCTTCCCATCTTGAAAACTTTTCACTTGATTTTCAACTTCACTTTTGAAAATTCAAATAGTTCATATTTTGATTCAAACCCATTAAAAATTTTTTGCACTATGTAAGAATGATATAGCAAAACTTAAAAAAACAATTAGTCACAGGCAAAGTATGAGAGAAGGACAACAGTGAGCCCAATACTTTAAAAATGAAAAAATAAGTAGGGGAGGGTAGAGCTCAAGGGGTAGAGCACATGCTTAGCACACACAAGGTCCTGGGTTCAATCCCCAGTACCTCCTTTAAAAATAAATAAGTAAACCTAGTACCGCCCCACCCAAATAATAATTAATTAATTAATTAAAATAATACATTATGTTAAGCTATCACTTAACATATAGCAAGCATTTTACAATAGTACGCTCTCATTCTCTCTACCTGACCTGTATGCTATTATTGTCATATATTTTACTTCTACATATGTTATAAAACACACATAACATTTGTTGTTATTTTTGTTTAAATAGTCAGTTATCCTTTAGGAGATTTAAATACTAAGAAAAACTGTCATGTACTTCCTTATGTACTTATCATTTCTGGTGTTCTTCATTTCTTTGCGTAGATCCAGATTTCCATCTGGTATCATTTTCCGTTTGCCAGAAGGATTTCCTTTAACATTTCTTGTTATAAGAACCTGAATTGATGAATTGTTTCAGCTTTTACATGTCTGAGTAAATCTTGCCTTCATTTTTGAAAGATACTTTCTGCATGTTATAGAACTCTACGTTGACAGATTTTTTTTTGATATTTTAAAGATGCTACTTCACCACCCTGTAGTTTGCATCATTTCCGACAAATCTGCCATCATCCTTATCTTTGCTCCATTATTCACAATGTGTCTTTTTTTCCCCTGGCTGCTTTTTAAAAAAATATTTGATGGTGGTAAAATACACATAACATAAATTTTACCATCTTAACTATTTTTAGGAGTACAATTTAGTGGCATTACATACATTCACATTGTGTAACCATCATCATCATCCATCTCCAGAACTATTTTCATCTTGCAAAACTGCAACTCTGTACTCATTAAACAGTAACTCTCTTAAAAAAACAAAAACAAAAACAGTAACTCTTTATTGTCTCCTACAACCCCTGGCAACTGCCATTCTACTGTCTGTCTGTGAATTTGATTACTCTATGTGCCTCATATGTGTGGAATCACATGGTATGTTTAAATACTTTTAAAAATTGAGATGTAGGTAATGTATATTATATGTTAGAAGTGTACAACATAATGATTCACAATTTTTAAATGTTATACTCCATTTATAGTTATTATAAAATACTGGCTGTATTCCCTGTGTTGTACAGTATATCCTTGTAACTTGTTTATTTTATAAATAATAGCTTGTACCTCTTACTATCCTACCCCATCTTGCCCCTTCTTCCTTCCCTCACCCCACTGGCAACCACTAGTTCTCTATATCTGTGAGTCTGTTTCCTTTCTGTTATATTCACTAGTTTTTTAATTTTTATATTCCACATGTAAGTGATATCATAACAGTATTTGCCTTTCTCTGTCTGATTTATTTCACTTAGTCCCTCCAAGTCCATCCATGTTGTTGCAAATAGCAAAATTTCATTCTTTTTTATGGCTGAGTAGTATTCCATTGTGTATATACACCACATCTTCTTTATCCATTCATCTAATGATGGATGCTTACGTAGCTTTCATATCTTGACATAGCTTTCATGTCTTGGCAGTTGTAAATAATGCCACTGTGAACATGAGGGTTCATGTATCTTTTTGAATTAGTGTTTTCTTTCTTTTTTTTTTTGATATATACCCAGTAGTGTAATTGCTGGGTCATATGGTAGTTCTGTTTTTAGTTTTTGAGAAACTGCCATACTGGTTTCCACAGTGGCTGCGGAATTTACATTTCTACCAACAGTGTACAAGGGTTCCCTTTTCTCCGCATCGTCACCATTTGTTATTTTTGTTCTTTTTGATGATTAGCCATTCTGACAGGTGTTAAGTGATATCTCATTCTGCTTTTAATTTGCATTTCTCTAATGATTAAATATGTTGAGCATCTTTTCAAGTGCCTGTTGGCCATCTGTAAGTCTTCTTTGGGAAAATTGTCTATTTAGGTATTCTGCCCATTTTTTAATTGAGTTGGTGTTTTTTTTTTTTGTTTGTTTGTTTTTTTGGATATTGAGTTGTATGAGCTGCTTATGTATTTTGGATATTAACTATCATATCATTTTTCTCTTATTCAGTAGGTTGTCTTTTAATTTTGTCAGTGATTTCCTTTGCTGTGCAAAAGCTCTTAAGTCTAAATAGGTCCCATTTATTTATTTTTGCTTTTTATTTCCTTTGCTTTAGGAGACAGATCAAAAAATATTGCTACAATTTATGTCACAGAGTCTTACATTTAGGTCTTTAATCTATTTTGAGTTTATTTTTGTATATGATACGAGAAAACGTTCTAATATCAGTCTTTCACACGCAGCTGCCCAGTTTTCCCAGCACCACTTATTGAAGGACTGTCTTTTCCCCACTGTATATTCTTGCCTCCTTTGTCATAGATCAATTGGCCACAAGTTTGTGGACTTATTTCTGGGCCCTCTAAGCCATTGATCCATATGTCTGTTTTTTTGTGCCAATACTATACCCAGATTTCCAGTTGGAGTTAATCTAGTAAACGCCATAGTGTGGATGCTGTTAACCATCTTTGCGAGTAGCTACTTTGTAAAATGTGAGACTGAGGAGACTTGAGAGACATCCAGCAGGGCGAACTTCAAGATCGACATGAACTGAGTCTGCTATAATCAACTGAATTCAAAATGTATCTGAACAAAGATGCTGGATTGTATGTATCAGGTCTACAGAAATGGTCTGGGTTCTGGGGTATCAGAAGCCTGGTGTCAAATTCACACTCTGCTTACTTTGTAATTTCAGGCAAGTCATTTCCCTTCTCTGTCCTTAGTTGTCACATCTATAAAATGGGGATAGTAAGAGTTGCCTCACAGACTTACGGTCATACGGGGTTACATATAAAGTGTTTGGCACAGGGCCTGGCATCTAGCAGCATTTGATACGTTTATTGGTATTTCTATTAACCTGTCTCCAGTTGCATTCCTGTGCCCTGGTGCTATGTCCCGGGGCGTGGGGAGACGGGGGAGAACCATTTGGTGGGAGCACCTTTTTTTGGCCTCGCTGTGGTAGCTTCTGTATCTCTGGTGAATGTGCTGTCCTGGTCAACTCTCCAGGTTGCTTAACAGACATAATTTCAGAAAGGAAAAGAAGGCTACACGTTCAGACAGCTCTGCAGGGCTTTCCTCGTGCTTAGAGAAGTACTGTCACACCGCCGCCGTAAGCCCACTCTTTGGAGAACGTCACGTCAGACGGCTTGGCTGGCCGTTCTGCTTAGTGAGACCTGGACTCCCTCCAGCTGTGGGGGAGAAAGCACAGCAAAGCTCTCAAAGGCCCGTGTTTGAGTCTCTGATGGGAAGAATTTTAAATTCTTAACTATCGACCTGAATAAAAGCCCCTTAACGTCACGAAACTTTGGCTTTGGGCAGGGCACCACCAGCACCCACACCCTTTGGGGTTTGGATGCTTTTGAGTCTCTGGTCTGTGCAGCACGCATGTGCACTGGGGCCGTCGTCAGCGGCTTCCTCCAGGAATGATCTGTCACGTGGTCGTATCCATGTGGGGCATTCAAATAGTTGACGAGTGGTCTTGTTTTTTGTCTAATTATACAATGTGGGTTTAATTTTAGTAACTTGTCAGAAAAATTAGCAGAAAAGATAGCCAGGATGTCAAGGTGAGGTTTCTTCCTGAAAGTTATTATCGATCAGAAAGGGCTGCGAAGGTATTCGTGGAAGGAGGGCCAAAGGGATGGCCATTAGGCACAAAACTGTTGGTGGTGTGTAGTTTACATCTGTCCCGAAGCTGGTCTTCTCTGAGCTCAGTGCGGGAGTTTTACTGTGCTGTGTGGACCAGCTGTCATTTATTTCCAGCCGTCACTAAGTGTGAGGGGGTGTCTGCGTTTACAGATGCTTTTGGTATTCACCTCGATTCTAGAGCCAGTGTGCTCTAGATTACAAAGGTGCCAAGTGATGACTGTGTCCACTATCTAAAAAGAAAACAGAATTGTCTATAGAAGATACCGAAGCCCTTCAAGGTCTGGGCTCCTTGGATGCCCAGCCGCCTACCTTTCCAGACTTTGCTTCTCAGCACTTCCTGACCAGATTCTGTCCCGTAGCCAAGCTCCAGCATCGGCCTGGCCCAGAGCCCAGACTTGGTCAGCATCTCTGGTCTACGCTGACCTCGCCCAAGTGGTTTTCTCTGCTTGGAGTCTCCTTCCCATGTCTGGGCGCATCTCTTCCACATAGCTTCCCTAAAGCTCCCAGCTCGGTCCCTTGCTCATTTCTCGGGCTTCCTCTGTTCCCTTTGACATGACTTCTCTCTCTGAGGGCGGGATCTTGGTTGGTAATGTGATGTTACAAATGTCTCAGCCCCTTGGAAGCACCGTCTCTTACTGGTCTGTTGAGGCTGCTCTCTTGGGCCCTAAATGTCCCCTATAAGGCACATTTTGCTGTATTTCGGCAATTAAACCAGTGGCCTTTCTTCTCTCCCCTCCTGAGGTTGATCATTGCAAAGTTATGGCTGTCAATCAGGTTTACTCATCCCCATTTTATTTCATCAAAGCAAGGAGGAAAATATGCTGTTTTCCTCAGAACTCTTTTAAACCATGGGCTTTGGGGTTGAAAATCAAATGCATCTTACTAAAAGAATACTGAATTCTAAAGACCATTCTCTGTATTCTATAAAAACACCTTGTGTAAATAGCTGCTTTTGAAACCTGGCTAAGCTGTATGACTACCTGGTCTCTCAGGAATTTTGCTGGTGGTTCATTTATTACCGTCAGAGTGAGTCCCTTTTCACCATGCGCGTGTGTACATAGCATCACCCCAACCCCAGGGGGGAGACACCTTCACGGCTCTCATTCAGGGTTTCCTTACGACCGGGGAGAATGCACACAGTTCTGGTGTAAATCTTGCCATGTTCAAGTTCAGCTGGTACTGTTTGTTTTGTATCCCGCGGTCCTGGACCTGGGGGAGGGGCCTCAGCGTGCCGGCTTCCAGCTTGTTGCGTCTGTGTGTGTGTGTTTTGTCTGCCGTGAGGTGTGTTCCAAAGGCGGTGTCTCCAGGCCCACCCCCTGCCCGCCCTGCACGTCTGCAATTGCTCTCCTGCCCCCTAGGGTGTGGTCTTTCCTCTGCATAGCACAAATCATAGTACATCAAAATGTTTCTTTTATTTGAGACACAAAAATGCAAAATTGCTGAGATATCAAACATTTCCCAATCAGCTACAATACTGCCACTATGTACAAAAGATCTGATGATAAATGCGCACACATATAAAAATACAGTATGCATTACCTATGTACAGTACATGTGCAAAATGTATGGCATTCAAACATGATATGGAATTGATTTCAGGGGTGCAAACAGCAAATACAAAGGCATCATGGTTTTTCTTTTAAAAAACAACATAAAGGCAATACATGAATGGACCCCCGATTGCCATAATTTTTTGTTTATTAGACTAGTGCTTCAGTAAGCAGGGCTCTGTAGATTGGTATCTTTCTCCTTTTTTTCATAGAGTGAGATGCTAAGACATAGTGTGACAATGAAAAGAAGAAGAGAAACACCTATCACATTGCATTTCTATTGCAAGCAAGAAAAGAAAGCCAACTTGTACATAGAAAGGAAAAAACTTTGTCCTACTGCTAAGTATGTATTATTCTTAACCCAACAAAACAAATCTATACTATTTTACATGAAAACAATAGAGAAATATCTACATCTTTGTGAAAATTATAACCTTAAATGGGTAATACCTTTTTGGGACTGATTTTGAGATCTCGTTAGTCTCAACTTTTAAATAAAAAGTGCCTCCTTTTGGCAAATACTTGGCAATGCCTTTGGTTCCTTTGAAGCAAGTTTGCATTACTATTGGTTGCTCGAGGCTAAGTACTTTTGGTAGCTACTAAACCCTTTCCTAAATGCTCCCTCCTCCTACTAAATTAGCAAGTGTCCTTACAGCACAATGCAGAGAGGTAATCGTTATGAGTCTCGGTGATTCTGTGAACTTGGTTAAAGCTCTGTCTTAGTAGTTGGCACAAAGCTCTGTTAAACACGACAGCTGTGCTGATACCGCCAATGACATGTCTTATCTGGTTCCAGACAGCACCTTGCAGGTCTGAGATTGCCATCCTGCGTCACAGAGTTGTGACAGTTTCCAATAATGAGTCACAGAGCGACGTGTTTGCGTGGAGGGGAAGAGCTCGCTTGTAAACATGTGCAGCTTTTTGAATTACAGGCCTCAAATCAGAGATTTCAGATAGAAACCCTTTGCCGTGACGCATTTCCTCAAATACTGCAAGAAAGGGCGGGCAGGGACAGATGCAGACCTGCTTACTGCCATGCAGTCACTTCACAGATAAACACATAGCCCAGAAAGATCACTGAATGAGCAAGTTATCAAAGGTTTGAACCAGGAAAAAGAATGAGTACATCGCAATTGTTATTTTCCAGTTTTGACTGAAACCACTTGGAAGATGAGCTGAAACACAGGTAGGATGCTCTCCAAATACACATTTCTGCACTTGTAAGCTGTGTTCTTTGATAAACCTGACCTTCCAGTTAATGTGCTTTGATAACTTGGTCTAATTTTGTGGCCTCCGGGGCAGTGGAGAGTGTTTGGTGTCCCACTCTGGCGCGGGGAGTCAGGGTGGCAAACACAGAGGCTCCCTGGACTCGTGAGCCTGGTTAGCTGGCCCTGCGCTCAGCTGGTGGACGCTGACTCGCTGTTCTGTCAGGTTCTCTAAACAGTCCGGCGCCCGGACACCCTCCGCCTGACAGCAGGAGCCAGCAGCCAGGCCCACGGAAACGCCCAGGGTGCAGAGCGAACCCGGCCCCAGTCTGCTTGCAGACTGTAAAGGGACTGGCCTGGCACTGGTGGGGACAGCTGTTCTGTTAGCCGTCGTGGCTGGTTTCAGCCTGGGAATTCTGAAAGGACTCTGAGGAAAGCTGTGTGGCCTGGAATGATCTGGGGTTGAGGGTAGAGGAAGCCTGAGTCAGCTTTGGTGACAAAGTGTGTAACACACTCTGATTCAGCATCGCTCAGTGTCCGCCAAGTGCACGGCTCATGGCGCTGCCCTCCGCAGGCAGCAGCTTGGGCGACACCAGCCAGCGCCATGGCTCTGGTTCTGGAACTGCACTGCCAGGGGGGTCAGCTCCAGGGACACAGAACTGTGCAGTGTGTAAAAAGGAAATTTAAATACGATCTCTCTCGTGCTATAAAAATATTCATATAAAGCAAACACAAAGAGTATCTGAGCAAGAAGTTCCACGAACTCGGACTACATCTATGCACAAACACGTGGCAAACACTACACAGTAGATTGCATACTTCAGGAAGAACACTAGAATGTGAACCACTCGCCCCGTCCTAAGGGGTTTCCTAGTATGTGCTTTGCTGAAATGTACAAGATGCCCACATACCCCTGGGCTTCCAAAGACTGCGGAAGCTTCGGTGTGACTTCCTTTTCACCCCGCCCCCCGTCATGACAAGACCTGACATGTACATACACTAGCCAGGTAAGCTTGATACTGCTGTGTTTTAGGAATAGTTAGGAAATAAGACTGGATGTGAGAGACCGTTTCTAGGAGTTAGCCGTTTACTTGGCAACGTGAGATCTGCATGGTGATACACAAGTGTACCACCGCTACCCTACACACGTGCAGACTGAAAATGCAACCAGCCATTCTGACCCGTGTTCAGAGGGCTGTGAAACTCACCGCAAAAACTAGTCCTCTTTAGTGAACATGCACTTGTCCCATCGCACTTACCATCATGTACAACGAGCTAGGGCAGGGGAGCCTTGATCACAGAGTGTCATCTTTGGTCACGTCACGTGCTGCACCGTCTGTGTCCTCAGCCTAGCCTGGGGCAGTAGGTGAGAGCCCGGAGGGCAGCACGGTATCACAAATGCCCAGCCTGCTGCTCAAGCCAGGACAGGAGGGCCCGGCAGCACGGTGCGAGTGGGTGGCCGGGGGAGTTAGTAACTAGAGACGCCTTGCCTTTCTTTTAAAGAAAATGCTGGAACGTGAGGGTGTGAACACATATGTGACGTGGGCACCTTAGCAATCTGTAGTCAAAAGAGAGCAGGCTAGGAGATGGCATTCTTTGCACCGCAGTGTGTATTTCTGGAGAGCAGCCTTCCTGTGGCATGTTTCAAACCTATTTCAGAAAGCAGTACAGGGAGCTGAGGGCTAGAAAATGACCTAGAACACAACTTGGGATGATGGAAATAGCAGGTTATTCAACAGGAGTCACCACCACCAGCTGTGCAGCTGCCTCCTACAGTCCCACCGATACTCGGGGCTAATGAGCCATAGAAATCTGAATGAAGACGGTGCTCAGGGTCTTAAGTGTGGACCAGATAAGCCCCAGACAAAAGTCCAGGGCCCAGATCTGCCCTAATAAAAGTAGCTTCCCGAGCCCACAGCCCTGCCCTGGACGCCAGCCCTCTGGAAGGGGCCGACCCAGGCGCACGTCCCGCCCGAGGCCTTCACTGTCCCGCTGGGTGGGTCAGGCGGCGGCGCCCCCACACGGGGGGTTACCCACCTCTAAACACTGAAGTGAGTCGTGCGGGCCACCCTGCGCGTGGCCGCCTCTGCCTCGAATTATCCAGAAGCACCTTCAAGTTGGGAAGTGCCAGTCAACAGAGGGCTCCAGGGTTCTGGGCGGCTGAATCCTGGGAAAATGGAATTTTCGTACAGGTAGTAAAATTTACAAACCGAAATAAAAATGTGAAATCAGTTCTTAGGGCAAAACACAAACCCAGAAAATGATTCAAGAGATTGTTTCCAAGTCATGGGTCAGGTTGCCTCCTGCATGTCCCTGTGGGAACTCTCATCATCCAGTGACCCAGAGGAGAGACCTGACCGCAGGGTGTACACAGGGTGAGGTGGAGAGTGCGATAGTATTATTTAATAAAAATCTCCACACTTTTGGGTAGATTTCAGGTTTTTCTTTTTTCTTTTTTTTCAGTTATTTACATTTTGTCATATACTTGAATGACTAGCTTGAAATAATCTTGGAAATCCTGTGACGGTTGGCATTTTAGAAAATTCTTAAGAAACTACTCCACAAATAGAACAACTCTTTCTCTATATAAAAAACTACTAATGAAACCTCCAGTTTTTCAATCTTCAGCTCAGTAATATCGTGAGAGCTCAGGTATGACGTCCAGTTACAAGCCTGTAAAACGGTAACAGGGATAAGGGACAGAGGAGAGGCCAGAGTGGGGGTCCGCTGGCCAGCCTGGCGGCACCTCTAACTGCAGCCGCTGTGGGAACGTCCTAGGTTGATGCCAGCCTTCTCCCTTGCTTTTCTCGTTGTGACTCACCAGCTCAGAAAGGTTTTTCACGCTAAAGCCTTTTCTTGGCTCTTTGAGATGCGTCTGGTTACCTGAAAGTGAGTCAGCAACTCTTTAAATATGGAAATACACGTGGCTCACGTAGTCTAGAGATATTCGAGTTACTAAAAGAAGTAGGACCACTGGATACCCAATTCCTTACTCCGACGTAGGCTGTACACATCACAATGTCAGAGTATACACACAAATGTCCAATATACACATTAAAATCAACCCAATCGACCCAGCGGGTTGCTAGTAGAATTTTCAGTGTTATCAATACACCTGGACTTTTTACAGTGGATCGTTTATGACAGTATTTTGTAGACATTGTCTGGTTATGGTGGAAGATCTTCCATTTAAATTTAAATTTGGAAATCTAAAGAAAGATTCCAAAAATCACAAAATAACTACTACACACACACACAAATTACATTGGTTTCTGATGGAACCGAAAGTCTTCGGCGGGAAGCTGCACTGAGCTGGCTGGTGCTCTCCACTGCCTTTGACCCCTGCCGCATCTTGCTGGGCTCAGGCTGTTTCTAGGAAATAACCATGGGCAGTAATCTCTCACCTCCCTTCTTTTTTGAGTGGGGCCTTTTATTTAGTGTCTTAAAGTGACCACAGACGTTTAAACGTAGTTGGTTACTAGGGCCCTCATGTCACCGCCTGCACACAGAACTCTTCATCATGTTTTTATCCAAAGGTACCTTTCACTCTTCACTGAAGTCTGGAGAAATAGATGTCTTGGACGAGTGATTTTTCAGAAGGCCCTGTGCTGTATTCAGTTGTAGACATTCACTGCTGGATACGACGAAATGTTTCCAAACTTGGTTTCCTTCCTCTGACCGTCCACCCGCTCCTTCTGTGACAACATGTGATAATTGCAGTGATGCAACTATGGATCTGTCTCTAAAAACTGACCTTTTAGAATCATCTTCATTTTCTTAAACCTCATGAACTCCGAGACGAGAAACCTGTGATGTTAGTCCCATGGCAGCGGTAGGTCCTGGGGATCTAGAAAGTCGGCGGAGAACATGCCTGGAGCGGTGGCGCTGAGTGGAGTGAGCCCCGAGGACGTGCTGGGCATGGTAATGTCCAACCACTCCATGTTGTCCAAGTTTGAGTCCGAGAGGTCAAGGGACAGACAGGGAGTACTCGCAGCGAACTGGGCCTCGGCAGTTTCCATGGGTGAGTGTGAGTGGTCCAGCACGCCCGGGTGACTGAGCAGGTCGTTCTGCAGATCCTCGATCAGGGAGAAGGGCTCTCTGTCCTCACTGCTGCTTTGGAGTGGAGTAATTTCACTGGCTGAAGGTAGAGTTCCATCCAAGAAAGCTTCTAGTTGGTTCTCTAAGCTAGTAGATAAGCTGCTCATGGGTTCTAAGGAAATGGGCGGTGCCATCTGTACTTGGGGTGGTGGCCGGGACACCACTGTGCTGACTGGCATTGTGGTGATGCTGGCTGTCACTGGTCTCATTTTGGAAATAGGAGAAGGTTCTTCTTTTATAGGGAGGGAAATCTCTGTGAAAAATAATCAAAGTGATTGTTACTGTAATGATTTACTACTATTTAAAATTTTTAATTATTAGGGCAAGTATTTTGCTATTTTCACGATGCCTTATACTTAGTCCATCTTGAGTTAGTAAGCGGATGCTGTTGATCAGGTACAGTCCCTAAAAACCATCACGATAATGGACCATTGTTAAACAGACAAACATTTAAGGTGATAACATTGTGATATGCTTTCAAGCTTTCTTAATAAGAACGAGCATTAAAAGCGGTGTATACCATCAGGTAGGAGTCGATGGTTCCAGATGATACGATGTTTGGATCCTTACTCTCAGTCGTTTTTGGCAGAAGACAGGGCCCTGGTCTTATCCTGTACCTTGAATCTGCTATCACAGTGGCACACCACTCTTAAAATTGAATGTCAAAGTGTATGTCCTGAGTTTGTGCAGACATCCTTAATATTATGAAAGATCTAGTTATACTCTTATTTTAATCACTCTAGTTGAACTGTGTGCCCAGTGTAGCCATTTACATCCTATATGAGGTTCTTAAAAGATGCAGTGTCCTCTTACGTCATTTCTGAGTTAGGCTGACACGTGGCTCCTTTGACCTCCTTCTCCAAGATGAGGTGAATTACCTTATTTTTCTCTTGTTTTCTGAGTTTATATAAAATCTTGAAGATTTGGTAAGTGTCTTAATAAGCACTATTTATGTGTTATTCCCTGCCAGATCAAGTAGAAAATTAATGGGCCCTCTGCTATAGAGACCGATGTTCACTTAGCTACATATATTTGAGTGAGGTAGCTTTTTCACTTTCTTATGAGTATTTGATTGGTTTCATTTATACGCAGATACACTAGGAAACATCGATTTAATAATCACTCTTACAAGTCAATGACTGGGATGCATAAATAAGTGAGAGAAAGAACTTACAATCTGCTTCCTGTAAGTGAACTGTCAACTGTGTGCACTGTGTGCTGCTTTTCATTATTTGTTGTCATTTCTAGAACTGCTTTAAAAGCTGAAAGTGCAAGCTAAGCACTTTTACAATGAACTAAATCTATTCTCATTCCTACTGGTATTAGTATACAGTAAGAAAATAATACACTCATTGGATTCTTTGCCATAAAAAAATCATCCCTTTAAAAAAATAACTCCATTGTTTGATGACTTTGTCACATTTTTAATTTCCAAGTTTAGGCTGTAAAAATTATTAATTATTTCAAAAACTCTTTATTTTCATCAAATTTGGCAAAAAGCATTTTATTTTTAACCCTTAAATTCAGGCCATGGAATATCTATTTCTTTAATTTCTATAGTTTAGACATGTATCATGAGTTTAAATTATTTTGCAAGGCCAACATAGCAAAAATAGCAAAGGCTAAGAATACCAAAAAAAAAAAAAAAAAAAAAAAAGCTATTTGCACATGTAGATCTGTAGCATCTTCTGTTTTGTCAAACATTATGACAAAATCATTAGCCTCAAAATCGAACAGAACCTGCTATAAATGGAGAAATTTTGATCACTATTTAAAACTTGGAATAAAACTCCTTTCATCAAGGTAATCCGAGAATACTTTAAAATATTCCAAAACAGCATCTGAATTTCTGAAGTACTGATTTTATACTTATTTTTAAATGTATGTGAGCTGAGGCAGAGAGATCCTTGATTTTCTTTTTTTGGTGTGTTTAATATCCCTTATCCCTTTTTAAGATGGCAGACTGTAAAAACCTAAGATTTTCAATCGTATGTAGAAAGTGCCTTGCCTTTGAATTTTAATAAAGTTATCAGAGCCCAAGCTAGGTAACTTGGGTTTTATGAAATCAGTGCACAAATTGGAACGTTTTCATCCCATCACAGTAACATGCATGTGGAGAATTTTTGAAGTTTTTCAATGTAGAATTTAAATCTGGTTCTACTGTGCTATTTTGAGATGGTTCCTCTTTTTTAGCAAACATACCTCTGTGGCTAAATCTAACAGTATCTGACTGTGTTACACTGCAGCAATGGCTTTTCCTCCATTTTAATGGCCTAAATTTAACAGATTTAAAGGAGTAAATTTAGTCAGAATCAGAAGAGTATGTTTCTCACTACCAAGAGATGTGCTGCGGGTTCTAGAGGAAAATTTTCATAAACTCGTGGTAAGAACCCCTACGGGTCTGATGTGACTGTGACCTACCTCCGCTTTTAATGAGGATATCAAAGAGGTCGTCCATCTGCTGACTGTGTGCATTGGAAATCTACAACAAAGGAGAATATAAATTAGCTTTCTACAACTGGGAGCATTAAGGGACCTTACAGAGCATCTAGCCTAATCCATCATTTGATCAAACTGAGACATTAAGCCACTCACCCAAGGAGTCACAGCCGGTCGGCTGGCAGAGAGTGGGGCCAACACGCGGCCCAGCTGACGTGCGCACTCACCGACTGCATTTGAGAGGCCTTCCACACCTTCTTTTAAAATGTCTTTATTCACTTGCATTTATATAAAAACACAAGGTATATATAAAGGAGCTCATGCTATATTTTTTTCAGCTTTATTGAGTTACCTGAGATAAACTACACTTACAGAGAGTATACGACTTGATAAGCTCTAACTTCTGTATAAAAAAACCCATAAAACTATCAACAAAATCAAGATAGTGAAATTTCCATTTCCACTAAAGTTGCCCCTTGCCCTCTTGCAGCGCTTCTTTCATCCCCAGGCAACCCAGTGGTCTGCGCTCCTTGACTACAGATGAGTTTACATTTGCTAGAGTTACATACAAATGGAGTCGTATAGTATGCACCTTTTGAGGGAGGTAAAGGGGACTTCTTTCATTCAGTAAAATAAAGTTGAGATCTACCCATGCTGTAGAGCATGGCTTAGGAATAGTTTGTTCCTTTTCATTGCTGAGAAGTATTCCATCGTATGGAATTTGGACCGCTGGCTTTCTTTGGAGATTACAAATGAAGTTGTAGTGAACATTTGTGTACAAGTCTTTGTACAGACACATGCTTTCTTTCTCTTGGGTAACTGTTGAGGAGTGGAATGCCAAAATCATAGAGTAGGTGTTATGTTCTACTTTTTAAGAAATGGCTGTTTTCCAAAATGATCATATTGGTTTACTTTTCCACTAGCGATGGATGATATTACTAGTTGTTGTCCGTTCTTGACAACATGTGGTATGGTCATTTTCATTTTAGACATCTAATAGTTGAGCAGTGGTTTTAATGTGCGTTTCCCTAATGACTAACGATGCTGAGCATCTTATTCACATGCCATCTCTGTATCTTCTTTGGTGAGACGTCTACTCAAATCTGCCTGCTCTTCTTATGCATACTGTTTGCATGGAATATCTTTTCCCAGTGATTTACTTTCAACCTGTGTCTTTGTATTTAAAGTATGCCTGTTCAGATGCATATATTATCTATTGCTGTATTACAAATTAGTCCAAAAAACTTAGTGGCTTAAGACACTAAACAATGACCTCTCACAGTTTCTATGGGTCAGGAACTTAGGAGTGGTTTAGATGGGTAGTTCTGGTGTGGGGTCTTCCGTGATGTAGTCAAGAAGGCGGTCAAGGCTTGGCTGGAGAATGTCCTTGTAAAGGTGGCTTATGGGAGGCTCAGTTCCTCTTCACATGGGCCTCTGCAGAGTATGGCCGGACCGTCCACCGGCAAAACAGCTGGCTCTCCCCAAGGCTGTCAATCCAAGAGAGTCCAAGCCTTTTATGACCTGGTTTCAGAAGCCACACATCATCTCTTCTGCTGGTTCTTTTTGTTCGAAGCAAGTCATTAAGCCCAACCCAGGGAGGGATGTCAAAGAATTTGCAGACATACCTTAAAACCACTGCACAGCACATAGCTGGGTCTAGTTTTTTATCCATTCTGATAAATTCTGCATTTTAACTGTATTGTTTACTCCACTAGTATGTCTTGTGTAATCATTGATATGGCTAAGTTTGGGCTTACCATTTTATTACTTGTTTCTGTTTGTCCTGTTTTTTGTTCCTCCTTTCTTGTCCTTTAAAAAAAATACTCATTTTTTGGGGGGGAATTCTAACCTAATTTTTCTGCTTTTTAAAAGCAACAGCTCTTTTAGTTGTCACTGTAGATATACAACATACATCCTTAATTTTTCATAGGCTACTTTACCATTCCATATAAAATATAAAACCCCAGTAAACATAAAGGTCCATTTATTTCCTCCTTTATTAGTTACTTTAAGTATTATAGCTATGTATCTTATAAACCCCTCAAGACAGTGTCATTTCTTATGGCACAGGTTTTCTGGTGATGAATTCTTAATTTTTCTTTATCTGAAATTAGCTCTAGTTCATTTTCATTCTTAAAGGATATTTTTACTTGATACAGAATTCTGGGTTGACAGTTGTCCCCCACACCCCAACAACTTTAAAGATGTTGTTCTGTCCTCTTTATGCTTCCATAGTTTCTGATGGAAAGCTGACCATAAATCAAATACAGTTGATGTTAGGGGGCCCTGCCCCCCTCCCCGCGGCAGTTGAAAATCCACATATAACTGTATAGGTGGCCCTCTTTATCTCTGGTTCTGCATCCATGGTTCTAACCAACCATGGTTCATACAGTACTGTGGTATCTATTTATTGAAAAAGACCGGTGCAATTCCAACCCGTTCTATTCAAGGGTCACCTGTAATTGCTACTCCATGTGTACTGCTTTGCTCTTTAAATGTGGCTTTCAGCACTTTGGCTACATGACTAGTCCTGTTTATCCTGCAAGATGTTCACTGAACATCTCAAAACTGTAAACTTGTCTTCCATCGTATTTTGTTTCTTAAAATATTTTACCTGCCTCATTCTTTCTCTCCTTTCTGGGACTCGTATCATACCCATGTTAGGCTGTTTGATATTAAGTAACAGGTCTCTGAGGCTCTGTTCACCTTTTAAAAAATCTTCTTTTCCTGTTATTCAGATTTGATAAATTCTATTGATCGGTCTTCAAGTTCACTTTTTTACCTCTGCCATCTCTACTTGGCTAAGATCATTTATAATTTTTTTCATTTTAAACGCTAATTTTTAGTTTTAGAATTCCCATTTCATTTTAAAAAATCGTTTCTATATGTGCTTATATTCCTTATTTTTTCCATCATTATAAGTATATTTTCTTTTATATTATTGAGGGCAGTTGTAACAGTTGTTTTAAAAAATCTTTGGGAGCAGAGTCTAACATTTAAATCCGCTGGGGACTCATCTTCTCTGATTGCCTTTTTCCCTGGAGAAAGGGTCACGTTTTCCTGATTCTCTGTGTATTGCCACGTTGTGAATGGCTGTCATGGATATCAAATCATTATTTTTCTCAGATGAATGGCTTCTTTTGTTTTAGTAGGCAGTTACTTGCGTCGGACTTGAACCTCAAAATGTTTCTTGGGCAGAAGTTTCAATCTCAGGACAGATGTTTCGTCTTTAGCTGACTTGCTATGACTCCAGGCCTGTGGCCTAGGGGTCAGCCAGAATTTGGGGATCTCCTCTCTTGAGTTGAGAGCAGCCCAGGAGGGAAAGAACCAGCCCTCTGGTTTCCCAAGGCAGAAAGGCTGCGGTTTCTCTACCAGCAACCCCACCACTTAGCTTGTCCCCAGAGCAAAAAGAAGGAACAAACGGCACTGACTCCCCTCCTCTCAGTGCAGACTCCTCACCAGAACATGACTGTTGCTGTTCACTCATCAGTGTGTCATGGAGTTGTTTTTGTATTATGACGAGGCTTTAGAGCTGTTATCTGTGGGGCCTTACTTATTAGCCAGCAGTGGAACTGAAAGTCTGAGTAAATCTGTTTTAAAAACCTCAGAATTCCTGGAGTTTGATGCTCAATGGCATATAAAGAGGTACTACAGAGAGCTACTCATCTGAAGAGAACTTGAGTCCGCCGTCTGTATACAGGAGCCAGAGACAGGTGCACGGAGGATCCCAATCACTCCCTGAGGTTAGGGTGAGAAGGTGCTTCTCTGCTGCTGTTACATCAGTCAAGCAAACAGTACAGAGGAACCTGTACATGGGAACCAGGTTTGGAAGGATTTCCTCAAAAACGGCCATTAAACTCTGCAGTTTACTTTCCCTCTGCTCCCGTGGGAAGGGAAGAGATGCCCCTTCTGGATGAACCAGGGGGAGGACAGTCTTGTCCAGCACCATTTGTTTCGATTCTTTTTGCAAATATTTGAACTTGTTCCTGGAATTTGGCACTCACTCCTGCTGGGTCTGGAACTAAAGGAACATTTTACAACTGGAAAGGTTATTTTCCTTCGGCACTAGTGGGTACGGAGAAGCATATGGTGACCGTCTGCTTCCTCGGGGCGCCTGCAGCCCTTTGTGAGTGGGCCAGACTGTGCACTGTGGTCAGTGCTGAGCGGCGCCTGCAGCTGCTCACTGGGGCAGCCAAGAAGGTCAAGGTGACTATGGCATGGCTGCTGCAGGAAGTGCTGAGTCCTTGGCCCCCCACACCCCACTGCACATGGAGGCCCCACTGAGTCATGCGTGAACTGTGGGGCAACAGGATCCGGCATGACTATGCTGACGCCCCTGCTGTGGGTTGTGATGAGCAACAGTCTTGCTCAGATCAGTACGTCTCACCGTCTACTTTCAGCGCCGTGCCGTGGTGTCAGGTGCGCTCCTTCCATCTTCTTACGAGGCCAGGGCTCTTCCTTGAAAGTGAGCTGAGTTTTAAGCTCAGATAGGCAGCAAGACCGGGAGGGGTGTTTGGGGACAGGCAGGTGTGACAGGGACCAGCGGCCAGACGCTTTTCAGAATGGGAGCTCTAACTTTTCCCATCTCTTGGAATAGGTGCGGTTCCTCTTATTTTATCAAAGCAACAAGGCAGGCTCAGGAGAGGGAAGCATGGTTACCGGGTGGGTATCAGGACGTGGTGAAGCCAGGAGGGCCTGTCTGTCCCTTCCAGAGTGCGTGTCTCAGTCTACGAGCAAAGTCGATGGTGCGGGCTGGCCTGCTGGAGCAGGGGGTGCTGGGGCGGGAAAGAGTGGGTGCAGGGCAGTCCTGAAGACTGACCAGGTGGCAGAGGGTCACTTTGATGCTGGCCTGACAAATGTGGCTTTAGAAAAGAGGGACCTGTGTAAAATATGCGCCCTGGTCACACACATCGATCCCTAACATGACCCACCCCTGGCCCCAAGGAAGCGTTAGAGACAAACGCGGACGTTCCTGAGTGAGCAGGAACCGCAGGTTACAGTGCTGCTGAAAAGCATCTGGGAGTCTTCGAAGTGAATGGCATTTCGATTTGAAAGAGCATTTGAAAGGCCAACAAGGCTCCTAGCATGATACTTGCGTTTCTGTTGCAGCAAGCCCACCTTAGACAAGAAGTTCAGTTTGAGGATGACACCACATACGCGCCCGCGGCCACCGGCCCGGCTCACCTCTGGGAGGGCAGACTGGGCGCTGCGTGTCTGCTTGATGGCTTCCTCGTAGCGGGGCGGGTCTTTCGTCTTGGGGACTGGGCTCCCAAACAGCGAGTGCTGGACCACAAACGGCTGGGGCGGAGGGGGTGAACCGGGCTGCAGCAAACAGAGGAGCAGCAGTCAGCTCCAGGCGGCCTCACCGTGACCACGGCTGTGCTGCCCCCAAACACTTAGCACCGGGATTCTAGGCTACCTCCCCGCACTGAGCTGAATTCAGTCATCCCAGGACTGAAGCTCTGGGCTCTGGGCTGGACCTGCCCCTGGAAGGGCGGTCAGCGCTGCCCAGTCCACGCAGGGTTACCTTGTTGGGGGGGTTAGGGCCGTTTTGCAGGGATGGAAGTGGCGTGTTTCTGGGCTGGAGAACGCTGTTGTTCGTCTTGTTAATAAAGGGCTGCTGGACGGCTGGAGCAGGTGGTCTCTGATACGGAAGAACAGTGTTTGATGCTGAGTTTGTGAAAACCTGTAATGAATAAATACTTTCCCATCAATTTGTTCTTTTGCTCTTCCTAATCAAGAAAACCATGTTTTAGAAGGGATTGGCAGCTTTTTCTGTGAAGGCCACAAAGTGCATAGTTTAGGGCTTGTGAGCTGTGTGGGGTCACTGCTCACCTCTGTCCTGGAGCACAGGAGCAGCCTGGGCTGGATGTGGCCCACAGGCTGCGGCCTACGGAGCCCGATTTTCAGCATCAGTGGTCTTTGTCTTTGATGGCAGTGTGGGCAGCGCTTCATGGGGAAGCAGCATTTGCTCAGTTCGATTTTCCTCATCTGCTCTCATGGCTTTTTAGGTAACAACCCTCAAGGCCCACCTCTCTCTTCCAGCCTTGCTCCCAAGTGCCGAAGCCACACTTAACAACATTTACAAACAGAAATTCGGGACATCCCAAATTTAATACATTCCAAATTACACTTTTCCCTTTCCTCCACTGACCCTAGCCTCTGAGGGAAAATAATTCTGAGTTTTGCCTTTCTTCATTTTTGAAACTTAGGTAAATGGAGCATCAGCCTGCTGTGCTTTCTGCCCTCGGTGCTCACACACCTCAGACGTGCCCTCTGCACCGGGCCTGTGTCCTGCCGTCCTCGTCCAGGTGCTCATTACCCCCCACTGGAAAACCAGCATAGCCGTCCAGCTGTGCCTCCCTGAAGCCCTCCAACCTCCACCAGCCATGGTGAGTCTTCATGGGCGCATGCGCACACGAGCACGTGCACTGGAGGTCCTCCTATGCCCACCTGCCCCTCTTTCCTGGAGTAAAATCCTGATCTCCAGCTGGCATGTAAACTCTCTCACTTCCTGGCCCCCTTTCCATCCTGCTGGAAAGGCCACATTCAATTTCCCAGTTTCTTAAAAATTTCTCCAAATCCTTCCAAGGCCTAATTTAACATCTGTCCCCTTCTGAGAAGCTGGTTCTGCTCTGACAGGCAGAGGTGAGGATCTCTTCCTGTGGAACCACGAAGTGTGCTGTTTATCTCCCATCAAGAGCCAGAGGCTTTAGGGCCTTTTGCAAAAGTATGACCAAACTATTGATTTTGTAACTGTATTTCACAGAACTGGTTTGCTCATAAAATTTTTAATATACTTTATACTACCAGTATTCTGAAAGAGAACAACTTTTCTTTTCCTCTCCGAAGAGCACAGCTTCTCTGGGTGAGCTCTGTAAGTAGGCTCTTCTTACTTATCCCATCTATCATACAGTGTTTTTCTCGCTCCTCCCTCCAAGAAAACTATCTTAACATTTGAACATTCACTCAGTTTATCACTACACTAAAGTGTTATTCAGGGCCCACCTCTAACTCCTTGCTCACTGCACTTAGACAAGATTCCAAGACAGCATGTGTGTAAGTGTGATTGTCGCTGTCCCAAGAGGTCGTTTCTGTCTTTTTCTTAGGTTGTCTCAGCCCAGAGAGTTGACACCAGCTTGGGGACTATCTACAGGTACACTTAATTATCTAGGTTCTCTTATGCGGAAGATGAAAACTCTGGGACTAATCATTTTCAAGGTTTAAAATAGTAAGACCTATTTTTGAGGCCTTAAGATTTTTCTGCCAAAGAGACGTGCACACAGCTCCACCTACTGGATAAGAGGGAGATCTGGGAATTTCTGGGTCTGTTTAACAGAACTCTACCCTACGTAGGAAGTCCTGCAGAGGATACTGAACCCCAGATCAGCACCGTCATCCTAAAGATGGGGAGACTGGCACTCACACAGCAAGTGAAGTCTGCATACAGAACAATGCAGGAGATGGTGAGCCGGACGACAGGCAGCCCGAGGCCTTCTGGCTCTTAATCACTGAGATGGCAAACTCTTAAAAATATGTAAAGATCTTACTCAAACATTTCAGAAAGTATCTTTTTCATCTTCAAATGTCTTCCCAGGGCACTTCTTCCCCCCTCCCCACAAAATGATTACTCTGAAAAGAAATGTTAAAACCTAGAAAATTCTATATGAGGACTGACAAAATACTTTTGAAACTTTTCTTGGAAAGGGGGCTTAACTGCTAAGATGAGCTATCTTTGAGTAATAAAGAACTCTTTCTGCAGCCAAGTGGCATCCAACCTGAGGCTCACCCGAGGGAATGGATCACAGACAAGAATGAACCAGAGCCGCCACAGAGGAGGCGCCCACAAAGACGTGTGGACGGCTGAGCGGCCGACGGGAACAGCAGCAGCAGCTTGTCACTCGCGAGCATTCACCAACCTTTCTGACTTGCTGAGGCTGACTGAGCACGTGCGGCGTGAAAGTGTCTTGCTTCTGAGGTACAGTCTGGGCCAAGCCCGAGGACAAGGTGGCAGCTGCTATCTGAGGCTGAGTCTGGATTCCTGCTTGTGGTGGAGTCTAGCAGGTGAATTAAAAAAAAAAGAATCAACTTAACTGTCAAAATCAAAGTTAGAACCAAAAGTTTAGAGTGGAATAGCTGTTCACTTGGGAATCATGTCTGAAAAAAAATAAAATGTTTATAGATGCATACTTCAATCCATTGGCACATAAATTTGAACCTTAATTCTAAACCAGAGGATTAAACACCAGACCAGTCATTTTCATGCTCATACTGTTTCTTAAGTGGCTAAGATTTTCATCTGAACATTCTGGGGAAATACAAGACTGAAGTAAAAAGAACCTGTAGCAGCTCTACGCATAATGGGTCAAGTGTTGTAATAATTTCTTTGGTGTTGTAGTAATTTTAATAGCAGCAAGGAAATCGGTGACACCTAACTCCAAATTCCCGCTCTTATGCTAAAATATGTGCACCCTCTTGGGACAGCCAGCTATGTGCTGGGACGCTCAGAGGCCCAAAATAAAACGTAGCTCTTGTTCCCTGAATATCAGCTCTTGATGAAAGATTTGGACAGGAAGACAAATGTTTATAGGAAAGCTGTCTAACAGAACAGGCTTTCAGTTTCACAGACACTCTGAAGATTAAACAGGGGAGTTAGAACTTCTGCACATGCTAAGGGCCTTTGGGTCATGCCTCCTAACCCCGGGGGGCACAAGACTGCTCCTCTCCAGGGGGTCAAGGGTGAGGAGCAGGACTGCAAATGGTTTGTGTGTACCGTGGCCCGTGTCTTGTTAAAAAAACCTACCGAAATTGCATTGCATGAAACGGCTGCAGGTCAACACATGGGTAATGATGGCGTGACTATAAACTTCATGCTCACGAGGGTTTTATCATCTCTCTCAATAACAGCCTCACTCCTGAATTTGTGGTCACATTTTCCTCAGTTTAGGCATCTTCACCTTTATGGTGCCTGTAAGAACCACACTGAGGAGGCAGAGTTCAGGAGTGGGCAGAAGAGTAAACGCTCTGCAGTCGGAAAGCCTTGGTTAGAACGCTAGCCCTGTCCTTGGGCGACTCGCTAAACCTTTCAAGACCTGGATTTCCTTTCTAGGAATGGGCCTGCTTTCTCACTTGGGTCTTCTGGGAAAAGGGAGGATTAAACGAGGCATGCCAGTTAAAGTGCTTGACGCTGTGTCTAGTATTCCATGACAGTAGCTATCGCCGTTATGATGAGGCCACTGGTATTTAAAGTGTCTACACCAATGATACTGTGCCCATTAAGGGTGGAAGGTGATGGAAAGGGAGCAGCACTCCTTTAGCTATATAAAAACAGAACTAGCATTCACATTTTTGAATGCCCCCCTCCACCCCCACCCCGCCGCCTATACCTGCACACGTTTCGTGCAACCATGAAGCCTGACTTGGATGCATTTATGACAAAGCTCAGGTTTTCACTGTGAGCGGTTTCCGGGCTATGCGGGCTGTAGGACAAAGCAGTTAGAAGACACACTTCACACCTGGAGTCTGAGGCTGCCTACTGGGAGCTGCACCGAGGTGACGCCGGAGCCCTGGATGGACACAGGGAGCAGCAGCTGGGCGGTCTGCGCAGTCAGTAACGCCTGCGGCTGAGCCCCCACGGCGGGTGGCGGCTGTCCCTGGGGACTCGCGAAGAACGGCGGGGCAGCGCTCTGCGGCTCTGCCGGGGCCGTGGGGCCCTCCTGCTTGATCACCACAGCCTTTTTGGCCACGAGGGTCTGGCCGCCCGCAGAGCCGGGCTGGCCCGCGGGGTGGCTGGCTGGCGGGACGGGGCAGTCGGTGAGCGCGGCCTCGTCCTTGACTGGTTGGGCGGCGCCGCCGCGGGGCGGGTCCAGCCTGCCGCCCGGAGGTGCTGGCGTGCCCGGCGGGGGCTCCAGTGGCCGCTGCTGCTGCTGCTGCCCTCGTTTCTCCACCTCGAGCTGCATTTTCAGAACTTCCACGAGCTTCTGCTCCTGCTCCAGTTTCCTCTTCAGCTCCTCGATCTGCTTCTCTTTCTCCTGCAGCTTGCGGTCCTTCTCAGCCGCGTCCAGTTCCAGGTTGGACAGGGTGCTGCTGGTGGGGCTCAGGCTGTCCTCGTTACTCGTCGCTCTCAGGGGAGACGAGCACAGGAACTGTGACGGGGACATCATGGTCATGATCTCGGTGAAGGTGTCCGCCACACTCGTGTCCTCGGCGCTGAGGCTGGACTGTTCGGAGGGAGATGGAGAGATTGGCAGCGGGGAGCTAACGTTCTCCACGTGGGCCACACCGCCAGCTCCAGCCGATGGCAACTCTGCCTTGAAAGCGGGGCTGGAGCTAGTCACAGAGCTGTGTAGCGCTGTAACTGGCAATGCCATGGCGACTTCCGGGCTACTAGTGACGATGGCGGATGTCGACACAGCCACGATGCCACCCGCAGCAACGCCACTGCTGTTCATTTCCTGGTAGGGTTTCAGGCGTTCAATGAGGTCTGGTTTGGTGCCTGACACCGGAAGACCCCTTAACTTCAGTTCTGTCTTCAGTTCCGATACCTGGAAGTAAAAACAAATCAGATCTCCTTTTTGGTATTATGACCTTCTGACCAATCTACAGGGCACTCCTGAGATGGAAAAGGAGGTGCGTGCCCCTGTCAGACAACACCGTGTTACTGCGTATATGAAAGTAGGACAGTTTCTTTAACACATAAAAACACAAAGAACTACAGGTTAAAGAACCTGAAAGGCCAGTGGTAAAGCAAGGGTTATTAGAGGGTATGTATCAAAAGGTTTACTACCAGAAATGATAACAGCTACATTTATTGAGTAATCACCATGTGTCAGACACTGCTGGAAATGCTCTGTTCTTTCAATTAATCTTCCCATGAGGTGTAGGTGTAATTACTCCCATTTTACAGATGAGGAGATGGAGGCAGAGAGAGGCCACATCACTGGTCCAGGCTCCCGTATGTAACAGAGGGCTGAGCCGGGGTGGAATCCAGGAAGGGTGGCCCTGGAGATCGTGTTCGTAACAGTTACATTTTCCTGCTTCTCCCAAACTTGGCAATGAGCAGGGAAGGAAAAAAATCTGCCTCTGGAGTCAGAACTGGTATGGGGCTTGCACATGGCAGATGCTCAATAAATGGAGATTTATTACTGGTCATTTTAAAAGAAACTTAATGGCTATAAAAAGAAAGTACCTCTATAAAGGTTATCCTGCTGCTGATAAAGTTGAACATCTATTAGAAACTACATACATCTGCTAGACAAATCTGGCAAATCATTTACATTTTTGTGGGACTTATGGGTGAATAAAGCTCATGTGCAGTGATCACCTTTAAGTCATCCAAGCTGGAAGGCAGGGGCCCTGGCTTTCTCACAGGAGCAGATGTATTCTGTCTTGCTGTGTTAGGTGTGGTGTTGTTCAAAGCTGGATTCCCACTGTTGCTATTTTTCTCATTGAGTGGCCTTCAAAAAAAAAAAAAAAAAGAAAATTAGAGTTTATAATAAAATAATTTCTGGAGTTGACATCGCTTCTGCTAACAGTCTATTAACTTACAAAGAAAAATATCTGTTCGTGGATTGGAAGATTCACTGTGGTAAAGATGTCACTCAAATTAGACCCCAATAAAAATCCCTGCAGATTTTGTTTGTTTGCTTGCTTGGTAGAAATTTAGAAGATGGTTTAAAGCTGTTTATGGAAATTCAAAGGACCAAGAACTGCCACGGCATCCTTGAAGAAGAAAGGCAAAGCTGGAAGCATGGTACCACGAGATATCAGAGCCAGTTATTAAGGATGGTGCGGGGCTGATGCAGACAGAAAAAGAGACAAATGGGAGAGATAAGAGAATCCAGAAGCAGACCCCCACATATGAGGGGCCCTGCACTTGTCACCAAAGTGACACTGCAGTGCAGTAGAGAAAGGGTGGTCCTTCCCATAAATGGTAAAGGGCCAAAGGGGGTTTCACACAGAGAAGAAAGGGCTCTTGATCACCCCCACCTCATACCATCTCAAAACCTAAATGTAACTGGAGAACAAACTTGGGGTAGAAAACTTAGGATAAACTCTCCATAGCCTTTGACAAGCAAAAGTCTTAAACAGGACACAAAAAGCACTCACTGAAAAGGACACCTTTCAGAGGGTGAAAAGCCAAGCTCCAGGAGAAAATATCTGTAATACATATTTCTGACAAAGGCCTCATAGAGCTTTCACATGAAGTCTTGCGAATTAGTAAGAAAAAGAAAAACCCAAAGGGAAAATGGGAAAATCGTAAACAAGCATATCACAAGAAAGTATATCCAAATGGTTGATAAATATGTGAACAAGTGCCTAACCTCATTAGGTATGAGCAAAATGAAAAACACAACAAAATAGCATTGCATACCATAGCCCCAGCTGGAAGCAACCAGCTGCTGTCGACAGTATGATGGGTGGATGAATTACAGGATACTCGACAACAATCAAAATTAACTGCTGCTGTCTGCACTGATAAAGATTCGTCTCACAAACACACCTAGGGGGCATGTGAGGTAATAACACAAGTGACAGTGTTCCATTTCTTGATTTCCCTGGTTCCAGGAGTGTGCTTACTTTGGCATTGGTTTTCGCCTATGATTTATGGACTTCTGTAACCTATACTTCATTTTTCAAAGTTTATTAAAAAATGTTGGACCTAATTAAACATACAAGCTTTTGCACAGCAAAGGAAACCATAAGCAAAACAAACAACAACCTACACGATGGGAGAAAGTATTTGCAAAAGATGAAATTGATAAAAGGCTTGATCTCCAGAATATATAAACAGCTTGTACGACTTAAGAAAAAAACAAACAACTCAATCTAAAAATGGGCAGAAGACCTAAACAAGCAATTCTCTAATGAAGAATACAAATGATCAACAGGCACATGAAAAAATGCTCAATATCACTAATTATCAGAGAAATGCAATTCAAAACTACAATGAGGTATCACCTCACACCAGCCAGAATGGCCATCATTTAAAAGTCCACAAATGATAAATGCTAGAGAGGGTGTGGAGAAAAGGGAACCCTCCTACACTGCTGGTGGGAATGCTGTTTGGTGCAGCCATTGTGGAAAACAGTATGGAGATTCCTCAAAAAGACTAAAAACAGACTTACCATATGATCCAGCAATCCCACTCCCAGGCATATATCCAGAAAGAACCCTAATTCAAAAAGACACCTGCACCCCAATGTTCATAGCAACACTATTTACAATAGCCAAGACATGGAAACAACCTAAATGTCTATCGACAGATGACTGGAAAAAGAAGTTGTGGTATATTTATACAATGGGATACTATTCAGCCATAAAAACGACAACATAATGCCATTTGCAGCAACATGGATGGACCTGAAGAATATCATTCTAAGTGAAGTAAGCCAGAAAGAGAAAGAAAAATACCATATGATATCACTCATATGTGGAATTAAAAAAAAAATAAAGACAAATGAAGTTAAATACAAAACAGAAACAGACTCACAGACATAGAATACAAACTTTTGGTTGCCAGGGGGGAGGTGCAGTGGGAAAGGACAAACTGGCAGTTCAAGATTTGTAGATACTGACAGGCATATACAGAATAAACAAGTTTATACTGTGTAGCACAGGGAAATACATTCAAGATCTTGTAGTAGCTCATGATGAAAAAGAATATGAAAATAAATATATGTATATTCATGTATGACTGAAAAATTGTGCTGTACAAAAGAAATTGACACATCATAAACTGACTATAACTCAATTTAAATTAATTAATTAATTAATTAATTTAAAAAAAAGTTGGTCCATCTATTGTACTTTTGTACTAATTTCCCTAAACTCCTTTCTGTGCTAAAGCCAAGGTCCCCCTGCAACTTCTTCAAACTGTAATACTATTGGCAGCAATGGCACTTTCTTTTCTGGGTGTTGCTACTTATTCAGGAAAGGTGCACATGGTGGCCAATAATGTACAGTCAATTCCATTGCAGTTCAGGCTTCAGTGTCATATAAGCTTTTGTACTGAAACCAGAGAGACTCTGAATTCCGAAGGATCTGAGATCATGACGGTGCCTTTGGGGTGAGGTCCCTGGCTGGATAAGCCTTCTCAAATGGGTTTTAAGAAGCCTGTGTCGTTTGTTTTTTTTTTTTTTAAATGGTTAAGATAGTAAACGTTATTTATTTTATATTATTTTTTAAATTGAAGTATAGTCAGTTTACAACGTTGTGTCAGTAGGAAGCCTGTGTTTGAAGCCAGTTCTGGCTTTGTCAACAGCTAACTCTTGACATGCATTTGAGTTTTTTAAACCTGCCTGAGTTTTGTTGAAATCAAATACTAGGAGTATTTGAGATGAAGTTTCTTGAAGTTTAGATTAAATGACAGTTATTTTAAAATGTCTCACCATTCTCCTTTCTAAAAATTCAACTTTTATATCTTGTTTTAGAACTACTAAAACATTGAAAAAACCAATTTCTTAGCCTTATATTCATTATTGTCCCAAGAAGCCTTTTTGGACATATTTTTCCTAATCACTCTCCCTATGAAATTTTAATACCATAGATATACTGCATTTCTGTCTATGTGCTATATGTATGTCTGTGCTTCATTAAATAAAAATTGTAAAATTCACCCCAACTGACTTTTACCTCCTTGTGAACAGCATCCTTTCCTTGAGAATGCACGACTTAATTATTCTATTCACGCTTTTTGGTTGAGATTCTACAATACTCTCCTTGTTACTATGATTAACAGTACAGTATTTAATTCTCCTTTAAAAATAACAGAAATAAGTTGATCTACTGTTTTCCTCCCCAAATCAACAGAGGAAAAAAGGAGGTGAGGTGCCTGATGAATGTATCACTGTGTAGTTCAGAGACTTCCAGGGCCCCTTCCTCGTCAGTGGGCGGCCACGCCGGGACTGAAGCCCCATCTGGTCAGGCTCTTGCTCCTTCCAAGATACCAAAGGGCTGTGCTGTCAGTAAAACCCCACCGCTAGGAGCACTGCAGAACTCCCACGCTCACTTTCTTGTATTGGAATTGTAGTAAAGAGAAACAATGTGCTAGAACACATCTCCACTTTTAGGTCCTGGAAATGAAACAAAACTGATGGTCCATCCTTGTGTGGTGAAGTAATACACAAAAACAAGTGATCTTTCCTCCTCCCGAGTTCTCGGCTCTTTTTGGATGATGCTTTCGGGGCAGGTGGCTGGATTACTTTAGTGGTGGGAATGTTTGAGGAGGAGAAGGGAACTGAAGCCTTAGTGGAAAGACAGAACTGCCAAAGTTCAGGTGTCACACACCTCAGTGTCTCCTTCCCATCCACAAAGCTGGCCCCACACAGACAATTTCTTGCACTACAAAAAAGACTATTTCATAAATACCACCAAAAAAATCCTTTTATGGGATTTTCAGTTTAAGAATTTCCTCGTCTGGGAATGGGGCAGTCACGCCGACGACTCCTGGAGTCGCCGTGAGCAGCACACACACGTGCGCCCCTTGCTGTCCTCACCACTGGTGCCCGGTGGCGGCGGCGGGGGCTGCCTCCCTGGGTCCTGGACGCAGCTGCACAGCAGCGGTGCTTTGTCTTTGACACTCTTCCAGTTCTCCGGCCTTCCCTGGGTCCCTTCCAAAGGCAACAGCTCTCTCAGGCCTGCCTGCTCTTAAAATAATAACATGCTACAAAAATTCTTTCTTCCTTCATCTCCGTGCCCTGATGTTTTAGATTTAAGTACTTCACAGGAAGGTCTGAATGACTGATCGGTCTAATCTGCCTCAAGATATTTGGATCTTAAAAGAGAAAAGTGAATTGATGATTATTAGCATCTGAGGAGATATTTCTTGCAGAGAAGCTTTTTATCAAGTCTTAATCCTTTTCTGCTCCTAGAAAATAGGGGCTCTCCATGGAGGAATGCTTGGCCTATGTATAGAAAACAGAACTAAAGTTTCTACAGATCATGTGATCATAAACTGAGTGGACTAATCAGAGTATTTTTCCTTAAAATGAGATTTTGAATCTTTTCCCAGAGTTTCTGTTCTTGAGCTGAATTTACATATTCCTTTTTCCTGAAAGGTGAACAGAGCAAAGGACAGAGTGGACAGTCTTGGCATTTTTATCTGTTTCCCAGAAAAAGCATACAGAGGATGTGTATCTAGAAATTTCCTTTAGTGCATAATTAAAATTAACTTTGGATGTCCTGCTAGGAGTTCAATCTCAGAAATCGTTGGAACTCACTCTCTTCTGTCCCTCTCAGCTGGGCTCAAACTTTGGAAACAGGTTCCTTCTCTGCAGCTGTTGGTCACCAAGACATTTTACTGTCTTTTGAAATGTCTGTCATCTGTTCCTTTCTTTCGATGATCGCTGCCTTTCTGTCTTCTTGCATCTACTTTACTGCAGCATTTCTAGCTGGTCCTCCTAGTTCCAGACTCTCCTTCAACACAGTGTCAAACTATTCGTTCTTGCATGTTGATTTCACCATGTCACTCTGGCCATCTGAAACACCTACCATTTCAAGGTTAAAGTCTTCCCTACTTCAGGTTTCTCCAGACATTGGCTCTGCTCAATCTTCCACTTCCCTTAAAAAATTAATCACATTCTTTATTCAGGCCAGTTTTCTCACCATCCAGTAACCGGGTGTTGCTTACTCCAGCTTCCTCTGTACTTGCACTCAGATCGTTCCCCTTTGCCTGGAAGGGTCCTTCTCAAGTTTCAGGCCCCTTCCCACATAAATATCCTGCCTCTGGCATAAAGCATTCCTTGACCACTCCAGCTTTTATGCTCATCTTTTTTTTTTTAAACTGTTTATACCAGGTTTACACTTCCTGCACTTTTTCTCATAGCATCTAATATGATTCAAGTAAACAGTAGGTGGATCTTTCCCGGATGAGTAACTGTGAAAAGTCATTTCTTAACTTGAGAAGTTCAGAACCTTTTTGTGGACAAAAAAATGGTCTGGAATGGAGGCTACTGTCACCAATGCTGACTTCAGACACTGTATAATCATTGAGCACAAATAAATCACAACTTCCAACCTTTAGTAACCAATGGATCCTCATAAAAACCCACAGTAAAACCCACGCAGGAAGCCGGCACCGGCCCCAGCCCGTACTTGAGCGGCGCAGGCAGGATGGTCTGGTAGTTGTAGTGCTGCTGCTGCTGGCTCAGGATCTGGAGCTGCAGGAAGAGCTGCTGCTGCTGCAGCAGGCGGGCGTAGTTGGAGTCCATCTGCGGCTCGTTCTTCTCGCCTTTCTGGTCTGGTGGAATGTACTGGTGGTACTTCAGCTTCTTCACCCGTGGCTTGGGGTCTTTGCACTTTTTGCTACGGTGTTTGTCGTTCGGATTCTTGGGATGGCTTTGCTATTTTTGAGAAAAAGAAAATAAGAACATTTTAAGAGATGCTACCACGTGCACTCTATTCTACCGTGTGCCTAAATGGTTTGAAAAGACAAAGCCAGTGCACCTCAGAAATTGGTATTGCCGCTTTAGAAGGCAATACACGAAATATATTTCAAGAGCCATGGGAACATTTGCATATTCCCTTTGACCAATAAATCTTGCTCCTAAGAACTGACTTCTGCTGTGTTGTTCCCTTACACTAAGGGCAAGATGCTCAGCTCAGTGTTATCTATTCATGGTCAACAAACGTTTACTTTGGTCTCCTGTGTAGACACGCTGCCTCGTGCTTACATATACATATACCATCTCCTAGTGAAAACCAGGTCTCACACTAAACATACAATAGGGAAAAGAGTAAGTATATTTCACCATAACTTTCATATTTTACAGTCATTAAAAAATCTACAGAGAAATGTAAAAACAGAAAAATGCTTGTAGTAAGAATAAAGCACAATATAAAGCTATGCATTTCTATGGAAAATACACAAAAAAGAAAATACTGAGTAATGTGAATACGAATTTTTCAAAATTTTCCAAAAAATTTTCAAAAACACTACATTTTTATTTTGAAAGTGGGATGTGAGACTCCCTCTTATGATTAAGAATCAGATGACTTTTCTGAGTTCTCTTCATCTCCTGCATTTATAAGTTATCAGATCACTTTCTAGTTTTTAGTATTTAAATAGCAAAATAACTTCATCTGGAAAAAGAAAGTCCATTAACAAAACAAATCAAAACAAAGGTATAGGAAATTATTTGTAAGCTGCTTTAGGTAAAATACTCAACTTAGTAACAAGATTTTGAGAAGTACTAAATTAAATATAGCTATTGGTGTAATGTAAGTTCATGTTCAAAGACTTAGGAAATTACAAAAAAAAAACCCAGACAACAAAAATAAGGAAGAAAATAAAAATCATGTTCTACAGACCAGAAATCGTCACTGTTAATATTTACTTTTTACCCACTGGCCTTCTCTCTTTGCAGTTAAACTGGCTTCCTCGTTCAGAGACTTCCAGTTTTCTTCCCACAGATGTCCTCACAACTACTCCCTCACCTCTTTTAGACTTCTGCCCAAATGCCACCTGCTTATTCGACCAGAGCTCTCTATTTAAACGAGAAACGTCTCCCCAGCCTCCCCAGCTTCCGTGACCCCAGGTTCATCCTTCACCACCCGGCACACTCTGAGTCTCATGTCTGTCTGCCTCCCGCTCCTAACCAAGGGGGTGATCTGTGATGCTCTCGTCACTGCTTTATCTACTCCTCGTACCCAGGACAGTGTCTGGCACACAGAGGTGCTTGATAAAGATCTGCTGAGTAAATGAGTGATGAATGTGTATGCTAACTAGAAATCATATGAATTACCAGGCACTTGAAATAGAACATGTTAGAAAATATTCTTGCCGCTTAACAGCCTCCTGCAGTCTCACAGTATTAATTCACTATCATCTGCTTATTTTATCAGTAAGTTTTATTTCTAATTTTCTTAAACTGGTCAAAAAATGAATGGGGTCTGGGTTAAGGAGCTTTGACTATAATTGTTACGTAAGGATAAAGCACCTGCCACAGTCTGGAAGGTGCCTGTTAAAGAGGGAGGGAGACAAACATAGTAACCGGCGCTCTGCAGACTCAGTCTCCTATTACCTGCTGGCCTGCACGTGGCTACTTTCTTAGGATTGAGGATGAGAAATAGCTTTCCTCATAGAAAAACCCAAAGAAATGCAGTCTGTTTCCTAGCGTGTACCTGTCCTGTCCTCTAATGGCGTAGTTCTTAGGATTCCTTACCCAGTCCCTGAATCTCACGTTCTTAAACAATGCCTCTTGCTTGCGAACTAAAGCCCTCCTCTAAGACAGACACTAGTGAGCAGAAGAAATTTTCAGGGAGAGGCAGAGAATGAATTCCCAGTATCTGCAGGGAAAGATGGGTTGGCACTCAAACCCTCTTCATGTTAGTAGTGGGGCATACTTGGGAGGTCAGAGCTGATTGTTATTGGCACGGTTGCCACTTGCCCCACTTTGGAATTTCTGGCTCCAGTACTAAGTAATGGAAGATGGTGAAATACACTGATATGTGCCCTGAAACCATGGACGCCTGGCCACATAATGAGCCTGGAGTAGGAAGAGCCTTCTCTCCAAGAAGGTCAAGGACAAGGACAGGTCCCGGGGACAGATGGAATATGAGGAATATGGCCCAAGCCAACTGCCTCTGGAGAGAGCTGCAGTGGTTATCGGAGAAGGGAGACAGAAGGCCAGACTGGGTTGGAGACGGGGTCCTTCCTGGCCTCATCACCTCTTCACTTCTTTGGGCCTCCATCTCCTCATCTGAAAGGTGGTGAGGGACCCTCTAAGGTCCTTCTTTAGTTCTAACAGTTTGAGATCTGTGTTCTACTAGTTTTGGCAAAAGCCACACCTGAGATGATTAAACTGTTCCTCAGCTTACACCCCTCCCCACCTTTATTTAGCAGTTCTAAACACCCTTTGAGAAACTTCAAAAATGTACTACATATTGAAACTTTTAATTTTCTGGGACTTCTTCTAACTGAATTATTCTGACCAAGTGAAATGCAGGGAACAGCGCCACAAATCTGCAGCTTATCTGAAGAACAGACCAAGCTGTATCAGGCCAAATCTGCTAAGTCAAAACAATGTATTTGCTCCTCTACCACCTTTAGCCTGTCATGTCATCTATCTGCGATACCACTGAGTTTGGCCTCGTGTATAAAGTCCAAAACCATGTTACCATTAAAGACATCTGTGAGATTCATGAGTCCCAAGTGCTGTGCTAAGGCAACAACTCTACGCTACTCTGCCCGTGTTTCACCTCCGTGGCCTGGGTGGGAGAACTGGGAAGTGCTGCAAGAGGGGCTCCCGGACTTCCTGCGCCGCCGCGGGCGTTTTACACGGACCGATTCTTGCGCTCTTCTTCTGCGACCACAGAACAAGAGGTCGTTTGGCGGAGGTGGTGGTTTCGAATATTAAGGCTGGGCAAGCAAGTCCTTCCATGGTTTTGTTTTCAAGGCTTCAGGCTAAAAGGCAGGCTGAGCAGTGTGGCCACAGCCTCTGTCTTCCGTGCCCGGGGCTACAGACAACAGTCGAAGGTAAAGACACTCAAACCAGCGTGCGAGCTGGGCACCCACCTTTACCAGTGTTGGCCCAGGCTTCGCTGAGGACACAGTGTTGGTGGGGAGGATAGGAGCTGTGGACCGCGTTGGGGGCTGATCCGTAGTAGGAGTTTTCAAGAATTCAGGAACTGCTGGGGACACGGAAGTAAACTGGTGGAAAAGGCAGAAAGGGAACAAGTCTGAAATCAATGACAGTAAAAATAAAAAAGCCAAAATTATAAGGGAATGACCTCATTTTTGAAAAGTTCACTAGAAAAGAAACAGAAGAAAAATATAGTAGTATGTCTAAGACCCAGATGGTGGAATAACATGCTTTTACCTCTGTGGAGTCAAGTATTCAGTCTTTGCCCCAGTAATGAAAAGGTAAAGCTAAGTAAGGTTGGACTGACAAAACTCTACTGTTTTCTCAGAAATCGTCAGAATCGTCCCTTTTTGGCAGAAAAAAAGTCCGAGACTTACAAAAATGATCAAAAAGTGCACAGTATTCAAAAGGTTTTCTTGTCATATAGGTCACACTCATCTGGGCCAGTTCAGACACGATGTTTAGTCTTCGTTACAGCCTCTACCACACCCCAGACCCACGGTCAGGCGGCCTCTGGTAAGAAAGCTTCCACTTCCTGAGGGCCACTCCGTGCACGTGTCCTTAAATGTGCTTACAGCTTATGTTCCTGTCGCCAAACCTGACTAGTACTCTTGTCAACCATTTCCTCCCACTTCCTGCAACAGGAGAAAAATCTGAAGAAGATATTCTGATAGGCTTGTCCTGCTCATTGACAGTACCCTCACACTTACAGCGAGAAGCTATTTTGTTACCCAGGCCGAAATAAGCAATACCAAATCTCAATTTGGGATCTTATATTAATAAAGGAAGATGACTTTGTCAGGTTTTCATCAACAACCTAACAAACTATTCCCACTAGCCATCTCCGTTAAGTAGATTTTAAATATTCATCTATTGGAAAGAGATATGAATATAAGGTTAGTTAAACATTGCACATTGATTTCTACTTCGACCTACTATTACTGGCCTTATCTTACAGAAAAATGTCCTCCTTTATCACTTCCACTTCCCCTGAAAACTCTCAAATTCATTACAACAATCAAAATCAGTTCTCCTCTTGAAGTCTTTGGGTTTAAAAATAGCAAACTATATTTTCCCTCCTTAAAATAAATGACCTGAAAACTCAGAGGGCTATTAGCAGCAAGAAATATGAAGTTTGGCGCATACTAGTTACTCAATAAATATTTGTCTAATGGGTGAGTGGAAATTCCTCGTGGCGTTACTCACGCTCGGGTCACACTCTGCAGCCCTGCTGAGCGGGTGAGGAGGGTGACTGGGCAGTCAGCTGTGCACGCCCACGTCTCCTCTCTCCCTGTGCTTTGTTTTCCTTTTGCCATGGATTTCAGTTTTTAAGTAACTATTAGTAAGTGTTGACAGTTCGAAAGACTTGACTTTTAAAAGACGGCTATACCCAACTGCATTTTCCAACAGGAATGAAAGGACTTATCCACGAGTCTTGACATGTATGTTCCAGGGTGACTTCTGCCCCTAGGAAGCCCTGAGACGCCAGCTCCTCAGTGAACCCATGACATGAAGGGGATGACGATGCTTTAAGGGATATGGTTTTATGTCATTTGTTTTCCTTTCACTCTGTACTTTTTTGGAAATGAGGATACTTATCTCTGGGTCAGTTTCACATGAAGGAAAAACATTCTCTGGCTATTAAATAACTGGCATATGAAGTAGAACCAGATATCTGAATTTTGAAATATTATATTTCCTTGCAGGTAAAGTTCTACTAACCTGGCAAGCTATTTCACCAGTCCAGCCCCCACTGACTGACGTGACAGTAAAGACGTATTTGAGAGCAGTGTTAATCATCTGAAAAATAACCCCGGAGTGTGAATGTGGTATCAACTATAATATTTATGAAAATGTTTGGCCTCTATTTCTAGACCTTGCCATACTAACTCCAGCCTTGATTACTAATATATCTTATTAGCTTTTCTGGTATCGGTTTAGTGTGACTCTGCTCCCTAGAAAATCACAGACTCCAGCATAATACAAGCATACTTCAACTGAGATTTGCTTGCTTGTTAACTTTACCTAATTTGAAGATAAATTCTGGTTAGAAAGGGAGAAATATCTAAACTCTTCTTTACATTTTGCCAGACTTTTTTATGTGCCTGAGAAAGGATCCTCCCCTCCTCAAATCTTACATCATATCTAGATGTTAGGATTCTAGTGGCTAGTTACCAAAAAAAATCTAAATATTACTATTTCTGAAATGACAGTATTCTAAAAAGGATTAAAAGACTATCCAAGGCGGGGCTGGTGGGTACAGCTCAGTGGTACACTGTGTGCTTGGCATGCACGAGGTCCTGGGTTTAATCCCCATTGCCCCTGTTAAGAGGAGGGGAAAAAAAGAATCGCCAAGGCACAAAGGATACCACAACTACTTTGTTCCACATTAAATTGAGCAAAATGTTAAAATCTTAAAAGAATGCTTTAAATATGTTTAAATTGACACCAAGATCTAAATTTGCCTTATAGACTATCCAAGTTTAATCTCAAAATGATTCAGAACGTTTTCTCCAAAGAAACAAAAAAGCTGCAAACTGCTTTGTGTTACTGGATCTGATAACACTGTTCTCATCATGACTTACAGGTCTCATCATCACACCATGAAAGGAAATGCCAAGAATACGCTCTTGTTTAACATTGGGTATTTATACTTTAACTAAAACTCAAAAGAAAGCACTTCCAATCATAAAGACGGATTTTTCTCTTACGATAAATTGCTAAGTGAAAGTTCTGCTACAAAAGGAAAAAATAAGTTAGAGCAAATGCTTAAGCCGATTAGAGTTTTATAATATTTCAGATACCTGGCACTGGCTCCTTCTGAAAAGATGATACACTTGCCAAAGACCAACCATTCTTCTCTGTTAAGTTCCTTTTTTATTGAATTTCTAGATGCAATCTAGAGGGACGGACACCAGGTATTCAAAAACAAAGCTTTTTGTGTACTGTAGACTTAAAATCCACAGTAAATGTGTTTTTAATTTAGAATGCAACAGAGATCTTAATTAAGATGGCAATATGTAAATTAATTCAAAATGCAATTATTCTTAAAATAATGTTTCCATATTCCAATCCTGAAATAAAATACTGGTCAGTGAATGAGCTGAATATAAATCAAAACATATGCTTTGTATATTTACTAGATATTTTATGTAAAACTCTAGCTTTGTTAAAATATATCACCTAGCCATGACCACTTGTTTCTGTAATATGTAGTTATTAGTTTAGGCATTTCACTTTTAGAACAAGTAGTTGAACATTAAAAACCATTGGCACAGTATCTAGTGAACTTTCAGTTGGTACTTGAATACCTGACTAGTAGTGAGGATCTGCATGTATCCCTCATTTAAATAAATCTATTATTTTAAAAAAACTGTTGTAAAATATACATAACATAAAATTTACCATTGAAACCATCCATTTTAAAGTGTATAGTTCAATGGCATTGAGTATATCCACGTTGTTCTGCAACCATCACCACCGTCCATTTCCAGAACCTGTCCATCTTCCTAACTGAAACTCAGTGCTCATTAAACAACAATATCCCTTTTTCTCCTCCTCCCAGTCCCTGGCAGCCACCGTCTACTTTCCGTATGTATGAATTTCACTATGCTAGGTACCTCACATAAGTGGAATCCTACGTTTTCCCTTTTGTGGCTGGCTTATTTCACTTAGCATAATGTCCCCAAGGTTCAACCATGTAGCATGTGTCGTTATTTCCTTCTTTTTAAGGCTGAATAATACTCCACTGTATGGATATGCCACATTTTGTTTATCCACTCATTTGTTGATAGACACTTGGGTTGCTTTTGCTCTTTGGTTATTAAGTAATAGCCAAACAGTATATAATGCTACTGTGAACATGGGTGTGCAAACACTGTTCAAGTCCCTGCTTTCAGTTCTTTTGGCCATATACCCAGAAGTGGGATTGCTGGATCATGTGGTAATTCCATTTTTAACTTTTTGAGGAACTGCCACACCATTTTCTTTAGGGGTTGCACCATTTCACAATCCCACCAACAGTGCACAAGGGTTCCAATTTTTCCACATCCTTGTCGACAGCTTGCTAATTTCTGTTCTTTTGATATTTGCTCTCATAACGGTGTGAGGTGGTATCCCATTGTGGTTTTGACTTGCACTTCTCTAGTGATTAGTGATGCCAAGCATGTTTTCATGTGTTTGTTGGCCACTTGTATATCCTCTTTGAAGAAATGTCTATTCAAGTCCTTTGCCTATTTTAAAATCAGGTTATTTTGTTATTGTTGATTTGTGGGAGTTCTTTATATACTCTGGACATTAGTCCTTATCAAATACATGATTTACAAATATTTTCTCCTTTTCTGTGGGTTGTTTTTCACTCTATTGATAGTGTGCTCTGATGCACAGTTTTGAATTTTGATGAAGCCTAATTACCTATTTTTTCGTTGCATGTTGTCATATTCAGAAATCACTGCCAAATCCAATGTCATGATGCTTTCTTATATATATATTTTTCCCTAAGTTTTATAGTTCTAGCTCTTATTTTTAGGTCTTTGTCCATTTTGAGTTAATCTTTGTATGTGTTATTAGGCAAGGTTCCAACTCCATTCTTTTGCATGTGGATATTCAAGTTTCTTAACATCTATTTGTTGAAAAGACTCCTGGAGTGACTTTGGCACGTCATCTAAAACCATTTTACCATATATGTGAGGATTTATTTCTGGTCTCTCTGTTCTATTCCATTGGTCTATATGTGTGTTTTTATGCCAGAACCACACTGTTTTGATGACTGTAGCTTTGTACTAAGTTTGAAATCAGGAAGTGTGAGACCTCCAACTTTGTTCAAGATTGCTTTGACTATTTGGGGTTTCTTGAGATTCCATATGACTTTTAGGATAAATTTTTCTACTGCAAAACCTGTCATTGGGATTTTAATAGGAATTGCATTGAATGTGTAAGACTGCTATGGCTAGTACTGACATCTCCACAATATTAAGTCTTCTAATACATGAACAGTCTTTCCACTTAAGTGTTTGGTTGATTTTTTTGGTAATGATTCCTTTCTCATTTCCTTTGTGTACATTCTATAGATATTTTCTTTGTTTTAACCATGGGGGTTACATATAACCTCCTAAAGCTGTGATATCTAATGTATATTGATACCAACTTCAGTTATATATAAGAACTATTTCTTCACATCCATGTCTACCCAATTCATATTACTGATGTCACAAATTACATCATTATATATTATGTAGCCATTAACATAGATTTAAACTTTTTTGTCCATGTCACTTAAATTTTATAGAAAATAAAAAGTAGCATTACAAACCAAAATAAACAATAATGCCATTTCTCATATTTTTCCATGTATTTACCTTTACCAGAGGACTTTATATTCTGTATGGCTTTGAGTCATTGTCTAGCATCCTTTCATCTCATCTTGAAAGACTCTAGCATTTCTCAAAGGGCGGGTCTAAGGATAATGAACTCCTTTGAGTTTTGTTTGTCTGGCTTTGTTGTTTTAATTTTTCCTTCATTTTTGAAGGACAGTTCTCCTGGATATAGAATTCTTAATTAACAGTTTTTTTCCTTCAGCACTTTAAATATATCATCCCACTGTCTTCTGGCCCACAAGGTTTCTGCTGAGAAATCCACTGATATTCTTATTGGGGAATTTCTTCTTGTAGGTGATAAGTGACTTTTTTTTGCTGCTTTCAAGATTCTCTGTGTCTTTGATTTTGAGGGTTTAATTATAACATATCTCAGTGTGGGTCTCTTTGAAGTTCACTGAGCTTCTTGTATTTGTATATCCATATCTTGCCTCAAATTTGCAAAATCTTGGGCCATTATTTCTTCAATTAACTTCTCTGCCCCTCTGTCTCTCCTTTTCTGGGACTCCCATAATGCCTGTATTGATCTGCTTGATAGTATCCCGTAAGTCCTTTAGGCTCCGTTCACTCTTCTTCATTCCTTTTGCCCTCAGACTCAGTAACTGCAAAATATCACCTCTCCCGATCTTCGCAGACTGTTGTTAAAGACCTTCACTAATTTTATGGGCCTCTGGGGCTTGGGATTAGCTCTGGGTGGAGGCTTAAGGTTTTGTCAGGTTTTTTTCTGAGCATGTGTCTTGCCTGGGCCTGAGTGTGTACTTTTTTTTAAGTTAAAAATTTCCCCTTATCCGTGGTAGCTTCTAAATGGCTTTATTTCCCAGAGTCTCACCCTAGCTTCTTCTCAGGGCCTCAAAGAGTCCTACTGTATTTCTCTGCCTGTAATCTGTTGCCCCCCTCAGGTGCCTGCAGGTCTGCAGTTCCTCTACAATTTTCACATGATGTGGCTCCTTCCACAGCTTCTGCTACCCCGGGATCCAAATTGTGCAGTTTTCCCTGTCTGAGTTCTGAGTCAAAACAAGTCAGAAACCAGTCCCTCCGCCAGCTCGCAGACAGGCCAGACTATTGCAAACAAGTCTCTGCTCCTTACATCCTGAGGAAGGAGGGAACTGGGTTTTGGGCCACTTTCTTCTGACTGTGCCATGCTGGGAAGGGTGTGGGAAAGGGTGAGCAAAAACACCGTGGCATTTTCTACATTTTTGAATGTGGCTTTTTCTTGATTGGTGTGTGTTTGTTTGGTGTAGATCTCTTGACTGCTTTCCAGAGTTCCTATAAAGTTATTTTAGTGAATCTATAGTTTATTTACTATTTCTGTGGGAGAACAAGGGCCTGGAATTTCCTATTCTGCAATATTGTTGATGTGCATTATCTTTTACAGTGATACAGTATTAAACATGTAAATACATGCATAAAAACTGAACGTGAGTCTATTTATTTAGTATTTCTAATTTTTAATAGCTCAAATATAACCAATACTACAACCAAAATGATGGCACACAGCAGAAGGGTGATTAGTCAGAGTATCACCAACATACTCCAATCACTAATGAATCTGTTACTTTTGGTGAAACTTCACACTTAATGTTGGAAACCAACTCAAAATCTATTAATACTGGCAGAGTCCTCTTGATGTATGTTATACAAAGCATAATTGAAGGGGTAATAGAAATTATAGTCAATATTTTTGATGTCCTATTCAGACCTTTATTGATAAGTATTTGTAATAAAAGTTAGACTAATTTTGATTATTTAGTATATGTGTACATGGCTTACTTATTAGATCTTGCTCATTCTCTTTGTTAGCTTAAATCTGAAGTTTCTATGTTAGGCAAAAGGTCATCTACCTGAAAGTTACTTGAAAGAATGGGAAAAAAAGTTTACCAAACTCTCCTAAGCTTGTCTTCCTAAAAATACGTGGAGTAAGTGATCAACAAGGTTCCTTTCAGTACTATTTTGAATTTGAAATTTGAAAATTAACAGATCTGTCATATCATACTTACAGTTAAACATCTGGGTGTTTATAATAAATTATTAACTTATTGACTTAAATCACTTAGAGAAAAAAAGTCTTCCAATTAGAAGGACTGGTGTAACAGATCCTGGTATCCGCATCTGCCTGCTGTTCTTAATTTTCTACAGCTTTCCGTTGTTCAAGAGTTGCTTCAGCATAAAATAAATTGAGCTCCAATATGTGATGTGTGTTTCATTAATATTTTGGCACATTCCTTACCAGCTGTACTTTGATCAGAATTAAAAAGACAAAAGTACAAGGAAAAGCAGTTTTAGTCTCTTACAGACCACACAGAAATACGTATTTCAAACAGGCTACATTTTGAAGGAAGGACATAGTGGTGTATTATATTGTTCACATTGTGAGGTCATTAGCATGTTAACACTGTGATTCTTAAGAGAAGTGTCTGAAAAATCTATTCTTTGCTAGATATTATGTGTTTAAAATTGGCTTTCTGGGGGTAGGACATGTGTCTTTTATTTGAATATTTTCCTGTAAGACTTAATCCTCTGGTATCTATCTGTGTGTTCTGAAAAATAATTAAGAAGACTATATGTCATTAGACATTTTGGAATAAAAAGGTATATAGACAGCTTGATACTAATTTTCTCCCAACTAATTATCTGTAAATATAACTTTTAAAGAATCTGAAAGAAATTCCCTGAACTGGCCTTGAACTTTATATAACGCCAAGTGTGAAAAAAATTGAACCAGAAAATGAGAAAAATGTATTTAAGCCATAGGATTAAATGTGTAGCATACAATGATGATTAATCACCATATGAAAAAATCTGGTTCAGGTAAACAACAAGAGAAGTGAAATCTATGTCAGAGCCACTCGAAGGGTGGTCTGCGGACCTTTGATACCTGCCCATGACAAGGACAGGAAGTCTTAGGAAATTTGATGTCACTCTACTACTTTTACTGTATTTTACAAGAGGATTAGTCCATAATGCATTGGAAATTAAACAAACTATATAAAAAACAAACATATTAGTCCTTTACTACAGGCATTTTGAAGACAACTGGTCCATAATAACTAACTGCACCATCAAACTCTTACACTGAGTTTCCATTTCAAAGATTAAAAACTAATATTCTCAAAGAACACCCAACACACAAAATGTTTATGTTCTTTCAAAATGAGGGGACATCCCTGCCCTCTGGAAACTTGACGTCTGATGAGAAGCAATGTTTTCAGGTACTTTCCCCTTAAACTACAAATGTCAAAGTAATTATATTTAGGGAGATCAATCAATCAACCAACCAATCAATCTCTCTCTCTCTCTCTCTCTCTCTCTCTCTCTCTCTCTCTCTATCAAGTGAGATGCTTGGACAAATGCTATAAACAAACACTACATACACAGTGAAAATAATTAAAGTACAAAATTTGCCAAAACAAAACCTAATTACCACTTTTAGATGACATAAAAATCCCAAACACTTTACAAGCATCATAAAGTTTGTTTCTGTAGTTAATTAAAAAAACCAAACCAAAACAAAAGCCTACAACATACTTACAATCCTACTTAAGGATTATTCTTCTTTAACATCAACACAGCACAGCTAACGTGAACATGCGTCTTTAACCGCATGAATAAAAATACAGTAGTAAGAATCTTTGTCAGATTCCTTACTTAAAAATACTAAAACACTTAATAAAAGAGAATTATAAAGGACACACAATTTAAGAAGGTTTCAAGGCATATGGTACAGAAATTACGTTAACAGGTAAACTGCTGTAAGCTGGCCTTTATTCTAGGTTCTTTTATTTGAATGTATAAGGAGGGCGTGTACCACTCTCTAAAGCGGGTCTTTTCCCATAGGTGCTAGTTGACAGATAAAAAGCAGACTATTGATGGTCTGCACGTAGCAGGCAGAATTGGCACTGTAGCAACACTAAAGAGTGTTATAAAACTAATGTTTAAGTTCATGAATGACCTGAGGCTTAGTGTGGCCCCATTTATATATCTTTCAGAAACACTGCTATTCCTTTTTTCCTTTAAGGAATCCTGGAATGTCAGCTCAGTGGGTGGCGCTGCCTCTGGGTTGTTTCTCACTTACTGACTTAGCTGGAAACCAAGTTTCAAGATCAAAGTAAAAGACCTAATTGAACAAGCAATGCAGGGAAGACGAGAATGGTATCTGTTACACAGGTGGGACTGTCCTGAAGCTGTTACCAGGTAGATGGCTGCAGTGACAAAAATTCTGTATTACTAAAAGATAAGGCCATGCTAATAGCTGTCTGATGTCTTGAGCCTTCTAGACAGAAGCAGAACAAACGACCCAAATGGATATGTACAACTGTTTTTTAATGGTATTTACTTGCATATTTGACACTCTTTTATCCCTACTTTTAAAGCTCAAAACCAGGGTGCAGTAAATATGTGAGGACAGTAGGGCAGGGGCTAGTCTCCGTTTTTCCCTTTTCTGACTGTTTAGACCTGAGACCATGGTGTGGTCACCGATCCTGATCCTTCTTCCAGCCCAGGTTCCAGCAAAGCTGAGGGGCCAGTCACACTTGCTCTGTAAACTCTGACAGCAGAATATGAACTGTAGCCATCCACACCACCTTTGATGACGCAAGCGGGAGAAGCTCTACTCTCAAATGGAGGAACACTAACACTCCTTCTGCAAGCCGGGTGGGCATCAGTAAGCACTCATGGTGCTGAGTTCAATTTAACGTTTTTTGAGCACTCTTTCTGTACCAGGCCCTGTGCCAGATGCTGAAGACACACACACACTTCACGTCACAGTGTTAAGTGCAATGAAGAACGTAACGTAAAAGACATAGGCCCTAACAAGTAGATACGCACGAACCAGCAGAAATGCCGCAAGGAAAAACGCAAACATTTTAAATCCCCAAACTTCCATCTCTCTCTGAACTCAGGCCTCCCCTGGTGCAAGAGTAAAGGCAGATAATTGCTAAACTCATTACCAGTTCAACAATTCTAGGATGCTTGGCTTTAACAAGAACATTTCCTGTTTAATTTCACCACTCCCATCAAGTAGTTCAGTAGTTTTAACTTTACTAAATACTACAAAAATTTCAGTAAGGCAAAAACACCATAAGGAGAGATTAAAAAAACAACAAATTATAAGCAACATAAGAGTTCTTATAAAACCAAAATAAATATGAACACCATTGAAAATAAAGAAATGTGCATTTCCAATGCTATTATCAAAAAATATTAGATTCTTTTGCATGCAATCGATTCCTTATATGGTTCCCTATATAATCTGACATAGAGTAGGTGCTCTGTAAATATTTGTTGAACAAATGAATTCAATCTAACCAAAATCAAAGGGCCAATCAAAACTTTAAAAGATCTAAACAGTGTGCAAGGTTTAGAGTAATGATATTACCTGTCTGTGGTAAAGATATAGTGACTGTGGCAAGCCGAATTACTTTCCTGAGGGCAGTGTACATAGAATAGAAATAAAGTGTAATTATCTATTGAAAATGTTAACAGTGGTTGGATTACAGGTGAAAATCTGTATTTTTCTATACTTTCAGACTTTTGGTGAAAACAAATTTCCTTGATATACTAAACAAAAACAAAAGGCCTTTTCTGTTTAGGGGTAAACACAAGAAAGGTGGTACCTGGGCTGGAGTGTTTGCAGTCACAGGAGATGGCGATTCACTGACTTTTGGCTCACTTGGGGAGGCGGCTGACCCCTGTGACTCCTGGCTGGCTGGCTGGTCTGGAGACAAAGCATCACTGCTGTCTTCATCAAATGAGAAATCGCCCTGAGTTTGGGGATAGTCCTCCTTCCCAACACCTAAAGAAAGAAATGATTCTTAACTTCTCTTGGCTTTGGAATACCAAGGGTAGAATGAAAAAGGAAATACTGTTTATTATAAAGACTTAAGAAGCTAAAAACTGAACATAACGTACTTCCCTATAAAAGAACACACAACTACCTGTGATGAATACTTGGAGGGAAAAAACCCAACCTGAACGAGATCAAGCCTTTGGATCCAACTACTAGTTACAGGAAGCAAAAGAGACAAGAAAGTATTTAATGACACCTGGGGATGCAAATGCATTCAGAAAAATCCAGAATGTGGAAATGCTAGGGGATACAACAAACCCGTTCATCAGCAAATAAAAAGTAAGAAAAGAAAGGAGGAGGAAGACCCACCCAGGAGATTAAGATGTATTAGATTAGATGTATCAGCCACAGGCAATGTGTGGACCTTGTCTGGATCCTGATTTGGAATCCAACTGCTAAAAACCATTATGAGGCAGTGGAGAAATTGGGGCTATGACTGGGTACCTGTTGGTAAGTCCCACGTCATGGGGCAGCCCAGCGGTACTGACAGCTTACCTTACGGGGCCCATGTCTTTGGGACTGAATGAAGAGTTGATTATACTACTTTGAATTACTGACTACAGATTGCCTAAGATTTAATCTCATACTAATGCAAAATATGAAGTCCCCATGAGTAATGGAAACTATAATAGTTTTTAAAGTAGGATATTAACTTCAAGATTGCTTGCTGAATAACTGGCATTATTCTGGGGAAAAAAAATTTTTTTATTCTAAAGCTTATGCCAGAAAAAAGGGAAAGCGTTAGTAGCTAAATATGATAAGACTGGGATAAAACGGCTAGATTCTACCATTCTTTTTTTTTCCCCATATACATATATATATATATATTTTTCCCCCCATATATATATTTTTTCCCATATATATATATTTTTTTAATAAAGTACAGTCAGTGAACACATCTACGTGCACCTGCTGTTCACCTTGCTGAACTAACACTGAATAAACTATTTATCTTTTCTAGAAGTAAACTGAACTAAAGTAATGAAGTCTGTAAAAATCTTAAACAAAACAAATTTATAATATTGTAAACATTATAATACAGTAAGTTTACTGGTAAGAGCTGCTGGTCTTGTAATACATGATAGAGTAACAACAATAATGAGAATCAGTGCAAATATTGATCAATTTCTAATTCACCCAAAAAACAATACTCATGATTGGTGCTGGCTTTTTAAATTAAATTTGTTTTATCTAAAACTTCCAAGTTTTCTTTCTCTCCCAGAAAATAGTAAATGTTCAGTCTTGCCTATAATTGCTTCCTTAACACTGGAGTCTACAGGAAGGATGTTTTTCTCTACCAGCTCCATAGGACCAGGTCTTTGAGCAATCTTTTCATTCAGATCATCAGCTAGTCGAGCTCTTTTCAACTTCATCTGAGTAGCCTGCAGGGATGGCTCTGCAAATGTTTCTAAAAGAGGAAACATAGTTTTAACCATTACTTGAATTACTATCTCTATTCCATAATGTTATTCCAGGCCAACTAATTTAACTTAAACTGGTTTAAACATATTTATGGAGAGAAAATGACTAAGAACGCTCCCGTATACAATTTACATCTTTAGCACTGGACACCGTTATATTGTCTACACAATATGGATGCCCTAGGAATCAAATTGACATGAACTCAAGCCAAAAATGGGGTACTGCTGTTGCTCATTTATGGTAGGAGGGTCAAATTTACATTTATTAGGTATTGGGGATACAGAATATGCACACGAGAGATGTGGTCCATGGCTCAAGAAGTTTACAGTTTTAGATCTGGCTTCATTGGAAAGTCAGTTCCTAGAAGGTGAGACACTACCTCAGGATATAAGCTTCCCTGCACGAGCTGGTGGGAAGAGCCACAAATCGTAATCTTAGACTGATCCCGCCTGTCTCAGAGGCCTTCAGCGTAATTAAGGATTTGAGTTTATTTCTGAACACATAGCAATCTCGGAACATCCAATTACACAGTAATTAATGGTCAAACAGAAGCATGAACTCACCTACTCACAAATGCATAAAGGTGTATAACAGCTGTGAAACTACTTTAAATATCGTAACTCATTCATTTGCATAATTCTGTCAAATATTTGTGTTTCTGGTAATTCTCATTAATATTTTATTATGTTGTTCCAAATAATGACTACAACTGATTAAAGATAATGATGAAGTTATTAGTCCAATGTTGAGCTGAACGTTGCCTGCCCCTTAAATCGTTCAATAGAAGGTCTTTTTATGAAATTCCGCTGAGTAACCTCAGGATTATCTGATGTTCTTCATTCTGTGGGTTAGATGTCCTGGCTGAGGCCCAAAGAGCACTAAGACCCCACGGCCGATAAACTGCCCTCCAGCACAGCTGAGTACTTCTTTTTCCACCAGCTGAGCTATGTGCTTACCAAAAGCCAATCTTGATTGTCCGCGAAGTAGTTCATAACTATTGTGATTGCTGTCGTCAACACATAAATTAACTAAAAGTTACGGGAAAATCATAAACTTCAAAAATAAAATGATTATCTCTTGGAAACCCGAGTTAAATTCTTTGGGGTGACTTGATACAGGTGAGCCTAGGGCAATTAATATCTGAAAAGATCTGGGAAAAAACTGTAAAATCTAGGATCTTTAAACTTAGATTGCTTTTCAACTGTCTTTAAGTTTTGTTCCACCATGAATGGAGATGATGTACATGGCTATACTTGACACAAGAAAGATGTGAAGTCCATTCATTAAAGCCTTCACACACATGAAGGTCCTACCCCTAAGTGGGGATACTGGCAAATAAATGCACATTTCTCTAAGTTAAAATAATAGGTATGTCCACCTCATTTTTATAATTTTCCTGTATAAACAACTATGGCCCCAATCTTGTTGGATAGAACACTTCTAACCACACAGAAAGGTGACAGGTGGGGAGAATTAGATCATGCAAGTCTCTCTCAGTTTGATGTTTAAATGCTTTTGTTAAGATCCAAGTAGGGATAGTCTTGTTTTTCCCTCTCTTGTATTGACATTATCTAAGTGGTAGCAGGAGTATGTCTGGGAAGAAAATATTCCAAAAGTAAATAATTAGAGGCTGGCATTTTGGTATGCTTCTGTTCCTAGTCTTATTGCCCCTTTATCTCTGTGAGGCTGAGGCTGGATTTCAGCTGCTGAACTTCAGGAAATAATTTAGACTTTTGCCTGCCAAACATCCAATTCAATCAAAACTGGGATAATGTTAAAATAAGTTGGGGGTGGTTTTAAGGTATTTTTTTAAATTACAGATGACACATTCCTTCTGACTTTAAAAATCTCAACTTCAGAATAGATGTCCTAAAAACATCACTTATGGTTCACTCATATACATAGTTCGGTTTTTAAATGTTGGATAGTCTTCTTTTGGAAAAAGCAAACAAGACTCCTTTTGATAGTTAAATGTATTTGCCTTGGTTTTAATTATATTAATAAAGCCTGTTACAGTTAGAAGGCAAGTTGAAACAGACAGCATTCTTCCTACAAAAATGTCCCTTAAAGGTCAAAATATTTTCAGGCCCAGAAGGAGCCATTCACCCAGTTACTTACCAGCAAACTTGCTTCTTTGAAGATTCACTTATTCCTGACAGTTGGTAGCTTCTCCTACCCCACCACTGGAGTTCTGGAAAAGCTTTTTTAGTCCAGGAGACTTCTGAGAACACAACCCACAGCACAGAAAGGCACATACCTCTCACCTTCCACTCCAGATATGAAGACAGTCACATAATCATGCATTACTTAGATTAGAAGAGACCCTACTTGGGGTCACAGAGACCAACTTGATACTTAGAACTTCTTTACAACATCCTTATGTGTTAGCCTTGTGTTTATTCCCTACTGAGCATTTCTCATATTCTGTAATTTATTTGTTTTGCCTGTTTATTATCTGTCTCTGCCACTAGAATGTAAGCTCCATGAAGAGGGGGCTTCTATCTGGCTTATTTGAGTCTCTGGTGTCTAGCTTGCCAGCCAATGGACAAACGCCTCTAATGATGGCAACCATATAACTCTTTGAAGATTTTATTTTTGGGTATATCTGACTGAGCTTTAGGATATTATTCCCTATGTTGAGCTATAATCTAATTGTAATATCAACCTAATTCTAATACTAACTCTATTATTAGGCCAGAGAAAACAAATCTAATCTTCCTCCTGCCTACTAATTGTCTCTAAATGTTTGAGAAGTTTTCAGAGTCTTTCTGTATCTTCTCAAGGTTTAACATTCTCAAGACTATCAGAAGGTCAAGTTCCCACTCTTTTTCAATAAATTAGTGAAGCAAAATAATGAAAGAACATGTAACTTGGGAATTTATGGTGGAGACATCAGCTTTCAAGAATGCTGTGTCTTTAGAGAGAAAAAAATCATGGCCTGAGCCACATGTCTCACCCAAGATGGAATGGAGCTGTCCTTCACAGCTTCATAAGAGATGAGATGAGGCTAGGTCGTCCAGAAAATGTGGCAGGCTGAGGGGAGCTTGTTTATGATAATGGTCAGATTGAGCTGGCTTGTTGTGGGTAAGTAGCAACAAAGAGAAAATGCTAGGTATGGGCATTGCCCCAGGTAGACAGTAACAGGGTCCAAGAAGCTGAAAATCTCCAAGATTAGACTTGTGGCTCTCATACCCTTTATGACTAATGAGTGGGCACATGTCCCTCACTGATGAAGAAATCCTTTGGACTGAAAATGTTTTTCCAGAACAGAGTATGGTAGAGACACCTATAGCACCCCCAGCTGGAGGGGAAGGGTCAGTCCATCAACTGGTTATTTGGAGAATCAAACCTTCCCCATATGTCTAACATAGTATTTTAGCTTTGGGTCTTCATGTTGCTATCCAATTTGGAGGATGTCTGCCTGTGGGGTAAAAAGTTATTAAAATGGGAATAAACAGAAATGGTGGAATTCTCACGTCTTTTCTTGAGAAAATGCAGCAAAATAAGCAGAAACAGAACTTTTACCTTCTAAAATGTGCATCCTGACAAGTTCAGAACGATCTGGTCGGCTCCGAATCTTGTGCTTCAAAAAGTTTTCGGTCTTAAAAAAGAGAGAGTAAAAGTCTTACCATAAATTGTTTATGATTTATTGTGGTTTTACATTTTTTTCTCAAGGTATTCCATTGAAATAAATTATATACCCCTTTGGTCATGATCTTGAAAGGCAGAGTAGAAATTAGTACTTAGACTATTATCCAAAACATGATTTAAACTGCAGCCTTTAAAATTGTACAGGGATTTGAAGTATATGCTGGTATAAAGTAAGCACTTTATAGATTTTTATTTTAAAACTTGGAAAAGGCAAAGGCTCATAATTTTGAAGATGATTTTTGAACAGAGGACTCTGATCATTTAAATATTCAAAATCAATAAAATCTACACTTCAGGTCAAGTAAAAATCCATCTAGATAACACATTTCCTCAAAATCCTAATGTATTTTCTTTGAAAAGTTCATATTCCTTAATCATATTTTCTTATTCAGAACTGTATTCAATTGTAAACTATAGGGCTTTAAAATGGGTTTTATATTTTACAAGACTGTAAGAGATCATTATTGCATTCTGGGAAAATTCTCAAGGAAGTTTTAGAACATGCTTATTTTCATACTGCATGACAGAAGTTTCCCCTAAAACAAAAAGAACAAATAATGGCACTTATAAAGGAAAATAATAAACATCAATTTGATGTGCAACTATGATGGAATCATCTCAAAGAATAAAACAGAGCTGAATACAGCAATATTCCTTATTTAGCCAAATTCTCCTACCCTTGGTCAAATGCACTGCTGACAAAGACCCAGCAGGGAAATCCCCTAAGGAAGGATCAGGTGTCATTTCATCATTTGGGCTACCCATCTGCAGGGGTAACAAATTACTCCAGTATTATTCTAAAAACTGTTATGCCCCAAAATTAAGTGTAAAAAAAAAAAAAAAAAGAGTAAAGAAGTGTGATTTGTCCTTTATGTACAAAACTAGTTACTAGTTTTAAAAGAACAAAATTTGAATGTCAAGTATTTTCTACAAACCTCCAAGATAGAACCACCCCAGAATATATTACTCTAAATACCATGGGTCCCTAAAATACACTACATTTTCTCTATTGACATATTTAGGAATAAGACAGTTACTTGTCCACAGGTACTTTAATATAAAATAAAGAAGCAGAGCATTTTAAACTGAAATTTCTTACTCTGGCTCGTTCCAAGCTTTTTATCTGCTCATGGAATGCCGCTGGGCTCTTCAAAGCTGTGAGAGGAAAAGAAATCATTTCCCTGATATAAATAGGAGAGTTAATACTTCAGTCAAATGTTACAGTATATCTTGTTGATATTTCCTCTTAATCTTATTAGCGTGCTTCTACAGTCCTATTTGTTTACTGGTTCCCTTAGGAGAGCTGCAAAATCGAAACCTTAAATGTTTCAGAATGGAAATTATGTATTTCACAAATAAAACAAGTGAATATTTAAAATAGAGTCGAATACATAACGACAATGCAAATATCAGGTCAGATTAGTTCCAGCCCAGAGTTGGGGCAAATTACCACTACCAAGGAAATGGTCTGAAGGTTTAATAGGTCTTTGCTCTTAATGGCCATCAAAGCTACTGGAAAAAGCCCACATGTCCTCAGGACATTTAACCTTGGAGTGATCTAGCCTGACTATGAGGAACCTCTGTACTCCATGTCTACCAAATAGGAGTCACCATTTACTGAGAGCCCACGATGGGCTTACTTAGCTCTGAGCTCTGTGGTCAATCACAGTTACATTGCTGTTGACCATCACAAAAGCCTTGGAAGGTAGGTACTACTCTCAGTGTAGGTGAAAGGCTCAAAGAGGTTAAATGAATTCTTGAAGTCATATAGCTAGATGGTGGTCAAAGTGGGGTTTAAATCTAGAATTTTGAATTTGGAAGGTACATACTCTTTCTACCATACCACAATGTAATTCACTCTAAAGACATAGTTATTCTTTAATATGTTAACTGCTGGTATATTAAGTATCCCAGAATCCCAGAGAGAGGGTAGGCATTGTTTACTAAAACATCACCTACTATAATATTTCTATCAATTATCTCTGCAAAATCTTTTGTATGTCCACCACTGTCTGATTACACTGCATTTGTAACAGTGGGCAGTCAGATGATGTGGATGGGATACCGGACTAGGCTTACTTGGGCTGTCACCTCTCCAACTTGACCAATCAGCTCTTGGTAACATTCTTTTCAGCTCTGGTACTTAAAGCATTACAAAGACTCACAGAAGCCCAGCCCAAACAGGTTTAGCTAGGGACCAGCTAGTCCTAAAAGCAGACAACAGCTGGTTTAGCAGAGGTGTTTTAAACATCATAGTTTGATCCTGTTTGATTGGTTCATATCAGGAATGCAGTGGTGGAGAAATCTGGTGGATTATCAAACCAGCTTCTGAGAGCTGGTTTTATCACAGTGATAGATTTAAAATACTTAGATACTGAATATTAGTCCAGAAAAAAAAGTTTCACTGGTTAAAAAAAAATCTGCTGCAGAGAAAAAGTTTCTTATCACAAAAAAAAAAAAAAAAAAAAAAAAAAAGGCAATAGCAATGATTCTGAAGACTGGGGAGCATAAATGCATTCTATAATTTCTTTCTAGTTTTTTAAAGCCAAATACATTACTTCTTGGAGACATCAATTTTTAGACAAAAATCCATGTAAATATCCTAACAGCCTACATAAAACAACCACTCTAGTTCTGTAAAATATAAAATCACCTCCAAACTTGGTGATTAAAAATAAAGAAGGTACTTGGACAAATATCCTAAAATTAACCCTCAAAAATGAAGGAATGAAGACTAACGCTACTTGAGACAATATCCATACTTGGGCAAGAAAGGTTTTATTAATTATAAATAAAATGTTTATTAGTACTATAATTGAGATACACTTAATTATATAAACTGTATAGAGCATCAAAGATAATTAATTTGAATTAAATAAACTAAAGTGGAACCAGGTTTTGAATTAATTTATCATGTTGCCTTGCAAGTCTAAGTACCACTGAATTCATTATCTAGAGTGATTATTTCAGTTATTTTAAAATTAAAACTAATGTTAGAGTAAGAACTGATGTCAGTCTACTGCAGAGTTCTAAAGGTGCTCTTTGATAATTAAAATTCAAGTCCATCTTTTAAAATGCATCTGGTTTCCAAAATGTATTTTAAATGATTCCATTAGGTTGGCAGTGCTGATGCCTGGTTTTTCCTTATAAACTCATTGAATAATTGTATACGGATTAAATGGATACAAGGGAAAGCAGAGTGTCATACAGCTTCTCCTTAGACATGCCCATTCACATCAGAAATGACAATGACACTTGAGTCTTACGTGGCATGATGCCCTGGTCCACTAGCTGTTCTCTCGTCCTCCTTTGCTGCAGCCTCAGCTGGAGCACTGTGAAAAGGAAATAATTACCATTGGAGTTTGCAGGCAACTGGAGGATCCAACTTACAAAGTTCCAGAGGAGATACAATTAAGCTTTATTAAATATCTTCTATTTCACTACTGAATAAGGATACTACCTGGCACCATTCAACTAGTAAAAAAAAAAATCAGCTTGTTATTTCTGCCTGTTTGGTGAACGCTGAACTTCTCTCAGCTCATTTTTTGTTTAGTCAGTTAATAATCTTAATTTGATGATAAAAGCTAAGAATTTATTGTTTAAATACAATCACGTAATACTCAGCAAATAAACAAACATAGTTGGCTTATACATTGTGTTATTTGTAGAAACAGAAATGTGAAATTCCTTGATATTCCTTACCTAAAAAAAAAACAAGTAAATAGCAAAAATGTATTTTAAGGAGAGACTGACATATTTGGAGGAACTTATTACATCTGGAAGAAACTTTAAATTGCTCTAATGAAGGTAAACTTCATTAAAAAATTAGACCTATGAGATATTATTAATGACCCAAAGGAAAATTTCTGAAATAAGACCTTAAAGCTTAATAATCGTTGTACAAACATAAAACTATCTCATTCTGTAAGTTCTAAGAAAGCCAATCAATCGATACCTAATCATTTAAAAGAGTAAATAAATCATTATAACTTGTAGAAAACAAGGTATACATCACAAAATGTGGAAATTAAGTTTGCCAAATTTAATAAAAAATATTTTCCCCCTAGATTTCTGAAGCAGATTCTTTTCATAGCATCTCTATGTTTTTGTCTGGAAAATGAATCAATCTCAAAAAAAGAGTAATATATGAAGTAACTTTGAAGAATATTTTCCTTGGTTTACCTTACATTCAATTTTAAGTTTCCATTTTTAATTTTTGTTTCAAATCATGGATGAAAACCAATGTTAGGATTATTAAGGGTCCACTTAAGGGCTGTCAATATGCAAAAAACCCCCCAAAAACCTATGTGTATTTCTTAAATTACAGGGAATGAAGACAAGTTTTTAGCACGGGGGTGATGGCTGGAACAAGAGGCTGGCTTGGACCAGTCTCTCACCCAGGCTCAAATGCAGTGCACATAATGGCTCCTACTTGCAATCCACCCCGAGGCCTGAAGACGCAGGGCCCTCGTAGCCTCGGCTTTTAGCTTGCTCTTGTGCTGACCGCAGAGCAGAGCACCATCTTAGATATACTTCAAAAAGAGTCTTGACTGTAAAATGGCTTTTAAATACATTTTTGTATTCATTGCTAGATGTGAATGTCATCCTTTATTAAATACTGAAAAAAATCTTTTTCCTGATTCTTTTGGAGGCCATAGGATCACAACGCTTTACTGACATCCCATTTAGAACTGAAGCAACTAACATAAGATTCTATTATACAAAGCAAAAGAAGAATTTAATGAGTCAAAAAAATATATGCACGTTTCTCACATTAAAATGTTTTGTGAGTCTCTGAATCAATTATGCTCTAACACAAAGATCTTTTCCCTGATAACTTAGTTTATCGAGAATAGGATGTTCCCACTGTAATTATAGGAACAAAAATAACCAAAGAGATGACCTGTGGATCTGACAGCACCCAAATGCCTGCAAACTCCGACATTCTGCTATGAAAGCTGAAGTTAACGCCTGTCTGAAATTAAGGCGGTCATGTATAAGAGGCAGAATCCCAAGGAAAGGAATACTGAGAGGAGAAAAGAGTCAGAACCATCTCTAGTTCAAAGGCTGACACATCCGGAGCACGGCGGTCCATGTCTGTTGGAGAATCTCTAGCAGCAGCATCCTTCCTTTCTCCCAAGGGAGTCTTCAAAGAAAGGAGTAAAATAAAAAGGGTAATGAAAACATCAACTACCCCCTTCTTTGGTTTAAAACAAACAAACAAACAAAGCACCATAGTAATGAGACAAATGTATCAAACACATACATATTTTAGGCGAATGGCATCTTGGAATGATAGTTAACATTCGCAACAACTTGATGGCAACAGCTCGTTAGTCCTGCAGCATCTCCTGACTGTACGCTGGTCAGCTGCCCTCGGGAACCTTGGTAGCGGCCCTGTCAGCTGCAATGCCTTTCACTAGAAATTACATCTTCATGTTGTTGTGGGAAGGTAACTGTTACCACGAGGGTAACACGCAAAATGAACCCATGTCACCAATCACCAATTATTAAAATAAAACAAAACCACTGTTTTCCATCCAGTTTTTTTTTTTTTTTCATGGCAAAAATCAATCCTACTTGTTACACTGCTCGGAGGTAGGAGAATAACCTTCCCAATCAGTGCTCTCATCACGGCCTACTAATTTCCCCAAGAAGCAATATCCTCAGCCTACAAATATTACTCCAAGCAGGTGTGGCAGGCAGCCTTCTCCAGGCATGTTCGGTTATTAAGTTCCCATCTCTTAGGTGTCTGTTAGTGACACAGGCTGCGTGCGAGGGATACATGGGAAAGAGCAGTGGCCACTGTGAACGGAAGGTCTGTTTTTAAGCAAAGATATGAAGAAGAACATGAATGAACAAGGAGGCAAATGACTAGTCATGTTGTTAAGACTGCAGATTACCCAGCCTGATGTAGTTTTCACCTGTACCAACAGGTGGGGCGGCACTGAGCACCTTATGTTGAGTACAAGGCACAACACCCTGTCGAGAGACTTGGGTACACTGCCACTCTGGGTCAGTGTTAAGACACAATTACAGTAATCGTTCATGTCAAGTGGAGCCAGTCACTCACAACTTGATGGAGGCTCTTAAAAGACTGAGAACAACTAACAGTTATAAAAAGTACCAACCAAACAGGTACAGGCTCAGAATTTTGGACAATATCAAACTTCCTTTTACTAATTCCCATTCATCAAATGAGTGAAAATTTAACACAATAAATGAAAAGCAATATCTGCATCTGAAAGGTGGACATCCAGGCCAGGAAGAACAAGGTTTAATGACGTAGACAGCTTAACTGTCCTGCAACACTAGAAAATTAAGAGCTGGGCAGAATTTGGCAGTGCTTATCCAGACTGTGAAGGGGGCAGAGACCCTGAAAAGAGAGGAGAGAGGACCCAACCCTCAATGATCGGAGAGGTGTTCACGGTCGTGGGCACATGAGCATCCTGAGATATTTTATCAAGTTAAGCTTGGAGAACATCTTCCGTCCCCTTGCAGCCGCCACACTCACGTCTGCATAGAGAGAGGGAAGGCCCCGAGTACGGAATGCTACTGGGCCTGTTGCACAGTTAACAGTTCTTAAGACCAATGGATAAATCAGTAGGCTGGCTGATCTCTGAAAACCTGACAGACTCTGCCTGTATTCAAGAGACTGCATTTCTGTAGCCACAAATTGAAGACCAGATGCTGGTCCAGCACTGCTTTCCTGTGGAGGCGATGGATGGTGTGATGGTACAACTGCCTAAGAAGCCAATCTCAGGCAATGGCCTTGCGTCTGAAAACTGACCCCGACAGCACTTACTACCTCCCCGCTTCCCCTGTGCCTCACTGAGCTGATGAACTGTGCTACTGGGCTGACATCACAGCTTCCATCCTATCAGGAAAATAACTAAACTTCAGTAACCCCATGGCCATTTTGTAAATAATTTCATGCAGGAAAAGAAAACATGTAAATCCATAGAATTCTGGAGGGAGAAAAAACAGTTCAAAATACTCACTGAGTGAATAGCTACATCCTTTCAGAAAACAAAGAACACAGTAATAAATGAATTGAAATAGAATTCATGTTACAATCGCTCACATTTGAACATTTTCAAAGAATGTCTTTATCTTTGAAATACTGGTGTATTTTCTGTTTCTTAGCTAAGCATAGTTTTTGATTCTCTGACTCTACAAACTTTGATGATACTGTACATACAATAATAAATATTCTTTTTGTTTCAATGACTACATAAAATATTCTGTTGGGTGGACATGCCATAGTTTACTAAACATTCCCCCACCGTTAATCACTTAGGTTGTTTCCAGTTTTTGCAACTACTATAACTAATGCTATGGTGACATTTTTGTGTATAAAGTTTATTCCTTATTTCCAGTTACTTCCTTAATTCCTAAAAGGAGGAATATCCCTATGTGGTCCATATAAAGCATGAACATAAACTTAGGAGACTAATTGCAAACCATCATCTTTCCAATTATAGTAGGCATGTGAGAACAGATACAGGCTACTTTTTGTATCAGCTGCATTTAGAGAAAAATTTTAATTAATTTTTAAATTTTTCCAAGTTGATGTCTTAATTATCTCTTAGGGCTAACAATCATTTCAACAAAGAGAAAAATGCATATAATTCTGAAAATTCTGCTTAATATTACTCCTTGTTACAGCAAAAACAGTATTGTATCAACATAAGTGTTTCGAACTTGCTTTAAAAATTTTTTTGAACTTGCTTTTCTCATACAAGAAAAGTAAAAATTTTATCTTAACCAACATTCCAAAAAAGTGAAAGGTAGCTTATCTAATGGCAAAAAGGAAACATCATTCTTAGCATCAGACAGTTTTTTTATTAAAATGTATCATCTTTTAGTTTCTTTTCCCTGAATCTTAAATGGATTAAAGTGCTTTAAAACAAAATTTTAGGATTAGTTTCCAAAACAAAAACCTTAAAATATAATAATGTCTTTCATATAATATTTATACCCCACTTCAGAATTTTTAGCTGCTTTTTGAACCAAGATGTTATGTCTATTCTCTTTTGTTTCTATAAGTAGAATGTTTGAAATGCTTCCATAATACGACATAATTAAAGTGCCTTTTCACTCTAAAGAAAAAACCCACATTATGCAGCATTTAACAACATAAAGCAGTTTAGCATGAGTTGAACGAGCCAAAACAAAGCACAGTTTTGGGCCGGGGGATTTGCAAGAGGACATCTGAGGACTGTATATTACAAAAACAAGGCAGAAATGACACTTTCTGGGAAGCAGTATGGCAGGCAGCCATAATCTCGGAATTCTTTATAAATAGCTAGTTTCAGTTATGGGGTATGAAGGAGGGTGGGCTGAGGAGGGGAGGAGAAGAACAGCTGCCTGCAAGTCAAGGAGAGGCCCCGATGTATGTGATTTAATGACAGAACAGTGGACAGAATAAACTGCAGAATCATGAGGGGAAGGAAAAACCCCAAAACCCTGAGCCAGTCAAGTGAGGGCTGGGTAAATCAGGGGCAAAAGCAAAGGCAGAAAACTAAAGAATACCCTAGAACTGACTATGTATTGACACTGAAGTTAATATCAGGCAAAAAACAGACCCTGGTTTCAGTGTTTTAATTTTTTTAAACAGATGTTTGAGTAATTAAGAGAATGAAGCAGTTGAACTTTGGCAAAAATTTATTATGCATTGTTTAAACAGTGTTAATTTAGGGGCCTGGTCCTATAAAAACAAGACAATTTAGAAAAGCCAACATTCTCATATTATTTTTTGAACTTAAGATAAAGGTGGGATTCACAGGTCCCCAAGTAACACCTTAGAACAATTACGTGTGAGGGCCCCATTCAGTCCTGGCTTCAGTGTGTCATCAAGCAGCAGCTCAGGAGTGAAGTTTACAACTGCATTTGTTTAACCAGGTAAGGACAAATGACATTGAGAAACTTTATATCAAAAGAGCAAAAGACTGATGAACTACTTTTCCAGTTCCTCAGAAAGGGTGGTGGTGGTTATTATTATTATTGTTATTACTAGTACTGTAACTTTAGGTAACTGGTGAAGATAACCACTATTTTTTTTCAAATATAACACCATAAGATTTTTAAAAAGACTTTTTAAGAGCCGTTTTAGGTTTACAACAAAATTGAGAGGGAGGTACAGAGATGTCCCATATATCCCTACCCCTACATGTACAGAGCCTCTGCCACTATCAGCGGGATGAAAAATAAATTAAGTCCACAAAGATTCACATATTTACAGTTCTCTGCTGTGAATGGGCATTTTGTAGTCACAGGGTAAGCAGTTATATCCTGAAGGATTTTCCTTCTGGGCCTGGGACTCAGAAATATACCAGTATATGTACCACTAATACCTCTATTTAAAAATCCATGTTTTGTAATTTTTTCCTATTTATTAAAAGTGACACACGCACATAAAAAGACATTAAAAAAGTGAAAGATATTTTCTTAGATCAAAGGCAAAATAGATAAAAACAAAAATAAACAAATGGGACCTAATCAAATTATAAGCTTTTGCACAGCAAAGGAAACCATAAACAAAAAGACAACCTACAGACTGGGAGAAAATATTTGCTAATGATATGACTGATAATATCCAAAATATACAAACAGTTCATACAACTCAATATCAAAAACCCCTAAACAACCCAATCAAAAACTGGGCAGAAGACCTAAACAGACATTTCCCCAAAGAAGACACAGAGACATGGTGGTCAAGAGGTGCATGTAAAGATGTTCAACGTTGCTAATTATCAGAAAAATGCAAGTCAAAACCACAATGACCTCACAACGATCAGAAAGGCTATCATCAAAAAGCCTACAAATAATAAATGCTGGAGAGGATGTGGAGAAAAGGGAAACATCCTACACCGTTGGTGGAAATGTAAACTGGTGCAGAGGTTCCTTAAAAAACTAAAAACAGAAATGTAACCAAGCAGGACCCTATTGTCATCACTGGTAACTACCTGATATCTTTAATGGTGTTTGTAACTCTTTACTATCTATGGTTTAAAGGGTTTTTCTCTTGCTCTTGCTGACAGTATTAGGCTGAAGAGAAGGGACGCTTGAAGTGGTCCACCCAGCCCCCTCGTGGTGCTGCCTACAGGGATCATGCTCAGTGCCCTCCCCTCTTGCCCCCAGTGCCCTCCTCTTGACCTTGACACCTTGGAAACAGCAGCTGGGTGTTTTGTGCATCTTGTTATTCATAACTTGACCCAACTGCGCATGTCTGCAGTTATTTTTTTAGCCCTTTATGGTTTCCTTGTATCCTCTTGTTTGAGGTGCAGGTCTCAGCCTACCTAAAATGCTAGAAGCATTTATCAACCTGACTTTCAACTACACAAGCTTTTCTCTAGAGCATTTTCCCCCAGACCCTCTTCCTAAGCACCCTTTCTTCTAGGCACAGGAATATCAAAAGAGTCCCAAAGCCAGAGGTGAACTTCATACCCAGCAGAGGGAAGGGGACCACCGCATCTGTTAAAAGAAGAACAACTTTGCAACAATTTATTGTGATGTATGTGATCTCTTTGTAAACTAGTTCTCCCCCTTGAACTCTTAAACTTTTACTATAAAATCCCCTGTTTTCTCTCCCCAGCAGACTCACAGTCTCAGAGGCATTAGCCCACTGTAACCTCCTCTGCCTGGCAAACTAATAGAGCTGACTTTTCTACTTCATCCAAAACTCTGTCCTCGAGTCTCAATTCAGTAAGTAGGGTACAGAGGCTGTGTTTCGGCAGCAGAACTACCATATGATCCTGCAGTTCCACTCCTGGGTATATATCTGGAAAAAATGAAAACACTGACTTGAAAAGATAAATACACCCCAATACAACCAAGACACTGAAACAGCCCAAGTGCCCATTAACAGATGACTGCTTTAAGATGTGGTGTGTATATATATGTATGAATGTGTTTGTGTATACGCACATACACAATGGAATACTATTCAACCACAAAACAGAATGAAATATTACCATCTGCAGCAACATGGATGGACCTAGAGATTATCATACTTAGTGAAGTAAGTGAGATAAAGAAATACGAATACTGTATGATATCACTTATATGTGGACTCTAAAAAAATGATGCAAATGAATCTATATACAAAATAGAAAGAGACTCACAGACACATAAAACAAACTTATGGTTACCAAAGGGGAATGGGAAGGGGGAGGGATAAATTAGGAGTATGGAATTAACAGATACAAACTACTACATATACAACCAACAACAAGGATTTACTATATAGCACAGGGAACTATACTCAACATCTTGTAATAACATATAGTGAAAAATAACCTGAAAAGATATAATGGAATCACTTTGCTATACACTTGAAACCAAGACAATATTGTAAATCAACTATACTTCAATTAAAAAAAAAAAAAAAACTGAGGGGGGAGGGTATAGCCCTAGTGGTACAGTGCATGCTTACCATGCACGAGGTCCTGGGTTCAACCCCTGCAATCTCCATTAAAAACAAATAAATACACCTAATCCACCAGCAATACAAATAAAAAAAAGTGAAAGCCAGTCCATCCCACCTGAGATCTCCAGTCCTTTTCCACAAAGGTAACCACTGTTAAAATTTCTATGGCTCTAGAGAATGTTTTGTGAATATTCTGGCAATGTTAAATATAAAATATGCAAAGGAAATACATGTGGTGGGATCATACCATTCATGCAGCTCAATAATTCACTTAAAAAGTAACGTGAAATCTAGCTCATTCTTCTCACTGGCTGCATTAGTGGCTGTATCTAACATATGGACGTATCACTCACACACAAGTTTCCAGATTTCCTGCTACTATGGTTATTATTAACAATGCTGCAATGATTATCTTCATTTTTCGACATGGGGATGTATGTATGCATTTAAAGTGTTTACAGGGACACTCTGCAATCCATACGGCTGCACCAAACCATATCACCACCTACAAGGTAAGAGAGTACCTTTTCCTTTGTTCCTTCCCCACAACGCACGTCACCATGCTTTAATGTAATTTTATATTCAGAAACAAAGATCACTTCCTCTCACCTAAGACTACTGGCAATATTATATCAAAATAATAGTAAAATCTGATATAACTAATAAGCAGTAAAGGACTAAGAGACATCAAAAGAATTAGTGAGGTGATGGGGTTGTTTTTGACTGAATGTAGGGATGTGTTTACAGTGGTTGTTAGAAGCCCAGGTTACGCTTTCTCTTGTAAACTACATACCTATTTGTAAATCTGGTAGAATTTTCCTGATGTTGCAGGATAGAAGCCTAAGCACAAGATGTCTCAATTTTTTCTTCCACTGTCAGCTGGGAGATGTGATGGACAGATGTGAGATATATTTCGGACAAAATCAACAGTATGTGGGATGGGATGGGATGGTGTGTTTGAACGTGAAAAGATGACAAAGGTGACACCTGGCTTCTGGCTGAAGCACCTGGGTAGACCATTTACTGAGATAAAGAATACATGCTGGCCATTTAGGGAGTTCTGTCTTGGACATGTCTGAATTAGAAGTGGAGATGTCAAAGTGACAATGTTTCTGTGGGTCTAGATTTCAGAAGTTAGGTCTTGGGGTGAGATTAAAATTTGGAAGTTGCCACTTACGCAGTATTTGGGGCCACGGGAATTTATCGAGGTAGAGAATATAGAAAAAAGAGGTAAAAGAAGCCTAGGACTAAGCTCCCAGGAAAGCCAGCAATTAAAAGCCCATTTATAGGTCAGAGAGGGGATGAAGATCCAACAGAGGAAGTCAGAGGAAGTTGCCTAAGGAGGAGGAGGGGGAGCCTGAAGAGTACGTGTAACGTGTTTCCAGAAGGGAGTCATGACCAGCTGAGTCCAGTGCTGCTGTCATTGTCATATATGGAGGAGCTGCTTTTTGGAATGACAGATTGAAATGCAACTGGAAGAGGTGAGGGAGTAAAGGAAGGGCAAGAGTTGAGAATGATACTGATGGAAGCAATGCTTTCAAGATGCTGCCCAGGAAGGGGAGGAGAGAGGTGAAAGCTTGAAGGCTGTGGAGCTTCAGGTTGGAACATACTTCAGCAGGTTTACAAGCCAGGAAGAGCAAAAGAGGAAAGGGGAGAGTCGGGGAGGGAGAGAATGTGAATGAGAATGAAGGGGAGAATAAGGAATAGCAAGCCCCTTGAAGAGGAGGGATTCAGAGCAAACAAGAACAACCTGCCTTCAGAGACACTTCCTGTGTCACAACAGGAGGGCAGTGTGGACTGGACAGAGCTGCAGATAGGTTTATAGATTTGGTCTGGGACGTCTTGTCTCGCAACTTCGAAAATGATGACTTTGATTTTCTCAGAGAAGGAGGAAGAAAGGTCATCTGTCCAAAGTGAGATGAATGAAGGAAAAGTCAATTTTGAGGCCAGTGAAGGAGGTCTGAAATAAGCACTGCCAATGAAGAGCAAGCTGAAAAGAGAAACATGATTATTTATTCCTGAAATGCTCCAACTGATAGTGGCAACAGCTTGGGGGAGAGAAGTCAATCAGGAAACTGGCAAGTCACTGGCTCTGAGCTGTATCATTTTTATCAAAGAAAAAGACCACAAGATATAAAATTAGGACATTTGGCAGTTCTTTCTAAAGCTCATTATATAAAATTTTAGTTAAAAACAGCTGCAGTCCAGAAATCCCACTTCTAGATGAGCTGAAGGAACTGAAAACAGGTACTCAAACACATACACGCAGACACATGTTCACAGTAGCACTACTGACAAGAGCCAAACGGTGGGGACAATCCAAATGTCACCAGCAGATGAATGGATAAACAAATTGTGGTCCGTCCATACACTGGAATATTATTCAGCCATAAAAAGAAATGAAGTACTATATGTGCTACACCATGGATGAACCTGAAAAAATTACAGTAAGTGAAGGAAGCCAGATGCAAAAGGTCACATATTACATGATTCCATTTATATGAAATATCCAGAATTAGTAACTACATAGAGACAAGAGCTCAGATTGGTGGCTGCCTGGAACTGGGGGGAGAAGGCATGGGAGTAACTGCTTAATGGCTACAGGGTTTTCTTTTGGGCTGATGAAAAAGTTTTGTAACTAGATAGAGGTGTAGTTGCACAGCACTGTGAATACACTAAATGCACCTGACTCACTCACTTTAAAATGGTTAATTTTAGGTGATGTGAATTTTACCTCAATAGAAAACAAAAACAGGACAGTCAGCAGAGCAATACACTTTAGGAAATTACTCAATAATCAAATTTCTTATTTCCCACTCACCCTGAGCTAGCCCCCTTCACCATCATAATTCCATTGACCACCAATGGTGACAATCTTTAATGATTTGATAACTACAATAACAGCTGTATATTATACCACGTTCTCTGTCACACAGAATTCTAGGTTTTGCTGGGTTTGGGGGCCTCTAATTCCCCTTTCTAGACTTCACTCATATTCTAGCACCTCCTACAATGCTCAACATATAGAAGCTTTAATAAACATGTTTTACTTAATTTTGCGTGGTATGCTTAGAGTCTATAACTGAGTTATTTTCTAAGGAAAGATAACTCTAGCTAAATTTAAGAATAAATCACCAAAAGGATTTTCTATGGGCAAGTAATTATCATGGGACAAAACCAACACTGCCTCGCTAAATTGTGTGAATTTGAGTATTTGGGTATTTTTAAATTGATGCTAGTAGCAAAACAGAAGACAAATCTAATTACATTGTTTTGAAGGCTAAAAGAAGATGAAAAGGGGGAAAGTGAAGGGCAAAGGAGTAAAGAAAAGCACGAAAAACTGGTAGACAGTAAGTAATTTCTCTTCATCTCCATTTGCCATTAGTATGAAATTCAGGCTGCATTAAAGAGTGGAAGCACTTAAGTACTCTCACAGATAGAAAAAGGTAGCAACCAGAGGTTACGGACCTTCAGTTGTCTTTTCAGGGGTCTAACCCACCAATTATAAAATAAGGTTCTTCTTCAAGTAATTTAAAATAATGGCATACAAAGAGGCCAAAAATGAAATGGTGGTTTGTCCTGTACAAGCCATGCTGTCAACTTCCATCACCATTTCCTGTCTGAAGCAAAAGCAGAGATACACATTATGCACAGAAATCTACACCTCTGACCCCACAAAGCGCAAACAGCATTTTGATCAGGAATTTTTATATTACGGTTATTTTCCATTTAAAAAAGGAGAGAAAACATCAAGTTAATTTAACAAAAACTGCAAATTAGTGTTTGAAAGTTAGGCCTTAGACTATGTAGGAAATACTGCCTTTCATTCCAAGATCAGAAAGTCTACTGCATCCTTATGAAGTCCACTGGGGTGAGGGGTACAGGGGAAAAGGCAGGTGGTACAAAATGTGCAATTCTAAACCACTGTCCCTTGCCCATAGGGATGTCACAGTCTAGAATGCAGCATTTACCCTCTGTTAGGAATTAAAGAGTGAAAATGAGGTAAAACTAAAAATGCTAATGGTCTGGGGTAACACATTGTAGGTTTCCTGCATTAATCTGCAGCATGAGGTCAGGAAGACGATGTTTTCAGCACTCAGCCTTGGAAATTTACAGGCACTTTGATAACTCTGTGGTTGGCTGCTGCCTCTGTTTCCATGGAAACAGACTGCTAAAAATGGGGCTTGTTTCTTTAAACTGATCATACCTTCACACAAATTCCCTTCTCCTTTTTGTCAAAAGTTGGGATGGATTTAAAGTATGCTTCTCATGTATGACAACGTGATGTCAAGCCAGGGGAACCTGGTACAGAATGGCAGGGACAGCATTAGCCTGTGCCCGGCATACAGAAAGATATTATATAAATGTGCACTTAAAAATCTCACTGGTTAAAAAGTAGTGGAAATAAATTATACAGTGGGATAAATGGAAGTATAACACAAATAATGGGCACTTCAAAAGCAAAATCAGCCACTTAAATTGCCTGGTTACCAACAACATAAAGAGGTTTAAGAAAATACTTGATTTCTTTTTTCAGCCGATTAATTTTTAATCTGTAGGACCATACTGGTTCTATACTCAAATGTCTAGATTTCTTACCCTCCATGGTTCCAAAAGATGTTTATTTTCTTATTTGGGGGGGTAATCAAAAACTCTGTATTTTACTGCTGCATTACAATTTTCACGTACAATTATAGGTGGGGCTGACAGGTTAAAGCTCTTTCCTAATCCCGCTAAAGCGCAAGTGTTGTGCTCGTTTCGGCAGCACGTGTACTAAAGTGGGAAAATGTACGTTGTGTAAGAGATTCTGAGAAGTTTCAATGTAAATTTCTAAGGTAGCCTCTCTCTCTCTGAATAAAAGGAAATTAAATTAACGATGAAATAGGAAAATAGTGGAATATTATTTACCTCCAGTGGAATATTATTTACCTACTATTTTTCGCAGAATAGTAAGCACATGCTACTCTCTTGAGGTCATTTGATCCTGATTCAGTATCTTGGTTTTTCTTCCTGTTTTGTGGATTCAAGAATGGGAGACACACACACACAGTTGACCCTTGAACAACATGGGTTTGGAACTGCTGAACTGTGCAGGTCCACTTACATGTGGATTGTTTTCAATATGTACAATATCTGTATTTTCATTTTACAGATTTTTAGTTAACCAAGTGTAGGGGAAGGTTTGTGTTTAATTAGAGATCACAATACATGGAATAAAAAGAACTAGGGTTTGAGTCCTGATTCTATCCAAATTGTTTTGGCTTCCTGCCCTTGGTTGAGTCATTTATCAATTCCTTCGTTTTTGAGACAGAGAGAGCTGTTCTCGGATTTTTGACTGTGCAGGTGGGCCGAGGGGTGTCAGTGCCCCTAATTCCCACACTGTGCAACGGTCAACTTTATACACACACACATTATACACATATGTTATATATAAACACACACACACACACACACACACACACACACACACACACACACGCCTATTTGCCCGCAAAACCATAAGGGGGGGGGGAACTACCCTAGCTCGTGTGCGGCCCTAGTATCACAGCAACCTGCACGAGGAAGCAGGTCAAAGGACGTGGGCGGCTGTTCAGGCCCATGGGGTGGGCGCTGGGTGGGCAGTGACAGGCGCTCTGGGAGAGAACAGCTACAGAGGGGGAGAGGCGTCCGACCTGCTTCTGGAGACAGAGGCAGGGCATCACTGGTGCAGGTGCAGGGGGCGAGCACGTCTACATGAGTGAAGATCCCAGTTAAGGTTCTATCTGAGGAAGGGGACTCAGACAAGGGGGGGACAGTGGTGACCAGTGCTGTGGATAAATGAAATACTTCTGAGGTAGAACTGACAGAGTCGATAACCAGATCTGGTAAGAGGTTATGGGGAGGAGGTCATGGAAGATGTCAAGGATCATTCCCATTCAGAGTCCTGCTGTGAGCCAAAGGGTGGACAGAGGTGCCATCAACTGAGACAGGAAACCCTGGAGAAATATGTTTCCCGGGAAGAAGGAAGGGCCCCCCCGCTGGAGACGTCAGGGATATAGATGACCACACAAGCCCAGAGCACAAGAGACAGGCCTGGCCCTCACAGTCTGCAACCCCCACTCAGCTGGACCAATGCACATACGAGTTTCTTCTGTTATCTCTTTTCTGTGTGTGTGTATTTTAACTCCGCTATTATCATTCAGTTTCCCACTTTTCAGGCTGTGTGTGAGCTCCTTGAATGCTGTTGGTTATAGAGGTTTACCACCTCTGGCATGATGCTGGGGAGAAGCACTCAAATTTCTGCCAAATAAAATGATTTCCAATAAAAAGTTAAATTATACAATTTCACCTCAAAAGTAGCATACATCCATTTTTAAAAAACACTGAATTACATCTGGGAAGAGGAATCTTTTACTTTTTCCTCCATACCTGTATGATATTCGAGTTTATTTTAAGGACCACATCTCACATTCAAATTTATTTTAAAAAACATTAATTTAGCAATACCTGACTTGTACAACCCTTTCAATTATGTAGAACACTGGCAGAAAATAAAGGAAGAAGAAATTCCGAAAGAAATAAAAATAGATGTTCCAAAGTCCATGTGCTTCCCTTACAGAAGGCGGCTGGGAGCACTCTCTATTTCAGCTGCCTCTTTGTCTGCTTCTCCCAGTAGGGCTCAATACATCTGAGCTGAGTCAACAACAAAATCAGGATTCCACCACTACATTTTGTTTACTTGTGGCTTACAAGATCAGGGGCAGCAAGTCAGAAACGGGAAAGCAGCTGAAAGTGGCAGATGACAAAAATCAAATGGTAAATAACGATTCTAGGGATCGTTGTGTGTGTGATACTCCTCAGCAATGCCTTCAGGCACCAATGCATTACATTTCGGGTTAGCTATTAATCTATAATTGAATCATAAATTCTATCTGAAGGTGACAGTTCAAACTATATTGTTTAAGAAGGCCAAGAGGGGGTATAATGTTCTTTAAATACTTGTTGCATAATAATGTATCTATGAGATGCAGGACACTGGGGATGAGGTATTAAAATTACCCAATGACTGTCTCCAGGACATACGGTCTCACAGTGAAGAGAGTACAGATAATACGACAATGGCAAACAATGACACGCCATACAAAGATGCAGATCAAGTTACTGGGAATCTATGATAGAGAAGAAATTCATTTTAGCTAACAGAATCTGGTGACTTTCTTTAGGAAGTGGCACAGGGGCTGGGTTTTAAGAGACTGCGGGCCTGCGAAGCTGGGGCCAGAGGAACGCTGTGAGCACAGGCCTGGAGGAGGAAAGTGTGGACCAGCGCTGTCCACTAGAACTTGCAGCAGTGATGGAGATGCTTTATAATCTGCATGATTCTTGACCGTAGCCACTAACCACATGTGGCAACTGAGTAGCTGAAATGTGGATAATGTGACTGAGGAGGTAAATTTAAAAATTTTTTATTTCATTTTAATGAGTTTAAATTCAAACAGCCTTGAAAGGCTAACAGACAGTACAGGTAGAGTACGTATGAGATTATTTCTGTCACTTAAAAAAGTTTTGGTGCTTTTTTCTTTTTTCCTTTTTCTTTTTTAAATTGAAGTATAGTTGATTCACAGTATTTCGGGTGCACAGCAAAGCGATTCACTTATATATATAAATACATATACAAAACTTTACTTACACATATTCTTTTTCAGATTATTTTCCATTACAGGTTATTACAAGATATTAAATATAGAGTTTTGGTGCTTTGATAAGGGTATTTATTTAATCTACTTTCCCTCGGTTGAATTACTCAGAGTACCTCAGACAAATGTGCACTTTTTCCATAAACAGACCTACTACAGCTACGCGCCAGTACAGCACGTTCATCGGCTCCACTGTCTACTACACGATCTACCACAAACTTCACCTCAGCTGTTACTAACCAACCAGTGACAGAATTGGGAATGTGGCCCCCCAAATCTGTACCTCCTCCCCCAACACCCACGGCTAGCCACACAATGAACGGAGCCCAGGTCCCCAAGTCACTCCTTGGAGGCCAGCTGTCCCATCCACCCGGGACTATGTTTTGAGCAAGAAATGGCCTTTGATTGGTTAACACATTGAGTTCGAGGGTTTTCTGTTAGTCAAAGTTATTAATACACACCCCAGTTTTCTTTCTTTGGTATTTCATTTTCACCATCAGAGAGCTCTGTATATTGAACATCAATTTTTCCTCTTTAAATCCGTATGTTACCATTTTGTCTTCAATAAATATGGATAAAACTAGCTGGTAGCAGTAGTATTATGGTTCATTATCTTGGTAATGTTTCATATTAAATTGCTTATCTGAATTAAATCATCTCACAATTTATTTGATTTTCCCTCAAGTTCTGTAATTATTAATTTCTAAGTTGTCAAGTCACTGACTTGTGATAACCTTTAGCTGTAGAACCAGAAATTAAATTTAAATCTCATCTGTGTTGAGCACTATTAGAAAATGTTCTAACCCCTTTTGTGGACGAGTCAAAAGTTGAGATTCTCCATTGCTGCTTTGACAAAAGAAACTAGTCTAAGGAAATGCCCTATTTTGAATGTGATCAGAATTCATGACATTTATTGCTACTCTCACCTAAAGCAGAAAATAGATTCTCCAACTATACACAAGGGCTAGCATTTATCAGAAGTTCAGATAAACATTAACAAAACTGTGAGGTGATATGCTTCATTAGCCAAACAATTCTCTGCTACGTGATGACAACTATTCACAGGTGGGTGACACTTGAAACATTTTTCTCTTAAATTTTCACTAGGTATTACTAAATTTTCATATTAAGGTGTCACATAAACTTTGAAACCTATGATTATCTGCTTACAAAGTCTGTTTTCCCCCCACTAATAATTTCAGCTAATTAGCACTGTCAACAGTAACAGGAATACAATCTCCCAATGTAATGAGAACTAGAGCAACAGCTCACGCAGCCAAGCAGACTTCCAACCCCTTCCAGTGCACACCCATCAGAAACACCCGAGACCAAGCTGCGTCTGCAGGGTCAGAACTAAACGGGCCCAACCAAAGGTATCCTTCCTTCATTACCTGAAAACGTATGACTCAGACATTCAAAAAAAAATCCCAGAGGTTATTCTTTCAAACAAATAACAAAACCCATCTTTGCCAAAAATGGGTGGAAAATCAAATATTGTTCATGTGAAAGATAATAAATATTTAAAGTTAGTCTCCTTTAACATGAGGCATACACCATAGACACTACTAGTAGTCAGAAATTTGTCTCTTGACAAAACAGCATAGGATCTCGTTAGACTCTAGGGCATTCTGGTGTTTGAACACTGCTGCCATGTCATCAGCTGTCATGGATTAATAAAACTGACCTATGACCCGAGACCTAAGAGCAGACGAAGCTCAGCAGTGGCTTGTCCCAGTGTTCTACCCCACGGGTCTGATAAGCTGACCGCTGGTGTTCATCTGCAGACAGTGACTGTGATACACTGAATTCCAGCAGTTCAATCCTGCACAGGAACCTTGTTACGTTCATACAACTGCAAGTAAAAAAGTAGCTTTCTGCAAAATTTCTCCTATTTTTTCTGTTTTAATTAAACTCAGGTCTAATCCTCTTTCAGTGTCACTACCTTTGAGGTAACAGATCACCTTCTGATATCTGGAGTTTTTTCGTTTTGTTTTGCCCTCATCTTATCTCTAACAGAAAACAAGGAGAAATACAGTCTGCTGAGGTAAAAGTAAAGCCTAGTTCAGTGCAACTGTGGTGAGACAGATGAATTTTATCATTCAATCATTTCTGGGGAGTGTTTCAAAATACGAAAGTTCTCCCCCCACATACCTCTTTACATTGATGAATGTACACGACAGTAACGTATATATATAAATACTTCTATACTTTGTCAATATATACAGGATTTTAAAAATGAAATTTTACACAGAAGGAAAAAGTAACAAAGGGTTAAAAAAAAGTAAGAAGAGGGATGGCAAACTGACATTAAACCAAGCATCTCACAAAAACACTATGAAAGTAGGTATTACTTATCTTCACAGACAAATGAAATGAAGGTTGAGAGCAGTGAACCTGTCCAGGGTCACAAAGCTAGAAAATGGGATTTGCTCTCAAGTGTATCTCACTTCAGCGTCCTGGCTCTTGCTCCTGACATTATACCACTGCACACATGTAAACTCAAAGCATGATCACAATTGTTAGGGACGGAACTGATGCATTATATAATCACCTCAAGGCGGCTATGCTGTTCCTGTTGATAATCCCCCTACCCTGCTTTTATGTTTTTAATTTTTGCTCTGTATGCTCCTTATCATACTGCCATGGTAACATCTTTTTATTTCTCCAATTCCATTTTTCTCTACTTTCCCAGTTTTTGAAGTAGCACAAAAATTGTTTTAAATTTATGATATTAGTAGGAGGTTAACACTAGAACTTGACTTAAATGATGCATAGATAATCCTTTTTAAAAACTAATGGTTTAAAAATTTTAAGTTCCCCTCAATGAGTCTCTAGAAGGTGTCCTAAACATTCTGCTGGTATTGATTTTATGAGAATCTACAAGAAGACTTGCTGTACACAAGCAGAGGACACCCCCATTGTCTGGTTCCTGGCAACTGGCTATTTATACTTCATTGTGTGTCATTTGTTTCCATCTAGATGTTTTTTTCTATCAGTGCCCCAAAATAGTTTAACTCCAGCAAGTCCAACTATTGTTTCCTATTATCTTTTAAATATGTAACAATCTACACCACATTCTCACACTCTAAATGTTTCAGGGGGAAGGAAAGATTATCCTTTTGGAAGCAGCTCCAATTGCTGCTTGAGCAGAAAACTCTACATTTATTGCCTGGATCTCTATAAGATGAGGAGGAGCGAGTGGAGAGGTGAGGGGGCGGCTGAAGGCAGGAGCTGAAAGCAGATAAAATGAAAAGACATTATTATGAGGTTTTTCCTCCCAAAGAGCACTAGAAAATCAAGTATCAAATTAAACCAGCGTTGACAGGGGTGACCTTCATATCTCAAATTTAAGAAAAACTTATTCTCTGTGGATTCTGAATTTCTTAACCCCTGGCCCCCGATCTCCAGCTGTACGGTAAAGCACACCGTGCACTGGTCTTGTCACACTTCAGTATGCCAGGACACAGGACAGCAATGCCTGGACCTTTGGGCATTTTCTTAATCAATCAATGAGCTGCTGGTGCAGTGGCCACTAACAGTAACTGACAGTATTCTTAACCTTAATCTTTGCTTTGTTAAAAAGCCATAAAACTATTCAATGTGCTTTAAAAAACAAACCAAAATGATGATGCAATGTGCACTGTAACCAATTAAACCAATTACTTAAAGACATAATTAAGAAAGAGCTAGCTACCTTCCTGGTTTTAAACAATAAAAACCATAAACACGTTAATTGCAAAAAAAAAAAAAAAAAAAAAATCATTTTCCTGGAATTACGTGTTTGTAAATCTAAAAGAAGCACTGTTCTGAATAATACTGAAAAGGAAATGGCCTCTCCTAGAGTGGGGGTGGGGGGCACAAAAAAACTGGAGAACATGAGAAAACAGACAAAATGAACCTGGAGAGATTTTACTGAAATAAGGACAGGCTTTGTAGGTCCCCGCACTGTACCAATGATTGCAAAATCCCTAGAATTCTATCAGTTAATGCATCTTCAGAAAGAGCTACCAAGAACAGCATTCAGCTTTCATTTCAAAGAACTTAGACTGTGTGGGGCCCGTGAGTGGACGGAGAGAGCAGACACACGGCACGGTAAGCAGACACACACTCAGCCTGGTTGACGGGAATATGAATTGGGCAGTTTTGCCCTGTCCACAGATAGACTGACCTTCCTTGAGACTTTTCTGGTTGCTCCCTTCAAGGCATTCCTTTTCTTTTAGTGGCTCGAAATCACCCGCAGTTAAAATCTCTGGGAAGCCCTGTTGCTGCTTCTTGGAGCTATCGATCATGGTGAGAGGCTTCTGGAGACAGGCAGCATCAAGCAGGAGAAAAGCTCAATTTGCCGAACAGCAGAGGCCAGCGCTCAGAATACTCTGGTCCCTGGGTCCTGGGAGCCTCCTCACAATACCCCAATCACCGGGCAATTATGTCTTTAAGCAGCTGAAGGCAGCCGTGACCCTTCAGTTCCCAGCCTGACCTGCAGATACACTCCTGCTGCTGAAAGCCCTAAACTCTCTCGCACATCAGGAGGCAGAGCCACGGCGCGGCGGCACGATGCTCAAATCCCACCCCTTTTCCCAGCCAGCCCCCTCTCCCTTGCCATTCCAGCTTCCCCCACACTGGGGACTTCAATCTGCAGTTTGATGGTCCGAATCATCTGACAAACACTGACTCAAGCAGTTAAAAATAAATCCTCTAGTTGTTAAAAGAGAAGACTTCGCTGATACCTAAGAAGACAAATTGCTGCCTGTGGTCTCTCTCCGGCTCTCTATAAACACAGCCGGAGGCTGTGGAAATACTTTCTATCGGCCAGACAAGCACATCCATTACTCATTAAGTTCTCCAGCTAAACAAACGGCAGTCTAGGGCATCCGAAGGAAGAGGGTCTTATCTCAGCAGAGGCACCACACTGAATAAACATGCTACTAGCACATCGGGATGAAAACAGAGGCATTTCAGCACCCCAGGGCTTTCGTGGTGTGCTTTTCTGCACCTGGCTCTCCCTGGCAGAGCCAGTGCTCTCTGTAACGGGAAATGCACCGTAACTGCAGCTTTCTGCCTTCACCAGTTCAGACCCGGGCAGCAGTTTTCCTTTGTGCCGCTAGTCGGCCGAGAGAGTTAACATCGCCATGATTGCTCTCAGGAATAATCTCCTCCCATTTATTAAAAGCAGACACAGAGAGCTTCCAGTTAGTAACAGACTCAACCAGTGACCAGTTTAATTTCACATAAACTCTCAACAACGGGCACCCCTCCCCCAAGTCACCGTGCGGTCCACTAGAGACAGGGGTGCTGCCTTAAGGAAATCACCAGGTATGGCAACTCCAGGCAAATGTGGAGACAACTCTGTGTTTTCATACACACCAAACGTACGTCTTACAGCTGTAGCCAAAAGAATCTGATTTTAATGGTTCAAAGTATGCTCCTTTGTAAAGAGCTCCCATAAAACCCATTAGAGGTTGTAAGAGCAGTAGACTGACTCCTATCCCATGAGAAATCTGGTTTGTTCACTTTTTAAAAGATAACCAACATCTAGCAGAGTGTCTGGAATATTACGGCGCTCTCAATAAACACTTGTGGCATGACTGAATGAGTGAATTAGCACGGAAGATAATAATCAGAGCTCTTCCTCTGATAATACTTCTAGCTCTAAAGAAGACCTAGATCAATGATCAGGAGTCACGAATTTCAGATGAACAACTAACTACACGTTCTCTAAAGGAAGCACATTTTCTCTTTAAAAGAAAATACACACACAGACTGCGCATCTGAAGTGGTCTTCTGTGGGATAAAGAGAGGCTTACGTTTTTACAACCAGAAAAATCAATATTCTCTTCACCATTTAACACAGATGGGGCCAGATAAAGATTCTTTTCTTTGCCCCTGGTTCCAAAGCTGCTGTGCACTACACCCATCCGGTTCCAGAAAGACAGTTCTCTCCCTTCCTCTGGCGTCTCTCAAGAATGGGATTACACAACACATGACATGCTTCTTGTCAACTGAAATTCCTTCTGAGGCAATTTAAGCCCATCAGAGTCTAAACCCCTGCAGGAACACACAGCCATGAACTTACCACACTTCTCAAAAATGCCCTCAAAGGCTCTGCTACTATTTCTGATCCTAAGGCCTCTCTATTCTTCTAAATTGACTATTCCTACACCTTTAAAGGAGTAAGAAAAATAACTATAATTCCCTGTGGACATTCTTTGGGCCAGTCACTGTATTAGACGTTTTGCAAAGTTTATCTCATTTAACGCCCAATAACCCTTTGTGATCACTATGATTATTTGTATATGATAGACATTTTACAGAGTAAGACCAAAGCCACAAAGCTCGTAAGTGGCAGGTTTGGAATTTAACCAAAGTCTTAGTTCTCCAAAGCCCATGTCTTTTTTCTATGGCGTTGCAATGCCTGCTGTCTTCTAAAATATGTCCCATTTCCAGGCTTTAGTTTAATCTGGGGACAGATTTAACAGCAGGGACAATAACTTTTATGGCCTACTAGTAGTTCTACTCCTGGTGAGGGAGAAGGAAGCCAAAAACATCATACTAGAATGCTTTTGTGAAAGCATTTTAACTTTTCCTGAAATAATAACAGCAGCCAACTTTATTTAACGCATACAATGAGCCACAGTCTGAATGCTTTTCATATATTATCTCATTTATTCTGTTGTCAGACCTGTGAATTCAACACTGTTATTGTAATTTACACATGAGAAAACTGAGGCCTAGAAAAATCAAATATTTTGTCAGAGATCACTTGTAAGCAATAGCCAGGATTCTGAACAGGCACCTTGGCTCCAGGGCCTATATTCTTAATTACTTTGTAAAAAGAACAATAAAAACAATAAACCCCAACATTCTGTTTTTCAAGATGTTGCTTTTTAAATTTTGACCGTTTTTCGGCCCAAGTTTAGAAACCTGAGTAGATACCTAGCTACACCAGCCATTTAAAAATTCTTTATTAACCCTCCTACATTGTTGGTGGGAATGTAGATCGGTGTAGCCACTATGGAGAACAGTTTGGAGGTTCCTTAAAAAACTAAACATAGAGTTATCATTATGAACCAGCAATCCCACTCTCGGGCATATTTCCAGAAAAGATAAAAACTCTCATTTGAAAAGATACATGCACTCCAATGTTCACAGCAGCAGTATTTACAATAACCAAGACATGGAAGAAACCTAAATGTCCATCGACAAATGAATAGATAAAAAGGATGTGGTATATATGCACAATGGACTACTCCTCAGCCACAGAAAAGAATAAAATGCCATTTACAGCAACACAGATGGATCTAGATTATCATACTAACTGAGGTAAGTCAAAGACAAATATATAAATTCATTTATATATGGAATCTTAAAAAATGACACAAATGAACTTATTTACAAAACAGAAATAAACCCACCAACATAGAAAACAAACTTATGGTTACCAAAAGGGAAAAGGGGGGATAAATTAAGAATTTGGGATTAACAGATACATACTACGTCTAAAATAGATAAACAACAATTACCTACTGCATAGCACAGGGAAATGTACTCAACATCTTACAATAAACTATAATGAAAAAGAATCTAAAAAAGAATATATATATATAAATGAATTGCTTTGCTGTACACCTGAAACACTGTAAATCAATTATACTTCAATAATTTTTTTTAAAAGTATACAAATAAAAATATAACTACAAAAATTTTTTATTGGCCTGTGTGTGTGCATGTGTGAATACGTGTTTAGTACGTACAAAGTAAACCAGTTCTCTTTTAAGGGTCCCTGTAAGCTTTACACTTACTGTATCCAACAAATGTAAAAGATCTCAATAAGAAAATATTTTCCTGCTATAGATTTATATTAAAAGTCCTTGTAGTTTTCAAAGGGAATAATAATTTCTCTACAGGTGAATATACCTTAAAGAATATTTATTTTGCTATCTTAAAAAATTTGGAATAATTTCAAATTCACAGCGCATTTTTTCCTGAATCTCTGCGAGCAGGCTCTGACACAACACTTCTCTATCCTAAGTACTCTGGTGTGTAATTCCTACAAACAAGGATATTCTCCTTCCTACATAACCACAACGTGACCTTCAATATCGGGAAATTAACACTGATATATCTCTGCCATCTAATCCACAGGCTCCATTCAAGTTCCACCAGTTGTCCCAACAATATCCTTTACAGTGAAAAGGTCCAACCAGGATCATGTATGGCACTGAGTTTTCAAGTCTCTCTAGTTTTCTTCCATCTTAATTCCTCAGTCTTTCTTGATGTTTCTTTCCTTGACTTTTGAAGATTACAGGCCAGTTACTTTGTAGAATTAACCTCAGTTTGAGTTTGTTTGACGTGTCTTCATGATTAGATGCAGCTTGTGGTGGGAGTATTTTTGGCAGGAATACCACAGAAGCAATGATGTGTTCTTTGCATCCCATCAGGTGGTGCACAAATTCAATTTGTCTCATAGCAAAACGGTGATTTTTAAAATTCTATCATTCCTTCTACATTTACTAGTGGCACATCCTACTGTAAGAAAAAAATTCAGTTTATGTTATCTAGTTATATCAGCATGGACTCAGGGATTCCTGCTTTATTCATGGGGTTATAACATGTTCCTCTCATTATTTATTTTGATGCTCAAATAATTCCAGATTTGGCCAGTGGGAGTCCCTTCCAGCTGGCTTCAGTTTCTTACTGTTCTTTGTAAGCACTTTCTGACTTTCTGATATATCACTGCCATCTAATCCACAGACTCCACTCAAGGGCCATCTCTTACTTTTTAGCACAAGATGTTCTGGGGTCACCTTTCACTTTTCTTGCTCCGTTGATAAACCGAGGTGTGAATGCTGGGCGTGCTCAACACTACTCAGGTGTCATTGTTCCCAGGCCTTTTCTGTGGTTGGAGGTAGGGAATATGTCTGTGAGTTTATGTGCATTTGTGTGTAAGTACACACATATTTATGACCCTCACTATTGACAGCTGTAAATAGAGACCTATAGTTAAGTATGTACAACTTTATTTATTTATGTATATTGAAAACCAAGAGTTCACCCCAGGGCCCCCAGTTCCAATCCAACTCCACAGGTTCATTCTCTGTCTTTTCTATATATGTAACCTCCTTCTCCTATAGTGAGACTCTTGTCTCCTACAGTCTCTGCCACCCTACTCATGGACACCCTGTTCACCCCATTACTGTCACTGCTGTAGCTAAACCCTATGCAGATGTCCCTGTGCACCAAATGGGCTCTGAAGCCTTACACTGGACTGCTGCCCCCACCCCCACAGGGCAGCCGCCTCGCTTAGTTCCACATAATGTCTTCTGGATTGAATTAGGACTGGAGGGAGGAAGGAGACGCATTCTCTCCTGGTAAGAGAAGTCCACAGTTGTCATGTGAACTGTTTTCCAGTAGGTCTGCCCTTGTTCCTTACTAAATGTGCTACATCATCTTCAGTGTCATTTGGCTCTATTGTCATGAGTGACATTTAACTTCGAATGACAGGTGATTAAATTTACTTTGGCTATGATAAATCTGCTTCCACAGTGTTTGTGTCTACACTCAAAAGAGCTGTTTTAGTATGAAAGAGAGTACCATAAATCAAGTCAATTTTCCCACTACCCCAAGCATAGATATTTAATCAGCGTGAGAAAAACTGTATGGCTTAGAGACTAGGAACAATCCAAGAAAGGCTTCAGGGAATCAGAACAGAAACAAACACGGCTCAAGGGACCAACACAAAAACTTGGCAGAGTGAATATACGCTTACAAAACTGCTGACAAAAAAAAGATGATCACTGTGATGATGCTGTGCTTCAATAAAGAAAAACCTGAGAATGTTACCAGCTGGGCAATGCTCCACCAAAGTAAAAATATTCAAAAGTAATGAATAAAAAATAATTAGGAGCAGAATTCAAAGAGATCACTAAATACTGCGGGTACTTCCCCTGCAGCATCCTGGACCCTGAGACTGAGGAACAAGCCCTTTTCTTTTTGTCTCCTACCTCCTGGTGCTTTGTAACAGGTCCTCAGGTGGCCACTGCCTGAAGCAAAAGCGGGCACTTTGGAGTTTCCTTCACACAGTATCACAAAATTTATGGAGATGTAGTCAGTTAGACAGGATGCATTTAGGGAGAAAAATTTCAGTCCAGATTATACCTATGCTTTTTCCCTAAGTGTGCCGTACTTTTAGAAAAATATATATTTGATCCTCAGTTTTCTCCTTTTTAATATCATAAACACCGCTACGAAATATTAGATCTTTAGATAATTACTTAGTGGTTATGGTAAATCCCAAAAATTTAGTAAGTTAAATTAAGCCCAATTTGATAACCCTGATAATTTAAAAATTTTCTTGTAAACAAGGACAATTACAGAGCGCTATCTATGAAATCAGATAGCGTATCTTAAAAGTCCTTCATTTTTTACCACTATTTAAATACATGGAAGTTGAACAGTACTGCAGATATAAAGAGATTGCGGAAATGGCTGTTTCATACGGAGGGATACACATTTGTGACATTTCTAAGATAATAAGATTTTGAAAGAATATCAATGATTTGAGCAATTAAGTACTTCAGCATAACTTAGCACGCCATCAGGACAAAACAGTCTAATGATCTGGTTCATAATCTGTGCTCAATGTACTCTTTCATCCTAGAGTACAGCCACAACTGACATGGACGGCACTTCCCTCTTGTGTTTGCTGTATCCCCTCTGAAGATGTGAACAGCAGCCCTGGCAAGGTTTCTCCGGGTCGGAATCGCACCACTAACGCTTGGCTGATTAACGTCTGCTGACAGGGAGGGAAGAGACCTTCCCGTGGGACGGGACAAACGGCAGGTGAGGCAGAGGACACATTTCGCAGCTCACTCCCAGGCAGGTCCTCACGTGACGGTGGCACCACTCAATCACAGTGTTCTGACTGCGCCTAAGTCACTGGTGCGCTCTGTCTCCTCCTGCCCAAATCTTTATTAGGATAATCAAGAGGACAGAATACACCCGGTCAGCTGTAAGAGCGTCATTCAAGTCCTTTCTCTATTTCTATGCCTGCTAGTTACTTATAAACACATAAATACTGACAGTTTGCTGGAAGATTTACAACAAAGAACCTTCCTTAAGTTACATATTTTCAAAGCAGACTTCCTCGAATTCCGAGCTATAGAATATAAGGGAGAATGAAATGACTACAGCCTTGAAGGTTTAGCGTAGATAGAAGAGAGGAGTGACAAGTGAGGAGGATCAAGCCCTGGCAAAGACTGGAAGGCACGTCACGATGTTCCGACCAGTGTGATGCTGAGGTCAGCACTCAAGGAAACTGTACGATAGTGTTTCTCAATCTTTTTTCACCTGTTTTAATATAATTTTTTCTAATCACGCTCCATGAATTTTTATACTTGTTTTAACATAATTTTCATAATCACTTTCCATGAATTTTAATACCACAGATTTACTATGTATGTTTATGTACTATATCTATACTTTATACATTAAAAAAAGTTTTGCCCATCCCCCAAGAATCAATTTTCAATCCTGTTGAGAATGCTTAATCTACAAGAAGGAAAGCCAATGTTTCCTATTTTGTTGAGAAAAAAAAGTAAGATAATAAGAATGAATTGCATGTAGGAAACCCTCAATGAGAAAACAACAAATGTTTACCGTCTGTGATAATGGTTTTTAGATCACAAGTAAGTTAAGTGTATCTTTTGAGGACCTTGAGGATCTTTCTGATCCTCAGCAGCTCTGAGAGAAACATGTATTGATATTTGTTTTATTAAAAAAAAAAAAAAAACCAGAAGAAAAGAAACTGCAGTTCTGACTTGAAACGATGTGTTTTCAAGTCACTCTGCTGGTGAACACATATCCTTAATCCTGGTTTTCTCTCTCCAACATTCTTTTCACCAAAAGTAAAAGCCTTTTTACTAAATTTACATGTGATTTTCAGAGTCATGTATTAAGAAAAATTGATAATTTAATTTCAGGGGAATAATAACATCATAGATGGATGTATGAAGGTTAGAGTCAGGACAGTTTTGTGGAAGGAACATGACTTCAGAGTTAAACAATTCGGTTGTAAGACCTACGAGATCTTGGAAAAGTGGCAGCCTCTTTGTGCCGTGGCTGCCTTCTCTATGGTAATGCATTAACAACAACAGCAGCAGCAGCTGTTTTCTGTGACTGTAAAAATCAGGAGAAAGTGCATATAAAATTCCTAGGACAGGCACAACAGCACAACAGCCACTCCCCAAATGCTGGAGTCTGTCGGGGCTCATTTCTGAGCTGAATCATCTCCTCTGTCTGTTATCCCCCATGTCTGCATGTCTGCTAAGTGTGGGGTTTCTCTGGCAAGACAAGACGGACACAAACATACACAAATGCAGACCATCACACTAACCACAACATCACACGCCCATTCTATTTTCCAACCCCATCTTCTAAGACTGCAGCAGGGTGCAGAAAAAGTTCATTTTAGTTTTTTAGTTTGGCACTTAATACCTTCTGGTGTCTTTCTACTACTTAAGATTTCACTTATTAGATTATATTTGAAATTTTTATACTTGCAGAGAACACTGCTGATACTTTTTCACTTAACTGGAATAATGAAATAGAAAAGCTGCCCCAGGTGACTGATCACAGCTAGGTGGTCAGCCAAGGGCTCTGAGAACCTAGGGGAGAACAAGCCCTAGGACATAGTTTGAGGAAGGGTGTATTCTTGGATGAGTTCTTTATGAAAAATGTAAAAATGCCATGTTTTCATTTTGTTAACCTTGAAAAAAAATCAAGTGTTGCCATATAATAATGAAAAGTAAAGAGAGCCGGACATTGTGATGATGACATAATGACATATTCAAGCCTAGAGAACACAGAATGGTCCACAGCCTGCCACGGTTTGATCAGAGAAGAGGGATGGAAGAAACGAGTCGCCGTGGCAGGTGGTGGCAATACAGGCTCTGAGCACTACTGTCAGGTGTCCAGCAGCAGCCACATTTATGCAAAAATGCATGTCACAGGAAATTTATACTAATTTGAATTTCATTAACCTTTGTAGATTTTTGTAAATATACAGAAGTGTTTCTGTCTTGTAGTTGCATAAGTGCTACTAAGCATAAGGAGTTTATGCTTCCTTTACGTTTGCACACAATTCTACAACATTATACTAATAAAAATTAAGTCATCTACTAACTGTTTTTAAAAGGTCAGTACACTTCGTAAGTTTGAACCACTTCTCCCTCAGTTAGGGAGGGGGACCCAGTTACTCTGTGGCTTGGCTTCCACAGCTTTATCCTGAGGTGAGACTTAGCGTCTGCCCTTGTTTACCTCATCTGACTGGGTATCCTATTTCGCCATCTTGGGAGCCACGACAAAGGTGGAGGTAACACCAAGCCTGGATTGAGACATTAAAGATGCAAGATGACTATCCAAATTCAATATAAAATCATGTCACGCCCTCACACATGCTCCAAAATGTTTCCTTTATCTCTTATTGACTCCACTTTAAATTACCTTGCCACTGTTCCAAAGCATTTCTATTTTCCTCAAGACTACACTACTTATGCCTTTTTCAGCCAGTAGCCTGGCCTACTAGCTTTATTAGCACTGAGGTCTTCAGACATAAGCTCCACTCACCTTCCTACTCTCACCCTCTCTCCTGTCTTTGAGGAAGAAGTAATCTTTTTTGGTGCCAAGGGGAATCTAGACACTTTGTTTAGGACTGTAGCTCCCTCCTACCTGCTCACAAAACTGTGATCAATGAATTAAATTTCTCTGCTGGGATCCTTTGAGTCCACTGAGACTGCACTGGCATCAACTGTTAACCCTGAACACCCACCAATGAACACAGAAACACGTGCACACACCCGGCCTCGGATTCACGCACTTTCTGCTTTCTAAATGGCAGTTTCTAAATGAGCTTTTCTTTTGCAGTTAAAATACCCTTGATTTTAAGATTATATGCTCTGCTAAGGACTAAATCATCTTTAATTTTATAAGACAGGCTTTGTTTGACTTTAATGGGAAAACAAAGATTTTTTTAAGAAAGGCAAGTAATGGTCTGGCCTAGACCTCAGTCAGGTCCAGCTCCAGATAGTGCACTTAGAAAGCAACCCATGCTCTCTTGCTCATCTTTGCAATCCCAATGCCAGGGTCCCTGTGACGGCTCAATTAATGCTGGCTGGATAAATAAAATAATGTCACTCGACTGACCCAAACTCATCCAGGCCTCTCCCTGCCTACCTAATTCTGCCCACGTTTCTTAGCCTGGCATTCAAAGCCTTCAGCGCCTTGTCTCCCACTTTCCTGAGTAGCGTTATTAACCCCGGTTATGCGTGGTGCTAAGTGCTTCACATACGCCCACTCAGTCCACTCTTCTCAATAACTCTATCTTTGACTATCTCCTTTTTATATCGGGGCATCAAGAGGTTAAATAACTTGTCCAACTACATAGCTTTTAAGGAGTAGAAGGGAGATTTGTAACCCAGGCGAATGGCCGCAGTCCACAAGCTTTTCTCCATGGGTGTTCTGTGAGAGAATTAAGCCCTAATGCCCAAAGGCGTCCCTTATATTGAATGAATTAACTTCTTTCCTATGTGTCTAAAATGGTATTAGCATTGTCACCTTTGGGATAATTGAGATAACAGTCACTCACATTTGTAGGGATTAATATTCTTACAGAATCTTGGTTGAAATAAGACTTTTTTTTAAGCAAACTTTTTTTTTTTTAATTAGAAAAGTAAAAAATACTGCATAGGTCTTAATACTTGACAATCAAGTGTATTCATGAACAGCAAGTGTCTTCATGTAACAGTTCTGGTTGGAAGACTCAGAGGACGCTCCTCTGGGGAAGGAGATGCTTCTCCTGCTCAGAGATGCTGTCCCTCAATTTGTCTAGATTGTCTTCATATTCCTGATATCCCTGCTCCATCTTGGTAAATTTTATAATCTTCAAAAGCAGGAAACACTTTCCATTCATCTTATTATTTCCTATGAGCTCTATCCCAGTGTTTAACCCATGTTCATATGGTCAAGTTTCTCTTTAAGTAAATTCTCACATTCAGTAGTCCAGGCTAAATGATAAGCATTTTCCTTACAGTAAACTAACAACCAAAACTACCTGTTATATTTTTATTGGTTGTATCCAACCCATTTTAAAAATCAAGATTACTGAGATATAAAGACAGAAAGATATATCCATTTAACCTGTACAATTCGGTGAGTTTTGATGCAGGTATACAATTGTGAAACCATGGTCACATCTGAGATACAGAACATTGTAATCATTCCCCAAAGTTTTTCTCTCCCCTTTGCAGTACATCCTTCTGCCACACCAAGCCTCAGGTAATCACTGAACTCTTTTTATCACTATAGTATAGTTTGACTTTTCCAGAATTGTAAGTAAATGAAATTATACATTATGTAGTTGCATATATCAATAGTTGGTTCCTTTCCATTACTGAGCAGTCATCCATTGTATGGATATACCACATTTTGTTTATCCAATCACCTGTCACTGGACATTTGGATAGTTTTCAGTTTTGAGCTGCTATGAATAATTCTGTCATGAAGACTTTTGTTTAAATGTTTGCACAGACATTTATACTCCTTTCTTTTGAATAAAGCCTTGGTCATTCAGTAGGTATATGCTTAGCTTTTGAAGAAACTAGTTTCTTCAGTAGAACTTTATTGGCAGCTTTACTTGTAATAGCCAGAAACTGTAAATTATCATTCATACATGGGCAAATGAATAAATAAATTTTGGTGTATCGATATAATGGAATACTAATCAGCAATTAAAAAAAACATAAAGAAATACAGATTAATCTCAAAATAATTATGCTGAATGAAAGAACCCAGACCAAAAAAAAGAGCACATGTATATATGACTCCATTTATAAAAAATTATAGAAAAAGCAAACTAATCTATAGTGACAGAAAGCAGATTGGTGGTTGCTTGGAGACTGGTAGAAAGACGAATGATTACAAAGGTGCATGAGGAAATTTTTAAGAGTGATGAAAATGTTATCTTGACTATGGTCATATTAAAATTCTTCAAGTTGAACATTTTAAATATGTACAATTTATTTTACTTCAATACATTTTTTAAAAAAGGTAACGGCATTTGTGGAAATGGACAAATTCCTTTGCGTAATGATAACTTTGAAACAGTCTCTACTATTTACAAAACTCTAGTACAACAGAAGGTTATTTACCTCGGTATCTGAACTCTGAAAAAAACTGAGCAGAACTGCTCTAGAGGATCTTAAAACAGAAACAAGAAACCAACAAACCATTAAAATAAAACAAAAGAAGTCTCAAGTGTAATACGATTTCTGACGAACGTGGTGGCGGTGTGACTTGGTGCGCTGTGACTGGTGGGTCTGTATGATTTTGGTGGATAGATACGTGCTATAAATGAGGATGGTGAAGGGGCAGTAATCCTAAACACAGAAAACGAAAAATTCATGTAGAAAGTATTTATGTGACAAAGGAGGACATCTTTTAATGCTAAAAGCCATGATCATTAATGAGGGTATAACAGCTGTATGTGCAAAACAACATAAGTACTGTTATAAAATAAGAAGGCAGGAGATACAACATGACACACACAGAAACATGCAAATAATAGAAGACTTCAATCTGCCACTCTCAGTACAAGACAGACGAAGTAGACAAAAAATAAGCAAGGGTATACCAGGCCCAAACAGCATAATCAATAAGGAGATCTTACTGGTATACAGTGAACTTCACACCCTGATGATAGAGAACATGGAAAATTCAAAAAACAATCACGTATTAGGTCACAAAGAAAACATCAATGAATTCCATAAAATAAAAAATATAAACACTCTGATGTCAATGTAATAACACTAGAAACTATTAATAAAGTAAAAAAAAATCTAAAAAGGCTTGTCTACCTGGAAATTAGTAACATCTTTTATTAACTCATAGAAAAGAGGAAAAATAGAAACTGAAATGAAAGAACTTCTAAAAATATAGTTTTTTTGTATAATGAGAATATCTATGACATATATTTAAGGTAGTGATCAGAGAAAAATTCAAACCCATAAACTATATCAATCAAAATGAGAGAATGAAAATAAACTATGTGTCTCAGAGAAAAAAGATTTTAAAAACAAAGAACAGAGCCCTACTGACCCATGGGGTGCTATCAACTCATGATACCAAATTCAAACACATACAGAAATCAACAGCCTTCAGATACATAAACAAGCAGTCAGAGAACATAATAGCAGAGAAAATCCCACTAAAATAGCAAAAAGGCAAAAACTCAATAGTTAACAAAAAATGTGCAAAACTCCTGAAAAACACAAAACCAGGCTGGAACACAGTCCTTGTTCTTGGTTAGGATAATACCACATCATAAAAAATGCTGGTTTTCTCTAATTTACAAATTTAATGTAATTGCGATAAAAATATCAACAGGCTTTTTAATGGAGCTAGAAATGTTGATATTTAAGTTCACGTGGAAAAAAATAAACATACCCAAGGCAAACCAGGAAAACAGAAAAAAAAGTGTCACATAGAGGAGGTAGAAATAGCATTATCAGATAAAAATAAACTCCAAGTAGATCAGCAATGAAAAACAAATTAAAAAACCATATATGAGTAAGTAAATACTGATGAGATCCTTCTATAATCTGGACATAGGTAAAAAGTTTTCCAACTATGACCCCATATACCAATGCAATAAAAGGAAAAGACAGATTTTGGCCACATTAAAAACAAAACAAAAACACTGAACAGGAAGGGTTAATCTCCCTAAATACATATGTAACTCTTTAAAAATTAAAAAGTTCAAAATCCTAAAAGAGAAATGAACAGAAAATTCACACTCCTCCGAAAAAAAAAAGTTTCCAAAATGGCCCTTACACATATGAAAAGATGTTCAACCTTACTCATAATTAGAGAAATGCAATTAAAACTACATCAAAATACCAGATGGCAAAAAAGTATGACAACACATTCTGTTGATGCGGCTGTGGGAGAAATAAACATTCTCACATATTGCTGATTGAAATGCAAACTGGTACAGCCCTTTGAAAGAGGAATCTGGCAATATCTAACAAAATGACAAATCACTTCATAGGGTTAGGGTTTTGACCCAGCAATTCCACATCTAGGAATTTACCTGAAGGATACACCTCCAACACTATAAAATGGTATATGCCAAAAGTTATTTACTATAGCACTGTTTGTTACTGCAAAATACTATAAACAACTTAAATGTCTACACACAGGAGACTGGTTAATTAAACTATGGTACATCCACACCACGGAACACTACACAGCTGTAAAAAGGACTAAGGAAGCTCTCCACGTACTGATATGAGAAGGTCTTCAGAATATGTTAACTGAGAAAAAAAAAAACACCCTAAAAAACAGTATTAATATTACCTCTTGTGTAGGAAAGAAAGGGAAACAAGAAAATATAGTTGCTTCAGGGGAAAAAAATGAAAGGAAGGGTAAACTGGAAGCTAATGAGACTGATTATCTTCAGTGGATGGGGAAACAGTGAAAATGATTAGAGGATGAGAACAGGATGGAGGGGGAGAGGCAGGCAGCAATACTTTTCTGAGGACATCATTTTTGATATAGTTTTGACTTTTAGAACCTTGTTAGTAAATCACATACTCAAAAATAAATTAATGAAATCTACAAGGCCGGGGGAATGCCCAAATTTGAATACAAACACAATAAGTGAACCCAACTGTATTTCAAATAAATAACATGAATACACACTGAAGAGGGGACAGAATCAACCTTAGCAACTTTTGAATATATTTGGACTATAAACCTTTGGACTGAAGACAAAAAAGAATGTAAACAAATACCCAACTTCAGTTAGCAAATATTTAATATCTTTAATTTTTTACTGAGATATAGTTCACAGACCATAAAGTGCACCTGTTTAAAGAGCAGCAGATTTAGAGTCTAGGGCCAAGATGGCACAGGAAGACCCTGAGCTTACCTTCTCCCACAGGCACATCAAAATTACACTATTTACAGAGCAACTATCAATGAGAACAACCTGAAGGCTAACAGAAAAGATCATCTACAACTAAAGATAGAAAGAAGGAACCACAACGAGGTGAGTAGGAGGGATGAAGATGAGGTACAGTCAAGACCCACAGCCCCTGGTGGGAGACCCACAAATGGGAGGATAATCACAATCGCAGAGATTCTCCCCAAGGAGCAAAGGGTCTGAACTCCACACTGGCCCCCACAGTCTGGGGATCCTGCATTAGGAAAAAGAGTCCCCAGAACATTTGGCCTTGAAGGCCAGCAGGGCTTCCTTTTGGGAGAGCCAGAGACCTGTAGGAAACAAAGACTCTGCTCCTAAGGAATGCACACAAAATCTCGTACACTCCAGACCCAGGGCAGAAACAGTAAATTGAAAAGAGCTTGGGTCAGATACACTTGCAGATCCTGGACAGCCTCCCAGAGAGGCACAAGGAAACTGGGACTCACCCTGAGGATAGATAAGCTGGTGGCAGACATATTTGGGAGGTCAGTCTTCCACAAGGTTATGGGGCTGTCAAACGGCACTATGGAGAACTCCCCCTAGGTTTTTCATGCTGGGACCTGGCATTGCCCATCAACTCTGGGACTGCCAGGGCCCACAGCCAGAGACCTTGGGACTTGGTATGGCTTACCAGTGGGCCAGCACCAGCCCTGGACCTGGCCTCACCTGCCAACAAGTGGACACCAACCCCAAGACCCCTGGGTCCTGGACCTGCTCACCAGTGGCTGACACCAGCTCTGGGTCACCTTGGACCCCTCAGCCAGCCACCCTCTATCTGGCCTCACCCACCAGTGGAACAATACCAGCTACAAGATCCTGAAACCCTACAACCAGAGACCCCCCGGATCTGGCTCTGCCTATCAGTGGGCTGGTACATGCTCCAGGACTCAGTCTCACCCATCAGTGGGTGGACAACAGCACCGGGACCCATCTGGGGACCAGCCCTGCCCACCAGTCTATGACACCAGCTACCGGACACCTTGAGCCCCTCAGCCAACTGCCCTGGGATCTGGCCCCACACACTAGCAGGCGACACCACCTTTGGGATGCTCAGGTTCTGCAGCCAGCCACCCTGTGATCCAGCCCTGCCTACCAGCACCAGGACTCTCCAGATTGTACATCTATCCATGCCAGGATCCAGCCTTACTCCCGAGCAGTTGGCAGCCTCCACACTAGGCAGGGCCTGGCAAGCAACTAGGTCAGGAGCCAGCCACACCTACCAGAGTGCCCACAGTAGTTGGCCCTGCCACAACAGAAGGGCCCACGCAGACAACATACAGGGCATCCCCAGAGCATACAGGTCTGGTGACCACAGAAGTGTGTGCTGCTGGGCCATATAGGATGTCTCTTACATAAAGTCACACATTCAAGACCAATCAATGTAACCAACCTACCAAATACATAGAAATAAAAGCAGAGAATTAGGCAGAATGAGGTGACAGGGGAATGTGCTAAAAATGAAGGACTAAGATAAAACTCCAGAACTTAAGCAAGATAGAGACAAGCAATCTACCCAATAAACAATTCAGAGTAATGTCCAAAAAGATGCTCAAAGAATTCAGGAGAAGAATGGGTAAGCAGAGTGAGAAGTTTAACAAAGAGTTAGAAAATATAAAAAAGAACCAAACAAAGCTGAAGAACACAATAACTGAAATAAAAAATACACTAGAAGGAATCAACAGATTAGATGACACAGAAAAAGAGATCAGCAAGCTGGAAGACAGAGTAATGGAAATTGCACAAGAAAAACAGAAAACAAAAAAAAAAGGAAGTTTAAGAGAACTCTGGGACACATCAAATGTACTAACATTCACATTTAGGAGTACCAGAAGGATAAGAGAAAGAGATAGGGGAAGAGAGCAAACTTGAAACCATAATAGCTGAAAATTTCCCTAACCTGGGAAAGAAAACAGTCATTCAAGTCCAGGAAGTGCAAAGAATCCCATACAGGATCAACCCAAAGAAGAACATAACAAGACACTTTATAATTAAGATGGCAAAAACTAAAGATGAAAAGAGAATATTAGTACCAGCAAGGGAAAAGCCAGAGGACTTTTTGCATACCAGAGGACTCCCAGAAGGCTAACAGCTGACTTCTCAGCAGGAACTCTACAGGCCAGAAGGGAGTGGCATGATATTTAAAGTAATGAAAGGGAAAAACCTACAACAAAAATACTCCACCCAACTTGGCTATCATTCAGATTTGAAGAAGAGATCAAGAGTTTTACAGACAGGCAAAAGCTAAGAGTTCAGCACCATGAAACTGGCTTTGCAAGAAACGTTGGAAGGCATCTCTCTAATCTGAAATGGCCACAACTATAAAAACAAAAATTACAAAAGGAAAAATCTCATTGGTAAAGGTAAATATACAGAAAAGATAGATTAACCACTTTATAAAGCTAGCTAGAAGGTTAAAAGACAAAAGTAGTGAAATTATCTATATCTACAGTAAGTAGTTAAAGAGATATACAAAACAAAAAGATTTAAAATACTATGCCAAAAAGAGTAGACGTGGGTAGTGGGAAAATAAAAATGAAGGGCTGTTAAAATGAGTTTGAACTTAAAATATCAGCAACTTAAAATAAGCATATATACACACACATCTATATGCTATATATAAATCTCATGGTAACCACAAGCTAAAAATTTATAATAGATATACACACAAAAGAGAAAGGAATCAGAACATTAATACTAAAGATAGTCATCAAATGACAAGGAAAGAGAACAAAAGAAAGGAACAAAAAAGAACTACAAAAAAGAAAACAGACTCCAAAATGACTAACAAAATGGCACTAAGTACAGGTATCAGTAATTACTTAAATGTAAATGGGCTAAATACTCCAATGAAAAGACAGAGAATGGCTGAATGGATATGAAAACAAGACTCATATACACTGCTTACAAGAGACTCACTTCAGATCTAAAGACACTACAGACTGAAAGGGGGGTGGGGTTGAAAAAGGTATTGCATGCAATGGAAATGAAATGAAAAGCCAGGGTAGCAGACTTATATTGGTCAAAATAGACTTTAAAACAAAGACTGTAACAAAAGGCAAAAAAGGATATTACATAATGATCAAGGGATCAATCCAAGAAGAATATATAACAAGTGTAAAACATATGCACCCAAAATAGGAGTACCTAAATACATAAGGCAAATAATTAACAGACATAGAGAGAAATTGACAGTAATACAATACTAGTAGGGGACTTAAACACCTTACTTACATCAATGAACAGATCATACAGACAGAATATCAATAAGGAAATGCTGGTCTAAATGACACGTTTGACCAAATGGACTTAACAGAAACAGATATAGAACATTCCATCCAAAAGCAGCAGAATACACATTCTTTTCTTGTGCCCATGGAACATTCCCCAGGATAGATCACATGCCAGGCCACATAACAAGTCTTGGTAAATTTAAGAAAACTGAAATCATATCAAGCATTTTTTCTGACCATAATGCTATGAGAGTAGAAATCAACTACAAGAAAGAAACTGCAAAAACCACACACATGTGGAAGCTAAACAATATGCTACTAAACAACTAATGGGTCACTAGAGAAATCAGAAGAAAAAAAAAATACCTGGGGACAAATGAAAATGAAAACCCAAAAATCCAAAGTCTGTGAGATGCAGTAAATGTAGTTCTAAGAGAGAAGTTTATAGTGACACAAGCCTACCTCAGAAAAAAAAGAAAAATCTCAAACAAAAATCCTAATCTTATACCTAAAGGAACTAGAAAAAGAACAAACAAAATCCAAAGTTAATAGAAGAAATAAGTATCAGAGCAGAAATAAATGAAATAAGAGACCAAAAAAAAAAAAATCAATGAAACTAAGAGTTGGTTCTTTGAAAAGATAAACAAAATTGATAAACCTTTAGCCAGACTCATCAAGAAAAAGAGAAATCTACCAATTCAATGCAACTCCTATCAAAATGCCAACATTTTTCACAGAACTAGAAGAAATAATTCTAAATTTTGCATGGAAACACAAAAGACCTCAAATAGCCAAATCAATCGGAAGAAGGAACAACAAAACTAGAGGCATCATATTCCCTGATTTCAAGCTATACAACAAAGCTACAAGTATCAAAACATTATGGTACTCACACAAAAACAAATACATAATAGATCAATGGAACAGAACAGAGTGCCCAGAAATGAACTCACATTTATAAGGTCAATTAAGCTACAACCAAGGAAACAAGAATATAGAATGGGGAAGATAGCCTCTTCGATAAACGGTGTTGGGGAATCTAAAGAGCTACATGCAAAAGACTTTCTTACCTCATATACAAAAATAAACTTAAAATGGATGAAAGACTTAAATGTAAGACCCAAAAGCATCAAACTAGAAGAAAACATAGGCAGTCTACTCTTTGAAATGGGTCCAAGCAATATTTTCAGATATGTGTTCTCAGGCAAGGGTAATAAGAGCAAAGGTAAACCAATGGGACTACATCAGACCAAAAAGCTTTTACACAACAAAGGGAAATTTCAACAAAACGAAAAGGCTGACTACTGAATGGGAGAAGATACCTGCAAATGACACACCTGATAAAGGGTTAGTATTCAAAATAGACAAAGAATTCATACAACTCAACATTAAAACAAACAACTCAATTAAAAAATGGGCAGAGGACCTGAATAGACATTTTTCAAAAGAACACATATAATGGCCAACAGACTCACGAAAAGATACTCACCACCACTAATCATTAGGGAAATGCAAATCAAAACCACAATGAGAGGTCATCTCACACATGTCAGAATGACTATTATCAAGAAGCCAATGAATAACAAATGTTGGCATGGATATGGAAAAAGGGAACCTTTGTGCACTGTTGGTGTGAAATGTAAATTGGTGCAACAACTGTGGAAAATAGTACTGAGATTCCTCAAAAATTTTCAAATAGATCATACAATCTAGCAACTCCACTTCCGTGTATTTTTCCAAAGAAAACAATAACACTAACTCAAAAAGATATATTCACCCCATGTTCACTGCAGCATTATTTACAATAATGAAGATATGGAAGCCCATCAACAGATGGGTATATAAAGAAGATGTGGTGTGTGTGTGTGAATATATATACACAAACCTATATGGGAATATTATTCAGCCATAACAAAGAATGAAATCCTGCCATTTGTGACAACATGGAAGGATCTAGAGGGTATTATGACAAGTGAAAAAAGTCAGAGAGAGACAAATATTTTATGTGGAATCTAAAAAATAAAACAAATGAACTAAACACAACAAAACAGAAACACAGTCATAGACATAGAAAACAGGTGGTTGCCAGAGGGGTGAGGGGAGGAGGCTGAGAGAAATGGGTGAGGGAGACTAAGAGGTACAAACTTCTCAGTATACAATAAACGAGTCACAGGTATGAAATGTACAGTGTGGGGAATATAATCAATAATTATGTAAATCTTTGTATGGTGACAGATGGTTATTAGACTTATTGTGGTGATTATTTTGAAATGTACAGATATACTGAATAACCATGTTGTGCACCAGGAACTAACATAGTGTTGTAGGTCAATTATACTTCAAAAACAAATAAACACATAGAAAAGGAATCAGATTTGTGGCTATCAGAGGCAAGGATGTGGGGAGGGAGAATTGGATAAAGGCAGTCTAAAGATACAAAGACACAACTAGAGATGTAATGTACAACATGATAAATATAATTAACACTGCCCTATGTTATCTTTGAAAGTTCAGAGAGTAAATCCTCAGAGTTCTCATTGCAAGGAAAGCTTTTTTTTTCTTTTTCTTTGATTTCGTATCTATATGAGTTGATGGATGTTCTCTAAACTTATTGTGATAATCATTCCATGATGTAAAGCAAATCAGTATTTTAAACTTCTTGAACTTACATAGTATTCTATGTTCAATTATCTCCCAATAAAAAGAAAAAGGTGTAGCAGATTTATTTTTCACAGTGGTATGGATGAGTAATTCTGAAACTACTTCATGTGTATTCTAGAATTAAACACGTAAGAAAATACATTGTGGATTACGGGAGCAAGGTTTCTCACTGCCAGAGAAGGGCATTACAGATATAGAAGGAGGAAGGCTAAAATGAATCCTGTGATGCTGGGTTGAAATTGGAGCTATCAGTAAAAAGCCTAATTTTTAATATACACAGTGACACAGAGAGACAATAACAGATATAGATGTATGTGTATATATTTATGAATACACATTTATATTTCCTAATGAGAGGATCCAGAAGCAATGAACAAACAGTAGCAATGAATACATCAAGCTCCCAGGTCTTAGTTTATAAATATTGTGCTAAAATGAACCAACTTTCCTAGGAGAAAGGGCTGATTCCAGGGCGAGGGAAAAGTACAAGTTGAGCCTGGAACATCTTTTTGTGCCAGAAAGCAAGTAAGTACTCAAAAAATGAAAGGAACCCGTCAAAAGGACATAGAAGCCAGCTTGAAGAAGCTCTCACTGGCCAAATCTAAAACAATTTGAGCAACCAAATAAATAATAATAACAGAATTACTTTTAATAAATAGTATTATTTAGTAATAATTAGAATAAGATTCCATAATTCCATACTGACATAGATTAATAAAGGCAGCAGAAGAGAAAGCTTGTCTTTAAAGTAGAATGTTGTCTAATAAATTTAATGAATGGTAAAATTAGAAAATCACCATTAGCAATTACCAGCATACTAACTGTTTTAGGCAAGAATTACCAATGGATACTAAAACTATTCAGTATAGGTGAGGGTTTGATGTGGAAAGAGTTTATATAATGTCAAAATATTTTCTCATAACATTAATTACAAAATTACAAAGGGAAAATAGTAACCTGACAGTGTAGAACACTGGAAGACCCCACCTTAACCATGTGACAAAGATGACGTTGCCAGGATTGACTGTAACTGATACCTGGGCCACGAGAAGACACAACATCACTTCTGTTGTTTTCCTGCAAAGGGGTACAACCTGATCTAATCACAAGGAGCAAGAGATGAGCCCAAATTGAGTGCCATTCCACATAACTGACCTATACTCTTCAAAAATGTCATAAAAGATGAAAAAAAAAAACAACCTGTAAGACTACAGAAAAGATTTTAAAGGACGCTCAGAGATCAGACAATTAAATGCAACCTGTGATCCTGGACTGGATTGTGAAACAGGGACACCTTTTATTTCTTTTGCTATAAAGGATACTATTAAGACAACTGGCATGATTTGAATAAGGTCTGGGATTGGTAAATAGTGCTGTATCAATGTTAATAATTATTGATTTAAATAACTGTACTGTGGTTAACTAAGAGAGTATCTTTACTTTTAGGAAAACACACACCTAAATGTTCAGAGGTAAAAAGGCAACATGTCTGCAACTCATTCTGAAATATTCAGAGAAAGAACATTATATATAGATACGGAAAGAGCACGATGAAGCACGTTTAATTAAGACATTAATATTTGGGGAATCTGGATGGAGGATATACAGGAATTCTTTGTACTATTTTTTGTAACTTTCCTGTAAGTCAAATTATTTCAAAACAAAGCTTTATTCGTTTTAAATTATTTTATTGAAGTAGAGTTGATTTACAGTGTTGTCTTAGTTTCAGGTGTGAACACAGTGATTCAGTTATACACACACACACAGACAAATTATAGCAAAGTTTTAAAAAACTCATCCAACCGTACATTTTAGAACTGTGCATTTCAGTGTATGTAAATATAACCCAACTTGAAAAAATTTTAATGACAAAACTCTTTCAAATAGATAAGAATGTTGTGGATACTGTCAAACACTGCCAATAAAAGTGTAAGTTGGTATCAGATTTCTAGAAAACCCCTGGAAATATGTTAAAGAACACAGAAAGAGGTCTAAACTCTTTGACCTGTAATGCAGTATCTATGACTTTATACTAAAGAAATACTCTGGAATATATACAGAAATAAAATGATTTGTGTGCAATGCTATTCATCTCAGCCTTAACCATAGCAGCAGAGCCCAGGACATGATCTTAAGTGTTAATCAAAAAGTGATTACAATACAACCATTGGACAATAAAAATAAGTTGTTACATAAGGGGAAAAAAAAAGTGATTACAGACATAGAATAAAACCAACTGTGGTTACCAGGGGGAAAAGGGGGAAGAAGGGATAGATTAGGAGTTTGGGATTAACATTACTATATATAAAATACACATTACTATATATAAAATAGATAAACAACAAGGACTTACTGTAAAGCACAGGGAACTATATTCAATTCCTTGTAAGGAGCCATAAAGGAAAAGAAACTGAAAATAAATACATGTATGTATATGTATGTATGTGTGTATGTGTGTGTGTGTGTGTGTGTGTGTGTGTAACTGAATCACTTTGCTGTACACCTGAAACTAACACTGTAAATTAACTACATTTCAATAAAAAAAAAAAAAGAATTAAAAAAATCAGTGAGATTTGAGCAACAACAAAAAACAAAACAAGTAACTGAATTATAGCAAAGGTATGATGATGATGTATTGTATAGCCACTGAAATAATGGCTTTGATATAAAAAAATTATTGGATACTTAGAATGAGCCAAAGAAGTAAAAATTGATTTCACTTTCAGAGGAATATTTAATAGGATGGAAAAATGTACACTATGAGGGTGAGGGGAGAAAAGGAGGCCATATGCTCAGTATGGTCCCTTTTTTTTTCCTAAAAATCATATGAATGAAAAAAAAGATCAGGACAAAACACTCTGAGTGGTAGGACTTATCATTTATTTACATACTCTGTTTTTTTATTCTTTTGAATTTTAAAAATGATCAAATGATTATGCACTATATTTATGATGAAAAAAGCAAAACCCTAACAAGATATTTCCTATAATAAAATATCTTGTATTGGTGACCCAAACTGTTCCCTCATAGTAACAGCCTGTATGTAATTCATTTAAAAAATTTTTAAGGTATTGTAATTCTAGATAAGCAAATATACCTCTATAAAAAGAAGGCAACCATCGAGAAAATACTTAACAAAGTAAAATGTTTTCAGATTTAAAATTGAAATGAGTATTTCATTTCATCAAACCTGTCAGAAAATCATTATATTCTGACTCTTTGCCAAATAGATATCTCCTTACTTCATGTGATTCTGATATTGTTCTAGGAAATGACTGCTATATTACACATTATTGTCATTCCCAACGTTTTTTGGCAAATAAGTTATGCCTGACATTTCTTTTAAAGTATTAAGAATATAAAGGAGAACACTTCCATGGTTTGAGGGTAGGCAAAGGTTTCTAGGACACAAAAAACAATAATTAGAAAAAATTGATAATTAGAAATCAACAATTAAAACTTTTGCTCAATAAAGACACTTTAAGAAAACGAAAATTTAAGCCATAAACTGGGAGAACATAGTCACAAAACACGTATTTGACAAGTATCAAGCATGTATGAAGCATTACAACATACAACAATTTCCAAATAAAAAGACAACAACCTGGTTTAAAAATGGACACAAGTGTTTTGGGGAATACTATTGTGTTTTAAGTATGCATGGGACCTCAGGGGGACTGACTATAATCTCAGAGTACAACTGGGCAGGAAGGGCAGGCAATGGATTGAGGTGCAGGAAAATGTGAAGAAGCGTGGGCAATTTATTCTCAAAATAATGACATTTTAAATAAATACTGAACTTGAAGTTAATGATATACATGCTGACATCTCTAGGGAGATATGGACAGATGTCTGCAATTTACTTTGAAATATGTAAAAAAAAAAATACAAGACTGACAGTTGGAGGGAGATAGAGGAGGAAGCATGAGATAAAAGAAACATGGTGAAATATTAATGGTAGAAACCAGGTGGTGTATGTTCGATTACTTACTGTCAAGTTATTTGGATTTTGCTGTATAAAACTCTCTATTGCCACTTTTGAAAAACATCTGCAGCTTTTTTATAACATGAAACGAAAGTCCAGTAATTCCCGTCCCACATATAAAGCTAAAGAAATAAATATTAGTACAAAAATATTCATAGCAGCTTTAGTCTTAATAGCCCCGAGCTGGAAATAGCTCAGGCGACCACTAAAAGGATAAACAAATTTTGTCACACACAACGGAGTATCACTAAGCAGTAAAAAAGGACATATAGTGAATCCCAAGTGAAAGAAGCCTCACACAAAAAAGTACATATTGTATGATTCCATTTATATAAAACTCCTCAAAAGACAAACCTCTTCTGTGGTGAACAAAACCAGCACAGAGGCTGTTCCTGAGGGGCCTGGGTGAAGACTGACTGGGAAGGGATATGAAGAAACTCTCTGGGGTGATGGCAATGTTCTGTCTTAACTGACAAGGGTTTGGGGTACATATGTAGGGCAGTAGTTCATCTAACAGTGTACTTCAGATTCGTGCATTTCATTATACCTACACTTGTATACATATTTTGTAAACCATGATTGAACTTTACATGATGATGTTCATTTTGAAGTGTTTAGAGGCAAAATGTACTAATATCCACAACTTTTTTTTAAGTTCACCAAAAATTTGATGGATTAATAAATGAATAGAGAAGGTATACATAATCAAGTATAGAAAAATGTTAATGACAGAATCTAGGTATTTATTATATGGGTATTTTGTGTATGATTCTTTCAACTTTTCAACACGGTTGAATTTTTTCAAAATAAAATGTTGGCAAAAAAAAAATCAAATGAAAAACCCAGGGTATCCTTTAATTTCTGTAATCAGAGAATAATACGACATTCTATTCTTGTGATTTTTAAATGGTAAGATTGACATGTACACTTGGAAACAGCTGCTCTGTTTTGCATAGAAAGCAAATAATATCAGAATTTCTTCCTTCAAAGTTATTATGCTCTACTTCTTACTTTCAACTATGAGGAAAGAGAAATAGAAGCATATGGCTCTAAAGTGCAGAAAAACTATGCTTCATGTCATTTAAATTAAAACATTCAGAAAAGGTTAAGCTACAAAACAGTACCTAAAAAACAGGGAACACTAAATATTTTATATAACAAAGTGTACCAGAACTGAGAAGATTCACAAATTCAGGTTTAACACTCAAGGCAAAGACTGTTGACTATTTCATGGTTTAGAATGACTAATAACAGTTTACTCTGAATCACAGAGTTGGATGATCGCTGTCTTATGGTGCAGTGCAAGAAGCAGGAGCGTTGGAAGATGGTGACACACGAATACGGTTGTGGGGGTGAGAAGGAGAAAAGGGAAGGACAGGGAGAACATGGTACAAGACAGCAGATTGAACATGTGCAAAAATACATGTAAGTCCCAAGAGTGAGTAACATATAGGAATGCGCTAGAGGTTCAGCAAGGCTGGAGCACGTGGTGCAGGATGGCACGAGAGAAGGCTGGATAGCTAGGCAAGGTGTGGGGCCAGAAAGGACTTTATCCTAAAGGCAACGTGGAGTCACTCCGCAGTGGGCAAGGGTGTCACACCTAAACGCACGAAGCAGAAAAACCGCCTGGCAGCTGTGTGGAAGGGAGGAGGAACAGACAATGAGCAGCCTGTTGCAGTTCTCCAGGGCAGCAAAGATGGAGGATGAGGGACAGATCAGAAGTCATTTCCCTGTGGTTTCTCAGATAATCCTTATTATTAACCATGTGATCTATCCTCAGTTGGCAGTGCTGACTAGACTTTAGCGCGGTATATCAAGCAATTAAATTATCATTTGTTTTTGTTTTTTGGGGGGAGGAGATTAGGTATTTATTTATTTGTCTGTCTATCTATTTAAATGGAAGTACTAGGGGACTGAATCCAGGACCTTGTGCATGGTAAACACAAACTCCGCCACTGGGCTATACCCTCCCCCAAACAATCAAATTATCTAAACTCACAGCCTACTAATATTAGATACATCTTTATCTTAAAGGAAACTCAGTGTTAGGATAAAAGATTAGTAATTCATCATGAAAACTACATTTCAAGCCAAGAGAGCTAGCAACAGTCTGATCCTTTTTAGCCTGGAAAGAAGTGCTAAAATCTCAAAACTGAAACTTGAAGAGAAAGGAGGACATAATTTGAAATACTGTTTTTGTCTTCAGTCTTTCTCTTTTCTTCTTTTTCCTACAGAGTCAGTCCTAAATCTCAACTAAATAATGATTTAACTCTAAGAAAAGGAAAGATGCTCATTAATTGAGTATCTGCTTTGGAGTCATAAAAATCTGGGTTCAGACAAATCCCTACCTGCCACTTCCAGCCAAGTAACTTTGACAAGTTTTCAAATAATAAGGTATTAATAAGGTAAGCTCCTTATTCAGAAAACAGAAAAGATAACTCTTGCCCATCTTGCACAATTGCTGGGAGGATTACATGAGGTAATGCAGGTAAAGCTCCAAGTGCAGTGCCCACAGTATATAAGAAGTCATCAATAAACATGGGTGTCTGTTCCATTCTTCTTCCTACCTATGGTTTCCAGTGAAAGTAATGAAGAGAAAAGAGGATAAAGGTTTGTCTTTTCCAGTACAATACAAATATGCGTGAACTATTTGGAAAATGGCTTTCACATGGTCTTTATCTCTCAATAAACATCACTGAAAAGCAAACACTCTTATTTTAAAAAAATGTAGCTTAGGCTTAGATCTAGCATAAATTGATAGATAATGCTAAAATATTGGGAAATGTGTTAAAAGTCAAGGGTGTAATGACTATTGACTTTCGTGCAAATTAAAATATTTCTCTTACTTGAGAAATTGAATCACCCCTTTAAAAAGTTTTTTCAAAATAGTCATGCCTGACTCGCTTCCAACTGAATCCGAACAAAATCTATCCAGATGATATAAAAGTATAAAAAACAGTACACTATGAAATCTGTTACCTATTTCAACAACAATAAATAGTAAACTGCAAGGAATAATAATGAAAAACAGCAAAGGGTAAGTGTGGGTGGGGGAGAAGAATAGAAGGAAATGAATCTTTTCTGAGTATCCTTTATGTATAGTTCTTCTGAAATCAGTTTGTATATTACAGGGCTAAGCTAATGAGGAAAAAGATTGATGTTTCAGGAGTCAAGGCTTTCATTTTGGAGAAAAGACATACAAGTAAGAAATGGAGGCACAACATTGTAAACTGACTATACTTCATTTAAAAAAAGAAATGGAGGAAAGGAAAAAGTGTTAGGCTGAAATAAGATTTAGGATTGTTATTTTTTAACTTTTAATTTAATGCAATAAACATACAAAAAAGGCACATATTACAAGTGTACAGTTTGTTGAGTGTTTACGAATTGAACACACCCATGAATCCAGCATTAGGAAACCAAACATTTCTTGTACCCTAAGCACTTTCTGGTCGTGCTTCCCTTCTATTCACTTCTCCCTCATTCAGAATAACTACCATCCTGATTTCTAACATCACCGAGTAGTTTTGCCTGTTCTCGTACTTCATATATCAATGGAATCATATAGTATGTACTCTTTTGTGACTAGCTGTCTTTGCTCAATGTTATTTTTGTGAGAGTCACACATGTTCTTATATGTAGCTGTAGTTTGCTTATTCTTGTGCCTATACTCCACTGTGTGATACATCACAATTAAACATTCTACTGTAGATGGGCATTTGGGGTTTCTAGTCTTTCCCTGTAACATGTAGTGTTGCTATGAACATTTCAGTAGATTGAACCATATCAAATTGCTTGATAGTGCCTACAAAAAATGGCAATTTCATATAATTCAAACTAATACATCATCTTCTGATGAACATAGGTATATATTTCTTTTTAATTAAAAAAATTTATTGAAGTATATTAATTTACAATGTTGTGTTAGTTTCTGGTGTACAGCAAATATATATATATTTTTTATATATATATACACATATATATATAAAAAACTGAATCACTTTACGGTCTATATGTCTTCTTTTTCATAATCTATTCCATTACAGTTTATTACAAGATATTGAATACAGTTCCCTGTGTTATACAGTAGGATATTGTTGTTTATTTTATATAGAATAGCTTTTATCTGCTAATCTCGACCTCCTAATTTATCCCTTCCCCTGCCCTTTCTCCTTTGGTAACCATAAGTTTGCTTTCTGCGAGTCTGTTTCTGTTTTGCAAATAAAACAAGGATGCCCACTCTCACTGTTTCTATTCAACACAGTACTGGAAGTCCTAGCCACAGCAATCAGACAAGAAAAAGAAATAAAAGGGATCCAAATTGAAAGGGAAGAGGTAAGACTGTCATTATATGGAGATGATATGATACTATATATAGAAAATCCTGAACTCCACACAAAAACTACTAGAACTGATAAACGAATTCAGCAAGGTACTAGAATACAAAATTAACATACAGAAATCTGTTGCATTTCTTTACTCAAACAATGAAATATCAGAAAGGGAAAAATTTTTTAAATCTCTTTTAAAATCACATAAAAAAATACTTAGAAATAAACCTGATCAAGGAGGTGAAAGACATACATGCTGAGAATTATAAAACACTGATAAAGGAAACTGAACATGATTCAAAGAAATGGAAAGATATCCCATGCTCTTGGACCAGAAGAATTAATATTATTAAAATGGCCATACTATCTAAAGCAATCTACACATTTAATGTGATCTCTATTAAATTACCCGTAACATTTTTCACAGGACTAGAACAAATAATCCTAAAATTTATTTATACAGAACCACAGAAGACCCAGAATTGCCACAGCAATACTGAGGAAAAAGAAAAAATCCAGAGGCACAACCCTCCAACTCTTCAGATAATACTACAAAGCTACAGTAATCAACACTGTGTGGTATTGGCACAAAAACAGACATATGGATCAATGGAACAGAACAGAGGGCCCAGAAATAAACCAACACACCTATAGTCAATTAATCTTTGACAAAGGAGGCAAGACTATACAATGGAGAAGACAGTCTCTTCAGCAAGTAGTGTTCAGAAAGCGGGACAGCCACATGTAAATCATTGAAGCTAGAACACTCCCTCACCCCGCACAAAAATAAACTCAAAATGTCCTAAAGACTTAAATATAAGACATGACACCATAAAACTCCTAGAAGAGAACATACGCAAAACATTCTCTGACATAAATTGTACCAATGTCTTCTTAGGTCAGTCTCCCAAGGCAACAGAAATACAAGCAAAAATAAACAAATGGGACCTAA